>NW_022045685.1:1860552-3341105 GCF_003285905.1 Drosophila hydei | reverse complement strand
TTATTTATACAAGCTGCTCGCATACCAATTGTTTGTATCGCTGTAGGGCCGCGCTCTTATCAAGATGTTCGCTAGCCAGTTCTAATTGATAGGGCGGGCACGCCCACAGGACCAGAAAATGCCGCCCACCAGCAGCAGGAACCGTTCGATATTCGCGTGCTCATAATTTGCGCTGCAACCAAAACAGAAAAACATAAACCAAAGCCCCCAAAAAAAAGCTGTCAACTATGTGAATAATTAACTATTGATGCACTATAAGATACCCTGTGGGTAGCTTGAATATTTGAAGAAATCATCACCAAAAGGAGCTCAGTGAAATATCAAGTGGATGATTTTCATAGATAAGGAAGCTGAAATTATCTCAAGATAAAATAAGTTTAGATTTAAAAGAGAATTAAGGTAAAATAAGAAATAAATAAAAAATAAATAAAAAATAATTAAAAAAAAATGAAGTAAATAAGCATCACTGAGGAGACTTTGCCAAAAGGATTTATTAAAACAAGTTCTTAAAAATAATTTTCAAAAATTTATATGCTGATTTAATGCACATTTCAACCGATAACATTTTCAATTATTGTACAGGGTATTTAGAAAAACCCACAAACACATTGTGTGCTAAACTACGAAGCCAAGAACAAGTATGGTATGATGACAGAGTTCGAACTGGAACCGGGCGACGACGGGCGTAACTGTGGGCCAACTCTAACTCCGATTTCGATTCCGACGCCCAACTCCCAATTTTGTTTAGATTTGCACAATTGCTTGGCAGAGTTGTTGGCGTGTCGATCGCTCATAATTCGCGGCCCGACATGCAAGCAAACAAAATCGAAAATTCAGCACGAACATTATCGATAAAATTGCCATTAAGTTGAGTTTGTGAACTTCGCCCCACTTGGGCCCAGCCGCCTTATCGATAGTTCGCATCGGGCGTCGCGCCGCCAAAACGCAACGCTCGATTTGGATGATGAATGAAGCGCGATTAAACGGCCCAGATAGCCACGCTACTTCCATGCCAACCCCAACTACGCCGAATCCAACAATCCCATTGCCTGGCAAATTAAGGGTTAAACTCTGGCCCACAATCGTACGATTGTTGTTGCCGGAAACTAGGGGCCCGAACGCAAGGGCCGATCTGATAGATACGAATATTTGCATATACATAGACCTATGTCTGATTCCAGCTAACTCAAGTTGCTTAAGCAAATATGCATTAGTAGGCATCGTATGAGGCAGTTGAGATTTGGCTAATGCCCGTAAGAAACTATGGAAGTCGCTGAGTGAAAGCAGAGACAGTCGTAGTAAAACTATAAATACGATTTCTATTTCTTGATATATGAATTCCTTAGCATATATATTCGCTCATCACTGTTAATCCTGCCTTTGAGGCTCTATATACACGTGTAACAGATGTCGTCATATGTCATATGTCATATGATCATATGCGAAAGCTGAAGCATTCAGATATGTTGACAAAAAGGTGACATCTAGAATAGCTTTGTGTGACTTAATATATAGCTCTGTAAGAAGTGTACTTCTTTGACTATATCCAAGATTATCTAGAGGAGATATTTTATGGAATTACTTAACGATCTGGCAGCATATTTAAGCACGCCATTCAAAGGGCGTCAATAGCTTCGCCGAGGATGCGTCATTCGTCTGGGGCTCTCGACAATGTTGTATATTGTGATCTTGTGGCTTTTATTGGTTTGGTATTGGGGTCAATTGCACTTTAAGTTATTGACTACTCATGTCGTGCGTTGCCATTGCTAAGAACACTATTAAATGAATTTACGTGCGCCACGCAATCTGCATACATAAAAGGTTTGCTCCTGCTTCTGCTCCTCGACTCACTGAGCAGAGCGAAGCGACAGAACAAAAAATTCTAATTCATCTAACCACATGCTGGAAGCGAATGGAAATCAGGCAATGTGTGGTGGCAGGGGCATGGGTGGCGGCTTGCCAATAACTCAATTCAATCATGCAAAGTGCCGCTTCTGTGGGGCCAGCAGTGGGCGGGGGTCGAGGCGTGGCAATGACAAAATTTCGCGAGCTGAGCAAATGAAGTCATTTGCATGCATGACAATTGTTATTGCATATTTTTAGGCGCACGCGCTAATACTAAAATTGACAAAATGCCGTCGAACGATATAAGGGAGCCCCTCCCTACCCTTCCCACACACCCACTGAATTGCTGTCGCACAGACTCTGAGATCGAACTACCCTTTTATTGTGAATGTCTGCGGCTGAAATTTATGCGTCGTCGCGGCGTAAAAAACTATAAACATCTATAAAAAAATAGAAAAGATGAGAAAGATGCGATGGCAATAAAAACGAATTGGCGACAAAAGCCGGAAATATGAAAATATGTTTTCCCTATAAGCAGACGATAAGGGATATAAGCCATATAGAAAATGTCTCGAGCATAGAGTAGAGGGTTTTCTATCGCTTTATGGCTATCAAGTGCGCTCCAAAGTACTTCGAAGAGATTTGCCATTTAAGGAACTGATTGAGAGCGCTGATTGAACTGAATTACTGAATATATTGATATTTATTAAATAAATTAAAAATTATTCATAACATATTATTTCAATTGTATATGATACTACCTTAAGTATTACTTTTCTGCTACTGTTATTTCTATTTATGCAACACTCTGACATGGAGGACATCGAAGACGTCTAAGGCAATCGAAGTCCTTCAATTTTGTTTAGCTTTTGTGCGACAGGCCTATGGCTGGACAGAGCCAGACGGAGCTAAACACGCCCAAAGGTGCAGTCGGATGTCAGCGTGGCCTTTGACATTTGATGAATTACGCTCAACAACAGCAACAGCAACAGCAACAGCAACAAGGGCAACAATTGTCAACTATCTAATTAGACTGGGGACCATTTTTTTATTGCACTGACACACACCAAACGCACCGAAGGCCCGTTCTCTTTCCACGTTTCTTTTTTCGTTTTTAAGGTGTGTTCTGTCGCCTTTCACACCAACTGTTGCTGTTGTTGTTTCTAATTAATTAATTAGCTTGATGACAAAATAAACGCGCTGGCTGGCCCGCGCTGATGAGCGCTGACGAATCAGTAGGAAAATTCATTTGTAAAAAAGAAAAAAAACAAAACGAACAGAAAAATTCAAAATAGAAATAAGAGTAAAAATCAATAGTGCCCCAGCTCCAAGCCAGCTGGCATGATGCTGTCGCCGTTTATCATTTGCGGCTCATAACTTTGTGCAATATGCAGAAGCAACAGCAGCAGCAACAACAACAACAAGACCAAAAGACAACAATGGGCAACACCCCGTGGCGCTGGGGGGGTGGGCGGTCTGTGAAAATGCAAAGCTGTCAATGAGTTATGTTTGGCGCTATCATAAAATTTGACAGCACTGGCAGGGAAGTTTTCCTATATGCAAATGCCGCTTGTCTTACGCTCGAGACTGCCAAAGCCTGCGTGGGCGGGGGCTCATATACAGCCGTACGGCTGCGAGGGTGGCAGACGGAAGCGGATGCGAACATTTAAGAAAGTCGTGGCAAATAGGAAATCGAAAGGATTGCCCATGTGTGTGTAGTGTGTGTGTGTGTGTGTGTGTGTAGTGTGTAATATGTGAGACTTTATTGTCTATTGATTCAAAGCCCACGCAGCTGAGGCACTTTAATATTTGCTCTCAGCCAAAAATGAAATGGAAATTTCATACTCGAATATACGCACGATTATTATTGATTTATATTTATGTGAAAATTCTAAAAATAAAAAAAATATTTTAGAAATAATAAATAAAATATAACAAAATAAAATAAAATGTGCTAAAAAATAATTGACAATTTGCTAGCCCAACAACAATAGCAGCAGCAGCTGAGGCAAGCGTTAAATGGTTAATTGTTAGCACAAATGTAATAAACATCAGACAGAATGCAGACACACACAGATAAGCACACACACACATGAAAACTTCAATTGAAGCTGCAAAATCGTGCAAAAGTGTTGCAACAATAAAATGTTAACAATTGCAACTGTCTGTGTGCTTGTGTGTGTGTGTGTGTGTGCGTGTGTTAGTTGTCCGTTTTGCATATTTAGCAATTTTCGCACTTATTTTTGAGTATTATCGAAAAAGTTTTCCCATCATCAAAGCAATTGGCAAAACAACGCACGTTGCTGCTACGTGTGGCAGTTGAGTGTGATTGCCAACTACACACAAGCACACACACACACTGTTTTTGCAAATTATGAGGCAAACATATCAAAATGAAATTTGGAATATTCATTTGAGTCACATAATTGCAAGATTACTTTAATATATTTGTGCTTGAAGAAGTAAAGTTTTATTGTATTTTTTTTTAATTTTTAAGTTTCTTTTAAGCTTATGGCAAACTTATAGTGAAATAGAATTCATAGAAATATCTAAGTAAATGTTTAGCTAAGACTCTAGCCCGTTTTCTGCTGCTCACACACCTTAACAGTCTCATTTAACACCTGCACAAAAACGAAAAACCTTTGCTGTCGCTCAGCCCGCGCTGATCTCTTGTGCTTGGTTGGCCAACTGTTCATTTTACAGCTAATCTGTGCCTGGCCAATTCCCAATCCAGTTGCTACAGACAGAACGCTTTAACGCCCAAATAAGCCCAGCAGCAAAGATCGAGAGACACCACCAGAACTGCACCACCCAACCGCCGCATCCATCCATCGAAATACAAAAAGGTGCCCAGCACCAACCCAACGAATTACCTATGAACAATTTTTAAACACATTTTTTATCCATATTTTTTGTTAGGCATAATCTCATAAAAAAACCCGGTTTTTATAACAGCAAAGACGAATTGAAAATACCCTTATTTTTTTTTAGATAGATCGTATATTTAATAAATTACAATTAAAAAAAAAACTATATAGATTTATTCATACAAAAATAAAAAAGATAAATAAAAAATAAAATAACCATTTATTTAAAATACTTAAATTTTACTTAAAATAAAATTTAAAAACATAACAAATAATTTTTTTTTCGTGTTATTTCTATATAAATAGATCAGTGTTTAATAAATAAATACAATTCTTTTTAATTTTTTAATTTATTAAATTTTTTCCTTGTCTATTAAATTTAATATTTCGTAATACAATTTTTTAAATTTTTATCAAGTATTTATGCATGCATTTTATTTTTAAAGCAACGTATATTTAAAATATATATTATAAATATTTTTTTAAATATATGTTTCTATTTTTAAATTGAATTAAGCTTTATTTTTAATTGTGGTGCTACATTTTAAAATACAGGGTATTCGATGCAAATGATATATGATAAAACAAAAAAAAAAAAGAATGGAAAAAAACCGAAAAAAATTACCGAAAAAATATTCATTTCGTTTTGCTGATAATTTTTTGTGCTTAGCTTCTTCTTCTTGAACAGCATCTCGTTGTTGTTATTGTTGTTGTTGTTGTTGTTAATTTATAAAAAACGCTTAAGGCTGCCCAACGGCCTCTCAGAGCGGCGAGGTGGGGGCGTGGGCGAGGTAAGGCCAAGTGTCGAAGGGTAGGGGGCAGGACGAAGAGGTGGTTGGGTGGTTGGGCGCATCTGAATGGTGTTGGTTGGACGCCGGTGGTGGTGGGTTGTTGGTGGCTTTTACGAGTCCGCACGAAAAAAACTTCAAACGAGATAAATACAATTTCCATTAGGCCTCGCGGAAAATCCCTCGAACCACATTCATACTTTTCTCATGTTTTTATCAGTTTTTTTTTATCGTATTGATTTTAGGGCTTTTTCACAGTTTTCTGGCCAGGGGCTCGCTGCCCAACCCCAACTCGTCGCCGCCCCCGTGCCGTGGCATCATTTTCTTTTCTGTTTTACGTTAATTTTTTAATTGTAAATATTGCCTAGGGTCGCATTTTTCATCTGCTGCTCCGGCCCGACCTCGAGCCTCATGCCCCGAAGGTTCATAATTTCTTGCCTACATCTACTCGAGCCCACTCCGCCCACCGCTCTGCACCACCCTCCAGCCACTTTGTTTACATAATTTGTACGTTACAACGCGCACACGAAACAAATTTTTTTCCTTTTTTTTATTTTTTTTTTGGCTACTTTTGCTGGCATTTTTTAATAGATTTTCTGCGTTTTTTTTTTGTATTTTTTGCTGTCGTATTTCGTATTTTCCTTTCCTTTTGCGGTGGGAAATGTGCGCAGTTGCTGTAAACTGAGGGAAGAGCAGTGAGTGAAAGCGGCTGAGGTGTGGGCGGACTTTGGGTTCAGCTTGATTAGGTCCGCAGTTGTCAGTGTGTGTGTGTGCGTGTGTTCAATTAAATTTTACACTTAGCATTTCCAGAGTAGCCTCGCAGCCATGCCCCCACCTTACCCGAAAGGAAAACAGAGCAGCTAATCAATTCTAAGCAAGCTGAGAGCAAACTCAAATCAGCAGAAGATTCTGCAATTGCTGAGACTATAGAGCAAGCAGAATCGCTCGAGTCAGCCAGCTATATACAACTATATATATATATATTATATATATATATACATAAGCTACATAAGAATTTCGAAGCGTGAGTTTCTCTCGATTATTTTTATGTTGATTGTCCTTTTTATGGCGCCCAGCGCTAATTGCAAACTATTGGCCCCAGCCGACACGCACACACGCACTCACACACACACATACGAATCTGAGTTCCAGCATTATTATACAATAAACTAGGGTTATTGTAACAGACGCCTATCTGCAGTTCCGCTATAATATTAGAAATGATGACAGCCCCAGCAATTTGCGCCATACGGCTGCCACCCCACCCCTTCCTCCCCCGCAAGCCCCAAAGTTACGATTGCAAACAAATAAAACGTTGTTTGGGGCAATGTAGCTGGCGTGAAACATAACCGGGTAGCATCAATGCTGTAAATACGAAAATTTATAGATTTTCACAAGAGAAAAAAAGCAAAAACGGAAAGCTGCCTTCTAAGAGCCCCAGTCCCAATGGCAACTCCATATTGAAGCAGTTTTCCTCTACACATAAACAATAATAAAATAAGGAGATAGGAAGGAGCAAAACACATGTGTGTGCGTGTGTGTGTGTGAGTCTGTAGCAGTTGTGTGTAGTAAAGGAAACAGCCGAGACGCTGCGAATCGTGTGTGGGTTATGCGATGCGCATACACTGAGCGAAAAGTAGCTGATACAAGATACGGCGCTAGCTGTGAGGCTGAGTCGAACCTTCAGCCTTGCCAACTATAGCACAAACATTTGAATCGTAACTTGCAACAATTGAAAGCTGTCAGCCCAAGTTACGACCGATTGCAGCCTGGCAAACGAGGCAAACTCCTTGGCTTCATGAGCTGTAGCGCTGCATAGAACTTTAACTAGATTTCATTCGCCTACAGAAATTTTACCTGGCTATCGATGAAGCAATTGAAAGAGGATCCATTCTTCCAAACGTCTAGAAATCTTCGTCTGCCTGCTCGCAGTAGGAAATCAATGCTCAGAGTTCTTTTCTCCGATTCATGCCTACTTTATTGCCATTTAGACATTTACAAAGACTTCTATTGATTTCAGCTGGCCTAATCCATTAAACTTTACTTTATTCTAGCCAAGCCTCGCTTTGACTAGAAATCATCGCAGCTCAGCTGTTATTTTTCCCTCTCAATCATTTTTCCTCAACTTCTCTTATGGCAGCGGCGCACATGTCTGGAGGCAGAGCTCGCACATGTGAAGGTCACGAAGTAAAAGCAAAAGGCGTTTGTCTTCCATGACAGCGATAGAGAGAGAGACAGAGTGTGTGTGCGTGTGTATGTGGCTGGTTGTGGCTGTGGGCGTGCGTGTTGTTGTGGGCGGTGGTTGAACGCATTTGGCGTTGTTGTCGTCGTTGTCGCTTTTTGGCTAATGAAAAAGAAATAAAAGTGTCGAGTGCATTATTGCCCGTTGCTCAACACACACACACACACATTCACACACACACACACGTGCAATACGCCCTGGTAATTGTTGAAGCATTTTTACTACTAGCAGCAACCGCCTGTCGTCCAGCCAGCGCGTGTTAAATGCCCTTTGGCCCTCGCCTTGTCTTTGCCATCGATTGAATGCGTATGGCCGGCCAGAGTCCTGGCATGTCCTGATGTTAAGCTCCGCCGTTCTGCCCCGTCCCAGGCGGCTATTATTTTGCACTTACTATAACATGCACATAAATATTTTTGCCTGGTCCAGCTTCTGTGGCTATTTTATTGATACTAACACACACACACTCGCACATCCTTGCCAAGTTTGGCCATAAAAGGAACTGAGCCTCCTCTGCATTGTTGTTTTTATTGTCGCCTTCGCCGGCAAATCTCTGTCAAATAGCAATAATCATCAATTCTGATTTTTGGCAAGACGTCGTCGACGCTCTCCTTCCCGTTGCGCCAAGTCCCTTTCAAAGCCAACAAACAATTTGATTTCAAATTGATTATTATTTATGCCAGTTTATGTCAACCATTTGCCATTTGCCATTTGATTTCCAGCCCAGCTAATTGAGTCCAGCACTTTGGCAGTGCCAAAAAGTAGATATGAACGAAGCAGCTCCAGCTAATTGGCTTCGAAGAAATTGCTGGCTCTTTTTGAGAGCATATTTCTCAGTGCCTGGGGAATCAATGTGCAAAGAAGACTCTTCTCATAAGCTCATGTCTCTCTGCCTGTTTGTCTGCTCCCATCACAGACTCCGACTCAGTCCATTTAGCAGTTCTCAGTATCAGTTTGAAGCTCTAAGAAGCATTCGACTGAAGACTCATATTTCTAATTTCATTCTAGCTAATCTTTAATCTATAAATCTGTATCAGGCGAATTCTATGCTCCACTCGAGTCCGAGTCGATTAATCGCTGCATTAGTTAGATGCAAAATAATGATGAATGTATATGAAGAAATGGAACTTCTGATTTATAAATTTGATTTTTAAATTTTAACACTAAATTTCATTCGTTTGCAAAAGACAGCTCAAGCAGAAGTTTTTTGAATGCATTCGCTTTGATGCATAGCCGAAAATTTCTCGCTCAAGCAAACAGGTTTGAAATCGCATTCGCATTCGCATTCGCAGTCGACTTGCCGCTTGACCACCTACGCGCAGTCCGAGTCGGAGAAGTCGTTGAGCTAAATTACTTAATTTTAATTTCTCGTAGGCGCTGCTTAATCAGCAACTATTAATGCAGCACTTTGCTTATTTACGACCTCCAAATGACTTCCATTGAGCCGCAGACGCGTGGGCAGCTGCATCGTCAGATGAGTCAGAAGCTGACCAAAGGCATCGCAGGCAGCACTTGAAGCAACTAATCAGGGTCAAGTGCGGCAAGAGCAAGGAAGAGGCATGCTTAGTGAGTATATCGATATCGATTCACATGCGAATACATATCGATGGAGCTTCACAGGCAAGCAAACTAAACGAGCTCTGCTCGGACAGAGTTTCATTTGAAGTTGGTTTGATTCTTTGTGAAAAGGAGAAGGGATATCAAATAAAGATTCGATAACAATCAATAATAAATGGCAGCTTTCAGTATCTAAATAACAGTTACATAGATGCCTCACCTGCCCTGCAATTGGCCAAAAAATACTTCCACATCGTTAGTTATTCATAAATGTGCTGAAGGCGCGAGCCGTCAGAGTACATCGTTCGTCGAGGGTTGTGCTCAGTCGCTTGTTTTGCCCACAGTTTGTCACACTTAATTAAAGAAAATTTTAAGCACTTTAGATGTCAATTTGTGCCCACTTTTCGGCGCGGCCGATGCGATGACAGTTGCCAGTTAGCTGCCAGTTGCCGTCAAGAGGCGGCCAAAAAGTGAAGAGAGCCACAAAAAAAAAAGTGAAGAAAACCTTAAAAAAAAGGGGGAAAAAAAGAAACGGTTTAATTAAGTTGAAACCCTTTCGTGCGTGTCAGGGCCAGTTGCCCCCGTCCACCGCCCCACCCTGCTACATCTGCTGCTTTGGCTCCAGCTGCCTACCCAAACCTGGGCAAGTGGCTCAAGTGGCCAACCGAGAGCCGACGGCGAGTCACTTGGCTCACCTCCCCTCTCCCTGGCCCCCCATCCCTCTCTCTCTTTCTCTCTCATCAAAGTTTGCATCTTCGAATCGTTTGCAGCTGCGGGCGCTGCTCGACACTCGTGTATTAATTTCCAAGGTGTTTGCTCTGCCAAGCTGTTTCACTTCTTCAGTTCTTCATATTAGAAAGCAAAGGAACAGCAACAACAACAACAAATCAGCGTAATTAAAAATCAAATGATTTTTTTCATCAAACCAGCCCAAAAAAGGCGCCGACGCCCCCACCCCCCGCTCCGCCCAACTAGCAAAAAATACCCTCAGCGAGGACGGCAAATATCTTCATTAATTTCGGTCAGCCTTTTGCTGCAGCTGCTTTGGCCGGGTGGTGCGGTGGGCTTCATTTACAATTGAATGAATGCAGCACAATTTTTAGCTCATTAATTGGTGTGGGTTACCCTTTTTCCATTTTTTTCCGGCTGCTGCTGCTTGGCTGGCCAAAACAAAAAAAAAAAATGTCCTGAAAACAGAGCCAAGTGATTTATTTGTTTAATCCTTTTCATTTCTGAGGCGATTTGTTCAGTCTTTTTCTAGCCGCCACTTCAAATGTTGCTGATTGCCAAAACGAAACGAAAAGAGAAAGAAACACGAAATTGCTTGGCACTTGAGTATCCTTTGGCCCTTGCTTGCTGAGTATTTGCGCCGCGCTTGCCTTTAGCACATTTAATTGATACGTTGTGAATGGGCTGTGCGGCAGATCGTTTGCTGGCCGAACTGATGATCTGATCTCTTTGGCAAACTGTCTGGCAACTTGTTTAGCTGATTTTAATCCGCATTCGATACGGTAACACCTCATCACCCGCAGCACCAATCAAGGCCCGCATTTGGACACTCGCATAACTTCCGATTTAATCCCAGCGCGTGAACGCGTCTTCGTCCCGAACCGTCCCCCCGTCCCCCTCTCCACCAGCTGGACAGTGTCTGCAACTAAGTTATGCGCTTCTGTGCGTTGTCGTATTTTGTAAGCTTTTACGCGCCGGCTACCACATCAGCCTCACATCAGAATGATCCTCCGGCCCATCCCCTTGGCTCCTTGGCAGCGTCGTTGAAGCGATAAAAGATCAATTTAGTTGCGCTACAGTCGCTGATTTAAATCCGATCATTGCACGACGATTTGATGCAAACTGAAACATGCACATGGAATTTGCAATTATCGAACATCAAAGGCAACTCCACTGGACTACCCCCAAGCCCGCTCCCTGCTCCCAGTCCCTATGGCTCGATCAGCTTCATTTAAGAGATCGAAAGGCTCGCCAGCTGCTGTTTGTTTGTGAATTGCACAGATTGCAGCAGACAAGTGTTCGACTCATAGATACCCTGCATGTGGCTAAATGTGACATTCTGCTATAGCTGCTTCTGATCGCTCAGATCTCATACTGAGCATAAGCTTTTACTTTCTATTATCACATTGACAGATACCCTGTAAGTAGCCTTAGGAATTAGTTCAAGTTGAACTGAATTGAGAAATCTATTTAGCTACTTTCTAGATCAGCCGTTCTCTCTTCTCTTTCTCTCTCTCTCTCTCAAGTTGTGCATACCCCATGAGCAAGTGTTCAGTGTGGTTCGTCAAGGCATGTGCTCAATCAGGCACAAGGAATCAGCTAATTACGCGTAATGCTTGCAGATACATAGCAGCTCATCTAACTTTTTAGGGCAGCATCTATGCTATAACTGCTCGATCAACCAGATATATAGATATACACACATCTATAGCTGCTGGCCACGGCAGAGGACGGCAGGTAATCAGCGCAGCGCACAAGTTCGTTAAACGATTTTAAATCAGAGTCGAGACAACGCAGTGATAAAACAGGCTTAGACTGAGGCAGCCAGAGAGATAGAGAGAGAGAGAGAGAGGGAGAGAGGAAGAGAGGAAGAGAGTTGTCTGCGAGTCTTGGGGGCTTAAGCACAGTGCTCAAAAATCAAATAGCAAAGAACTACAAATTACATGCCAAAATGCACTTCAATACAAAGCACTTGGGTAAACAGAAAGGCAGAGCAACAGACAAACGGCATGGCATAGACTTACACACACACACATATGGCACACCTGTGGCCCAGCAGTAGCAGCATTCATTCACCCCTTTTGCCACCTTCCAACTTCCACATTGACGATGTAAACCTTAAGGTATTTGCGATAATTGCACTTTGCTGTTGTTGTCTATATATATGTATGGATGGTAGACCCTATACCCTGCGCCAACCTGTTCGCAAAACTGTGGGCGTGGCAGTCGAGTCTGCCTGCCTGGCCTGGCTTGGCCTGCCTGCCGCCAGCCAGCGTACCCAGCCGCAGTTGCAGCTCCAGCTTTGAGTGGCTCTGGCAACCACGTCGCATTGTCGTCGTCGTTTGTGCGTTCTGCAAGATAAACAAAAGACAACAGACCTATATATATAAATAGATATATATATATATATATATATATATGTGTGTGTGTGTGTGTGTGCGTGTGTGAGTGTGTAGTCTAGCTCACGTCTTCTCCAGGCGCTCGCCCTGCAGCCCCATTTGCCCACTTCCACTAGAAATGCCAAATTTCAGCGGCAAAAACTAAACCCAAGCCACGCGCTGCACTTGCTCGTACGCCAAGTACAGTGGCGCCTGACTAAATGTGACTTTAAGTAGCTTATAAGTGTTAAGTAAACTTTTTATTTCGCAACTAAATGAACTCTGCGCTGCTATTGTTAACAGTTTTCGTTGTCTGTCGATAGCTTGCTTGATTTTAACTATGGATTTGTTAAAGTGTTGAAAAGCGCTGCAAAATGTTGGAAATCTAGTGTAAACAGCTGTAAATGAGCTCTTATTGGCAAATTAAAGTGTTTTTAGACAAGTGAAGGCAAAGAGAGTTAAGCTGAATTTCAGATTATTAGGTGAATGTATGGATAGCTGCCAGTGTTGTATAACATGTCAAGAGCTATATCAGCTATACGTATGTTATCTATCTATCTGCACACTCAATGTCTCTTTCTCTCCATTGATTTCTCTATCTCTATATCTTTCTCTCTTTTTGTATATCACTCTATATATAAATTTCTCTCTTTCATTCTCACTCACTCTCTCTCTCTCTCTCTATTTATCAATCTTTTTCTCACTCTCTCTCTCTCTCTCTCTCTTTCTCTCTCTCTCTATCTATTGATCTTTCTCTCACTCTCCCCTTTCTCCTCTATCTACCACCCCTATCTTCCTGTCTCCCTCTCCCTCTCATGCCCATATTATTACCGTATCCACGCTCGCTTCTATTCAAGTCTCTCCAACTGCCTGTCAGTCAGTTTAGTGTTCACTGTAGCAGCTACTTAACTAATTCAAATCATGCTAATTGCATTTTATTTGTTTTGTAGCTTAGATTTTAAGTTTTTAATTACGAACTCTGCGCGCCCGCAACAACAGCGCGCAAGTTGCCAACATATTGAAAGAATCGGTAAATGAAATAAATTATGAATATCTAGCTGCAGGCCTTGTGTCTATAGATAGACAATAGAGCTCCAGAGTTACCAGGTTCAAAGGCATTTCCAATTGTGGATGGCAACACGTTTGGGACCTCATGTTCAATGGCCGCTCAATAGACTCCACTTCTGTGGCTTTGTGGCGCCATCTGGCGTTGCCTAATGGCCATACAGTAGCTATCATTGTCTGTATGTGTGTGTGTGTGTGCATGGATATCGCGTCATGTGGCACGAACAGACGCGTGCCTCACTCGAAATCTGAGTCGGAGAGTGCGTTGCCTGCTGCCTTTGGCTTTCATTAAACGCAAATTTATGCCTTTACTTGAATGTCAAATATTGCAAATGTCAAATGCTGAGCCTCGGCAGCAGCAGCGGCTGGGCAGAGATGGGCGAGATGGGTCCCGTTAGACAATGGCCAGTGTTGGTAACGTTTTCGGCAGTGTTGACACTGTCAATGCGAGTGCCGCATGTCTGCGCCAGCCTGTGGCTTGCTTCTGACTTTTTGGCCAGCTGCGGTTCTAGATGCCACACCCACCCACCCACACAACCAGACGCCCCTCGTCTGCGCCTTCTGCGTGTCGGTTTTTATGCGTTGTTCGTTTTGTAATTAAACGACGCACTTGGCTGGATTTCCTTGTTGTCCAGGGTAAACAGTTGAGCGGCTGGGCCCAACTACGGCAGCGGTCATTTCTGCACTGCCACAAATGTCAGCATATTAGTGCCATTAGCAAACACACACACACACACACACACAGGCCCAAACGAGTCTCTTATTGGAAATAATTATATGAACTCTTGCTTAAGATGAAACATGAATTATTGGGTAACTCAATCATAGCGTAGCTCTCAATGCTAAATTTATATATTTAAACAATATATACAGGCTGTGTTCATTAAAATAGTAGTACTGCACAAAACGTAGGTTTTGGATATATGTTTTAAAACTATTGAAATTATTTTTATTTTGATAAAGTTTAATTTTTTTGAAATTATTTCTTTCTTTTCTATATATTTTTTTGCGTTCATTAAAATAGTAGTGCGGCACTAAACAAAAACTTAACCAAATGCAACGGAACTTTTGTATATACAATTTAAATTTATTTTTTAAAATTATTGAAATAATTTTTTTTCTAATACTTAAATAATTTCCATACATAAATATAATCCTTCTTTCTTTTATGTATTTATGTATTTATACAGCTGTGTTCATTAAAATAGTAGTGCTGCACAAAACTTAAGTCGAATAAAACGGAATTGTATAGATATTTTGAATATATGTTTTAAAACTATTGAAATTATTTTTATTCTGATAAAATTTAATTTTTTTGAAATTATTTCATTCTTTTCTATATATTTTTTTGCGTTCATTAAAATAGTAGTGCGGCACTAAACAAAAACTTAACCAAATGAAACGGAACTTTTGTATATACAATTTAAAAATATTTTTTAAAATTATTGAAATTATTTTTTTCTAATATTTAAATAATTTCCATTTTATATAATCATTCTTTCTTTTATGTATTTTTAATAATATATACAGCGGCGTTTATTAAAATAGTAGTGCTGCACTAAACAAAACATATTTATATATATAAACTGTATATATTTTGTAAAAATATATAACAGCTTTAGAGCAGTTTCTAATCGACACATTTCTCAAAAAAGTTGTAAATATATCAAACAAAAAATGAATATTCTAAAGGCAAATGCTGCTCATAACGCACCAGAGTAAAATGCATTACAATTTTAGATTATTTTCGCATATTCTGAATTAATTCTGAAATAATAGTTTATGTAAATAACTTCAGCTAGGATTTTAAGAAATATTTAGAATCTGATTTTTGCTTAGCTGCTGGAGGGAACAGTTTAGATAAGAAAGCTAAGCTAACATCTTTTTCTCATTGGTCTAACATTTTACTGCACTTCTTTTCAGCTCACAGCGGCAGAGTATCCGTTAGTCGACCCAATTGACCTGCAGCTTTAAACATTTTAATTGTGAAATAAAAGAGGAGCAAGCATTAAGTGAGCAGTTGGGCCCAGCTCCACTCAATTGAAATCAGCCAGGCTATGAATATATTTGGCTTACTGGTAGCGCTCCTCATGCCTCACGCCTCACGCCTCACGCCTTACGCCCCAAGCCAAAGCCCTTCTGCGCTGGTCAGTCACACATTTTGTATTGACCCAACATGTATTCTGTGGTCAAAGTTGGCGTTTGACATTTATGCCGGATGTCAAGCGGACGGGCGAACGGGCGAACGGACGACGTCTGGCGGCGTCTAAAGAATTTGCCTTTGTCCGGAACGTGGATGGATTGCTAGAGGTTGGTTGGGGAGTGGGGCCCAGGACCATTGTCATCAGCAGAAGCGTCCATTTGTGCTTGTTATTGTCACGTTGTTTTTGTTTTTCACTTGTTTCTTTTTTCCCATTTTCAAAGTTTGCTGCCGAAACTATCGATACTTGGGTTGCAGTTGCTGTTGTTGTTGGGCTTCCGCTTTGGTTGGCAGTTCGACCTTTTTTGGCCATTTCAGTTTGACTGAAACTATTCATTCGAGTCAAGCAAATGCACCCCGGAGGGCATTTTCGTTTTGTTATTTGTGTATTTGACATTTTGCTTAAGTGTTGCTGACTTTTGGTCAGTTTCTGTTTCTTTCCATTTCCAGAGTCGCCCACGCCATTTGGCTGACCCAAGGCAATTGTTGTTGGGCTGTTTGCTCTGCGTTTGTTTGTACAACGCTTCGGCTGCCGCTTCGTGCTCTTGGGGGTCTGAGGCTCTTAATTAAAGTTTGCTCAAGTCTTTTTGTTGGACCTCGTCCTCTGTTTGCGTATAATGAACCATTTGTTTGCTGATTTAGCTCATGGATTTTCGGTTCGTTTTTAGTATATTTATGGCATTTCGATTGCTCAATATAACTTTTAACTTTGAAGTTTTTAGTCGAGCTGCAGTCGAGCAGCGGACACTCCCAACCGGTTAGCTAAGCGCTGCCCGCGGCAAGCCAGTTGCTCAGAAGCCAGGTGCTCACCTATAGATAAGAAAATGATAGGATAATGATATAAAACCAGTGATAAATAGGGCTTGCTGCATCGGGTTTTGCTTGCAATTGCTGCAGGGGTGAAGAAGGAACGCGAAGGTTTTGCCTAAGTGAAGTCCTTATATGGGAATCTGTTTTAAAAAGCTTAATTCAACCCCAGCAAAACAGAACTAATTGAATATATATAATTAGTATATGCTTCTTCTATTGCTTCTATCAATTTCGTAACTCTTCTTGAAGTAAACCCCAAAAATACGCAGATAATGAAGTATTTAAGCAAACAGCTGCAATCAAGACTCTGCCATGGCCACATTTCTAACAGATAATTCCACTTTTAGGATTTCAGTTGAACAACTGCCACTAAAAGCAGAGTATCGTGTGGTCAGTAATGCCCAATTTGCTTGATTATATATGACATATACTAATATACATGGTTCGTTTGTCTCTTAAACTACCTTCAACAGATTTCAGCGAACTTCGGTTTAATCTCACTTAAAATAGAGCATCGTTTAGTCAGTAATACCAGCTTTGCTCTAAGTGCCTACTGAGTGTCTGTCTGTCTTTACAACTTTCTTCAACAGATTTTCTTTTAGCTGAAAACAGAGTATCTTTTAGTCAGTAACTCTCTTCCCGCTCGACAATACATGTTATATAAATATATCAATATATCTCTGTGTGTCCATAAAACGCACTTTCAACGGCTTTAACTCACACAAAAAAAAAAAACAGCGTATTCTGCAGTCAGAAATACCCGCTCTGCAATAGACGATATAGATCTAGACATATGTCTAAATTCTGTCGCTCTGTCTATTAAATGCCCACTCAAAAGCTTGTCCGTCTTTAGTGCCTGTCTCTCAAAAAAAAAAAAAACAGAGTATTCTGCAGTGCGTTATGCCCATTCCCCTTAGCAATCCATGGCATTCCCTGTAGCTGAGAGCCAAAGAGGCGCACGTAGTGAATCACTTAACTCGATTCCACATTGTTAGCCAGAGAGCAGCAGCAATTGGCTGATGGGCGATGTCCGTGGACGACGATGCTGATGGTACAATGGGGACTGGCTGTGAGCGAACACGAACTCTAAATAATTTGCAGTTATTTGGGGCAAACACGCAAATGCGTTCAAATCAATTGTCCAATTGAGCCCGACCGATTTGGTTCAGTCAAAAAAAAAAAAAAAAAAAAAAGAAAAAGAAAGAAGAAAAGAAAAGAAAAAAGGAAAACGGAAAAAATGAAAAAAATGAGTTCAAATTGAAAGGAAGGAACACAGCGTGCAGGGCATCGCAAATGAGGAACGGGAATTGTGACAGTGTGTGCGTGGGTGTGCGTGTGCGTGTGTGTGTGTGTGTGTGAGCGTGTGCGTGTGGTTGAAGCGTTTTAGTTTCACTTTCACTTTTTGCTGCAACTTTCGCTGGCACTTCGAACCCCTCAACCACTTGCCGCCACACCCCTCTCCACAGCCACGCCCACAGCCCGCAATTAGGGTGGCACATTGTTTGGCTATGGTGTTTGGTCAACTTGTGGCACGTGTCCTAATTTTGATTTCTTTTCCTCTTTTTTGCCGAGCTTCTTTTTCTTGGCTGCTCTTTCGCTGCCCATAAATAATTTGTTGCATACTTCGGGGCGGCCGGAGATGTTTTTTTGCTTC
This sequence comes from Drosophila hydei, assembly GCF_003285905.1. Lineage (NCBI taxonomy): Eukaryota > Metazoa > Arthropoda > Insecta > Diptera > Drosophilidae > Drosophila > Drosophila hydei. Next base: position 3,322,973 of record NW_022045685.1, on the reverse strand, counting down.
TCTTCACTGTTTTTGTAGCGTGGTCGATGTCATTTGTAAATGGCATGTTATCAATTTTCAAGATGATTGAATCAAGTGATTTGTGTGCGTGTCAAACTGCACCGTGCCCCCTGCGCCTGCCTCTGCTCTTCGGCCTGCTTATGTGAGATATTTGCGGCACTGCGTCCACGTGTCCAGCTGTGGGCACTTTGAAGTTCGGCTCGTTTGTTAGCTTTTGGGCTTCGCTGCTGGCCGGCACTATGAAAGGACTCGCAAGGATTTGTGCTTCACGTTGTTTGCTCGACCGTCTTGGCTGCTGCTTATTAAGAGATTATCAATTTCTTTGATGCGCTAATACACTATACAAACATACTCTCCCTCTCTCTCTCCCTCTCTCTCTCTCTCTCTCTCTCTCTGCCTGCCTCTGTCTGTGTGCTCAAGATGCTATCGAAATTGCGTTTGGACAATGCTTGAGCACATGTAAACGACTCAGGTTATTTGATATATTTGATAAGCAGCTGAGCGCAGCTTGAAGGCACAGGCAGTCGAATCACAGATGTGCACGACTAAGTTATACCCTTTCCAACTTCGAGTTTCACAATTTTGTATTTGTTGTCTTCATTTTGAAACTAACTCCATAGAGATTTTTATTATTTTTATTTTTAGCTGTTGATATATAAAATATTTAAAAAATAATTTAAAAACTATAAATTTATAAAATTTAAAATCTATTTAAATTTTGTTTCTGATTTTTATTTCAAATTAATTTAAAAAGCAACCGAATTTGTTTCAAGAAATTACTAAGGCATTTACGATGCCTCGCTAGGCTTACTTGAAGTCATGAGAAGCGAGTAGAAGAGCAATAAATGCAAGTACTTCGTGTTGTAATGAAGAAACGTATGTTTATATCTGTATATACATATATTTATATAATTTCCTTTATAATTATTCATAAGAAATTACAATTATATCATGTCAAAGCTAGACTTGGAAATACCCTGTACTTAGCAGACATGTAAATTTTGTATATTTAAATAAATATTTTAGTTTTATATATCTCACATATACGAATTGAAGCTCTTCATGTGAATCATCATCAATTAATCGATAAGCAACACCTGCATAAGCTAAGATCTGGGAATAGCTGCACTTGCCTTGCCCAGCTAAGCTAGTGCTAGGCCAGCGCAAGTGTGGGACTGTGGAAGCAGGCTGAGGGCAGTGAGGAATCGTGGAAATGTAACTGCCACGCTGCTACGCGAAATGAGAAAACTTTTCGACCACAACATCGACGCTACGTGCCACGGGGCTGGGGCGATAGCGGGTTGGGCAGGAGTCGGAGCTGGCGCTAGTCAAAGGAGGCGCTGCTTAAAACTACAATGCAAACACAACAAATATAAACTAGCGCGCCTGTTGGTCCTTGGTCCTGTAGCGACGTGTGACTCGCTCGCCACTGTGCACTGAGCAGCACGCCCCCAGCCCCTCCCCTTAGCTTGTCTGGCCGCAAAAGATTGCTTCTAGAAATTTATAGTTTCAATAATGTGAAGCAGAGCGCGCTACATGCGCCAGCTATTTGTCTGCCATGTGTGAGAGTTGGATCCACACACACGCCAGCACAGATATAAATATATATGCATATTGCACACATATAAAATATATACATATATATATATATATATATATATATATATAACTGGCGTGTGGGCTCGTGTTCTTGTGTATTTTCAATTTACGCGTCCATAACTTCAAGTTTTGCAAGTTTGGCTGCCTGCAGAAGCCCGCGCTGCTCTATCCCACCTCAACATCTATCTCCCTCTCTCTCTTTCTTATATTGAACACTTGAGCAGCAGACTCCGCCGTAGTCCTCACAGATACGCCGGAGTCGCCAAGTCTCTGGGCTCGAGTGTCTAGCTAAAAACTGAAGCAGTTGCCGTTTCCGCAATTACAAAACTTCTACAAAAATAACAAAACATTCGCGTTGAGAGCGCGCCACATGTGCAGCGATTCTCCACCTCTCCCCAGCCACGCCCCCATTCAACGTCGCACGCCCCACTTCCGCGACTGCCACAACCCCCCCGCGCTTTGCACTGCATTTGCGTGTGCCTCGCGTGGCAAACAGTTTTTCCTTGCATTTTTCTATCGCAGATTTTAATTTCTTAATGTAGAAAGGGCAAAGCCGTAAGGAGGCGGGGCGACAACAACAATATTGTTGTTGTTCTTGTTGTTGGCACCTAGGCGCCAGGCAAAGGGATTCCTAAAGGATGCCTCGTAACTGAACCAGTTTCGAATCAAAAAGCAAAAGAAAGCAAAAAAACGTAGATGCACTTTAGAGATATTTGGCAGCAACTGAAGTGAGGTAGAGCTTGTGCTGAAAACTGGAATCTATTCAAGTTTCGAGGCTATAGATGTCGAACGGACGATGTAGGGACGGACGGACGGATTGGCGGACGGACTGACAGTCGGTCAGATGAAAGGACGGATGGACAGATCCATGTACGGTTCGGTAGACGGACGAACAGACGGATGGACAGACGAATGGACGTAGAGATGGACTGGCGGAGGGACGCAGGGGCAAAGAGGCGAATGGACGAATATACGGACGGACGGAGGGACAATTGGACAAAGGGGCGAAGGAATGAATAGACGGACGGATTGGGGAACGGACAGACCAGTCAGATGGAAGGAGGGATGGACAGACCCATGGACGGCTCGATAGACGGACGGATAGATGAAGGGAGGGACGCATGGACAAATGTTACATACGGATGGAAGATCGGATAGACGATCGATCGGATGTAGGGATAGACGAATGGACGGACGGACAGAGGGGCAACTTTACATAGGGGAAAACGGACGAAGCAACGAATGGAAGAATGGAGTGGACGGCGGACAGGCGACCGGCCAAATGGAAGGACGAATGAACAGAGGCATAGACAGTTCGATGCATGGACGAATAGAAGGAGGGAGGGACGCATGTAAGGAGGGGAGGACAGACAGATGTACAGGCGGCCATCGCCCAGTCGATGATTCATGAGCTCGAATATGCATCCGGCAGCTGTGTTACCAACACTTCAACAAAACCAATATGCCCTGTTGCGCCATTTCCAATTAGTATGGAGATGTAAAAATAAGGGAACAACAATAATTTAGTAAATGATGCATAGCACATTAAGTTGCAAGGAAATGGGAAAGTGGGCACTGGAATTTTCCGCATTTCGTTTTACTTTTTATGCACATCAAAATTGTTTGCCTTTTTTCAGTTACGATTTGCATATCAATTGGCGAGTCGAGAGCCGGGAGAGAAATAGATTAAAAATTCGACACTAATAGAGAAAATTAAGTTAAGCGCTCGCAACGAGCGCAACTTATCAAGCTGCCCTCACACCCCCGCGCTACACCATCTCCCATTTCCGTTTCCGCTTTACGTCCTGATTCGGCGATTTGCATGCTTCATTAGCGCGCCTCGAAAGTGGGCAGCTCAGAATTAAAAATAATGTTAATTGCGATGCGACGCGACGCGACGCGACGCGCCGCACGACTTCTGCCACGGCGTTCATCCATAATCAATTTCAGCCGCTGGCCGCCTCGACAACAAAAAGAAGAAGATGAAAAAAAAAAACGTGAAAAGTAGGAAAAAAAAATATAAAAAAAATTAAATAAAAATATGACATAAAAATTTTTCATTTCCTTGAGCAGAGAAGACGCTCGACGCGCGATTCCCAGCGGACAGCCTCGAACCTCGAACTTTGGCAATGAAGTAGAAAATGAACTGACGCCTCGACATGGCACGCCCACGCCCACACCCACGACGCCCCTGCAGCCAGTGAATGTATTCATCAATGCAACACATTTGCATATTTCGAGCGTAAAAATTAATCACTAATTTTAATACGCAACGTGGCGGCGCCACCAGCCAAGGGGGGCAGGCGTGCGGCTTGGCGTGAGTCGTAAGGGTGTCCTCGGTGGCAACTCGAGGGCCCCTTAAACTTGTTAAGTGGGCAACACTAATGTACCAATTTCCAAATTCATGTTGCGAGCACCAAACAACAACAAAAAAAAAAAAAAGAAGCAGAAATTGAGGAAAAGCAAAAGAAAATGTGAGCAGGCAGCCAAGAAAATGTAAGGTAAACAAATTGCGCGATGAGGCGTTGTCATCTATATAAGCACGCAGACGAAGACGAAGCTGAGGCAGAGGCAGTGACAGAGGCTGCGGCCGGCCAAAGATATTTCCTGCCTGGCCTCGGCCAGCCGGCGGGCCCGAGTGGGAGTGGGAGTGGGAGTGGGAGTCAGAAAGAAAACGAAGCCAAAGAGAGGGAAATAATATAAAATAAATAAATGGAAAATGAGAAAGAACGAAAAAAATAAAACGCAACAACATAAAACTGGGCACTACTGCGCGCGAGAGAGGGGGAGAGAGAGAGCGTGGAAATGGCTAAGAAAATGAAAGAAAATTGTCTATCGAAATGCTGTTGGCGGCGCATTTCACCTGCAGCGCTTTGATAGCACCGAGCACCTCCATTAAAACTAATGGGAATTTCGCCATAATTTGATTTTGACAGCTGCCCAGAGGGGCAACTGCCAGGGGGGAGGGGGGTGGGTGGTGTCGTATGGGCGTGGTCTAATGCCGCTGAGCAACAAATGTTCAAAAATTAAATGGCAAATCAGAAAAAAACTCAAGACAATGCATTGATTGATGCAAATGCCAATTGAATACCCTGTAAAATAACATAAATGTTGGGCCAGTGAGAAAGTCGGCTGATATATATGTATATAAATATATATTCATATAGGGACAGAGAGAGAGAGAGAGATATTATATAATACAGTTAAAGAAACATTTTTAATAACGACATATATATACCCTGTAAATATCATATATACACCAAACTGAGCTTAGTTTATATCTCTGATAGATCCTAATTTATAGTTTACTTAAACTGTATATGACAAAGCTTAGAAGTCTAGAAAACCCCTTGGAAAATTAAAATGCAGGGTATTATGATTGGGTAAAAATGGCTATAGCAGGCAGTAGAAGGCGTGGCAAGTCGCATAAGGTATACACATATAGATAAAGCCTTGTCCATCTAAGCGCATGAGCACAGTGTTCGAGGTATCTGCTAGTCGTGCCCTCTTGATTGACTTTTGCTAAGATCAAAGATTATAGAGTTACTTTTTTACAGTTCAGTTCAGCTTGGGGCGCTTTGACCTGTCCTAGAAGATATAAAAGCCTGGAGGCAATCAGCTTCAAGCTGAACTCTTTTGATGTACCAGTACTATATATAGTACGCAACATATCAACCTACATAAATCTTATACTCAATAACAGAATCGATGCCTATCTCTCCCTCTCCCTCTCTCTCTCTCTGTCTGAGATGTTGACTAATCCAATCAGCAGCAGCGAAATGCATTAATAAATGTTTCTTCCTATGCTTCAACTGAAGATAATGCATGGAAAAGAGAATGAGACCGCGAGAGTCTTGAAGAGAGAGAGAGAGAGAGACAGTCTCTAGCTGCGGCACGTAGACATGCTTGATATTTATTATGTTATCGAAATAAATCACAAATAAACATAAATAAACAAAGCAAAACCAAAGAAAATGCCTAAGTAGATTTGTCAAAATGTAGTCGGCAAAAGAGCATGCACACACACACACTCGCACACACACACACACACACACATGGGCAAACGTGCGTCAAAGTATGCAAAAATGTTACACAAATGAAAATAACTTGAGCCAAAGTTGACAATGCTCGGCTGAGACTCGCTCTTGCTGCGTCTTCGCCTGACAAGAATTTATGAGCCTGTGCGCTTGCAAAATGTCAATGCCTGCCACACACACGCACACACACACACACACATATAGACAGCGCATTCAGTTGGTTTTTTTTCGTGCTTGGCCTCATATCAAAATAAGTCTGATGATCCAATAAAGTGCTTATAGCTCGACAGCAGCGGCTTAAAGGGCTGCTGACTGTCACATTAGTGACGCACACACACACACACATCGTCACACACACACACATGCAAAGCTGCGCCTTTTTGCATAGCATACTTTTGCGGGCAGCTCGAAATGAAAATAAATGCGTTACATTTCAATACATTCTGGAGTGCCAGCTGCGAGTGTGCAAGTGTGTGGGTGAGTGAGTGTGTATGAATGCAATTTTTGATTTATGTTTATAAACATCTTGCCTCTCGCTCTGCATTTGACATTTGTGCGAAACACGTGAAAATATTTCAAGTGCCCGCTAAACCAAAAAACTACTTCAGACAGAGCCAGCCAGCAGCTGGCATCCCCTTTCGCTATCTACACCCACACACACACCCACACCGAGTGGATGTGGAGAGGAAAAAAGGCACGCAAAAGAAATGATTTATTTGCGCATTTCTCGCATTTCTACATCTTCGACTGTTGGGCGGCTGCCTTTAATACATTTTTCTCCTTTCGGCATATTTGGCGTTCCATGCATGACAAATTGTTAAGAAAACTCTCAAGCAGCGGCCCACTCCTACACATGTGCCTGCTGCCTGCTGCCTGCTTATCATCGAAATGTACTCAAGAAATTCCACAAATAACGCGACGCCAGCTTCACTTTTGCATCTGCCTCTACGAACTGCCAACTGGCTTTACAGTGCCGCATGTGTATGCGTGTGTGTCTGTGTACTTAGAGCTTGGGCAGGGGTATATGCTTGTCATATCTATCTAAAAGAGTGGCGAAGGGGCGCAGGCAGTGGCAGAGGCAGGCATTCTGCTCTTAGATCTGACTCCAACTGTGGCGCTTGCAGTTCATTGAGCTGACATTGAGTACATGTGATTTATGGCACATTAAAAGATTGGAAAGGGGCGAGCATGCGATCTAAAAGGTGGGTAGCCAGCCAAAAGGCGCGCGCAAGGTGTAACAGTTGTTCAAGGTGCTACAGTTGAAATTTGATCAAATTTTAGCTTGTTGAGCTGAAATCAATTTATGAGAAACGCATAGAAAAGTACTATTGGCATATGAGCATGATCGAGTGAGAATCATATGGAAAGACTGTACTTACAAATAAGAGATAATGAGGAATAGACGCTTTGAGAATCGAATAGAAGGGCTACAGCTGAGAATGAGTATAAATAATGTCTCGTGTAAGAAGAAATCAACGTCTCTACCAACAACTAAAAGTCTAAACATGAAAATGTCCATAGCGATTGGTCGAGTCCTTGCACCTTTATCTATATAAGGAATACAAGTAAGGGAATTACCGAAAAAGCTAATGCAATGTAGCCCGATGGACAGTACTTATATAGATCATTCGAGCAATGTCCGATTCCAACAGAGGATGCGAAGGTCATTCAGAGAGCTGTCTTGAAATTCCCTTTTGAACAGTTGAAACTGAAATTACGTTCTGCTATTTTATGCCCCGTCTTGACTTCATACCCTTCAAAGCACGCCCCAAACCCTTCTTGGGCCCTGCTTAACGAGCGCCTGTCTAACGACTGTCGAGCTGGCGACTCGGCGACTGACGACTGACGACTGACGACGACTATCGTCATATATCCAAACTAAATGTGTCACGTCCAAACAACAAAAATTTCATTTATATTCGCATATACAAAATAAAAAAGAGCGAAATACGAATGATGAAGAAGCGTGATAAGCCATGGTGAAGGGGTTGGGGGAGGTCTTGCGGGCTTTATTTTAAATTCGAGCAATTTGGGCCAAATGCACGCGTCAGACCCCTGCCAAGCACCATCTATTGGCATGCGAATGGGCTAAGAGGCAGGAGTAGTATAAGGTGCCAGTGAGGGGGTGTGGCAGAGAAGGGCGTGGATGGGAAGGGGCAACTACATCTGCGGCTGCGAAATCGTTACAAATTATGTGCAGCAGTCGACTGAGGTGCTGGCTTTCAACTCCTTTTTAGCTGCGTGCGACGTTTTTAAGCAGCCACTTCCTGAAGCACCCCGCACCACCCCCAACAAATCAACGGAAGCGGAAGTGGCAATGGAAATGGAAATGCTCCACGACGGAGCAAATGATGCGAAAACGTCGCGACGAAAGGTGTGAACGAAAAAAAAAACAGAAAAAAATGATGAAAAATCGCAAAAATGTTCACGTTATTCACACACACACACACTCACACATACAAGTATAGCGCTACATTTCAGCGAGGACTTTTGCATACGCAGCGCAGCTTCCGATGAATTCCATAAGATCTACGATGCTGTAACGGGTAAGCGCTTGAAAACGCTGGAGGTAAAAAGAAAACATAAAAACTAGACAATAACAAGTTTTTAAGGAGAAAATGAAATAAGTCGAAAGAAATAACAGAAAAATTTCTTGAGAAATGTTGAAACTTTATTTAAAGCAACATAGACGCCATTGCTTTAATCATTTGCAGTTCCATAGTAATTCACAGTTTGAAAGAAGCACAGGTACAAGCGAAATGGTGCCTATTTACTGTAAATCTATGTCCAATCCATGCCCGCCTGCTTCCAAATGCTTAGCTAAAGCAGCTGAGTTAGTCTCATTGCTTTTACAGTTAGTTCTACGTCACTTCCAGTCAACTGCTAACTGCTCTGCTCACTCAACGCTCAACGTGCTCTAGCTAGCTGTCTCTGTCTCGCGCTCATATTTTATGCACAGCAAATTCTTTTGATTTATGTTAATTTGAATAAGTGCGCACCATCTATTTTTTGTCACTATGCCCCTCCCCTTCACACTCACCCACTGGCCATACGCTCACCAAACATGTTTCCGTCATGCGTTTTTGCAGTTGGCGGCGCTTCTTTTACTGCTTCTGCTTTTGGTGCTGCTACTGCTGCTGCTGCTGCTTGCAGTTGTAGTCCACACTTTCCGTTGCTCTTCATCATCGTCATCTTTGTGGTGCGCTTCCTTTGCTGGCTTTGGCTACCTGTCCGCCTGCTTTTCATGCTCCATTTCTTCAGTTCTTCATTTCATTTTTATTTTTTGCCACGTTTCATTTTGTCAACGGGGCGTGAAAAATTCTTTTGATAAAGCGCAAATAGTTTATTTTATGCACCCTACACTAGCTTCAGCTCTGCCTAACATCTGAAATAGTTTCTAATGCAATTGACATTCATAATCAATTTGGCTAGATCGACTCTGCTCACCATTCAACTCATGAATAATTATATATATAAATATGTATATAAGTTAACACATAACATTTAATATAGGGTATTTCATAAGTTTATAATCAACCCTCGCTATCGCGTGTTTCGTAAGTTAAGAAACAGCCCTCGCAATTGCGACACTGCATACTTTGTATCAGCGCGCTATAACTGCAATGGTCAGCGGCGGTAACCAGATACTTTTGTTTACTGCAAGAGTTTCCGTTATTGCCTAAGATTGCTGAGTCGGCTTGCCGACCATGACATTGTGGTGTGATGCGAGTTTTGGCTTAGCTTAAGTGAAATATTCTATGTAGCTAAAAATCAGTTTTGCATTGAAGTTTGAAGAATAAACCCGCACTACTCCGGCACACCGCCGTAATCAAATTGTTATATTTCTGATCATTGCTGAGCCACAAGGCCAGTTAATAGAAAAGGGGGTGAAGTCAAACCCTCCAACATAATCATCATAAGAAGATTATAATTACCCGATCAACGCTGGACCTGCCACCGACGCCTAGCTCATAGCTGGACCAGCAACTTATTGATTAAGACTATAAATACCCGATCAACGCTGGACCTGCCACCGACGCCTAGTTCATCGCTGGACCAGCAACATATTAATTGGCGCCCAACGTAAAAAAAAAAAAAAAAAAAAAAAAAAAAAAAAAAATTTTTTTTTTTTTTTGGAATTTAAATCATGTAAGTGGATACTCCAGCCAACATTTTTTTTTCAAACACAAAATTTCTTAAATTTACTTTATAAAAAATTTGTTAGTACTAGTGAGTATTTCGTATTGCAACAGATTAGATTATAATAATCAGAACCAAGTTTCTGAAATACGTGAGAGTGGCTGCTCTGAGAATTTAGGCTGATAAAAATACTTAGTGTTACTTTCTATGTGTCTAATTCGACCCATCTTTTGACGGCCCGTTTAATTTTTCGCGGCCACTGGCCTGCGCATGCCACGGTTCAGCCAATATAGAAGCCCTCGCGAGCAATCTAGCGACTCAGATTCCGACTGTGACACTCGTATCAGAGTTCCGTCTACAAGACTTATACCGGCAGTTCCTCCACCATCAGATAGAATGGATCCAGATCAGCTTAGGGAAGTAGTAAGAACGGCCATCAGCAATGCCTTAGCCGAACAGGCCGCTGCAAACCAGCAGAGGGAGCAAGCATTGACTCAAAGAATTAATGAGTTAGCTAAACAAATAGCAGCAACAAGCTTTGCCACCCCACAAGTAGTAGCATATTCTGCTATAGAAATTAGAAACGATATTCACTGTGACGAGCCGCTAGATGCCGTCAAGTGCTTACCTGAGTTCGCAGGAGCACAGGAATCTTATGTATCTTGGAGGCAGGCAGCATTAGCCGCTTACGAGATCTTCAGACCACATAATGGCAGTTCTCGTCATTATCAGGCTGTCATCATTATAAGAAGCAAGATTAGGGGCCCCGCAGACGCGGTGCTGGCCTCATTTGGTACTGTACTGAATTTTGATGCGATAATAAATCGCCTAGATTTCACATACAGTGACAAGAGACCAATTCATGTCATTGAACAGGAATTAGGTACCTTGAGGCAAGGTGGCCTGTCCCTGCTTCAATATTACGATGAGGTGGAGAAGAAACTCGCTCTTCTCACTAACAAAGTTAACATGTCATATGAGCCGGCTTTAGCAAAGGGCCTATGTGAAAAATTCCGCGACGATGCGTTGCGTGTGTTCATATCGGGTCTCAAGCGCAGTCTTACAGACGTGCTCTTTGCAGCAAAGCCCAGAGATTTGCCTTCAGCACTAGCTCTCGCACAAGAAGTCGAGTCAAACCATGAAAGGTACGCATTCGCGGCTAACTTCGCAAAAAGTCTAGAAGACAAAGAGCGCAAGCCGCATGCAAAAGCACAGGGTCACCAACAGGAGAGGCATTCGCAACAAGCCGAAACACAAGCTAGCGGTACAAAGAATCCGCACTTTAGCAAGCAAAGCAGGGCCCCAGTGCAGTCTGACCAACGAAGCAGCAGGCAGCACAATAATAATGGCGCACCGGTGCCCATGGAGGTCGATCCTTCCTTCTCAAGGGTCTTGCAGCCCACTCAGGCCCCTGCTTACGCGAATAGGAAGCACCCCGCATCTGACCGCACAAGCGGTCAGAGGAATCAGCAGAGGCTGAATCACGTCACACAAGACGTGGGACAGGGGGCAGAGGCGTATGCTGATGCCGCCTCTAGCGCAGCGGCACAAATCAATGACGATAGTTATGACTCTGAAGCCCTCAATTTTTTAGGAGCAAATCCCTGCTACCCGTCATCAGACGAAGAGTAGCAGGGACTGACATGCGATTCCTCATAGACACGGGCGCGGCCAAGAATTTCATTCGGCCACACGAGGGGTTGAAAGGCGTCCGCTCGGTAGAGTCCCCCTTTAAAATTCATTCCATTCACGGCGAGACACAAATCACACACAAATGCTTTGTTTCAATGTTTGGGTTAAAGGCAACCTTTTTTATTCTGCCGGACTTATCAACTTTTGATGGGATTGTAGGCCTTGACCTGCTAAAGCAGGCAGCTGCTTCGCTTTGTCTAGCTTCAGGACAACTTAAGTGGGGTACGGAGGTCGAACAAATCACCTTCCACACGTGCAAAAATGTAAATTTCACGAATGTAGACTGTGCAGAGGCATCCCCTTTAGCTAGAAGTTCTTTTTTGAAAATGCTAAAAGCTAGACAAAAGGCCTTTGCGGACCCAGACGAGGCGTTGCCGTATAACACATCAGTCGTGGCTACCATTAGGACCACAGATGAGCAACCGATCTATGCCAAGCTTTACCCATATCCAATGGGAGCAGCTGATTTCGTTAACAAAGAAATCAAAGATCTGCTAAAAAATGATATAATTCAAAAGTCCGTCTCTCCCTACAATAACCCAATATGGGTAGTAGACAAGAAGGGTACTGATGAAGCAGGCAATAGGAAAATGAGGTTGGTAATGGACTTTCGTAAACTTAACGAAAGAACCGTGCCTGACAAATACCCTATACCAAATATATCAATGATATTGGGGAATTTGGGAAGAGCCAAATTCTTTTCAACATTAGACCTCAAGTCTGGATATCACCAGATCATACTCGCTGAACGCGACCGTGAAAAAACCGCTTTCTCTGTGAACGGGGGGAAATACGAGTTCAAAAGACTCCCCTTTGGATTAAAGAATGCAGCAAGCATCTTCCAAAGAACCATCGACGACATACTGCGAGAGCAGATTGGCAAATTCTGCTATGTTTATGTCGATGACGTAATCATCTTTTCAGAAGATGAGGAATCCCACATTAAACACGTGGATTGGGTCCTAAAAAGCTTATTTGAAGCAAACATGAGGGTCTCCGTCGAAAAATCACGTTTTTTTAAGAAAAGCGTGAACTTTCTTGGTTTCATAGTCACCAGCACTGGCGCCACGACGGATCCCGAAAAGGTTAGGGCAATACAAGAGTATCCAGAACCTAAAACACTGTTCGAGGTCAGATCATTTCTAGGCCTCGCAAGTTATTACAGATGTTTCATTAGGGACTTCGCCGCTATAGCAAGACCCATCTCGAATATCTTGAAGGGTGAAAATGGAACAGTCAGTAAACATAGGTCCAGAAATATAAAAGTTCAATTCTCTGAAGTGCAGCAAAGGGCGTTTCAGAAATTGCGCGATATTTTGTCATCCGAGAATGTAATGCTTAGGTACCCCGATTTTAAGAAGCCATTCGATCTAACGACCGATGCTTCGGCTCACGGCATAGGTGCAGTTTTGTCACAAGAGGGTCGTCCTATAACAATGATTTCAAGAACATTGAAGGACAGCGAGGTTAACTATGCAACAAATGAGAGAGAGTTATTGGCCATCGTATGGTCACTTGCCAAGTTAAGGCACTATTTGTATGGGGTGAAAGACATTAATGTCTTCACTGACCATCAACCCTTGACCTTCGCAGTTTCGGAATCCAATCCAAATGCGAAGATCAAAAGGTGGAAAGCGCGCATTGACGAGTCTAATGCACGTATCTTCTATAAACCTGGCAAGGACAATCTGGTTGCGGATGCCTTGTCAAGACAACAGCTCAACGCTGTAAATGAACAAGAGATTGAGTCCTGCGCAGCAACGATCCACAGTGAGGTATCACTTACCAACACCATCGAGACAACAGATAAGCCCTTGAACTGTTTTCAAAACCAAATAGTTATAGAAGAGGCGCGTTTCCCCTTAAAACGAAGTTTTATTCTTTTTGGAAATAAGAAACGCCACTTGGTCAACTATACTTGCGTCGAATCGCTGCTAGACGAGCTCGAAGATGTAGTTTCACCCAAATGCGTGAATGCTCTCCACTGTAATTTACACACGCTTGCAATGATACAAGATACATTGGTTCGAAGATACCCGGCCACAAAGTTCTGGCACTGCAAAAATCGCGTAGTGGACGTATTGGCAGTTGGAGAAAGAAGGGAAATTCTCACGGCCGAACATAATAGGGCCCATAGGGCTGCACAAGAGAATATTAAGCAGGTACTCTCGGAGTACTACTTTCCAAAGATGGCAAAAATAGCCAATGAGATAGTACTAAATTGCAAAACATGTGCTAGGGCTAAATACGATAGACACCCCAAAAAACAAGAGATTGGGGAAACTCCGATACCCTCACATGTAGGAGAGATGTTACACATAGACATTTTCTCCACTGACAGGAAATACTTTCTCACTTGCATCGACAAGTTCTCTAAGTTTGCTATTGTCCAACCGGTCCCTTCAAGAACCATCGTGGATCTGAAGCCAGCGTTAATGCAGCTGATGAATTTTTATCCAAAAGCCAGATCCATCTACTGTGACAATGAACCGTCATTGAACTCAGAGACCATCGTGACTATGCTCGCAAACAACTATGGGGTCAGCATTTCAAATGCACCACCATTGCATAGCATCTCGAATGGACAGGTTGAGCGCTTTCACAGCACTCTCTTGGAGCTAGCCAGATGCCTAAAGATCGATAAGGGCATAAGTGACACGGTAGAAGTCATTTTACTGGCTACAACTGAGTACAATAAGTCGATCCATTCGGTCATCGACCAGAGACCAGTTGATGTGGTTCAGGCTCAACCAGATGAGCCACAAGAGAAAATACAAGAAAAGATCAGAAACGCTCAGATGACGCTTAGAGCTAGGGAGAACGCAAATCGGCAGAATAGGGTCTTTGACGTTGGTGACAAAGTTTTGGTCAAGTCCAACCGACGACTCGGAAACAAACTCACACCTTTATGTGATGAGAAGGCCGTGGATGCAGACCTGGGGACCGAGGTCCTCATTAGAGGGAGGGTGGTCCACAAGGACAACCTAAGATGACTCTTGTTTTTTTTTATTTTTAAGCCACTAGGCAAACTTGTATAAGTTAGATATAGTTTTTCAATTTACTTTTAGCCACTTGGCATAGTTTTTATTAAACATTTTTGGTGGTGGGCAAACCTTTTAAAAAAAAAAGAGTTGCTAAAAAGAAAGGAAACAACCTTATTTCACAGGTTGGGATCCATAGTACTCCTTTTCTTATCAGTGGCTTCGGCACATGTCACCGACTACTCGCGTGCCAAGTACATTCCCATCATCGACGGCGAAATCTTGATATGGGAAGAATACGCCTACGTTAGGCACTCGGCAAACCTCTCAGAATACGTGCGAATTGTGGAAGAAACGGTCAAATTAATTGACATGTTCCCGCTATCCCACATGAAAAAACTTCTGAGTGTGGACACGGTACATCTACAAGACCTATTGGAGGCGTTAGGCACGCATCATAGAGTCGCCAGAAGTTTAGATTTCCTAGGGTCCATACTGAAGGTTGTGGCGGGTACACCTGATGCCAGGGATTTAGAGCAGACTAGATTTACTGAAAGGCAGCTAGTAAATGCCAACAATAGACAGATAGAAATAAACACTAGAGTTCAAGACCAGCTTAACCAGTTGACATTCACTGTCAATAAGATTCTCAAGATAGCCAAAAACTCACAAGTTGACACTAGCCATTTATTCGAGACACTATTGTCTAGAAATAGAATGCTGGTAATGGAGTTGCAAAATTTAATGCTTGCTATTACTCTTGCAAAGGCTAACATTGTTAGCCCAAACATTTTGGACCACTCAGATTTGAAATCAATTTGGCTAGAGGAACCCACCAACACTCCCATAGGAGATCTTATGTCCGTTGCGTCCGTAAAAGTCCTTCAATCCATTAACACTATACATTTTATAATTAAATTCCCAAAGATTAAACAAGCTTGCAGAAAAATTACGATTTATCCTGTCATTCACAAGAATTTCATATTGCGATTGCCTGACAACGTCATAGCCGAATGCGATGGAAAAACCCACACACTGCAGAGTTGCACCGCTTCACCTGGAGCCACCTTTTGTCGTCTGGCATTAGAGAGTTCATGTGCCAAAGAGCTCCATGCAGGTGGCACGGCACACTGTGAAATCCAGCCGAGCAACCTGGAAATAATCACCCACGTAGATGATGGAATCATCATTCTTAACGACGGGTTCGCAAGGATCCAGGTGGATAACGGCACTGAAATCCAAGTACACGGCACGCATCTCATTACGTTCGGGGACCGAGTCGCGATCAACGGGACTCTGTTTTACAACCACAACAACGTACGCAATAGAGTCCCGGGCATTGCCAACTCTCCCTTGCTGAACATCACTGCCAGCCAAGATGTCCTCAGCCTCCCTTATCTTCATCGTTTAAATGAACGTAATTTGGAGGAGATACAGCAATTCAAGAAAGACGCCGGAACTGATCAAGCTTATCGTGTGGCATTCATCATTGGAGCTATATGCTGTGCTTTAATCTACATTGGCCTCACCCTTTGGCGGTTCATCGACGCAAGGAAGTCTGCGAAGCAATTACGAGAAGTCGTCGCCGGAATTGGGTCGGCCGAGGGCGGCCTTACACTTGAAGGGGGAGTAGTTAACACATAACATTTAATATAGGGTATTTCATAAGTTTATAATCAACCCTCGCTATCGCGTGTTTCGTAAGTTAAGAAACAGCCCTCGCAATTGCGACACTGCATACTTTGTATCAGCGCGCTATAACTGCAATGGTCAGCGGCGGTAACCAGATACTTTTGTTTACTGCAAGAGTTTCCGTTATTGCCTAAGATTGCTGAGTCGGCTTGCCGACCATGACATTGTGGTGTGATGCGAGTTTTGGCTTAGCTTAAGTGAAATATTCTATGTAGCTAAAAATCAGTTTTGCATTGAAGTTTGAAGAATAAACCCGCACTACTCCGGCACACCGCCGTAATCAAATTGTTATATTTCTGATCATTGCTGAGCCACAAGGCCAGTTAATAGAAAAGGGGGTGAAGTCAAACCCTCCAACATAATCATCATAAGAAGATTATAATTACCCGATCAACGCTGGACCTGCCACCGACGCCTAGCTCATAGCTGGACCAGCAACTTATTGATTAAGACTATAAATACCCGATCAACGCTGGACCTGCCACCGACGCCTAGTTCATCGCTGGACCAGCAACATATTAATTTATATACTCCTGTCACATACTATGTTTCAAAATCGATGTGCCACGTCTTCACGACATGAAAGGAATTGTAGGGAGATTAATGCATTTACATACACACACGCATACATATTCAAGGGCAGCCAGTCAGAATTAAGCACATATGTATAAGTATGTGTGTATCCGAATAGTCAAAGCCAGCCAGTCAGCAGATCCCTATATGCTAAATACGGTTTAGTTCCACAAACACTCAATAGGAGTTTGACAAGTGCAAGCACTATGCATCCCTCTCATTCCCATGCAAATACTTTGCCTTTCCTACTTTAGCATTGATTTCGCAAGTGATCCACTCTAACCAACGCACGTCCTCAGCGTAAGGCCACTTTCGGCATAACTGTAAATACACTACACGCGTTGGCCACTCAGTTTATATGCAAAGTATGCCTCCAGCTCGCATACCTTTTGCTCATCTAAGCCCATAAGCCTGCCACTTTGCCAAAAGACATGCATACACAACAAACCACATAAGAAATGCGGCACGGCCGTCAAACGGTAATCAGATTTGTGTGCCTTTCCTTTCCCGTCTCCATCCCCGTTGGCCAGTTGGCATTTGCGCTTGCCTGATTTGTTGGCAAAGGATTTCATAGACATCCGTGCGAGTCTATCAAAACTAATGTCGAACTGCCCCCACCCACTCCGTCCATCCGTCCGTTCGGGTGGCTGATATCCAAATTCAAATCTGTATGCCCGCTAGGCTGCCGTTTTCTTGGTAGACCGAATCCACTTTCCACTCCTTAGCGTTTGCTTTTAAAGTATGTCAGTTTTTTTTTTCTCTTATTTTACCCCTTGGACCCCTGAGAGCCGGTGGTGCTGTGAAGCAATGGTGTGGGGAACAACCCGTTCGACTTGCTTTTGGGCATGCAGAATGTTGAATTTTTATTGTTCGTGTCTTTTTTTTCTTTATTGCCAACGGGCGGTCGTCGGCGGCGCATCTTCTTCATCGACTCCGTTAACCAGTACTCTGCACTTCGTCTCGCCACAACCCCTCGCTATTGTCTCTTTTGCTCTTCGACTCGCCAGCGCTGACTTTTACACTTTTCGACTTTTCCCACATGTCGTATCAGCGGCTTTTCCCGCGTGGCCTTTGTCCGTTAGCCGCTGCTTTTGACTCCCTCTCGTTCGCTCAGTCAGTTTTGCTGTTCGACCTTTTCGCCGAACGTCGCTTATTTTTTGCGGCATTTTTTGACCCTTTTTTGTTTGTTTCGCAGCGCACAATTTTCAACGCACGGCCGCGGGGGTTAGCGCTCTCTCGCTCGCACACCGTCCCGTACCTTGGCAATCTCTATCTTCCTTTCGGCTGGATTCGTATTATTTCGCATTTAAAAATAGATTTGCATTTGTATATATGTTTGTGTATGTGTGAGCGGCGTGTCCAATTGATTTATGGTTTTTGTAAATAACAAAAAAAAATAAATAAAAATAAAATACAAACACACACAAATATTTGGCCCGAAAAGGTTGCACAGCGGGCTGGTAGGGGTGGGTGGGCGCGTCCTGTGTGGTCGCCCAGTGAGCTCTCTCCTGTGCATCGTTGTTCTTGTTGTTGTTGTTTGCTTTTTTGTGGTTACTTTGCGGTTGCTGTTTCGTCCGTTTCAACAAGTTCCCACACCGTTCCAGCGTGGCATTCCATGCCATTCCATTGCGTTCGGCCTGGTCTCCGGCAGTTGATTGACTTTTCAACTGATCCTTTGGGTGTAATTGTTGTTATTGTTTGCATTTTTAACTCGCTCGGCACCAGCGCTGAAGATGATGAAGTTGATCTCTTAAGTGCCCTTCCTTCCTAAATATATGTACATATATCCGAAAAAACACACACACATATATATATTTATATATAGAAAGATAGACTATGCTGAATCTTGAATATATTCTAACAAGCGGAATTAATGTGTTTTCTTATTATTTTCAGTATTATTTTTTTCTTATTTCAATCTAACCCTAAATGACACATAAGTCAAGCCATGCAAATTCCTTGTCACACTGTAAAGAAGAAGGAAAGAAGAAGCCAGCAACAGCAATGAAAATACACAACAAATAAATTGATGTCATTTTCGTTTTCGTTACATCTCAAATGGAATTAGCGGCATGCGGGCAAATGACAAAAAGAAGCACAAAAAAAAGAGAAATAAAAGCAACGGCAAATCGGAAGCTCGAAAGCTTCATATCAACAGCAGCGGCAGTTACAAGAAGTGTTTGCTAAGAGAAAGACTAAAAAAAACGCAAGAAAAAGAAGGGAGGCGAAAAAAAACTGAGCAAGGCAAGGCAAGGCACGGCAAGGCGAAGCGGGGCGCGGCGCGGCGCGGCGAAGTTGATGTAGCAAAGACGGCGGCAATGAAAACGCAGATAAACATATTCGCGAATTTGTTATTATCAGAAAAATATTGCGCAAATAAAAGCAATAGAGGGGCGAACGTAAACGTATGCAAAATATTTAACAGCGAGTGTGTGTGTGTGTGGGAGGGAGTGGGCTGGATGTGTGTGCTGGCTTGTGAGCCGTTAATTCCCCAGCGACTGCATGTGACGCGTTTTGCATGCGGTTTTTGCGCGTTTTGTCAAGCTAAGCGGGCGGGGCAGAAGAGATGGGGCGTGTGTGTATGTGTGTGTAAAAGAAGCAGAAGGTGTGAGTGAGTGGAAGAAAGACTGAGAGTGGGAGTGCGAGTGTGAGTGTGTATTTGTTGCTTGAAGGTGGCGCAAATTAGTTAAAAAGCCGAGTCACACAATCAAAGATCAAAACTTTCTGATAGGCAAATGGTCTTGTGTGTGCGTGCGTGCGTGCGCTTGTGTACGTCTGTGTGAGGCATGTGCTTGCTCGTTTTGTTGTTGTTATTACTTGACTTTAATACCGTTTACTTGTCACTGTTGCCATTGTTGTCAGAGCGCGAGAGAGAGAGAGAGGGAGACGGCCTGTCTGCCTGCGCTTGATTTGCTTGGATTTGATAACCAACTCTTAAGACGCCTTAGCATAAAAAAGGAACAACAAAAAATTGACAGGCTTATGTACGTATGTATACGAAGGGGCGGGGGCTGGGGATGGGGATATGAATGGGGAAGTATTTTGTATTCAAACGAGTTAAACTGGAAGTTTAAGGCGAAATGACAAACAATAAAATTTTTGGGAAATTCGATAAGGATTTCCCATGGGGAAATTTGAAGCACGGATAAGAGCAAGTGGCTTTCACAGACAGAATCTGTTTAGTATTTTCATTATCAACTATATAGATGTAAAAATTTTTGTATTTTTGGAGATTCTAGAGATGCACGCAAGGGGAAATATGCAATGAGAGAAGTTTATGCTGGAAGTCCAGTGTTGAGTAAAGTCTTTTAAGCATTATAAAAGCTTTTTAGTTGAGATATGGTGATCTGGGTATATTTGGGTATATACTTGGAACTTTATGTGCCTATATAACTATATATAAACTCGAAATGTATAGCCTAAGTAGCTAAAAGAATATTTTGTTAATGAATATCTAGATCTCTACCAAAGAAACTCTCTAAGCTAAAGATAATAAAAATAATTTTTCCAACTAATATTATTAATATACTTCAATCCTATAAAACTCTATCTACTGCGAGCTAATAGTGAAACGAATTCTTAGCCAAAGCCTAATCCATCTCTTCGTGGACTTTCTCAATATCAGGTCAACTCCTAACTCAGTGCAATTAAAATATACCCACGCCCCCCTCGACCGCAACTTTGGTATATTGTCAACTATGCCTGCGTGAGTTTTGAGTGAGGCTGTGGTCTGAGCCACGCTCTCATCCATTTCTGCGCGTTGCGCATGGCAACAATAATTTTTGATTAAAGATGAATTTTTAATTTAATGTATCTCACAGATACGCAGATAGTCGACGGCAGCAGACGTCGTAGTCGAGCCAAAAAAAAAAAAAATTAAATAAAAACGGCAGCAAAACGAGGGAAAAAACGCACGAAAAATGTTTTTTAATCTCAACGGCAAACGGAAGCGGAAATCAAACGACCAGAACAGCGGCCCAGCCGGCCAAAGTATCAAACAAAATTTTTAATGTCTTCATGAACGGCGGGGGCGGCTCAATGGGCGTGGGTGTGGGGTGTGGCTGCGGCTGTGGCACTAGCCAAAGCTGAAGACATAGCCGTATGCCTCCTGCCTGCTGCCTTCTGCCTACTGCCTTGTTAAAAAGCCCACGAAATTTACCTACCACCGCCCACCGCCCTCAGCGCCCCCCGCCCATTTCCCGGTTAGCTACGGCCTTTGATTTTTTCCGAAGT
Organism: Drosophila hydei; assembly: GCF_003285905.1. NCBI lineage: Eukaryota > Metazoa > Arthropoda > Insecta > Diptera > Drosophilidae > Drosophila > Drosophila hydei. The sequence continues at coordinate 3,302,026 of NW_022045685.1, read as the reverse complement.
TTTTTAACTTTTTTTGGCTGGCTTTTCTTTTGGCTCATTAGGAATTTTTCTTCGCCCGCTTCCTTTTTTTTGGCATTTGTTGGGAAAGCGATAAAAATTTAAAAGGCAGCAGCAGCGACCGCGACACGCACCATCCCCACCCAACCACTTCACCCACCCAGTGCCCAGCGCCCAGCGCCCAGCGCATCGCCAAATGGTGTTTAATGATTTATGAATAATCGCCATTTTGCATTTGAGTGATGAGAGTGGGTGGGGTGGGGTTAGGTGGTGTGGGGTGGCTCAGCGCTAAGTCAGTCAGTCAACGGGCAGCCAAGGTCCATTTACACGTCTCGTTTGGCCCGGGTGGTGCTGCTGCTTGCTGGTGGCCGATTTGCATCGGATGCGGATTCGGTTTGCGCTTTGCGTTCGCCTTATCAATCGCCGCTCGGGTGGTTTTACAAATTTTCTTTGATAATTTTAACAGCATTTTTTTGGTCTTTTCTTCCTGGAAATGCGCTGCGTCCTTTGTTCCAGTTGTTGTTGTTGTTGTTGTTGCTGTTTTTATGCTTTTCCACTTACGCGTTAAATTTTCTGACAAACAACACGCGACTCGCAGGTGGGGCAAACGAAGGTGGCGTGGGTGGCTCTTCGCTCTTTTTGGTAGATAGGCGTTTGCCATTTGACAGCTTTGACAGCTGAGCTAAGGCACGAGGGGAGAGCGAGAGAGAGAGAGAGAGTCGGGGGAAAGTAATAGAGAAATTAAAAACCAGCTAAATGAAAGTTGCATCGAAGACGTAAGACACTCAGGTAAAGAAAAGGCTATGACAGCTTATACATAAGAAAAATAAGTTTTCATTTAGTGTGTGGTTACTGTGGTGCAGCACTACTATTTATATGAACAAACCCTTAAAAAGAATGCATGAAATGGGGAAAAAATAATATCACCAGCTTACTGATCCCACAAAGAATACTTAGTAATAGTTATGTGACTTTTTTTGTTAACTAATTTTCTTTCTCAAAGTCGGCATTTTTTGGGTTTTTTAGCGGAAAAAGTGCCAAAAAAGGGGAAAAATAAAATAGCACCACCTACAATTGGCATAGGAAATTTTGTTTCCTGTGATATACAAGGTTTTTTTAAGTACTTGAACTTTAAGTTTTTTAACTAAATTCTTTAAAGTATACGTGGTATTTTTAGTGTGTGTGGTATATGTGTCTATGGTATAGATATACCTTTTAAAAAACGCTTAAGAGTGCATTGCAAATCAGTTGTTCAAAAAAATGGTAGTGCTCGATGTAAAAAATGTTGAAATAAAAAAATAAATAAAGTAACTACAAGAAACGTATCAACTAACTAATTATTTAATTATTTTTTATTTTATTTTTTATTTATTATTTATTTATTATTTATTTTTTATTTTTTGATTATTTATTATTCATTTATTATTTATTTGTTTTTGACTATTGATAGAGATGCATTGCGTTCCCGTCGTTCAAAAAAATAGTAGTGCTGAGCTTAAGATGTTGAGAAAAAAAATTAAATAAATAATTAACTTATTGAAATTGATAGGAACTGCAATCTTTTTTATTTTAGTGAGTAGAGGAATGCATTGCTCGGTGCTTACCTGTTCAACTCCCACAAATGAATTTCTCTTTCAACTATTTGCAACTCTCAAATTGTGATGTGTCTTTGGAGTAATCTCGTCTGTTCCAGCGCAAATATAAATATATTCGAAAAGTAAGCGAACTTTCTTATGATTAAATTGAAAATCTGAAAAATAAAAGCCAACTTTGAGCGCTCGGCTCTTAGCTCTTAGCTCTCAGCTTTTAGCCTGATTCGTGGACTTTCTTTGGCTGCCGCCATGGCCACATTTGGGGCCCACCCGCATCACTTTGCCAACAATTTCGACTTAATTAAATGCGTCTTTAATACTTTCTGGCTTGCATAGGCAAACAGACAGATTTGGCAGTCGGGCGAGGCTGTCACACATTTACAGTTATGTTCATATCTGTTTGGCTACGACAAAAAAAAAACGCACAAACACACAGAAGACTGCAAAGTTTCCACGCACGTGAACAGGAGCAGGGGAAGCTCAGCGTGTGCCAGAGCAAATAGCAGAGCTAAAAATAAAGTTGATTAAAATTTGAAAGATTTTTGACAGTTATTATGCCGGAGGCACAAAAAGTTGCGCGATTTCCACGCAACGAGTCAATATTGACAATGGAGCTTTAGCTCTCGGGGCTGAGCTTACATTGAAAGTTTCAGCCGTTGGCTGCAGGGAGCTGCAAGAGTTGGAACGCCGTATGTATTGAAGCATATTCCAGAACGTCGCCACATAAAATAATATTTACCAGAGTCGAGAAGTGACCATGGAGAACGCTAAGTAACTGAAAAGTTGATGCAAGGCAGATGCAAGTCGAAGGAAAAAGTATCTTATTGCCTTTCTATGCGATTCTCAGAGAGCATGTGCCTTTCTACGCGATTCTTAGTGAAACTGTATTGCTCTCTCTCCACTTCATATTCACTTTTTAGATCCGTTAGTTAAAGTATTCATCCACAATTACAACATAATTTATTTTAATGACCTTTCTATGCAATTCTCATTAATTTAAGTTTGGTTTGAATAATTATCTTTTACTCTAGATACCATATGAAACAAGAAATGTTACTAAATTTAACTGAATCTGAAACAAACTGAACCGATTTAAATAAAATCTTATCTACTGCCGCTCTATGCAATTCTCACAGCTTCAGAAATACATTTTAAGCGCATTCTACTTCGATTCATGTCAAAAAAACTAAAGCTATTGTATGAAGCAACGTCAATATGTATCTATTGCCTTTCTATGCGTTTCTCATGCATTGATATCGAACTTTCAGAACTACCAACTCTGACAGTCCGCAAACAATATAAATTTGAATGGGGAAAACAGTCAGAAATAAGAGGAAAATCAGCTTTGACCACTTTTCCATGTGATGCTCAGGTGTTTAAACGGTATTTCCATATTTTCTTTTCGCTTCATTGTCAACTAAAGCCATTGGAAATACATTTATTGAATAGACTTGTAATCGTACTGCCTCTGTGTGCGATTCTCATAGCTACAAATTGAGATTTCATGCTGTCTCCGCTGCTCGCTAAGCCGAATCGTATTAAATGTTAAGTAAAGTGCTCACCTCAGAAAAATAAGAGACTAGAAAATATTAAAGCACCTTTGCTACGAGGCTCGTTTGCGTTTGCGTTTGCGTTTACGTTGATCGGACGTTTACAGGTCATAAAAGCCGTGCACGACAGCAGCTCGATATAAAAAGGCATTTTATAGCGCCGCAACGGCAGCCGGAGATTGGGCTAACCGGAAGGAGGCAGACACAGGACGCAGGACACATTGGAACTAATAAGCCAAAAGGCGGCGCGGTTCGATTTAATGAGCAGCCGTCGCAACTTTCCGCAACGTTTGCCGCGTTAAACTAATCAACGCACGGGCTCCAATTGCAGACGAGGCCGTCGTCCCGGCTACAGCCACATTCGACAGCTGCCACCTTGCCAGCCACGCCCCCTACCCCCACACGCCTCTTCAACAGTTGTTTGTTTGTCTGCTCAATTGCTTGTTAACATTTTGCGCAATTTGGCGAACGACGGCAACGAGGAGGCGCAGGAGGGGAGAAAAGCTTAAACTACCTGCAAACATGGAAAAAAGCTGAAACCAATTGAGCGTGTGTGTGTGTGTGTGTGTGTGTGTGTGTGTGTGTGTGTTGGCCTGTAGAAACTCATAAAATTTTATAGTTTAGTTTTGGTCCCCAGCGGGTGGATATGCCCATAGCTGGGCAGTTGGGCCGCATGTTCGCTGTGTTATGGCTGTGAACTAATCGCCGCAGCGTTTTCGTTCGGACTGCGCCCAGTTAATGAAATGGTCAGCACTGCTGCTGCTGCTGCTGCTGCTGTTTCTCCTTAACTGTGGGAGGGGCTTGTTTTTCGTGCAATTAAAAGCAAACGCGTCTCGTGTCGCCGTCCGAAGGGGGAATGTGGGCAGACAACAATTGAAATGAAGATGTCTGCGTTCCTTTCCTTTCCAGCTGCTCATTAAAGACCACAGCGAGCTTGTGAACGGTCTGTGGGAGATATTGATGGACCCAATCAATTCTGACAATGAGACTACCTTTTATGTAGAACTATAGCCCATATCAATACTCCAAGCCTATATAAGCTTTACAGTTGACTTCACCAATAGGCTCTGCACATGGCTTAGATGATTTAGTATTGACTTTTAGCTATACTTACTACCTATAGACTCTACTTATAGTCTAAGCCGTTAGCCTGTGGTCCCTTCGTTAGTTTCTATCATCGCATCAATAGTCTATAGTCGCGACATATAGAATATATTTTATTAGCCTTTACCTATAGGCTCACCTTATTGTCTGTATCGATATACCAGTAGCCTCTATCTATAGGTCCTACCTATAGACTCTACTTATGGTTTAAGCCATTTGCCCATAATTTCTTTCTATAGTTTCTATCGTCATACCTATAGTCTATAGTCTCCACATATAGAATATACTCCATATACTAAAGTCCTAGCCCATAGACACTGCTTATAGTCGAAGCCATTAGCCCACAGACTCCTCCTATCTATCCCATCTTTAGTCTATAGTCTAAACATATATAATACATTCGCATACCATAAACCTTTACCTATAGATGCTATCTATAGACTCAACTTATGTTCTAAGTCATTAACCCATAGTTTCTTCCTATAGTTCCTACTTTATGTCTACAGTCCATAGCGTCTAAAATATATTTGATATACTATTAGAGCATATCTATGGGTTCTACCTATAGATCTGAGCCAGTAGCCCATAGCCTCTTACTATAGACTCTTCTATAGTCTATAGTCCTCTACAATGGACTATGTTTTCAGCCAAGTCATGAAAGTTATTGACTTAGCCTCCTAGCCTCCTACACATCCCTCCACATCTTATAGCATTAGTCTTTAGCCTTTGTCCAAGTTTCATCGCCTTCGGATTGACGTCTTCCCTCCTAGTGCAGTCCGACCTCAACCCAATTGAAGCCCGGTCGAGTTACATATGAAACCCGCTACCCCTTAGACCCCCACTCAATCACCCGCTCGCTGCTTACATATGTACATATAGCATTACACACAATCAAATCAAATCAAATCAAATCAAATGAAATCACACAAATCAAGCCAAATCGCTGACGCAATTTGCCTTTGGCTAGGATAACGGGCCATATCTATGGCCATATCTATAGTCATATTCGCATGCAAAGTCATATCTGAGGCCGAGGTGTGTGGGCGAGTGGGTGATTGAGCAACCCCTTGGCCGCCGTCACAAGCATAACTCACGCTTATGATTTTTAAGGGCACATCAAAGCGGACGCGAGCCGAGGCCCAGTGGCGAACCCTTCGGAGCCCGGGGCAACACTATAACCAATAAACATTGTAACAAAATTGCTTGTTTTTGCAGCTAATAAAATCATAAAAAAGAAGCAGAGAAAAGGAAAGTAAATAGCTGGGCAGGGTTGCAAAGAAATGACAAGTGACTTTTTATCACTGGGCCAAGGCGCAGCAGATAAACAGGAGCATGAAGCGATACATGGATGAATGGCTCCAGTTGAAGCTGGCGGCTGGCGGCTGGCGGCTGGCGAGTGACGCGGGGGACTGGGGACGGGATAAATAAATGCCCCACCACAATGCATGCAAATTGTAACAAGGATAATGGCAAAGTCGCAAAAGACCACCGCAAAACAGGACTACTACACGCAACCACCCTCGAGCCCAACTACTCGTTGCCCAACAAGGACTGGGGACACACAGCTAGTGGAGCCCTTTGGCGAGAGGGGTTTGGCAGACGCACACGCTTAAGTGCCACTTGACAAATTGGTCAAGTGATTTGGCAAAAAAGCAAGGCACACAGCCAGGCGGGTTGGTGGCAGGGCCATAGAATAGCCATTGAGAGCTTGAGGCAACTGGAGTGGAAGAGTGGCGGCAGCTCAAGATATTTCAAGAGCTTATACAAAACCAATTTCATAAGCAATTCAATGATCTCAAAGAAGTTTCAATTCTTTACAAATAAAATTTGTTATTTTCAAAAGTTATTGAACTCGGAAGCTCTATCGAAAGCTTTTCGTATTTCCAATGGAAACTCAGTTAGATCAGATAGATCATTTATATTAAGCTTATATTAAGCTTATCTACTTAAAGTATAAATATATTAGGCATTCTCGTTTTACAGTTATACAAGTGTTGCACAAGCTTTTCGTAGAGTGATTTTTAGAAATCAGCTCGATCAGTCAGCTGAAGCTTAGTCAAGCTTTATTAAAAGCTTACTTTAACTATCTATATATATATCTATATATAAAGTGAATGTGCTTTTATGCAAAAGCTTATCGTCTAAAAGCTCTACTTCTACTCTAGCTACTCTAGCCTCAAAACGATCAAATCTGATATAAATAAAGCCTATTTATTTGAACAGCTTTAAGCTCACTTTAAATATTGACTTAAGCTTCCTTAAGCAGCGAGGTTGAGCTCTTGAACTCTCCTTAAGCCGCGCTTAAAGATCGATTGAGCCTTTGTCAAGTTCTATGCGAAACTTCAAGGGCATCTGCTAAAGGCCTCTCCCTTCTCCAAGGCAACCCTCAGAGATCAATAAGCTTATTAAAAGGCTTCTTCACTCTTTACTAAAATATGGAAAGATAAGCTCTCTATCCCACAGAGTGCACACTCATTGCGCTCAGCCCTTAACCCTTTCACAGCCCCTTGCCAGCAAGGATACGAGACGATAAATCGCATTTGGCAAAATGTTCTAAGCTCATCAAATCGAGCGATTGACAAATTGCTTGTCTACGTGTGTGTTCCTTAGCTCCATATCGAGTGAGCCATATGTCCTGGCGTGGCCGGGGCAACGATTTGACTGACAGCTTTATGAAATGTTCGAGAGAGCAGCGCAGAAGAAAAACAGCAAACGAGGGGGTGGCTGATAGTCGCCGCTCTATTGGCAGAATGTATCGCTTGTAATTGTCTGTTTGATGGACCAAACAATTTTGATTGAATTCAATTACGTCGCCGGCTGCCCCCGCGAATCCTTTGGCAAGGCTGCGGTGGTTGTTCACGGGCTTGTTTGCTCAGTTTTAGCCAGTGTCTCGTTGTTGCTGTTGGTTTTAGTGATTTGCAATAATTTTGAGCGGCTGCCGCCCTCAGTTTTTTGCTACATTTTTTTTATTTTGTTTTTTTCTCATATGTGAAATATGCCGTTGTCATGGTTTGTTGATTCGTGCGGATGTCCTGGCTGTAGCAAATAGTTGGGCCAACCTTTTGGGGTTAACCGGACGCGCCCTTAAGTATGCACAGCAGTGCCTCGAGGGGGCGGGGGGGTTGAAAGGGTTTCGATTTCTTTGCCTGGGCCGTTTGTTTGTTTGCGTTTTTCTCACAGCAGCAGCAAGTAGATTAAGTGATTTTCAAGTCATGTCCTTTTTTTCATGCGTCTTCTTTCCATGTGTTAGCTGCGTGGAGCCTGTCCGGCAGATGGACTGCTGCCAAGTGAAAGTCATGTCATGTGTGGGTGACCTTTCCCTCACGGGACTACCCCTCTCTGTTTATATTACAAGGGTTATTGAGCAAATCACCAGCACGGCGACGGCGATAGCGACGGCACATAAAAGGCAGCTATGAAATCCCGTTTGTTAGCATAATTTGTTTGATTTTTATTGGATAGAGACTATGTGCTTAGCCGTGCACTAAACGCACCCACAATTTCCCCAATTTCCACAATTTCTCTTCTCTTTTTTCGCCTATTTTTCTCGCTGTGTGTGTTTTTTCTGCTTAGTCATATTAGTGGGTCGACTGATGCGAGCTACGAGCGGCCGGACACGTTTTCGTTATTAATTTTTATTACGACTCCAAATAAATTGCATTGCCTCTGCACACATTTCGTTAATTGAATTTACTGCCAGAGTTATAAAAATAACAGCAACTCGGGAGACAAAGGGTTGCCCTAGACCTGAAAAACTACGCCAGGCCCCAGCGTAGCAGAGTGAAAACTTGCCAAGGTGTCTACTGGAACTTCACACCTTGTACATACTGTACTACAGTCAATACTGAGTGGTCAAGCAGAAGCAAGTGAAAGCAATCGCCCTGGATGAAGCAGCCTTCAGCAAGCCTCTGACTAGAGACTTTTGGAGCACTCAAAAGATTTGACGTCGAGCTCCGATTTAACATCGAATCCTACTTGAATGCATTGCAATGGTTAAAGCCAACTTCCCATGTGTTTTCCTAGCCAATTTCAATACGTTCACCTGCTGCATAAATGCGCTGAAATGCAGTTGAGAGTTTTTTCTTAGCGCTACACAAGTTCAAATCACAATTAAGTAAATAAGTTTATTTTTAGTATGAATTAAATGAGCTTAATTGGATAGATAATTGTATGGCATTTGCGCTTTAGCATGATTTTGGTAACGTGGACGTTATGGCTGACATGTGAAAGGCATAATTTGGAACACCAACTTTCGGAAACATCGCTATCGTGACTAATGACTCAGTCATCCACTAAGACACGTCAAAATGTAATTTTTTGTGAATAAAATATTGTATCGAGGAATTCTTCTCACTCTGAATGAAATCTATTCACAATAAAATGTCAAGTTAAATTCAAGAACAAACAACTATCAGCTATTAAATTGGCCATCAAATGAAGCAGTTTGGCCAACTCAAAGTTGTAAGCCTCTAAAGAGAACAAGCCTAACATAGAATATAGTCAATATATAATCTTTGCCAGTTGTCAAAAGAATTTCAAACTTCAATAAGTATTAAGCCAGTACGAGACTTGATTTGAGCCAGTCGATGAGCTGCGAGAGGCAAGGAAGCTTCTGAGTTATAGCAACAGGATAGAAGACGAACCTTCATCTGCGTTAACTGCTCAGTTGCTGGACTAAGCCTTCTCTGTATCTGCATATGGCCAACAGCTACTGCACTTAACTTTACGCAACTCCAATGTCATTCAGCTACAAAGCCTCGCATTCGTATGTCCTTAAAAATCACAGCAAAAGAGAATTTCTATCTCTAGTAGATTCCATATCTTGGCTATAGAAAGTCGAGCGCATTGCAGCTGAAGCAGTTAGGCGCATCAGCTAGTTCACGTCTTCTTAACAACACTGTGTATTTTTATTATCTGAGCCCTAAGCTAGCCTGGCTCGTTTGCCAATTGACATCTGATGGCGGCATTCGAAAGGCCCCTCTGAGAAAGCTGCTCTACCAGAACGTAACATCTACAAATATCACAGCGTCCATAAATTTCGCCGAGTGCCATTAATTTCTCGACATTTTCGAATGGCAAAAGAAGCACAAAGCCGGCGGCGCCACATGCAGAACATAACACACACATGTATGTGTGTGGGGGATGTGGGTGGGGGCAAGACCAAAAATGATTTACTTGAACAAAGTTTGTGTTCCCGCTGGTGCTTACAATATACATTTTCAGATACATTTTTAATATCAAGAAATTTGTAATAAATATAAGAGAATTGCTTATGAATGTCAGCCGGAACAAGGAGAAAAATACGTTTCGATGAGCTGGCCTAAGGAGCCATGAAGCTGGCACAGCTTAGCGAGTGCTGAGACCTCAGTCGGGTACAGTTGTGCCTGGCTAAATGATCCGGCCGGTGTCTTCCATATTGTTATTTTAATTTTGAAAATTGCAACAACAATGAAGACGCCAGGCAACAATAACAAATGCACAGCCGCCGACACACACCTGCACGCGTGCACCTGCACACGTATGCATATGCAAGAGGAGACAGGCATCAAACAACAGCGCGCGCGTTTGTGTGTGTGTGTGTGTGTGTGTGTAAGGGGGCGTCGTATTTGTCTACATGACAAGTAGGCAATATTTGCATACTCAATTGCATTGTAAATTTTTCTATGCCAGCCAACAGCAGCAACAACAAGAAGAAGCAGCAGCAGCAGCAGCAGCAAGAAAATGAAGAAGAAAACAACGAGCAAGGCACGCATACAAATACAAGTGAAAAGTCGCGCCTAAGTGTATGCAATGCAAAAAGATGCAGCGACAGAGAAATTGTTGGAAAAATGCTGAACAAAGCAATCAGAGCAGGTGTAGCCATGTGCAGGTGTGCACGTCTCTGTGTGTGTGTGTGTGTGCTGTAGAGCTGTTGATGACTACTACAGCGATGCTGATGATGATGTTGATGAAAGCTGATGATGAGCATGACTATATATATATATATATATATGTGCTTACCTGTGTGTGCGTGTGTAGTACGACGTACAGTTTTCATTTGAATGACAAAAAGTCAGGTGGGCACTCGAGTCGCTGCTGCAAGGGACGACAAACGTGCATTGTGTGGGCGTGGCTTTTGTATGCGCCCAACTTGACTGACTGACTGACTGTATATAAATATACAATATGCGGGCGCACAGCCACACACATACGCATGCACACCTGCATATGTCGAGTGTGCGCCTGGCCCCAAAACACTTAACATATTCTAATTATTCATGCTTATTTTATATTGTTTTGTCAGTGCAGCATCCAAAGCCAAGCGTCCCGCCCCCCGACCCCCGCCCCAACCCGACTGCGTACACTGATGACAGCCTGCAAGTCGCAGGGCGAGAGGCGTGGCTTGCTTTGTGGTGCTGTCTTATTAAAAATTACAAATAGTCAACGCTTAATTATGTCTGTGTAGGTGTGTGTGTGTGTGTGTGTAGAGTGTGTGTGTTGCTTAACTATAGCCTAGTTTTGGGAACGCTACCAATAAATTTGTTGCAGAGCTGCGTTGACAAAAGCGACTGCAACTGCACACACACACACACACACACCCACACACACCTGCACACACACGTGCAGATATTTATCTTAAGCACACAAGATACATTGATGTCTGTCTGTGTGTGTGCGCTGCATAAGCAAAATATATATAAATAAAAGGAAAAAAGAAACACAAACTGAAGCATTTTGCACCAATTTTTGTGACGATGTCAACAACAACGGCAACAACAACAACAACAACAACAACATCTGCAGTTGGGCGCATAAGAGCGCCATCTAGCGGCTGCGCCCCCGCATTGCAAAACTAATGTTGATGACAATGTTATGGGCGTCACGACAGCCATAAGCGCACTTCAGAGACAGAGGCAAGTCGGCATACAGAGGAAGAGAGAGAGAGCGGGAGAGAGAGATATTCTAGCAAATGCAAACGTGTTATGTGTGTGTGTGTGTAGACGACACCTGCACACGTTAGCACTGTCTGCCTACGAAATCTGCACCTCATTTCGCGTGCTTGCTGCAAGTGAGAAATTATTATTAAAGAAATGCAAGAGCAAAGCGAAAGAAATATAGAAAATAGTTGGAGAAGGCAATAGCTAATATGGCTAGAGAGAGAGGGAGAGAGAGAGCAAGAGAAACTGGCAGGACGAGGGAGAGAGAGAGAGAAATAGGAAAGAGTGTGCTTGAATTGAATTGAGAAGAAGAGGAAAGAGAATGAGAACGAAAATTTGAGAGAGGGTGAGAGAGACAGAGGGAGCGAGAGAAAGAAATTAATGAGAGAGAATAAGAAAAGAGAGAGAGAGAGAGAGAGAGAGAGATAGCAACGAAGACAGAGCCAGAGAGACTGACAGGTGGATAAAGAGGGAAAGAGAAAAAGCAAAAAAGAATGAGAGAGAAAGAAAGAAATTGAGAGGGAGAAAGGTAGAGAAAGTTTGAGAGAGATTAAGAGAAAAAGGGAAAGAGAGAGATAGATTGAAAAAGAGAGAAGGAGAGAGAAAGGGAGAAAAAGATTGAGAGGTAGAAAGAAAGAGAGAGAGAGAAAGAGCAAAAAAGCATGAGACTGAAAAAGAGAGAGAGAGACTGAAAGAAGCATGTGGATAAATTGTAATGTAGATATTGAGAGAGATAGAGAGAGAAAGAGAGAGAAATAGGGTGAGAAAAAAAAAAGAGAGAAAAATGTCAGAGATAGAAAAAGGAGAGGAGGCATGAGAAAAAAGACGACGCAAGACAGAGAACAGCAAAGAGATAGAACAATATGAAAATAAGGAAAGTTAAAGAGAAAGATGGAGAGAGACACAGAGAGACAAATAAAGCAAGAGCGAATAATTGGCAACAAATATGATCTACAAATGTGAGTTGTCAGAGACTTTAAGGCAATACTCTTAAGAAATAAATATATTCCATAAATTGCGCTTTTTTTATAGCTCAAATGGAATTAATAATTCTACGTGAATTAGTTGAGGAATTCGAGAAATATTATAATATGCGCCTCACAGCATTATATCATATATTAGCTGCAATACGTGGGCAGGATTGAGGGACGCATCCTGGGCATACTTCATATATGTATTTCTCTGCATATATTTGATCTGTCTATACACAATATCTTTGATCTGTCCAGAGGTGAAGTAGAGCAGAGAAATCTATGCAACACTTATCGTCGGCTTCTCACCTGAGTTGATGCGAGTGTGTGAGGGGGTGGGGAGGGGTATGTTAGCTGTCCATGGAGCTTGGCTGCAGAGATATTAGGCGTGGAGGCATCGAAGTCAGCAGCGCAGCTGCTGCCGGCGTCGCAGTTGGCGTTGATGTTGCCGTCGCTCGTTGACGTTTGTTTATGTGTTGTTGCTCTATGCTTTACGAGTGGGGCAGCGTGGGGGTAGGTGGTGCACATCTTTTGCCATGTGTTATTGTTGTTGTAGTGTGTGCAAGAGATTTGCAAACTAAAGCCTCATCACAATGTCCTCAAAATTCAAATAGCAACTGCTGCAGCAGCAACAACAGCAACAGAAAACAACACGAACAACAAAAGTAGTTGGGCACGCAAAGCAGCGAGACGCCGAGACTCAAAAACTGGAGACTGAGCCATGGACCTGGCTGCATGGCTGTGTGCGAGCGAAGCCAACCCCAGCCCAGGCCCCAAACAGAGCCGTAGCCCAAGCCCAGCAATTGTCACACGACGCTACTTTTGCAAATTATTATTTTTTTTACATGCATGCATGTGTGTGCGTGTGTGCGTGTGTGTGTGTGTGTGAGTGTGTGACGTCTGCTGTATATGAATTGCAAATATGGCCAGCCTTCTGCCGTTTGGACCCTCTCTCTCTCACTCACTCTCTCTCTCTCTCCTGTGCCTGTTTTCTTAACAAGCGGCACCTGTGAGCTGGCACCTAAACCAGCCCTAACCCATCCACCCTCCCAGCCTCCGACAGGTCCGTCCGCTGCCTGAACTCTGAGAACCAATGCTGGCTGATGGCAGTGCCTGCGCTCTAAGTGGAATATGTTTTATTTAGCATTTTTAAGTGTTTGCTGGCTCTACCAGCGAGCGCACCCAACACCCCTAGCCAGCCCGAGAGCCTACGTTGCCCAACCCTTAGCCCAGACACCCCATCGGCCACCGAACCGGGCAGAGACGCTCTGTTTGTTGCGTTGCTGCAACTGCAATTGTTGTTGCTGCTGCCGCTGCTGCTTGAAGCAAGAAATAATAATTATTGTTATAGAAAGGACAAAGTATAATTTCAGATATGTAGCAGGCGCTCAAGGGGCCAGCAGTGGAGGCAGGGCACAAGCACATTGCACTCATGCCCAAGACAAACAGAAATAGAAATTAATGAGTTGATATAAGGCGCTACACAGCAGCAACAACAAGAGAGAAATATAAAAGATGAAGGTGACAACGTTTGTTGGCCAAGCTGCAAGAGATAAAGTGCAATATATAGGAAGACGGACAGCAAGGGAGAGAGAGAGAGGGATAGAGAGAGGGAGACAGGTAGTTGGGCTAGAGAGAGCAACTGCTGACACAAGGACTGTCAATTAGATGTGAACTGCTGCTGCTGCTGCTGCTGCTCAGTGACTCAGCACAGTTGGTTAGCCCAGTTAACAACCGAACTGAGCTGTCAAATGCCTTTTATGTGTGCTCTAAGTTTACAATATTTGCAACGAAAAAAAGTTCTGTTAACTCATTGAATGATTCTGGCTCGCCTTCAGTTCTTGCCGAGTTCCTTGCTGATCTCATACAAATAGTCCTTATGTATACTCTCTTCCATCCTAGGCAGCTACCACAGACTGTTCAGTTTATAAGACTAAAACTATATACGCTTCTGTTCACATATCTTAGCTTGTTAAGACTCTATGCCATGGCAACTCAACTCTTTTATTTTCAATCTAATTTACTCTACAACTCTACCTCTCTCTAGCTCTCTAAGGTCGCATGGATTTCTGAAATTCTTCCCGTCTCGGGTTTGCTTTATTTTTTTGTTAGCCTTCTCTTTTTAAGCATACATAAGAATCTAAATATAAATGTCAATCTCTTTGAAGTTTTGAACTTCAGCTTAACCCTTTTAGGCAATCGGCTCACATTTGCTCAACTTGCTTCTGACACCCCCGCGCCCTGTGGCGCCATTCGCACAGGGGCAATTAAAACATGTGGAGGAACGTTTTAAGCCCAGGCTGGAGCTTCAGCAATGACAAATTGTTTAGCTGTCAAATGTGACGTTCAGCTGTCAAAATAGCAGCCACCTTAGCGGCGCCAACAAGGACGATGACGACGTCAAAGTCAGCGTCGGCAGCGGCAGCAGCAGCAGCAGCAGCGGCCAATCAGCCGGCAGAAAAAAGCATCAGGAATTCCAAAACCAAAAACTGTGCCAAATGCCAGCGAGCTGCGCCTTGGGCTGAGGCGGGGGTAACATTTTTATTAGATGAGCGCACACACACACACACGCACACACACACACACACACATGCTTTGTTATTAGTCGACTTGGGCAACGCTTAAATTAAAATATTCCCGATGCTGAGCTGCATATGTGAGTCTCTTGGCGGTGGGAGTTGGAGGGTTTCTGGGGATTGTGGGCTGGCCTGGCTGAACGCTGAATGCTGAAGTGTCAAGCTGTCAAAGTTGCCATTTTTCACACACTCACACACACACGCACAGCTGCAGCCTGTTGTCAAATATTGAAAAATGCTTTGGCTGCCGCCTTACAGCTTCTTCGTCGGGCCAAGGCTCAACCACATGTGCGACTGCCGATGAGAAAGGCACAGCTCTGCCGCCAGCCACAGCCCGTCCCCCTACCTCTCTCTCTCTCTCTTTTAAGCCTTCACGGACTCTCATTTCATCATTTCGGCTAAATAATAAAAATGATGACGAGCACGCTGATGAGTTTTAGTTATCAAATAGTGCGACAGCCAGCGCCAACCCTTGGCTGCCTGTGCCCAGGGCCGACAACTAATAAGTATAAGCATGTATACCTGCCCCTGCGGCCCACACACATACACACTCAGACACACACTCTCTAACACAGCTGCAGCTACTTTAAATTCCATGTGTGACACTTGATCATTTGTCATTGGCTCTGAGCCGGCCGTCGACTCTTGGGCTTTTTGCGGTTACCGTTGCGAACTTGGATAGGGTTCGGTGGTAGTTCCGTCATTACTAATGATGATGATGACCAGCGCCAACGGCGGGGGCAGCAACTCGTCTGATATATCACTTAGTCTGTCCATACAGCTGTGCCAACGCACTTCCATCTATGGCTGTCCATATCACAATATATTACGATGCCAAATTGAAATCCTTTTGGCATGGATTTCATATGAGATCAGGCAGAGCTACCGGAACTGGTTTCGTATAGATTGTATGGGAATGAAATTGGAGCTAACCTGGCTTAAGAATTTAGGGTTAACCCATCGTAAGAAGTTTCTTTAAATAACTTTTCTCTTGATCCAATCATGCTGTTCTCTAAGCTAGATCGAAGTTATTAACTATTCCTAGTTCTAGTTCGTATTTCCCTAATCTGATCCCGACTAATTTGCATAAGCTAGTTACTGTATTGTGCTTTGGGGGCTTGATTAAATATCCCCAATTACGATTCAAATACAGCCAAGCATATTGTAAGTGACACTCGAGGAGTGCGTCGCTTGGGCTCTACCCTTGCTTGGGGTCTGTGGCACTCCTTCCCCACGTAACGTCTAAAATACATTTACAGTTATAAATTAAATTTCCAACTCAAACAAATCAGCCAAAATACCTTTCAATATCTGCGCCCCAGGCGCATTTGCCATCGAGCAGCCAGCGCCATCTTCGCGTTCTCATCCTCGTGAAAGGTGCGCCCGCGGCCAGTTGGCAGAAGGGCGGGGGCAAGCAACGTAGCTGGAATTGAGCGGCAAGCGACTGGGGTAACATTTTTTAAGCTCGGTAATAAATTTTTAATAAGCTTGCTTGTTGTTTTGCCTCGATGCCGTGCCAAAGATATTTTTAATAAATCGTTTTCGAGTACATTGAGAAATGCAAAGACGACGCGACATTCACGTCGACATGGCATAAGGGCATATGAAATATACATACGACAGATAGACGACTGAATGCCAGAATGGTATGGACGGGCGGACGGACGGCTGGATGGATGAATGGCTGTCGGTAATGGTAACCCCCGGTGAGTCGCTAACTTACCGTACCGGAGGGTGTCTTGCGATTGTCCTCAATGTCGCCGTGGCAGTCGCTGTCGCTGTCTCTGTCACCATCGATGCTGCGCCCTACCCCTGCACCAGTCGAGCGCTATACCTTGCAGAGGTCCTTACGACTTGTCGTCGATCAAAGTGCGCCTGCCTACATGCCTAGCTAGTTATCCATCTAAGTACAACTATTACAATTCCAGAGATCGAATCCTCTGCTCCTGCCACATCATAGCCTACCCCAGATATTAACTTGCCACTCGGCAGAGTATTTGCACTTCGCTGTGGCCCCATTCACTATTCTATTTGTGTTTCTTAGCTTTTCATTGACTGGCGCGCGCTTTACCTTGCGTCGGCTTGTTGTGCCTGTTTCTGTTTTTGTTTTTGTTTTTGTTCTGCGCACATTAACAGAGCGCGGAACATTTTTACATCAATGATATTGAAATGATATGAAATACTCGTACCGGGGTGGGGTGCGGGTCGCGTATTTTTCAATTTTAAATATTGACAAGCACGTGGATTGGGGTAGCTGGAGCGGGGGGTTGGAGGTGGAGTTAAGGGTGCCTGCCCGGCGGCTTGCTTAAGGTAATTTGACAAGTCGTCGAAGCTTTAGCAATGTCACGTCACTGGGATGCAAGTCAACAGGGCAATAGATCCGAAGGACTCGTCGCAGCCGCACAGTGATGTCTCACTTTGGCAACGATTTTACATTGAATGTGGCATCCGGTATCCGTGCTGGAACTGTTGGACTATTTGACCGAAGGCATCGTGTTGTTGGGCGTTAGGATGCGGCTAATAGATGCACTTGGATTTGTGTGTTCCATGTAGCAGCCAGCCATCCAGCGCAAATGACAGCCGAAATGAAAGCAGTCGACAGGGCGAGATGGCTCCAGGGAGGGGCGGGGTAGGGGGATGACAAGGCTTTGGGGGGTAATCTCCTAGCCGGTCCTCCCAGCAAGTGAGCGAAAAATACGAATGTCAACATTGCAATTACGCAAACATTTTCCGCACACCAATAATATGCCATGACAGGCAGGCAGGCAGGCAGGTGGCAGAAGGGCAGGTAGGATACAGATAGATACACCGAAGGAGAAAGCGAGCAGGATATGCACACAGATACAACAATGGGCTAACTGGCAAAGGTGAGCTGATGATGCCAAGCTCCAACAATGGCAGTCGTGGACGAGCGACTGGCCCCAGCCTCAGTCCGAGTCCGGGCTCGGGCAGAAGATGCCAACAGCAATGATGACGTTGATAATGGCGTAAAATGGTTGAAGCTAGCAGGTCAGATTCGCAAGGACACCCCGACTGAGATAATACCCGTACTGCTGTAGATAGAGATAGAGATAGAGATAGAGATAAGATAGAGATCGAGCTCTAGTCATAGAAGCTAGAGATAGAGATAGAGATAAGAGATCGAGACTAGAGATAGCGAATAGAGATCGATCTCGAGATAGAGATCGAGACATCGAGATATAGATCAGATGAGATAGCGATAGAGATAGAGCGCGCGCTCGCGCTCGCGATAGCGACTTGCGATCGACGCTCGCGCTGCGATCGGCTCTCGCTCTCGCTAGCGCTCGAGCTACGCGCTCGCCGCTCGCGTAGCGCTCGATCTAGCGCTGCGCCTCGCAGCTCGCGCGCGCGCTCGGATAGCGTCGCCCGCGCTCGCGCTCGCGATCGCGCTCGCGCTCGCGCTCGCGCTCGCGCTCGCGCTCGCGCTAGCGCTCGGCTCGCCTAGGCTCGCGCATAGCGCCTCGCGCTCGGATAGCGCCTCCGCTCGCGTCGCGCTCTCGCTCGCGCTCGCGCTCGCGCTCGCGCTCAGCGCTCGCGTCGCGCTCGCAGCTCGCGCTCTCGCTCGCGCTCGCGCTCGCGCTCGCGCATCGCGCTCGCGCTCGCGCCTCGCGCTCGCGCTCTCGCTGCTCTCGCTCGCGCTCGCGCTCGCGCTGGAGATAGAGCTAGAGCTCGCGCTCGCGATCGCGCGCTACTGACAACTCCCACCGCCGTGAAAATGTTTGACTGTGGCGCCAAGTTTGACTTGGACTTGGACTTGGTTGGTAGGTTCGTAGGGTGGCTGTGTGGCTGGGTGGCTGAGGGGTGCCAAGCTGGCGGTGGCTGCTGGTGATGCAGCTGGGAGCGTGATAAAAAAGCAGCCAACAGCAGGTGGGTAGGCAGGTAGCTGACTCGCTGGAACGAACAAACAAATTGGATGCGAATGCAAATAAACGAAAATTATAAATAACAGCAAGCGAGCGAAGAGAAACGAACAGAGAACAGAATGCGAATATAAACAAAAACGTGTATACGACAGCGGGAATGCAAAAGCGAATGGGATTGGCAATGGACGAGGCAGAGGAAACGGAAGTGAAGATGGTTAGAATGAAGATACAATGTAGGGGCCGAAAGATGATGATGAGCCGCAATGGCTCTCTCTCTCTCTCTTACACTCTCTGATGCTGCAACAGAGGCTGAATAAAGAGATGAAACTACCAATTGAAACATGAAGAAGATGCAGCAGCGGCAACAGCAGAACTGATGAGTTGCAATGAATAGAAATTGCCAAAACAATGCCACACGATGGCCCCGACCAGGTGAAAGCTGCGACGGCGAAGGGGCAGCAATAGTGACAAATGAAAAGAAGCAGGCCCCAGGCCCAGCCCCAATCGCAGCCAAACAGCGCTGACAGCTGACAAAGGAGGCGACACAGTCGAGGCATGTCAAAATGGGGGCAGGTGGCAGGCCTGTCAGCGCTGACAGTCCCATCAGCGACGCAGTGGATAACGTCGGGGCGTCCTTAAAGAGCGATATGACTAATATATAGCTGATATAGCCGCCAAGAAGCGAAACTAGAACTTAAACTGAAGCTGAAGCGACCAGCTGCTAGCGAAACAAATTCCGATCTGATATTAGTTGCATTCCAAGCAGAAACTGAATGAACTACATGAATACAGAATCAGCTTTTAAGCCTTGTGCTGCTACTCCACATCGATCTATCAAACTTAAGACTGAGTTTCCGGCTTTCAATTGGGTGTTATTCGAATAAAGAACACTGCGAGCTTAGGACTGAATTATATATATTATGGATATAAGTTCAGTAAAAGTCAGGCGCTTTCTTATAGAAAACTCAAAAAATTTCCTTGACTTCCTTCCTTGACTTCCTGAATTCCTTGACTTCTTGACTGTATGATTCTCTCTGATCCCTGAAATGACTTTCAATAAAAGCTGTTGCTTATCTAGAAGCATATTCCATGGTTGTGGAAGCTTCATCATTACAATTACAATTAGTTTTTAGACCTTCAATACAGAACTTCCGCAACAAGTACTTTTGAGCTGTAATACTATCTGTACAGCACCCTCAACAGTCGTTGACTGATCTTTCTTTGCTGTGATATTGTCTATAGGAATTTATTGAAAAGTGGCAAAAAGGATTCTCCTTGAATATGTGATTGGCTATGCTGAACAAGAAGTGACTTGACTTGGCTGGGTTTCAGGATTGCCCTGCCATAAAAATGAAGGAAGGATCTTTCATGGCTATAGGGTACATATTGCTTGTATTCTTCAATGGGGCCACTATGAAAGATCTTTCACCTTAAAGGTAACGCCATTTGTAAGTATGTCAGGTAAGTCTACAGTTTTCTAGGCAGTTTTCTACAGTTTTCATAGCATTCTCAGTCTCATCCGTTGACCAAGATCTCTGGGATCACTGTTTAGACTGTGCTTTCGTAATTGACATTACTTTGCCTATTCGTGAGGCTTGCCGGCTGTGCGGTTGGGCGCATAAAACAATTAAGTTGGCCAGAGTGCGGTGCGCTCAGCAGCTGCTGCAAACATCCGGGCGAGCTCAAGCTGAAGCTCAAGCTGCGGATCTGCCTGAAAGAACGCATCGTTGCCCGGATATGGATTTGGCGAAGCGTTGAGCGAATTGATTAAAATTCGATTGTTTCTTTTCACTTCGAGCTGAAAGTTGGAGCTGATGAAAGGGTTGTGAGTTTTACAAAGGCAGCTTCTTATTGCCGTTGTTGTTGTTTTTGGTATTTATTGGCCGCGCCTGCCTTGGCATTTATTACGCGACGTTGGGAGTTTTAATTATGCCGGCGTTGTTGCTTCTGCTGACTCCCACCACCCCACCCGTTGGCCCTGGGGCGCTGCCTAATCAGCGCCAGAGCATCAGCCAGTCAGCCCACAGCACCCCATCCACCACTGCGAGCAGCACCACCGTCAGCAGCAGCAGCAGCAGCACCACCACCACAGCGCTAACCATCCACACGCCTAATCACGTTTCACCCCTTTCGCATTTTTACCTTTTGTCGTCCTTGTCCTTGTCGTTGTCGTTGTCGTTGCTTTTCGATTTTTAATTTTTTAATTCGTTATCCTTGCGCCTGCTTTTTCAGGTTTCAGTTTTTTTGTTGTTGTTGGATTCCTTTTTTTTTCCTTCTTTATTCGCCTGGTTAATGGCAACGCGTGTGTCGACGGCGTATCCTGTATCTAGGCGGGAGGAGCTGCGGCTGGGGCTGGGGCTGGGCCTGGGCATGAGCCTGAGCCTGGCAAGGGTTAAGTATTAAACGCTAAATCAGATAATGTTAGACAATTGAGCAGCGACGCCGACGCCCGACCGAGCTGACATTAAAACAAAAGACACGATGCGGCGCATCGAAGGGTCGCGCCGCTTGTCGTCATGCAAATGCGAAGCAACCCAAGCAACAACAACAACAACAAGAGGTTGGGGCAAAAAGAAAAACCAACAAAGGGGTTAGCTTTTCATAAAATACTGCATATATTGACTCAAGTCATGTACACCAGGCAGCAGCGAGCAGCCAGGACAGCAACTGCGACAGGGACTTGGCAAAACTTCGATTACAAAAATTCTCGTATTATCCGATTAAGCGATCCGCCGAAAGGCAGCAACAACAACGACAACTAGCAGTAGTCGAAGACGAAGCAGAAGAAGAAGAAAATTAAAATTTTAAATTATTGCTTTGGGTGCGCGTTTAGTTGGGGGCGTGGCCCATGCCATTCGAAAGGCAGCCCGCCAAAGTATGCAGCATAAAAATAACAGCAATGCATACAAGTTGGGGCATGCCCGACTAACGAACACCCAGCAAACGCTGTGTACCTGAAAGAGCAGAAAATTAAATCGGATAATAGATTAAAATATTGATAGATTATTCAATGGAAAGCCAAGCTTAGCATAGAACTTAAGCCAAACTCATTTCAGTGCTTAGACCAAGCGAACTGTGCACACAGCATGCCCCAGCTTTGGGCACAGCTCAGTTAAATTTCTAAAAGCAAACATTTATATAGCGAAAGAAGGGAACTACCTTTGGTAATGGATAACAAAATGCGCTGAGTAAATAAAATAAAACGAAAAAACGCGTGAAACAGCAACGGAAACCGCTGGCAACGCTGATGATGGCAGTGACCTTTTTTCTTTTTTTTTTGGCGACTCGGCTACTCAGTTCCTTTTCAGAAATTAACGCAAGTAACTGCGCGGAAAATATGCCATCTCCGTGTCTGCATCTATCTGCCTCGCCCCTCCCCTCTCACTCCCACGCTCTGTTTCTTTCCATGCCTGTTCGTCTACCTCCACACACTTGTGTCCACTGTGCTGTCCGCCAGACAAAAAGTTTGCCCAAAACGTCGCCGGTTTTTGTTTTTTTTTTTCAGGCCTTCGATGGTAACATTTGATTAGATAACACTCAAGGGTTAACGGGCAGCATAAAATAGTCGTTAAGCGGATCACATTCTTAAGCCTAACGACATTTCTTCTGATTTACTCATTATGCATTTGGTCGAAGCGCGCGCTAAGTGAATTCCTTAAAGACCGCAAAGCAGCTGAGGCGAGAGTCCATGCACATATATATATATATATATATGTATGTTTGATGTCTGCTGTGATTTGCGACAATTGTGAATGAGTCTAAGTGAGCTTCGGCTGCAACTTTTGCTAGCACTCTTCTATGCGATTCTCATGCCTAAGAGCGCGAGTCAGGCTTGACTTGCGAGTGTTCTGTTTATTTATAAATAAGTAACTTCAATTCTGCTAACTTTTGCTGTGTTTGTTTGCTGTGAATTTGTGAGCTTTGCTTATCATATATATGGGAAAGTCGGTATATGATATATGACGATATATGACGGGTTCATAAACATATACATTCAATTATCATTCTATTCCCACTCAAAGGCTTCCAGTTAAAGATTAGTTTTCTAAATGCATTCTGCTCAAATCATTTAGATGCTGTTAGAGATATTTTCATATGAGAGTTTCGCTCGAAAAGTATCGAAACTTTTCTAATTTTTTCATTAATGATTGAGCTATGCATGCATATTAAATTTGTGCCCTTTAAATTAATTAAAATAAAACATTTGAAACTAAGTAGAACGCAAGAAATCCTTTTTTATGATCAAGTTCAGCTGCGCTTGCTCTGCCGTCTTTATCCTCTCAAGCGTCCTTCTTTCATGGACACTCTGCAGCATTGGCAACACGGAAAAGCCACTCAAAGTAGCGTCATTTTTGCCTTGCTTCTGGCCACAAACTTTGCTACAGACTCATTGTTTGCAATAGACACAAATCGAAGAGCTGCTCGAATGAAGTGAGAGAGACCTGGGCAACAGCATAAGACCACACAACGATCGAAAGGCAAAATTCCTAGAATTCATTGAGCACAACTCAAGCCACCTCTACAGCAATAATCTCATATATATATATATATATATATATATATATATATATATATATATATATATATATATATATATATATATATATATATATATCTATTTTCTTTTAAGTTTCAGATGACATATGCAACGTGGAGACTCAGCTTGTATATTTGCCAGGCATCTTTGATTTTCGTGCTGGTTTATTTATGAGCTGTAACGTGCGAGTAATTGAAAAGGTTGCATGTGTCTGAGAGAGCTTGGCACCACTTAAGAGCAAGCTCCATGCCACTACACCCACAACACTACAACACACACACTCGATGGCTTTTTTTCTTTCTTTCTTGTTAGCCAAAGAGCTGGCCTTCAGCTGGATGGCGGCGACTAAGCTGGGGTTTTACAGGGCTTTGCCCAGCTTTGTGGGCCAGGTGGGTGGCTATTGGGGCTGGGTGGTTTTCGGTGTTCACTTTTGGTTTTGTGCATTTTTAATTATTGGCTTTTTTCTTAGACGCTTTAATTGTATTTGCTCAGCGTTTGGGCAAAGTGCACACAGGACGAAGCCAAGTCGCAGAGACAAGTGAGAGGCAGAGAGAGAGAGAGAGAGAGAGAGAGTGAGGGAAGTCGCCACGCCCTTGCCATTGGCCGGTTGTCGCATTTAAATTGCATGGAATTTGCAAACTGAAATTAAAATAGTTAATGATTTTTTGGTCAGGCGACTTAAGTGCGCCTCAATGGGGGCGTGGCTGGGCGAGGGTAGGGCCCGGCGACTGCTGCGTAATTGAAAAAGCAGCCACTGCAGCTGCTTCAAAGACAAATAGAGAGCACAACTGTGGCGCAAACTTTTGCGGCGACAACCCTGACGCATGACGCCGAGAAGCATAGCCAAAGCATAGCATAGCAGAACTTCTCCTAATGCTTCTTCCTTCACTGCTGCTGCGTAGCATGTAAATGCTGTAAAAGTTTTTACGATTTGCCAAAACTATAAAAAGGGGCATCCGGGCTGAGGCTGGTGTGGGCACTGGGGTTGGCGTTCAGGTTGGGGTAAGGGGCATGTCCACTCGCTGCTGCGTGCCAGGGGCTGGAGACAAGCGCCAACTCGGACCGTTGATACTCGCACTTACAATATAATAAACTAAGTAATTACATGTGACTGTGTGAGTGACTGTGTGAGTGCCTATGTGTGTGTGTGTGTGTTTGTCTGTGTGTGTGGGCGTGGCACACACACTATTTTAATTCACTCATAAAACGAGGCGGGCACAAAAAGTGCGCCCAAATTACCTTGACATGTGAATCGAGCGGGCTAACGGGGGCGGGGGCGGCCTGATGTCAGAGTCGAAGTTGGAGCTGGAGCTGGCGCTGGAGCTGGAACTAGAGTTAGGAGCACAAGTTCCATTCCCCAGTTGCCTTTCACTTTTTATGACAATTTCACTTTCACCAAGGCAATGATTGTGCTGATGGGCGTTTCTTCTATTTGTGAAGGGGCGGGGCAGTGTGCGTGCATTGCGTGTGTGTCCATTTTGCTCAGCTCCCTCCCCTCCCCCCACTCACACTCTCTGCCACTGGGCACTCGCAATAGTCAGCGCCAGTTCCTCATGCCCCGCCCGAACAGTCGTCAAACAGTCGCGTTTACAGCCGAACGCCGAATGACACTTAAATGTCGAAGATGCAACATAAACTTCCATAATCGTAAATATAGATTTGTGCGGCACGTAGTGGCCACAGTGGAGACACAACCGCCGCAACGTAACAGCCACTCAACGACCCACGCCCCAATCGCCTTTCTTGTGCTCCAGATCTTCCCTGCACAGTGCCCAAAGGCCGCTATTGAACTCGAGGAAATCTCTGAGGCCATCGATGCACAACAGGTAACAGGTAATAGTTAATGGGTAACAGTTAACAGTTAACAGTTAACAGTTAACAAGTTACAATTGCCAGCAACAACTTAAACTCATCTTGAGTCACTTTTCAGCTTCATACAAAGTTGACTTTTACTTAAGAGAGTGTTGATTCTTAGCTAATCATAGATACTACTAGGCAAATGGTGCAAGATATCGATATATATCGATTTACCGATTGTATATGATAAACTCTGACTACCACTGACTTTGATATGGCTAGTCATGCAGAGCCTTCTGTCATAGCCATAGCTTGCCAATGTTGCAGCTGGCTAAGGACTTGCTCAAGCTTGGCTCAAAGAGCCGTTGTGACTGTTCCATATAGTCCAAAGAAAAGCTAGAAGCGCTTCTTTTCTTATAGGCAGAGCAGCTAGACCTTAAAGAGGAGACTCGAAGTTAAGAAGAGTGAAAGTAAAACACACACACGAGTGTGCGTGTGCATGTGAATGGCAATTAAAGCTTAAAGCTCCAGGTTGCTGTGGCTGGGCTAAGTCTTTGACGCTGTTGTCACTAGCTACAGGCGATACAGGCGTAGCTGGCCAGGATAATGACAGAGCTGAGCAGAAACGTATATGGACGCGAGTATATATCCTCTAATGACACTTTTAACAGCTGTTATATTTCTCGACGTTGCTCTTTGTTGTTGTTGTTGTTGTTGTTGTTGTTGCCGCCCTCAAGAGACGACGGCAACGTTAGCGAGAAGGCCGCACATATTTGAAGACATAAATAAATGTCAAAAAATGCAGATTACTTATTAACCCCTGTGGCGTGCCACAACTCCAGCTCCAGTTCCTGTTCCTGTTACGTCTCCTGCTCTCTTCTTGCTTTAGATACAGCTACAAAACCTCCGCTGCCGATGCCGATGCCAATGTCGATGCCTTAGCCGCGATGTTATTCATTAATAGAAGCGCGCTGCGTTCGCTGTTGGCTCAGCCCAGCGTAGTTAACATGCCCACACACACACGCACACGCACACACACACACACACAGACGAAGCGCGCCTCACGCAGCGTCTTTGCCACCTTGAAAGGCGGGAGAAAATTATTAGCTCTTTGGTAATATTTTCTTGCATAAATTTTTGAATCATTTTTTTTTTTCTTTTTCATCTCTCTCTCTCTCGCTCTCTCTGTCGCTGTCTCTTTTGGAGCCTTTATAATTTCATATTTGGCATCGTTTGGGCAAAGTCGCTTCGTCGCTTTATTTTCAATTTAACCCTCATTGTTGTTGCCGCTGCGCTGTGTTTTCAGGTTTTTTTTTGTTGCGTGTGGCATAAAAATTGAATCCTAATCCATGAATATAGATGATTATTATATGCCCACCGTCCCAGCCCACCTGAAGCCCCAGCCACTGGCCTAGCAGCGGGATGGCAGCCCATTAGAATATTTTGTCTGTGCTCCGCTTCGGCTGGTAATTTTCTTTTGTTTTGCATTTTGCAGTTCACCTCAACCGACAATGGGCAACCACCGAACCACCCATTACCCTCGCCCCATTCACCATTCGGCTCTGCCCAGCCAGGACTTCAACAACTAGCAGATACACCGGGCTCCAAATGAAAACGCCGCCAAAGTTGTCGTAAAATTTTGTTATGACTTTTTCTTATTGCCTTTCGCCGTTCGTGGCGTTCTCGAACGCATTCGAAATGGAAGGCGCTGGGACGGCGAAGGCGTGGCTGCTTGCAGAACTCATGCAGATGAGCGTGTGGCTGAGAAGGCGGCGGCGAGAGCAAGCTCGTTTTTAAGTTACTTCCTGCTGGTATTTAAAGTTGTAAAAATTGATGAGTCCTCTCTGGCTGCTCTGAGCTCTGCTGCTGCTGAGAATAACTGCGCCCTTATAAATATACCTATATATATATAAAGCTATGTATATAGATATATATGTATTTCGTTTCAGCTGCTGCAGTTTCATTTTGTTTTTTTTTTTTTTTTTATTTTGTCTAAGCCTCATAGATATGCTCATCAGCTATTGTTACACTGCTGATGCTGTTGATATCTCTTAAAGCTATTGAAGCTGCTTGGGCAAAATATACGCAGTTCTATATCTGCTATATACACATATTATATGTATGTAAGATAAATGCAGCTGTTTCAAAAAAATCAGAGCTCTTGTGAAGTTTCTGCCAACAGCTTGTCTAAGATAAACTAAACTATATATATAAATACATGTATATATATATAAATATAAGAGGATACTGAATCCTCTTTCGCCTACTCTTCGTCCAGTAATGCGCATAATGTCTTAGTAGCCAGTTCGCTCTCACCCAGCAACGCTTAGGACTACTTTTAGCAACAGCTATATTTGTCTCCTTCTCTCTCTCTCTCCTAACAGCCTGCAACTAAAACGCAAACTCACTTGGATAATATTTTACAACAACTCAAGACAAGCTGTAGGGCTCTCACTAATACTACTGCAACAGTGAAAGCCAATCACGACAAAATCGAAAACAGAATAGTGTAAAGAGCAGAGACAGTAGAAGAGTAGCAACGAAGTCTGTAGTATATGTATATGTATATATTCTATTTAGCGGTACTTAGTTCTATTCCTCTGTGCCTGCCATTTCGACAAGCCTGGCAGAGTTCACTGTGCTGCGCAACCTGTACGTGAGCTAAAGTGAGAGAAGGCTAGTGCCAAGTTGTGGTTGTGTGTGTGTGTAGATATACGCACGATCACTCGAAAGGTAGAGTGGCATAGTCAGTCTGCAAGAGAAGCACATGGAGTAAAGTCGTGTCACGTCCTTTATCCTTGCTGAGCTCTTGATGGGCATACACTCATAAGTTTATATAATCTTAATATATAGAAATAATATGGAAACGATTCTATTTGTTTGGATACTATTGTCTTTATCACTTAATTTTGTTGTCAAGCATTTCTTTCTCCCTCACACTACTGTGTGAGGCAGCGGTATATATGATTATGATGAAGCCATGTCAGCAATTGCAGCTTTGATATAGGATTTCTTGATAGCTCTACGCTGTGTTCATCACGTACCACCCTCACTCGTTTCTTGGCTAAGCCAATCGCCGAGCTTTGTTGTAATTTGCGTCATGTAAATAAATAAATTATTAGAAAATTAACAATTTTTGCAATTAAAACTACAACTAAATTACAAATGCATTAAATTGCGCCACACATACACACACATTCATAACGAGCAAATAATAATGGCCGCGGCATTTGTAATAACAATAATGAAAAGCCATTTGGCCATTTGCCCATTTGGCCATTTGACCATTTGGACATTTGGCCATTTGCGCTGGCCGACCAACGGCTATAACAATTAATTAACAAATAAAATGTCAATTAATTTTACAAACACTGCGTGAACAGCAAACAAACACAAACAAAAAAGAAAAATATATAAAAGAAAAAACAGAGCGAATGTTATAATAACAGTAAAATGTACCGACTACACACAGGGCACACACACGTTACGCATACGCCGCGTGGTGCCTCAGCCAAACCAAATAAACCCGTCCGCGCTTACACAATGGAAGCCAGAAGACCAAAATACAAAACCAGAAACGAAAAAAAAAGAAAACACAAATTTGCTCATTTATTTATGATTTCAATTTCAATATTAAAGGTGTGTGTGTGTGTATGTGTGTGCGTGGACAGTGGTGAAAGCATTTTTTGGTATTTTAAATATTTAATTGAATGATAAATAAATTTAAGCACTGCCATGCATAAATATAAGCACAAGAGCAACAGTGACAGACAGTGTTGAAGTAGGAGACAGACAGAGACAGACAGAGAGTGTGTACGTGTGCGTGCGCGTGTGTGAGAAAGAGCAAGCGCTAGCAATAATATTGTAAATTGTGCGGTTGTGCGGAGGCGCCCTTTGAACAGAAAGCGAAAAAAATGGCCAAAGCCAATGACTGTGCGGCGGTCACATAAATATTTTTACAACACACACAAGCACACTAACACACACAGCTCATACGCCGCCGCCATTTTGTTGAAGAACAACGGCAGCAGACGCAAATGCAATTTAATTATTACATTTGGCTTTCGCCTCCCATTCGACATCATTTTGTCTGCTTTCAATTAAATTTATTTTTATATAAATAAATAAATATATAGATATATATATTTATAAATTTGCATTTTTTTCCATATTTACTTATTTATTTAAGCATTTATTTATTGCGTTTACTTGGCTCTGCAAAATTATGGTTAAGTCATAAACGAGATGCTTGTCCAACAATGAATTAACAGTCAAATAATAATGGAAATGGCTGAAATTGTATTGCAAAATATTCAGACTTTGTTAAGCTGACACTGAAGGCGATCGCACTTTGTTGAGATATTCATGCATCTCTATCCCTATCGTATCTCGCTATAAGCTATAATATTAAGATATTTTTTTGCAAGTATTATTATTATTTATTATTTTTTGCAAGTATAAATAACAATAAATACAAAAACAAAAATAAAAAATACCAAAAATGTCAATTCAAATAACATGTAGTGTTAGATGAAACGTTCCGATAGATCAAATACATATATATATAATAATAAAAATCAAAAACATACCAGAAATTTCAATACAAATATTAAATGAGAACTCAGCACACGTTGTGTTAAAAGCCAGCCTCGTAGACTAACATAGTTTTCTGATGAATCAAATATATATATACAAAAAAATAACAATAAATACCAAAAACAAAAATCCAAAAATATAAAATTTAAATTCAAATAATTAATGAGAGCTTCTCCTGCGAGCAACCCTCGTACAATGACATATTTTGTTCATAGATCTAATATGTCTATATAAAGTCAGTTTGCATCAAGTATAGAGCATACAATATTCGGTTAGCTTTGTTGATTCAGGATTTTGGGGTTTCTTGAGACAAGTTTTTATTGTGAGCGAATGCGTTTCAAACTCCGTGCACGAAGAAGACGAAATAAAACTTTATCTTTTTTAATATCGACTGGGGAAGTTTGTAATAGAGCGGGAAGTGGAGGTGGGGCGCCAGTGGACGTCATATTTTTAGCAGCTACTGTTGAAATTTCATAAGCAAGCAGCGTAAAGTTCGAAATATGCAAAATAGCAATTGGCTAGGGAACAAGTTACGTAAGGGTGTGCGTGTGTGTGTGTGTATGTGAGTTTGGGGCGGGATTCGAGTGAAAATGTATGTTAGCTTCAGTTAGCTGGGAGTTGGCTGTCGGCTCAATATGAAATTTCAACTGTCCAAATGCTGTTACTGCATAAATCTGCGTTTTGGCTGCTTTCTGGTTGTATTCTTTGACATCTTCATGCATGCGGTGCACATTGAGTTCGGCAATCGTAAGCGAATCGCATTCACACACACAGCAGGAGTGTTCCTCATTAAAAGTCAACAGTTCCACAGATGAAGTATTTAAAGTCTTGAAGCCTTTCATCTATGTGACCCACTTCGTGGGCTGCCTGATGCTCTTCTACAGTGCTGCAGTCGTAAGCCAAATGCGTATGACAATATATGTCTAGCTCTATATATATATATATTTGATTTGCAGCAGGTATCGCTGCTGACATTAGTTTATCTAACGACGGACGTGCTAAAATTTATATTTTTTGTCTTATCGGCCTATGGCTGGATGAACCGGCAAAATACGATATTCACACTGTGCATTCATGTCATAAACATATGCGAGTATCTGATCGAACGGCTTGCACAATCATCTCATCTCATATCTCTCATTTTTCATCTGTTATCTCTTGCAGTGTTTAGCGTTTACTTCTGGCTGGTCGCCTACTCGTACTTCCGGCAATGTAAAGACAATAGCATTGAAACCAGAGGTACTTCTACAGTCAACTGAACCAAATCGGATGACACTGAGAGCGCTCCCAATAGATTGAGGGGCTTCTGAGCCCATTTGAGCCGAATCCAACTGAGCACAGAAGCAGACTTAGTCTATGCGGCAGCGCCCACATGTCCCCATATCCAGATACGTGAAAATTCAATCGAAATTCAAAGACCTCAGCAGCTATCAAAACCGCAAAATAAATCATAGACAAAAAAAAAAAACAAAATGTTCTTTGCTTTTTCATTAGTTAAACAGTTTAATTTCAGGTGCTGCCACAATTGTGATCAAAATGCAAAACTCTGGCTGGATCCTCTCGCTGCCATCGACACTCTGAGATCCATGGAGCCAACCGAGCCGGCAATTGCGCGGCCCCAACTCCATTGCGGATAGCGTTTCGTTGCCGTCTCTCGCCTGAAACGCTCCCATCCTCAATTGGAGCCGCTGTCATGGCCTTGCACCGCATGCTCCAGCAGGTGAATGCACACAAAGTAAATGTAAATGTACTTAAAGCAGTGCATGCTGAATTTCAAGAATGTCAGAAAGTCATCAGACATTCTAAAACAGTAAAACAATAAATTTTGAGTTTTTTATTTTACAAATAGGAACGACAAACAAAATCAAAAAAAAAAGCCTGGCACGTCAAACATAAACAGACCTCTGCAAATCTCTTGTAGCTTAAAAGAGAAAAATAAATAATTAAATAAAACAATGCCAAAAAATGCATTAAAAATAATATGAAAAATATTTATAAAAAAAATTAAATAAAAATTTATACATCACAAGAAAATGTTGTTAATTAATAAATGAATTTTTCAAATTTAAAAGTTATATATATATTTATTTATAAAAGACTGTTCTTTAATAATTATATATGTTTATTTTTACATATAAAAAAACCAAATAAATAAATGCTTATATTAATAGTAAAAATAAAGCAAAATTAAAATTTATTAGTTTTAATAAAAAGTTTTTTTTTTTTTTTAATTATAAGTCTCTGTATTTATATATCAAATAAATTTGTTTTACAATATATTTGATATATTATAATTTTTTATATTTTTTTCATAAAAAAATATTTAAATAAATTGCATTTACTGTTATGCCAGAGTATCTTCTGATGGGCCACGCCCTTAGTGCACGTTTCGACAAAATTTGAGTACTATATAAGACGAAAGGTCTTCCAAATTAACAACTCTAGACCAAACAAGTCAATAAGCTCGTTTAGTTTAGCGAACGTGCATTGAGATATAAATATATATTTAGAATATTATGTATGCGTTTATATGTCATTTTATATTTTATTATAATTCATAAAAAAAATTTCTAAAAATAAATTAAAGAAACTCAACAAATATGTTTTCCAATTCCATGGAAAATTTGAAAAATAAAAAGAAAATACAAAGAAAAACTGAAACAAATTCTTGCGCAGTTTTTTGGGTGTAAAAAGTTTTGCACTTTTCTACATAGATATACCAAAGAGGTATCAAACTATCAGATCGTAAAGAACTTCGCATAAAACTAACTAAAAATAGACGAAAAGAAAAAAAAGTTGAGGCAAATGTTGTAAAATTTTGGCAATTTCTTGGCAAATTTATGTGACTTGTGGGAGAAATAGACGCTTATGTTAAACTTGACTGCAGATAGCAGGACATTTAAAGAGTTTATGGGCCACACACACACACACACACACCCACACATGAGTTATCCTGCTTATCAGAGAGAGGCACACACACACCTTTTCGGCTGCGACGGCGAACGTTAACATAAATTCATAAAATTATTGCCCGTAATCAGCATTATGCATTTGTGAAAACCACAGCGGTAGAGCGAATGGTGGTGCGGCGGCTGGTCCTGGGCCTCCTCATAATTACAAGAATCGTCTCAGCCCGTTCCAGCTACAAGTTTTTTCCAACTGGTTCTGCAGCTCGCTTGATTTGCCAGCAACATTTTCTTTTTAATTATTTATATTTTGGGATTTTTAGCAGGCAGCGCACGATTCAAAGGCTTTGCAACTTTTTACACACACATGAGTGTGAGTGTGTGTGTGCGTGTGTGTTGCTGGGGGGTGTTATTTGCATACATCAGACTGTATGATGCCTGCCCGCCTGCCTGCCTGACGACTGCCGACAATATCTTTTTATGCTCTTTTGCCATGTACAAACACGTATAGGCACATAAGGCGCAGGCAGCACCCATACACACACACACACACACACACACAGAGGTCCCTTACCCCCTAAAGCTATGCCCACCCCATTGCCTTGTGTTTTATTAGGCATGTTAATTAAAAGACATGAAATGAAAATAATTAAAAATATATATAAAAATATATCTACATGTGCGCAATGGCATCTAAATACATGCACACACATGCATAAGTAAACACTATATACGTACACACACACAATACAGGTTTCGCCTTTCAGATCAGAGTAAAAACGGCTTTGAGCCGAACGAAACGCTTTGATTAGCCGCCAGCTAGCTAAAGGGTAAGTGCTAAGCCTTGGCGCTTCGTCCGCCTAAATACTTAACACTTTACACCTTCTAGTCGCCGGCACGCCCACCGCCACCGCCAGCGCCACCGCCTCAGCCAACGTTTTGGCCAAGTTTTTTATCGCCTTATTAACTCATTGCTGCGGTGTCAATTTACAACAATGGCAAACAACAACAGCAGCTGCTTGTAAAACAATAGCCAAGCTGAGCCACCCAGCCAAGCGCCCAACCACCCGACAGGCACCCCACCACGCAATCAGCCAACAAAGTGCCACAGCCCCAGCTCCATTTGCTCCATTGTCTGCGATTTTTGGTTGCGTAGGTGTTGAAAAAAGCAAGTTCCAGCCAGCCAACCACCCAACCACCCAGCCACCCAACCATCGTGGACCATCTTAAGTATTGCTAATAACGCCTACAACTAAGTAAAACAGCTGCCGGGGCCAGGCAGTGGGGCGACGACACTTTTAAGAAATTGCAAAGTTTTCCATCTAACAAAAGGCGCAACTGGCTGGCTGGCAAGGACGAGGAGCCACTCCACTCCACTCCACTCCACTCCACTCGACAACAATACTTTGATGCGATTTTGCGGATATTAGGTGTTAATTTTTCAAAGTACCTACCCACCCCAAGCGGCGCCAACTCTCGCCACCCCAGCTCACTCCAGGCCCGGCATTGCCATGGCGTCTGCAGCCTTTTGTAATTTTAACTGCTTTTGGTTAACACTTTTACGCATTGCCAACTGCCATGGGCGCCCACTTGGATGACATCGATATCACATGGCTGAAAAGACGCCGCCCCCACCCCGCTACCGCCTGCTGCCGCCCACTCTCCACTTTCATATATTGTTGCCAAAAGGCAGGCAAGTCATCGATGGGAAAACTTTTGGCCAAGTTTTTCCTGGCTTGCGTTTTTTATGCGCTTTAATTGCTCCCCCGGGCATGCATCGACTGCTCAGCAGGTTTGTCAAGGCGGGCATTGAGCTACGGCTAGCTACAGGCACCTCCAGCGCTACCCAGCTGCCCCTCCTCCTCTCCCCAGCTTCCCAGCTCCCCCTCTCGCGCTCTCTGTGAGCGCGCGTTTCTGCCATTTATTGAGCATTTTAGCCTTTCATCGATGCTTTTTGGCTAAAATTATTTGGCTCATTTTAATTATTATAACCGCTAAGTACAGGCAGCAGCAGCACACACAGGGGGTGTGGCATACAAATTTTAACTGTTATGCGCTGCGTAGGGTCGCGTCCATGGCGCCATGAGCATGAAAATGAGAATGGAAATGGGAAATGGGAATGGGAATGGGAATGGGAATGGGGCCATTCCCTTGTGCTTGTCGTTTCGGTACATTCCATTGTCATGGTCGGGGCGAGGGCTAGCTTGTTGCCAGAGCTGATTAGTAGTAGGCTCAATTGTTATATAAAATATATATATATATGTGTATTCGCCTATGCGTAGAGCTCGTATTATTAGTTGTCATCGGCTGTTCCGCACTACAACCTAAGACTCTATTGAAATTTTAGTTAATTGACTTGTTTTTTGAGCTTCATCGGCTTGCTTTTAAATTGTTTGTCATGTAGCTTTTGCCTTCGCAATGTGCATCTACTCCTACATCATTATTATTATCGTCTCGCTGGTCATCATCGGACTCATTTTGTTGCACGCTTTCAAGGTTGCGTATTAATGTCGCCGAACGACTCTGTCAGGTATGTCTCTTGGCTCATTTCCTAGATTAGAGCTGTCCAGTGTTGGTAAACGACTTTTGCGACTGCAGAAGTGTGTGAAATGCTATTGGGAATTTTGCCTAGCGGCAGTGTTGGGCAACGGTATTCAGCTGTTATTTTTGTGGCCATGAAGCAGTGTTGGAAAACGACTCGTTTCCAAATGAAAGGTGATAAATTGAAGTTCTTTGATTGACATAGATAAATCGATTGCTAGTAAACAGCACTTAGTTGCTATGAATATTGCCTGACCGCAGTGTTGGAAAATTACATTAAGCAGAAACGACTTTGGCCATGAGGCAGTGTTGGAAAACGACTTGTTGCTATCTGACGTCAGCTCTAAACAGGTATAAATATTACCTGTAAACAGTGTTGGATAACGACTTTACGCTGAAATGGCTGTGGTCGTGAAGCAGTGTTGGAAAACGACTTTTTGATTGCTAAGCATATGGTCGACATGAATGATTTCTAACTTTAGTGTTGGTAAAAAGCTCTGAGCTGTATGAATTCTATCTGACAGCAGTGTTGGATAAGTCACTATTGCTATGGCTCTTACATAGTGTTGGAAAACGAACTATTTAGATATGAAAAAGTAATTGAAGTTCTTTGATTGCCACTATTAGACGTCAGTGTTGGTAAACAGCTCTTCGCTCTTTTAGATGTTGCAGTGTTGGATAACGACTAACAGCAATGCTTCAAACAATCATATAGTCGTCTTGAATATCAACTATTTTCTGTGCTAAAAATAGAACTCGAAAGTCTTTGATTGATTATGCTCTATTTTTTCTGTCTGTGTTGGAAAATGCTGTTTGATGTCATATATATTGCCTGGCAACAGCCCTGAACAATGTCACTCCGCTCTAAATCGCATCCACCATTTATTTATTTATATACAGCTATATTTTTATTGCTTTCTGCTAGTGTTTGAAAGAGACCAGTTGTATCTGTAGAGGAAGCTCTATAAGCTGTAGTTGAGCTCAAAGTATCTTGTGATTTCCCTCAGTGTATAGTAAAATCTGCGATAATCCATCCTTAACAAATATATATATATATATATATATATACATATATATATATATATATATATATATATATACATATATATATGTGTATATCCGATATAAAGAATATAGCTTCAATACTTAAAGATATTGTCGCATTCGACTCGCCTGGCAGAGCGTCTGGGCTCAGCCTCCCGTGCAGTTCATTAAGCAATTATAATTATATGGCAACGACAGCAGCTGCTGGCAGGGCTTGCCGGTGGCGTATGAGTAATAATATTAATAAGCCGTCTTATTTGGCCGCCGCACGTAGACAATGTAAAACAACACGGCGTATGCGTAATTTTCTTGTCGTTATTATTTTACGGGCCAGCGAGCGAACAGTGTGCCAAGCTCTTGGTCTTGGTGCTGGTCTTAGTCTTGGTCTTGGTCTTGGTCTTATCAGCTGGCTGAAGGCATGCTCTGCCAGCGAACAGGAGTCCGCAGCCAGAACTCGCGCTACTCGAGCAACTCGACAGCCGGCGAAACTTTTCGGGCGTCGACGTTGGCTCCGTCTTGGATTTATGCGCTTGAATTTCACACCTTATTGCGTTGTTGCTGCTGGCGGCCTTAAAACAATTAGCGACGGTATTTTATTTTATTTATTTATATACCCTTTCCGCTCGCGCCCGCCAACCCCTTCGCACGCAACCCAATCCGCATTCCAATTGCCAACTCCAACTGGAGTCTGGCCGTGGTTGTTGACTTAATTGGTTGCGCTTGCTCAATGGTTCGTGTCTCGGCTGACAGTGCGTGTGAATGCATTTTGGCTCGGGTTCCTATTGTTCCAGACTCTCTCCCTCTCACTCTCTCCCGCTCTCTTTATTCAGGTTAGCTTGGCTTGGCTTGGCTCGGCTTGACTTGGCTTAAGCCCACCTGGCTGGGCGTCGTGCCTCTGGCTTGGCCTCTCGCCTGCCCATAAAACTAAAATAATAGCCGCATAACATTTTATCTACCGCAGTAATAAATATCCAGTTAATTATAGCAAGCAACAACAGAGCGCGCGCACAATCGGGAAGCTAACGAGAAAAGAGTCAGTGGAGAAATCATATCATAACATATGCTAAGGTTACCGCAACGAGCCGAGAGACCAGCAGAGAGCGAAGAAGTGCGGGAAGGACGCAGGCGAAGCAAAGCATCATTCACTTCAGAGAAAAGCCAATTAAATGGGAAGGGAGGGAGGAGAGAGAAAGAGAGATAGTATGGTTAGATAGAGAACGAGGTAGAGAAAGAGAGAGAGAGAGAAAGAGAGAAAGGGAGAGGCGAGAGAGACGAAAGAGACGAGAGACGAGGAGGAAAAGAAATAATATAAAAAGAGAAAGAGTAAGGGATGAATAGAGGAAGAGAGAGTGAGAGAGAGCACAAAAGAAACACAGGTAGTAAATCTTATGATCGTAAGACTCAGAAAGAAAGCGAGAGAAAGTGAGAGAGAGAGAGAGAGAGAGAGAGAGAGAGAGAGAGAGTGAGCTTAAGATAGAGCGACAGTTGGCTAAAGAGATAAAGAGAGAGCGGCATAGAAAATAAGGCAGAGAGTGAGGAGCCAAACAAGCAGAGATAGAAAGCAAAGAGGGTGCAAGCGAGAGAAGAAGTGAGTCCAAAGACTAGAGAAGAGAAAGAAGAGCAGAAAACGAAAAGGAAAGAAAAACTTGTCTTAGAGCGAGAAAGAAAAATGCAAAAAGAATGAAACTTAAACTGAGAGAGAACCGAGAAGAGTGAAGAAAGTTCAATAAAGAGAGGCAGATTGGAATGTAAAGAGAGAAATATAAATGTGTAGAGGAAGATGAAAATGTAGATGAGAAAGAGGGAGGCAGAAGAAAAGAATAGCTTAGAAAAGGTGCTACGATTTATTCGATACCCAGTATAAGGTATATTGCTATAAGTAATTGCTTTCGACTTGGATGATATCATATAAAAGCATATATGAGATCATATTATGTACCATATAACTACAGCTTATAGTGAACTGACTTCAGGCTCGTCGTCGGAATAATCAAGAGTTCAGCAAGAAGCGAGAGGCATGGCTGGGTTACTATTTGCCAAATCTTGTTGCTTAGTAGTGGAGCTCCACTTCGAATGTTGTCCTGCTCGGTCTTCTCTGCAGCTCAGCGCGACGAGCTGCAGCCAGCCAGAAAACTGTCCAAAGTCGACGCGAGTCTCGCACTGATGACTTACTCAGCTCGTTTGCTAGTTTCAGCAAATTACGAATTCGGAATAGACAGAGCAAAAAGTCAGCATTGGTAATTGAATGGCATTCAAATGGCTTTCACGTGTGCCAAATGGGCTCAGGCAGTCGGGCCGAACCGCTGATTGTGGTTAATACAATAATGATTGGACCGATCGGACGAGTGCGATAATTAATAATTGTCGCGCACTAATTTTCACACTATAACTGCCTACCCCTCCCTCATCCGAACCCTCTCTCCCTTTTCATTTAGGCATTCGACATGGAACGCTGCCCAGATGCGAACCAGACATAAAAACGCGTCGCTCAGCGTCGTAGCTCAACATTGCTCGACTGGACAGACAGCTGGAGAGATGCGTCTAAGCCTAACTTACTTCCTGAGCCTCCTGCTGTTGCTGGCGATGATGTGCGGTCAGGCGCTAGTGGTAAGTGTTCGAATAGCTTCTCTGGTGCACCAGCTCACATTCCACGTTCCTCTCTCGCAGAGCGCCCGGCCACAAGGCCCTTGCGGTCCACCGCCCAGTGGTACACCGCCAAGTGGACCGCGGCCGTCGGGTCCGCCGCCAGGCGGACGCTGCGCGCCACCACCATCGACCACCGCCGCCTCGGGCTAAGCGAGCGCCACGAATGCTCGAAAATTCTGCAACCACCTCGGCAAAAGACTCCACTCCTTCTTTGTGTCTATATATATATGTTTTTTTTTTGATTCTTATTAGCTCACTTTGAATATAATATCGTAAATATTTGCAAGTTGTAAAAAAATTCGAAAATATTTTAATGGGAAAGTAGTTAAAAGCAGAATTAAGTGAAATCATCGAGCCATGTCTAATAAGACTCCAATTGGAGTGTGGCTAGCCAGTGCAGCGCCCTCTATGTCTCATATGTGTTTGTAGAACTATGGATCGACTGTGGTCCAACATTAAGACTGTGCTTTTTTTAGAGCCTTACAACTTTAAGTAGAACTCACTGCTTTAGCTGAGAAGCTGTTTAATGGCTGATTATTGTTTTTTATTAAGTTTGGCTTGACATTTTACTGTTTATTGACAAACATCAAGATATAATCATTACATCCGCAGAATTGTACTGTTTGCTTCGCTTTGTGGACAGAGTGATTGCTACTGATTGGTGCTGTTTGTGATGATTGTGCAAATTAATATTTATGATTGCATCTCATATTGGCAAACCAAAATTATATTGAAACATTAATGTCATGAGTTTTGTTATGAAATAAAGCTCATTTTGTTGATGTTAAAATTATATTTTTTTAGTTTAGTGTAATTCAAAATTGTGTAACTTTAAAAGAAACAGCCAGAAAGCTTTGCAATCAAAGCTATGTATGACTAGCCTTATTGATTGGATAAGATCGCTGCAATAGAAGGAGAGAGAGAGAGGATGTGGGAGAGCGAGATAAAGAGACTGCCATCAGCTTTGTGTAAAAGGTTTTTGCTTCGTGGCCAGCCCAACACGGCTCAGTCCACCTCAGCGCAGCTCAGTCCAGCTAGAGTCCAGGCTCTAGTCCAGTTGAGTGCTCATTTAATTTGCCGTTCAATTCCACA
Organism: Drosophila hydei; assembly: GCF_003285905.1. Taxonomy (NCBI): domain Eukaryota; kingdom Metazoa; phylum Arthropoda; class Insecta; order Diptera; family Drosophilidae; genus Drosophila; species Drosophila hydei. The sequence continues at coordinate 3,262,276 of NW_022045685.1, read as the reverse complement.
TTCGTTTCGGGTGTTGAATTTTTAATCACGCACACGCCTGACCCCAAAAAATGGAGCATAACGAAGGCAGGAGCGTGGCCAAGGAGTCGGGCGTGCTCTCAGCTCTCAGCTCCAATTGAATATGCAAGCCAAGCGAGACTGAGCTGGGGACTGAGAGCGAGACAGAGTCTGGCCACCAAAAACTATGCACACACACACACCCACACACACAGATGAAAGAGGTCAACTCAATTTGGTCGAAAGTGGAGTTGGCTCCAAGCAGACCAAGCCCGAACGCCCACGTCCACAAACCAATCCAGTGAGTCGCCCAACGCTTTAAGTTTAGCTCATTAAATAATATCCTTTGCTGGCTGTGGCAGTGGCTGGGGATGGGTGGAGTGGCACGGACGTCGCTTATCAAAATGTTGCCTGTCGAACGACTGTTCGGCCGAGGGTCTGTGCAGGGCTTCCTTGGGACATGGTCGATGCGTTTGGCCTCTGAACTGCGGCACTTTTTGGTCAGCCCGCCCCCACTGGGCTGGCCACTTGCTGGGACAGTTTTCAGTTTTCAGTTTTGTGAAAACGCTTTTAAATATTAAAATCCATGACGATTTCCAACGCAACATTTTCGCCATATAATTTCGTAGTTCGTTCGAGCTGCGCAGCTGGGGAGCTGGCCCGGAGCTTGGATTGGGGCTGGACGGCTGACTGTCTGGGTGTCTGCCGCCCGTTGCGCATATTGAATTTATTTAATTAAGGGTTCCATGTGGCACACACACACACACACACACACAGATAGGGTTAGTGCTGTATGTGACTCTCAGCTCGATGACTTCATTTTCAAAAGTATGCAACGATTCCTTTTTTTATTTTAATTTTTCTACTGCTGCTGCTGCTGCTGCTGCTGCTGCTGCTGCCGCTGCTGCTTCTGTACATTTCACAATAATTTGCACAAGTGGCGAGCAATCCCCCAAACCCCACCTCCTACCACTACCCCTGCCCCTGCGAATACGTGTCCATAGCTCAGCATAGTTTTTGGGACGAGCTTGCGCTCTGTGGCGCTGTCCAGACTCGGTTGGGGCATGCCACATTTCGACTGACTTCTTCTTGCTGTAATTATTAAACGAGCGCGGGCGCGCGGCAGAGCTGTATAATTAATCGATGTCCAAGCGACACCCAAATCAAATGGGCTTCCAAATAATCGGCCACGAAAACCGCTAATACGCCAACATTGGCAACACAAGAAAAAAAAAAAAAAACAAAAAAAATAAAGCGAGAAAAACGCGACCAAAAATCAACACACAAAATACACAAGCAATGGCAGCAGCAGCATGTGGCATGTGGCATGTGGCAAGCGGCATGAGGCATGAGGCATGAGGCATGTTCGTGTGGCAAGCGCCAGACTTGGCCAACGCAGTCAGTCAACATATGTAAGTGTGTGGCTGGGCGGTTGTGGGTGGTTGTGTTGCAGCAAATGTTGATCAATGCATGCACTCTCGCCCTCTCTCTCTCTCTTTAACAGTGGCTGTCAAAAGTTTGCTAACTGCGCTCAGCTTTGGCTCTAAATGTTTCGACTTTAGCCTAAGCGAACTTTCACCAGATCAAGCATTAGCTCATTAGTTCTAAGCTACAAATGTCTAGGTCCAAATGCACAAGGAACATGCGAAATTGTCTATTTGTAGAGCTACTTCGACCTGCTACTCTAAGCCAAATTAAGCTATAACTAGTTGAGTTCTAGGCGCTCAGCTTGCGCTTTTGCAAAAGTGCTAAAGCGAGTGAGTTTCACCTCTCGCGCTCGACCTCTCTCTCTCTCCCTCTGTCTTCAAGCCAGCTATATATAGAAATAGCAGAGTCGCTTTGCTTAGCATTTCCATTTAAGGCTGCCTTCTCAAATTGCACTAGTATTAGTGTATGAGGCTGAGCGCCTGTCTGCAGTAGCTGTAAAATTATTATCCGAGTGAGTTTGCGTCTTAGCTGCACTGCGAGTGAGCGAGACAAAGATAGCTGTTGCCGAACTTTGCTCCGAATGTGGTTCAGTGAGAGCGAGCTGGCTGCTGAGGCACTCCGAACAGGATCGTTATGGGTGTCAGTCGACGAAGCAAAGGCGACTGAAAGTTGGATAAAATTATAATGGAAGTTGATTCACTCAATACAAGCAAATATATAATAAAAACTGACTAAGGTGTAATAAAATATGATTTAAAAGATATATATGATATATGATATATGATATGATATACATATACGACATGTAATTGCATAGGATAGACGATTCTTCCATATGTCAATTCCGGATAAAACACTTCCTTCTGCTCAAGGTCAACGGCATTCGCATTAGCTTGAATGCAACATTTTTTGGCAAGTGTATGAAGAACTCGCCAGTTGCAGCGAAAGTGTGGGCGGCATCGAAGTGGGTGTGGCTGCTGTGGCATACGGAGGCCGTGGAGCTGTTTGGAGTGGACGCGAATAATAATGATAAACATCGGGCAGGACGGGGCAGGCAGCTGCCGCTGATGTGTGCAGCAAGGACTCCACAGCCACACACACGCACACACGATGTGTGGCACGCACTTTCGCTGCGACGCGACTACGTCAAAAAGTTTGTTTTGACAAATGATGTTGCTGACATTTTGTGTGCCCTCCAAGAGTCTGTCGGGCTGTCTGGCTGTCTGTTGGTCCTTTGCTGATGCAGGACCTGCATCATTTGGTGTCCTTGGCCTCACATGCCACATGTGTGCCACGGACGCCAACGCCGTAGCCGTTGCCACTGCCTAATGAACTTTTGTTTGCGCCTCTTCGACAATTGACAGCGAAATTATGAGAAAGAGGAGGGTAGAGGAGAGACAGAGAGGTCTATATAGAGAGTGGGCGAGAGAGTGTGTGGGAGAGAGATAGAAACAAGTTATCCAGCAGCCTAAAATCATTTTGCAGCTCAACAAGTCGCGCTTAGCTCAAACACTTAATGAGAAACTGAAGAAGCAGAAGATCAAAGTAAAATAATTAAAAGAGGCAATTAAAACATATAAAAATTAGATCGAAAGCAACACCAAGCAGAAATAAATATAAATTGAAATTATTAATAAATTTCATTAACAAAACATCACCCATTGCACATAATAATTCAAATAAATATTAACATTCTGTCTATTATTATATCAATGTATATATATATATATATATATATAACCAAAGCAAACCCACTCACAAACCTGTCGCTGGCTTAGTTGAGTAAATCTGCTTGTTGTTTGCACTCAAGAGCGCTGGGCATTTGCTTTGCACTCAATTTCTCCGCTCGAGCGGTGAGCATTTTCGAAAACAGGGGAAACCTTTCGAAACTGAGCGAGTTCGAAACGCGCATAGCGAACCACATGCGAACGCGCTCAATGAGGGGCAGCCGTTGAGCGCAAATGGCACGACGTGCGAGCGCGCACGCAACTGGCCGGACAAGCGCACGAGAGAGACACCAACAACAACTGAGTGCTACCAGCACTCACTCAAAACAGCAGGGGGCAGGGCCTTGGCACAAAGCGGACAGCCGATTTCTTCAAATAGTTCCAAATGCAAATGGCGGCCAGGCCGAGCGACAGGTTTAACAATAATAAAATACGTTAAATAAATATTTTTATTTTCTTTTTTTAATTTAATTTTTTCTCATTTTTTAAAGTTTTTTTTACTGTTTTTCTGTTTATTTTTTTTATATTTTGTCTTTAAGGCTTATCGCGTTTGCTTGCCACAAGATCAAATTTGGCGACAAGTGCGTGGCTGGCTGGCTGGCTAGCTCGGTGGGTTGCATTGTATGCAAATGCAGTTGCAAGTGCATTTGTGGTGCGTGCCACAGGCAACTGGCAACTTGTAAACGATTATCAATTTGTCATAAATGGATGGGGCTGCCGCTGATAGATGTTGGCCCCGGCCAAGGCAATTGGCCAAAAATGTGCATCGGCTCACCGCGATAGGCCTACAAGAGAGGCAACAACACTCTGAGCCACCGCGTGGAAGAGAGGGACGCCGCGCGGTAGAAGCCACCAAAAATGGGTCAAACACACAGAGAGAGAGGGGGGGGAGGGAGAGAGAGGGAGGGGCCGATTCGTCTCGCTGCTGCTGCTGCTGCCACTGCTGTTGGCCCCTTGTAGATGTTAATCGCATTTGATTTAAATACAACTTTGGCTAATTTATGTCGGCGACTGTCAACGCTCTGCCCACTTCCTGCCTTGTGGCTCCATTGTCCTAGTCGCATTTGCCGCATTTGGCAGCCCTGGCACACGACTAGATCCTAACAGCGGGCGAAAGGTCAGCGGCTCGCCGCTCGCAACAATCTTCAATGCGAAGCACTCAGATTGGCCTAGGTCTCAGCTCTCAAGACTCAAGACTCAGGCCTCAGTGCCTTCCCAACCAGCAGATACCCTGCACAGCCAAGCAGCTAAGCAGCTTAGCAGCTGAGCTGACCCTAAGCTGTCTAATTATCATTCACCTTAGAGTTGGACCTGTTCGACGTATTCCCACTTGAAGCTCGCAAGCTTTATCAAGGCTAAAAGTGAAGCTGAAGTTCCGGTTAGACAACTCGAAGAGTTTTCATTTATAAATGTTGATAAAAGGCTTTAAGGCAGAGGTGTGTGAGATCCTTTGATTGATATACATAATTTTTTGACCAGGTCGACGCGCTGAGCCGATCTAGCCATATTCAGTCGTTCTCTACGTCTGTCTTGTTCTTTCGTCACTCTGTTTGTCCGTTCAGTTGTCCGGCTGTCCGTGCGTCTGTTTATCTGTCCGTCTGTCTGTCCATCCGACCGTTCGTCCTTCCGTCCGTCCGTTAGTTCGTCCGCTAGTCCATCCTTTAGTCCGTTCTTCCGTTTGTCTCTCCGTCCGTTCTGTGACTGTGTCCGTATTTCTAATTGTCCGTCTGCTTAACCGTTCTTCTGTCTGCCCGTCCGTGCGTCCATGCATTAGTTCGTTCATCCGCTCTGTGACTACTTGTTCATCTGCTTGTCCGTCCGTTCATCTCTCCCTCTCTCCGTGCTTCTATTTATCCATTCATCTGCCTGTAAGTCTCTCCGTGCGTTCATCTTCTTATCACTCCAGCCGTTCGTCTATCTGACCGCTCTTTCGTCTTTCCATCCGTCTGCCCCAGCGATCTAGTTAGTTAGAAGAGCTAAGATATTGAAGTTCAGATTATATATTCCTCCTTTACTCACGCATCGCTAGTTTATCTTTGTTCTTCGAGAGCTCAAGGCATTGCCGTATTCCCAATACGAGGCGAGGTCAGGTCAGGTCTCTGAGCTTGAAGATCTCAGAGACCTGAGGCCTAATTCTATGAATACATATATTCGCAGTGGGTAACCTTGCCTCCTTCCATTCAGAGTATCTGCCGGTCGGGCATTCCCGATTTCTTAAGCTGCGATATTTAGCTGAGTCTTCCAAATCGATCGATATTTTGGGGCCTTGCCTGAAACTGTTTCTAGACAAAGGTCCAGTCTAGTCGAGTCTAGTCTGGGTGAGTCGCAGCCACATCTAGTTCTGTGTTCCAAGTAGGCCTGAGACGCCGAGACTTTGGGTAATTTAAAGGCAAAACTGAATGAGCTGAGTTGAGGTTGAGCTTGAGGTTGAGTGCGCGCCAAATAAACAGCCGCAAATATGTCGAAAACAATAAATTTGCAAAAGGATGCCACGCACACAGGGAGTAGGAGGAGAGAGAGAGAGGGAAGTTGGCGACTCTCAATGGCATTTTGCATAGTTGGAGGCGTTTTAGATGAAAGGATTCGTCTGGCTGTTGGACGCGTCGCTGGGTCCTGCGTTGCCACAGGCAAATCTTCAGCCAAATATTTGCCGCGACGCGCACTTTATTATTATCCTTTTATTATCAATGAAAATACACCCACACATAGAGGGAGACAGCGAGAGAGCGAGAGAGACACATACAGTGAAGCCGCACTAAAACAAACAAAAAACTAGCCGCGTGCATTGGAGCGCGCTGATTATTATTATCCAAGGCAAAGGCGTTCAAAAAAGGGACGCACACACATGGCACACACACACACACACACACAGCTCACACACCCACTCAGTCTAGCTGGGCTATTGAATTAACGGCGCTGCACATGGTGATGCTCGCTCAACTCCTCAATTAATCGCACCTTTTCAGCACACACGCACACACACACACACGCACACACACACACACACACACACACACACACACACATATATATATATATATACCTATGTTTATATAGCCTTCCCCTGCTTTAGTTCTTCAATCAACTTTTGTTTCTCAAGACATCAATTGGGCCACCTGCCCCAGCCGCCCGCCGCCTCAGCCACGCCCCTTTACAGCCATTGCCATTTGTTGTTGTTTGAGTTGGGCTCGAAGAACTATCGAATGCATTTGACAGCTGCTTTTAATATTTCCATATTTCGCTTTGAATGGCATTTGCCATGGCCAGAGAGGGCGGGGGTAGGAGCGTAGGGGTAGGTGGAGAGGGCGCAGAAGAATTAAAGTGTAAAGTCCTATGCGAATGCCTCAAAAGTTATCCAATAATTGAGTTAGACAAAGAGCTTTGCTAGTGCCAAGACTTCTGCTTCATGTTGTTGTTGTTGTTGTTGTAATTCGCAACTGGTTAAGGCTTCAGAGCAGTCGTAACGCGTGCAATTGAGAGCAGAGTCTGCCTAGCTTGGCTGCATATGCCACCTTTGCCTTGCCTAGCACTCATAACGAAGACTGCCCAAGGCTCTGCTGATGCCCTTTGTGTGACTGGAACTCCTAGAAGAAACTAGATCTTTGCGCTAGGAGTGCATACACACATGGGAAAGGGCTGCGCTTGGCTGAAGCCTTCAGATGCCTGAATTCGTGGTCAGCTTGAACAGCCTAGTGGACTTAGTTCTTGGGCTTGAAAGCTGCATATTGCAGATCAGCTTTGTAGCAATGCATCGATAACTTGCGCTACTTAAGTTATCGATCTGCCTGGGTGGGCAGAAGATCTGTTGGGTATTTCAGATCAGCCGACGCTGGCTGCTTGGAGGGCAACTCATGCTGATTAAAGCTGGGCTAGAGAACGATGTGGCCAAGTCTGGGGCTAATCAGCAGCATGTGGAGCGAGCGAGGGAGCACAGCTGTGGGGCCTAAGCCCATGTAAGTCGGCAGGACGCGTTCGCGATTTGTGCATTACATTTGAGGTCTCGGTTTTGGGCTTTGGGCTTTGGGCTTTGGCAGCTGAATGCAGCTGTAAAAAAATGATAATCACGCGGCCTGAAAGTATGCAGCGCACGTTTGACAAACGGCAGACAAACAGCGCAGCATTTGACAAAAAAGCGCAGCCGAGTGGTGGCTGGAGTGGTGCCAGGTGTGGCTCGAGTGGCATGCAGCAGCGTAAAACGCAGCTCATTGTGGCGCTGCCTGACCGAAAGTGCTTGAGCGAGCGAACAGCGGCAGGCAACAGGCAACTGCCAACTGCCAACTGGCAAAAGGTGTCCTGGGCAAGGACATGCTAATGTTATTTTTATATTACTCGCAACACGGCAGCGCCAGCTACTTAGAGCAGGGCCGCCTTTGTTTTTGGCCATGCATGTGTTTAATTTTAATGAAATTAACGCGTGTAATGGCAGCCACGCCCCCGCACAGTGCATGGCAAGACAGGCTGAGAGAGAGACACAGCGAGTCCTTGTTGGCCTTTTTCCGTTTTTTTTGTTGCTAATCTGCTGCTGCTGCTGCTGTCCGTTCGTCCGCTTTTGATGTATGTCATGCATGGCTCGGCCGCAGCTGGAGTGGGCGGGCGAACGTGTTAAATGTTAATTAAAAAGCAGCCGTTGCAACTGTAACAATTGCGGACGATGCGTGGCAGCCGCACAAGGAATCCGCTCCAAGATGCGGCTTAGCGCGGCGACGCCACATAAACACGCCTAATTAAGGACGCAGCTCGCTCGCCTTTAAGTTGGCGGCGCTTAATTGGCCAGCGTTCTTTTTGCCCAGCAGACACGGCGCACAAAGTGGTAAACAAACGAACAGGTTAACAAGGGGGAGGGAGACAGGGAGACTGGGAGACAGGGGTAGCTTCCTTTTGCTTGCACGCAGCTCCAACCGCAGGCCGGTCCAAGCCGCTTGCCCCCGGCGAGCAGCCAAACAAAATGTCATCTTAAATATAATTTTCGCGTATTTTTCTTTGCCACGTTCCGCTCGGCTGTGCCGCGGGCTCCGCTGCACAAGAAAAGATTTGCAAGCGGTCGCATGTGTGAGCCACCGCAGCAGCCAGCCCGGCCGCAACTGTCGCTACAGCTGCATGCCTTGCTCCTCTGCCACGTCGGGCTCTTTGGTTTTTGGCTAAACACGCTCAAGTGCTGCAGGCGCTACAGCTCAGAGGCGAATGCCTTTGGCTTGCTGTTGTCCGGCATGATCCTGGTCAATTTAGAGTCTCTACAGAGCCAAGTAGCTCGGAACTGCTTGCTGCCTGCCGGCTGCTGCTTCAGCTCGCATCGATTGCCTTGACTCCAGCTGGCCAAGTCAAGTCTCAACTCGCCTTTAGCTGTGCTATTGTCACTCGATTTGCTCAAATGCCGCATCGTGCACTCTACACACCTGCACGGAGCCGCCTGGGCTTAGGTCTAGTTAACACAAAGCAACCGCTGCGAAAATAAAAAAAAAAGAACGTTGCCACAAGGCGCGCCTTGTTGGCGGTCGGAGATAAACGCATAAATGACGAGCTGAAATCTTTTTGCTGCGGCATTTTCTTGAAGCTCTGTTCAGCCTGCCCACCTGCCCACCTGCCCAGCTGCCCAGCTGCGCTCCCCGCCTCGCACAGTCTTCGTCCGCCAATGTTAAAAAGCATTTTTTTGTTAAGCCTTTCAGAAAAAACGTCGCTTACCGCGGGCACAGCGCACAGTCGAAACTGTGGCCTGTGCTGTGGGCGTGGGCAGGGGGCGTGGCATGTGTAAAAATTATAAGAATTTCGCTCTCAAGTTCTTTACGCGCTGTGTCTCTGTGTGTGCCTTCGACCCATCTACGGCTTTCTCTTTATTCCCTCTCACTCCCCCTCACTCTCCCACTCTCCCACTCTCCCACTCTCTCTCTCTCTCTCGCACTGCCTCTATCTTTTTTTTAGCATTTGCAAAATATGCATGATGTGTTTTTTGTACCTTTTCAGGCTCCTTTTCTTGTGCAGCTGCTGTATTTATTTTATTAAGAATGTGTAAATTTCTACTTTATGCAAAAGCAGCGGCCGCGACTTCTTAGCATTTTTGCCCATTTAAAACCCGAAAACAAAAAAGGGAATATGTATGGCAGCAGAAGAAGAAGACGAAGTAGCACTAGAAGCCGCAAAAAGAAATGCCAAATGCGAAATGCGAAATGCCTGTGGAGCAATGCGTTTGATGCGGCTCGGAGACATTGCTTAAAGACAGGCGTTAAAGCCAGGCCGAGCACATGGGCTGGTCCGCAGCTCGTGCTGGTCTCCGCTGGCAGATCTGGAGCCATTAATCGCATTGGTGTTTATTTAGCTTGTAATTACATTCATTTATTTACTTATTGACTGTGTCGACGCAGCAGACGCCCCAAAATAACTAACAATATTCCGGACAGCCGCCTGCTCGGACTCTGACCTAGAGTAAGCCGCAAGGAGCGCGTGGCCAACCCCCATTAAAAGCCAATATCTGTGAGCCGGCTGCCAGCGAAATAAGAAAAAATGTCTTTGAATGACTGACAATCAATTTGGCTTGACTGCATGCCGGCGATGGGACGGTGGGGCTGGTGGTTCTGGTGGGGCAGTCGCTGCTCTCGTGTCGCCTTAACGAACGTTGAAAATTACTTTGACATAAGTTAATTAATCTTTGGCGCGCAAAGTTCGTGTTTGAAATATTGCACAGCTCCGCAAAGGCAAAACAAAAATGTTTGCCCAACCACAAGGCACTCGGCTCGCCAGTCGCCAGGAAGCGAGCACCACCAAGCAACCAGAAAGCTGACTGACTGACTGGCTGGCTGAGTGAGTGACTGCCTGCCGTCCGGAGGGTCTGTCCGACATGAATGAAATATTTGTCAATGAGTATTGCTAATTTACAAGTTTGATTTGTGCCAACTTCACTTCCGGCAGATAGGACAGGTCGCTCCGAGCTTGGCCCAGGACGTCTGTCAGACCTTGAGAAATTGCCAAAGCATTCTTTTGGCTAGCCGTACATAAATAAAATTAAACACACTCACGTGCTCCGACGGACGAAACTTTTACCTTGTCCTCGACACAAAACTGATTAGCTTAGCTAAGACTCTGACTTAATCCCAAGGATAACGAATTAGTTAGTAACGGAAACTGAATATTCTACTAGATGATCTCTACTTGATCTGAGTTTACTGTGACTTGACTGTGTGTCCTGCACCTACCAACAGAGCGAACTAGGCTGATGAAGTTTCTATATATGATATAAAATTTATAGTCAAGTCCAATCGGATTTCCTTGCTTTGGCTCTCAGTTATTGCATGTTCTGCGAAAGCAAAGCGAAATCAATCAAATCAAAGTCCTAATGATCCAGAGCAATCCGAGTGCGAGTGGCCTTCGCGCCGAACAGAAAACAAACACGAAATGTCCGAGGGTAGCCCACAGAATCAATGAGCCTTGCCATATGCGGCTGATGATGCGACTGTCGGAGTTTGGGTTGTGGTCGTGATAGTTCTTAGCTCTGAAGTGGACCACCTAGCGGGCTACGAAGCGAGTCCTGGCTGAGTCCTTTGCAGTCATTTCTCATACAATTGCCACTGTCATTTGGCTGTCGCCTGAGCTGGACGAGGCAAGGAGAACAACTTGTAATGGACTTTAATCAATTAATTTGAAAACGCTTTTCATTGGCAATGCGACAGGCTGGGCGGAGGCAGGGGAACGGCTTGTCTGTGGACAATGCGAAAGCGTCTGGCCCGCTCGCTGGCCACTTTCTTGCAGAGACCCAAAATCCGAGACCTTCGAGACAAACGGAAATACATGGCCAAGCCGATGCCAAAAATGTAACTGCCAGAGGTTGGAGCGAGGGCCGCAGGGAAGACGAAAAAGAATAAATAAACAACCCGCTGCGGGCAGAGGCTGGCTGGCTGGCAGGCAGGCAGGCAGGAGCAGAAGCGGGCGACAAGGAACAGGACACAACGAACGCACTTAAAACACAATGATGCTCATTGTGTCTGACAGCCAGGCGGCGGGCAAAGGACGAACAACAACAACAACAACTGGGGACAACTGGGAAGCTGCTGCAGCTCAGCTACCAGAGCTGGGGCCACGAGTGAACGTGCGTGTGTGTGTGTGGTGAGAGGGTTTGGGAAGTAGTTGGCAGGGCTGATCCGTTGGAGCCACACACACCTAAGACGACGACGATGTCGTGGCTGTTGGCGTCGTCTGTCTGTGCCCGTGCCCGTGCCCGTGCCCAGCTCCCTGATCCGCTGGCACTTTGATTACGCATTGGCTTTGCCAGCTGCCTGCTGTCCTTTAGCTCCTGGTTGAGTCCTGCTCCAACTCCAACTCCAACGCCTTTCATTCCTTCCTTCTTTTTTTGTTGTTTGCATTTGCGTTTGTTGTCCTTTTGGCACTTCAGTTTGATTTCGCTTGCTGCTTGGCTTTGCCCTGTTGTCCTGTTGTTTAGGTCTCCCGTTGTTCCATTGTTCCGTTGTCCTGTCCTGTTTGGTCACGCACTTTTTGGCATCGTGGCGCTCTGGCAATTAATGCACGGACTACGACGCGCCACTCGAGTGTGTTTGCGAGTCATTGAAAACAAATTAGTGTCGATGAAGTCAAAAGGTTCCACTTAGCGAGTGGCCACTGTCAACGAGCCTCAGCTAGAGCCAAAGTCTATCAAGTTCTATTACGAAGCTTTCTATGATTCTCAGATCTTTAACTTGCATCTGCTTACAGCTCATCGGCTCAATAGCTATTGGGAGTTGAAGCTATTCTCAATTGATTTCTCATGTCTTCAAGGTGTCTGGCTATAGATTCTCTAGGCTTCCACAACTATTTTTTATCTAGATTTCCAGATGTGGTCCTCAAGATCTTTGCCAATCTTTTTCATTTGATCGTTCAGAGTCGCCAGAGAGTGAGCTACTTTTGGCCGCTGGCTTATTTTCGTTTCCGTTCCGCCTCCGCTCCATGCCCCGCTCCCGCTCCCCCTCCCGCTGGCTGTCTAACTGTGACTTGAGCGCTGAACGGTGAACAGAAACGTCAACCAATTTCAAGTCACAATGACAGCGAGAGGCGACATTGGCGCTGGACCCTGCAAATGGCAAGAAATCAACGTCAGCTCAGCAGCAGAAGCAGTCGCCATGTGTGCTTAGCTGATCGACTAGCACATACCCTATAAGCAGACAAGAAGTCAACTAGATTCCAGTTAAGCAACGTCTGCAGTTTGCTATGCACTCAACTGACATCAAGACGAATAGTTATACAGAAAGTAAAATCTTTATCTGAAAAATCGACTTTCAACAAGATTTTTGCCATCGAGAGAAAGTTTGCCCTGAGCCATGCCAGCCTTTCACTTGACTCCGCTCTTCGCAGGGTATCCAAATAGAATGAAGCCAAACGAAACGCAGCTGGAAAAAGAATTAAATCAAGAACTCATTAAGGCGCCGGATGCAATCACACTTTGCGCCATTCAACTAGCCACTCGCTCTTCACATCTCCAGCTCTCTCTCCCACTGCCGTTCACTCTGCCTCGCTCCCTCTCTCTGTCTCTCTCGCACGCACACCGCAGAGCTCTGTATAAAAATGGCGTCAACACACAGTGGGAATGTCGCCGTTGCAGTTGCTCTCTGCATCGCTGTCGCTGTCGCTGTCGCCGCCTGCGTTCGCGTCGCTGTCGCCGTCGACGTCGACGTCGCCGTTTGCCGCAAAAGTGCGCACAATTATTCATTAACTTTGCACCGGAAAAGCAGAGAAATTAAAAACTGCCAACGCCAGGATAAATAGGGACAAAGTGCAGAAATTAAAAATATGAGAAATAGTACAGAGAGTAAAAAAAATACAACAACAAGAACAACACAGAAAACAAATGGGAAAAAAAGCGGCGAAAAGAAGCGAAAAAAAAAACACAAGTGAAGCAAAGGAAGAGAACGAACGCGGAGACTCAGGCCGAGCTGAAAGCTGAGAGTAGCCATGGCAAATGCTTAAATAACGGCACCCAGGCAGAGGGCAGAGGGCACGGAGCAGGGGCGGAGGCAGGCGCAGGGGGTGGCTGGAGTGTGGGGCTCACAACTAATAAAACAAAAGTCAAAAGTCCTTAAGCGCAATGAAGAAGCTAAAAATGCAACGCTGCAGCGGCAACGGCAACGGCAACGGCAGTGGCAGCAGCAGCGGCAGCGGCGACAGCTTAAACTACAAAAAGAGCGCGACACTAAGTGAACGTGGCCGGAGTAGGGCAGGGGGTAGGATGTTGGGCACGGAAAAAGGGTTAAGGCTGATGAGCTGATGCTGATGCTGATGCTGCTGACGCTGCCGACCCGCAGTCGGCGTAATGAGCGCGCCCGCCGCTGCGGGCAACCATAAAAATCTCATACAATCCCCAAAACCCCTGCCCCTGCCAGTGGCACCCCTGCTTGGCCCGTTGCTTGCACTCCACCCGCGCGTAGCTGGGCACGCCATTTGACTGCCCGGCCAGCATTTGGCGCAGTGCAGCCATCGCACGACGCCTGAAAGCATGCAGCACTTATTGTTTTATTCGCCAACGAGGAAGGCGATGCTGGAGACGTGCAGCAGGCGGAGAAGCTGGTGACGACGGCAGCATATCCGCTCCACGTCACTTGTGATAATTGCGTGCAGCCGGTAGTCGGTAGCGGGTAGCCGGAGCCCATCTACTACCCACGGCAGCAGTGCTAAGAAACGCAAAATCTGGCAACGCCAAGCCAAACCAAGCCAAGTGACACATGCAAAAAGGCGCAACCCGAAGCCCTTAGACGGCCTCCTCAGCCAACTGTGAAGCCTTTGTGCATATCGCGAACCGGATCAGCGCCAGCGACAACTACCAAACGAGGCTAAAACAAAAAGGCCAAAATAAAAAGAGCAGGCGGCCCGGGCCAAAGGGCGCAAACAGGAAAAAAAAAACGAAGAAATATTTATATATAGAAAAAGTACAACAAAATTTTGCAGCAGAGAAATGCGAAATAAAAATTCATAATTACGTTTACGCCGGTAATTAAAAATTATTGTAATACACGCAATGGGCAGCTGGCCACGCCCACGCTCACGCCCACGGCCACAGCCCGAATGCGACTCATGTGGCTGGCCAGCACAATCGAGTGCGGGGCAGCTGCCACAGCGGTCGGCTGCACAAATCACGGAAGCCGCCACAGAAAAAGTTCCAAAAGCCAAAAAAATAAAAAAGAAAAGGACATGAGGACGCGAGGATGCGTCTGGTAGACGACAGCAGCGGTAATTACATGATAAAAACTATTTAAGTGGTTGCCAGATACGCAAAAACCGGGCGGACTTCGGAGCGAATGAGTGGCCAAACGCCGAGCGCCGAGCGCCGAGCACCGACCGCGCCCACGGAAGACGTTGCCTTCAGCTGACATCGCAGTCCGAGCAGTGCACAGAGAACGTCTATTAGATGTATTCAAAGGCTGGCACATGTATACAAAATTCCAACTGCAATTACCCGGCGTTGCACGGCTTAGGCAAATTTTGAGACACTAACAAAGGCAGCAGAGGCAAGTTGCTTGCTGCGAAATCATATTAATTGAACTAATTTGAATTATCTTTAAATTAAAAACTATTGCTTTGTATTATAGGAGCTTTAAAGTCACTTAACGATCCACTCTTTCCTTAGTTATTCCAATTAGTTTTGTTGTCACATTCCATGTGAGAGCTCCTGAGCCAAAGAGGAATAAATACATGATTAAGTAACTTGCACACTTTTTATATGTGCAATACTGGCAAGACAATTATATTAGGTGCTCTCAAAAACTAAATTCAATTCATGCCCTCAGCTGAGACGCAATGCCAGGATGTGTTGCAGAATGTTGATCTTGCGCCTCCGGCAAGCGGCTGCTGTCAGTATTATCACAGCAAAAGTAATGCCCAATGGCTATATATAATATAATATAATATATATAATATAATTTAATATACATAATAAATATCTCGCCACCTTTCATTCCCAATCACGAATTTCCAATGCCTTTCACATCCAAGTCCATTTCCATCGATTTCTTATCCGTTTCTAGTCGCCTCTGCTCGTCCATTAACAATCATGACGACTAAATAGCCGTCTCACTCTCACGCTCTCACGCGGAGCTAAGTTCAGCAACAGCTATATTTGTCTCTTTCTTTCACAGTGAGTAGTCAAAACTGATAAGCTTACAGCCAAGACGCAAACCCATTCGGATAATACCTCAACAACAACTCAGCCTCACATCAACACAACTGCAACAGCAGGAGGCAATCATGAGTTAGGATGCTCAGCAAACAGACGCTGCTGCAACTATACAATATTGTACGAGCCACAGAGATCTATGGAACGGGTTTTCAGATGTCAATCTCGATCGTTTTGCATATTGACGCAGATGGAAGGATATTGCGGCTTGTCGCATACATATATCGATTTCTATATACGTATTTTTATATTCATATTTAAAACAATCACATTTCTATACTCACTCCATTGAAGCTGCTCGTCTGGTCGCGCAACTTGCTCTGCTCGCTTTTATCAATACAATTAAAATTTTTAATCAAAATAATTAAATCATATTCCATTGATGGCACAAGCGATTACACAAAAGCGATGGCGCCGACAATGACGTCGAGGACGGCACGATGTTGTCGTGCGTCAAGCCATCAAAGTGAAAATTCAAAGGCCACGCCCCCGACTTCACCTCCGCCCCCGCCCTACCGCCACTGGCAGCGGCATCAGCGGGCACTTAAATTACGCACACATCGTTAAACGCGCGTTTGCAAATTGAACAATATTTGAAAAATTACAACAAAAAATACAACAGAGAATCAACAGCATTGAAGCCCCTGCCACACCCACCCATATGGAGTGCAAAAGGAAAAAAAAATATTGCGAAATTTTTTATTAATGTTGCCGACGGCCAAAAGCCGCGCAGCTCGTTAGCAACTTAAGCTGAGACGACGACGACGGCGAAGGCGAACAAAAGGCAAACGTCAATGCGCCGTCGAATTGGCAACATATTTGCCAACAGCACGACGCGCGAATGCCACCCACCGACCCATCGAACCAACCACCCAGCCGGCGGCATATGCGCGTCGCATAACAAAAAAAAAAGAAAAAGAGAAAAAAATTGCTAGCCTAGCGTAAGCCCCGCGCGGCAACGGCAACGGCATGTGAAGCATCCTCCCGCCACACATTGCTGCAGAGGCTAGCCGCCGCCGCACCGCTCCACCACCCACCCAGTTGCTTGCTCGCGAGCCTTGCCGCGTGTTTGATTACCACGCGCGGTTACACGCAAAACAACGCAATTTTCGGCATGCATGCCGCCAGTCGCAGCACCACATCACCAGGCAAGACGTGGCGAAACCACCCAAGAGCCGGGGCCATCGGCCAGTGTAAGGGGAGGTCGGCGGGTCGATGGGTCGATGGGTCGGGCGGCTGCTGTTCAATACGGGGTACGCGCTCGAGCCGCAAGAAAAATCGCACAAAATCCCACTTGACAGGCGTAGTTAGCAGGCATCAGCATCAAATGCAAATATCAGTCATGTTGCCAGCTAGCGAGGGCTGCTCAAGCAGTTGGCTAGAAGCTGAATGGCAATACATATAACAGAATATATTGTTTTGAAATGTATATCCTTATATGCATCTATGTCTTCTGGCCTTCTATAAGTGAGTTCGTGAGTTTTAATCCACTCAAGAATGTGGAAAATGCGTGGAAGCTCAACATAAACAACTTGGCTAGAGTGGAGCAGTACGAAATGGATAGAAGAAGTTAATATAACTAGTTAGCATGCATGGGCAGTATGATAAGTTTGCATAGCCACGTTCCATTCCATTTCATTCCTTTCTATTCCATTCCATTGCTTTCCATTTCAATTCATTCCTTTCCATTCCACTTCATTAGTTTCCATTTTATTTCATTCCTTTCCATTCCATTCCATTCCATTTCATTCTGTTATAGTCCATTCCATTCCATACCACTCCTTTCCATTCCAGTCCAATCCAATCCATTCCATTGAATTCCATTCAATCCATTCCATTCAATTCCATTCCAAGCTATTCCATTCCAATCCATTCCATTCAATTCCAGAGCATTCCATTCTATTCCACTCCATTCCATTCCACTTCATCCTATTATAGTTCTCTGCGTTCCATTCCATTCAATTCCATTCCAATCTATTCCATTCCATTCAATTCTATTCCATTCCATTCAATTCCATTCCATTCTATTCTATTCTATTCCATTGCATCGGCTCAAGCAGCTCATCGACTTCACCAGCTCCACAAGCTGTGGCCAACTTTCATGCCACCCCCCGCCCCAAGTGGCTCCTCAGAAACATCTTTTGATATATTGAACAGTGGCGACTGGCGGCCCGTCGACTGCGGTTAATGGCTTATTTAAAATTGTGGCGCGGCGCATTTTGAGAAATTGGCAAAACTGGCGGCTGGAAATTGATACGCGGCAATCAGTGCGACAATCCCCCAAGCCAGAGCAGCGGGCCTTAAATCATAATCAGTAAAATGGAAAAAATATAAATAATGAAAATTACGCCGGAGCCGAGAAGCTGCAAAAATTGAATGTAGAACGCGCGCGAGGGTTGCCAAAGAAAAAAAAAATTATAAAACGGAGCAGTAAAAAAAAATTTGCATAATTCTTGGGTGGTTCGAGTGATTTATATGTGAGTGGGTGGGGCGCAATGTTGCGAATCAACAGGATGATTACGCCGAGCTAAGCAGAGAGAGAGAGAGAGAGAGAGAGAGAGGGTGGGATGGGAGGAGTTGACTGAGCTGAACAAAAAACAGAAATGAAATTAATCTAATAAGGCAACATTGTCGTCGTCCTGTTGTTATCCTTGTCGAGCGCCCCGGCAAGTGGGCCACAAAGTTTGTTAGCTTCTCTTGGGCCCAAGTCAATTTTACAAACCATTGATGCAGAAGATCAAACTTCCGCAAATGTTGTTAATGAAATATTAATGCGAAAAGGATATGCAATTGACAATTGTCTCGCTCGCTGGGCTGGCGTCGGCTCGCAGCCATCTGCTTCGGTTGGGCTTAAGAGACAAAGCCGCTCATTTGCATAGAGCCAAGGAATCACAAGTGGCAACGGGAATCGCTCTAAATTAAATTGCAATCTCGGCGCTGCAGATAATACGAAGAACAACTGAAAAATGTCGAAACAAAAAAGTGAAAACTTTCCGAGAGCCAAAATATAATCACGGCCATTAATCATGGCGAGCCACACTCTCTATGCAGCTTCAATTGACATTTTCCATTTGCCCGCAACAGCTCCAACAGCTTCCAGCGTCTTATGCAAATTTTCCAAACGCCCTACGCCCACCTACCGCCCTCCTCTCACCACACATCGTGGCACGTATTGGCTGCAGTTAAAAGCATTGATAAATCATAACCACAATGCCCCGCACAGATTTATGGCGGCGCGAGAAAAATAGCGAGCAGCGCGCAGTGAGCACCGGGCACCGGGACAGCGTCTTAAAAGGGTCCGGCAAAAGGGCATTCGATTTGCATTTCAATTGATGGCACAAACAGAACTGAAGCATATTAAAAAATTCTGGAATTGGAAACGGATATTGCCTAAGATATCGGAATAAGCTAGAGTCAAGATACTCAAATAACTCGAAACGCTGTAGATAAACCTTACGGGTTATCTAGCATCCTAATTTACATCAAGCCTGTTTAATTAGTTGCTAAAGTAAAGCAAGTTGAATAGTTTGTGAAACAATTAATGAACTAGTTCTATTCTATATATATTTTTGAGCAGGAAATTTGATCTAAATTAATAGCTAAATTAGTCGTCCTATAACGCGCGCTGATTTGTATCAACGCCCATCTCTGCGCTTCTCATTTATTTAACTGGTGTTATTATTAATTAACTAATTCTATTTAATGCATATTTCTGCTCAAGAAATTTGATCTAGTTTTAGTTAAAGTTATATTTACTAATTTTATCCTCCTTCAACGCCCATCTCTGCGATTCTCATTTATTTAATTCTTGTAGTTCATGGCACAATGAAGGAACTAGTTCTATTTAATGCATATTTCTGATCAAGATCAGTGGCTTGATTTAGTTCATGCTTACGAAATATTATTTAAATAGGTCTTCCTATGCCTCGCGCTGAATTGTAGCAACGCCCATCTCTGCGCTTCTCATTTATTTAATTCTTGTAGTTCATGGCACAATGAAGGAACTAGTTGTATTTAATGCATATTTCTGATCAAGATCAAGTTTACGAAATATTATTTAAATAGGATTTCCTATGCCTCGCGCTGAATTGTAGCAACGCCCATCTCTGCGCTTCTCATGTATTCAATTAAGGCAATGGCCATGCTTAATTATATATTTATTATTATATTTATTCTTCATGAATGAGCGCCAAGTTCTTATATGTATTCATGAACATTTATTTTATGGAAAGCGCTTTTAGGTTTCCAACGAAACAAAATTCGAGTAGGGAGTTCAGTTTTAATATGATTCTAATAATTAAAATATTTTCAAAAAAGTTCTGCTGGCAAATTTAATAAGCTTTTTAGCAGATTCAACTCTTCAACTAAATCGTTTTGCAACACACAATTTCTCTCTCTCTTGGTTTCACTCTCTCTCTCTCTCTCTCTATGTCTTTCTCTCTCTCTCTACTTATCTATGTATCTCAGTCGCTTGAAAGTATGCAGCGCTTTTGTTGCATGGCTTAACGTTGGCTTAAGTCGCAATGGCAAATGGATTGATTTGAACTTAGGAAAAAGGGTTTATTAGGCACGATAGCTACTTGGCTTGGCTTGGCTTTACAGGCATGTGGTTGGCAGCAACCGCAGATATTTTGGTATCTGGATTCAGACGCTGCCTTCGCTCTGCTGGCTTTAAGTGCGTCGGGCGTCGATTGCAAGTGTCTTCGTGCTGGTGCTGCAGTGTGCGGGTGTGTTAAGTAAACTGTCAATATTTGATGTATGTTAACACCCAGTGCCTACACACACACGCACACGCACACGCACGACCTCGAAGCCCAGAGCCAGAGCCAGAGTGCCAGAGCCAGAGTGCCTGCCTGGCATGTCAACAAACATTCTCGTTGATGACGTCGTCGTCGTCGGCAGTGTCGATGTCGTCTGGAGTGCCGCCGCCTGTTAGCTGCCTTGTTAAACCGATTTGCCATATTTTTGCATGTGTATCTAGCCGCATGCACCATTTGGTAGCCAAATGCCAAAAGGCAGCCACAAGCACACGCGCACCAGGCTGCCAACAAGGATACAAGCATGGCCAGAGAGACGGAAAGACGGAGAGACAGACAGCCACATTCAGCAGACGCCACAGACCCAGAAAACCCCCTTTAGACATGTCGTCTGCAACGTTTTACTGTATTCAATATGTCAAATCGTGTCGATAACGCTCAAACAAGCCCCAGCTCGATGAATTGAAGGATTGCTGGCAGTCCTGGCCGCCATTTGCGGTTGCACCTTGGCATGCCAGCTGCACCAGCAATCGAAGCGAGTCGGAGGGAGCAATTGGTTAGAGCCATTGGTAAACAGCTTTGTGCAGCGTCTGTGCCGCAAACTTAATTAATCAATTTCAAATCAATTACCACAAATTTGTTACCAATATGCAAAGACATGAATCAGAGGCCAGACGCCCGAGCACGAGCCCGAGACTTGAACCAAGATAAGACCCCTGGGGGCCGGCGGCGCATAAACAAATCTTAGCTGTCAAAAGTGCTCAAAGCCATTGTGCTAATCTCGACGTGGGTGGGGCTGGGGGTGGGGCGAACGGGCAGACGGGTGATGGTGCAACAGCTACAGCTCTAACGGCATTCAATAAATCACTAAACACTTGAATGACGCTGCCAATGCAACTTGCAACACATTGCAGACACTTGCAGCCAGCGGGAGGGCAGCGTGTGACTACCAATGCGACTGAGACGGGGGATTAACATGCAAACGACATAAACACGCACACGCACAGACACACACATGCAACACACACATGCAGCACACAGTCGGACGGAAGCGGGCAGCGACCGGATGCCATGGTAAAGGATGCAGTTGCCGTTGCCGTTGCCATTGCTTGGCCTCGTCCTCATGCCGGGCGCAGGGCTCATAATTCAAAATTGAAATTGCAACAATCAATTGCAACAACATGCAACAAATCGTTTGTTGCCTCACAGCCTAATCACTGCACGTTAGTTCAACAGCCAGCGGAAGCCCGGCAAAAGGATGCAAATCTGCAACTGAATCAGAATCGAAATGTGCCTGTGAATGTGAGCACACATACATACGCACACCCACACATGTGCACATGTATGTGTATATGTATGTGGGCTAGCAAATAAATCTCGGCCGAAGCACTTAAAATGTGTTCAGTTCGATTGTTCAGTTAATTTAAGATAATTTCTCAAGCAGTCCGTGATTAACTAGCTCCACTGTAGCTGCAACCGATTGATTTATTGACGAAGTGAAAGATCCATACGCGATGGGAGAGCAAAGAGGAGAAGTCTGTCAGCTTGAAAGAGTTGAAGAAGTCGCCGAACTGCAAAGAAAGAGAGAAACTTCAGCTCAAGCTGCCATTGGAAGTGCCTTGAAATTGTAAAAGATAATGATCGATAGCTTGATGAATATATAATCAACAAATAATAATAGAAAATAATTCAAAATTTAATTTAGATATCAACAACTTAACATTTGACTTTTTTGTCTATGTGCAGCAGAAAATGTTTATTATTTAATTAATTAATTAATTATTATTATTATTATTATTATTATTAATATTAATATTATTATTATTAATATTATTATTATTATTACTATTACTATTATTATTATTATTAATATTATTATTATTATTTTTTTTTTTTATTATTATTATTATTAATATTAAAATTTTTATTATTATTATTTTTTTTTTTTTTATAATTAATAATTACTGTAAGCAATAAATACCTAATAAGTGCATGGCTTTGTGCAACCAAATGTTTCTTTCCATATTTCGCCTGGCTCTAGGAAACTTCTGGCTCGATGCATTCCGATGCCCTGCCCATTGCTCGGCAGCTCAGCAGAGAAACTGAAATTCTAGTTGCTTGCATTATTTTATATGATTATCAAATGTTAGTTGCGGATGCCCTGTAGTTAGTCTCTGTTTTGATGTTACTCAAAAATCATGTGTAATTAAATTGACCAATTAACCCCAGGACTGGGCTGCTACTACAGCTGCTATTCCTATGACAAAGTTCATATAATGCGAGAGGAATATATCGAGACTTGGGTGTGTGAGATTGTGTGTGGGCCAATGAAGCGTTGGGTGTAATTAGTGCAGTTTACGAGCCACCTGGCTGGCTCGACTGGCTCGACTGACTCGACTGGCCTGGCTGGCCTGCTAATCTGTGATTTTCCAAATTGTTTCACAAGTGTCATAAATCAATGAAATACCAATAAGTCGTTGTTGTTGCTGTTGCAATTGTTGGAAAATGCTAATTTCGCAAAAGGATATGCCCATGCATAAATGGCATTCGGGCAGTCAGCAGTGCGACAGCAGGCAAAGAGCCAGAAGATACTGCTCGCTGTAGATGGCAGCAGGAGACGGAGACAGAGGTAGGGAAGGGAGTGGGTGGGCAGCAGCAGCAGCAGCAGCAGCAGCCAGAAGGCAGCTAGACATACGAGACAAACATATTTCATGCAGTCTCAATTGGAATTCTAAATCAATCAGATTGAGACGATGACCGGGCGGGCAGCAACTTGGTCCGGTCTCTGTGTCTGTCTGTCTGTTCCACTGTCCAATTGTGTGCTGGCCAAAGCTGGCCAAACACCAAGTGCAACGGCAACAAGAACAACAACCTCTTGACCCCAGCTGTCTGTGCATTAAGTAAGACACAAATCATAATCGTATGCGTGTGCAATGGGAACTGCTAACTGGCAACTGGCAACTGGCAACTGGCAACTGGCAGGACGAGCGCAGGGACTGGGCGGGGTCTGCTCACTGGCGTGTTAGAATATGCAAAATTTCAAATATGAATTGAACTGATATATTAATGGCCACTTGGGTTACCTCACAGGCAGGCACAGGCAGAGGCGCCGGAGCTGGGTTCGGGATTGGGGTCGGGGTCCCTGCCGGGGTCAGGGCGTAGCTGTAGCCAGTCAGCAAAAGCAGCTGCAGCTTCCGGCGCTAGTGAAAGCACTCAGGCAGGCCTCAGCACTTTGGGCTTCAGACTGTGCCTCAGAGTCGGCATCGGAATCATATTCCCTATAGAAATCGGAGTCGGAGTCGGAGTCGTAGTCAGAGACGGAGACGAAGTCGGCGTTGGCATTTATAAATCAAAATGTTGGGCCAACAAACCTTAGAAGGCCCAAGGACATGCCGGCTGCAATGTTATATCGAACTGTATGTGTGTATGTGTGTGTGTGTGTGTGCGTAATTGCCAGGAGCTGCAGCTTCAGCTGCTTTATGTTGTTGTTGTCCTTGCGCCTTAGCAGCAAAACGTTGCAGCAACTTATCTCTTGCCTAGCCATATAAATAATGACAAGCACGACGACAAATAATAATGCACACACACACACACACGCACAGGACATGCAATACAATAGGCCTATAGGAAGCAACAAAATGGGATTTTCGGTCGGGTTTGTGTGACTAGATCCTACGCTCAATGAAGTAGCGCATGGAATATTACTCAAGATGCTGCTAGCTATGCCTCTGAGAATCTCTGAGAGTTATACTAGCCTGGGAGGTTGGTATACTTGTTGCTCTTATAGTCGTTAAATGCATTATATAAGTCTCAAATGTCAGCTCGCTTCAGCTAATGCTACTCTCGAGCTGAATCGATTCAGAGCTTTCAAGAGAAGTCTGTGCAATTAGTATAAAGAATCAAAGATGCTGCCTTGCTCTCACATAAAACTAATATACCCCGCTCAAACACTTACACTAGGGTATTCAAAGACCTCAGTCAAAGCGAGAAGGCTGCTTTCCATATGTGTGTGTGTGCGCATAATATGAAAATTTATGTGCGGAAAGGATTGAAAATAAATTTATGAATTATATTGGTTAGAAAATTGCATCTACTCAAGGATATCCTTAATGCTTATAGGATATGCATGCGTTTTACTGCCGGTGTGCGCCATTGTCTGCTGCAGGCGGGCAGGCGGGCAGCCGAAAGCCTGTCAGGTATAGAGCAGTGGCCGGGCATTGGGCCACTGCAATTGTATCTGCTTTATGCGACAATGTCCGTCGCTGAATTTATTGTTTATTTGATTTGCATTGTGCGTGGCGACATTGCCACAGGACAAGGCGCACGGATGCTTACAGCTGCCAGCTGCCAGCAGCAGCAACTCGACAGACTTTTCTTCTCATGTTTGTTGTTGTTGGCTTGTCATCTTATTAGCGATAAGAGCAACAATTTGCCCTCTAAGTGCTTTCCAACAGCAACCGAAAATGTTGCCAAACACAAAGCCAAATAAAAATCAGAGAAGCCACGCCGGGGCTGTGAGTGACTGTCGTCGACCTGTCGTTGCTTATCATAAAAATCCAATAAATGCTGCTGCTGCCACTACACACACACACACACACACAGATACAGAGCTTCATATTTATCTGAAATGCTGTCTGCTGCCTTGGCCTTTTACGATTTGGTATTGCTTCACCCTCCATCATCGTCATCTTTGGTTGTAGTTTACGACTTTTCCTTTTCGATGTGTCGACGTCGCCCCGCCCGCCCCCTCTCACGTTGTGCGATATCCTGTGGCAAATCTGTCAAAGTTTTGTTACATGACACTTGCCCAACCATCCGCATATGCCACACAATCAAATCATACACTGAAAACAAAGTATGTATACCTTTAATCTAACACGCTTGAGCTTCTTCGCTCAACTTCTGATAGTCTTGCGCGCTGTTAACGCCGTCTTTTAATATATATTATTAAATCATCATCTATAAGAGCTTCGTAACTTCACCTTACTTTTGTCAAGTGTATTTGCACACCTTCGCAGGCGGTATATAAAGAAATCGCAATAAAAGATGCTCGACACGTTTATGTTTATCCATCCCCCGGCTCCAGCATAAGGCAAACATCATCATCAGGCCTCGCAGTAGATCAAATGGCTGACAAGCAGAAGCAGTTCGCCTGGCTAAGACCTGTAAAAGCCTCTGGCAAATGACTTCACTACATTTCATTAGTTTGGCATTACATATTACCTAGATCTGTATTGATGGCGCTAGCTTTTAGAGCACTTAGTTATGAGCAGATCGATACGCCAGAAGCTGGAAACTTTGACTTGTGCAAGAGATTGAGCTTAGCTCTGCATTTGCTGTCATTTGTTTGAGCATAAATTTTTAGTTATAGAGTAGAGCTTACAGAAAATTTCTTAGGCCATGAACTTGAAGGAATTTGGAGCGCGTTGGGTCCGCGAGCAGTCAGACAATAGCATCTGTGGGCCCTTTCTGGGCGAGCCCGCAGATGAACTATTCATGGGAGAACAATCTGAGAGAAATGTCAGCTCTAAGAAGTCTGCAGACTATAGAGAACATAAGCCAAGTTTGAATCAAGCTAATAGTCCAAAACGTTTGCATTGTATGTTCTGATTACAGGTTATTGAGTAATTGAGTTATTCAAATGAGCTATTGAACTGGTTCATTTCATTAGATGCCTTTAGTGCAGTTCATACTCGAGTCTAATCTCTTTGCCTGCAGTTTGCAACAGGGATACGTCTAGATTCTTTCATGGACTTTGGTGCATTGACAGATCGATTGCCTCAGCGAATGTGAGCCCGAACCAAAATCAAAGTCAAGTGCAAAAATAAAGTGGAAAAATGAATGATTTCAGCAAAACGTGGCTTCAGTGCACATGATAATTGTGTGTCGCACGTCGAAAGAGCGTGAATAAACAAAATCACGACTGAATTAGTTTTACATAAAAAAAAAAAAAAACAATAAACAAAAAAACAAACACAGACACAAACAAACCCAAACAGAAACAAATCAGCAGCTCAACAGCTCAATTAGGTTTTAATGTGGCCCTCTAATTGCTCGCTTGCTGCAATTACGAGCCCGCTGCAAAGCCGCGGTCCATATAAGCGCCAGCCTCGACACACATTGCCACAACTGGCCGAACGAATCGAAGCAGCAAACATGCGTCTCCATCTACTGCTAGCCCTGACCCTGGCCATGCTGGCCGTATTGGTAAGTCCAGTGGAGCCTCCAAGGCGTCTGTGCTCCAGCTAATTGGCGGCTTCTTTTCGCATACAGCAAGTGGCCACAGCTCGAGTGACGCCCTATCAGGATGCTCAGCATCATCGCTCGACCACGGTGGCCAGCTTTAACGCCGGCTTAGCTGGCGTTCCCTCCGGCCAGCCGCCACATGGTGGCCCGCCACCGAAGCCACGCACTACCACAGCCTCCAGCTCTGGCTGAACTCGGCGCTGAACCAAGCAACTGATCTGAAGGACCACGAAAACTACATGAAAATATATTAACCTCGCACTGTATTAAATCTTTGACACACTTCAATAAAGTGAATGTAGTGAAAAGCAAACCAAACTGTGTTTCACTTAGGCTGCACTCTCAAAGGAATGTAGCTTAAGCCAACTGGCATTAATTTTCGGCTAAGCTATATCGAGATGTTTCGGAAAAATAGAGACAGAGATCTGCTGATATATCAGATAGATATTATAGATATTATATATTTAGAAATGTTCTTACTTTCTACAGGAATTTCTAGTTCAGAATGAATCTTCTCAGAGTAATCTTCAAGCAAAAAACTCTGCTGAGTCCCTGGAAATGCTAACAGTTCTCTTCTATTCTATAACTCTTAAGCAGTCTCAAGACTTTTTCTGGCTAACAACTTTTTTGTTTTTACCAACAGATACTAGATTAAACATCTCTTCTTATAGACAAATCATAAAAAATACACATATAAATATACTTAATTAAATATTGTATCGCAAAGCGACTTGACAACTCAGAAGCCGCCACGAGCAAAGCTCTAATTTCATCACATACAACTCGAGTGCCCATTGATGCCTGTGTTTCGACTCACGTGAAATAGTTGCAATTAAAAGCTGTACATTACTCACCATTCGTTTGTTATTTTTTATGAATGTAAAAAGCTGGTAACGCCCAAATGATGCAGCGAGAGATGCTGCTCTGTCATTTGCTGCTGAGAGATGCGAATCTGTAGCTATTAAAACGCCACACGAAATTGCATACGAATCAATCTAGAGCCGAAGGCTGACAGTTTGCGTGGCTGGGGAATTTACCGCAAATGACATCATTGAGCGACATCTTGATTGTCCTAATGGCACTTTGTAATAAATGCTCTTATCGCCACTTGCATTCACAGCTATTTACGACCGGAACTGGCAGTGCAACTCGAAGACAGACAGCAAGAAAGCTGAGCCATGAGCCCTAATCATATATATGAAAGTGAGTATATTTATATATATCGAATTGTTTATGATTAAGACTTCAGTGAGAGCTCAGCTGCAAGCCTTGGTCAGTGCATTGCTCATTGTAAGCGCGTTATTTATCTAAGCATCTATCTATATCATATGAATGAAACTAAACGGAGCTGGAGCTGTCAAGCATACAATAAAAAATTATAAATATATAACTATGAAGTTGGCAATAATTGTTTGATTCCGCGAGGAAGACGACTATAAATCGGCGTCGAGTGGTGGGTGCAGCCAGCAGTTGTAGTTTGACAACAGGTTGAGTGGTCCAGTGGTTCAGTGGTGCAGCTAACATAGCCTGATGCGCAGCTATTCACAAATGTTTGGGCCGCCGCTGCTGCCGCTGCTGCTGCTGCTCTCGCTCATGGGGCAGCTGCATGCGGCACCTGTTGGCGAGCATGTGGATCATGCCGGCTGCATACGCGTGACGATCATTAAGCGGCCATTGACCACGACAACAACAACTACGACAACAACAACAACGCCGGCTACAACAGCGCCCACAGTGGCACCTGGCTAAGGCGTACAATTGATTCTGTTTTACCTTTTTGTTTTGTGTTTTCGTACAACTTTGAAATAAAGTGCGCGCCGCAGTGCTGACAAAAACCGTTGCATACTTTTGAGCGGCATCGATATAAAGCACGTTTCGATTCCATTTGTTCCAGTGTTGCAATAGGAACACGCTACAAGAGCTTCAATAGAAGGCAGCGCTTTGCTCCCATTCAAATGCTGCTGCGATCGTTGTCGAAATGTAAGGGCGAGTCGCATTCAGAGTCGCTGATTTGAGCTCCCATTCGCTTCACTATTCGTGCAACTACAGCTGTTGCTGCTGCTGCTGCTGCTGCTGCTACTGTTGCTGCTGCTTCCCCAGGGCAATGTTAATTGGATGATGGCAAATGCAAAGGCAAAGGCGAACCGCACAATGCACAAACAAGCTGCCAAATATAATTAAATATTTTATCGCATAAAAGTGTAGGAAAAGTGCCAAAATGAAACGACAACAAGAAAATGAGCAGCCGGCATGCGTTTGCCTGACCACTTTGCATACTTGTGGGCGGTGCTGGCTGCCAAAGGGGGCGTAGCTGGGGCAAAGGATTAAGAGAATGGGGCCGTGTAGCTGGTTCAGGTGGAGGCCGTTCTCCTAATATTGTTAGACCTGACATTGTTGTCGTTTTATGTAGTGTATGTATATGTGTGTGTGTGTGTGTGCTTAACACATGTTCCACAAACAATACGCCCGCAGCTCAACCGACTTGGTAGCCCGTTTTGCCAACCTCTCGCCACCTGACCCCGAATAAAAATTTCCATTGCCCCCAGTTGCATTTCTTTGGTCTTTAGGTTTTTCAGATGAAATCTTTTTTGGCCTGCAGTTGCGCCAACAACAACAACAACAACAAGGCTAACGTTCCATTGTTCGGACAGGGCCCGAGCAGAATATGTTTTTTTTTTGTGTTTTTTCGACAATTTCCATATGAATTTTAATTATAATTTTTCTATGTTCATTTTCATGAAAACAATCAAAAATGACTTTTGTGCCGCAGCAACAGCAGCCGCCTCAAACGCCCCCACCTTGCCGGTTAGGCGTTGCTTGGGTCGGCTTAGAATCGGCTATGTAGAGAGGGAGGGCAGCGAGAGGGAGAGTGCGACAAACAGAAGAAGAGTGGGCGGCTGGGCGGAGCTACTTGCAGACCCACTGCAAATTGTCACTGGCATTTATAGCCGGCAGGGCAGCCTAGTCAACAGCTGCATTAGTATGCGAACATTTTGTTTGAAGTTGAAATTTGTTACTCTACCAATGCGCTGCCATAAACCGAGTTGCTCAATGGCATATTAAGTATGAAGTAAAATAAAGGCCAAGACAACGAATGAAACACAGCCAAATAACGAGTGCAGCAATGTAACCAGTTGAGTAACGAGTAGAACTAACTAGTAGAGTAAAGTAACGAATAACACACAGTAACGAGTAAAACAAAGTAAAAATTGAATAAAGTAACGAGTGGAGTAAAGTAACGAGTAAAATAAAATTTCCATGTGAACAAAGCTAACAGATGTTAGATGTTAGCAAATAATGAATAGTAGTAGAAGCCGAAACACAACCCAACGAGTGCAAAAAGCAATGAGCACAAGAAAGTTACGAATAGAATAGAGTAACGATTAGAACAAGTTAACGAATAGATCAAAGAGCAGGGATAAACAAAAAGACAAATAAATGAAAGTGACGAGAATAACAAAGTAACGAGTAGAACACAATAGTGAGTAAGCCAAAGTAACGAGTAGTAATAGTAGCAGTAGTAGTAACGAAGCGAGTTAAATGGCATGACGTAACTAGTAGCAATAGGTAACGAATCGGCTATAACGAGCAGATACCTTTTATTTCAACCAGAACTCGAAATATTTAAAAAAGCAGCATGATTCAGCTTAATGTTTGCCTGCCAGTGTGGCAAAACACTGCCAGCAGCTAATAAGCTTCAGAAGCTCTCTAAAAAAAGAAGGCACAAATTATATGCCAACATAAAAAGTAACACAAAAGCAAACAGCGACATAAACAAGTTAACTGAGCAGCTTTTGTGCCTGTTGTTGCTTCTATTGTTGGTGTTGCTGCTGCTGCTGCTGCTGCTGCTGTTATTGGTGACGGCGTATGGCATGCACGTTAGCGAGGCAGCTTCCGTTTCCGTCGTGGCCAAAAAACAATCCACCCATATGACAACTGCCGCTGTCACTGGGCTCTGCCACTGGATCTGGCCATGCATGTTAGCCGTAGCTTTGAATGCGCCGCAAGGTGGCACACATGTGCCATGTCTGTTTTTGAGATTTGCACCTGGACTGCCAGCCCCACACCAGCCCACCAGCCCACCAGCCGCAGGCCCACCCCACCCAGGGTGTCCATAACGAACCGTTGTCATTATGCATTCTGATGACATTTTCGCCGCTGTCTTTTGTGCGAGCTTATTTTAGCAGCGGCTAATTAAGAGCCAGCCAGCCAACTAGCAATGGAAATTCTATACAGCATATTAGTGTACCAGTTGGATTGAGCGGGCTGCTCGGGCTGGCCGGGCTGGCCGGCTGGCTTACCCCCAAACGGCTGAAAGGCACCGAATCCTTTTGTGTAAGTCTATGCAGCAGGTAGATGGCAGCATGTTCAACCTCATTTTTCATAAGGACGAGCTGAGTAGAACTAAGCATGGATTGGAAACTACAAGAGATCGAGCCCTGGCAGTTGATAAATATATATTCTATAATACGCGTAGATTAGTAAGTTAAGACAGGCGAAACATTGATAGATTGTGAAGTGAATTGGAATTCTTTAACATAACTAAAATACTTTGACAGCTAAAGTCATAAAATGTTGCATGCAACTAAACTTAACCAAACTTCAGTTACTTACGAATTCTTTTATTATAGAGAACAGCGCTGGAAAGTTAAGAGAGTCAGCTGCTGTTTGAGCAGTGGTACATTCAGTGGTATCTTGCAGTCAAGCACTCCCCACTTATATACTCTGTTCCTCTTTTTAGAGTCCTTGCAATGCCTTAGTTGCTTTCCTAATGCTCTGCAGCAAAATATTGTTTGGTTAACTCTATGTATAATTTGAAAGGTTTCCATGTTCTGCTTTAATTTGTATAGATTTTAGTTGGCATCTGTTTGTTGTTGTCCGGCTGAAAACTAATTTCGCAAACATTTGTCAGCTCATTAACAATTCAATTTGCTGCATAAACGACCTAAACATACAAATAAACAGACGAGCAGAGACAAAGACTCGAGGAGCGGCAGGGCAAAGGGCCTGGCAATGACTACTAATAAGTAGTTACGATGAGTTAGTCTTGCCAAACACACGCGCACTCACACACACACACACGAGCACATGAAAAACAGTAAATATTCAATTAACAGCACAAGTAAAACTCGGGTCAAACCCTTTGCAGTTCGCACCCCAAGCCCAGGTTAGGAGGCACAATTTTAGTTGTATTTTTCTTTTTATTTTGCTGCTTGTTTTTTTTTTATTTATTTGCTTAGTAGTTTGCTTTGATTTGGCAAAGGTTAAGGTTGAGGCTTTGGGTTCGCTCAGGTCCGGTTCTAGTTCCAGCACTGCGGGCCCTTTTCTAATTACACAAAAAAGCAGCTGCTTTGAACCCATTTGCAGGCAGCACAAAGACCAAATAATTATGAATCGTATTTTATTTAATTTTAAATATTTACTAAGCTACCAAAGGAACATTTTGGCCGGCAGCAGTCACGGCGGCGACGGCACTGCCTCACCCGTTAACCAGCACATCCATTGCTCACGTTGCCGTGTCCTGCCCCAGCGTGCGCTTGCCCAGCTTGACCATCTTCAGCGCTGGCAGCTGCGTGCGCCGACTGCGACGTCGCTCTAGCCAGCGGCGCACGAACGGCGTCAGCAGGCGGGTGTCCAGCGCATCTAGGTCCGATTCGCGCAGCAGCAGGCTCGTCACTAGCGCCACTATGATGGTCAGCAGGGCGCCGAAGAGCGTGAAGTACAGATACGAGATTCGATACAGCTGAAAGGGGGCATCCGAGGCGGCGCTGCAACGCGAATGGATAGGACAAATGAATTCAATATAATTCCAAAGGCAAGTGATGCGCCTCACCTGATGCCGCCATCTAGCGGCAGGCTGCTAAAGGCGCGCCGCTCTCCCGAAAATGTGTAGTTGCAGCCCAGCGTGGAGTAGGGCTTGCGCTGATAGACCAAGTCGCCCGTGACCAGATCGTGCTGTGCCTTAATGCACATCCAGGCCATGACAACAAGCGAGCTAATGCCGCCAAGCAGCGCGCCCTTCGAGTTGACCCAGGGCAACAAAACACCCGATGTGAAGATGCCCAGCAGAGGTCCGTTGGCCACAGAAGTCAGTGTGATGGTCAGCTGGAGCACAGCGCCCAGCTTTTCCACAATGAAGACCAAGGCGACAAAGATCACGCCGAAGAGAACAACGACGCTGCGCATGACAAACGAAGTCTGCGCCTCACTCAACGGCTCATGGCGGAAGGTCTTAACGAAGTCCTCCAGTACGACGGCCGACAGTGAATTGAGGCCGGTGGAGAGCGAGGAGAGCGCCGCACTAAAAACTCCAGCCACAAAGACGCCGGGCAGGCCGGGATACGAGCCGAGTGTCTCCATGACCAGCAGCGGCAGCAGCTGATCGTTGCGCTGCGCCAGTTTCGTCTCTAGTGGATCGCAGTCCGCGTAGGTCGCATAGATGAGCAGACCCGTATAGCCGCAGATAGCCAGAAAGGCTAGCACACCGACTATAAAAGTCCAGATTGCGATACGCGCATGTCTCAGCGTGGGCAGCGACAGATATCGCTGGATCATATTCTGACTGATGGCATTCGACTTCAGCCAGTGGGCCACGCCGCCCAGCACCAGGGAGTAGAAGGTGTAACGTTCACTGAGATCGAATGTAAAGTTGGGCGACTCAATGCGAGCGGTTTGCTTCGCTCGCTGCCAGACTACGCCCGGTCCTCCAATATCCAGTGTGCCCTTGATCAATACCAGCGCCATGGCCCCAAACATGATCAGCGTCTGGACCACATCTGTCCAGACAACCGCCTTCAGTCCGCCAATGCACGTATAAAAGATGCACACCACGCACACACACGGCGTCACAATGTGTATGTTGACGCCCGTCGCCTGGTTGAAGGCTATGGCCGGCACATAGATCACAATGGGCAGCCACAGGAGCTGCAAGATTGTAAAAGGGCATAGAAATCGATAATGTTTGCTTAACATATCATAGTCTTTCCTGGTCGATTGAACTGATCTTGCACTTACCGAAGCCATGATGAACATGATCGAGCCAAAGAGCCGCAGGCTGCGATTGTAGCGCTGCTCCAGATACTATATATGAAGTAAAGTTAAACATTCTTTAGCCACTGCGACTTGGCTGACTGCGAGCGATGGGCACATACCTTGTAGGTGGATATCAGGTTGAGCTCATGGAACACTGGCAAGAATATGTAGAACATGCACAGGCCCATTAGCACCAGGGAGCCCATGATGTACAGATACTGGGCACCGTACAGGTAAACCTCGGTGGGTGTGCCCAGCAGCGTGATGCCCGAAATAAAGCTGACGAGAATAGAATGGAAGAGACATGTCATCACGAGTTGTCAAAAATGAGCTTCGTAGCCCAGCCACTTGACCTTCAGTCAAATTCGTTTCCGCTCTCAGCCAAAAAACGAGAAACGAGAAACGAATACGAAATAAAAACTCTTTTGGGGAGATCAAAGAGCGTTTTATGCAATTTAATTAACAGCGACTTGCTCGCTGTCGCCATTCGAGTGGCCCGTATACGGACTACTCTCAGCATGGGCTTCTACAGTCGTCGCTCTTGCGAGTCCATTTAGAAAATATGACACAATTTGATTTGCTGCGTTGATAGGCAGCGTTCACAGTTCACACAGTTCACAGTTCCAGCTGTAACTAGCTGTAAGTGGAGCAATCTCTCAGCTCAAATTGAACGCCATGGAACCCCTAGAACTGGCATATTATAATAACTATTATCATTAGCTTTACCCCTAGAAAGTGCACTGACTGCAACTATAGTCTGCCTCTGCCCAAGACAGTCCCAACTCTTTGCTAGCCAAGTGCAGCGTAGAAAATAGATAGTTTAAAAGACTTTTGATCGACTGACAGAGCTAGAACCTTAACAGCTATAAAACCAATTGGATTCA
Source organism: Drosophila hydei (assembly GCF_003285905.1). NCBI lineage: Eukaryota > Metazoa > Arthropoda > Insecta > Diptera > Drosophilidae > Drosophila > Drosophila hydei. The sequence goes on along the minus strand of NW_022045685.1, from coordinate 3,228,063 downwards.
CTTATATAATAACAAAATAATAAGAAGCTGTAGCTTTTGTGTTTACATTACGATCTACTTACAGATCTTACAGATGTAGGAAACATCTCTAACTCTGAGCTAACAACTCAATTTGAAATTGACAAGAGTCCATTGCCTTAGGAGATATTTGAGCTATATTGGCTCTTCTGATTATAATGATATGGTACTCACCTAGAGATCAGCGACATGGTGATGGGAAAGATTTTCATTTTTCTGCCGCCCACCAAGTAGGAGGCGGCACTGTTGGCCGCCTCCTCAGCGCCGGTGGCCTTCAGCTGCCTGGACTCGCGGCGCAGCTGTAGACAGAAATGAATGCCGATGACGGCGCAGATGGCCAGCATTAGGCAGAAGACCACATAGTCCGGCCAGCCGAAGCTCTGCAGGCTAATGCGCAGCTCGTCTACATGCATCTCGCCGAGTCACAGTCACAATCAGATATCGGTCACTATATCGATTGAACAGTCAAATCAGCTGTTGCAAGTTGCACAGAAAATAAATTAAAAAAAAACAAGAGAGAAGAGAAGTTATCAAAATCAAAATGCCACCGCACAGTTGAACGCACGAAAAGTAACTGACAGATCGCACATGCGGCACATCCCAGTGGATGATTGTTGGATGGCCGTTGGCTGTTGGCTGTCTTCGGGTCCGCTGGCACAGCTAAGCGAACGGGCGAGCAGCCCAAACTGAACGAGCAGCCTGTTAAATTTTCATGATTCTGATACTGATTCCGATTCTGATTTAGATTTGCCTTAACATTCTCGGACTTCGGATGCCAGCTGCGAGCAGCGAACTTGTTGCTACTACTATTATTAATGATATGATGGCATTTCGTCTATTATCTTATGTATACCCTGTACAAAATGGCTGTGAGAATCGCAGAGAAGTCTCGTTCTCCTTTCAGTATGTCTGTAGAAAGTTTTGTGTGCCTCGGCTTAACAACTCTTTCTGTTTGCTTACAGGGTATGCACGCGTTGCTTTTGTTTTGCTGCGATAATTTTAGCAGCGAGAACAGCTGACAGCTTGAAGTTTATCTAATCACCTGCCCATTGTCTTGAGGTCGCAATTGGGCGAGCTGGCGTCAATTGGATCTCGCGAGCGGAACCACAGATCATGCTCAAAGCCAGACAGACATTGTCTTTGGTTTTAGGTCGCTGTCTGGGATTATTGTGGGGTGCCAAAAGTGTAGGAATCGTTGGCGTAAACTAACTTGATTAGGCTTCGCGCGCAAATTGAGCTCAGTAATTGGCGCGAGCTCGGCCAATGTGGGCCGACGTATAAGCGAGACAGAGCATACAATGTGCCAGATTTAGAACTCGTAATTTGCCAGATAGACGCAGATATATATATATATAAATATATATATTTATATATGTATATCTAGATGTGTGTAGTCATTTACCTATTGTTTTATTAGGATTGGAGTCAATTTGACGAAATTGCTTTGGTTATTTTCAGATTAACTGTGATTTCAATAATAAAATCTACGCCAATCTTAGAACTTGACCTTAATATAAATAATGCCCAGAAATTGCACTTGAGTCAGATATGTATGAATCCCTTCAAATTATAATCTTGTTTCTTTATGAAAACTACTTTTAATAAAAAAAATTCCTTTCTATTTTCTGTGCATTTTTGGGTGCTACAAGTCTGCTAAAACATTGTCTAGCAGCACCGAGAACTGAGCTCCGTCAACTCGGACCATTTTCATAGGGACAGCTTGTTCAGATACTCCAAAATAGTCGCGCCATCGCTTTCCCAATCCATATCGCTCTCCAGATCCCTCGCATTGACATCCGCTGTAAGGAGAGCACCGAGTTGTGAACAGAGTCATGCTTGGAAGCAGGAAGTACTTACTCATGCCAGACTCACCGCCACCAGCAGTGCCACCATTCATGGCCAGCACCGATGTGGCCAGATCCTTGAGCGTGCGCTCCAGTTCCCCAAACTGCTCCAAATCACTCACGGATGGAGCTGCCCAAGCACAAGCGCAAAGGCACAGCAACAGAGCGCCGACAAAGTAGATCCCGGTTGCAGCCATTTGGCAGATAGACAGATCTGACCATTCCACATATGCTCAAGCTTTTATAGATCGAGCAAACTAATCGAACCGATTTTCTGCTCAATTTGCAGCACTAAGCGCTGACCAAATGCTTCCATAAGCAGCAAATGAGCTGTGACTGTTATCGCAGATATGTGAAATGGACTCTGTAATATATATACATACATAAATATATATATATATATATATATATATATATATGACTTTAGCTTTACCAACAAGTATAAGCTTCACATCCATTATACAGAGTATGGCTTAAGCTTATTTAATTACATTTTTCTATTTAATTGACTTACAACTGTAACTAATAGACAAGAGAAATGAAAACCATATGCTGGCTTATCTTTGGGCTACTGAAGAACATTGTAACTGTACATAATACCCTATAATACCCTGAACTCTTGAGGCAACCCATACATCTAAGCAAAACAGCGCAGGGTATTTATCAGTCAGAGCTAACTTGTGCTTAATCGATCAATTTCTATTCGATTCCAAAGCTCAGTTTTGTATATATGGTCACCCTGCACGCAACATTTGAGTGACCAGCCTGCGAGTATGCTACGCATATGTCTGCTTCCATAGCGCACACTTGGTGCAGTTTTGGTCGGGTTGCTTATGTCTGAAATTGTTTTAGCATTTCACTGTCTGTCATGTTGTATACTTAACGTTGCGAAGCGTTTTCAGTTTTTCTTCTCTTTTTACAGCAGCAGCAGCTGCGCCTGCAAAAAGCGTCTGCACTTTGCTGCCAATCGAGGCATAAAATGAGCAGCAAGTGCCACTACAGCACACGGCAGAGTGACAGAGAGGGCCATAGAACGCGTATAGCGACAGAGAGGGAGAGAGAGAGAAATGCAGTGCAAAGGTGCAAACACACTCAGACCAGCTCAGACTTTTATCAGAATCAAAAATTCTATATGACGCATACTGAATCAGCGAAATGAATGTTATGAATAGTATTCATGATATGGTCAGAAATGTGTTGAGTACTTAAGCACTCAAATATAAGATATTAGGCTTGAATACATATGATATATAGAGTTAATACTCGAAATGTTTCGAAAGTGTTTGTAGCTGAATAAGAAATTTTCAAATATTATAATTTAAATTCATTTTTTTCTAAGCAATTTTTACTGCGCCGAAGATAAGCCATAAATGTCTTATTATTCGCATTGCCTTATTATTATATTTATTTTTTTTTAGCACTGACCTGCATGAAGGGTTAGAGATTCGAACTCCGAACCCCAAGCAAATATTTCAAGTGTTTCTCTATCAGTATCTTAAAAATGTGAATATATTTATAAATATTTATAGACTAGACTAGACTAGAATCGCATGACTATAAGCTTCAGTTCCATATTATTTACTTTCCCTGATCATTTATTGTAGCGCTCTCTTTGGGTCGCCTAGCGCCCGACCTGAACTCGATTCGCATATTTTTTTTTTTGATATCACAGCCTGGGCTTTTATTTTTTTTCTATTTTTGCTAGGTACTAAAACGGCAGCAGCGAATTAATTAATTCCAGTGCAGCGATTTTTCAAGAAATACCCCCTTTAACACACACTCTGTGAGTGTGTGTGTGTGTGCGAATGTATGCGTCTGTGCACTTAAAACGCTTCTGCAGGTGTTGTGATATTATTTGGAATTATGTTGGAATTTTTCTAGCGCTCCGCCCTTGCTGAAATGCTCTGAATATTATTTGCATTTTAATTTTGTTTCATGTTTCATATGTCTCTTAATCTACACACACACGCACACTCGCACACATGCGCACCTACATCTGCTTTGAGTCGTTGTTTATAGCTAACTTTACAGTTGAGAAAGCATTGCTAAAGTGGTTTTAATTAGTTGCCCTAACGGGTTTTTGGCCCGGCCTTCTGCGGTTCAGGAATCGCGTCTGCGAGCGCAATTACAAAATGATTGCAGACCAATTCGCAGCATCCGCGAGATTCAGCTTTTCAGTTCAAAACAAACTACGAAATAGTTACATGCTGATAGTTTAAATATATTTTTTACAAAGCAAACTATACGAATATTATTCAATTTTATATAGTAACGAATATCGGTAGTATTGAAGTCAAAAAGTCATCTGGAGAATGCCAGCAATATACCGCCAGCTCAGGCTTTGGAAGCATCAGTAGTATTTGAAATTGAGGTCGGTGGCTTGCTACCACCATCACTTGGGCAGATAGATTCGAATATGCCCAGGAATTGCTGAAAACAGAATTTCATATTATTTAGATAGGAAATATTCCGAGAAGCACCTAGCTATCGAACTGCATACTTTGAACATTTCTTGACAGGGAAAATGCATCAAGATAAAAGATTTGCAAATATTGTCAGCCTTGGCCTTCAGTTGATCGGTGGAACAGAGCTGCAAATAAATAATCTTGTTAATAGCAGCTCGGTAGCTGAACTAGTTCCACGCTTACAGCATTTGCAGTGGGCGTCATTTGCACAAAGCAGACGAAGGCCACAGCCAAGGCGACGAGGCTCAAAGAATTTCTGCACTGGAACTGCATTATGTCAAAAGTTGTCTTGAATCTGAACTGAAGCTTTAAACCAACTCAGCGCTTTTATATACTCAGTTGAGACATGAACAAAACAATAAAAGTTAATGAAATCGTGAAGAAGTCGCACTTAAAAGCTGATACCCTGAGATAAGAACATGAGACAGTTCAAGTCGTGTCTAGTCTAATTACTTTTTTTCCTTTAGCTTACAGAAACTTAGGAAATAGAACGAGCTTACGAAAACAAACTGGGAAACTTGGAACTACTTGGTAGTTAATATTCGTCTAGTAGTTAAAATAGTTCAGAATTTTAGGTTCTATGTACATTTGCTTATAGTAAAATATATGCTTCATTAGTTAGCTGAGATTGCTGTCGTAGCAGTTGCTAGACTAAAAGATACCCTGAACTCTATGCCGAGTGGCTGAAGATAATATAATAAGTAGATATATTTCAGATTTGTATATGGATTTAGAAAGGAATTTGCGAGAGGAACGCAAAGAACTCATATTTTTGAAGAAACTTTAAATTAAATTTGTTTGAATAAATGTTTTGAAGATCATGAGATATTGCATATACTAAAAATGTAATTTATAATCGATTTGAAACGGAAGTTATCGATTAGGCATAATAACTGACATAACTAGTATACAGAAGGTATATGCTCTCTCTTCTTCTACCTCTTACACTCACCCAGAATGCCCATGTTCAACAGATTCCTGTTGCCTGACACAACTATGCCTAAAGTATCTCAACTGGTGCAGTTCAGTGCAGCTGTTGCCAGATTGCAAAGAAATTTGGTAAAAAGAAGTGAGCTATTTCATACAACTTGAAACCAGGTAAGCCTTTGCAATGGGGTGTGTGTGTGCTTAAGTGTATTAGTCATTGGCTACTTGCCATATGCAAATTCAGAAGCGCACGCCTCTAGTGTGCCCATTTTGTTGTCATGTGTGGAGGCGAACGACAGTCATCTCGGGCCCATTTACAATAATATTTATCAAGTGCGGTACACACCCAGATAGGGCTAGGGGCCTCATATATTAGCGAGCGGACTTACCTGGACGCACCATCATTGTCATCATCATCATCATTAGCATTATCGTTATGATGAGGCGAGCCTATGCGTGGCCTCTAATTACATCGCATTGTCATAACAGAATTGAGCGCATTTGACACGCAATTGGAGCTCACAGTTGGTCCTCACGATGACACGTGAGAAATGCCAGCCACTAGGTGGCAAATTGAAAGGTGGGCGGTGGGCGGAGGGCGGTGAGAGGCACGACCTGACAGTTGGTTAGTTGCAAGCGACATAAACTTGTGCTCGAACTGAATATGGAAATGAAAATGAAATGAAAATGAAAATGGAAGTAGAACTGCCACAGGGTGAGCGGAGTCAAAGAACTGACTGTTGCATCAGTCACCACCAACCTGCCCCACTCGACATTGGCTAAGTAGATAAGAATTAATTGTTCAATGGCACGCATTGCACTTAATACTTTGAATACACCTATGTGTGTGCCGCACACACACACATGTCCCAAGCCAGGAGCGAACTGAAGCGTTACAGCAGTTTTTTTTTGGTTTTTGACTTATGCCCCGTCACTTGGCCCACGCACCTTTTGGGCGGCGGTTAATCGGATAAAATTCATAATTATCGTTATTACTGTCATTTTTTCTAATGACACGCGGCACACAAATTGCGTGTACTTTTCTATTAAGATGACCTATCAAACGCACTTTGACTTCGGCCTAACCGTTGCGTTCTTGTCTCCTTGATTTTTCTGCTTGTTTGTTTAGTTCTGCTCAATACCCTAACTAGAGTGAGTTGTTTGCATTTTGAAGCAAAGTGTGACACGTTGTGTGTTCAGTTATTCATATCTGATTGGTAGATGTACGCGATTTGAATAAAATGAGGTGACAATTCTGAAGAGGATTTTAGATATAAATATAGATGTAAATAAATGTATATAGATAAATAGATATAGATAAATAGTTATAGAAAAATTATTGATAAATACGTCTGTTTTATATGGTTTGATATATATTAAACCATATATCAGTGGCAAATTTATCAATCAATCTATTTATTGTAATCAATCAATTTCATTGAAAAGTTTCAATCTCATTTTGTTAGCCGATATCCATGAATATGTGAAGTAAGGGTATTCAATATTCGTGAGACTACAACAAAAACGTCTCATTATGTTTACTTTTTTACATTACTTGCCCATATTTCCTTCTAATACAGCCCACACTCGGACGTCGCCTCCTCCCGCCCGTCATTTATATGGAGCGCACGCGTAAATTATGTAATTAAAATTCCGCACCTTAATTCGGGCAATTTATTACATGAGCTTTTGACTAATTGGATAACGATCTTTAACTATGTTTACTAAATACATGAGAGATACATCACAGCCATGCCCGGGCCTGGACCCTGCCTATCACGACCATATGGATGAGTTCATAGCCAGCGACGATTGCATTTGCTGATAAGCCCAAAATTAATTGAATTTTTAGGTGGTTGGCCGATTTGCGTGCCGTAAGAAACTGGATGGCAAGGGAAGTACTCTAAAATATGCTGATAAGTGGGTCTTTCCAGTAACAACTAGTACTCTGATCGACATTTAACTGCTTCAATATGTCAACTACATTCCGAATTCATGTAAAAAACAGCTGAATAGCTGAATGTCATATCGAAAAACAGACTTGATCAGTGATAACTTTTGTGTATGGCAACCGCAACTATACCTTTTATAAATAAGCTTGGAATTTCCCAGTTTTCATTGATTGTAAACCTCTCATTTTGGATTCGTCACATTTGAATCGCTCAGCTGGCTTTGATTTTGCTATGAGAGCTTCCGGTTCACGCTCAACTTTTGCATTGCCATCTCCACACGCACGTTCCAGTTCCGGTTCAACGTTCCATTATATAGCCAAATGTAGAACTTGCCGTTCTGGCTAATAATTTTCACATGCATCAATCAAAATTGAAAGCCAAAAGCAAAAATTTAACCAGTCAGCACAGTTAAAAGGAGAGAAACAAAACAGAAAACAATTTCCATGATGTGGATTGGAAATATGTTTGTTCGGGGAGGCGGCAGTTGGCACCTATTTAAAAAATGCCCACATTGGCAAAAGCTAAGCTCCATTGGGGTTGGGATGGGGTGCGAGCTGCGAGGGGGTAGCAAATGACGCACTACGCTATAAATAGACCAAGTGCTGTAGGGTCAGCTCAAGCTTTACGGTATGCGGTGCACGTGTAGCAGCCGAACAGGCCAGGTGCTAGCGTCATGGGAGGGAGGTAAGTAGGGGGATCTCACTCACGCGCTCTCTTTCTCTCTCTCTCTCCCGCTCAGTGTGCGCTTGGGTCCAACGGTTGGACGTATGACGAACTGCGGCCAGTCGCGTTTCGCTGGTCAACGTAAAATGTTGTGAGCCAATTTTTTAGCGATTTTTGTTGTGGGTTTTTTATTGCACATTGTTGTTGTAGCTGTATTTGTTATTGTTGCTGTTGATGGCCTCCCCATGCACAAGGCTGCGGCTGCCGCTGCCGCTGCGACCGCTAGCGCTGCTGTTCGCACTACTTCTACTATCAGTCTTCGCCAGCTATCAGGTAAGTCAGTCAGTCAGCCTGCCAGGTTGAAGGTGAGACAGCCCCTGATGACCGGCCCCAATAAACCATTTCGATAATTGTCTAGTCGCATGCACTGGAGTTCATGGATGTAGATGAGTCAGCTTCATTAGGCCATGACACTGAAGATGACGCTGACGATTCCGCAGAGCTGCCGCCCATTCTGCATAACTACGCGAAGGACACCATCGCCAACTTCAATCCACGCAAAATGGATACGCACTTTCGCACACTGTGGGAGCGGGTGCCACAACAGAAGCAGGAGGTGATCAAGCGCAAATAGTTACTGCAATACTCATATGGGCATATCAGAATACCTAACCTATCATATATATATATATATATATATATATATCCTTAAGCAGCACCCATCGTAACTAAGCTAAGATTTATGTCAGCTAAATATTCGCTTAATAACAAAGCTCAATTGGTTTATTTTAGTAATTTTGCCAAGTTTGATCAAATATATTAAGATAACTATGGTAAAATATGGCTTTAAGTTTCTGAATAGCACCATTTGAGCAATGATTTAAGAATCTTATTAATTTTTCATGAAAGACGCACTTCTATAGAATACCAAATGATATTATACAAATAAATGCATGTTTTATATACTGAATAAAACAAAAAATATATGTATCTTAAGGCATTAAACCTATAAAGTATAAAACATCATATAAAGATACCTAGATCAAAGAAGATCTAAATACAATATTAAGTGTTTCTTCAAGCTATTATTAGCTATTATATCAATTATATCAACTAGCCTGAAATATAATCATCGCATAAAAACTTATCTAAAATCAGTAAATATATAAAAAAAAATATAAATATGTAAGTATATAATATATAAAAATAAAAATATATATAAATATAAAAATATTTAAATATTTTAAAAATATATTAATAATAAGAAATATAAATAAAAGAAATTATTAGTACAAAAATATAAAACTACGAAAATTTTAAATTAAAATAATAATAAAAGAGACATATATAAAAAAATTAATAAATAAGAAAATATGAAAAATTTAAAATAAATAAAAAAGGAATGTAATCTTTGAAATATTAAAAAAAAAGTATATATAAAAATATATAATTACAAAAATATATAATATATCTCCATAAATATAAAAAGTAAAATAAATATAAATATAAAATAATAAAAAAATTAAAGTAGATATTCAAAATATTATAAAAATTTAAATAAAAAAAAAATTGTAAAATTGTATTTATAAATACAAAATACCTACAACATAATTTGTAAAACCCTAAGCCTTAGTTACGGCAACACTTAGCGTAGAGAAATGCCTTTAAAACCATATTTATGGGCTAAATGTGACTGCCTGCTGCTTACCTCCGATTGCGTGGTATAAAAAGGGTCGCACTTCATGAAGAAACCGCAACAATAACAACAATAACAACAACAACAACAACAACAAGAACAACTGCCAAGTGGCGCTCAGATTGGTTAGACGATGAAGAAGCAGCTGGGGCGAGTGCAGTGCGATCGGGGGCCAAGACGTTTGGGTCACTGCTAGTCCAACCCGCGCCCAACTAGTTCTACGTACAAAAATAAAACGAAAAAAGCGAGTAAAAAACTTTTTTATTTGCATTTTGTTTTAAGCGGCAGCAACAAAAATTCAGCAGAAGTAAAAAAAAAGACACAGAGACCAATGGTGTTTATTCCCATTTCTTTTCCTATTTGGTTGTTTTTTTTTTTTTTTTTTTAATTTTTTTTGTTTTGTTTCTTCTTTGTTTTGTAGAAAAATGCACAAGTTTTATGCTTCTATAAAAGTTTTTGTGGCGAAAACTTTGCACTTGTCTTGTAGCCGCCGAAAGGGTTTTACAATGATGCGCTACAAGCAGCCCACCCACTCCACAAAGTCTCTTGTTCGACCCTCAGATGGGCATGCCTGGGCACTTTATATATTTCGGGGCAGAATGGGGAACGGCTAGTTATTGGTCTAGCTAGTGGGTGGAGCAAAAGTTTTAGGCGCGAGCCACGCACCTTAAAACCACGCCAAGCCAAACCAAGCCCGCCCCATCCGCCTAATCCGGTCGGACGAGTGTGACACAGAGCAAGTCACTTAGTTAAGCCCGGAGACGATGTCGGTCATTATGCGACCCCGAATAGCTGCTATGCATTATCATTATCATTAAAATAAATTATTAGAGAAAGTCGGACGTTGGGCGTGGCAACTACGTAGAACTAAACGCATTTTGCACGTTTTCTCTGCGCAAATTTTTTACACGATTTTTACAACTTTTTTCGGCGCTTTCAGCTAAGTACACAAAAGCTTTTGCTGGACAGCACACTTCGGGGTTGAACGTGGGGGAGAGAGTGGGTGGGGACTGTTGCCTTTTTGGTCGTCAGAGATAAAAAGTCAAGTTTGAGGCGCTGCGAGTTAGACGCAGCATTTAGTTCGGGGCGCAAAAAGGTTTGCAAGAAATAACTTTGCATACTTTTAGGCAGCGCATGTTAAATACTAAATGCAAGTCTCTAACAAAAGACAATGCGTATGGGGGTGGGAATGTGGGTTGGTGGTGTGCTGGTGTGGATGTGGGGCAGGCCTGCATGCGGAGCACCACGTAATTTCTCAAGCTGCCGTAGCCTGACCACGTAAAGCATAAAATATTTGCAAGCGACTCCAATGCTGATGTCCAGCCTGGTGGGAGGGAGAGGGTGGTGGGGAGGGTAAGCAGAGGGAAAGGGAGAGTGAGGAGTCTAAGAAAAGTATGTCTAAGAAGTTGCCAAACAAGTTGCAGCCGCAGCCTGTGCGACGCAGCTCATTTGAATACATGGCAACAACTTTGACCACGCATTAGTTACACAACAACATAAAAGCACAACACGAAGTGGGCGCTCGCTGGGAGGCAGGTGGCGGGAGGTGGGGGAAGCCTCTCAAGTCCAAGTCAAGTCAAGTTCTCTTGTCGCTGCCAACCGAATGACCTGCCACATCCTTCGTGCTGGCCGGCACATGCAGTTTGTAAACCAAAGCGCATAATTTACAATGAACATTTTGGTCGGTCTAACGGTCTAACGGTGCTTAAAGCTGACCGCGCCACAGACTTGCTGCAGGACTTGGGACTTCATCTTAGTCTCGGTTGCCTGCTCAGACTCAACTCTCTCTCTCTCTCTCTTTCTCGCAATGAAGTGCTGAGCCACGACATTGATGTGGCACTCGGGGCTGCAGCTGCATTTCAACCAGCCACGACTTAGATCAAAACGTGACTTAGTATCTATTGAAATATTAAAATTCTTAAGATTTAATAGAAGACGGCAAACTCGAAACTTGCACAAGCTAAAGGTCTAAGCTTTAGTTTTGTTTATACTTCGTTAAAATATGCTATGACATATCTAAAAGCTAAGTCTTGCACAGCAATTTATCTAACAGCGCTTATGCCAGAGTTTCTTACCAGCTAGAAACCTCAGTCAGCTGCGCTTAGATATTTGTAGACATCATATTTGCTCAATCTGTAATATATACTAGAGATTGCTTGGGCATAATCAACCAAGCATTGATCAGCTGATGAATATCTATCCCACGTTGCATATGCACATATATCAAATGAGCTACTGTTGCAATTGGTATAGACTTCGAGTAATTTGGACGCCTATAAGTACAGGCAAGCGGGCAATACATTAAGCCAGCAGTTACCAGCAAAGCGGCAACCACGAGATGCAGTCGAGTGGCTCGTGGTCTTAAGACGCTGTGGCTGGTCGCACAGCGAATGTCGAGGGTTTGGGCAAATAACTTGTAGGAAATTAAGTTTGTTAGTAATTAGAACACCACTAAGGACACCTGAGCGTCCTTCTGTCTGCCCTGGCAAATTTATATGGCAGGCAACTACGGTGAGCGGCACACACAACAATTAAATCCAAAGCTCGTCGCCTTATACTTTTTGGTGCTGCTGCCGCTGCTGTTGCTGCTCTTGTTTAGCCCGTTTGCTGTGTGCCCGGTTTCGTGGTGTCTTTTTTTGCTCTTGTTCTGGCCTGTTGTTGGTTTTTTGTGTTTAGGTATCTTCACAACCTGCAAAGTAACAAAAGTTTCAAGTCGCCTTGTCGAAAATTCCTCAAGCCGAAAGTTGCCAACTTTGATGTCCAAGCATCCAGCCACCCGACCCGACGGCCATATACTAGCTGCCGGCTTGCACTCCACAAAGTATGGCATGCGTTAGTGGGATAAACAGTTGGGTGAGTAACTATCGCCAAGTGCATGCCTGGGCAGCGGCCAGTTGCCAGTTGCCAGTTGCCAGTTGCCAGTTTCGCCTGCCCTTCTTGGCCACTTGAGCAATCTGGCCAAGTGGCAAAAAGTTTCGTACCTAAGCAGTTGACCCGCGCTCACACACAGCACGAGCTTAAAAGGTAAGTACACTACACTACACAGAAGACGCTCCGTGTTAGAGTCTGTCACCCATTAATTTACTCACTCATGTCTCACACTCCAACAGCAGATGTCAGTTAAAGCCTAGCTCTATAACAACTTAAACCGACTATGCATACGTAGATATTATCTTATATCATATATTATTTCATTCATTTAAGCAAGCTAGATCTAGGAAAGTCTATGTAGAAGTTTTGTTTGTTTTTTGAATTATATTCTGTGAGATCTCTTGGCATTTGAAGACATCTCATCGACAAAACAGAAATCAACATTACCCTATCCACCCAAGCATAACTGAACATTACAGCTGATTAAACCCCTACACACTCATCTAATAAGACTCTCAACTTCAAAGAACGCATATCTATAACTAATCAGAAAACCAACAATTAGCCCCAAAATATACGGAGCCCAAGTTCAGATCTTAAAGTTATGCAAACAACAAAACTATTGCGTGTAAACTTAAACTCTTAAGTTGGAAACACTTTCACTGTATTAACACCAAATTAATTTTGTCTTAAAATTCTGACAAGCACTCGGCTATACACATGTCTCTACATCTTTCAATGTGTGTCTGGCTGTGTGTCTGTCTGACTGTCTGTAAGGACAACGATTGAATTTTAAACAAGAAGGACAAATGCCGGCAATCAAGTGAAGTCATGTTAAAAGAGCAGCAAAATGAAGTCTCTGGCAGAGCTGGGCGCTTGGCATTGTAACAATAATCAATATGCAGCAGTCAATAAAGGCGGGCTAAGGAGTCCGCACAGTCCTTGCCAAGAAGCAACAATTACAGACGCCGGATAAGAGCAAGTGGGGGGAGGGCATGGCCTCATAGTTTTGCTGTGCGTCGGTTAAATGATGTGTAATCGTCTTATGTGCACTTGAATGCCTTTTGGCTTCTAATATGGGCAGCGAGGCGACAGACAACACTGGCGACAAGGACCTGCCAGAATGGACAAGGACACAAGCGTCGGCCGGAGCGTGCGCTTGGCGGGGGCCGGGCCAGAGCGGCCCAAGTAACCAATTCGCACACAAAAGAAAACTTTGCCATAGGCTGACCTCAAAATGCACAACGAACGAGCGCTGACTGGCAAGGACCTGTGGACCCAAGGACCTACCAGGACCAGGTCCTGGCAAACTTTAATTTACAATCAATTCAGGCGTGAATAATAAACCACAAGAAACCAAACAGAGCCCAGCCACTGTCCAAAGACAACGCACAAGTGAAAGTGTTGCCAACTAGCTGCAGCTTAAACTGCTTAGCTGCGTGTGTGGGTGTCTCTATATGTGTATATATATATATATATGTGTGTGTGTGTGTGTGTGTATGTATATGCTCTAAAATTTAGTTACAACACAACACCAAAAGTTTTCGAGCAAGTTTTCAAACAAACAATGCATAGAGCCTGACCCGTTGCCACTGAATGCGTGTACCGAAACCCCAGACCCGGGCCAGACCTGAACTCGAACCCGATTCCAAACCCAAACCCTAACCGCAACACTTCCGCCTCCATTGAGCATTTCAACTTGAACGTCAAGTGTCTTGTCCGGCCGGGTCCCTGGCGACGTATACGTCTGGCTCCCTCGGCCGGGCTATCAATATTGTTTTCCTATTAAATTGATCATTGGTCAGCAACAATTGCGGCTGGACGTCGAGTTAGCCACCCCCTTCGGGCCCACCTCAGCTGCCATTGTTGCCTTTGTCTGGCCGTTGAGTGGCAGCCCATGGGAGCTGCAGCCGCGCGTCCGGCTGCCCACTGCTATGCATTAATTGTACAAATCTAATGAAATTAATTGAAATGCTTGGCTGAATGTTGTGCATCTGAATGTGAATGTGCCTATGAATGGCAGTCAGAGAATTTGAATTTGCTACATAGCCTTAGCTGGCATGTAGTGGCAGCTGCTTGTAGCATTTCGACCACAGCAATTGTCAATCAAAATTTGGTATCTTTGCTGTACGGAGTGTAGCTTGGCATTGCAACGGCCTAGTCGTCTGTCAGCCCATAATGGCTGGCCCAATGCATTGTACGTAGAACATGGACACAATTTAATCTTACATAAATTTTAAATATTCTAATGCGGGCTTCTGGTTTTTTCTAATACAGAAAATTTTTTGTATAAATTGTTATTTTATATAAGCTCACATTTTAAGAATTTTATTTTAGGCATAAAATATAAAATATATAAAATATAATATATATGTATATTTATTTATAAAATAATATATATATTTTTATACAATAAAATAATATTAAAATATTATTAGGATTTATTCAGTATCATTAATTTAATTTATATAAATATTTTCTTGAATTTGTATTATTTATTTATGCTTTAAATGGTGTAACTGGGCTTTAAGAGACATTTGATAAATTATAAGTCAAGATCAGGTCAGGTAGTTCTGAATAAAAGTACATTTTGTTTTTTTGTCACATTCCTTTAATTCATATTATCTGGCTGCTCTAGATCTTCACGTTGGTTTACTTTAGTTTTACTAGCTGTAATTCTTTGACTATTTCCTTTCCTCTCAGGTTCTGTCATCATCTTTACACTCTCTGGGTCTCCTGCTCGCATTTGTTCCAAGAAATCAATCAGCAAATATCAACGAATCCCTATCAACTCACATAATTGTACATAATATACATACATACACACACATATACCTATAAGCAGCAGCTGCATTTATTCATAACGCATCTGCATCAGCAGCCTCGCCCATTCTTATAGCCTACCCCTCAAGTGGCAGCCAAATTCAACTCAATTATGCACAATTACAGACACAAACAGGCCAAGTGGCCATGGAGGTGAGGCGCGAGGCATGCATGCACCGACTGGGCCCCACTGCCCCGGCGACGCTTATTTAATAGCCAAACGACCTTAATAGGAGCCTGAGGCAACTTAACTGCGCGTTACAATGACAGCCGCAGCAGCAGCAGCAGCAGCAGCCGTTGGCAGTGCTCCTAGTGGCGCCTCCTGCAATGAATTCTTTTCCTTTTTTTCGGGGCGTTTTATATTGGATGGGAAGATAACGAAAAGGGACAGAGCGAGGGGGAGAGAGAGGGAGCGAGCGAGTGTGGCTTGTAAGGTGGGGCAGCAAACAAATGCAGTTGCATTCAGGCTATGGGCAGGCGGCAGCGGCACTTGGCTGGCGCTTAAATTGCATGCATAGCTCATTGCTTGGCACTCGACGTGGCTGAAGTGCAGCTGTAAAATGCAGTGTGGTCGGGGATGGGTGGGTGCGGAAGGGAGCCGAGGGGGAGGCCGTGGTGCCTGCTGTCAAAATGGCATTGAATTGCTTAAATACTTTTGGTAATGCGGCAGAGGAGTCGTTGGCTTAATGGCTGGCTGGGAGGCAGGCAGCTGCTTTTTTGGTTGCCATGCGGCATGTGCCCCAAAATGAAGCAACATATGCCAATGGCAGGCCATGAATAAACGGCCTGTGCAACTGCACGACTGTATGAATGAATGAATGAGCGAGCGAGCGAGCGAACGATATGAAGTGCAATCAATGCAAAAATGTTTTCAAGTACACAGCCAGCCAGGCATCCAGCTAGACAAGCAGATGCACCCAATGCACCAGCTGCAACTGCAGGTCCGCAGCACAACTAGAAAGAGAAAGAGACAGAGAGAGAGGGAGATCTATGAGTGTGTATTGACGCACGTCGGTGTGAAAGGATTATTCACACACTATTGATTTCAAATTGAGTTGACTTCAAATCCGTCTGAATTGACAGGCAGTCAGCTGAGGCAAGCAACACATGGCAACGGCTTCAGCTACAGCTTACAGCTTTGCCATGTGTGTGTGTGTGTCTGTGTTTGTGAAACCGGAAGTTGACTAATGAATTTAATTTGCAGTGGGTGTTGAAGCAAATAGAGCGACAAACAGATACACATGCCTGCCAGACGAGCAGACATGAAGATGGAGCTGCCAGCCAGCCAGCCAGCAGAGGAGTGCCTGACTGATTGACTGTCAGATTTGAGTGGCTGTCTGCGCTGTGCGTAAGTAGGCAACTGTTTTTGTTTGGCCAACACTGTGTGGCAGGCATGTGGCCGCTGTCTCAGCATGCCTGCCACATGCAATTACAATGTGCCACACTGGCTTTAAATTGACTAAATAGCATTTCGGTTTGATATTTGATATTTGCTCCATTTGCAGCAATGTTTTATTAGTAGATTTCAAGCTTCTCTGATTGAACAGTAAATGTAGGTTATTTGAATCTCAACATAAAATCGATATTTGTTAATATGTGTGCAGGTCTAATGGGCCACAAGCTAGCTGCTTTAAGCATATAGAATAAATGGAAATATTTCGTTGCATATTTGACAGCAACTTATTGAAAATGCTTTAAGTTTGATAGAGAAGATCGTTTTAGTTTACTTGCAAGAAAAAGGGATTAAAAGTGGAGAATCAATAGCATTTGCCTAGAATATGGCAACGAGATGATAAGAGATCGAATCTTAAGCTGATCGTAGGTGACTTGCCAGCATCAATCACAGACAGTGGCTCGATCATGTGAATCTAATGAATTCGAGCGCCACTTAGTGGCTTCGAAATGAAGTCTTCGCGAGGTGCACGCGTATGTGAAAATAGGAGACTCAAAGCAACTGCTGATGTAGAAGCAAGCTGTCAAATTCAGGTGTTATACTTCACACTAGAGTCAGAGTTAATCGACCTTAAGTGCTTTGAATAAATTCTAAAAAGAAGAAATGTTTTCCTAATTCAGTTTCTAGCTGAAGTTGGCGCTAAAGTTTCATAGCTTCTTGTGAAGATCCCTTTGGTTATCTGAAGATCGTGTTGAGTAGGCGTCGCCTCGATGCGTTGCTAAACATGTCTATGTTGAGAATGGATCTCAGTTAGTTTTACTTCGGCTTTTGTTAGTTACACACATAACAAATATTGGAAATCCTTTTTAATTTTTTTCTTTCGTGTGTCTGATTTTTCGTATTTATGTGTCGCTTCTACTAGGTAAATATTTTTCGCAAGAAGATAATATATTCGTACACATATATCTATATAAGTGGTCGTTGTTTCGTTGTTGATCGTCGAATTGTGAGAAACATGAATGACTATTTAGATAATGCCAGACGCAACATTCAACGGGCGATGAACAGCAGTTACCACTCCCTGACGGAGGCAGCCAGCATGGCCGGTACGTTGGCAACGAGTACCGGCTTTCAAGTTCTGAGTCGTCTAATGGGCCTGAAGGTCCAGGTAATGCCGACATCGGAATCGCCGCCCAACTCGCCGACGCCCTCAACCGCAGAATTAGACTTGCAATCAACAACGACATTCACTCCAGATCAAATCCGATTGGTTAGTGTTGTCTGCGGATTTCCCAAAGATATCGCCATGTATCCCGATTATGTGAAGGGTCAGTTTGGTGAGGATGCTTGGTTCAGGACTTCCACGTCGAAGGCGGATGCACTGGGCGTGGCCGATGGCGTGGGCGGCTGGCGAGTATATGGCATCGATCCAGGCCATTTTAGTCGATTTTTGATGCGCTCCTGTGAGCGTCTAGCCCACTCTGCCGACTTTGAATCGACACGACCTGAACAACTTCTTGCGCGCGCCTACTGCAATCTGTTGGAACAGAAACAGCCCATTCTTGGCAGCTGCACCGCCTGTGTGCTGACTCTGAACCGGGAGAGTGGCATTCTCTATGCAGCGAATATTGGTGACAGCGGACTGTTGATCATACGCGATGGGGCCATTGTGTGTCGCTCCTTGGAGCAGCAGCATCATTTCAATACGCCGTATCAGCTAGCCGTGCCGCCGCCCGGACAGGGACTCAATGTGCTGACGGATGGGCCTGAGTGCGCCGCATTGCTGGAGTTCGATATGCAGCCGGGCGATATATTGATACTGGCCACTGACGGGGTCTATGACAATGTGTCCGAGGAGCTGCTATTGCAGGTGCTCAGCCATGCAGCCGGCGTCACCGATCCCGTCAAACTGCAGATGTACGCCAATTCGGTAGCATTGATGGCCCGCTCGCTCAGCTTCAATCCCAACCATGAGTCGCCCTTTACCCAAAATGCCAGACGCCACAATATCGATGCGCCTGGCGGTAAGCCAGACGACATCACAGTCGTACTAGCAAGCGTTGTTTAATTGACGTTGATGATGCCCACGATTATCACTAAACAGTAATTATTCCATAAGAAAGAGTGCCCCATACCAAATCAATCCCACCTGCGCAATCACTGGCAGCTGTGCACAGCTCTAAGTTATTCCAGTTCAGTTGTGGACAATTGCCAGTGAATGCTCCCGGCCGAGCCGCAATGGCTGCTAATGTAGCTGTGGACCTACGCAAGTCAGGAGTCGGGATTATTTATGAAAAACACAAAAAAAAACAATTAACAAAACAGAACAAGAAAACACAACAAAACAGAAAACACGTTCAACTATCTAATCCGAATTGGTATATATCTCTGTATATATATATATATATATATATATATGTGTGTGTCAATATGTATATACGTATATATCCTATATTTAGGGTGTGGTAGGGTTCGCAATTTAGTTGATATTACTGCTTTAAATTTGTCCGGCATTCTGTAACTTTCTAATCTATAGACTTCAGGTACTCCATTCCAATTATCCCACTATTGTCGTTCTAATCGCCTAATCCATACCTTTTCTTGAAACTTTCAAATGCAAAATTCAGTCGAGTGTTTTTTAACCTCTGGCATAAGATATTAAAAATGTTCTTTTGTGCTAGACAAGTACTTTCACTTGGTTTTCAGTTCATTCTCATATTCATCAGATTGAAAGTCAACTCTTTTTAACTTCGACAATGACAATGTTCTGCTATAAACCAATTCCACTTTCCTGTCCATCTACCTGAAAGATCAAATTTCATGAAAATTTAAGTAAATACATTTATTAATCTGAATGAGCTTCGCTTTTTTAACAACTTAACGCATTTAACGATTTAACATTCTATCGAGCATATGACTAGAAATAACGAAAGAGCTTCCATTATGCGACTTGTTGTATTATAAACCATCTTAGCCCATCCTGGCCAGGTCAGATAACATTCCACATACTAGACGAGTCCAGGTTGTTGTCGCTGTTGCTGTCGCTGTCCTTGTTGTTGTCAGCTTAATTGAAAAATGTTGCCTGCTGCATGTCAACATTTTGATTTCCAATATGTTGTCTGCCACATGTATCCAGGGGCTGGTCGCATTATAAATGGGGGCGCGCCCAGTGCAAAATTTGGCTTAAAATTTCACACGTTTGGCCGCGACATATGTCGCACCGGTCAGAGCTGGAGCTGGCGTTGGCCTATGGCTCGGTTTAACCACTTCCGCATGGGGCACAGCCGTCAAATGCAGAGCGAACGCCAGTGACCTCCCGCCCTCCAATGACATTTACCGTTAG
Organism: Drosophila hydei; assembly: GCF_003285905.1. NCBI lineage: Eukaryota > Metazoa > Arthropoda > Insecta > Diptera > Drosophilidae > Drosophila > Drosophila hydei. The sequence continues at coordinate 3,208,068 of NW_022045685.1, read as the reverse complement.
CATATCAATAACACACGCTGCGCCACAGACCGGACTCATAAAATATGGCAACGGCAACAGTGGCAACAGTCGGTCGTCAACTTCCACGGGGCATGTGAAACGTGACGCGTGATGCCAGCCAGCAACGCCTTGCTGCCACTGCCACACACACACACACATAGGCACGCATCCTCTAGGTGTGCTGTGTGCTGCCAAATGCCCGCGACCCGTTTGATTTTGCATTTCATGCAAATTTTTGGTTGCGACCGTCGACGATGACAAGGCGCACTACAGCGGACAGTCGGGGCAGTTGGGCCAGTTTGGGGCAGAGAACGCGGGCGCGCAACTCTGTCGCATCATCGGAAATGAATCATTTGCTTCGTTTGTCGGCATCCGCTTGGCGCTTATTTCCGTTGCGTCGCTCATTTTTGGCCTAAACCAGCGCCAGCCAAACGGCCAAACGGCGAATCATCCAACCAGCCAACCAGCCAACCAGCCAACCGACCAACTGGTCGAGAGCACGGCCTGACATGTGTGCGCGGCACGCTTCCGTGACAGAACATGGAACCAAGATGGGGGCTCACACAGGTAACATTTTTACACCGTTGCCTTTGACACCTGTCGTTGTGCGACAACAGCCTTAAAGAGCCAGCGTCGAGCGCTCAAAAAAGCGTTAAGGGCAACGACTAGAGCTGCGTGCATTAGTTAATTAGAAGTGCTTGGAATATATGAGGAATATTATATGAAAAAATCTATAAATATATATATATGTTATTGGAAAACTAGGATTGATGTACTTCGAAATGGTTTCATTGAATGAAAGAATTTGAGCTTCAGGCTATGATCTTGTCTTCTCTACCTCTGCCCACCTATCTGTAACGACAATTTCAATAATATTCAGTGAATTCAACTTCTTATTCTAACAGAATATCATTTCAGTCCGGTATACGATAAGTGCTTTCAGACGTTTGCTTAACGAATATTTTTACAGGCTTAGGTCCAGAGTTAGTTTCCTGATGGTCTTTTTGTCTTGGAGATTCGAACTGGAGGCAGTGGCCCGCATATTAGTGGCCTTTTGCTTATCCATCCATTTAAGCTTCTTTCCGCCAGCCCATCCATCAGCTCATCCTTTTATCTATCCGTCCGGCGGGTCGTCCGTCCGCTCATCCATGCGTTTGTCCACACTCATTTGAGTCCCGCATAAATCAATTGCACTTGTCATCAACTCAATTAATTTTTGGCAAACAAAGTGCAGTAAATCAATTGCTTTGGCAGCTCGGCTCGTTGACCATGCCCAGGCGCCAGGCCGGGCAGTGGGCCAGGCACGGGTTACGGCACGAGGGTCAACGTGGCCAGAATGTCCTTTACTGTTGCGCTCCCATTTTTGGATATATATTTTTGCTCTGCTTTTTTTTCCCTTTTCGACGTTTGTCATTGGCATTTTTTGTCACTCGGCGCAGTTTTTCCTCTTTTATTTGTGCGTTGCATTCAGGTTCTGTCCTTATCGGACAGCCGATTCTGCCGACTGCCGACTGCCGACTACGAACTGCCGACTTCGGACTGCCTACTACGGACTGCCAACTGTCGACTGTCCATTTTATGAGCCGCCGCCCCATGCATGTTGACACTGTATCAAATGGGGTTAAAAAGTGATTAAAGTAGGTTTGGCAAATGTCAACAATGTTTATACCGTGGCCATTGCCCGGCCCGGGTTCGACTGCGGGCTCGCAGCTCGCAACTCGCATGGCTTGGAGGCTTATCTGGTAGCGGGGGGCTTAGGCGAGTAACTGTCGTGCGAGTGCTCTTGACGTTTTGGTATGCAGACCAGCCGGTTCGCTTGACCCTGCCCTCCTCACGCCACTTGCCCACCTTCATTCATTCGTTCGTTTGGCTGCTCGATTCGATTTGCAATTTTTTACATCATATCGTTGCCCTTCAGCGCCCTCCATTATGGCCATTGATACAGGCAAACAGCAAGCACATCCACACGAACTCACCCATCCGTCCATCTGGCCAAGCGTCCTTTCAGCCGCGTCTATAGACAGCGTTAAATTATGCAACTTTTTCTTTCTTTTGCTATGCGAAAATTGAATTTATGCATTTGCGCTCCTGCCCGACATGTTTCTCATATCCGCACATCCTGATGGACTGGGATCCTGCCTGCGCGGTGACAGGATCTGCAGCTGACAGAGCTCTGCTGACTGTATGACAATCGATGTTGACATTAGAGAAAATTTTTACTGAAAAAAGTTTTTTAACACTCTCTAATCCCAGTTTAATCAGCATAAAGTCTATGTTTGAGGCTTGTTCTAAGATACTTCCGAGGGATCCTGCGACTGATTCCTTTAAATTCAAAATCAAATAAATTTTACTTTGAGGCTGAGATCAATTATTGATCCGCCTCTGCCGCCACAGTCTGGTCAAGTCAGTGCATAATCATGTGACTCGAATGCACTGAAGCTAAGTTTGGTATTCAAATTTGTAGTCCAAATTTTGTTTGTGTGACATGAAAATCATGTCCGGCTGGTCAACGATGGGTAATTTCTATGCAGCCTTTGTCTTCGACTCCGATTCCGACACAGAGGGTTCTTGGTCGTACGTCATGCTTGGGCAGGCGATTTATTATCAACGAAATACTCCTAAAATTGTTGCGTAAGTTGCACATGCAACTGCAATAGCACAACAAGGACAGACAGCAGGCAGCAGACAGCAGAGTAAACAAGCCCAAAAGATTGTGTGGGTGATGTTTCGGGGTGTATATATCTATATATAAATTACACACCCACATGTATAAATTACCTTTTGATAAATCTCAGTCATCTCTCTCGCTCGTTCTCAATCTGAAAGCCAAGTAGTCAAAATGCAGAAACATATAGAAAAATGTGCAGTCATGGAGTGGAAGATGAAGAGGAAGAAGAGGGGCTGGCCAGGAGCAGGGACAGGGGCCAGGACAAGGGCAGGGGACTGGAATGCAAGGGGGTGGCAACACTGTAAGCTGTTTGTATAACTGTGCTATGCACACACTGTCGCACTTGAGAAATCTTTTCGAACGTAAATCAATCCGTGCAGCTACATCATCGTCCGTCCGACTGCGACTCTTTTCCGGCTGAGAGCCTAGCCAAAAGCTACACCAATTGCTTTTCTTGATTGTTTTGGATGCTGCTGCTTCTGCTTCTGCTGCTGCTGCTGCTGTGCCTGGCCACATATCGAAATGTAAATTCAAGTTGCAGTTGAAATAGTCGTAAGCCCCGCAGCCGTTGCTCAGACCAGACCCGGGAGTCGCCCACTTGCAGAGAGCTATGACAAAAACGAAGCTCTACAAAAGCGATAACGACACTCATCATCAACCAAAGTCGGATTTGCTAGCTGCCTAGCCCAAACTAACTCTGCCTCCTTCTCTCCCGCCTCTCCCTCTCGCTCCCTCTCTCTCTCTCTCTGTGTGTCTCTTTTTGCTTTGCTTTCTCGCTCTGTGTATCTCTGTCTTGCGTATGCATTTCAAAAACGCAATTTTTGGTCCTTTTGGCCAGAAGTTGCATTGCATTGCGTTGAACAATTTCGTTTACTTTGACCCCGGACTCTGGACTAAAAAGATGACCAAGAGCTTGCCACGTTTTGAGCCGTTCTGCCTACTCCTGCTCCTCAGCTATGGCTGCTCTGCCTGCTCCGCCTGCTCTTCCTCGGCTGCTGTGTATTTTCCGTTTTCGTTTACGCATCGTTTGAAATTTCTATGAATTGTAGATGAAATCGGGCCAGCCCGTGGTCCGGCTAAGACTCATGTGTTACTCTGTGGCAGATATACCAAGTACATGTGTCTGTGAGTGTGTGTGTATGTGTGTGTGCGGCTCCTCTTATGACACCTAACCCAGTGCCCTGATCCCGCAACCCCTGGAGTCGGCGGAGTGCATTTCACTTGCAGCGCCCCAGTGTGCGGCACTGCATTTGGTGAGCTCTAGACGAAGGCTAACTTGACGATTCTGTTGCGGCCAGCGACACCAACAGTAGCAGCAACAACAACAACAACAAATTGAAAACGCTGCCCCCCAACAAGGAGCACTTCAAATCCCAGAACACAGAACAGAAAAAAAAGAATAAAAACCTTGCAGTTGGCCCGTTGCGTAAGGATTACAATGAGAGAGTGAATGCAGCTGCCGGGCTGGGGCCAATCTTTCATGACGAAACAAATATCCTCATAATTCAACAGGAAAATTGCCTGGACTGGCCCGGACAACGGCCGGCTCCTCCATAGGCCTACGCCAGAGGCTCCAACTACTGCGGATGCGTGGAGCTGCCTTTGCCTTCTGCTGCCGGCGACATCGTTTGTTACTCCTGTTAGAAGTGTGCGTGTGTGCGAGTGTGCGAGTGTGTGTGCGTGTGTGTTCCTATGCGGCATTTGCTTTTGTTGGTTTTCGGTGATTTGCTTTGTCAGTGACAAAAATAATAACAGCCAGCCGCAGGCAATGGGGCCCAAGTCATGTGCCTCAGCTGCCCCGGCTCCATATGTCAAGGACCTGCTACCAAGCCATTGTCTAGGTATATGCGGCTATATCCCCACTCTCAGTGTGTGTGCGTGGGCTGTTGGCCATTTTTAATTACCACAATTTGAATTGCTTAAATAACTATTTGGATAACAATCAGTTGTATGCCTCGCCTCGTGCAACATCAAAGCCGCTCCACATTGCCTCTGACATGGCCTTAAGTCATCTGCCCCGCTCTGGGGATTAACTCAGTATTCTCTGCCATGCGATTAGTTTCTATTTGACTAATGAACTTGGCACTCGAGGCCTCTAACCACATTCATGTTGCTGCCCATAAGCCTAACTTACGCCTAAACTCAACTCAACCTAGCGCGCACATTGACAAGCATATCTATAACTATCCTGACTATATTGGGGAAACTCTTGATGGCAACGTGATACAGTTTTCCGATTACTCACTGATTGTGGTATATATCTCCTATAGAATATCTCTCTGGCTTGCCTGCCTTAAAGTCTGTTCGTTCTCAGTCCACGTTCAGTTGCGTTGAGCAGAAACTTCTTAAGTCATTCGTTTGACTCGTAAACCTGCCAAGCCCTACAGCTTGGCTGCTTCACAAATACAAACAATAAACATTTTGTACTTTTTTTTTCTGCATTCATTTAAATGCGGCCTAAACAAACTTTGGGCCAGGCGAATGGGGCCGGTGTGGGCAAGTCGTCTCGCTCGTTTGTCTCATAAATAATCAACCAATTATTTTGCTGTCAATTTCAACACGGCCGGCGAAAACGCAATGCCAACGCCTACCCAAACTGCAGGCAGGACGAGCTGGCGACGTGCCGAGCCGGGCAGGACATGCAACCCGCTGGGCTGGGATGTCTTCGTCCTTGTCTTTGTCCGCAGCCGTCGTCTGCGACTGTGCGGACACGCAACACGGCGCAGCGGCGCAATAAATTTTGGCTGCAGCGCCAAAAAATCCAAGCCAATGCACATACAAAAGGACCGCGACTATGAACTACAACTGAGAGCTGGAGTCGTAGTCGCAATTGGTGTCGAAGTTGGAGTCGGAGTCGGAGTCGGAGTCGGAGTCTGTTGAGTTTGTCCAAGGAATTTGCCAAAGATCCGTTACCGTAAATGGCAGCCGTGGCAGTTGTTGCAGTAGCATGACTCTACGAAAGAAGTAAAACAGCGACAAGCACTTAAAGCCTTCCCCTGTCTGTGTGTGTATGTGTGTGTATGTGTGTGTGTGTGTGTGAAATGTACCTCATGCCACGATTCAATTTCACGGTCGTATATCATTGCGTTTTCAGTTACAGTGCTCGACAATGCACCGTGGAACTTAAGCTGAATATCTGAGAGCAAACTCTGGGCGAGTCTACCAATGAAACAAATTTTATAATTTAAAGCTGAATCAATATTGAAACATCACATTTCTATGTATATATATTTATATGTAAATATAGAAGTAGATTCGCATGTAGTAAGCCCACTGTGCTTGCCTCAAATATTTCTGGACTTTTTTTTTGGCACGCAGCGCACGCACCGGGCGGAAGTCCTTTAGCAGATTATCTGCGCAGGCAAGTCAAAGGAGAGGCGGCTCGCATAGATTTGTAATTGAAGGGCGTGTTCGCAGTTGCCCCTCATCGATTCGGCGAAACACGGAACCACTTGACTGTGACTGAGACGGTGGCAAGTATCGTTGTCTCCGCTTGTGTGTGTCGGAAAACGGAAGGGGCCATTAAGTGATGCCAATGATTAACAACGGAAGTATAGATTTCGAGCACTGCGCTCGGCAAACTATGGCTAATCGATGGGCTGCCCGGGCCTAATGGCATTTGGCCATAAATCAAAGCGACTCTCAATTGTGTGGCAGCGCTTAAAGCTGAGTTGCACGCAAAGCACTCGCATACAGAGAGAGATAGGGAGGGAAAGAGTGAGAGCGAAAGCTCGATCAGTGAATCTTTGGAAAGCTCACACATGACTTGTCTCTGTCTCTCCCTCTCTCTCTCTCTCTCTCTCTGCGTGGAGCAACATAACTTTTGACTTTGAAATATTTGCGTTGTTTGCGTAGTCGAGGCTGGGGTATTTGAAATGTTTGCCAACTGGCAATGAAATAAAACAATAAACGTAAATAACTTTCAATTGAATAGTTTTGTGGTGGCAAATTTACGTTCGCCATGACGCCAAAATGGCCCGAAAAGCCAAGGCCCAAGCCGATGCTAGCCGAGGCACCCAAGAGACTGCCGCTCCAGTCATAAAATTGGGCATACCCAGAACCGGGCCAGGACAATGGCGCGCCATTAGCAGCGTCCCCATGCATGTCACATTTTTGCAATAGTCCCACTATGCGCGCTCCCTCTGCCCCACTCCTCCCCCTTCCATCCCTTCTCCCCTCTCGCTCTCTCTCTCTCTCTCTTCATGTGTATCCCTTTCTTTTGCTCTGTATAAGTTGATTGTAATTTTGTAATTTTCCGAGTTTATTATCTGTCAACATTATCACACACACATACACACGCACACACACTCACACACAGAGAGCAGCATTTCGGTTTTATACGAGTTACTGTGCAGCAGTTAAGCACGCAACCCCAATCCCGCTCCTGCCCCCGCAGCACCACTCTCAACTGGTGCCCATTGGCTGGACCCATGGACCGTAGTCGGGCATAAAATGCTTTGCTGCCGCCATCGCTCTTATCTTGTCTCGCATAAAACGCAACAACACCAAATAAACTCATCGAATTTCTGTTGTTAATTGAAATAAAACTATTTTAAGTGTGTGCCCCAACTCTAGCCCCAGCTCCAATACAACCCAAAGAATTGCCCAAAATGCGACAACGACAAATTTCGTAAATGGGCGACATTACGCGTAAATGTTATTAAATAAATGTTCTTCGTATGCGGCTTTAAAATTGCTCGTCCTAATCGCAATCTTTGAATGTGTGTGTGTGTGCGTGCCTCTAAAAGGGCTCCAGGCTTATTGAATATGCATTCAAGTAGTTGCTGCTAGAGTTAAGATGCTTAAAGATGAGATATAAAGAGAAGACATAGAGTTTCATTTTCCAGAACTGATCGAGATTCAAGTGAAGACTTACAATGAGATTGAAATGTATTATTAATGTGCTTCCCTCAGCCCTGGTATACTGTAGTTAATCTGAAAGCTTAGCTTAAAGCAGCTAAGAAAACTTTTAATTAATAGTAAAATGTCATAGGAGTATAACTATCAATGAGAAAACATACCTAACAGCTTTTTATAAAGCGAAAGCTCACTTCATTACCCATGTGATCAGTCATCAATCAACTTCACTGTTCAATCAATGTGCTTTTCACAAATGCGTAAACTGTATATGAATCTTTAAGTGACAAGCTTAAAGCATCTAAAAAAGCTAAGCAATTCAACAGTATTTATAATAAATCAACTACTAATAAGTCTTACCATTGCCGAAACCTCAAGAGTTAGGCTTGGAAAAAGATTTTTACAAAGCTCTAGTAAACTTCATTACTGCACAACTAAACTTGTCTTCTATAGATTACAAAACATACGCAAAGTTTTTACGCAATGTTCATCTAAAAGCTAAAGGCTCTAGAATCTCTGCTTGATCAAGCATTAAAAAGCTCTATTGATCGATCTTCTATTTGATCAATTGTGCGAAAATCTCTAGTCTACAGCTTTATAAAAAGCTGCTGATCGACTAACTGTACGTCTAGCTAAGTCTATTTGTATATGCAACTTGCTCTGCACCTTTGCCACAATATAAGCAGAGTTTTGGCGTGCTAAGTACGGCAAAGAGTGAAGTGCTAAAGAAACGAAAGAGCAGAAGAAAAGAGCAACAGACACATACACGAAACTCATAAAAATGCTTTGTGGTTGGCATTTTTTATTGTGCAACTCGACGAGCTTTTTGCGCTAACCTCGTCATCAGATTTAAGAACCCTAACCCCCAAGCACAGCTCTCTTCCTCTCTTTCGCTCTCCGTCTCTGTCTCTGTCTCTGTCTCTGTCTGCCTCAACAGACACATACGCCGTGCTTTAACTTTTTTTTGTATTTTGTTTTAATTTTTTTTATTTTGTTTTTTGTTGTGTAAACTTTACAAAGCATTAACACCTCATGGATGGGACCGACGAGGATGCGAGCTAAGCAGACAAAGTGGAACTTTGATTGTGGCAGGGGCGTCGGTGTTGCTGTTGGTTGAACAATGGATTGCCAGGGTTTCACAAAAGAGGGGCACAGAGTGCACAAAGCAAAGCAGAAATCAAGTTAAAAGCTACGAAAAGAACTGCAAAACTCAAATATCGTATGTCACGTCACAACGCACAGCACACAGCACTGTTGCAGCCAACGGCCGGCAGGTGGCGCACGTAGCCAGCGTAAAAGAAATAAAGCGCAGCAACAACAATTTGCCATCTACTATGTAACTTGAGTAAGTTTCGCACAACTTGCAACACACTTAACTTGCGCTCATTTAGATGTCACTTTCAAGTGCCCCTCCCTTTCCTACCACTCGTACGCCGCCCCTGCTCAAGCAGCTGTCAAACTTCATTCGATTCAATTAAAACATGCGCGAATCGACCATCAACTTTTGCCGGCTGTCTGACAAATTTCATAGGCATTGCCTAATTGTTGCAAATTATCAATTCAAATCACGTTAAAAGTCTTCAGCTTCACATTTCACTCCAGCAACAATTCTTCGACGTCGAACGGGAGCTATTTATGGCGGATGTGCTTTGGCTTTCTGTGGAGCTTGCGAGTTTTTTTTGGGGGGTTGGGATTTTGGGCCCTGCGGCAGAACAACAAAAAAATTATCATGCAGCACGCTTAAATGGCTTTTCAATTAGATTATGTCATTCAAGGCAATGACAAGCCACGCCCCAACCTTCCCTTCCCAAGTCGTATCAATTTCTGTTAAGGAAAACCAAAAAAAAAAAAGGCGAAAATAAAAACCAACACAAACAACTTGAGTTCATTAATTTTCTCTGTGAGGCGCAACAATTAACACGAAACCGAACCGAACTCAGCTGAGGTGGGGTTGGCGAGGCCGAGGGCGAGGGCAGCAGGCAGGGTGCCCAGAGCCGGCAAAAGCTGCCAAACGTACAACAAAAAAAAAAAGAAACAATATTAAACAATATGCCCAACTGGCAGCTCAGAGGCAGCCCCGCCCCCTGCTCCATAAACGTGACGCTGCTAATTAAGTTGACGCATTCGCTGGCTGGCTGGCTGGCTGGCCTTGGTCCTGCTCCTTGGCGTTCCTTTGCTCCCACCGAATGTTGTTGCGTGTGCCTAGCAGTGAAGTCACACAGGTCTTAGCTTGAGTCGGCACGTTGCCAGGGGCGAGGGCGTCGCTGTCTTGCGGTAAGCTTAGGAAATTTGCATGGTTGATTTGGTGTTAAGTTCGCTCTCCGTGCGTAAGACAGAACTGAAATTCTCAAGAACGAGCAGCCCAACAGGTGACACAGATGAAACGCACAACGGCCTGATGACAATTTCCAGAAATGCCAGATGAAAAAGAAAACCATTCAAATCGATTGAAATACAATCGAGTGGGCGAAACACTGTGTAATCAAATATTTCAGCAGTAAAGAGGCAAGCAAACTCGTTTCACATCAAGCACCAGTCGAAGTACTAAATACACACGAAGCACCTCAAATTTGAATGCTAATAGCAATTCAAACTGATGTTGCTCAACTTACAAAAGTTAGCTTAAAGCCATTCAAATTATTAGTTTATTTGAATATAGAGAATGAAAATGATTTTGTTATTACATAACAGCACATAATGTGGGAAAGTCATCAAACATCGAAACACATCAAGCTGTTTGAGCTCGCTGCAAGCGCTGGCTCTGGTTATCCAGCTGAATTTAATGCAGTCACACTATGAAATGGCCTTCACTTTTGGCTAAATACTTTTAGACAAATCTGAGCCTGGCAGCGCATCCAAGCCAGCTCGCATCGAAGCTGGCAGTAATAGCAGAGGAATGAACTTGAAACACTGTAGAATAGATCAGATTAAAGCATAGATAAGGCTAGACCTAATTAGTATATGTTGGCTTACAGGTCTTAAGGGAAACTTGACGCCAACTTGACCCATTGGCTTCAACTGGTTGCCCAATGCATAAACATAATTTGAAAGCAAATAAAAGAGCAAAAAAATAAGCATTCCCTTTTCGTTTCATTTCTTTTTTTTTTGTTTTTGGCTAACACAACAAGCTGGGCATAAAGAACATTTGTTGATTGGAGCACTTGAGGCTGAACGATTGATTCTTTAATGCCAGCTCAATGGCGATTTACGAGCTGGCTCGTTAGAATAATAGATTCGCTCTGCCTCAGCGCGCAGACAAACAGAAGAGCCAGCGAAGCCGCTGAGCCACTGAACCACTGAACCACAACAAGCTGCTCGACGATAACAATAACACAATAACGAACACAGAGAGCAGCTCGAGTGGCAAGGCAAAGGCAAGCAAGGGAAAAACAGCAAAAATGAAATAAAAATTTATTGAAAATGCGTGCGAAAAGCACTTGAGAATTTTCACAGCCGCCGCCAATGTGAAGTGCCCGACGCGAGGTCCTTTTGGTCCTTGCTGCTTGCTCCTTGCTCCTTGGGTGCTCTGTGGAAGGATGCGTTCGCTTTGAATTTGCGCCTTTTGTTTGCCGCGTTGGCGATCGCCTTTTTTTCGAGTTTCAGCAGCACATCAAACGCCTGTCCAATATATATGTGGGCGTGGGCGTGGGCGTGGCACACTTGTGGGCATGCCGCACACTTGTGTGCGTGTATATGCATGAGCACTCGAGTGCTGGCTGTGCGTTCAGCTCACCAGCTTTGATTTCTTTTGCTTTTTGCGCATATAATTAGTTTAGTCAAAACTTGACTTGTGGCAAGCCCCTTCGAGTTGGCTAAACTTGCAGGCAGCTGCTTGGCTTGTTTTTCTCGCTTCTTCTATCTCGACTGCAACACGCGTCCAGAAATGTGTTGCATACGAACAGGCGGCCAAGTGAGCTGAGCACAGATAGCTGCAGCCGTGCGAAAAGTTTATCAAATGTTGCGTATGAAGCAGCCCGCGCCACCGACTCCTAGCCGGTCCTGGCATCTGCCGACGCCTTCTTGTTTTTTCAACTGTCATTTTGACAGCTGCTTGGTTGCTGTTGCTGTTGCTGTTGCTGTTACTGTTGTTGCAAAGGCTGCATGCACAGACATGTAACACCTTTAGCTTGGGCCAAAAGTTCCTTTTTTTCTTCTTGTTTTTTGCCTGCCAACTTGACTGACTGCATGTTAAAGAAGCAGCCGCAATTGCAGGCTAAGGTAAAAGAAGATGACATCAGTTGTTAACTTGGCGTTCCACACACACACACTCACACACACCTGCAGGCCATAAGCTAGCCAGCTGGCTAAGACAGGAGGAGGCGGGGCCAGCGTGGAGCATATGCAGAAGATAAAGCGCCTGAATCCGGCTGTATATGCAGCTGTCAAAGACCAGCCGCCAAGTTGTGCTGCAGTTTAAAAGTTGCAAAATTACAGTAATATAGACAGAGAAAAAGAGAGCAAATGAAAGAGAGAGAGAGTGAGAGCGAGAGTGACTGCTAGTGTAGCTAGGATGTGCGAAAAGGAGCAGGAAACGAAAAGAAACTTAGTGGCAGGCAGCAAAACTAAGGTAAGTGCCTAACTTTGACAGAAGACACTCAGTTAAGCAAGTATGAGCCACTTAGTAGGGCGTGCACGACTCACAGATACTGTTTAACCAAATATTCTTATATCTTTTTATGCGACAATTTTAATCAAACTTAACTCTGAAGAGCTTTAAATTCTGGTAAAGCCTTACTTCTAGCTCATACAAAACTCTAACTAAAGGCAAATGATTCAATTGATTTACTAATATTATTTTGCTATACTTTGACAATCAATATGACTACGCCTATTTATTTTTCTCCTCGCATCATCAACATAAATTGACATAAAATTTACTAAGATTGTGGTTTGATAATGCATAAAAAATAAGCTTAAGATGCTCATAAAGGAAATAGTTTATCTATTGAAAATGACTGTGCAGATTTCATTTTTCATTATACTTGTGTTTGTGCTGCATTGCATGGATTCAATGCTTCATAAAAAAAAAAGTCTATTCAAGGTACTCAAGCTTTTGGCTTTGGAACTGCCATGTGCCAAGCTACAAGCCCTCAAAAAAATGGTTTCCTTTACTAATAGAAGTAGAGTCGATCAGCTATCTATCATTCCATCTCAGAGCTCTTGAATGCATTAGCACAAGCCACCGCTAAGCCAAGTGCATCGCTTTATTTAATTTCACAAAATCTAATGTTAAGAATCTGCGCTTCGAGCTACTCTTAAATAGATTTGAAGCTCGTGCTTAAGCCACATCAGACAGCAACAAATTGGCACATGAATATTCGATAAATAACAATAAAAGTGTTATTAAAAAGTTTTGCGGCAAAGCAACCGAAAGTGACTTAACGTTTTTATCGTGTCAATAAATAAACAAGAGCCGATGAAAATTTAAGACCGAGTGCAACATCAAAGGGCGCACGGCGGAGCGGAACTGTAAAGCGGAAGTAGCTCAACAATTTTCAACACGTTTGTCGGTTGCGTGTTGTTGTTGTTGCTGCTGCTTCTGCTGTGGTTGGTTATGTGTGTTTGCTTTTTATCACACTCACTCACACCGTAAGGCAACGGGCCACACACGCACACACACGGAAAATCATAAAATTTTAACGAACCTATTGAAAGTTTACACATTGCCGCTTGATTTCACCGGGCTGCAGGAAACTTGCGCCCGGGCGACACGGCGAGGGCGAGGGCGAGGGCCAGGACGTGGCCAAGGCGAACGTGTGAAAAGCGCCATCGAACGGCAAAGATTTTCACACTTGGAACATTAAGGAAATTTATGAACACACACACACACACACACACACTTGCAAATAGACGGCACGACGCACATGTTTCATGCATGCGCCGAAAAGTGTGCTACAGGAAAATTAAACTTACCTATGTAAACAAGACAAGAAATGGTCTGCATGTGTATGTGTGTGTGTGTGTGTGTGTGGGCGGAAGTTATGTTCAAACTTAATTTAAGGTTCAATAGCGTAACCAAAGAAAACCGCAAAAACTTTGGCTGCCTGAAGAAAACGCCAAGCAGCTGGTGGCATAGGGGCTGGGTACTTGGGCTTTGGCAGGACGAACGAGTTTTGTGTAACATAAAATCTTGTGGTTTATTAGATTTTAATAATTCACACGAATCCAGGCAGCTAGTTGAGTGTGTGTGTGTCAGAGTCTGTAGATACCTGAAGAAGACACATGACAGTCGAGTCGAGTCGACTCGAAGTTGAAGCTGGAGCTGGAGCGACTTGGAAGATGCGTGCATTTGAAGTCAACAAAAAACTAACTTTTATCTGTTGGCGCGACTAGTCCCCCGTCCTCTGCACTGTCCGTCATAGCTATATGTATATGTGTGCACGGCAACACTTTGGCTCTGGCTTCCACTTCCGACCGAAAAAAGCACCCGAAGGTGTGTTTGTTTTAACAACAACAACGACAAATTTGTGGCATATCAGCGGCATGTTGCGTGGCTTGTTGCAAGAAGTGTGTGGCCAGGTGGCGCGTGTGTGCGGGCAAGTGGCCCACAACAAACTGGCTGCTGGCTGCTGGCTGCTAGCGGTTGGCTCCTGGATAGCATGGATTAAGAGCGCGCATACGCTAAGAAATGCCACTAAAGGGAATTGATTTGCTCAGACGATGCGTTGCCGTCTACAAAATACGAGCCAGTTGAAACTGGCACTTAAATATTTGATTAAGCCTGTAGAGCAGCTTAGCATATAACTAGTTGCATTAAGTTGACTAAATAATCAGGCAGCTTTCCACATAAAGCGAGCCAAATGAGCCAGCAAAACTATTTTAATTGTACGGCAGAGCTTAGCATAATAAGTTTATATCTTAACTAGATTGTTGACTCAAGGAAACAACTATTTTAGAGCCTCAAAGATCGTTGTGCACTTAATAACTAAGTAACTAGATAAGTAAGCTGCTTTCAAATGAGCTTTCAACAAGTTCTGTAATTGCTGAAACTCGAGCGTAAATTGAGCGTAATAAGCTTTAAGGAGCTTTCAAAACTGCTGAAGCTTGCTTAAATGAGCTTTAAAGCGTTTCTAAGCGCTACGCTTTCGAGAATCTAAGCTGAGACACATCACCGTCTTCTAGTTAACGCTCTTGATCATTATCTCTTATGCTATTTCGAAGCACTCGACTGGCCTCTGCAAGCCACTCATATTTATGGATGCATGCAAAACATTTGCCCTCCACTTGGTTTAAGGTCTATAACAGTGTATCATGCAGCTATTTAACGATATAAACTGCTCGAAGGGGGATGCATCAAGGCGCAGCTGGAACTTCAACAGCAGTTAGTTCGACTCAAGCTCAAAGCTCAGGCTCCATAAATTTCTGTTGCACGCCGCCTGAAAGCATGCGCTGCACTTTTTCAGAACTTTTTGCCAGCCAAGACGCAAAAACAAAGACAAAAAAATAAAATAAATCAGTGAAAAATGTGGAGCTTATGATCAAGTGTTCCCACAAGAATTGCAAACTTTCTGCCATTCTGAAGTCTTTTCGTATCTCTCTTCTTTTGTGTGCTTTCGCTGTTCTTGCCTTTGTTGTCTCGCTGGATGTCCTTTCGTGCTCTGTCCTGTCCTGGCCTGTCGAAGGCATCATCGAAGTTATGTGCTGCACTGGCCCCAAAGGTTATGCAGCAAAAAGTTTGCATAGCTGCGGCAACAACAACGACAATCGGTTGACAACATTGACCTTAGACCGAGCTCCATACCAGCTCCATATCCTGCAGGCATAAGTGCATAAATAGTTCATAAACTATTTTTTAACAAAGTTATCCGCCTGCTGCTGGCTACCAGTTGGTGGTTGCTCTTCAGCTTCTTGAGCTGGGGGCTAATTGCATTTTACACCAATTAATTTGCTAAGTCGCAAAGCAAATAAATCGCAGGCAAACAACACAAAAAAAACAAAAAAAAAATACAGAAAAAGAAAAATAAATTCAATGCGCAATAACGAAAAGCAAACAAACAGAACAGTTAAGGGCAGCTTGTAACCCTCCAGTCGCAAATCAATTTGAATTTCAAATTAACATAAAGCGCTCAGCCCATGTGGGCCCGAGTGTGGGCCACCACAACTACAAGAGTCCAAGGAAATGTTGAATAACTCGCAAGATTTGCGACTCTCGCTGGCCATGCAAGCTGAGAGCTGCCGAGGGGCAGCGAAGTGGCTGCCTTTTGTGTATTATACAAATGCAATGGCCACTGCTGCTGGGGCATCAAATGTCGTGCCCCACGCCAGACGAACGATGTCAGCTACACGAAATGCGAAATGTGTGCAAACAAAAAGCATTGCTACTTCTCGGCGGCAGTCCAAATACAAATTGAATTTTCTACTTAAAGACAATGGCTGGCAAATTTTTAAGCAGAGCTCAGACCGTGCAGTGTGAGCGCTCATTGGAGACTGAGCTGATAGAATGGGAGAGTCGAAGTGAGAGAGTCTGAGCGGGGCGTCTTTGTCGTCGTCTCTTACTTTGTGGAAAAATGAAAATATTAATTCCCAGCGGGTTATTTGCGCTCCTTGGAGCGGATGCTGGACTGCTGCAGTCGATGCCGTTGTCGATGCGTGCTAACGGTAAACCGAAAGGGAACAGCTGCTCACCATGCAAAACTCACAATAGACAATGAAAATGAACTGCATAGACGCAGTGTAGACATTCACGTTGGACATGGACGATTGCCGAAAGATCGAGTGAGAGGAGCAGGGAGTAAAAGTGGAGCAGAGAGAGAGAGAGAATAAAAAATTTGGCAGACAGGTGGAGCGTTGGCTGTTCAAAATTATCGTCGTGTTGATGATACTCTTCTGATTCAATATTCACGGAAGAATGGGGAACTGAGCAGTAGAACAGTAGAACAGAATATATATAGCAGAATAAAAACCAAGCAGTGTGATGCTAGAACAGAAAAGTTCTGCATTAAGCAGTGAAGTATAACAGAATAACAGTACGGGAGCAGAACAGGAAAATAGTGCATATAGTAGAACAGTATAACAGAATATAAGTATAACAGAATATCAGCAGATCTGTATAACAGTATGACAGAGAAATAAAGCATCAAGTATAACAGTATAACAGAATATAACAGCTCAACTGTAGTCTAGTATAACAGTGTAATGATAACAACTTAACAATATAACAGTGCAAGAGTATACCTATATAAAGTAAAACTGTATAACAGTATGAAAGTATAACAGGATATAACAATGTATGTATGCTTAAAATATTTTATAATTATTGATGCAGAATAAGTTAAACAGTGTATAACGGCATAACAGTATGTCAATATAAAATTATAAAAGTATAACAGTGCTATATGATGTACATATATTGCTGCACACTGTTGTACGTTCCCTCTGTTATTTTTTTTGAATATATATAATCCAGTTACATAATTACTGTAGCTAATGCAATGACTAATAAAAGTTACGTTCAAGAAAATCTTAAGGTACTCCCAAAACAAAAAAAAAAAAAAATTAAAAAGAAAACACTCTCGATTCCCCTGCCTTGCAATTTTAGAGTATTTATGGCTGGGGTCCAATCAGGGCTTTCGTCGGTGGCTATTGTTCGAGCAGCAAACGGGGGACGAGTCTATGGCGCTCTATCTTTCAATTCAGCAAAAATTAATTTATTACATCAATATTTATGTTTCACTTAAATTATAATGCGTGAATGCAGCCAGCCCCTGTTTAAACATTTTTTATGCCATTCATTTTGCGGCCTCTGCCAAAGCAAACAAAGCTAGCGGCGGGCGGGGCGTACAGATAGATGGGCAGGTGGGAGGAGGGCAAAGGGGGGCAAAGTGGAATAAATGGAAAAAAATGGAAAATTGTGACCGCAATCAGTCATAATAAATATTAAAAATAGCGCATAAAGTCAAACATTGGCAACTGAACTGCTTTGCGCCAGAGAGCAATTCACATTCCGCTCTTTCGTTCTCCCCATTTACCATTCCGCTTTGCCGTTTTCCATTGCATTTCCCATTTTTCAGCAAAGTTTTCTAATAAAATAGTGGGGCCCCGTGTTGTCGGGCGTCGTTTTCGGAAAAGCAATTGCAATTGCGCAACTTTTTGGCATATTCAAAAACCATTTGGCTATCAGAAAGTGTTTCAACAAATATTGACAGACTGCCAAAGGGCTATAGACGCCGGCGAGAGAGCGAGAAACAGAGAGCGGCAGAGGCCGAGAGAGCGAGAACGAGAGGACGCCTATAAGAGCGAGCAGGAGAGCGAGAACTGGGTCGACGTTAGCTGCAATGGCGTTTCACGGCTTTGCTCCCATAATTAGCAGTTAATATTGCATAGCGGCAAAAGTTTTTCGCTCGGGCTCCTACTCTACGACTATACGTACATTTATATATATATATATATATGTTTATATGTATGTGTGTGTGTGTGTGTTTGTAGCGTCAGTTTTATTTCTATTTGCGCTATTTGTCTAGAGCCGGCGAATGGAAACGGCATGGAAATTGGAATGGGAAATCTGCCGTTTAATAAGCTCACAGTTTCTGTTTGTGTTTTCCAACACTGCAAACAGTCGGCTAAAGCAGCGCCTCATATGAGCCTCGACCTCCGCGCCGACAACTTGCAAGCAAAACTCAAACACGCCCACACATGCAGCATTCCACTCGCTGACACTTGAGCTTTGCTTGGCCTTTTTTTTTAGCCAAACACTCGACTGCCTGCTTCTAGCACCCAACCCCTAAGAGCCCACCCCATCCACTTCTCCCGCTCGCTGGGTTTTTGCTCATTTTTTGGTGTCAATGAACAGTTTTAACATATTAGCAAAGTTTCTTAAAGTACACATATAAATATGTTTGATGTGTGTTTCAGCTCAAGTTGAGCGAAGGGGGCTTCACAACTGCGCCCAGGCAGGGCAGGCACACACACACACATATATTTATATATATAAATACATTCTTGTATCGGGCACTATGCACTGCTCTCTGTACATTAAGTCAACGTCAATTTATGTAACTTGCCATAATGAAAGCCTACAAGTCAGCTCTTTGCTGATTCTTTGAAGTAAGCTAAACAAAAAACAAACGATTCGAGCAATCAACTTTGTCTTATTCTGCCAGGCACCGTTTAATGTACCCACGGCAAATATTAGCAAAAAAAAAACGGATAGAATTAATAAATTGATGTAGAATATATAAACGGAGCGATTCAATTTGTACACATAAAAGTAGGCAAAGCACTGTATAACAGCTTTGCCCTTTTCAGGCAATAAGTTAGCAACAGCAAAATCTTTAAAGAAATAATCTTTCATGAAATCTCTGCCCAAAAGTGAAAATAATTCACCAGCTATAAAACTTGAGCCAAGCTATGCGAACTATTGTCACGTATACACAGATACACACATACGTATATGTATATACGCCTTCACACACACATGCACACTGTAGCTAGAGCTCCTTTCGATCTTTGTAATCAACTCAATAAAAACAATTTTCGATATTAAATTATCATTTTGCCCCATCGCACGCGCGCTACTACAATCGAAGGGGCAAAAGGCGCTGCCCACACACACACACATAAACACACACGTATAGCAACAACAATTGTGAACTGTTGTACAACAAAAGCTTGTCGTGTCGTGCCGTCGCTTAATCATGTCAATGATTTATAACGCTTTCAAGGAGCGCGCCAAACTCGAAGTTGTCGACGGCAAAGTCGCACCGAGGTGAGGCATCTTTATGGTGGGGTATTCCTCTGATGACTTGCCAGACAAAGCGAAGCCACTAGCCTAGTGGTAACCAGTGAAGATGGTAGAAGTGGTGGTGGTGCTGCTGCTGGTGGTTGGTAGCGAACATAAGTTTTGCAGCTACTTATATGGCAGCGAGTCGGAAATTTATCTCACGAAAAATGATTTGGCTCATTATCAACAGCAGCCAAAGTGCAGCAAATGGCAAGAAAGAAAGAGAGAGAGACACAAGAACACAGACAGAGTAAGAGGCAGCAAGAGAGAGAGTCTGGGAGATAAAGATGGGCAAAAGTAGCAAACACATCGAACAAACGCATAAATCAACAACAAAAACAGAAAAATGATTTATTTTTACACAGCGAAAGAGACAGACGCAAAAGAATTGAGTGTGAGACAGAGAGAAGGAGTGAGCGAGATGAGCAAGTCTAGTAATGAGGGTTTAGCTCGACTCGTATATGATTGCCTCTAATAAGAAAAGTGGCAAAAGTGTATAGCACGGGCATAACACCGGAGCTTCACAATCATTGTGAGTGCCAGGCAGAAGCTGGGCAAGGAGCAAGGTGAGCCAGGATGGAGGCAGGATGCCTGCTACCAATAATAAAGTAATCAAAGCGATATGGTGTTGATGCTGCGGCAGCTGCTCGTGCTTGTGTCCATTGTTGTTGCCATGCCACATATGGCCAATTGTGTGAGCGTGTGTGTGTGTGTGTGTGAGTGCGTATCTGTGTTGTATCTTGGTGTTCTGTGATTATGCCATTAAGCAGCGCCCCATCCCATGCCCACTCTCAATAAAGCAATCGAATTAAGGCCTCTAAACGGACTGGTTTGGTTGCCAATGGAACAGCTTATTGTATGAATGTACATGTGTGTGTGTGTGTGTGTTAGGCAAAGTAAAACACTTATTAAACGACTGATAGATGCGTAATCCTTGAACAATATGCCAACAGCATTTATGTATTTCATATACTAAGCAAACAGAAGACTCGAGGCCTTTTCTTAGTTTCTATTTTCAAAATGCATTCTCATTATATACTATACCAAGTTTGGAGTTTGGAAAATATAATATGATATTTAAATAAGCATAAATAACTATAAATAAATTATAAAAAAGCTTAAACATTATTAAACATTTTTTAAAATATATAGAAAAATATATAAAAAAAAAAATATTAATAAATTGTTTGAAAAAAAAAAAATTTAAAAAAAATATATAGAATTAAATAATTTAAAAAAAAAATATATATACAAAAATTAAGACAATATAAATGAATACAAAAAACTTGCATACATTTAATTAAATATAAAAATACATAAGTAAATAAGTAAATAAATTTAACTCTATATAAATTAATTTTAAATCATTTAATAATATTAAAAACTTAAATAAATATTAATTAATTATTACTAAATTAATTTTTATATATATAAATAAATATCAACAAACAAAAGTCAATATAGATATTAATTTTAAACTAGATTAGAAGAGTAGCTTTTAATATTCCATTTATTATTTATCAAATAATTTACAAATATTAAATATTATTGCTTCTCAAATTTCTGCCATTGTCATTTCAATTTTTAATAGTAAGCATATTGCTATATAAAAACACCTAACTTAACTAGAACAAAGGTAAGCTAAGCCTTAGCAATATTTACGTTCTTCATTTAATTGAAAAGTTTGCGGAAACATGTGTTTTTCTTTTGTCTGGTTGGCTGCAACGACTATGCCCTGCCCATAAATAGTTGCTTAATTACCTACCCCAGTGCCAAGTGCAGTCGTGTGGCCCACCACCCATCCCCGCCACCGCCTGCCACTCGAACAAAACAAAAGAAACAGCCAAGCAAAAGCTAAGAACACACAAGCACGCCGAGACATGCATCTATTGCTGGGTGGGGGGCACTGAGAACATATGCCAAAACACCAATTGCAATTAATCTTGTGCATGTTGAACGCCCCCAACTCTGTTTAGTTCATGCTGCAGAGCCCCCTTGCACACCTCTCAGTTCGCTAGCTGCTCCATTGCAGGTGGCAGCTTCTGTTTATTGGTAAACAACAAAAGTTTGCGCCGCAGTTTTTTTGGGCAAAACAGCAAATGAGAGTGAGACAGGATGAGCAAAGAGATAGATAGAGAGGGAGTGAGTGAGAGAGAGAGAGAGAGATAGACTAACGCTGAGAGCTTACCTTATGTGTGGGCGCTGATCTATTGTCTCGCCTGTTGGCAGCAGCCACAAACTTTGGCTGCATACTTCAAGGCGCAGCTTCTCTAAATACGTGTGTGTGCGTGTGTGTGTGTGTGTTTGTTATAGACATTTGTGAGGTATCCCTTAAATACCAATTTATGGCACAGGCAGATAAAGTCCCAAATCTGCACTTAATCTTTTGCATTGTTTAATTTCGACTCATTGAGTTAGCGACGCCAAAAATGCCACACACACAGCATTTGTGTGTGTGTGTATGGGCGTGGCAGCCAGCAATGGAACAGTACTGTGCGCGTTTTGGGCGCACTTAAGTTGCCTGGAAAATAAATCGTTGTCGACATATACATTGTGTGTGTGAGTGTTCTAGAGGGAGAGAGAGTGTGTGTGTGCCTGCCTTAGCTGTGTGCAATATTCGATGCTTCATTTAAAAGGCAGCAAAAACAACAGCAACAGTTCGTTCAACAGGCGCCACAGTCGGTCCTCCCTCGCAGCTCCCCACCAACCCCGCCTTCGCGTCAGCCAGCTAGCTGCCCCATAGCCTCGACAAAAGTTGTTTGCTGCTAGTTAAAACTTACAACTTGCGCGTTATTTCCTGCCACACACACACACAAACACACACACATGTATACGATAAGCTTGAATGTGCGCCCCCTTAGAATATGCACCCCTCCAGCCTATCAGCCCCATGCCATGCCAGCTTGCTCTCTCTCTCTAACCGCAATGCCCTGCGTACTTAAGGTGTTAACGCAAAAGCTTGACTCATAAAATATTGAAAAAGCCGCAAAAACTTTGCACCAAAAAACGTGGCAGCAAATAGAACGGAACGGTAGGGAAAGAAACACGACACACACACACAGAGAGAGAGAGGGGCGTGGGGGTAAAGAAAACTGACTAAGATAGCAGCTCGAAAGGTCGGAACCCCAAATTGAACGGTTAAGTGGCAACCGGTAAAAGTTTTTCACCTGCCTTTGACTTCCATTTGAGTGCCCCCTCTCTCGTTACCCAATTCCCGAAACGAGCAGCCTGCAATGGGATATGTTCTTGCTCCAGGCTTTGGCCTAAATGGATTTATTGACTTATTAGCGCTATTTGCTACGCTTTTGTTAAGCAAAAAGATCGTAAGTCAAGTTAATTGTTAGTCAACACACTAAACAGCTAAGCTGACAACTGGATAAGACCAATAGCTATATATGATAATCTAATCATAAGCCATTACAGACACGAGCATGAGCTAGGCAACTACAAATTAGAGTGCTTTAGTCGGGCTCTACTCTTTTCACACATACAGTCAACATCTGCTGCATATTTCATATACATATTAGTATGCTCAACACACACAAGAAGTAAACGGTTTATCTATGTTAGCTATATACTTCGTCCTTGCTTCGCTAGGCTTCAAAGGTTATAACTCGTTTTGCATGACTGCAGCTTTTGCAAAACAATCCAGAGAGAGAGCGTATATCAATCCATATCTAATATATATGATATATATATAATAATAATAATAATAATTTCAACAGTTCTTCCGTCAAAGAAGCACGTCTGAGAGCAGATTTTAATACAACTCCTATGTGGCAACTAAAAAAGGCTGCGGTTGCCATTGATATTGAATTGGCTTCAGTTGCTGCCAAGACTTTGGAATTTTACGCGCTATTACTGCCTTTTCGACGCAATAAAATATAATTTGAATAAAATTATATACGGCTGATACACCTTAATGCCGTCTCTCTTTCTCTCTCTCTCTCTCTCTGTCTGTATATCTGTGCAGTCTTGCACAGTGCCTGCTGTAAATCAGCGTCTCGATGACATTAAAATAAAATTTTAATGCCACGCAAAAGCAAAAGCAAAGGCAAAGACGCTGCGTCTCCATTTAGGCCAGACTCTTAGCCAGCACCAGAACCAAAGCCATTTTCCATTTTCCATGCAATTTTCTGTCGCTTTTTGATCGAAAACTTTTGCCGCTGCTGCTGCTTAGGGCGTAGTCTGGGGGTTAGGCTGGCGCTATCATTTTCACCTTGGTTACACTGCACAATTTATTTGAATTTATCAGCATGCACACGCCCAACGGCCCACGACCCACGGCCCACGGCCCATGGCTCATGGCACGTTGCCCCGCCACCGCCCGCTCGTCTGGCCGAATGGCTCATTTTCATGGCTCATGGCAAATAATTGTAAATATTTGATACACAATAAGGCAATAAAAATAAAATTGAAATTTTCGCTTTGTGCACGGCGACTGCGACTGCGACTGCGACTGCCCTTGTTGTTGCCTTTTATTATTATCATCGTTGTCGTTCTCGTCCTGCGGAGTCGTCGTAAAGGAAATTGATACATAAGTCATTTTTATTGGCATATTCTTTTGTGTAATTACGGCACAGGTAATTTAAATTTCCTGCCCTTTTCCTTTTCCTTTTTTATCTTTACATTTTTATTCTTTTTGCCTTCCTCTTCACATATTCAATTTATGACTGTTCGTAATTTCTGAATAATGTTGCTTAATGTTTGCCAGCTTTTTTTTATAAATATATTAAATTTCAAATAACTATCGGCAACTTAAAGGCCTATCATGGAAGTAATACACGTTAAAGGCAATATTTACTCATGATCAGACGTTGCTTTCTTTCTGTCTTCCACTGTTCAAATATCGCGCTGCTGTTTATTAAATCTCTGTCTCTCGCTCTTTCTCGCTCTCTTTTCTCTCTTCCTCTCTTTCCTTCATAATTCTTCCTTTGGACTTTCACTCCAGCAATTCTCCGAGCTAAAATTGAATAGCATTTTCATTCATCACGCCATACTCAAAGCGCAATAGCTAAGTGTACTTAAGGTGGGCAGCTCCATCAATTGGCAACACATTTAGACAGTTACAATTTGGCATCTGTCTGTCAGTTAGATGCTTATTGTTATTACGTCTGCTGTCGGACCAAAGTGCGAGTGGGCAAGTGCAAAACAGAGTGAGAGAGGGAGAGAAAGCCACAGTAAAATTAAATGTGCAACTGTAAAAGTAAATATTCGAGAGTAAAGGATGCATTACGAGTGCTCCAAATGGTTTTGTTGCTTCACTAAAAATGGAAATGCGATTTTTGCGCACTGAAATCGAAAAGTTCATAAAATTTAATGAAATGAAACCTTAACAACTTTCTAGACAAAGTAACAGATACAGAGTAGCTAATGGCACTAGACGTGTTTCTTGAAATTAAAATAAAAACAAAGTTGAGATGAGCCAATGCCTAACTTCTGCACCACATTGCTGAAAGGAAACTAAAGAAAGTCAGCGTTGGCGAGAGATAGAGGTAGATTAGTTATACTAAACTGTAAGTTCCCGAATTATTTATATAGAACTTATTTCATTTGCCTTCCACTCTTCAAATATATTTTAAGTAAAATTTATGTGCCTTTTTAGCTTCGTATTTTTTTTTTTTTTCTTGGTTGGTTTTTCCTTTTGGTCACCAATTAATTTTTATTTATGTGCTTTGCGTTTGTTAGCTGTGTATTTTCTTCTTTTTTTTAATTTTTAATTTTGTGTGTCCCCTTATCAAACAAACAGTTGGCAAAATGATAAATGCCGTTGCTTTTGTATACGTCCAGGAAACACCCCTTGCCCCAACGCCTCTAAACCCCACCAACACCCCGCCAACACCCTCTGGCCAAAGCACACCCATTTGGTAATTTAATATTTTTTGCAACCAAAAAAAAAAAACCAAAAACAAAACAGAAAAAAAGGAATGAAAGAAAAAAGTATATGAGAAAAATGATATTTCAGAGAAGCGAGCTCTGCTAAAAAATGACAATTTTTAATTATCAAATGCGTTTAATGATAAAAATTGTTTATTATGGGCTAAGGGGGTTGGGCCAGCGCTGAGGGTTTGGGACTCGCTCACAGCTTTCTGCTTGGCCGGCACTGCGTCTTGGCTTTTAATTTATGATTTATTTGTGTGGGTGGCTCGCCTATAATAATTAATATTGCACACAAGCAAAGGACACCTACAGCAGCCGCCGTCGCTGTCGCCCTGCTCGTCCATACATACATACCGTAAGCAACCCACAATCCCTAAGGAGGGCAGTCAGGGGGCTGCTCTTGAAGGGGGAGGACAAACGCAATATTTTCATAAATCTTTTTCTGCGACGTCGGAGCAGTAA
This sequence comes from Drosophila hydei, assembly GCF_003285905.1. Taxonomy (NCBI): domain Eukaryota; kingdom Metazoa; phylum Arthropoda; class Insecta; order Diptera; family Drosophilidae; genus Drosophila; species Drosophila hydei. Next base: position 3,182,482 of record NW_022045685.1, on the reverse strand, counting down.
GTGCAATGTCATTGAGGCAGAAGTGGCAGCAAGTAGCGCCGGGAATAAGCAACACAAGCGCGAGCGCACACACACACACACACCAGCATACACACATATGCTGTTATCCCTGCCATAAGACAAAGCCCAAGTGCACCCAGGCCAACATCTTTTACGTCTTTGCGTCGTCTTGAGCCCTGCGCAAACGGAAAAAAATTAAAAGTATTTCTCGAATTATTGTTAATGATGATTAAAAATATGTGTACCTACATAATACACAGCACACCTCAGCACACACCTTGGGCGTAATCACAAACAAATTTTTGCGGCCTGGCAACGTTTCCCCAAACGTTCTTCTACTTCAGCTGCGACTCGAACCGAGTGTTAACCAGACCTCTGTGAGATGACTTAATAAAAAAAATAAATATATATATATATAATAATAATAATATATATATATATGAGTAAATGGAGTTCACAGCATATGGCAATGCTAAATACCCTATAAATATAAATATATAATAAGTTTCACATTAGATAAATCGTTATATTGATTTCAGTCCTTGCAAATAGGCCAGGAATAAATGAGTACAAAATAATACAAATAAAATAAATGATAAAAGACTGAACTGATCACTCCTAATTTCCTCATGCAATATACAAATTTAATTTTCAGATTGAAAGGGTAATAAATGCTTAAAAATGAAATACAAAATAGTACAAAAGAAAACTAAATGTTAAATAGAAAATTTATGAATGAGTTGTTTTTCATGCTCGTTAATATATTTAAGCTTAGATGCTTAGTTATATTGAGCAGACTTGGGTCGCATCATTATTTGCACCGTCTTAAAGGATGTGGACTGTGCGCTAAGCCAGTAAATTCGCTGGGGATGTTCGGAGCTCTGATTTAAATATAGACCATTGAGATTACTGCAGGTGATAAGATAGATAGATAGATAGATAAAAAGATAGATAGATGTATGGCAGATTGTATATAAATGAACTTTGTCTAACCTGTGACCACATCGATCGTACCACCAGGCGCCGTGTTTTTCTATCGCGCAGTTTCTGACAGATCTGTCATTATCAATATCGAAAGTGGAGAAGTTACGATTTCTGCCATAGTAGAGCCCGTCGCCGGCATTTCCTGTGTAGGTGCCCAAAAGATTCAAAGCGTAAGACTCGCTCTCACTAGCAATGCCAAAGTCTGAATATTTGGCATAGTAGACGCTGTTGTTGAAGTCCTCCAAATGGACGTACAGCTCGTTGGGCTGGGCCAGTGTGAGTCTGTAGATCTTCTCCAAGCCGATAAAGAATTCTCCGTGTAGATCGCCAAAGCCATCGCGATATTCGCTCCAGTTTCTATAAAAGTTCTCACTTCCATCAAAGCGACGCTGTATTACGGCCCAGCCTTGCCCGGCCAGTTGCGAATCGCAGAGCACATCAAATGGTTTGATGCCGGGAGCACGTATCTGGCGTATTGCGGATGAGTTGCCATACCAATAGCAATTTATCAATTGCACATTATCGAGTTGGTCCTCATACTTCGACAACTGTAGCTGTGTTTGATTCAATTCCGATCTCAAGTGACTGACTTCCGATATCTTTTGCTCGTTTAGCAGTTCGCTCGCGTTCAACTGCAAGCTAAACGCATCTCGCTCTTCCAATTTCTTTTTCAATTCCGCTTGCAGCTTCTCGATTTGGGCATCTCTATTCTTCAGATTGCTTTGCAGCTCTTCGGCTTTGATATTGTACGACAGTATTTTCGACTGCAAGCTCTCTATGAACGTATCTTTAGTTTCTAACTGGGACTTCAGCTGCTCAATTTGCGCCGCGCTCTTACTCATGTTTTCATCTTGTATTAGCTGAATCGCTTGCAACTGCTCTATTTGGGCATCCTTTTGCTTAGTTTGAGATGTGAAGTTGAATAAGATCTCTGCTTGCTCCTTGAGTTCCTTCTGCAACTCAGCAATTTCTGCGGCTTTATCCTTGACATGCTGTCTGTAGGCCGTTAGTAGCTCATCCTTGATATGGCTATTGTTTCTATGGGAGTTGCATAAGTCGCGCTGCTGCAGTATCTGGCTCTCCTTCTGTCTGGCCACAGTCTCTGCCACAGCCAGTTTCATTTGCACCTGATCATATTTACCCTGCAGCTCAGACAATTTGTTGTCTTTGCCTTGTACAACTGTAACAAATTTCTCCTTTTTTATTTCAATGTCCTGCAGCAGAGATTGGATTATTCCGAAACATTTCACACTGAACTCTGACTGCAGATTGCGCGATTGCAGTTCCTTTATGGGTAATACTCAATATGTTTATATTATTATTCAAACTAAATTTTAAATATATAGCATACCACTCCGAAAGTTTGATCTATTGTCAGCACGAAGAAAAACCACAAAACAAATTGCTTAACAAACATTTTTTATTTAAAATTTGACTGACGCGCAGATGAATTGAAACAACACTAAATTTCGCAATCAGCTTCAGTGGCGAAGTTCTGGAAGCTGCTCTCCAATATACCCTCCAATATATAGCTCTTCAGACTTGATCAGCCTAAAGCTTTTCTTATCTTTGAGAGCTTACTATGCTGACGAAGTGTGTATATATATATGTGTATAAGAAACATAAATATTATATTTATAACATATGCTGATAAGAGAGGGAGGCGAAAGAGAGTTAGGAATTTTTTCGCTTTTTATAATATATATATATATATGTATTTCAAGTGCTATTCTGTCTATGTAATAAACATATATTTTTCATTCAGAGTTATTTTTAATTATATAATCATATATATATATATATATATATAATGTATTTAGCACATGGAAAATGTGTAGTATGAACTGGGTATAGGGTGTAGTATAACTGGGTATATACTGATATTATGATGTACCCGACAGAATGTTTCATATATGAAATAAATCCATTTATATACTATTATATATCACAATATTTTTAATGAAAATGAAATTTGATTTCCTGAGTTAAAAATGTATAATATAGAATATAGAATATAGAATAAGGAATAAAGAATAGAGAATATAGAATAAAGAATAGAGAATATAGAATGTAGAATGTAGAATGTAGTAAACTCTTCTACTCTTAGACATATTTATACATACTCCCATATCCATGTCTAAGTCTACATCTGGTTGCACTCACTCAAATATATATAGCAGGAGACTTTGGATGCGTCGAATAAAGGGGCGACGCTTGCGTGCGGCAACACTCAATAACATAATTATCTGTCATAATCAGTAGGCGTTGAAATGTGCAATTTCAAGTGCAATTTAATGTGCACCAACAGCGAACGGCAGCAGCACCAACAACAACAACAACCAACAGCAGATAACACAAAAGTGCGTGGGTTGTGAGGCGAGGTGGTGGCAGGTGTTGGCAGGGCTGCCAGGTTGCCTGCTTGGGGCACTGTCGTCTAAAGCATTCAGTTTGAGTTTTGAAAATTTGCATCAGATTATTGCAATAAACATAATTATGCGAGCTGCATATGATTTTTCAATTAAACACATGCAACACAACTCCCCAATTGCTGGCGACGGCGGCAACGGTTTGCTGCTGTTGCTGTTGCTGTTGCTGTTGCTGTTGCTGTTGCTGTTGCTATTGCTGCTGCTGCCATGCGGGTGGTTGACGCTGACGAGCCAAATAAAAAGCCATCCACATGCATAGGCAATGCAAATGTGCAATAATACGTATGTGGTGTGTGTGTATGTGTGGGTGGGTGTGTGAGTATGTGATATGATTGCGGGTTAGAGGAAGCCAGCTGATGACATGACCAACCAATTGCTGCTCGTTGCGGGTGTTTGTAATGCATATTTGTTAATTAAGTGTCGCATGTGGCTGTCGCTTTGTCTATGTCTGTCTCTGTGGTTGTGTGTGTGCAATTGTAACGGTGCTTAAGTGGAATCAATGGATTTTAATGCACAGATAATCATTTTTAGCAAAAGCAAAGCCCCAGCCAACTCTATATGCTGCCCTTTTTTGCATGCTGTGTGGGTGGGCGTGTGGGTTAGGGGCGGAGTCTGTCATTATGCGCGCATTTTGGAGAGCCTTGGCATATGCTGGCGCTGTATTTGTTGCCACGCTGCTTGTCAATGACAAATGGCACAGCGTGAAACAACAGGACAACAGCAGCAATAGCAATTGCAAATTTCAATTAGACGAGGTGTTGAGGCATAAACTGAATATTCCACTGTATTTGCAATTTCAAGCATATGTGTGTACTTGACTAAGCTTTTACCACAGCTCTGTTGAGACTCTCTCTCTCTCTCTCTCTCTCTCTTGGAATATCAGGTTGCAATATAAATCCAAAATGAAGTTCTAGGTCCTTGAAAGCGAAGCATTTAATAATTGTCACATAAACAGAAATGGAATAAAACTTAAGCTACAATACAAAATAGAAAGTATTCATATATGTAAAACGCTTGCAGTGCTAAATGGATCCACCCAAAACAAAGGATATGATAAGAAAAAAAAAAAGGTTTGAAGCTGTCACTAGGTTAGCGTGACGGATGCCACCAGACCCGATATGCCAACATCTTTGTCCAACAAGCTGAGCTCCAATAGGTAATCCCCTTTAGGTGCATCTTCGGGCAGGAATGTTGTCTCCATCTCGTAGTTATCGATTGTGTACTTGCCCTTGGGGAACGGACAATCGCCCTGCTCCGGCAGATTGGACTTCTTCTGCAGATTCGGATACGTGTCAACGTCCTCGTTGACGAACTCACAGAACGGCTTGTTCACATTCATGACCATGGGACCCTTTTGCTTGGCGGCCTCATCGTAGGCAAATACTTGCAGCGATAACTGTGGAGTCGACCAACTATATAGCACTTCAATCGTACTCAGCTCGATGGGCATATGGCTTACCTTCTGTTCGTCGCCTATATTCTTTTTAAACTCGAACTCCCCGTCCACGGTGTACTTATTGCGTGCCACCTTCTTCATGCGCAACGTACCCCAGTCGACCCAGGTGTCATCGTTCTCAAATTTGGGATTCTTATCGAAGGAGTTCAGCTCCAAGCTATAGCTCTTATCGTCGGCTGCGGTATACACCAAGAGCATCAGTCCAACGACCACCAGACCCGAGACACTAGTCATGATTAGCTAATCGACAACTCAATTGACAAGTGCTGCACAGCGCAGGCGCATTATATACGTTCGCCCAGAGCCTATCTCACATGCAATATCAATGTTTCGCCGATCTGTAAACAGTTGCAGCTTGTTAATGGATCGAGCACATAACTGTAATCAAATTGTGTTCATATTGTTTGCTGGATCTAGTCTGGTTATATCATTAAATGTATATGAAAAAAATACTAAAAACATTTCTGTTTACAACCTATAGCTGCTGAAGGTTAGAGTTAATAGAAGCTGACCTGATTTTATATTTTAAATATATTTAATGGTTTTTTTACATATATATATATTTTTAATTTAATTTAATTTTATTTAAAAATTTACTGACTCCAACTTTATGTATTTATTAGAGTCTAACTCAGCAAATTGCTTCCCCACCCGACTCTGAACTCTTCAACAAGGCCGACTGCCTTTTGGTTTGGAATTCTCCAAATATTTTATGCCAACTAATCTCTTAACACTCTATTGAGACATGTAAACTTTTAATAGCATTTGCTGTTCCAAACTCCTGTGCCGTTTGCCTGGACTGGATGTCTGCAATACTCCCTAACTTGGCTTGGCTTGGCTTGTCCTTAAGTTTTAGCGCTCTTTGCTTGTTTTATGGCCTGCAGCAGTTTTCGTGTTTGAACATCAAAAGTAATAAATTCATCGAACCAAAATTTTGCAGCCCAGCTAATGGTAACGGCAGGTAGCAGCAGCGCCAAGCTGGTTTCCCTCGACTTGTCGTCGTCGTCATTGTTGTTGTTGCTTTGTTGTATTTGTTATTATGTTTTAGGTCGCGCCTTTGCCATGCTCAATAACTTCCGGCGGAAGGTCGCAGCAGAAACACAGCTCTATGTGTCTATGCCTGCTAGTCGTTCCATTAACTCAGCCGCCCACCCAGCTAGCCGATGCCGCCTTCTCTGCAAAGCTAGTGAAATAACTGTCTTGACTTGTTTGCGCCCTTGCATTGATTGTATTAACGATTACAGTTTAATGTGGAGACAGCTTAGGCTCGGTGTCTCTTGAATCAGTCAGAAAATAAAATTATATATATATATAGAAATAATCTCTCGTAGATCATTTCTAGGTACCATATCCGTCAAGCCATATCATTTCCTACTTATAGACGATCCACATTCTTATAAATACATAAGTAATTAAATATATATATATATATATATATATATGTATATACATATATATATCAATAGATAACCTTATTTGCCAGTAATAATAGACTCAAAGTATGTTTAATTAAAGCAATGTGAGCAATAAATACGAGCACTTCAAAACCGGCAAAAATGAAGGAGAAAACTGTGGGGAAATTAGGAGAAAAATAAAAGAAAACTCAACGGCTAAATAAGAGTCACGTAAGCAAATGCACAACGTGTCATTTTCATAAAAGCCGAGGCGACGCTTTGCTCAGTGCTCGATTTTTTGCTGCTGATGTTCATAAAAATGGCAGAGCGGAAGTAAAGGGCGCTCCGTCTCTGTCTCTGTATGTGTGTGTGTATTAAAAGAATTGCAGCGAAATTAAAATAAAATAAAATTTACGTTGAATTAAAAACACGCAAGCAACAGCAAAAGGAAACAACACAAACAGCGCAAACAAATAACTCGATCTGGGGGCGAGTCGACGACGAGTCCGTGACTTCATTTGCTCGACACTTCTGCAGAGCCGAGAAAACTGACAGCTACTGCCACTGGCACTGCCACTGCCACTGCTGCTGATGCGACATCAAGTGTGTGCCATAAAAAAGGAAGGGCGCAGCAGCAAAGGCTGCAAACGATTCCTAATTGAAAACTATTAAATTCTGTCTTTTTTTTCTTGTCGCTCTCGCTGCTACTTAATTATACCTCGTACCCATTGAAGTGGGGGCATGAAGGGTATTCCGATGCGCTGTCACTGTTATGTAACAAGCACTTGATGGCGTTTTTTTTAGATATATGGATGTAGATAGTGTCGGCTATGTCATTGCTGTCTATTGAAAAGCTTTCATGAACTCATTAGAAATACATCGAGACATAATTTAAAACATAAACTGATTTGACAGATTTTACTTATTATCTTCCAGCGTTTTCCATAGACATTCATATTAATGTTTTTTAAGCAATGGTATCTGAAATTTAAAGCAAAAAGAAGCTAAGCTATATGTATATCTATATCTATATATTTATTATGATTTTTCGTAGGGTATTTGCAACTCAATCAAGCCCAACTTAAACGCGCCGTTGCCCTTTTTTCGCAGCAGTCTTCGCCCACGCTTTCTCAATCGCGCTATCATTCTCTGCATCTGTCCCTCTCTCACTCCCTCTTTCTCTCTCTCTGTACCCATCTCTCTTACACTCAGTGTCTCGAAAGCTGCTGTCGTTCGTTCTTTGGTCCAAATTGGAACTTGAATTTCATTTCGAATGACATTCGCTCCATCACGCGTCAACTGCAGCCAACGTTGGCAGAGCACGTAGCGACAGTGGCAAAGGCAAAAATAAAAAAAAATACATATATATAAAAAACAACAAAAAAATGGCTAAAAAAGCGGACATTTTCATTTGAGCATATTTAATTAGATGCAATTATTTATGGTATTAAATAGATGAGGCAGTAAATGTGCTGTACACTTGCGTTGTCTCCACACTTCTCGCCATCACTTCCAGCCCCTACCTCACGCTGCTGCTGGGTTGCTCACTTCTCAGCTCTATAAAATGCAAAATAAGATAGGAAAAAAAAAATGAAAAAATTGAAATAAAATGCTAAAGAATTGCGACGTCTTTGCCGCCGTTGGTCGCTCTGTTGATAAAAAAAAAGGAAAAGAAAGAAAAAAAAAGAATTTCAATTCCTGGCACAATTTCTGCAGCAATGCCACGCCCACACCCACACCCACACCCATACCCATACGAACACGCTGCGCATCATTTACCAACACAACCATAACAATGAGCTGGGAATATGTAGCGGGTGTGGGCAAATGGAATCCTGTCGCTGGGCACTTGGCCGAAGGAGTGCATTTAAATGGCAGGAAATTTGAAAAAAATTGAAATTTAAGTCTTTGATATATTGAAGACGATTTATTTGCCGCCTGCTCTGCTGTGTCTCTGTTTGTCTTGTTTGCATGCCACACCCACAGCCAAGTGTTAGTCATTTCTTTCAACTTTGCCACCGACTTGACCAATTTCTTGTGCGCTCGCCTCCATTGTCTGATAGCCAGCTGGACAAATGATATCGCCCAAAATTGTTGATGGGAAATTTGACTCTGTTGGATCTGTGCGAGCGATGGGCATTGATAATGGATATGGAAATGCAAGTATTCCCCAAAAGATCTAGTTTGCACACTTATTTTTGCAATCTTCTTACATTGACTTTGAAGTATGCAATAGAGACAAGAAAAATATATGTTCCCATGCTGCCTCAGCTCAGCCATTTAGCTCAAAGTTGACATAAATGTCTTGGTTGTAGCAATAAGCTGTCAACAAGATAAGCTAGACCTCGCACTAGAACTAGAAGAATGCTCAGACGTTTCTGTTTGGATTAAATGCAATAAGAACAGGACGCCAATCTGTAAATAATAATATATTAATATACAGCCTATGGCATTCCAGAGTCTTCAATTTGTATTGCATACTTTGTGGTCGATTATAATCAAGAATCTAACTTGGTCTTTCTTCAGCTGAGCAATGCCTAATGCCAATGATAAATGATTGTGGCTGACAGAAGCTCGAGTTACCGCTTAGTCGACTGTTCTATGCCTAATCGTCGGTTAACGCCACACGAATGGAGATAAAGCGCAGTTAATAGCGCGTGACCATGGCATGCCAGTCAACCCTTTCGCACCTTGTCCGGCAAGACAAATCACACTCAAATTGACAAGCGCTTAGCATAATTTACACGGCAAAAGGCAAACGACTTACGCTTGACCACACCGGCCCCAAGAGTATGGAATTCATGTCCCCTGACCCTGAACCGGTCAGAAACCCTTGTCAACATTGCGTAGCCGAAACTATTAAAAATATCCACAGACACTTGGGCAGAAACGAAACTGAAACCGAAGCCCAAAAGAACTTTCGATTGTCATTTTTCACACGCTGAACTGCGTTACATATGTTCATGGTCAAATCGATTAAATAAATCATTAGCATCTTTTGTAGCCAATTTTCTTGCCTTTTTCCCAGCTTTTTTTATGTATGTTGCCCAATTTCTTTTTTCTCGTCATCCTCGTTGTCGTTTGTGGCGCGTGTCGCAAGTTTCACGATGTATTTGCTGTGCGTGTGTGTGGAAATTGTTTTTTAATATGACCAAATGGGGTCTGCTTGTGGCCAGGCCAAGTGAGAATGCTTTTTGTGTTCTTAACCCCACACGCCTCACAGCCTCAAAATTGACATTTAATTTGTTGCGCTTTTGTTGTGAAACTCAAGTCGCTGTGGTTCGAGCGGCTCTGGCAGCTGGCTAATTTATGAGAAAATGCCCCAAAAAGACTGAATTCAATTGCTGTTAGTGTAGGTATGTGTCTAGGCTGAGTTATTGCTGGAATACACTTACTAGAGGCTATAATATCTGTATAGATTTCTGATAAGGATTTCCAAACTTAACTTGGATCATTTTTATATGTTATATATTTTATGTAAATAGATTTCTGATGAAAGTCTTTAGGATATTAAAACTTTCTTAATACAATTTCATCAAAAAGAATAGAGTATATATCTGGGTTAATTTTCGACTTCGATGTTCGCCTGGAACAAAGTATCTGTATCAAAGTTTGGGCCAAAAAAAAGATACAGCACCCAATAGGGGGAAGAATAACATGAAATGGAGACGGTTTGAGCATGGGTTAAAGACGGCTGCGAAGGAAGATCGCAAAAAAATGAGTTAATGAAGGAACAAATATCTAATGAAGATTACTTTGAAGAGGAAAAAATAAATAATATTTAAAAAAAAAAAGATTTTCTCGATGCCTTTTGAACAGATCTTGTGTATGGCATTTCTTATATATAGTATTTTTTATACTAAAGTTGAGCTAATCGAATGCAAAAAATGTATAATAGTTAGAAAGAGATAAATAATTTACTGCAGAACTGCAGATTCAATAATGAAACTTTCGCTCTCGTCACTTGGCAGTGTATAAAGAATCCGTATAAGCTTGGTATTATTGAGAGTTAGATTATTATTTTTATTTCACTTCATTTCTTTTTTGTTTTGAAGGGGAGTGGAGCCAAATCAGGCCGGTGTTTATTTTCTATAAATATAAATTAAATGGGTGGCGTGCAACTGTCCAATAAATTTTGCCATTTTTATATTGCGAGACACCTTTTTTATGCGGCATTGTGGCCGTGGCTATTGTGTCGCATCCCTGTCGCAGCCATGTCGAACCCTTTTCATTGTGACCGATCCCACCGAGCGGCGTTTCGCTCCGGCTCCCTCGGTCTTCGGTCCTCGGTCAGGCCCAGCAGACGTTGTTCTGGGGCTAAATCATGTGACAATAGTTGCTTTATTTTGCCTTTTTTTCTGTTGGCTTCACCAGCCGTTTTGCTCCGATTTTTTTCATTCTTTCTTCTTTATTGTTTGCTAATAAAACGCAATTTGTTTTATGGTTATATTCAACACTCGAATTTCCCCCTTTTTCAATAGAGTTTGTCTTGGCAAGGCGCAACAGGCAGCTCTTAAATTCTTAACTGCGTGCTTCGAAAGAAAGTACACGAATTGTATAGGAAGCTATCGTGAGATGGGCGTTTTCGAGAATCTCAAGAGCGCAGCTAACTTAATAAGCTCTCCAAGTGCAGCCAACTTAATGAACTTATCAAGCGCAGCCACCTTAACGCACACATGCAGCCCGTTTGTAGTAAAATCTTTCCCAAATACAAATTTCAAACAGGTTTTAATGCTTAAATCGATATATATAAATATATATATATATATTTATGCATATATATCTGCATACATAAATATATGCATGTAATATATATCAAGCCAAGCTTTTGTTTTAGCCGCAACTGTAAAGGCTATTGTGTGCCCGTAAAATATGTGTATAAAAGTAAAATAATATATAGAAAAAAAGGTAAATAAAGGCAAACAATTTCTTGTAATTAAAATCCATGGCCTTTTCAGTCAGCCCTAAAGTCAGTCAGGTGCTCAGCTGCGCCAATCAGTCACAGCCGGAGTCAACCACCGAGACAACATTCCGTCAGCCAGCCAAATGGAGAAAAGAGCGGACGTAAAGCAGCCATTCAGCCACCCAGCTACCGATGCCGAGGCAGCTGCTGCACTTGTCACTGCAACGCAGACCCCAGGGGCCAACTTTGCTATGCCCTAACGAAGGCCAATGCAATTTTGTCAGCAACTATGTAACAATGCTGTATGGTCGACATGTGTGCTAAGAGCATATATGGAATCAGTTTTCAGCTGCCAGTTATCTTATATTTGCCCACTTCTATAAAGCTTGTCCTAGCACAGAATAGATAGAATAGATTATTTATTGATTATATAAGCAAACATCGTAATTAATCTTAAGTCTGTTTCTTGCAAATCAAATGTAAGAAAAGCCTAAATAATTTTATGAAAATTAGACATGAAATTTGCACAGATATGTCAAGGTAATCTAAGCCAAACGTGCTACTGTTATCATGAAATATCGAGTCTACTTTATGGTTTTATTGAGGTATTTATAGGAAGCACACCTCACTTCGAAAGTTTTCTATTAAACTCAGTTTGAAATCAAATCATATTTAAGCATATCATAATCAACTGCTATCTGTACGTGAAATTAATGAATATATTCAACTCCAACTTGTTAACTCTTGTCGCCCTCATAACATACGTACATATCCACGACGTGACATATCTTACTTGCCCATCTCGAAAGGGCATTTAGAAGTCGTTCCATTGCTATTTTTTTCTGCTTCTTTGTTTTGATTTTCAGCGTTGGTTTTTCTCTGAATTTTCTCATATTTTCTACTCTTTTTTTTTTGTATATTTTCCTTCTTTTTTTTGTATTCATCTTTTTGTTCAAGAATTACTGATTATTAATTCATTTTGAACAAGTGAAGCATTCATATTTCTGCAGAGCACTGGGTCGTCCTTCGCCAGCGCCAGCGCCATCGCCAGTGCCCGTTGTCTGTCAATGTTTTGCTTTCATTCTGTTTCACATTTTGCTGAAACACACACATACATGGTATGGCATCTATTTGTATAGCTTGGCCGGACCATGGACCGTGTTGTCGCTAACCTGGCCAAAAGGCGACGCCGACTGACTGACGTTGACTGCATTCATTGTTAAATCATTGAGTTTTTGCTGCAGTTTGGCAACGGGATTCGACGAGCGTCGCGCATATCCAACCTCAATTTGTGACGTTGTTGTACTCGTTGGCTTTCAAGTATGAGTGCGAGTATGAGTGCGAGTGCGAGTGCGAGTGCAAGTGCGAGTGCGAGTGCTTCGCTGTCCGTGTAAACAAACACAGTCAGTCACAGTAAGAAAACAAAATGTGGAAAACTCTCGTCAGCTCGTCCTCGTCGTCCCATCAGCTCATCTCGTCGTGCAGGACACCTGCTCTAAAATGTAAGCATTGCCAACTTGCCTTGGCTTGGCCTGGCGTGGCCTGGCTTGGCTTGGCTTGGCTTGCCCTGGCTTGGCTTGGCCTGCAGCTTGTTAGTCTGATTGGGTGGCTGATTGGTCGGGCCGGCTGACTAACCGGCTGACGGTTTGAATCTCGGCTGCTGCGGCGTTAAGGCGTCATCGTGCTCGTCATTGTCGGGCCCATTGCAATGCCCACTGACAGTTGCTTGGTTCGTCCACAGCATCAGTTGCCCAACAATGAAGCGGAAACAATGTTTACAATCTCTACTACATATATATCTACAATCTATATATATATATATATATATATATACGTTTATATGTATACACATGGCTAGCTTTTGCCTGCATTTCACTCTTCATTCAGTGACAGTCATCTTTTTTCTATTTTTTTTTTTGTTTATTGTTGTCCTCAGGTTTTTCTTGGTTCTTTTTTTGCGCTCTGCATTTTGTGTTTGCCTTGTTATGCTTTGTGTATTATATACACATTGTACCTGGGCTATGTTTGACTGTATTTAGCCAGCGGTCATAAAGTTAATTTGTACAAAACTTGCAAATAATTCAACAATTTTGCTACATTTTTGTCCTCATCTCTTTTCCTATTGACATCGCAACGAAAAAAGGTCACATACCGCCTGATCTCAGCTGCATAAGAATGCATATGTTGGCCAGCACGAATTTATATTTAAATGTAAGTTAATATAGGAACAGAAGTAATAGAAATTCTGATACGAATTGCCACTAAATCTAGTGAGAGTAGAGAGTATAAATCTGCGATGAAAGTAAAGATAGCTAATACAAGAGGTTTTCTATTTATCAAAAATTTGGTCAATTATATGATTATAGAATATAGAATATTTGCTGGCACAGAATTTATAGAATTTTACTGGCACAGCTGCAAGCGTTCAATTTGAGTTGATTAGGCTTATTTGTACACTATCGGACTTGAGCTAAAGTGGTTAGCTTGTAAGCTCGAACTAAGACCAAATCAATATTGATTAATTGAGATGATTGAGAATGCAAATATCTGCTTCACCAGGTCGAGCGCTGTATGGCAATATGAGCCATGTCCAAATTTCTATATAAACCCATTGAGCCAACTGCCGCAGTTTAATAAAAAATGTTAATTTATATAAATTAAAATTTATATAAAATAAATTGTAAGATAAAAACATATTAATATTTATATATATAAATATATATTTATTACAATTCAGTAAGCTATATATTTTTTAAATGTTAATAATAAAATCAAGTCTTTCGGACATATATTCAAATAGTTCGACATAAAAAGAAGTCACATTGCTTTGGGAGTTTATATACAAAGTATATTAGCATAAAGAAGAAATGCATTTGCCGCAGCACTTATGCTTATTATAAAGTGCTATATATATAGTTCTATATATATATATGTATATATAGAGGTATAAGTATAAATGGCATTCAACAGCGCTGTCCACATAAAATTTCTAATTAACCAAAAAGCCCATTACAGGAGCGACAACGGCAGCACAAAGTTACCAAGTACACTGTGATACACTATTTTATGATTAGGCCAGAACGAGACGTTGTGGCAACGTGGCTGAGAAAGAGCTTTTAGTGCGTCCTAATGAAATACTCGTTACTCGTTCGTGCTGTTTAGGCGGCCGCAGCAAAAGCATAATTTTAATTATTACAATTTTATATATTTTATAAATGGGCAAACGGCGCCTGGTTAGGGATTGATGTAGCATGGGGCATGTGGCATGGTTGCCAAAACATATTCTGAAAATTACCAATTTTGTTGCTTACGAATATTACCTTAACAATGTGCGAGTCGCACTCAATGCTGCTGCTGCTGCGGCTGCTGTTGTTGTTGCTCTGGTTATTAGGCTTGGCTTTTTGCTACACTCTGGAGATGACTTAACACGTAGCACATCATTAAAAATTTTGTGCCATTAATGCGTAACACACACACACACACACGGACACACACTCGCTGAAAGACATACACGTAACATGATCAAATTGCCAATATGTCACACACACACACAGACAACTCCTCCGTTGGGGTTGACTGAATGGGCCGGCAGTAGGGGTAGCGGCAGTCAGAGGGTGCATAGTGGAGCGAGCTGCGACTGTGGCTGAGGTGGGTAAACTTATAACGACAGCCGTCACACTAACAACGCTGCCTGAAACATCATCATCTTATTTACGTCTTTTTAACACCTTACCTGCTCCCAGTCACTGCTCAAGGCAGATGCCCAACTCACAAACAACACACACACAGTCACCCACGCACACAAATTCAGGCATCGTTCGGGCGTTGAACAATTACCAAAAGGTAATGTAAAATTATAATTATCACACAAAAGCACATTTGTTAATTTAAGCTAAAACAAACACCGAGCCCGATGTATGTATGTGTCTGTGTCATTTGGGTGGTGCTGGGTGGCGATGCTGATGGGGGTGGTGGCTGTGTGTGTGCGGCTTCATTTGAGCCTCTTGCAAGACACAATTCTGTCGCCTAGTTTCTTGACGCTGGGCAAAACGACCGATGCGTAACAATGAAAACTCCCCAACGTAATAAATATAAAAACAGCCGAAAAATATGCTATAAAATTATTCTGAGCCGCCGCAGCAAACATGCTCCAAACAGAGACGCGGGCGGGCGACTAACTACACATAAAGAGCAAACGACACGAACATTAACATTAGCATAGGAAAGAGCAGGAAGTTAAGGCTAATGTAGACGATATGCTTTTCAAATATTCAGAGAATCGATAGTTCTAAGTCTTGTGAAAAGTGTAAAGTTTTAAGATCAAAATTGAGTGATAGAGCAGGAAGTCAAGCCTTGAACGATATTGCCTTTAAATATTTAGAGAATCGATAAATCTATAGTCACTCAGACGTAAAGTCTTTAGAAATGAAATGTTGAGCGCATAATATATAACAAAAATTATTATAATATTTATATACACATTCAGACTTAAAAGAAGAAATATAAAAGATATTTAAGAATATTTTTAAGTTATTAACATTAAATGAATGAAATTTTCTTATAGTTTAGGGAGCTTTACTTATGCATATATCCTATACGACTCTCTTCAATACATCTTGATTGACATACATATATTAAATATATATTTTATTATATATTTATTTGTGAATATATATATTACGACAATAATTATTTTGATAAATAAACTAAAAATATGTAATAAATTGTAAATGTAATAAAAATATATATGATAAAAAGAACATCATTTATTTTTGTAATATTTATTTTTTTTTTTTTTTTTTTTTTTTTTTTTATTTCTTTATTTTGTTGCAGCTTATTGTCTTAGACTCTATAGCGCATTTAGCTCTAAACCTTAACTAATGGGAGGGCAGATATGCCAATTATTCTGCACTTGTAGCTACTATCTTAATTAGTTCTAATATTGTCTAGAGGATGCAATCTCTTCAGTCTTCGCCTATTGTTCTTTATAGCCAGGTTGCTTGCGAGATGGTTAGGATGCGCTGCAAGTCTGTCCGCGTATCTTGAACTGTGTCGCCCAATGAGTTCAGCAACTGTGGGAATTGCTAAATCCCTATGTAAGACTGAGTTTCTTACAAACCAGCTGGCTCCAGTCCATCTGCGTAGTGCTTTATTCTGCAGGGTCTGAATTTTGTTCCTTGTAGTCTTCGCCGAGGAGCCCCATAGAGAGATACCATATACGAAGGTTGGGACAACTATTGCCTTGTAGATGGCGGCCTTGCTGCTGTAAGACAACTTGCTTGAAGCTCTCAGCATCCAGTCGAGGGTTTTTAGCTTGCTTTTGCATTTTGAGGTTACTTGACTTATGTGCGCTTTAAAAGTCAGCCTTCTGTCAAGAGTGATACCAAGGTACTTTACTTTTGAGGCTTTGGGAATAGTGGGCCCCAATGCAACGCTTGGGCAATCTCCTCTTCTAGTGGCGAAGGTAGTATGTACAGACTTTTGTGCATTAATGGTGATACACCACCGTTTTGCCCAGCGTCCGAAAGAGTCCAGATATTTTTGTAGTGAGTCTGAAGCTTCTTGCGCAGATACGTGACGTGATAAGATGGCGGTGTCATCTGCATAGGTCGCTATGAGTACTGCATCTGTACTTCCTATATTTGGCTCGGGAGTTGGCATATCTCCTGTGAATAAAGTATAAAGTGTTGGGCCTAGAACACTACCCTGTGGTACTCCAGCCATAATTGGTCTAGTCAAGGATACTGCTTGCCCCCTTGACACTTGGAAGGTTCTTCCAATAAGGTATGAGGATAGCAACGCGAAAAATGGGGCTGGAAGGGTGGTCCTCACTTTCTGCAGCAGTCCCAGGTGCCAAACTCGATCAAACGCCTGTTTGATGTCTAAAAAGACGGCAGAGCAGTACATCTTTTCTTCAAAGGCTCCAAGGATATGGTGCACAACTCTGTGAACCTGTTCCGGTGTTCCATGCTGTCTCCTGAAGCCAAACTGATGGTTTGGAATGGCCTCCTGGCGTCCCAGATGTGTCAGTACTCGGTCCAGAAATATTCTTTCGAATATTTTGGAGAGTACTGGCAACAGGCTAATTGGTCTGTACGACTCAATTTCTCCCACGGGTTTGCCAGGCTTAGGAATCATCACAATCACGGCGCGCTTCCAGCAGGCTGGAAAGTGCCGGATGCGGAGCATGGCGTTGTACACCATAGTTATGTAGTCTATGGTGGAGTCAGGCAGTGCTCTAAGGACTCTGCCGTTTATTAGATCATATCCAGGGGATTTGTAAAAAAAAAAAAAAAAAAAAAAAAAAAAAAAAAAAATTAAAAATAAAAAAAACAAGAGCATATCTATTAGTGTGCAGTTGGTGTGTTTACTTGTGCCCAACACAAAACAGTTTTATCAAATATTACGTTAAGACAACTATGTCAACGTAAGCGCTGCAAAAGTTAGCTTGGTTGAGAGTTAACCGTGATCCGAGCGGAGCTGCCGACCGTAGTTCAGAAGTAGCTGTCGTAGGTCAAACATCGAACGTTGAGCGTCAATTGACTAAGGAGCCAGACAGTTCGCATCTATCCAACAGCTAACGGACTAAGTGGACATTAACTGAGCGCAATATGCAGGCGAGTCATGTGCGCCTAATCAAAATACTATTCGTGATCATCGCCATAAAGCTGTTCATCGTGCTCGTGCTCTTCGGCTACAACAATTCCGTTGAGGATATTCCGGAACAGTCAATGGTTTTCATCGATGAGCTGCTAGTGGACAAAAGCGACGGTAGGTCACAATGTCATGATCTTTAATTAAGTAATTGAACTGAGCCATGTTCCAGAGCCCAGCTGGGAGCAGCGACTGGCTCTGATACGAAAGGAGATGCCCTCATTTCCGCTCGAGGAGCTGCACCGTCGACCGCTAGGCGAGCCGAAATGCGGCAAAGTGCCTGCTGCATTGGGCATCGATTTCAGCAACGACTATTGGCAAACCTTGAACAATGCTAACCTCACTTATCACATCTTTGGTGCGTACTACGACAACAGAGAGAAGATGATCGAGGCGCCGCTGGTCCGCGTGCTAACCATGATCAATCACTATGGCAAGCGTGACGTTGTAAAGCATCCGGAAACCTTTTGTCAGCTCTGGTTCAGGAATCGCATCGAGCCCGTTGTAGTGAATGTGACAGACTACAAGATAATTTGGATCTGGGGCGGCGGCTCGACCATGGTCTATCCCACGCTCCTCAGCTGCTGCTTGCCGAAAACAAACGACACCAAGGCGCAGGAGGCGCCCGAAATGGTCTCGTTGGTAACGAAGCGCTGCGACAAGGCCAGGAATCTGGTGCGCGTTGTTTACGAACCGGACGAGGCGAGTACAGCTGTAACATATCCTCCTCAACAGCAATCCAAGCAAAACAATAGCACGCAGCTACAGAAGAAACCATTGCGTTTTATGGTCTGCGTAAAGGCCATGGACTTTATCTATAAAGACTTGTCTTGGCGGCTAATTGAATGGCTGGAACTGATGCGTCTGCTGGGCGCCGGAAAGGTGGTCTTCTACGATGCACAGATGCATCCAAATATGACGCGAGTGCTGAACGACTACATGGAAACGAGTCCAGGCTTTGTAGAGGTGCGCCCTTTGTCCATGGCCCGCGGTGAACCGCACTCGCACATACCGCACATACATATATTAAATATATATTTTATTATATATTTATTTGTGAATATATATATTACGACAATAATTATTTTGATAAATAAACTAAAAATATGTAATAAATTGTAAATGTAATAAAAATATATATGATAAAAAGAACATCATTTATTTTTGTAATATTTATTATTTTAAATAAATATTATTTTATTATATTATTTCTTCATTTTATTTATTTAAGTTAAATTTTTTTTAGTGAATAATATTAATGATGTTTTCTACATTTTCTAAATTCTTATATTTTTTATTATTTATTATATTAAATATTTTTCTTTAATGTTCTTATTACTATTATTAATACTCGTTTACTTTTCGCTTAAGTAAAGCAGCGGTCACATAATCCAAATATATAAGTCTTGCAGCAGTACGAGTCACGCTCATCTCTAACTCATGATGGTAATGAGAGAGAGAGAGAGCGCCCTTAGTAGTTAGATTACAGAAGAGAAAATGGGTTTTGAGGTTTCAACATGATTGCATTGATACTCAGTTGCTCAGTTGCTCAGCTGCTCAGCTGTCGGTTGATTTTCGGTTCTTATGTCCTTTTTGCGGCACATAAATTTTATGTGCCACGACCTACAGCCTGCCCCACGCACAGGCACCCACACAAGAACAAGCACACGCATTATACCCTTTAACAAACTACATATATATATATATATATAAAATAAGAGCACATTTATTGCTTACTCTGATGACACTAGTCAACAAAATTGAAGCAGAACTTGGTGTGCTATATTGGCCTAAGATATATAAATATATTTAATGATAATGATTCTTTGAACTGGCCAATTTCAAGACATGTAGGAAAAAAAAAACAAATAAAAACTAATGTCTTGTTAGCCAGTGTAATGTATTAGCAGCCAACCAAAAGCCGTTTATAGTTTTTGCTGTCGCGCTGTTTGCAGAGACTTGCAAAATATTTACACACACCCGCACACACACGCCTTTGAAGCGTTAATAATTTTTTTGTTTTTATTTTGGTTTTTTTACATATATTTTTTTTTGGAATTTTGCTTACTCTTTGGCTGTGCTCCCGTAATTTATGGGCGTTACATTGTGGCGCTTCTTTGTATGGCGCACACTTTGGCATTTTAATGGGCATTAATGGCATCCTGCAAAGCACTGGGCGAGCAGGCTGGCGAGCTGGCGAGGGAGGAGAGTAGGTTGCGGGTGGCAGGTTTTAGGGATCGACCATGGAGCCCATTAAAATTATTGAAGCCGACAACGGCCATTAATTCGTTGCGCTTAGCGCGCAATAACGCAACACATAATTGTTTATTAATGAAGTATAAGTATTTTTATTGGCATCGCTCTCCATTTACAGCTGCCCTTCATTTAAAAGACATACCCTTTTGTTAACAGCAAACAAAAAAATACTAATAATAACAACAATAATAATAATAATAATAATAATAATTATATATCATCAGACATAGGCGAGTTTTTTAATGGGGAGCAAAGAATACTTTAGCAGCTAAGTTTGTTTTGCTCAAAACTGAAAAATCTTGAGAGGATATGAGAGGCTCTTATACTAGATTTTGTATTATGACTCAATATAAAAGTTTATAGAAGTTCCATACTATCTATAATAATCTATATCACATATTTGGCCAGTTCCACAGACTGCAATATGACATATTTCTGATGATTTTTCCTTTCTACTCAGATTTCAATTTCTTACTTCTAAATGACAAATAGCAATAAAGTTTTTCTCTAATAACGCAAACTGATATAGCAACAGAAACTACCTGATCACAAAGTTTTTTTTTTAAATTTAATTTCCCCACTCACACACACACACACATGACAACGGCAAGCGAAAGGGTTGCTTTGAGTGAAATTTTCCACCCCCCATATGAATGCGCGCGTCGAATGCTATTGAATACGCATCAGATATCAATACTTGGCCACACACACACACATACGAGACACACGCACACACACACATATAAGAGAGAGAGTGGCACGCACTCATAAGGGGAGGGACTGGGCTGGGCCATGCTATGTACGGCGGGGATTCGATTTCGGTGCCAGAATATGAAGCGGGCAGCCAATCGCATGAGTGCAGGCAGCTGATTGGACAAATTTCATGCTGCTGCGAGTAGTCAAAGTGGACACAGCGCCAAGCAGAGCCAAAATATCAAAAGCTATAAAATTTATCTATGTAGAGCGAAGGAAGTCAGCTCAGTGGGCAAGGACAGGAGCAGGAAGAGTGGAGCATTTCGATGGGTCGTTGGAAAAATGTGAAAAATTACATAATATGCGCTGAAAAATGTGCGTAGATTTTTTTCCGTTTCTTTTTTTCGGGCTGACCATTTGTTGAGTAGCTTCTCTTTGGCTCAAATATGTTTTATATTTTCTCTCACTCTCGCTCTCTGTGTTTTTATTTTATTTTATTTGTGTTTTTTGTTTTATGCAAAACTTTTGCGTTTTACAATTCATTGCATATTCAATTTGGTTGGGTCGACAACGACGACGATGGTGACGCCACAAGGGCACCAAACAAACAGCAAAGGTCCAAAGCATATTAATAAGGATTTCATTAGTTTTATACGTTTCGTTTCGTTTCTTTTTACTTATACCCAGCACCCATTAGGAATGGGTCAGCAAGGGGTATCATCGACAGCGGCATCTGTGCAACATATTAGGAATTTGGCTAGACAAATGTCAAACTCAAGCTGAGGCTCTGATCTAAGGCTTTTCGAATTGAGATACTCTTGAAACTGCTACTCTAAATCTAAAGAACTCTTGACTAAGGCAATAAAAAGTGCTGAAAAATGCCTAATTAATTCACTACTTGGACAAATATTAAGTAAATTACAGGGTATCTAGTGTGTCACATGCTATGATATTTACATATTTTTTTACACCCTCACACGCACACTAATGGGTCGATACTTTTACTTTCTGCTAGGGGTTTTGTGTGGCATTTCTCTGGACTTGAACTCTCGGCGCTAATAAATGGCTAAACGTTTAGATAAATGTCTGTTATTTTGTATTATCGTAGTTTGTTAGATATGAAAAGTTGAGCAACTCCGACGACCGCTCGAGCCGGACGAGTCCAAAAGCCAGAGGTCAGTTGCTAGTAATATGTATATTTGTCTAAAGCTGCTTGCCGAGGCCAGCGCATTCAGTGGGGATCAATCAGCCGGACGCTGCCCAACAATCATAACTAGTAACGAGTGAGTCTAGAGAGCAGCGCGACTAGACGAATACCCTGTAAGCACATCAATTCAATACATACGAATCTGAAGATTCAACCAAGCCAAGCCCCAGCCTTGTTCAAACTCGAGTCTATCAAGTAGAGCATACATTTTTCACCCCTCATTTCATATCATTGTTTCCTATTCGAGCTTCTAATCGGACAATCTATGGCTGGCAATAAATTGAGCATTTAATAGCTGCCGGATTTGGGTACAGCTCGCTTGCAGAGCTGCCTGATTGATTGAAATGTCACTTTAAATGTGACGCCCGAAACAGAAGCCGACAAAAAAATTAAAAAAAAAAAGTAAATAAATAAAACGTATCAAAAATGCCAAATGAAACATAAATGCCAGCGAAAGCAACGCTCAGAAAACCGCAATAAGCCCACACGGCCCGCCTCCCCCAAAAAGCCAGTGTCAACCCTCGTGTGCGTTTGTTTTGTATTTGATAAGCATGAAAAACGCACAGAAAATAAAATTGTTTTAGATGCGAGGCGAGCGGAGCGGGTCGGGCAGCACCCTAAACAGAATCCTTAAAAAATAGTGCTACTTAAAAGCAAAATAAAAAAAAATTATAAAAACCGAAAAAAAAAACAAAGAACAAATGTAAAATGGAGTTGGGGCAACACTGGCAAATGTATGCGGCAGCCCTGACAGCCGGCAAATGTTTTATCGTTTATATTTTTTTTTTCACTGCGTTTTGTTAAGTTGGAAAAATGAGCGTCGATTAATTTAATAGAGACAAAAAGCCTTCGTACACACACACATACACACCCGCACACACACACAGCAACGGGTCGAAACGAGTCGAAGGATCCGGTTTGAGCATGGAAATAAGCTGCTGACATGGAATGGACTTTGCAGAGAGCTAGTCCAGAGCACTTTTCCAGCAAATTGTTTTACCTGTATCAAGTAATAGATATTTCTGCATAATTTTAGACTTGGGTTCAAGGAGAAGTGCAAGACTCTACTTAGCAATATATTATATATATTTCTATATCGGACACTTTCACCAATACAAATATAAAGTTTATATGTAAAGTTTTTTTATTCCAATTGTTAAGAACCAAAAATATATCTATAAAATATAATTTTTAATTCTAATAATAACTAAATTTTTTTAATGCTCTTTATTTTAATTAAATTAGGGAATCAATGCAAGAAAAGTATAACTGGATAGAATTTTTACTATATTTACTAGAAAGGTAATTTGAGTCTAGAGTTCCCAAGATGCCAATTTCATAGCCAAAAATGCATAAATAAATAAATGTTTTTTATGATTTGTTTCGATTGAGCGAGGCCTCAACACTTAGCGAGTATAGCTCACAAATGAGGTATAAATAAAACAACTTAAATTGAAATTAGGCTCTAGTTGTAGACCCACGCACACACGCAACATTCTAAGCAAAAGGAAACGATTTTCAGCCAAGCCAAAGACACTCTGACATTGTCGAAATGCTCGCTGCAAATCAGTTAATGCGGAAGAAAGGCAACATAAATAAACACATCAACACAAAGGCAAAACTTTTGATACCCTCCGGCTGATTTGTGGGACTCGCCGGCATTTGCATTCCCATCTACTCCGACTCCCAATACAAAAAAAAAAAAAAAAACATAAAAAACCCCTTCATATGTGCGTGAAATACGCGCAGGATTCCTTTGGTTCGTTGGCTTTTTGTCTTGGGCGCCGACAAAGCTGCAGACGATGACATCGCAGCGGAAGTCGAAAACAAAAAAACATTTTTTAATTGCTTCAGATAAGACACAGCACACATAACTTGCAACAAACTTCTGCGCCCCCCGTCCTCCTCAAAAAAAAAAAAAAAAACAAGCGAAAACGAAAACGAGAGAAAGGCAAGCGGCAATTTTACAATTCAGCGCACATTTTGATGAGCTTCATAATTTTTGCTGCTCATTGACGTTCCCACTCATATCACATTTGAAGTAAGTTCGCCCCCCGCCCCAACGCCAAATAGCCCCTAAAGACAGCCTAGACGACAAACCAGAACTCATTTGCACATGCGAGCTATGGCGTAACAGATAAGATGCTGAGGAATCGAGCCGGCGCTTGATGAAAGGGCTGAGGGTATAGGAAACGTCAGGGCATTTGCTGGAAAGATCGCGGAAGGCACTGAGACTAGGTGATAGAGAGAAAAGTTAGAAAATATTGATTAGTTCACGA
This sequence comes from Drosophila hydei, assembly GCF_003285905.1. NCBI lineage: Eukaryota > Metazoa > Arthropoda > Insecta > Diptera > Drosophilidae > Drosophila > Drosophila hydei. The sequence goes on along the minus strand of NW_022045685.1, from coordinate 3,158,230 downwards.
ATGAGAAAGAGAGATGATGAAGAGAGAGAGAAATGAAGAAGAGCAAGAACTAAAGACTAATGAGGGATCATACTGTAGGCTCAGTTAGATGAAGCCAAGAGCTCTTATCAGTATTATACATAAGAAGGATATATAAACACATGCATAGAGAAGAAAATTATATGCATTAGAAGAGCTAAACAAAGAGTTGAAGAAAGAGAGAGACATGGAAATACTTTATTAGATCTTGAAATTATTTAACTTATCTTCTTGTAGGCAATTGCCAGTGAAATCTCTATTAAGTCTTTCAAAAATCTGCTCTTATATTTCCAGTTTCATAAAGATCCTAGAGCACAATTCCTCAGCCTTCCACAGGGCTTCAAAAAGGTTTTCTGCACAGCATTTGTCGTACTTTAAAATAAAAAAAATTCTTTTTTTGTATTTTTTTTTCTATTAAAAGTTCGTTTAACTAAGTTTTTCCTATAGCTACAAACCTCGCACGCAACTAGTTCAAACTAATCAGAGCAATAGACATTACTGTGGAATATAAGAAAAATATATCTATATATAACATACATGAATCTACAAAATGTAGTGCATTAACAGTTCGTCTAGGCCAACCAGAAAAATGCCATGAGCAACCTGCGTATATTTTATGACATTTGACTTGGCTATCCGCTTCTGCTCCATACACTTCACATAAGTACGAGTATGTCACACAATTATCAAACGCTCTATCTGTGCATCAGTGACTGCCACACAGTTGCCTGCGTGTACCCATGCCACAACAGCCACGCCCACTGCGCCCACACATAGGCCATAGCAGTTGGCGTGTTTACACAATTATATGCATTTTACGCTACATAAACGAGATTAGTGCGTCGCTTACTTTTGCCTAACTTCTTTTGACACAATGCGACGGGCGCAGGCAAACGCCAGCCCCATTAATGTGGCAACACCCACCTTCCACCTTCCACCTTCCGCCTTTCAGCGCACAGCCTAAGCGAAAGTTGGCTAAGAGATACGGGCCAACAACTCTTTGGGCCTTGAATGTCTTCGTGATGGCAGCGGATGGAGGCGCAGCGTCAATTGCTTTTTGTTTTTTCTCTACTTTCCTTGAACTTTTTTTGCTTTTTCGACTCTAGCCATGCTGAGGGGATGTGTGTGCGAGTGTGTGTGTGTGTGTGCTGTTGGTGTATGCGTGACTCGTGCGTTTGCATTGTTAACAAGCGCACATCTTTTGTTACACAACAGCAAAATTTATAGAGATGCGTCGTCGCTGTCGTCTGAAGTGCTTATATGGAACATACATATCTATATTTTTTATGACTTTTTGTTGATCTTGGTACAGTTAAAGCGCGTACGTGGCAGAGAGAACGAAACAAAGCTACTTGTTTATGCTTTACAAGCCCTATCAGCGCCCTTACTTAGCTCTGGCCACGCATTGTTTGATTTTTTGGCAGTTCACATGAGAGTTGAAGCAACTTATATCACGAGTGAAGTTTATGCTTAGGCTAGGCAACACAATCATGCAACAGCATGTATGATAAGCGTGTATTTATATATATACATACTATGGTTAGTCCAAAGGCACAGCTACGTATTTGTAAATATCGCTCTTCAATATGATGCTCATTAGACTTAGATCATGCTATGATTTAGTTATGCATAAAAGTTGGGTTTTTTTTGGCATTTCGAAATCTATATTTCTCTCTTTCACACTCTTTCTATCATTGTCATCTCTCTCGCTCTCTCTTTCTGTGATTCTTTCTATCTCTCTCCCTCTCTGTCTTCAAATCTCAGCTGCTCTATCTCACTCTCTCTCGCTCTTTTCCCCTCTCTCACTCATTCTCTCTCTATATATCTCTTAGTCTCTTTCTTTGCCTTTCATTCTTTCGCGCTCTCTGCCTCTCTCTCTCTCTCTCTCAATGACAACTACAGCACGCCCCCTCCTTGACTCAGATTTTACCATAATGCCGCTTGAAATTAGAAGCCATTAGCCTTTAGCTAGACTGCAGCTTGGGCTACAAACAAAAAAGAAACTGATATTTTTTTATGTTTCTGGTAAATGTCGAGACGAGAGGCAACTGTCAGCAGCTGTTGGCGTCGAGCTGCCAAAAAAAGTAAATACGAAAGATACAGGTAGGAAAAGAAGAAGAAGAAGAATTTTAACAACAACAGCTCAAATCAAAATGCCATTAAAGCGTGTGACGTTGTCGCTTAAGTGGAAGTAAATATTGTCATTACTCAAGCTTAAAATTAAAATTACCCACCTGGATGGAGCGCAAATGATAAACTGCATAAGCCAACGGCAGCGCAGCGCGGCGCAACAGACCAACAAATTTCGAATGCAAAACTTTTTCGCACAAGTGTGTGTGTGTGTGTGTGTGTGTGCGAGTGTATGTAGACCGCCCCACCTTTCAGGCGGGCCAAAACAGCAAAGAGCAAAGTCATTTTCATAACGACAACGACGCCAACTTCTTGAGTAAAGGTGCGCGGCCCACAGCTGATGAGCTGTAACCCAGCTCCAAGGCCCCGCCCCCTCCATGCCCAATTCTAACTGCTGCCCCAAGACCCTGTCCACGTTCACTTGCATCACGGCTTGGCCAAGGCGGAGGGGCGTGGCCTGTGCCGCGTAAAATGTGCTACGTTAAGCACATCTGTTTTTTATTGCTTTTAATTTGCCATTAATAACGCATTCCGAGGCGAACGCCCGGACAGCCGCCCAAAATGCTAATTTATAAGCATATAGATAGATATAGTAGTAATAATAATAATAATAATAAGTCTAAGTATATGCATACATATTTCGGAAATCCAATTTTAATATGCCCCAGCCAAGGACATTATCCCCGTCAATTGCCCCCGGCCCAGTCCGAACTTGGCCAGCTGCTTGACTCGAGCACCGTTGTGGATGGGGCGGCGTCTGCAATTAGAGACAAGCCTTGGCCCATAAGTCAATGAGTTTTTGGCACTTTTATGGACAAACATGGCTGAGGCAGTGAGCGTATGCGAAGAGAAAACTGTTTTAAATGTAATCGATAAAGTGTTGAAATGTGAATCGTTATCGAAATAGGAAACGAATCGGAATGAATCGGAAAAAAACTTGAACACAGTGTGCAAAGCACACTAAATTGACATATAGGAACATTGTAGTCAGGCATAATAATCTACTCATCCACATCTAACTCATTGGCTGATCTGTAGAGAAAGCCACTAGCAATTCATCTACAAATCTGGGTGATCCTAGCTCTAAGGCAATGGAATAGTTTATACCAATTTAATACCATGTTTACTCAATCTATACTCACTACCTCTATAGCTACTTCTATAAGAAGAAATTGAATCGGAAAACGAATGGAATAGGAACACGTTCTTTTGATTCACTCACTGAGAATCTTCAGCCCAGCTGCCGTTATGCTTTAAGACGTGGCCAAGATGTTAAGCAACGAGTCTATTAACTATAAACGAGCACAATTCATGGCCGGTATACGAGTATTTTATGCATTTTCGAGTATTAAGTATGAGCATTATCAACATTATTAGCATTATTGTCAGTGCAGCTGGAGGGGCCGGAAGACGGGAGGGGCAACGCTGCTGAATTATGTAATACAGTCAAAAGGAAATGTCGAGCAGGTGGGGTAGGATGTGAGAAGTGAGGGGGGACGGCCATTCGACTGGAATGATGCTGGGCATGATGGTGGTGCCATTGGCAGTGGTTTTCGCCAACTAACCAACCCGTTCGTTGTCATCAAATGCAAAAATCGCGAGGCGAGCTTCCTTTTCCTTTCACAGAGCTGCTGCAAAATTTCCAAAAATTCTATTATTATTAATAGAGGCAAAAAGAAGAGAAGACGATGGACAGGCAGAGCGAGCGTAAGCAACGCAAATGAATGCCAGGCTGGGCTAGGCGCTGGCAAACGGCAAAGGAGACCATGACGACTGCCATGGATGAAGTGGCAGAGCAGAAGAACAAGCAGCAAAGCAACAGCAGCAGCAGCAGCAGCAGCAGGACGATGGCTGTCGTGTCCGTGTCGCATTCCCGTGGTATGCGTTTGTCTCTTGCCCGAAAAGTAGACTACAATAACCCGAAAAATGCACACAGTTTGCATTATAATGCGAAATTTTCGATTGCTCATTTGTGGCATTTACTTTTTACTATAAAAGTTTTATAGCCAGGCGGCTGAAGATGGCGCAACCAGCAACAACGACAACGAGGACAACGACGACGACGGCGACGACGACAGCTACAAAATTTTGCACAATGTCATCAACGTGGCTGACAATGTTTTGGACGGCAGTGGGAGGTGCGTGGAGTGAGGAGGCGTCCAGTTGGTCCAATTCGTGTGGGCGTCACTTTGCCTCAGACTCAACCTCAACTGCCTGTCTGGCTGTCGGTCTCTACTGCCCCGCCCGACAATTGTGTGCAATTCTTGCCGCACTAAACTTAAAGGATTACTTTTGGCTAATTTCACTCGGGCATGGGCACTGGATGGCAGCCTGGCCAGGCACAAGGCACAACAATTGTCTCGCTAAAAACTTAAGGAACCTGCCAAACGGTCGCTTGTTTAGGCATTTACGAGTTGCCAGACTCGTTTTCATCTCCCATCAAAAGTTCTTGCATTCAAGCCGCCACAAAAGGCCACATTACATAAGACTCATGGCAGATATATTACATACATAAATACATATTGTCTATTGATGAACAAATATCTTAAAGCTAGTCACAAAGAACTTAATGTCACTTTAAAGCCATATTGTTAGCAGGCCTTTCCAGGCTAGGCAGCTTCAATTCAGCTTCAGGCAGAGTTCAATCAATATTTGATCCGCTTCTGTGGCAGCTCTATGATATAGTTATCTTAACTAGAAATTGTAAAAAGCAAAGAAGGAAGCAGAAAAATACAGCCGATTATTCAGCCCCTTTAGCTTAACTAATAATACATTATCTATCTCTCTCTCTCTCTCACACACACACTCTGCGTACGCGTGCTGGGTTCAGCTGTACATATCGATACAGCGGCCGCCTGCATAGCCCCGTCCGCCTGCATAGCCCCGTCCGCCTGAATGGCGCAGCTCCAACCAGGTGGATTAAGGACAACAACGTCGCAGTCAGGCACATCGTTTGCCTCCTGCTATCCGCAGCCATTTGCTTATATTAAAACCATTTTTCGCTTATTACCAAAAAATTTAAATATTTTGAAAATAATAAACTGCGGGTGAGTTACTAAGTGGCTAAGGCCCGGCCTGGTTTGGGTGGTTCATTTATCCCAACTCATAAGCATTGGCATTGGCATTGGCAGCCGCAGCCGCAGCAACGCCCCAAACACAAGAGATAGAGAGAGCGAGAGCAAACAATGTTTCGGACGACGTTTGGGCAGCAGCAGCAGCAGCAGCATAATGCTTAGCATGCTCTGGCCCACCTTTTAACCCAATCCATGGCGATGCCATTACTAATCCTCCCAAACCCAAATGTACCGCGCGCTGCCACGACGCTATCAGCGCGCCTCGTGTTGATTGTCGCGCGTTGCCATCAATGCTGCCACACACAACTACCCATCCGCGCGCCCATCTGCCGCAGCCACCTGCCTGCTTGCCACGCTCACTCGTGGAGATTGTGGCTGTGGCTGCTGCTGCTGCTGCTGCCATATCCATTTAGCCGGTGTTGCGGGTCGCCTCGAAGCTCTGCTCATTATGAGCATCCCGCCTGCTGAACATGATAATGATGATGATGTTCGCGATACAGATGATGATGATGATTATCGCGCTGAAGCCGTTGGTCGACGCGTCGCATAGTGTCATATTTTTATGATTTTTATGTTAATTCATAACCAGCCCGCATCGCGGTTGTCTGTGCCCGCCTCGCTGCCAAATGCTTTTTAATCCTTTTAATGAAAATTAGTTCCTCTCAATATCATTTAATATATTTTCTTTCGCTTGGGTTTCATTACACCGCCCCCCATCCCGTGCCACTTCTCTTACTATTTCTGTTCTGTTGTTTTCACAGGCATTATCATAATTTCTGTTTGCAACCCTAAATCAACACTTGCCCCATGCTGTGCGTCTCGATAAAGGGTTACTGACTGGGTACCATTCCCTTCTTCCCACCGGCTAACGGTTAACGGGCAGGGGGTATGCATATATATTTTATATATATATATATCACAAGGCGCTCCAGTTCCAACTCCTTGCCTTTGTCTTTCGACCTTTTGCGTTTGATTTTCTATGCGGCGTTAAATGCCGCAGTCCTTCGCCTTGTCTCTGCTGCCGCTGCTGTTGTCGTTCACGTGGCTTCTTTGGCAAATTGAAAACCCAAAAGCAGTAAAAATTAATGTCCGTAGCGAAGGTGTTGCCATATTTCTTGCCAACCGCCAGAGCGCTTTCTGCAGCAACAAAGTAGCCAAAGCAAATGGCTTTACGCCATTCAGCTGCGAGAACTGTTCACAATACAAATCCTATATGAATAGAGAATGTCATATGGAATATTTCTATATATATATAATTTTTAATATTTGTAGATACATTTTAAGCTTATCGATCGCCTTTCGGCTATGTCCATTACCAGCCGAGACTTTACTTTTGGCTCATGATTTCATTGAAGCAAGCAAGATCGCTCTCGCCTGACCACTAAGCTGAATCGCCAGCTTATGCTTACAAAAAAAGGTTAGTCAGGTTTAAAGAACGTATATTTAATTGCTTAATAATATAGAAAATGAATTTAATTCAATTGAATAGTAATATTAAAAAATTGCCGTCCGATTTAGGATTCAAATAGTGATACCGGATCAGAGTTGTACAGGGAGCTGGTCAACGACTGTTTGAAATAGGTCCAAATAAAAACTACTACCTGTATACATCCCCTGGGCTTTCACCATTTTTCGTCCGCATTACACTGGTGTTCCGTTTAGTTTTTTCATTCGGAAACAATCTTGGCAAAAATATAGATATCGATTGGAACGGCCGGATACTGGGTGCACGCAAATGCGGGTTAAATTGATTAATTATTATATCTACAGTTCGAGATAAATTCGATATGTCCGATCTACTGCGGTCTACTTTTTGCCAATTGGTCGCTAACGCATGGCTCATTTCTGCGGGTGACCCAGTTCCTTGTTAGACCCCATATTAACAAAGTTCTGTTCCTGCTTTAGATTGGCTGAGATGCTCTGGCGCCTTCTACCTTCAGCGACGCGCTTCAGTGCCTCCCAGTCGCGTCCCATCGCATTTCGAGTACGCTCGTCGGGGCTGCGCATAAACTGGATGCGCAACGAATGCGGCTCGGTCTGGGCAAAGTCCGGCTTGTAGCGTCGAGGATCGCGGGGACGCAGCCACCTAGTATCCATGTACTGTGGATCGGTCCACATGTTGTCCTCGCGCACCATTCGCCGTGGCACAGTCATGTCCCTTTTTAAGGCTGCGGCACTGCTCATCGTGTTTCCGGATCGCGATTCCAACGCCGTTTTCTCTCCACTGTCCTTAGCAAATCCCAGCTTTTGGGAGCACGCAATATTAGGCCTGACAACAAGCAGTTGCGATGCACTCGATCGCCCGGACAAGCCTCGTACGAACCTAATCGATGAACGTTGCATGATTCGAATCCTTGCGACCGAATCAAGTTAATATCCGATTTAAATAATTCAATTCACTCTTATTTACCTGAATTTTAAATTTCACTGCTGAAATATTAAAAATAATGAAATGTTTAACTATTTTTATATATTGAACCGGAATATTTGAACTTTTTTTTAACTTTTCAAAAAATTTTTTATTTTTTTGGTTTCACATGTGATCTGTACTTTAAATGGGAACCGAATGACCTACAAAGCTACACAAGCATTCAATTTACAACTCTCAACAGGCAACGCCAGCTAAGCACACAAAAATGTTCACTATTAGAGCATTTTGCATGAATGCTCGAAATTCTATCTCAGTTGATTTTTAGTAGGTGGAAGCCCAAAGCCAAGGCTTGCCCTGAAAATGCCCACTAAACAGATGAAATCTAACAAAACTCTTGAGCAGCGCATTTGGTTGGATCATATAGAAGCTGGGCTTGGCTTTTGAGGTCGGGTCGGCAAGAAATTGCACATCCGCTGCAAGCAGCACCATTAACTGCCTGAGTGAGCGTCGGCACTTGGTGCTTGGAAGCAACGCGACTTAAACGCAGATGCTTGAACTCTTTTTGATTTTACATATACAAATAAAGAAATGTGTGTGTGTGTGTGTGTGGGTGGGTGCCTTCGCACAATTGCACAATTATGTTAAATATCGACAAGTGCCCTGGAGGCCAGTAGACGCTTTTGTTGTGCCGCAGGCAAATATTAATGACGACAGGTATTAAACACTCGAAGCAGCACAACTGCTGCTGCTGCTGCAGTTGCGGCAGCTGCAACAATCGAAACGATTCAGCGAGCCTCGACATGTAATACAGGTTGAGTGGTTTATAATTTGGCATGGCTTTGTTGCAGCCTCCAGCTAACTGGGTGAAGTGCTTGACGGCCCCAACACCACCTCCACTCATAGCCAAAGGACTTTGCTGTAATCATAGCGCAATCGGACATGACTTAAGTACATGGCAGCTATATGTAATAGAGCAGGCTGATTTTAGTTTAAGTCAAACTGTGAACAGCATTGCATTCGATGAAACCCACTAAAAATTAAGTCGTTTATATTAATAGAAATTGCTTGGCTTTGCTCTGTGAATTCCCATCTCCATTTGCTGAGAGAAACTCACCTAAGCCCATAGATTTCTTATCAAATTCTTATTGATCTTAATTATATTACTAGTTAATACTATTTCTTCAACATTAAATCAATCCCTTTAATATACGATTATAATAATAACGAAATTAGCTCCTGTCTATAAGCTCAGACGATGAGGAGACTCAACCAAGGAGAGCGCAGACCCATGTTTGAGATAAGCTAAGAAGACTAAGTCAGTGGACAGGCCGTGTCTTGCCAGATAGTCAAACCTCAAGTGTACATAGACTGCTCCATCGACCCTCTGCTTCTTCTGTTGATCAGCCACAGCAATTGTAGCATTCTTTGGACCACATTTTCCCACCGTAGCTTTTTAAGTGCGGGTCAGACGCAGGCTCTGATAGTCCTGCGCCGCTTAGTCCAGAATCACGCCTTCAGAGTTACGTCCTAATGTCGATTTTTATTTTTTTTTTTCTTCTTTTTATATTCGAAGCATGTTATAGAAAATATTTTTTAAAAAAATGCAAATAGAACTGAGATCAGGGTATCTCCTATTTGTTTATTTCTCTTTTTACTTTTTACTATTTTTTTATTTCTCTTAGAAATTATTTCCATTTTTAATAAGAGAAAACTGTTGTAAATATTCATTTTGTATTACATACATTGATTATTTAGCAAACAGTTGTCAATGTTATTGTTATTATTTTATAATATATTAAATATATTTGCATATATATTAAACTTGTTCTTAAATATTTTTTAAATATAAATATATAGACATGTACGTGTTTTTGTATACATTTACTACACATATACATACAAATACATATACAAATACATACAAAAATATAATGTTATTAAAATGAATATTAAGAGAAGAGATTCCCTTCCTATGGCATACACTAAGCACACTTTGCAAATAACTTAACTATAAAAAAAAAGGAGGTAGATAAAATAAAATCCTAATCTATATAATAAGATTAAGATTAAGAGTAAGAGTGACAGTCAGAGTTAGACTAAGAGTAAAAGTAAGAGTAAGAGTAAGAGTAAGAGTAAGAGTAAGAGTAAGAGTAAGAGTAAAAGTAGGAGCAGGAGTAGGAGTAGGAGTAAGAGCAAGAGCAAGAGCAAGAGTAAGAGTAAGAGTAAGAGTAAGAGTAAGAGTAAGACTAAGACTAAGACTAAGACTAAAAGTAAGAGCAAGAAAGCTCTTGTACATAAAGACTTAACATAAATATTTTACATAAATATTTAATATAAATATTTAACATAAATATTTAACATAAATATTTAACATAAATATTTAATATAAATATTTAACATAAATATTTAACATAAATATTTAACATAAATATTTAAGATAAATATTTTACATAGATATTTTACAGAGATATTTTACATAAATATTTTACATAAATTAACAACAACAATTTTAAAGAGACCAAGGCATTTTAACACAATGAGTAATAAATGATCATGTACATAAATTAATGATCTTTATCGCTAATGACCATTATGACGAACGTCATTATTATAATAACAATTATTATTAATATTAATTATTATTAATATTAATATTAATATTACAAATTATATATTTTAACATTTAAACAATTAAACATTAAATATTTTTTAAACAAAAGAACAACTTAAATATATATTTAAATAGTAATTAAACATATACAATATTTATTAAAAAATTACAAAGTATTTGTTAACAAAAAAACTTAAATTTATTCACAATTTTCACTGCACTGCACAGCTGACCCAGTCCAGGTCACGAACTTGACTGATCGTCCACAGCCGCTGCTGCGCCCTTTTATACCCAAAAGTCACTCAAAAGGCAACGCCGGCAGAGCTCGTGAGCACTTTGAGAGTGAGAATTTACACTCATTTTAAAAAATGTAAAGGCGAACATTCTGATCGGGAATATACTTGCTATACATATATATGTAAATCAAATGTGTTTTTCTTGCTGCTCACGAGCACATTTATCACTTTTTTGCTCATTTTACATGATTTAAAAGACAGACAAATATATGCAACTATATAAACAGCCACTGATCATGCTGAACATATATTCTTATATATATATTATATATATCATATATTTGTATTCATATATGAGATTTAATGTATTAAAAACAACATTTTCTTTATAACTGTTGAGCATATAAACTTCATTTTAACTCATACTGAAGAGTGCTTGAGATCAACGCGTTTACATATACAGACAGACAGACGGACAGACAGAGAAACAGATGATTCGGAATATATATACTTTATCGGATCTGCCACGGCTCCTTCTGGTGTTCTGTACATACATTTAAACAAAACCTTAATTCCCTGATTTCCCACTTCTAATGGGTTCAGGATATAATAATACTCAGAATTATCAGCTATCAAATTTGTGTGTAAATAGCTGCAATAACTATCTGAATTCGGTCAAGCTTCTTGTTTCCCTTCATGAGCTTCTTTCATTTACAGAAAGTACATTAAATAGTTCTGAAACAATCTTTAAGTATTCTAAAGCTATCGTTAAGGAATAAATATAAATATAGTTTCTTTGTTGAGCTAGCCATTAAAGAGAATTCTTTTGAATATAATAAATATTTTAATATATATTATTAATAAACTTAAAAACCTTATCAGGTCTCCCTTAATGTTGAATATTTTAAATATCATTCAAGCCATAGTTCTACAAATTTTTTGTATTAAACTCGAGTTCATACTTCTTAAAATAAGACAAAATTTAACTCTTCATAATTTCTGGAAATATTTTTTGAAAAATGTCAAAGAAAGGGCAGCGAAAAATTGATCATCAGCGATAATTTCAACATGATCGAATTAGATATATGTATGTGTAGGTATAATATTAGATTTGCATAAGCTCATTCATTAAAGATTAAATAAAAAGAAATATGAATAAATATTATCTATATTTAAAGAGAAATAATGTTTTATGGCAGTTGTAGGCCTCAGTCTCTGCAGCTGAAGTGCGATTTGTAATTTGTTTTGAAGCGCGAGTTTTATAAATGAACGCGCCTTACTTAATTATGCAATCTAAATGCATTGAATCACCTCAACCAAATGACAATAATCATAATGACAGCAGCAGCAGCAGCCAGCGGACAAGAGGTGAATCTTATGGTTGAGCCGGCAAGAGCTGGAGATCAAGACTGGCGGAGATATACGTATATTTGTGGAGCTGGGGCCGAAGTTGTCATCAGTGGGGCAGAGCCAACGATTGCCAAGGCTTTTACGTAGCGACGCCAAAAATGTTAACTCATTTGTTGTCCTTTTGCCACTGGCTGGCAGAGGCGGGGGCAAACCGCACAACAGTCTCAGGTCTATGGGGCAGGTGTTATGCTCATTCCAATTGCCATTGCTGTTGTTGTTGTTGGTGGTGCCAAGTCCGTATCCTCAACAGACGACAAATCTTTGCAATTTATTTACGTGCCATTTCGCAGCAAAATTTTCGTTAGATTTCTTTGGCTTGGCGGAATTCCAAGACAACTCTCCCTGGCCATAGCGAAGCTGTTGACGTCGCTGTCGCAGTCGCTGTCGTTGTCGTTGTCGTTGGTGGCGGCTCACAAAAGTCATGACGCGCTGATGACGTTGCCAGTGGAAGGATTTAATGGCACATTAAGAATTTTATTACCGCACACAACAACAACAGCAACAACAACAACGACAGCAAGCATGCATTGAAAGGTGAAGTGAGAGAGAGGTAGGTAGGTGAGCTTAATAGTCAAATCGCCTGGCAGCCGCAGCAGAAGCCATTGCACACCTTGGCCGGAAAACATTTTTGGCGCGCGTACACACAACATTTTTGACAGCAGCATCGTTCGTTGGGCGCCATGAAAATCTTTCAGAGTCAACAAATTTTTTTGCGCTTGCACGGATTTCACGAATCTGACGACCTGCCTCGGCCCGCCTACTCTCTATCGCGCTCGCTCGCTCTCTCTCTGTCTCGCAGTTGTCATTATTACAAGTTTTGCATAAATGAATAAATGACATTTATGTATTCCATTTAGCCAGCACAGCATATAGTCAAAGCTAAACTCAAACTGACAGACAGTCAGTCAGTCAGTCAGTCAGTCGGCAGTCATTTGTCGCGCGAAATGATGCGCGAGTTTTTCAAATCATCTTGGCCATTGTATGGGTAAGCTTCTACAGTTGGCGAATGGACCATCAGGCTGCTAGAGCTGGCTTAGCCTAGAGCTGGAAGCAACCAGCTCATTCTGTTAGGTGTCAGCAAATTTGTGTATAAAACGGTTCAACCGCATTTTGAGATTTAAATTTTATGTTTAATTGAATTAATTTCTAAAGCAACAAGATTTTGACTGCGAAGCAAATTACTTCTTGGCCTCAAGCAGGTGGCTTAGATTCAGTATCTATTCATCTGCAGTTTATTGCATTAGTTTTCTATATTTTCCTGCTTAAAAAAGCAACAAGCAAGAACAGAGAATAGTAGGCAAGCTATCCACGGCAGAGAAATTTGCAGTTGAGTATAAGGACATGAGACGTGCGAAACCATGGCAATTGATAAAGGTTCTTATATTAGAACTTCAAGTAAAATGAGTTACAAATAGTTCAGCTCTCAATTCTTGTACAACTTCTAAGCTCTGCCCAATTTCATAAACAGAAAACTTTGTTAAAGCTAAAACTGAAACATTTTCCGGATGATTTCTATTTAAAATTTATTTAGAAAAAAATAATATTAGTTTGCTAAGATTATAATTTATTGATGATGATATAAAAGGAATTAAATTGTCTAGAGAAAATAGATTACAGAGCAGACAGCCAAAGGCCACGCATAGACGTTATAAGTAGGGAGCTTGACAGCACATTACATTGGCTTGCTTATTTGTATAGAAACAAATGAAAAATAAAGCGAAGGTAATCTTACCAGAGCTTACAGAAGACCAATTTTTAGCTACTGTAAAAATATGTGTAACAGTAAAAGGCGTGATCAGAGCGAAAAGCTGAGAGTATCAATCCCTATCCATCTGTTTTTCTATTTGTCTATTTGTGTCTGTCTATCTCTCTGACTATCTGTCTATTTTTCCATATGTCTATCTGACTATCTGTCTAGCTTTCTATCATATGTCTGTCCATCTATCTCTCTGTTAATCTATCTGTCTGTCTCTCTGCCACCTGCCTATCTATCTATCTGTCTATCTGAATTTCCATCTGGCAGGCAATCGCTCTATCCATTTGTCTATCGAACTATCGATCCTCTACAGCCTGCTCAGCTCAAGTTTCTTCCAAAAAATCATTAACTATTTACGTTTCAATGTAAGCGAAAACAACATCGAATCTCAATCATGTAATAATCTTACCTACGTCTTTTTAGCTTTTAGTCTTAATTGTTTCATCGAGCAATACGTTTCATCAGGTGGTGCCATTTGAATGCTTCCTTTGCCAATTATAGGCTTACAAGAGCTGGGGCTGCCTCCGCGTTTGCTTAGGGATTGAGCAGGCAATTAATATGCTTTCGAAGACGCAACAGGAATGCTTAAGGCAATAGACTTTTTTATTTATACGCAATTTAGTTTCGCTGGATTTTTTTTGACTGTTTGTGCAACCCTTTCGATGTTAACTTCCCACGTTAACGATGGCGCGGCTGCCGCTGTTAGCTGTTACCTAAGCCATTGCGTGCTACTTAATTTGAATGCATTTAAAAATGTTAAAATATGGCTATGGCTGTTAACAAAAAAAGAGTTTAAAAAAAGTAAATAAAATAAAATTGTCTGCAGCGACACGCACTAAGAGCGTAAAGCAAGCGAGAGGGAGACGCCACTATTTGCCAGACAGGACGAAACAACAAAGATTTGTACGTGTTGTTACTTGATGAGGTTGCCGAGTGTCAACCGCCCAGCCACCCACTCGCCCCAGCTGAAATTCCAACCACACACACAGAGAGAAAGAGAGAGTGTGTGTAAGAGGATAGCGAGTGGCGGAGAATGGTACAGGAATAGCGAAAATAGGCATTACAATTAAAAGCAAGAGGAAAAAAGAAATGGGAAAAAAGTGGAGAAAAACCTCGCTACATACAGAAAACAGAAGGCTGCCCCCGTTCACAGGCAAAGGCGCCCATTATACGCCCCCTTGGCCCAGCCCCAGCCCCAGCCCCAGTCCCGCCTTTTCCTCTACCGCCTTCGCATGCCATGCAATGCGAGTGGTTCGCGTTACGCCGAAAAAGAGATAATTTTATTTCATTAATCCTTTTTTGGGACAAATTCGCCGACATTTTTTTTTCTTTTTTGTGTTCCTCCCAGCTTTATCCGACTTTGGGCGTGGCTCGAACGTAATATTAGCTTAAAATTGTGTAAATAAAAATTACATTCGTAAGAAGGTCTCTGGCCGAGCAGCAGCAGCTGCTGCTAACCCCCCGGCCAGAGCGTGGCGCACCATAGAAGGGCAGAGGTAGATGGCAGGTCACATGAATCAGTGCTGAGCTCGCCCCAACCTCCACTGACAACCTGACCGCAAGTGCTGATGGTGTTTTGTCTGGCTTGGACATATGCTTACGAATGCCTAACGCAACTGTACTAAACAACATTGCAACATTGCAACATTGAAGCTGTTGAATGTAGCTCAATTACAATGGAAGTGTTAGGCATAGATGATGACCAGGCAGAAGTGATACTATTTAAAA
This sequence comes from Drosophila hydei, assembly GCF_003285905.1. Lineage (NCBI taxonomy): Eukaryota > Metazoa > Arthropoda > Insecta > Diptera > Drosophilidae > Drosophila > Drosophila hydei. The sequence goes on along the minus strand of NW_022045685.1, from coordinate 3,142,896 downwards.
TTGCTGCATCTCAGCCGCTGTTTAAGTTATCGATAACATTTAACTGCTGATGTATTCGATAACATTTGCCATTAACTATTTTGAATATGACACTTCGTGGTCTTGCCCAAATACGATGCTAGGCTAGAAATTGCCTAGGAGAGTTTCTGGTAACTCTCATCAATAGCAATAGCCTACTTTTAACACTCCATTATCGGATTACCATTGAGTCAACTTATATTATGCACTATGCCATACAATTCGAATGTAAAGCTGACCAAAAACATTATTATTTGGATTTTTCATAAGAAAGCTACTTAGCTACTAAGCAAACTAGCTAAATAAATAAATAATAAAGTTGTCGAAATCAACTTGAACTTGTTATATATATTTAACTATTTTTTGAAAATTTTTAACAACTAAAATCAGCTAACTATAATTAAACTTTCACTCATATTTCCACTCTGCAATTCGATTTCAAATGTTCTCTATATTCTTGACTTTTTTAGACAAAGATTCAATCATATATTTCTATATAGATATATTTTTATATTACAAAAACATAATATTTTAAGTTCGCAAAAAGTGAATTGCCAGCATTTGACTCAGACTATGTAGGAAATAAAGCTAAGATCTAAGAAACTTGTAGATTCCCAAATGAACACAATAGATCCTGACTAAGTTGGGCTCTACGCGTTGTATACAATTTATATTAAACAAAATATATATATATATATATATATATACTTATATATACTTGTATCCTTCTTCAAATTTGTAAAATTAAAATTCTTGAAATGAAATAAACACAAGCTGAGAGACAGAGTTGAGCATTGTGTGCCTTGAGTCGGTCGAGAGGTCTTGTGCCACTGTCAGCATCGATATTAACACCTAGGCGCCGCATTTGTTGTAATTTACAATGCTTTTTGGCCAATATAATTTGCGCTTAATGGCCCTGGCCTCGACGCGCTGGTCGCGTTGGCAACTAGGCAAAACCCTTTGCCACGACGCATAATTCAAATGCAGAAACTTTTGCTGGGGTGGGTAAGAGAGGGAAGGTGGCGCAGGCACAAGGGAGACCCATTCGCAAATTAATGTTACATTTCATTTCAGAAAGAAGAGCAAAAAATGTTGCTTTGCGCTGCCAGCCACTGCTGTCCTACACATCCACCTCTACGACAATGCAGTTGAAAAGTTTTGCTATTTTTTTACTCCATATTTTTATTACTAATTCATCTTTTTTATTTATATTTCCATTATTTATGTTTTTTTTTTTTTTGGAAAATTGTAAACAGCCGCGCGTCGTCGCGCCGGTCTTTGGCTTCTACAAGTTCTTCGGTCGGTATATAACTCCGCTCATTAGTTGCCCTACACGCAATTAAGCACAAATGGCTTTTAAGGCTGCGACGTCGGCGCACGCATACGTATGCATGAGTCGAGGCCCTTCATGCGGATCCCGGCGCTCTGGCAGGCCATGCAACACGGCATCCACATCCACACACATCCATGGCGCTTATAATGCTGTTGCCATGACAACTTGGTTTAGCCAGAGCCAAGCAGCCAGCAACCCCCTTAGCCCTGCTCAGGCTCCCGCTCGGGCTCAGGCTCAGGCTAAGGCACAACAGTCAACTATAAATCCTTGAGCAAAAGTTACACGCAGAGGAAACATTGTCATTGCTTTTGCCAGTTCTGCGAAACTTTGCGTTTTATAATTCTTTTTCATCTTTCACTCACCCGCCCGCTCGCTCGCTCGCTCTCTCTAACTCTCTCTTTCCCTCTCTCACTGTTGTTCTAGCAAGTTTCATCTACAGAGCCTATTCAACGTTAGCAAGGGTGAAGAACGTCGTGTGCTTACTAAAATCTAGTGTTGTAAGGTTTCAATGTAGTTCACATTTTGTCTACGCTCGATTAATTATCGATAGAGAGATCTATCGATAATGAGATTTAAAATAAATGTAAATATAATTTATTTTTAAGTATTTATTATTATTTATTTAACTTTTATTAACTTCAAGCTATAGAAATGAATGTCTATAAAATATATTTTGGCCCGTGTTCTTTACCAAAAGCTCTGCTTGGCAATTTGGCCAGCCAAAATTTGTCGTTGTCGTTCGTAACTTTGCCAAATGGCGCATCCGCGTCTGCGGAGTTGCTGGGAAAAACTCTGCTTCGGCTGGCAAAGTCAAATAAATTTATAGGCCATGAAAATTCACCTGTGCAGTGACTATTTTACGCTGCGTAAATATTTTTATATATAAGTAAATAAATCATGAAATTATGTTGCCTAACATTTGGTGCTCAGTCGCACTACTATTTTAATGAACAGCGCTGCATGTAGTTGCAGCCAGCGCAGAGTGTGGAAAAATTATTTATAAATTTTTATATATCTTATATAACTTAATCAAACATTAGAATACAATGTCGATAATATAATCTAAAGATTTGAATTATTAACACATTGCGCTGGGGTAGCTGAAGGTGGAATAATTAAAATGTTAGTGATAGGCAGAAGAAGGCGGGGCAGAGACCATTAAGTTTATATAGTCTTGATCAGAACAACGTGCTGAATCAATCTAGCCCTGTCTGCCTGGGTATCTATCTCAGAATCGATAAGAGTTAGGGGCTTAAATGGCAACTCAAATTTATTTTTAACTAATCGATAAGTGGTTTGGTTACAATTAATCGATGAGTAACGTTATCGAACTTAAGTTGTCTCTTACGTTTGCAGCTTGCTATTCTATTTAGTTATAGATATATTTTATACATTAATAATATTTTTATAATTTGGGCTCTTTTATTCGTCATATTAAAAATCATTTATAAGCAAAGTTAAGAATTTGGCATGTATTCAGGGTATCTTCTAGTCAGCCACTTGCGACTAGAGGTTTCCTACTCGTTTGTGGTATTAGTCCAGTTGGCAAATCAAGTACTTCTAATCAGATTAGCCGTGTTATACAACGTGGCTATGCTGGGCTTGGCTTCGTTTGGCTTTCTCTGGCTAGTTATACAACATTCAATTCATGATCTGTAGTTCGTATGCGGCTACAGCTACGACGAGCTGCTTTGTCACTTTGTTAACTACAGATCGATCGAGTTAGTTGCCTGCGTTCTGTGTGCCAACTGCAGCTGACTTAATGACTAATTTCAACTGTTGCGCGCAAAAGCTCGAAGGCAATTTCCAAAGACTAGACAGTGGATGCCGTCGCAGGACTCACAGCTACCTCTCCGTGTGTGTGTGTGTGTGTGAGTGTAAGCTAAATGCAGCCATGTGGATGATTCGTTTATGCTTTTGTCAGTTCGTCAGGGCGCGCCCAAAAACATGGCGTGCAATGCACCTGTCGAGTCAGCCACCCAGCCAGCCAGTTGGCCTGTCTGTCCGTCCGTCGGTCAGTCAATCCGTCAGTCAGTCTGAGCGTCAGTTAGCCCGGCCAGCACAGGCGTGGCCAGCCAACGAGTAGTCAGTTGTTTGATTTCACAGTTGTAGTCCAATTACGATTTTGAGCGTTTACCAACCGCACACAGATTTTAGATTTCAGCCTTTAGCCATGTACACGAGCAGGTGGGTAGCTGACTGCAGCATCTTTCACCTGACTTCTCTGCGGACAGTCCTGCTGCTGCTGCTGCTGCTGTCAGTGCACTAACAGCAGCAACATCGTTATTGTGCTGCCACCCTTTCGCCACTCCTAGCATCCTTCCATAGCATCATCCTCTATGCCTGGGCCAGTCAGCGCGGTTTTTGGGCGGGTTTGCCGAGCGGGGCTCTCTCTCTAAATTACATTTTAGCAAGTTAATTGAAATGGAAATTAGTTGAAATTGTAAAACGAATTGAATTGTATGTGATTAGCCAGAACATTCTCGAATTGGCTAACCAGCAGCAGCAGCAGCAGCAGTTACGGTCTTTGACTTTCAGTTTGGGGTTTGAAGTTTTCGGTTTCACACACAAAGACCACAAAATTTACCAACAATTGCTGCTCAGGTACTTAGAAGCGCAGCTACAAATTCTTAATTAATTATATATGTATATATATATATATATGTATATATTCTTGTTCAATCTCTGAATACAAATTGTACCAGGTATCTAATTTTTAGATTAGATTAGATGTAACGCAATGCTCATTATCGCATGAGCTGATGTTTCGGCAGGCGTAAAATAATACCTAAACAAATGGCAATTTTTATTAAATATTTCAGCAACTTAATGTTATCAATAACTGGCACAGCTGCTGAAACAGAGCTATCGGACATAGTATCACGCTTATTTGGTCAACCTCTATTCCAAGTATATCCGAGTTATTTCATGCAAAATCAATCTACGTGCTATAAAAATCTGTTAAATAGCGAACTAAATATAAAATATTGAGAATGAACGTATTTTTTATTGATTAGTAAGATAAGAAAATGTAATATACATAATGTATAAGTAAGAGATGACTGAGATGAGCAGCCCTGTCTACAAGTTCGTCATGCCTCAAACTACACATAAATGAGCTTTAATTTCTTCCGAACTAAACACAAATAATACTTATTGAACACACCTCGTAAAGATGTACACATATTTGATATATTTCTGTATATTGCCATGTATATATCATATAACTTGATGCTGTCCAAATACGCAATTAAGCCCGGCATTCTTTTGCAACTTGAGTTCTTAATTATATCTTATTATTGCTTTAAATAGCTAACACTAATGTGTGTGCTTTTGTGTGTGTGTGTGTGTAAAGCCACACACACACACACACATGCAGCGTCTTGTTCAATGCTGCGATAGCTGCTGCCGCAACAGCTGACAGCATCCTGCGGAGCTGTTAACCACAACTGCCAACTATTTGCAGTTGCCACATTTTAGCCACAGTCAAGGCCCCAGCCCCAGTCCAGCCCGCCCCCCAACGACACACGTCACAGAGAAGTCGCGCTTTTATTTTTAACCGTAAGTAATATTAATACCCATTTTTGCTAAAAAAAAAAAATAAAAAAAAGAGAATTAAAAATAAATAAAGAGCAGCGAATGCGCATTATGAAAAAAAATTATGCTGCATATGTATAGCTATGTCTCTGTGTGTGTGTGTGTGTGCATGTGTGTGTAAAATTATTATCCTTCACGCTTAATATGCACAAGCGGAAGCCGTCATTTGTACGCCGCTGCTGACCAGCGTCCATTTAGCATGAACAAACCATGTCCACTATATCAGACTCCTGGCCACCCACCCACCCACACACACACCAAGTCATACGCATGTGTGTGTGTCGCGTTTTTTATGTCAACCATCGCCGTCGTCTACTTATGCTCCTCCGCCCGTCCATGAGTCCGTCCTTCGCGCGCGTGTCCTTACAAAATTAGTGCTCCTTTACATTTCTATGTACGAATGCGAATACCAAGTACGAGTACGAGCTTACAAATATATAGCCATTTTTTTGCAATACATTTATGTTTGCCACATCTTTTTTTCTTTTAGCATTTTCTATATATATATATATATATATGTATATATATTTATTTATTTTTTTTTATTTTCAGTCAAGCTCCGAAATGCTGCGCTTAGCGCATTTTTTTTCGCTACCAACTCTCGCCATTCCCTTGCAAAGGATATTATAATTTTGTCAAGCAATTGAATCGGCATATTTTGGTATTTAACTGAGAGCTGCTAAAGTACTATAAAGTGCTATATAATATGATATGATATACATATACATATATATATATATATATATATATATTTTTTTTTTATATAGATTTTAATTATATACAAATTTATAATTTTTTTTTAACTCAGTTTTGTTGAGATCAAAATAAAAATATTTTTATTACACATAGAAAATACAATATTTTCTGAATCCCTCTGAATCGGTGGTCTATATAGTAATAGTTGAGCCACACACACAAACTTATTAGGCTATTCAAGCTTCGGCTTTAGCTACTCGTAAATTTTGCTTTTTTTTTTGTTTGTGCCACATTGGCGGAAGTATCGCAGCGACATCAGCGAATCTCTGGACTGTAGCTGCCACGTGGGGAGCCATGTGGAGCGCCTGTGAAGGCAGTGGCCAGCTGTGGGCCTCCCTTGAAAGATGGCTATCCAGTAACTGTAGCAGCAGTTGCCTTTTCCATTTTTTAGTTGTTTCTGAAAAATGAGCGTATAAAAAATTGAAAACGTTTTCTCATATTAAATGTGTGCCGAGTGCATTGCATGGGCGTGGCACCGCCACCACAGCAGTTAATAATGGGTGTGTGTGAGTGGAAAAGGATAGAAATTAGTGCAATAATATAAATATAAAGAGAGAGAGGGAGGGAGAGCGGAGAGAGGCAGTGAGAGGCAGAGAGAAGGAGACAGGGGGAGAAGAAAAGACAGAGAAGAAAGAAGGCTAGAGAGAGAAAAAGAGAGAGGATAAAGGGGGAGAGAGTTAAGGGTAAAGAGAGAGAGAGAGAGTGAGAGAGCCAAAGAGAACGAGAAAGAGATAGACAGAATGAATGGGCAAGAGAGATACAATGAAAGAGAAAGAGAACTAAGGGAGAGAAGAGCAGGCTAGGCTAGGTAGAGAAAGAGAAAAATTAGAATAGATAAATTGAGTATGAGAAAGTCTCCAAGGTTTCTGATTTGTTGAGCAGCATTTCTTGTAAATTTATAGAGTATGTTTTCTGAATCAATTTATTTCCCTCAAACTTAATTTTAAGTATAAATTTCTATATAATGAGTGAACTTCACATATGTAATCCAGTGAAACAAACATTTTCAGATAACAAAAAAAAATAATAACAAAAACTTGTTTTCAAATTCTTCGTTTATTCTTCTCTTGAATCTTGGCTCATCAAACAACTCACATGAAGTTGGGTTATTGCAATTATTTCTTAATTCATTTGTTTAGCATTTTTTTATATTTTTATAAATAAATTATTATTTGTAAATTATTATTATAAATTTATTCTAATTTTTAGAGAAATTATTTTTAACATTTAAAAGTCCTCGAAACTTGCTGTGAACAACCCCGTTTGGCCTCCATTCTGTATGTTATCTTTTTTTTCACATGAGCTTGGGTGTGTGTCGCTGTTTGTGTGTGTGCATATATCCGTTTCCTGTTGTAGACAACGTAACGCTGATCTCTTTTTTTCTGCTCTCTGCTATGCACTGTACGTGTCGCCTTGTCACTGAGACAGCGGCTGGCTGTGTCCTCGTCTCGGCTCCTGCTGCAAGAGCTGCCGCCACTGCTGCTGTTTATTATTCCGCTGACCGTTTCGTATTTATTTGAAAGGCATTTGGCACACGCACGCTTAGAGCCAGCTACACACACACACACACACACACATGAACGCGCGTGCTGCTTGACTCGCAGCCATCGTAGCAGTCGAGTGGGGTAAAGCAGAAGCAGGGAGCGGGAGGGCAGGGGGCTTGGCTTGGGGTCTGGGACTAGCCGGAGCAAGCAGAACGACATATTCGTCCTGCATAAATGATGTAATTACAGCGCAAGATTTTTGCTATGAGCAATTTTTATTTTAATTCCCTTTTTTTCTTGCGCTTCTGCCTCACACACACGCACACACATACACCCATTTATCCGTTTCCATGTTGTCCCTTTTTTTTCCTATATGGCTTATATATATTTGTCTGCACACAAACACACACATGCATATATATAGCCCTACATATGTATCAGTGCAATGGCACATAAGTCTTCGTATATGCGGTTGTAAAAATATTTTGCATGCTTTTATCATAATTTTAATTAAATGCGCAAATGACTATAAAATTTATGTGTGCGTTGCATCTTTTCCTCTTTCAGTTTTTCACATTTTTTTCCTGCTTGCAACCGCCCACAAAACATTAGATTGATGTTGGAAAACCACTTGAAAGAAAAAACTGTTTAAGTGCGCTGTTTCCATGAATGCATAATAAGTAAACTGCGGCACAAGCTTCAGGGCCCGAAATTCATTCATATCGGAAAACGACTCAATGCAAAGGGAGAAGAAAGTAAGAAGTGCAGGGCATAAGCACATGAAGTAATGCAAGAAGCAAAGCACAAGCCGATGCGACTATCCGAGATGAAGAAAATGGCAAATGAAGCAGACAAAGCGAGAAGCAGCATTAAATGCAATAAAGAAGCAAACGATAAGTTAGTACAGAAACATAATATAAAGACACATGACATCAGCTGCCATGTGCAAAGAAACTAAGCTAAAGGAAACTGAATAAAGGCGAAATATTACTCAACATTGCTTCTCGCTACAAAACTGAGTAAAATTTTATAGATAAAATTTGAAGCACAAAGAACGCAAGAAATAAGCTTTGAGAAGACAGCGCGATGCTGCTGCTTCCTGTCAAATCACATATCAAATCAAATTTAGTGCTGAGTTCGAATTTGAAACCAGAGTATAAAATTCTTCTTGAGCCATCGACTCTTAAATGAAGCCAAAAACTCATTTTTTTACGCTTCAAACTTATCTCAGAATTCTGAGATAGAAGTCGTATACTTATATCAGACACAAATATAGTAAAACTTTAAGTCTTGGTTAATAGATTTTCATAGATGTTGTTGTCCTGTCAAATCATCAGAATATTACGTATACGTCAGGGGCTTTTAACTTGCAAAATGTCAACTCTTTTAATAAGCCTTTTGGCTTCTCTCAATAAATAAGCCTTAATAATTACAGCATTCACTTATATATATACTTTTTTTCATTTAATTCTTTCCCTCTCTCTCTCTCAGCTGTCATTCGTGGTAATTAAGAATTATAAACTTTTACGAGGCAGTGGGTTGGTATAATATTTGTAATACCTTTGCCTTGAATGCGCGCTGTGCAAGTTGGCGAGCTGTCAGAACCCTTTTGGCCCCATCACCATGCCCAGGACTCGCCCCTGCCCACAGCCCCAGCCACATTTAGCAATATCTAACAATTCGCTTAATGCTTATTCAATGTTGAACTTATCTTCGGGCATGAGAAGCTACTCATCGCTATGTACCTGGTCGAAGGCTACCTGCCGCATCTCAGCGCCAGCCTAATTAATTAATTTATGAATTTATATGAAAGTTATATTCACGTAGCTAATGAAAAAAGGCAGCTGAAGCTGAACGGACACAATTCTTTACGTCCGCCAACACTTTATTGCCATAATTTTTATAATATCTTGGCATTTCCATTTGCCATCATTTACCACCTGATTTATGAACGCCAAATGGCGCCAATGCGCGTTTTGTATGCTCTACAAGAAAGTCCGTAGGGGAATATATATATAGAGTATATTCCTTTCAGATCGTTAGCAATAATGAAGAAGTTTACTGAATATATTTCATTCAAATACTTCAAGAGTTTATAGCAAAGATTTCTTCATGCTGTTTATACCCATTGAAAATGTGTATTTAGGGTATATTGATTTTGTGAAAATGTATGTAACAGGCGAAAGGAGGCGTGGCAGGCCCCATAGAATATATATACACTTAATCAAAACAGCCAGCTGAGTCTGAATATTTATGTCAGGGACTTCTGTCCAATTAAAATTGTTGCTTGGATCAACGACGAAAAATGAAAAAAATAAATTGAAATTCCAATAAATTTCAATAAGTAAAATATTATTTAATAAGTTCCACTTATAGTTGATAAATTTTTTTTAAATTACAGTTGTTACTGTTACAGTTGTTATTAATTTTTTCATCTCCTTTCATCCAGCACTACTATTTCTATGAGCAGACGATTATTAATTGCTTCTCTCTGAAATTGTGAGACACTAATCAATTCTCATTCATTTTTCGTAATTATATTCCTTACATTCTATTCTAAATCATTTCGATCGATAAAATTACCTTTTCATGTGGTTGATGAGTCTATATATTCATGTTTGTCTGTTCATCGAGTTAAGACCAAAAACTTTTGTACGCAATGAGAGTCTATCATTATTTTTCTCTTCGATAAGTTTCATTCCTTATGAACGATAATAATCGATAAATACTACAAAGCTTCCTTGAAAATATATTTCCCATAATTTATAGTATTCCTAGCTATATCAGTTTATTGTCCACTCAGCTCTTTTCTCTTTAAGAACTCTTGGCATTTTCTTCTATTTTTTTTTTTTTTGTTTTTTGAGCAAGCTAAGATAAGCTAAATACCTGAATTCATGCACTATTTGTTCATAGTTAAATTTCTCAGCGCTATTTTTATAGTTGACCTAAGCAAATAGGCAAAAAGCGCGAACAAATATGCGCGAGCAGAGCTGCAGAGTGGGTGGGCAAAGCTACCTCTTGCCCTGCTCCTCTCTCACTCACTCTCACTCTCTCTCTCTGTCTCTCCCTCATTGGGCCGTAAATTTTGTGGCGGACACTGTTTGCGCTGGCTGTGTCCGCGTTTTTGTGCCAATTGTTGTTGTTGGGTCATTTGTTAATCGTTGGCACATTTGGGCCCCATAATACACTCTCGAATCTGGGCTTACGCCATTTTGATAGACCAGCGCTCGCATCCAGAGCTCAATTATGCTGCCAACTTTTTATTCCGCTTTGGACGGCGTTCTTAAACGTTTGTAAGCGAGCGACTTGTATATAAAATAGGCACATATTATATTATAATATTATATAATTAATTGTATAACAGTTAGTATTTTTAGTATTTTTATTTTGTTAAAAATACTGAAAGTTCTTAAATAATTGGGTATTTTGATAGTGTTAAGAACATAACGTTTGAAATTTATTTTCTTATTTTTTATGTTATTATTTTGTTAAATTTTGTTAAAAAACAATTTTTATTTGTTTAGTATGAAAAATATACTGCATAAATATCTAAATGCCAAAAAATCTTAGCTAAACTCAGTGAAAGCTAGATACCCATGCTTTAGTATATCTAAATTAGAAATTATACTAAGAAAAATACTGATCTTTCAGATTGCGCGTGCCTTCTAAATAAGCCATTAAATTGGAAGTGTTAAGGTAAAAGAACTTTTTTATATAGCATAAACGATTGACACTTATGAACTTAGGAATTTGTATTTATTGTGTGGTATTTAAAAAATACTGCACTTAAATGCCTCGCCTTCGAATGCATCTAATGCTTTTAAGTGTGCTCAATATTTCAGCTTTTAGCCAACTAAAGCACTGTACAACCAATGCAGACACACACACAAACACATGCATACAGACGCACACACACACACACACCAACACTAACACACATAGATAAAAAGGGTAGAACTGAGAGGTTGGCATCACCTGCTGCATTAGTGCCTAGTGGCTTAGCCAAGAGAACAACCGACAGTCAAAGCTGTTGTGATGTTGTTATTGTTGTTGTTGTTGTTGTTGTTGGTGTTGTTGTTGGTGCGTGTGTTTTTGATTTTTCCAGCGCAGGTGGCAACGGGACAACAACAACGCAGCCTTTGAGTAAAATAAATGATAATGGCCTCAATGATTATGCATCGGCACGTTTCTCATCGCGGCCAGCACACACACACACACACAGAGAGAGAAGGAGAGAGAGAGACACGCACAGCTGCACACACACACACATACACACACAGGTGTTGACTTCTATGTGTATTAGTGTGAAAAAGGATTCAACGGCCGCGGCTCTTTTTAGCATTGTGACGGCGTTTAGCAGTCGTTGTTGCTGCTGCTGCTGCTGCTGCTGTTGCTGTTGTTGTTGTTGTTGTCTTTTATCGCCGCTCGCGCGATTTGCCCAAACAAATTACAAATTGGGTTTAACTACTATTTTTTATGCTGCCACGGCGTTTTGCCAAACGGTTCACACTGCTGCGTTTCATATTCCACACACACAGAGCCCGAGAGCGGGGCAGAGCCACCCACAGCTTTCCCTTGGTTATACTCTTTATTTTTTATTGTTGTTTGATTTTCGCGGTCGCGCGTTTGGCTTTTCATTTCATTAAACCGGGGCCCGCCAATGTTTTTGCGGCAAAGCTGTGTCAACAAATCGGCCGGACTCGGGCCCAGACCCAGCACCCCCGCCCCAGCCCTGGCTCCATTTCATGCCGGACGCACTTTTTGCCATGTTAGAAATACATTAGGCGGCCTGCACCTGAAACCTGCTACGTCGCTGTCTCTGTTTGTGCCGTGGCCAACAACAAGACCTAACCAAAGCAAACCTATCTAAATGTATTCCACAAACAAAACGGAAAAGCTCCCAGCAGTTTCGTTTGGTTATGTTGATTCTTGCACAAAAGGTTGCACATTCCATCACATATAAGTGATATGATCTTTCAAAAAATGAGAGAAGAAGAAACTTAAAAATATATTTAGCTTTAGCTCTACCCCTAACTCTTGCCCTACCCCTACCTCTACCCCTATCATCGCCCTTTATCCTAAATTCCTATTGAGCTCAGTAGGCCCCGTTGAGGTTTACGTCTGGCTGGGCTCTATCGTTCTACAGACACTCTCATATCACTTTTAATACGTCTAGCAAACAGTTCAAAGAATTTACAAAAAATACTTCCTGCTTTTGTCAATTCTTAAAATATATTTTTAAAGTAATAAATAATAAATATTAAATAACTAAAATCATTTTTACGCGGTGAGTATTAAGAACAATAAATTTTGTTGAACTTAGCTTTATAGATATAAGAACTTTGATGAATGATAGATAGATAAATAGATAGAAAGAGAGAAAGGAATATAGATTGATTGAAAGGTAAAAAGTAGAAGAATGGGTCTAGACATGGGTGGATGGATGGAAGAAGAGGTAGATGGATGGAAGCAGGGTAAAGGTAAATCGATTAGAAGAGAAATTATTGAGTTAATCAGATAAATATATAGGGATAGGCATTGCTCGTGTATCCTATATCGATTGTGAAGACCCGACTTAATATGTTCCATTTGATAGATGAATAAACCAAAGGAGCAACGCATGAGTCCCATGGGATCGGCATCAGGATCGGGGTCGTCGGTGCGTTCACCGGCTACCCGCGAGCGTCGCGCCGTCGTGGAGACCTACGAGGGTCCGCAGCTGATGCCGGATGAGGCCATGCTGCCAATGCCGCCGCACAACATGGCCCGCAGTCCGAGCGTCCTCCTGCAGGATACGCGACAATGGCTAAGGCGTTGCCAGAGCCTGTTGCGCCAGCTGAAGCGTCGCGTCTAACCTTTCGTTCAGTTATACGTTTCGTTGTAGTTTTACCCAGTTGCAGTTGCATTCTCAAGCCCACTTGTTTCCAGTTGCTAAATGTTAGGATGCGTATATATACATATGTGTATATAGATATAGATATATATATATATCTACACATATATATGTATATATATATATACATATGTGTATAAATATGCATTTCAGCTGTTCTTTAGGTACTCCGTTACTCTGTTAAGATCCTTTGTCATAAAGCTCCGCATGTGGACACATCAGGCCGGAGTTGTCGAAAGCTACCATCCATCACACGAGCCATTTCACCTGATGTCCATCCCGCCTCTTTGCCACGGAAGCACTAGAGCATCCATTAATTGGAAATTTGAATTCGCTTTAAATTTATAGTTTTTATGAATATGCTTAAGAATATGATTTGAATATGAAATTCTTAGTTTCTTGAAAAGATTTCGTTTGTTTCAATGGCGAGTGGGTAAAACTGTAGAATGCAATTATAATCGATGTAAATATATATATAGATATATAAATATATGTATATGAAATGGATCACTGCAGCTCTGTTCAACTGCACGCAGTGCAGGATTTCTATGTAGCACTGAGTCCCTCACAAACCAGTTCAGATGCAGTGCATCTTCGAAAGCGACTGAGGATAAATATCAGATAGATGTATTCTCTATGAAAATGTTGAGACAATAGGTTAAGACAATATATCTGACTTCTAGAGAAACAAATAGCTCTGTCCCGCTTTCGCACATCTAAAACTCATCGCATCTGAGCAAAAATTTCAAAGACTACAGGGTAACTGTTAGTCGTGCAGCTGGCATTAGCTGCTGCTTGGGCTGCTGCAGCGCAGCGACTGCATTTTCGGACCATGGCGTTACATTGACAAAGGAGTGCCACACCAGAGCAATTTAAATGTATTAAGGGTCGCTGTCGAGCTGTACAACAGCTGCCCAAATCGCAAAAGGCCCCTCTCAACAACAACAACAACAACAACATGGTAATGGCAACATTAAAATAAGTTTTTAAAACTAAGCAGCGCGGCTTATGCCACGTCTCAAAGCAAACAAACAACAAAAAATGCTGCCACAACATTTTTTTTTTTTTTTTTTTTTTTTTTTTTTTTTTTTTTTTTTTTTTTTTTTTTTTTATTTCTTTATTTTGTTGCAGCTTATTGTCTTAGACTCTATAGCGCATTTAGCTCTAAACCTTAACTAATGGGAGGGCAGATATGCCAATTATTCTGCACTTGTAGCTACTATCTTAATTAGTTCTAATATTGTCTAGAGGATGCAATCTCTTCAGTCTTCGCCTATTGTTGTTTATAGCCAGGTTGCTTGCGAGATGGTTAGGATGCGCTGCAAGTCTGTCCGCGTATCTTGAACTGTGTCGCCCAATGAGTTCAGCAACTGTGGGAATTGCTAAATCCCTATGTAAGACTGAGTTTCTTACAAACCAGCTGGCTCCAGTCCATCTGCGTAGTGCTTTATTCTGCAGGGTCTGAATTTTGTTCCTTGTAGTCTTCGCCGAGGAGCCCCATAGAGAGATACCATATACGAAGGTTGGGACAACTATTGCCTTGTAGATGGCGGCCTTGCTGCTGTAAGACAACTTGCTTGAAGCTCTCAGCATCCAGTCGAGGGTTTTTAGCTTGCTTTTGCATTTTGAGGTTACTTGACTTATGTGCGCTTTAAAAGTCAGCCTTCTGTCAAGAGTGATACCAAGGTACTTTACTTTTGAGGCTTTGGGAATAGTGGGCCCCAATGCAACGCTTGGGCAATCTCCTCTTCTAGTGGCGAAGGTAGTATGTACAGACTTTTGTGCATTAATGGTGATACACCACCGTTTTGCCCAGCGTCCGAAAGAGTCCAGATATTTTTGTAGTGAGTCTGAAGCTTCTTGCGCAGATACGTGACGTGATAAGATGGCGGTGTCATCTGCATAGGTCGCTATGAGTACTGCATCTGTACTTCCTATATTTGGCTCGGGAGTTGGCATATCTCCTGTGAATAAAGTATAAAGTGTTGGGCCTAGAACACTACCCTGTGGTACTCCAGCCATAATTGGTCTAGTCAAGGATACTGCTTGCCCCCTTGACACTTGGAAGGTTCTTCCAATAAGGTATGAGGATAGCAACGCGAAAAATGGGGCTGGAAGGGTGGTCCTCACTTTCTGCAGCAGTCCCAGGTGCCAAACTCGATCAAACGCCTGTTTGATGTCTAAAAAGACGGCAGAGCAGTACATCTTTTCTTCAAAGGCTCCAAGGATATGGTGCACAACTCTGTGAACCTGTTCCGGTGTTCCATGCTGTCTCCTGAAGCCAAACTGATGGTTTGGAATGGCCTCCTGGCGTCCCAGATGTGTCAGTACTCGTTCCAGAAATATTCTTTCGAATATTTTGGAGAGTACTGGCAACAGGCTAATTGGTCTGTACGACTCAATTTCTCCCACGGGTTTGCCAGGCTTAGGAATCATCACAATCACGGCGCGCTTCCAGCAGGCTGGAAAGTGCCGGATGCGGAGCATGGCGTTGTACACCATAGTTATGTAGTCTATGGTGGAGTCAGGCAGTGCTCTAAGGACTCTGCCGTTTATTAGATCATATCCAGGGGATTTTTTGCCTTCACTCTTCTGATGTGTTCAAGAACCTCTTCTTTTGTACATCCAGTTATCTGGTCTTCAGCTGGGAGGGGCGAGAGAACGATGTCTTCTGTTGCTTCGATTTCTGAGGCCTCTGCGGTAATCACCGGCGTGAATTGGTCTTGAAGGTGGTTTGCAAAAGCCTCAGCTTGAGCTTCGTCTCCAATGTGCCAGGAACCAGAAATGCTCCGAATGGGATGACGACGTGTTGGCTGCCGTTTGAGCTTTCTTGTAAATTTCCATAATTGAAACTCTGCGTCAGTGGGCGATTCAGCTCGTACCAGCGCATCGCTGATACACCTCTTTTGAAGCAGGGCGAGAGCAGCTTTAAGATGCCTCGTGGCTTCGTTGTACATGGATTTGGCATCAGGCGTGCGTAATCTTAACCAGCGTCTCCTGGCCCATCTTTTGTGTATTAGTAGGTGTTGGGCCTCCAAGGTGAGGGGGATGTTGTACGGAGACTGTTGTCTTGTTTGGCAAGATGGTGGGGCGGCTTGGTGCGCAGCTTTGACTATTTCTTCCTGCAGTTTGTTTGCTGCGTAGTCCACGTCTTCAGGAGTGTTAAGTTCCATTTCTATGTGCAAAGAGTAATGGAGCTCGCGCCTAAAGACTCCTAAATCTGATCCTGCTGGCAGTAGTTGTTTCCTAATGGGCAAGGGCTGTGGCTGCGCGTGGATTGTGACTATTAGTGGCAGGTGGTCAGAGGATAGGTCCAAGGATTCTTCAATGGTCAATTGCCGGTCACAGATGCCTTTGTAGACAGCGAAGTCGATTGCCGAGGGCCTGTGTCCATTAATTGGGTAACGGGTGGGGGCTCCAGTCGCCAATATGCTGAATTGTAAGTTTTGAATCGCCTCAAATATGACTTCTCCGCGACGATTCGCACTATTGCTTCCCCAAAATGGGTGCCATCCATTCCAGTCGCCGCCGATGAGGGTCTTATTCAACCTTTGGCCTAGAACCTGTTCCATGTGATGATCACACAGACCAGTGTTTGGCGGAAGATAAATTGACGCAACTTCGATCGCTCCAATAGACGTAGGCAGGGTGATGGCTGAGACCTGCATTGTTGCGTTGCAAATTGGCAGTAAAGGTGTATGCGGTATTGTTGCTCGTATGAGGATTGAGGATCCACCAAAGCAGTTTGCTCCTTCACCATGAGCCTGATAGTGTTCGTATCCGAAAATTTGTGTAGTGGGGCACTCATGAGTTTCTGTTATTAACATTATATCTATGTTTTCTTGTGAGAGAAACGCAGCCAGTTCCTGAGTCTTGTTTCTCAGGCCATTGGCGTTCCAGATACCCACACGTAAAGCCATTATTTGTAGGCAAGCTTGGTTATGATGGCCATTAAACTGTTTAGCATGGTTGCTTGTTGGGATTGTACTTCTCGCATCGCTTTGAGCTCGGCATTAATTGCGTCAAACTGACGTTGTTGTTGCTGAAGCATTTCAGTGAACAAAGTGTCACTTGTGGTATTCTTATTTGACGGTCCACCTCTAGCGGCCTGTGCGTAAGAAACACCACTAATAGGCGTTGCAAAGCTCGTGGCTTGGGTAATGCTCCGGGGCCTTGTAATTTCGGAAGCAGTACTCGGACCCGTAGACGGTGTTTGTGTGGGACTCCTTTTTTGTGCTGGGGATTGCAATTTGCGCAACCGCTTGTATACTTGGCAGCCCTTATAGTTGGCTGGGTGCTGTAACTCACAGTGCACACAAGTTGGTGCCTGGTCCTTTTCGCGGGTGCAGTCTTTGGATGCGTGTTTCCCGGCGCAACGCACACATCTGGGAGCTTTGTGGCAGTAGCGTTGTGTGTGTCCAAATTCTTGACAGCGATGGCATTGTGTCAGGTCGTTGTATCTTCTTGGCAGTTCCACTGTGCAGCGTTGCCTGCAGACAACTCGAATGTCCAAAATTTCTTTGTTGTTGGGGGCCTGAGCCACGTCAACAAAAAATATATTTAGCGGTGTTTTGTCCATACGGCTCAGTGGGTTGTGCACATTTGTAATTGTGTGGCCTTTGGTTTCCAATTCCTTTTTAATTAGTGTTGTATCAGTGCTGGAGTGAAGCCCTTTGAACACGACTCTATATGGTTTGTCCTCCTTAAGCTGGTAGCAGTGGAACTCCAATTCCAGCTTAGTAAAGTGGTCTATAACTCTGCGATAGTCCTCACTGCATTGGGTTAATACACCTATGTTATTCTTCTTTGGCTTAATTACGTATGATTTAGCATCAATTACTTTATCTATTATCTGTTGAAGTAGGGCCACAGACTTGATGTTTGGACACCATATGGGGGGCGGACGAGGTTTCGGTGTAGTTTGCTGGTCGGTCAATACTGGGGCTTCTGGAGCTACAGGTGATTCGCTGTAGTCTTCATCTTCTTCTACGAGCAGTGAAAATCGATTTTCTGATATTAATGCTGCATTGCTGGTGCTTGGTTCGTCGAAGATGAGCCTTTTCTTGATGGTTTTTGGTGAATTTGGCTGTTTACGTTTCGTGTTTTTGTTGTTAGTGATGCCTTGCACGGAGGCGATATCTATTTTTGAGTTTATTGGCATGATGGAGGCTTGCCTATTTGCCATCACAACGTTAAGCTGGGCTTGCATTTCTGCATTTACCTTTACAGCTGTAGCGCGGTCATTGACATTAGATGTCATCGCGGATTGTGCTTTTGAGTGCAGGCGCACTCGCGCCAAGCGACGAAATTTCGTAAATTGCAATTAAAGCAATTGAGTTACGCGGAAGCAAGCGATAAGAAAACGCTGCGTGTGCGGTTTTTGTTGCTGTTGCGTTGAAGAATGCACCGCAAAGTTCTATTTTTAGAACTCTGCAGCAGTAGAGCTTAAGCGAAGGCTGTTCGAATTCACGTCTTTACAGGTCGAACAACTGATCGCGATTGCCACAACATTTAGAATATAAATTTCGTAAAACAAATCTCAGACGCAGCTTCCCCAAGGTACACGCGCGCCAGGGTTGTCACATGTGCAGGGTTGCCACTCGTCTATCTACCATCTTCTATCTTCTATCTTCTATCTTCTTCTATCTTCTATCTTCTATCTTCTATCTTCTATCTTCTATCTTCTATCTTCTATCTTCTATCTTCTATCTTCTATCTTCTATCTTCTATCTTCTATCTTCTATCTTCTATCTTCTATCTTCTATCTTCTATCTTCTATCTTCTATCTTCTATCTTCTATCTTCTATCTTCTATCTTCTATCTTCTATCTTCTATCTTCTATCTTCTATCTTCTATCTTCTATCTTCTATCTTCTATCTTCTATCTTCTATCTTCTATCTTCTATCTTCTATCTTCTATCTTCTATCTTCTATCTTCTATCTTCTATCTTCTATCTTCTATCTTCTTTCTTTTATCTTTTATCTTTTATCTTTTATCTTTTATCTTTTATCTTTTATCTTTTATCTTTTATCTTTTATCTTTTATCTTTATCTTTATCTTTTATCTTTTATCTTTTATCTTTTATCTTTTATCTTTTATCTTTTATCTTTTATCTTTATCTTTTATCTTTATCTTTTATCTTTTATCTTTTATCTTTTATCTTTTATCTTTTATCTTTTATCTTTTATCTTTTATCTTTTATCTTTTATCTTTTATCTTTTATCTTTTATCTTTTATCTTTTATCTTTATCTTTTATCTTTTATCTTTTATCTTTTATCTTTTATCTTTTATCTTTATCTTTTATCTTTTATCTTTTATCTTTTATCTTTTATCTTTTATCTTTTATCTTTTATCTTTTATCTTTTATCTTTTATCTTTATCTTTATCTTCTATCTTCTATCTTCTATCTTCTATCTTCTATCTTCTATCTTCTATCTTCTATCTTCTATCTTCTATCTTCTATCTTCTATCTTCTATATTCTATATTCTATCTTCTATCTTCTATCTTCTATCTTCTATCTTCTATCTTCTATCTTCTATCTTCTATCTTCTATCTTCTATCTTCTATCTTCTATCTTCTATCTTCTATCTTCTATCTTCTATCTTCTATCTTCTATCTTCTATCTTCTATCTTCTATCTTCTATCTTCTATCTTCTATCTTCTATCTTCTATCTTCTATCTTCTATCTTCTATCTTCTATCTTCTATCTTCTATCTTCTATCTTCTATCTTCTATCTTCTATCTTCTATCTTCTATCTTCTATCTTCTATCTTCTATCTTCTATCTTCTATCTTCTATCTTCTATCTTCTATCTTCTATCTTCTATCTTCTATCTTCTATCTTCTATCTTCTATCTTCTATCTTCTATCTTCTATCTTCTATCTTCTATCTTCTATCTTCTATCTTCTATCTTCTATCTTCTATCTTCTATCTTCTATCTTCTATCTTCTATCTTCTATCTTCTATCTTCTATCTTCTATCTTCTATCTTCTATCTTCTATCTTCTATCTTCTATCTTCTATCTTCTATCTTCTATCTTCTATCTTCTATCTTATATCTTATATCTTATATCTTATATCTTATATCTTATATCTTATATCTTATATCTTCTATCTTATATCTTCTATCTTCTATCTTCTATCTTCTATCTTCTATCTGCCTCTTTTGATCATTTTCAATGTGGGGCAACACCTACACTTGACCCCCCAGGCCCCCAAAGTGCATTTTGCATCGTTTTTTTGGGGGAAGGCTCAAAGTTTATGCCATTTGGTTTTTTTTTGGCTTAGGCCACATCTTGTTGCCACCCACCTGGACCCCGTTGGCCCCAGCCGCTGACAAACGTCAAAATATAATTTTTGCGTGGATTTGCGTCTGCAACACAACAGCAGCAGCAGCAGCAGCAACTGCAACAATAATAAATGTTTAAAAATAAAAAAAAAAGTAAAAACCAGAAAATAGAAAATTTTTTACCACTTTTACAACTGCTGCTGCTACTGCTGCTGCTGCTTATCGCAACGCTGACTGAGTAGCACATTAATGTGGCCTATGTGACTGGAGCTGGGATTGGAGAGTGGCGTGGCGTGCAGAGGGGGGCTGGGGGCTGGTGGCTGGGGGCTGGGCTAACAGTTGCCTGCGCAATGCATGTCCTACTGTGAGACATAATTTTTAATAATCTACAACACGACCGGGTTGAGAAGCGACAGCGCTGTGGCCCTTAGCTGAGCCCCTCTGCCCCAAAAATACGCGCATGCAAATGGCTTAATTTAATATATAATTATACCCTGTAAATGGCATCGAATGGGCAATGGGGCGTATTGACGCGCTGAAATCTCTAGAGCAATTGCCATGACTGTGGAACTGTGCTCAAGGCTATACACTCCAAGTTAAATTTTAGATACTTTGAAGATAAAATTGAGAAAAAATATCATAAAATACCAGGCAGATTAAGTGCCTGGTAACTTTTGCCAGTCATGTTAAGCATGAGCAAATGGCAATTTGAACACGTTGAAATTTGTAATGATTTTAATAGTGGACAAAATTTAACAGCCGCTTAACTGCCTGGCAAATATGCAGCTCATGTCAGTAAGGCATTTGCTCATTGTACGTATTTACCATGCAGTTAAAGTGTCTGATAACTATTTGTTTAGCACACACAGAGCCTATCTCTGACAAATTCTTGTCAAATTCCAATGGAATATGTTTATCCTGCGGATAAATTCCGTTACCAGCTGGCAAATATGCAGCTTGCTTATATGTATGTATATTTCATTCAAAGGTGCCAAATGGCAAGTCGCACATACCCAATCTAAATGATAAGTTGCTGCTAACTGCTTGGTATCTGGCGCTCTTTGGCTCGCCGAGGTGCCAAGGATAATGTGGATATGTATAGGTGTACTATATGGGCAGATTGTCTTGCCTAAGCCCGAGATTGATGCTGCCTCGCGCAACCGCCAACCGAAAGCCACCGACCACCGACCACCGACCACCGACCGCCCTCGCAATCCCACTGCTGTAATTAAATTATCATGCGAGCTACGTAAAGCTGCCTACTTTTAGGCTAAGACATTGTTGCCTGCATATGTAAAGATGCTGCAAGGGCGCCTGTGGGCGGAGCCAGCCCCCACCACGCTCCTGTTAGCTGCGGTCTTGCTCTACTGAATGTTGTAATTCAAACGACAGCAACGGGTTAACATTAGCGCACTTTTTATGGCCATGCGTTGGATAAGTGCTCCTCCTTGTTGTGGACCAGCTCGTTCTTGTTGCTGCTGCTGCTGTTGTCGCATCTCTATGATTAGCGCTGAAATTTATGCCCGCCGCAAAAGGCATTTGCGACAGCAACAACTGCAGCACACTTTGCCAGATTTGTCCATGGCCACGCCTACGCCCACGCCCACGAAATTCACGTAATATAAGAACATATTAAATATATTCAGCTGCATATAAACGAAGCTATCGATAGGCACATGCTGCCGATAAACAATCGTGGCATGCAGTATAGCCTCTCTATGCGAATCTCATAACATTTTCTGATCATTTTTATTGGCTGACATGAAAACAAAGTGAGATAGAAGAAGGCTGAATGAAGATGAATTTCTGATGAATTTATCTCCTTATCGAAATCATATATATGTTAAGATATGTGTAATATCTTTCTAAAATGCAAGTCATTAGCTGAACTCGTTTCCGCGTCTTTCTTCCTATTTCCCCTTTTCTCTCCCTCTCTATCCATAACCTCTTTTTCTTTCTTACAATTTAAATTGCTCTTCTCCTTCTCTATCTTCCTCTCTCTATCTTTCTCTATCTATCACTTTCCTCACACTCTCTTCCTTTCCCACTTTCTCTCTCTCTCTCTCTTTCTTCCACAAATTTCCCACAGAGCTCTTCTTCTTTCACTTACACCTTATTCTTCATTTTATTTATAATTTCCTTTGTCAGTTTGCCAGCTCAGTTTGTCTTGAATTGTTTCGTCAAGATAGCGGCGCACTTAGTGGTCAGTTGTTGGTTGTATGTCAATTTGGCTGGGTTCTTTTTTGATGTTTTTGTTCCAGGGTTCGCCGTGCACTCGAGTTCGTTTCTGGGCAGCAGCAGCAGCTGCTGTGCGGACCAAATGTGGACTTAGGACGTGCTTTTAATTTTTAAAAACTGCTTTTAAAACGTGATAAAACACGTTGAAGCTGCAAATAGTTGTAAAAGACACACAGAAAACATCTTACCATATATACATATGTATGTATATATATTTATATATGCAGCGATATTTTTTTCTATATATACATACAGCGCGCGCAAATCCCCAGCCGCTGATGAGCGACAGAGAGAGCTATATGGGCAGGCAGTGTAAGTGCTGGACAGCAAAGGCAAAAAACAAAAAGAGAAATAAAAAAAATGTGTAAAGCGTGCATTTACATAATGAAAGATGTAGCAATATGTGACAGCATGTGTGTGTGAGTGTATGTGTGTGTGGTTGTGTGTCCGAGTTCGGCTGGGGATAAGCAGCAAACGGGACATCATGTGCGTGGCTGTTTATTTTTTTTCTATTTATGCTAGGCGAAGCGCGGAGAAATGAAAAACAACGAAGAAAAAAAATGAAATTATAAAATATTGAGGCGAGTAAGAAATGCACAAAGCATACACACACACACACATTCCTACATGTATATATATAAATGCACACACACAAGCAGGGGACGCAGTTTGACTGCTTGCCCGCACTGCTTGCCGCCGGTGGGTCTAGATGGCGCTGTGAACCACACACCGAATTAATGTCCTTTTAGATACAAATGCAATTTATAACTGTGTGTGCGAGTGTGTATGTGTGTGTGCGTGAGCGAGACGCCCCAAAAAATGCTTTCACATGGTCAGCTCAGCATCTTTTACTCCACTTCCTTCTTCTACATCCATTTTTTTTTGCTACATAATTTTGAATAACATTAAAATTATTAGCTACAAATGCAAAAAAAAAACGAGGAGAAAAAAATCGCAAAAAATGGGGCGTGGCATGGCAACAAATGTGCATAATGAGCTACGGTCTGGCCAGGCTGGCAGGCTGCTAGGCTGCTGGGCGATGGGCGGTAGGCAGTGGGCGGGGCAGAGTAAGTCGGTGTCTACGCCGAGATTTACGCGCGACACATTTTTTATTAGCTTTATTTTTTCATTTTAAGGCTAAACACTTTTCAGTTGATATCGCAAATCCTTTCTTTTTTGTGTTTTTGCAGCGCTTACATAATGATATGTGGGCAGCGGCTTTTTTCTAAAGTCCAGCTGCTGCTGCTGCGGTCTGCGTGGGCGGAGGCGAGTAGCAGGTGGCAGGTGGCAGTTGGAAGTGGCGCCATTTGCATGCAATTTGCGTTGTTTTTGGCAGAAATAAGTGAGAGAGAGAAGAGAGAGACAGAAGAGAGAGAACGTAAAATGTTCTAAATTTCTTTTTGCCAATCGCCTCCCTAAGCGATTCTCACGATTCTCATCTGAAAGTCTGCCGTTTTCAATAGGAACCTCACGGATCTCATCTGAGGACACGAGTTAACTTCTTTCAATCACCTCTCTATGTGATTCTCACAATTCTTATAATAAGCTGCTCTATGCATTTCTCTGTGAATTTACTTCACCATTTATCCTTCATCTTATTTTTACGTTCAATCTAATTCGAATCAAACTCAAATTTTCTCAGCCAATTCTAATATTCGCGCTTCTCTTCTTCTTCTAATACTCTATTTTAGGCAACATGTAGTATTTATTTATGTATTTAAGACAGCTGAAAAATGCTTACAAAAATCAACAAAATCACAAAGCATTCGGTTAGGGTATCTACTAGTCGAGCACTCTCTTTAAAGCATACGTATTTCTATATATAAATCCTTATGTGATGGCAATCCAAGAGATTTGTAACTCATAAAAATTATCCTCAACTAACTAATGAACTAATTATGAAATTATCCTCATGTCAAATTTATTAAATTCATTACAGACTTTTGAGATGTTCATTTTGTAACGCTCATCCAAGTTCATGTTGAGATTTATGCTCATGTCAAATTTGAACTTGTCAACTCTCTGTTAAACATATTCTGATATTAACTTTATGGATTTTCTTAATTAGTCAAATTAGCCAGCTCTTCAGCCTGATTGTATTAATTTGTTGCTAACTTGGTCTACCTTCACCTTCTTATATACAGAAATATCCTGTTAATAAATTTCTTAGCTTTAAGTAGTATTTATATTTATACATTCAAATTTAAAATATGATTGCATTAGACGGACTGTTAGGATTTTAGTGTGTATTCTTTATTTTTATCAGGATCACCTGTATATATATCATTTGTATTACATTGTATAGTCTAAAACATTCGCTTTCGACTTCGGTTTGCTTTTACAATGGCAACGAAGTTGTTGGCTTAATTTTACGCTTGCGTCGCTTGCGCGCCTTGCGGCGTAGCCGATCGAACTCTCGTATGTGCTTAACAATAAAATGCTTTAGATCCTCGCCCTCGTATTGACGGCAGGACATTGTGAATAGTATAAGCGAATTAATATAGAAAAAAAATCTTATATCATAACTATGCATATTAGAATTAGGGCCGTGCTTGCCGTGCTGCTCCCTCTCCTGGTTGCCATTTCTTTGTTGATTGTTATTGTTGTTGTGATTGTTGTGATTGCTATGATTGTGTTTGCGCACCTTGGGCGAGGGCGGAGGCACATCCTCGTCGCTGTCTGTCGAGTAGCGACGATTGCGTTTCCCGGCCGCATTAAAATGTTGGCGTAAATAATCGTAAATGCTCATGTTTCTAATTGTGATCAAGTTGATGGTGTTTGTGTTGGTGTTGGCGTGGGTGTTGCTGTTGCAGTTGATGCTGGTGATGTTGTTGTTAATGTTCGTGTTGTTGTTGTTAATGTCGCTTGTCGTTTGCCTTGTGAATGGTCCCGATTTATGCAGCGCCACATGCTGTAGATAAGGCCAACTGCCGCACGCCTTCTGCGCGCGTGTTGGAATCGTTGTTGTTGTCGTTGTTGGCAGCATTGGCTTGTGTTGGTTGTTTGCATCGCGAACATAATGTTGATCTACAGCAGTGACTGCAACGCGTCAATGATCAGCAATTAGCGGGCCCCAGAACATTTTCGATATTTTGGTATCATCTTCGGTTAAAAAGTATTGGCGACCCAAATGTACAAACTCCTTGAGCGACACCTGGCCATCGCCATTCTTGTCTATCACAGCGAATGAAATGGCAGCATCCTCTTCAGATAGTCCCAGACAGCGGAAGAAGAGCTTATATTGTTCGAGATCCAAGTGGCCAGTGTGATCGAAGTCAACAGCCTGGAACAGTCAATTCGATGAAAATGAATTAAGCATTTAGCAAATTATGGCACAAATTCTATTAACTTTTACCTTAAACAAATAGGGCAAGAAGCGTCCAATGCGCTTAGCCATTTTCTTGTCGTTCAGTCGATGATGCAAATCGGTTAAGAACTGCTCAGCAGTCACAAGATTATATGGGGTTATCTCTCCGAATTGCTCCTCCCAGGTTTGCTTGATCACCTCGTTGAATTCCTCGGCCACCTCGTCTGACAAATGGCCCAAATCGCTGAACCGTTTCGCCAACAGCTTGAAGTCATCATACGAGATGACACCGTCATGGTTAACATCCATGATGCGATGCAAGGTGCGCATTTTGCGGCGCCAGAACGCAGAGTCGCCCTAAGATTAAAACAAAAACAAAAAATCGAAAAAAAAAATTAATTTTAAATTGAATTTAAACTTAAATTTCAAATATAACTGTAAGCTGTTAACTGCTTGCGTGCACTGCTTATATTCAAACATACACTGTTAAAGTTAAGCAACAGCCAAGACAACAACCATGCACTGCTTTCATGTCTGCGCCTGCGTCACCGACGACGGCGGCGCAGACGTCGCGAGTTCAAAATTCGACATTGAGCCAAAGCCAATTCCATCTTTCAAAACATGTTTTACACCCAACCTCACGCATACACATATACACACACACGCAAACATTGAGTTTACTAGTTTTCGCCACGTGGCTTGCTTACCCGTTCGCTATGCTTCACATTGGCATTTCTGCGACGTCGTTCGAACTCGTCATCCGAATCCGAATCCGAATCACTGTCTTGACGACGCATAGTGGCTGCGCCAGCAGTTTTCTTTGAATATTGGCGTACATTCTGCAGGGCAGATGCCGGACGGTAGACAAGGCTCCATGCACCATGTGCTGAAGCTGGCACCAGCCGCTGCAAAAGCCATTAAAATACAAAATCATTAGTTTTTATTGTTACAGTTTGGAAGTCATGGTCCAATACAACTGCTTGTTGTTTTGTGCAACACCAACGCACTGCTTGCCTACTCCATTTCGAATTCACTGTTTGGAAAAAACAACAAAGCAGCCACATAAATCAACTCTGTTAATGTTGTTTACTGTTGCATTAACAGCGAACTGTTTCACAATTTTTGGCGCTCACGCTGCGTCACGCCCTTCAGCTTATATGTACACTTATAAACAAATAATACGCTCTTAATTATATGCGATGTGCACGCATTGTGTTGTTATTGTTATAGTTTTGTTTTGTTTTTGTTTTGTTAAGGTCAGTTCTAGATTCTTGTGGACCGGTTTCCACAGCAGCTTAACAGCGACCCTGAGACCCTTAAACAGTTGTCAACTTTTAAAAGTAACCGCTGGCTCAAGTCTCCACGTGGCGCAAACGCATACAACCACAGTGCATGTCCAACTATTAATGGGTCTATGATTTTGTCTCCCCTTGACCTTGTGCGTATTGGCTTTAGGAGCTGGAGCATGCAAGACGACTACAGATCAACTGTTCAGACAACAAACACACACAGGCACACGTATATACACATATATGTGTACATGACTGATTACAACATCTTGAATCTTTTGTGTGCATGTGTCTGTGCATGAACATATTAATGAGTTTTCAAATCTGCTATGGCATGTTGACAATTTGTTGATAACTGTATGCAACGTTTCTATTTTGATTTTCTTTCTCTTCTGCTCTTTTGTTTTTAATTACAAGCAACAAAAGTTGTCAACAACTACGAGGAGCTCAAAAGTTTGTTGATAATGGATACTGTAGCTGGTATCGATATGATAATTATGATGACATCATTAATCTTAAAAAACAATAGTTGAATTTGGAATATCGTATGAATTAGTTAACAAATGCTGATCATAAGCCTCTTCCTAACTAACCTTACACATACAAACCCATCTAAATATAGTTAAGCGTGTGCCAAAACACAAAGCAGGTTCACATATAGCATTTAATTTATGCCGAAAAGTAGCACAAAGCGCACATCAAAAGCCAACAACAGTGCGAAAATGTAGAGAATGAAGCTAGCAGCGCACAACTGGTGCATGCATTTGCTAGAACAGTCTGCAAATAAGAGGAAGAAATGGGTTTGTGGCGCGGCTAAACACAACTATCGCCGCAACGCAAGCCATTGGTAGGCTTAGGCTTAGCTGACGATTTCCGTTTCGCCAGGTAAACATAAATCAGCAGCCGTTTGCTGTTTATTTTTTTTTTTGTTATTGTTATTTGGCGCTTTGCGCATGCTTTTGTTGGCAGAATTTGCGCAGTTCGCCGAGTCGCCCCATTTTTATTTTTCTATTTCTTTTTTTGGGGATGGTTTGAAAGTTGCCTTCACTCAGCGGCGAATTGTAGTTTCTGTTGTTGTTGTTGTTTGTGCATTGAAAGATATGCGTCTTTGGCAGTATTGATTGCTGCTATAGCAGTAGTAAAGGGAGGAATAGTGTTATTAAACTATTGACGCAGAACTATGACTTTATGTACACATGTCTATATAGTGATCTATATATCTAAAAAAAATTAAGTAATAAGTAATGCCTGGTATTCTCTTCTTCTTGCCTGTGCCACGCTTACAAATTGTTTTTGAAAACCAACTTTCTATGCTATCTCTGTCGCACACATGGTGGCCTCATTTTCTTGTAACTGTAACAGATGCCCCTTTCCCTCCTCGCTTGCTCATCCGCTCTTTTCATAAATTAATTTAACTAATACACACACACAGAGACGTATACAAACGCTTACATTGTTGTTGCAATCGCTTGTTGAAAAGGTGGAAAGGGGCTGGTGCTGCTGCTGCTGCTGCAGTGCGCCCACCGTTGCGGCCATATTGCGTTCCAGGATTTCTCTCGAAGTACGCAATAGACTGCGGCTTACAATGGAGAGGGCCATGTTTATTGTTGTTGTTGTTGTTTTTGCTGGTATTTCGATATCGATCCCAACTTAA
Source organism: Drosophila hydei (assembly GCF_003285905.1). Classification (NCBI taxonomy): domain Eukaryota; kingdom Metazoa; phylum Arthropoda; class Insecta; order Diptera; family Drosophilidae; genus Drosophila; species Drosophila hydei. The sequence goes on along the minus strand of NW_022045685.1, from coordinate 3,114,038 downwards.
CGGTAAAATTGAGCAGCTAAACTCTTTTTATCTTTCTTGCTCTTGTTATTGGTTTTGTTGTCCCTGTATCAGGCAAGCGAAAAAAAATGTGCAAGCTGACGGCGTTGCTTTGCTGCGAGTATTGTTGCTGTTGTTTTAAAGTTGATTGTTGCAGTTGCAGCGCGCATTTAACAACCGGTTTCAAAGTCACAGACACACACAGTCTTTCAAAAATGTTTTAAAAAAAGTTGCACTTTTGTTTGCTTTTGCGTATTACACTTTTCTGCTCTCCAACTTCTTATTCGTCTTCTTCTTTTTCCGAACTTCTCCGATTTCTTTCCGTTCAACACGACCGTTCGCTGGGGCGTTCAAATTCGTTTTGACAGCGACTGTTGCGGCGAAAAGAAATGAAAACAACGGCGACGGCAACGGCGACGCTGTACCAGAGGCGGCTTTGAGTGTATGTGTGCTTGTGTGTAAGAGCAATGTACGCTAGTGTTTGCGTGCATGTAAAATTGGGAGTATGAGCATAGAAGGGCAGCAGCGATGTTACCAGAAAAATAACACACATACAAACGCACATTTAAGCCAGTAGTAATATTGTAAACAACGTCAACAGATGTTACAAGCCGGTCAGTGACTTTCAAACCGTTACACATCTTATGTTTAACTATATTACAAATGTATGTTTGTATACTTTAGGCAATCGAATAAAGAGAAATTTAACTAATGCATGCGTTTTTGTCCATATGTATGTATGGTCGCATGCACGTAAATTTACGGTAGTTTGTATGCTTATTGATAAAGTAAACGAAAACTTACATATTGAGGTCGGTGTGACAGACTGTTTGTTGAGCGAACGGGCCAGACAGACAGATACACATATATACACACACAATCACATTTATGTGTGTGTGTACACACATATGTAAGCGCCAGCGACCCAATGGTCGAGCGAGTTTTCTGTTTTTGTTCTACTTCTACTTCATTGCCTCACAAACACATTCGTGATTATTTACCACACACACTATGTATGTGAACAGATATGTGTATGTATACATGTATTATATAATTGGTCTTGTTCAAATATAGTACGCGCTTTGAACTCATTCCATTTTCCAACGATCCTGCACAGCGCAAAAAAAAAAAACAAAACAGTAAACAAGAGAAGCAGAAGATAAAAGGAAGAAATAGGAGACAAGCTCACAAAAATTATCAGCTGTGGACATCAGCTGATATCCATATTTGTATGTATGTATGTATGTGTATGTATATGGGACACATACATTGCCAAAAAGCAAATGTGCAACAAGTTACAAGTTGCCTTAGACTGCAAACAGTCCCAAGCAGCGCCATTTATGTATGTCTTCTAGTTGTTTGGCGGGAGTGCAATGCACTTTGTCTTCATTAAACGTATTAGTGTTTTTCTCTGCTATGTTTGTATGTGTGTCTGCATGTGAACGTGTACAAGAACAACGCGCGCATCGGCATCGGCTGACTTCCAAATCGTCACGTAACGTTTTTAGCGCCGGCGAATGCAAGCAATTTACATGAAGTGACAACAGGTTAAGGAGAATGCTTTAGTTACCTTGCAATTTGTAAGTGTGACTATTATGTAGGTGTGAACGCTTAATTATATTACACTTTCAGTGATCTCACCGACCGGGCACACGTCGTTGTTTACCTTGTCTTTTATGCTGAGAATATTCGATTACACTGTAAAAGTTCATCTAATGTTTTATAGATACGTTTTCCTTTCATTACCAGTCGCTAAGATTTATATCATTTGAGTACAACGCTCTGAACAAATGGTAAATTTAAATGTATTCATTTTCGTGATCGGCATACATGCTTTTACGTCACAGGCGTAAGTCTGGAATTGCCAAAAAAAAAAAAAAAATGCGTAATTACAAACCACATCTGCATGTTAAGTAACAGCAGATGAAAATAAAAGATGGCGGGCTTTGGTGTAAGAAGTATGTGTGTTTTCATATACACATTTGCATATTTATGTAGATAGCTAAACTGACTATTTATACATGAATGCATGTATGTATATGTGTCTCATATGTTGATCTGCGACCGGCTTATTAAATGGCAAAGTATTGTGTGAACATAATTATATATGTTTATGTAAGTATATGTAGTCACATTTAAAGTTTGTATTTATGTATGTATGTTTCTGAGCATACACGCGACATGTGTAATTGTAATTGTAAATGTAATCGCTTTTTAGTCGTTGAAGCGTGGCGAGAACTTGAACACATATACACACATACATGCATATATGCCTATGTATTTGTATACTCTTCAGAAGTTCAGTTTCTGTTTTCGTTCTGTCTTTTCACTCAACATCTGTTGTTGTTTTTTTGCGCTGCTTAAGCGTTTGGCGCGTTTGCCAAGGTTCTCTTTTTCGTCTGTTCGAGATTTCCGCAACGCCATTTAACTTTTGGCGTACGTGTTGGGCCTCATTGTCGTCTGCCGGCTTCACAACAACAACAGTCACAGACGAGCAGCTTTGATACTGGTATTTTCAATTTCATTGATACTGCGCTCTGCATTCGCATTGAGCGATCATTTCCATGCAACATAGGAGAGTGCTGCGGTTTTTGGTATGCGGATTTTGGCACGTCAGCACTGTTATCGGCAAGCATGAGAGGCTGCCAAAGCGGGGGATATATGTAGATGGTTTTTTCGTAATGCTGCCTTACAGCTGACTTGAGAATAAAATGACACAAAATTAAGTGTGTTGAGTGTGTGTGCGTGACTGCATGGGAATGCGTGTATGCTTGCGTGTATTTCTCTCTGTGTGCGTTTGTGTGTGTGCCTGTGTATGGTGGCTTTGCCACAGTTCCACAACGTCTACGTGCGGCATGCAACGTATCCTTTTTGTTGTCGTAGGTTCAAATCGACAGCAAATGCACTTAAATGTTGCCATTAATGTGCACATATACATAGAAACATATGACCCTGTGTGTGTGTACGTATGTATGTGTGTGCTTGCATTTACTTGAAAATATATTTACAGTAATTCATGGACAGCCAAAATCCAACGCCTTATCAGCGACCTGCTTGTGCTATTTTTCACTTATTATTTTTGTTTATTGTTGTAACAATTGATAAAAAATAACAAAAATAAAAACAAAAACAACGGCAACGGACCTTTCGTCCATCATTAATTTGAGAGTGCGGGCGCTTTATATGTAAAGATTAGGCCGGAAAGTAAACACACAATTAACGAGGGTCGTTTCACAAGTTCTTGTCACTCAGCTAAGCACGTGGTGTGGAAAGTTCTCAATTGTACCAGACAGCTTTTGGCTATTAAAGACGTGTGAAAAAAAATGGAATTGTTTATTTTTTAATATTCACCTATGTTGAGCAGCTTCCGTTCAGCTACAACTGTGCGAATTTACAGTTCTTTTTTATATAATTAATATCTACATATATATATTCTAAGCATATATAGCATTTGCGAACTCATTTAACGACCCTCGCCGAAAAAAGTCACAAACAGATTTGGAAATAGCTTCGATGAACTGGGTAAATAAGAAACCAAACTGGTAAACAGTTTTTAATTTATTTGTATCCGTTTTTTTTTTTTATTTTTATTTTTTCATTTTGTTTGCGGGTGTATTTTGCCGTTCGTTTTATGTTGCTAAAGTTCAAGATTTGCTTTTTTGTGGCGATCCAAGTCCACGCTTTAAGCAAAATACATTTTGAATAATTAGCTAATGAATTAATAGAACTTAAAATTGATCGGTTAACAGTTATAGTTATGCAAAGCTCAATTGGCCTTGCAAAGCAACAACATCACACACAAAGCAAGAGAAATCAAAACATTTTGAATACATAAACAACACCAAAAAGCGATGCACAAAAATACATACAAACGTACTGTCGTATATACATCTCTCTCTCTCTCTCTCTCTCTCTCTTTCATTCTTTGTGTATACTCATGTAAGTGTGTTAGTGGTATTACTTTAGCTGTAATCCACACCAGAAGGGCGCATCATGGCAGCCCTGACAGACAGCGATGTTTGCTTCCTACAGTGCATGTATTAAGAGATGAACTCTATATTTTGTAACAGTTTATAACATACATTTCAAGTATTTAGCAATAAAAGAAATATTACGTTATATTTTCTAGCAAAAGTATATTAAATATAAAATATAATAATTTATGCTTCAACTCAACTTTTAATTATTCATTATTTAGAGCATTCACTGTACCATGTGTGTCGATTACCCCTTCCATGCATTGGTCAAGTGCTAAGTGGTAAACAACTATTCGACGTTTCGCTGGCCCTTCGGCAGCACTTTTGTAAATTTATGGCTATTTTTAGGTGAAATTACGTTTCGCTTTATCTCTTACCGAAAATAAGGGTAATTTGTAACTTCGGCGACGTTGAAGCCGGCACGTTAGCCAAAAAAATCATGCGTAAACAAAATTGTAAAAAAAATGAAAAACAAATAAATAAACAACAATAACAAAGCCCCACAACCTTACGGAACTTATCTCATTACAGTTTTAGAGCCATTACCTACAAATCAATATCATGTCTGCTTGTAAGACAAATAGAACTATTGTAATTGGACAGGTGACATAAGAGCACCTTATATCATGAAAACAACAAATTCTGTTTTACTAAGTGGTTAAAAGAAAACGCTTAGCATGCTTTTTAAATTTGCGCGCCTAATGCAGGGCTGCAGTAACACAAATGCCACAACAGCTGGCAAGCATAAGAGTAACAGCACACTTTATGTTGCAGCCCTTGTCAAACTTCGTTATACTGATATTGAAATAGACTGAAATCCCTACGAGCTCTATTTTTTTATAATAAAATATGAAAAGACCAGACCTTTTATAAAATTTACTAATATATAATTAACTTATAATATTGGAAAATTGGCCGCAACATCAATCCAATTACATGGATATATCGATATAATACAAACATACACACTTAACACACACCGATAATTTGCAATCGATTGTCATTAGAGTGTATCGACAGGCTGTCTGTCAGAAAAAAAAGAAAAGATTGCAACAGCAACGGAATAGATTTATTGATTTTAATATTCAAGTTTGTAAAACACTCCGAGGGCTGAATTTAATTAAAACAATTTGGCAAAATGGAGGCGCTGGTGAATTACAGCAGCGAGGATGAACACGAGGAGGATTCCGGCTACGAGATAAGGGTAAATACATCATACAAAATTTTGGGAAAAAAAGTCAAATGTCAGAGAATTTTTGTGTATACATTTTGCCGTGGCGTGCATGGCTCTATGCATATGTGCGTGAGTGTGTGTGCATGTATGTATGTGTGTGTATGTTCTATCCATATCTATATATATAATATAAGCCGAAAACTGTGTTGAAATATGTACATACGTATGGCGGGCAATCCACAACACAAACTAAAACCAAATCAAGACTCCTTCCCGTCCTGCTCCACCACCCCCAATCTGTCTCTTTTATTGTAGTTGTGCCTAGTGCTTTAGTTAAATAATGCGAATTTGCTGTTTCTGAATAGTTGAACCATTCCTCTAGGCACCACCACCACCACTACCATCTGCACAGCCATCAGCAGCTGCTAGCCGAAAGCGCAGCTCACCACCCGCAAATGCATCAGCTGCAGCTGTAACTTCTGCATCATCAATGGAGGTAACAACAACAGCACCAACAACAGCAGCAGCAGCTATTACAACATCATCGTCATCATCTGTATTGGCTGCTGTAAAGCCACACAAGTCTAAGAACAAAAGCAAAGAGCGCCAGTTGCGACGCCAGCGTCGCCGTTCGAGCAGTCATAGCGCAAGCGGCAGCGACAGCAGCGTCGACGCCGACGACAGCAAAGACAAATCGAAGAAAAATATGGCAACGTTGTCGCCAACAACAACAGCAACCTCGAAGACGGTTAAAGATCATCAAGTGGCTGCCAGCGGACGACATAGCCATCATCATCATCGTCATCATCATCACAGAAGCCGCAGCAGTCGCCATAACAACAGCAAAAACAACGTCGAGGTAAACTTTTCTTTTTATTGCCATATAGAAATAATTAGCTAAATATGCCTCACATAAATATTTAAGATGTAAATGTAGTTAATAGAAACTTATGGAATTGGCAACAAATTAGTTGCATCTGCTTGTTGCCATCAATTTTCCTATTGGAAAAGTCAAGTTCAGTGATAGATGCCTTGAGGCAACCATTCAGAACTAACTACCACACAATTTGATTTAAGCTACAAATCAAGACAAAGCCAAAGCGTAGGAATTGCCTGTCAAATGACATCACTAACTATTTAAGACATATGCCAAAAGCATGGAAAAAATCTGTTATATTAGATGAAATCCCACTCAATATGTGCTCGGTCTCTTAGTTCTTAGGCTTCATCAACAAAGCTGTCGAATCTTACTATGATCAAGCCTTGAAGATTCTCTGCTGGAGTTCTGATTACTCTCGACTCTCTTAAATATTTATATTTATTTCAAAATTGTAGAAAGGTCAAAAAACCTATTCTATATAAAAATAAAAAAATAAATATATATTTTTATATATACTATATATATACTTCGATGAGGCTTAGGCTTGGCTGGCTGTAATGCTTGTGGCAATCTCTTCAGACTGATCTGACTCGTCAATATCATTTAGCCAACTTCGAGAGAGACTTGAGAACTGATTACCACTTCAACAGCCAAATTTGACCATGAAATATCGCTGCAAACAATAGATTGAGCATGAAACATAGTCTTAAGTATTTATGTGAGACACGTAGTTCTTAGTTAATTTGTTTCAACTTTCAAATGCCTCAATTGTACTTTCTTTTTATGTATTTAAACCTTCTTTATGTATAATATTGTTAGCCAAGAGCCTCTGACTTATGGTTTATTGCCCACTTTCAAGTTTCCCACCTTGTCTGATGTCTAATTTCATTTGTCCGCTTCCCCCAATCAGTCCTGTCTCCTATATATGTCTATATGTGTGTGTGTGTGATAGTTTTTGATTGGTGTTGGAGTCAAGGTTGTTGTAACAGCTCTAGTAGTATCTATATATATCATTTCCAATTCTAATTTATATTCATATTTTGTTTAATATTACATATTTAAGATAAACCATTTATGCAAACTTTTATATTTATATATGACTAAAATATACCATTTTATTATTGTTATTATGTAAAAAAAAAAAAACAAAAATGAAAAAAAAACAATTAAAGAAACAAAAAATAATAGTCACGACCAGGACCTGGACTTGAACATAGCTAAAATAAAAACAAAACAAAAAACACCCTGCATTAGTTGAACTAATAACTGTAAACGAACTGTTCGACCGTTAATACGATCAACGATAAACGATAACCGATAGCCGATCATCGATAATCGGCAATCGATAAACCGTGATCGTGACTGTTTTAGAGTTATTAGAGTTGTTCCAACGCGCCCAACAGGGTTTGTGTCCCACTCCTTTAACTCCTTGAACACACACTCTGACCGCAAGGTTTGCGACCAAGAGCGAAAGAAGATCGAGACGCATCCAATGTGAGTATTGCAACAATCAATAATAACAAAAAGAAAAAAAAACAAATTCAAATTCAAATACTTAGCATTTAATCAACACACTGCGAATCGGCGGCGGAGCAAGAAATTCGAAACAAATTCTTTTGCAGGCTCTTCGCAATCCGCAATCCACCGTCCACAGTCCACACTCCACGATCAAGATCAGGAGCAGATGCAACAAAATCTTATTTCGGTTACTCGTTAACAGCAACAGCGACTTATTAACCAATTTTCTTTTAACTCTTCATTTCATTCTGTTCTGTTATAAAAAAAAATTTCATTTAAAACTTAAAACTTGATTAGCTAATACTGAATGTGCTCGCATTAACTTGAATATCTGCCGCTTGCGTCTTTTCGTTGCAGGATGCGCGTGGCAGACAGCGCGACACGGAGCGCAGCAGGGACAAGGAGCGCGACAAGGAGCGCGACAAGGAGCGTGACAAGGAGCGTGACAAGGAATACAGCAAGGTAAGAGTCCAGCAAAGCAATTCTTCCTCGAACTTCGGAACTCATTCATTTGATAGTTTACACTTGGTTCAGCAATTGCTGAATGACTGAACTCGCAAACGTTGAATTGCCCACTCTATACTTATCTCTTTTCAATCCATGAGACGATGAGAGTCGACTGTCTCGCTCTGTTCTCGCATTGGTATAACATTTTTAAATAACATTTCACGTTTCGCATTTCGTTCGCAGAGCGAGCGTCATCATCGCACCAAAGAAAGCACCAAGGAGAGCGACTATAAGCGCGAGCGCGAACGCGAGCGTGAGGAGCGCCGACATGGCAGTGGCAGCGGCCGGGACAGAGAACGAGATAGGACTGGCTCACGGCATCAGGGCAAAGAGTCGCGCTATAGCGACAACTCGCGCAACTACAACTCATCATCCTCCACATCCTTGACGTACAAATCTCAGTCACAGCAGCAGCAGCAACAGCGTCGCTCCTACGACGAACGCAGTCGTCGTCGATCTCGCTCACGTTCGAGATCTAGCTCCCGCACACGCACGCCTATTGAATCGGCCAGCAGTCGCCGGCGCCATGGGACGTCGCAGGCTACACGCAAATATCGCAGACGTACCTCGCATGATTCTAGCAGCCGTTCCAGATCGCCGCCGGCTCGAAAGTCTAGCGAGCCGCTAATCAAGGCCGCCTATCCTTCGTCTGGGCTGCTCGGCAAGCCGCCGACTCATGTCATGCCATTCGCAGCTGGAGGCTCGGCAGCAGTGGCAGCAGCAGCGGCAGCTGCAGTGACTGCCACAATGTCTGCTGCGGGCGGTGCTCCCGGCGGCGGTCTCCTGCCCACGCCCAACTATGCGCCCAAAATACCATCGTTAATGTCGCTGGAGCTGAATACGCCGCCCAGCGCACTAGTCGAAGCGCAGCCGGCAGCTGTGCAGCTGCCCAAGTACTATAATCCAGGCATCATCAATGCCAATCGCTATGCCGAGCAGCAGCAGAAGCGGAAGCTGCTGTGGGGCTCCAAGAAGAACGAGGATTCGGCCAACAAGTGGGGCAATGCGCATTTCTCTCAAGACTCGGATGGCAAGGTGGCATCCAAGTTTATGCGGCTCATGGGCATCAAGAATGCCAACAACAATATAAATCCCAGCTGCAACAGCAACAGCAGCAGCGGCGCCACCACCAACATCAACAACAATAGCAGCAACATCAACAGCAACAACAACAGCAGCAGCAACAACAACAACCAAAACAATGGCAACAACGTAAGCGCCACAGCCAATGCGGATGCAACGACTGACCCAACATGCAGCAATAGCAGCAGCAGCAGCAATGGTGGGGCATCTGTGCCAGCCGACGTGCAGCTGCGTCAACGCATGTTCTCCAACATGGAGCAGCAGTACGAGGTGGCACGTGCCGCCACCCACACGATGCGGGGCGTCGGCCTCGGCTTTGGCTCGCAGCCGCGCAGCTTTTAAAGCGTTGAGTGGATGCTGTAAATAGAACAAAACTCGTTAAGTCACCTACAACTGTTCTAATATCTGTTCGCAATATTTATTTTTGTTTCATCAACAAATTTCTTCTATTCTTTTTATTCTTTATTTTCTTGTGTTTTTTTGAATACTTCAAATAAATTTGCGAGAAAAAGTTCCAATTCACGTGGAAAGTACTTCTTGATGATGGTATGGGAGAGATGTAGAAGATGAAGCATTGCAGAAGTCGATATATGAATACTCATGCTGATTAAAGATCTGTTTTATATAACTATTAATTGAATTTACGATGATTCCTAGAGTTAAAATTCAATAAAAAAAAAACAAATTTAGTGAAGAAAAACGCTTTAGGAAAATCTGGAAGTTAGCTGGAGAACAAATAAATGAGTAAATAAAAATATCTTCAATTTATATAAAAAATCTACCTTTATTTAGATTGTAGCTTATAAATATGTGGTACAATATAAAATATTTGTATGCCCTTGCAGAGAATTGTATCGCTTAAGAGGAGACATTAAAATAAGCTTTAGAGTTATGAGATAAACATTGAAAAGCATTGAGTCCTAGGGGTGTTTGTTGTTAAAGAACTATTCTGTTCTTCGAGAAGGGCGTATCGACTTTGACACACATTTGCTGTACCTCTACAAGGGCAGTAAAACCTCGGTTCTCCGAGGTTAAGCTGCTTAAGTCTAACAAAATGCAATCTCATGTGCACATACAAAATAGTTTTGTTATGTTGACTTGATTCTCTTACAATATATATATATATATAAGTATATTCCTATATATATATTGTCGTAGATGGTAATACTAAAACTAGATTGGTCCTTTGATTCCAACCAATTGCAGACTTTTACGAAATTCGACAACTAAAAGACAGTCATAAAACTAATGAGCTACATTTTTTTGTATACATTTACAATCTCACATATAAATATGATTTGTTGTCTTATAAATACTCGAAAGACGTAGACAAAAAGGTGTCTGCGCTACGTGCTATAAATATGTATATATCAGAATATTAGTCTAATCAATCTTGAAATAGCTGATCCATGCTAGATTGGCCAACTATGACTAAGTGGGTATAGAAAGATGCGAGTCCTAATGCTGCCTAAGTGGGTATAGATAGATAGATCCTCGGCCTTATGCTGCCCAGCGCGATTTTTGCAATTCGATTTGTCCCTCCAGCGTCTTGGCCAAGTAAATTACCAGCAATTGAACAAGTGCCACGCCCAATGCAATGCCTGCAATGGTATACAGATTCCGCTCGGCCCAGACGCGTACGACCTCAATGCAGCCGCTGGTCCATATCAGTTTGCTGGCCGCCGCCACTGAATGCTCCTGGACGCCATAGCCACACATGATGTTGACTAAGCCCGTGCTGATGTCCGTCGCATTGATGCAACAGCTGTAGGGCACGCCGCATTTCTCCACTGAGGGCGAGGAGCAGTTGAAGTACTCATTTTTGCTCCAGTCCTGGTAGCCGGCATTGCTCAAGCCGCAGCACTGAAACTCCTTCTGGGCGAAATCAATGAAATTCTGCAGATCCGGATCGTCGCGATACGAGTGAATGATCTTGTCCGTAAACTGATCCTCGAGAAAGGAGTTCATGTTTTGTGGAAACACGAAGCAAATGATCGCTACATATAAACAAAGAAAACCGATAGTATATATATATATATATTGAACCATTGACTCACCTATGGCCATTTCCATAAGGAAGAATATCAGCAGGCACAGCGAATAGAATTTGAGTAGACAAGTATTTTCTCTCAGTGCACCCAGGCAGCCGGCAAAGCTGACTACAAATATGACAATGCCGGTGATGATCATCACCAGGGATATGTTCAGTATGACATCGTAAATGTTCTCCAGCTTCACCCAACCGTTCGACTCCTCCCATTTAATCTTGAATGCGTAGACGCCAATGCCCAAGAGCAGGCCGCCAAACAGCCAGAACATGAAGTTCAATATAAATATCATGTACTTAACGCAGGAGCTAACGAACGTAAAATGATGCGGATAGGAGATACGCTGATGCATGTCGCGCACCTCAATGCCATAGTAGCCGCCGTTGCCTCCACCCCCACCGCCGCCGCCGCCGCCGCTGCCATGGCCATGGTATCTATAATTACTCATTGTTCGTTGTTTGGCTGACGATTGCTCACTTATTACACAGACATATTTGCTTTTATTGTATTGTTGAACACATGATTGTTCGCTTCGCTTCTTTTTTTTTTATTTATTTATTTTGCTTATGTTTTTACATTGTATATTATTAAAACGATGTCATGTTACACACTAATCTAAGCCCTTAATGTTAATATATCGATATATCGATAAGTTGGTAGATTGCATTAGCCTTTAACTGCTTTCGATAGTCAAAAGAAGCCGCGAACTAAAAAAAATTGATGAGTGAACTTAATTATTGTTTTTTATAAATTAAAACCACAATATAATTTTGTTACTAAGCTAATTATTTAAATTCGCTTATTATTTATTTGCTGCTTTAGGAATGCTTGCGTTAATAACAATTGTTTATATGGCTCACTTTGGAACTAGTTCAACTACAAAACCAGTATTTCTGTAGATATACGAACGTGAATGATTCATCGGGCAGCTCTTAGTCGATTGCAAGTTGTTAACAACTGATAATGTTCGTCGCTGCTGCCGTCCGTTCAAAGTTTGAACCGCAGACCATGCAAATCCGGCAATAGCCATTATCGCCGATAAGCAATCAAATAATTATATTCTGTAGTATGTGCTACGCTATTTAATAGCAACAGTTCGATAACATACGCAGTCAGAGCAAAGATCGCCGCCATGAATTTTCTGCTGCGCTTCATCATATTTTGCTTTGATCCGCTTGGCCTGGGCCGTCGCTTCCTAGTTCGACCGGCGCTCAATCTAACGCTCAATGTGTACGATCGCTTTCGCAGCAAGGCCGATGAAAAGGTGGACACCATACGGGAGCTGGTGCTACGCTTGGGCCTCATCGCCTTTGCCGTCGTGCTGATCATCTGGCTGGCCGTCTTCTTCTATGCGGCCTTCTACTATGTCTACATGCCACCCATCTCGCATACGCGGCCCGTGCACATGCAGTTCAAGTGGGTATCTCTCTCTCTCTTTCTCTCTCTCGCTCTCTTTCTTTGTAATGAGTTTGTATATGATAGAGTGATTCATATTGCAGAACCTGCCTGGAGACGAGCACGCCCTGCACCTTTCCCCATGCCCACGTCTCACTGACCAAGAAGCAACAACTGCTGATGGTGGGTCAAGCGTACAAGGTCATTGTCAACATTGATATGCCGGAATCGCCACAGAATCTAGAGCTGGGCATGTTTATGGTCTGCGCCGAGATGCGCGACTATGATTCAATGCTGCGCGGCCATTCGTGTCGATCGGCCATGATGCGCTATCGCTCGCCATTGATCAGGCTGATATCCACCTGGGCGCTGAGTCCGCTCTATGTGCTCGGTTGGAAGGAGGAGTTCCAGAAGGTGCCGGTTGAAATCTTCTCGCGCTATTTGGAGGAGCGTCAGCATCCCATCACAGATGTTTATGTCGAAATCCAATCGCAGAAGATACAATTCTATACGGTGACGTTGCATATTGAAGCGGATTTTACTGGTCTGCGGTACATCATGTTCAACTGGCCCATTCTGTCGGCCATAGTGGGTAAGTGCAGCTGCTTAATATCTATTTGAAAATGGCTCAATTGGCATCTACTCCTCCACAATTTCCAGCCATTAGCGCCAATCTATTCTTTATATTGGTCGTCTTTCTGCTCAGCTGGTATCACTGGTCGGATGCCACATGGCTGCACAATTTGCAAATCCGATATGCCCGCCTCACCAATCAGCTGCAAAAGAAGGCCAGCAGTGTGATCCTATCCAGTTCGAGCAGCATGCGTGACGACGACGATTTGGTCTTCATGGATGAAAAGTATGAAATTGCCGAACTAGGCGCCCACAGCGACGAGCTGCAGCTGGACAAGACTAGTGACAAGACGCCGGAGGGTTCCGATGTACAGACGGTGCGTCAGCGCAAGGTTAAGGAGAAGGCCTAAACGGCTAGCCCGCCACATTTGATAGCCTTCAAGGGCCATGGCCAAATGCCAAAGACTAAATAGCATTACGTTTAATATAGTTTATCTGCTGCACCGAATTTGTTATTGAAGTATTGCTCTCTGAATGATGCCTATTTGTAAATGAAACTCGCCAGACATTTATGAAAATAATGCATATCATAATTTGAAGTCAAGAGCATTAATAACTTTAAGAGTCAGATGTATATATTCCAATATGTATGCCATAAAAGATGTTCAGTGAACATTTGTTTGCTGCTTGAAAAATGTATATAATTCATAAATATTATATAGATTGACTACGTACGTTTAATGCTTGTGTTAACTATGTTAAACATGCAACAATAGATATGTCTGCAACATAATCTGTGCTTGAATCGTATCGATAAGACTAAGTCTATCTGTTCAGCTGTCTCCGACTCAAGTTTAAGCTTTGTACGCCATTTCTGAGCTAATGGAAAATAGCTTGAAATATCTGATAAGTGACTATAGTAAGAGTGATTAGCTTTTGTTGTACTATTATATATAACATATATATCAAAAGTGTACTATATTAGCTTCAGGTTGTTGCATATATGTTACATCTTTTAAACAGGAACAGAAGCAGGAGCAGGCACAGGTAGCTTTCGGTCTCTATTAAGGCTAGTCGATAAGCTGCTAATGAGCTGCTCTAATGATCATTAAGCATTAACAAGTTCTCATAGGCATAAATGGGAGTCAGAGAAGAGTAATTTTTAGAATTTATTAGGATTGATATTGATATTGTTTTGCTCAGTCAGACTATCAATAATTGACAAACTTTAATATGAAAAAAAAACAATATATATATATATATATATTAAGATATATATGTATATATAGATATGGATATAGCTATAGATATAATTAGCTTAATTGAAGCATTATTTGTCGCTTGACTTTTCTTCCTCCGGCTCTGATTCCGAGGACCATATCGATTCGATAGGCTCAGGCGAGTCTGGCTTGTCCGCTTCGGCCGCCTCGGCTGCGTCCACTGCCGCAGAACTATCTTTACTGCTAGCTAGCAGCACATCGCTAAAGATAATGTCCAATAGCAAATAGCCTATTTGCTGGGCAGGAAAGTCAATTAAAAAGGCGACGACCAGAGCGAAGCACACAATGCAGAGCAGCTCCTGTAGGCTCAGCTGCAGAGATCATATCAAATGGATATATAAATATACAACTATATAGAACTATATAGTGGAGTATTTACCAAATCGGAGACCTGAAATTGTTGTGGCTCCTTTACACTGGCCGTGTTCCACAGCACCACCACGTAGGTCGCCAGCTGCAGTGGAGTTTGGATTCTGGAGAGGATTAGCACGGAACGCGCCACGTTTGGATAGCGTTCCAGCATGCTCCGGTCCAGTGGCGCCATCAGCAGTGCCCAGCATATGCCCAGGCCCAGGATTAGCGGACTCCAAGCCAAATAGGCAGCCGCCTCCGTTGATCTGTAAACGTATTTGCTGCGCATGCCCGCCGCGGCGGCCCAGAAGCACCAGCCAATGCCCAGCATTGCAAGGGTCCAGCCGACGCGCCTGTAGCGCGTCCCAATGCCAAACGAGCCGGATTCGCTGCGGAACAGCAGCCCGGCACCGATGCCCAGCAGATAGGTGGTTGCACGGGCAACTGGCGAGCTGTATATGAGGTTGGCGGTGCGATAGAACTTGCTGATGCTACGCGAGCAGTAAACTGGGTTAAACGCTGGCTGGGATTGTGGATTGTGGATCGCTGTGACTCACCCAATGCCATGGAACAGCGACGGCGCCAGATAGTCTCGCTGCGTGCGGGCATAGCGCGCGGCCACGGAGATGGCATGAAAAGCACCGCACAGAAAGAAGCCAGCCTCCGGATCCGTAAAGTACAGCCAAACGACAAGTGCGCCCAGGAAGTACAGCTGCACCTCCAAGGACAACTGGACGGTGGTGGGCGAGCACTGCAAATGAAGAGACTTTAGTTGCATGCGACCCGAATCCACTGCATGCCACTGCAATACCATTTCCTCTAGATCGCCAGTGTTTTGCAGATTGAGCGCGTTGCGCCACATGTTCTCCTCGCAGAGGCGCGCATTCTCGCCGACGAGCAGACTCCAGAGCGGGCCGCTGCCCAGATGCGGCAGTATCCAGGCCTGGAAGCCGAGAACGGCCAGCAAGCTGGGCACATAGCGACACGCCTTCGCGCTGACGTTGCGCAGAAAGCTGAGCCGGCACGTTTGCTCCATCTCGTGGGAGAGCTGGTAGGCAACCAGAAAGCCACTGAGCAGTAGCAGCAAATCGCTGTGGAGCAGGGGAATCCGATAGGCCAGACTCCAGTAGCCATTGACAGCGTCCACGAAGGCATCCCGATTCGTTATTGGCAAATGGCCGGCCATCATGAACTTCAGATTCACATAGATGAGCAGCGTGGCCAGCAGCTTGAGCAGATGTATCAATGGGAACTCCACGTCCGGATCGTTTAAGGTTGCGAGCTGCTCGAACGTGAGCCGCGGCGAGAAGGCACCCAAGAGTCTCAAATGGAGCGCTGGCGTCATTTGCTCCTGCTTCTGTGAGTCCTCCGTCTGCTCAGCCTGCGTCTCCTCAGCCTCCTCTGGCTCCAGCTCCTCGACGCTGCTGCCCTCCTCGTCGCTAGCTGCGTCCGCTGCTGATCCAGTGGCGCTGTGTAGTCGCAACAGCTTGGCGCTAATCCAATCCCAATGCTCCCAGACGAGGGCCAGCAGGCAGGTGCAGCCAAGCGCGGCAATGCCTAATCTATGAAACGTGTCAGGATCTTAAGCGTGTTTAATTGAAATTCCAGCCAACTCACATGCCCGTTGCCAGGTAACTATCTTTGGCCATGAGCTTAGCGAAGCTCTTGCGCTGCCTTGTGCTGCAATGCTCGTCCCTGACATCGATGTGGAACTCGATGCCCGTGTCGTTATAGGGACGCAGGCTCGTCTCGATGATGCTGTGCACCACGTGGGCGGAGCAGGCGTGCGGCAGGCAAATGCCCCAATTGGCGATGTTGTAGCGCGGCGCAAAATGCTTCGGCTGCCGACCCAAAAGAGAAAATAGTGAAAATTGGCATTTCGAAAATATTCGGTGCCAGAGCTACGTACATTCTTCAGGTGTCCATGCCACAGGCCGCGTCCATGCAGCCGATGCAGCGCCTCCTTTAGGCTGCTCGCCGTCGAACGCATCTCGATCTGGGCCAGGCAATATTTGCCATGCACTCGTATCGGCTGCTTCGAGCTGCTCTTCACGGCCGTCGACACCTTGTGGCACTGATCAAAGTCGCCGAACTGGTTGATGTTGCCCCTCAGCAGGCCGGCGCCAATTTTGCCCGTGGCATCAAGCACTGCAAAAGGAAAGTTCCAGGCATAAAGAGAAACAGAAAGAGAGAGAGAGAGAGAGGGAGCTAGGAATCGGATTGGCGCTCTTACTCTGCAGTGTCCATAGCTTGTGGGCGCGCAGCTGGCGATGCAGTAGCTCCAGCTGCTGGTGGCACTCGCCAGTTCGTGCCTGCGACACGTTGCCAATGAAGGCGGGCAGTGAGTGGATGAGCAGCTCTACGTACTCCTCCTTGCTCTTGGATGGCTGCTGGCGCATCTGTTCGCCTCTGGCATCCTGGCTGCTGCGGCTGCGTTGCCGCTGACGCGTCTCACTGCGCGGCGGCTCTGGGAAGATGCTGTTGAAGGGCCAACGCTTCAGATAGGTGAACCAATCGATCTCACTCTTCGCTGCTTTCTGTTTCTCCTTCTTGCCGAGCTGCTCCGCTTCTGGGCTTGGCTCGATCAGCCAGTGCAGCCAGTTGAGTATGTTCGGATACTGTGACTCCGCTTTCTCCTTCGGCTTCTCCTGCTTGTCGCTCATGAAGCTGTCCCAGATGCGACTGAGTAGCGACGGTGCATCCTCGTCATCATCGTCATCGGCTCTGTGCTCAATCGATGATCTGTCCGCTCGTTGGCGTTCTCTTTTGCCATGCTTGGACCGGTTATTATCATCATCATCGTCATCGTCATCGTCATCGTCATCATTATCGCCATTATCATCATCATTATCATTATCATTATCATTGTCGTTGTCATTATCATTATCATCTTCATCATCATCATCTCCGTTCTCATTTTCTTCATCATCATCGTCAGCATTAGCAGCAACAACATCATCATCGTCGTCATCATCATCATCAGCATCATCGTCATCGTTGTCGTCATCATCGTCGTCCGTTCGCTGTATCTTATGGAATTTGAACTTGGCTCGCCTCGGCGCTGCCCTGCGACCCGTGCCCAGCGCCTCGGTCGCTTGGGCACAGGCAGCCGCATCATCCGAGCCCTTGCACAGGTCACGGCTCACCTCCTGCGTGCCCAATGGCAGCAGTATGCTGATGAACAGTATTGCCAGCCAAAAGACATTGCGTACCATTTTGATTCTACTTATTCTGATTTTGGTTAAACGGAGATGTTCCGATTTGATAATCCTGCCGAGATCGATTCGTAGTCGTTTCGTTCTTTACGGTCGCGCCTCAGCTTCTTGGGCCTATCGCATAGTTTACACAACCTTTTCGCACAGACTAATTGTGCCCATAGAATATGCACCCAGATGAAAATAATTTTTATGCATATGCATATGGTGAGGACCATGCTCTCAGCCCAGAGTAGTACGAGTGGCAGCACCAGCTCTGGGCCTCAATGCTATTAATAAATGCCAGAAAGCGACAACAACAACAAATAAAGCAGAAACAGAAACAGAAACAAAACGCATTCGCATTGCTGCAAATACTCGAATAATTTTTTACTCACTTCTAAATAGACCCTATCAGCGGCGAGCTCATAAAAAGTAAAAAGTCGAAGAACGCAGCGCAAATGCTATTCGGACAATCGGCAAGCGTCGCACCACAGATACCCTCGATGCTGGCAATGGAGTGAAACATGTGATGCTCGAGGCAAGTTCGTTTATAAAGCATGACAAATATTTCTATTAGTCATAGTAATTTTAATAACGATGGCAAAGCACAAAGGAAAACTGTAATAACGACAGCGATGAAGAGTCTGTTAGTAATAGTGTTATTAACAATACTAATGCAATTTATAGTGATAAGTAAAGTAAGGTTAATGCTGATTTAATAATAATTAGACTTAATAGTAATTGTAATTGACGAATATAGTGATGGAAATGATTTCCTTTGGGTCTGTGAGGTCATCACTCGACCGGCTTATCGGACTGCATTTGCTGCTTACCAGTTTAAAAAACTTCTCTTCGGGCACACCTTGAACTGCCTCCCCATTTGGTAACCTGGCTTTGTTCTACTTTTGTCCCTTCTTCTATTAATCTTTTGCTGCAGAGTAGGGCACGCTTTGCAGCAGCGCTGCAGCTAGATGTGGACCCTTTCCTCAACTTTGCCTTTGTATCTAGGCTGCTTCCCTTTTAGCCACAGCTCTAGTTTGGTCATCAATTTT
The DNA here is from genome assembly GCF_003285905.1 of Drosophila hydei. NCBI lineage: Eukaryota > Metazoa > Arthropoda > Insecta > Diptera > Drosophilidae > Drosophila > Drosophila hydei. The sequence continues at coordinate 3,095,006 of NW_022045685.1, read as the reverse complement.
GATGGCCAACTCCTACACCTCTTGTTTGACTATAGACTATAGTTTACTGTCCTTTGCTGACTGCACTGAAAAGTCTCTACTTTGCTGGAGGTCTCATATCGAGCGAAGCTTTTCTTAAGCCTGCTTTTCTTTGCACCCATCTGTCCTAAGGTGTCTGCCCATACTTCACATGATGCTTCCAATGTTAGTCTTTGCTCTCCTGGTCCTCGGTCCTTCCACATTTGCCATCAGTCTACTCAGAGACGCAAAGCTGCTCCAAAAAAATGAGTTTACAATCTAGTCTAATGCCTAGATAGTTTGCTGACCTTTGAGTTTTTGCTAACTCGTCTGCATTGGGCTCGTCTTCATTGAGCCATTGAGGCACTTCCAGCCTCAGGATGTCGACGTTGCTGAGATTCCAGGGGTCTTCTCCTAAGATAGACCCCTGTACTGCTCTTTCTTCCCACAGCGCTTAGCACCTGTCTGTGAAGCGTGCAGTAGTACTCGATCTTGCCCGCTCTTCCGTGGTGCTGGCTACCTGAGCCACGCCATCGATAGCTTCCACTGTGGAAATCTGTGGAACACTCCACTGCAGCAAGCAGTCAGATCTTTCTCAGTGTTAAAATATGAGATGTAATGCATATTTTTTGCAGTCCGGCAAGAGGTTGTCCGAGGAACAATCAACTTGCTGTGTTGGCCGTGCAGAGGGTATCCACTAGTTGAACTTATTTATTTATATATTTATTTATGCATATATTTGTTTTATTATTTTAGCCGCGTTTTATTGTTTATGCTGAATGCAATTCGATGGTTTCGTGGTTTCGTGGGGCCTGTTTGATCGCCTATTCTACGGTCTGTCAGCTTTTGTTGTGTCACGTTGAGCCAATGTTGGGATAGTTTCTCCGACGTTTATTTTTGTTGCCTTCAGCAGCTTTTGGTGTGACAAATGCGTCGACTAAATTAATGTTGGCATGTGTCGTGTATGCGATTAATTCTATTTGATATGAAATAATGAAATAATGAAATTTAAATGCTTTTAGCCTACTCTGCTTCACACACTAATTCAAATTCAAGAGTACTTTATTTGGGCTACGCCCAGACTTAAGATAGCCGCAATAGTTTATCAAGATACATAAAAGAATTGAAAGCAAAGAAACTGATGATTATGTTAGAGTAATTTGAACGTAATTGGCCCTAAGCTCTATATAACTCAATATATATATATGTATATATATATATATATATATTCTTTGATTCGATACTAGAATGGATTTTCCCGACAATTAGATATCTTCGTCCTCGAGTATTTGCACGTCCTGACTCTTCTTGCCCACAATGTTGATGAACAACGATTTGAGAAAAGGCGCACTGATCTTGAATGGGAAAAATATTTCGCTGTTGTTGTGCAGCGTCTCCATTACCAGCGACATGGTGTACATGTTCCTAGATAGCCAAAAGGTGGCTATGTGATTGTTCATGTTTCTGGCAAGCAAATGAGATATTAATGATGATGATGATGTTCTGATGGCATTTGCTTACTTGACGATGGCGTGCGGGAAGTACTGTTCGATTATCGAACAGTATTCAAAGTACATTTTGTTCTGGCGTATGTCGCGAAACTTGTACAGTTCGGACAAGTCGGCGTCGTCGTCATTTAGGGATGGCGCCCGCAATCGTCGCATCTTGATGCGCGCCCTGACCACAATGAAGTCCATGAAGTGCTTCACCTGCAGCTCGTTCCGATCGCCGATGACGCACAGATTGGTGCGATTGAGCACGGCCGCGCGGCTGGCCACGTCGCAGTGCTTCGTATCGGAGGTGGTGAAGAGCACAGCCTGGCCCTGTGAGCACTGCGAGTGAATTAGGCTGTAGATGCTTATCTGGCTGCTCAAGTCCAAGTAGGCAAACGGCTCGTCCATCAGTATGAGGCCAGCATAGCCGATCAGCGATATGGCCAAGCTGACACGCTTCAGCACACCGCGACTGCAGTGGGGCAGCAGGATGTAGCGACTGCTATAGAGATTGAATATTGTCAACAGGTTGATTGTCTCCTCCAAGGCTTGCGCCGGCTTCAGGCCGCGTATGGTCAGCACGGCCTGAATGTACTCGACCACAGTCAGCGCCTCTTTGATCGTGTTGTCCTGGGCGCAGTAGCCAATCAGCTTATAGTTCTCATTCTCGCTGTACTGATACGAATGATGGCCAAAGCTGCTAATGCTGCCGGCACTCTGATGATTGGCCCCAAGTATCGTCTTGACCAGCACCGTCTTACCCGATCCATTCACACCCACCACAGACATGATTTGGTAACTGTTATTAAATCGAATCAAAACTACAAATCGAATCATGCATATATATACCCGAATCACATATCAGTCACGTACCGTTCCACCAGCATGTTGATGTTCTTCAGCACCACGTGGGTGCGAAAGAACACGGCCAGGTTTTCAACGTACAGCGCCTTCGTTTGGATCAAGGGGCGCTCCACTGTGCGCACACGTATCTTCTCACGTATCCACGAGTTGTCCGACTCAGTTTTGTTGCTGAAGTGCAGAACGCTTTGGTCAAAGCAGCTGTCTGGACTGCAATAATAATAATCACAATATTAATAATATTGTCAATTACAATCATAAACTTCTCGACTCTAGCTCACTCGATGTCTTTCTTTATATCGTCACGACGTCTGGGTGGTTTCCTCTTGGCCGCAATTAGACCATAGCGTATATAGACGAATCCCCAGATTAATATTATTGATACAAACGTAAAAAATGTTAGGTCCATATGCAGATCACTTAAGTTCAATTCATCTGAAACAGATACGAACATATTGTAAGTTATTTAAATGCTTCTTAAATATTATTTGCTTTGCGCTTGAGTGAGAAGTGACTGAGTAGAAACTTTGCTAAACTGGGCTCTAACTGTAAAATGTCTTCAAATGTTTAACTTGTCCCATTTTCATTTTCTTTATAATTTTACTAGAATAGAAAAGTCATTTTAGTTTCATTTCAAATACTAGTAACTAAATAGATTTGGAATATTAAAGATCAAATATGAAATATTATAAGAGAGAGGGTATTATTAAGCTGCTTGTATCTCAATAGTCTCATTCGATCCATGCTGTGCGATGCCAACTGATTGTTGTTGAATCATTTCCTTAGGCAATTAGCATATGGCATAGAACTCAGTGTACTTTCAGCTAATGACTGCATGTACAAGTGAGAGTGGTCCAGTCGGGAGTGCCCGAGTAGGAGATAGAGGTGGAAAACAATGGGCACTATCGATGGTTGGGCACTATCGAGCCATAATCGATAGTGACCCATCCCCTATCGATGGTGCCATCGATAGTGGGCGTCTCTATTAAAAGCCTGTTCTGCAAGTACCCCTGCGTTCCCGCTACGTCCGTAGCATCTGAAAGGGCATTCAGCAAGGCAGGCCAAATTATTTCGGAGAGGCGAATACGACTTAAAGAAGAAAATTTAAACATTCTCTTGTTTCTGAATCGTAACTTTTGGTTAAAATAAAGCACAATTTTCTTATATTTTTTTAAAATAAATTTGTTTGTCGGGCTACACTATCGATAGTGGCGATGGCATACAATCGAGAGTGCTTTATTAAGAGATACTCTAAGCCAAGGCTAGTGCTAGCTTAAGACTCTAGTCGGGAGTGTCCGAATAAGTTATACCCTCACCTCATCCTAATGAGTACACACAATCGAAAGGGTTTGACTAAGAGTTACCCTAGACCAAGGCTACTGCTAGCATAATACTGCATATACAAAATATATAAACAGTAAAGGTGCGTTAGGCAAGAATGTCCGCATAAGGGATACCGTCATCTCTTCCTTGACTAAGAGTTACCCTAAGCCAACGCCAAAGCTAGCTCATGTCTGCATATATTACGTATGAAACAAGTATAAGTGCTCTAGACGGAAGTGTCCAACTAAGAAATACCCTGAAAGCTGCACAGCTGTTGTTACATCATCAATCTAAGCTGCTTGCATACTTGTGCAACCAAAAATACTTACACACACACACACACACTCACACAAACTCTAGCAAATTAGTTATTGAATAACTTTTGTTCTAGCTGCACTTTGCCAATGAAATTTGTGAAGCGTAATAATGCGGCCAAGGCTAAGGCGCAAGTTTGAATTTGGATTTGATTAAATTGGAAACATACATAATCTGTGAATTCATTACAGTCTCCCGGTTTGGGAATAAACAAATTGGAATATCGATAAAAATCGATAAGGAAGTGGGATGAGAGTGGAGTGAGTAAGCGATAATCTGCTGCTGCGTAAAGTGTAAAGGAATATATATATTAATACGAATAGGAATGGGGATACTTACAGCAGCAGTTTGGCTGCTTATCGCAGTGCTCGAGGAACACGCTGGTCTTGTACGTCACATCGTCTTTGCACAGCTCGGTTATCTCGATGAAGTAGTTGAGTCGCATCAGATTGTTAAAGAGCGCATAGTTCGGAAACATGTTCAGCTTGGCGATGTCGCCGTACTCCTTGAAGATTTCAACCTCGCTGGCGGACAGATGGAATACGATGCCAATCGAGTAGAATGCGATGAGCAGAATGTAACCAATACGCAGCTCTGCTAGCCAAAACGAGAATAGGATATTGATGGACATGATGCAAGCGCCCGACACCAGTATGGTATAGTTAAAGATAACTGCGGTGGGAGATGGAGAGGATCGATTGATAAAGCTAGCCAAAGCGCGGCACTCACAGTTGAAATACATATCCATTGGCAGAGATCTGTAGCAGGCGAACATGATTCCGTTCAATGCAACAATCGAAATTAATATGACCAGGATACCGTAAATGAAGTAGGCAATACATAAGGTGCCGAAGCGCATGCCGCTGATTACCTCCAAGCGATTGTAGGCCGTTTCGTGGCCCAGCCCGAAGTCTAGCAGCGGCAGTGCCCAAATGTAACAGAAACACAAGCTCAACGTCAATGGGATGACCCAATCCACGTCATTGAAACTATCCGAAAATATGAACGTATGCAACGTGGAGTGGGCCATTAGCTCCATTTGAACAGCTATTTCGGCGGTGGGATGCACAAAGCCGCTAAAACGAAGGAACATTGATCGATCGATCATTAGCAGATACATATATATATATAAATAGAGACATATATATATATGAACTCACACGGCTAATGCGTTCATAACCAGATTCAGGCTAACTGGCGCCGAGTGCATCAGATTGTTGTTGTAGAGCGCCTCGACAACCTGATCTTGGAATATCGCTGCTATTGCGAAATTGAGATCGGTTATGATCAGATTCTTTGACGTATACCACTTGATGTAACTGAGCGGATCTTCGCTCGGCTCCAAATCGATAATCGGCTGATCCTCAGTGGCAAAGTGCAGATAATGTTTGCTCGCCTCTCGCACCGGCTCCCTGTTGGCTCTTTGGCTCAGTAGTATCGTCGTCCGCTTCAGTATACCCAACGTCATGGTCGTTGTTGGCAGCCGCATGCGGTTCTTGGTCAAGTGCGGCATGATGAGGCACAAAATGCAGAATAACGTTGGCAGCATGATCTGAAGCACTGGCACCAAGCAGCAGCGCGTGTCGATCAGGAAACGCTTGCTCAGCACCACCTGAATGTGGCCGAGGCATTTACGTATGTTGGCCACGAAACAGCCGACCTTAGTGCGCGGTCGCGTCTCCTCGATTATGCGTATCCGATTGGCCAGCTTGGGCAAGATATTTGTCAGCTGTCCAGTGCTCCGCTTGGACGTATGCATCAAGGCCTTCAGCAAAATCTCGTCCAAGCCGGTGGTCAACAGCTTAATGCTATCCAAGTGCAGTGTATTCATCTTGCTGTCCACCAAATTGATCAATTTATACAACGAATTCATTTCGGCGTGCTCTACTGAGAAGATGGCTATGTCGCCCATCTTCAATTGCACCTTCAGGTCGGGTACGTGGTGGTTGAGAAAATTGATTAACAGTTGAAAGTTGCATTTGACGCCCAAATAGCACACCTAAAAGTAATTTATATAATTATAATGAATATAGCATTATTTGCTATATGGTGGGCATATGCGTGGGTGGCTCTTAAAATTGTCAGTGCCTTTAAAACTGTCAAACAAACAAAATTATTGAGAGTATTTTCGACGTCAGTGGCTCTGAAACTGTCAACAGAAGCAGTGACCTTCAAACAGATTAACTAATGTAATTCTTCAGAATATTTTCAAGCTTAATAATAAAAAAAATTAATTAAATAAATATATATGTATGAATTTACAACAGTTACTTATAGCAATGGCCTTCGAACTGTCGAGCAAAAAAATTTTAAAATATACTTATAAATTCTATAAAAGCTATAAATTCATGTAATTTATGTACGTTAATGGCTCTCAAACTGTCACCTTCAACAATGACTTTCAAACAGTCGAACCAAAAAATTTTTGAGACTATTTCAGTTTTACAATAATATAAGCTAATATATATATATATATATATATATATTCACATAAATGAATCTAAAACTGTAACTTAAACCAGTGACTCTCAGACCAAATTATTGAGAGCACTTGTATGTCAAGTAGGCGCATAATAAAGCTGTTTATATCTTATAATTAGATTCCTGAATTCAATGTAGAAGATATGCAAATAGATGGTGGAACCCCTTCGCTTATAAGAAGATCTAAGTTTGTCTGTCAAAAACAAGCTTCCAGCTCTAAGATTGCAAAATGTCGTCTCATTAGACTGATAAATATCGATTTCTAATCGATAGTAGCTCAAACGATATTTTCATTATGTTTTCCCGACTAGACTTTTTGGCATATTCAATCACAGCTATCGATATGACCATAGAGATCATTCACCTGGGCTCACTTACCAAGCGATAGGCATGCCTGTTTTGGTGCATCAGACTCTTCTCTAGGCCGCAGGCAAACAGCCTGCCACTGATCAGGATGGCAATGCGATCGCCCAGATTGCTGGCCACGTGCGGATAGTTGGTTGTTATCAAAATGGTGCGCTTGATTCGCTCGCGATTGATGAAGATGTAAAAGTGACGGCGCTGCTCCGCGTCCACGCCCTCCATGGGCCTGTCGAGCAGCACGATTTTCGTGCGTCCGGCAAAGGCGCAGAGCACCTGGAGCAGTCGCCTGTGCCCGATGGTCAACTGTTGAACGGGCAACTGGGCCAGGTTCTCCGCATGCAGTGTATTCAAATAGTCGGTGATGTCGTTTGTCGCTTGCAGCAGCGTCAGGCCGCGCAGACGACAGATATAGGTCAGCTGCTCGGTGAACGTGAATTCGGTGAAGATATTGAGGCTCTGCAAAGATATGCCCACGTGTTGCAAGGCGCGCACCGGATGGTTGACCACGCTGTGGCCATTGATTAGTATGCTGCCATAGCTGGGCAACGTCCGTCCGCAGGTCATATTGAATATGGTCGTTTTGCCGGCTGCATTGTGACCCAGTAGCACCATCAACTGATTCTCATATACTTGCAGCGAGAAGTTGCGCACGACATAGGTCTTGTGGAACTTCTTCCACACGTTGATAAACTCGATGACAATGCGCCCTTTGATCTCAGTCTCCTCCTCGGAGTTTTCGTAGCCATCTACATTTTCAATCGAGCCTTTCGGCTTGTCAAACGATTGGCTTGATCCTGCGTCTAATTTGTAAGAGCTCTTACTGCCGAATCTCGTCCTCATGCCGCTGTTGCTCAGCCAAACCACCAGTTGCTTATCCAATACGTTCTGATGTTGCCCAGCCCGGACTACGGGGTCGCTCGATTCGGATGTGCTGCCCGATTCGCTTTCGCTGCTCTTATTACTTGGGAATATTTGGGGTGAGACGCTGTTGCGCCTTTTCGATTGACCCGATAGCCGGCCTGGAATAATTTGACTTGTCTGCTGGGGGTGTAGGTCCACGGTTTGGCTAATCTTTTCATTTTGATAATCGATGATTGGGGAAATGGCTGCCGGCAGCTTCTTGGTCATCACCTGATCTTGATCCAATTCGAGCATTTTTCTTTTTCGCCTGCGACGCCGCCGGAGCCAGCGTCGAGTCCGCCAAGCCTGGTGTCGGCACGGCAAGCACTTGATCAACTTACGTACCCAAGGCACTATGTTTTGGTCCAAAAGAATCGCCAATATCAGATACAGAATGGTTTGCCCCAAAAAGCATACAATTAGGTGTAACAGCGTTATGTCGCTGGTCACCAGCGTCGAAATTAGATACTCTTTGCTGCTCAGCGTATACAAATGATTCTCCAGGCTCAGCATTCGCTTCAGGCCGCGATACATTGTCACATTGCACAATAGATAGGAGGTCATAGCCAGGACGATGCTCGATAAGGACGTATCCAGTGACTGGCCCGAGAGCAACGGCAGCGGTGCTATAATCCAGTATATCGGTATTATTATCACCACCAATTTGGTGGTGCTTATGATGACGGCCATCATAAGACAAAAAGCCGACACGGATATCACATAGCACAGGAAGAAGAGCATCAAGATTGACCACGGACACTTCTTGAACACCGCCGTATTGACGGTCCACTCCACCTTGAAAAATCAATAGAATAAGTAACTCTTAATTAGCCGAACTGTTTGCTTGTCGCGCACCTTTAACACCAGTATGAATATGGCACACGATATCAGCTGCAGTATGAAACTGTTGCAATACCACGCCGCGAGCTGCCACAGGGTTCGGCTAGTGATGCGATGCAGCGCATAATGATAGGACAGCTCACGCTCCTCAACGATTTCCTGCAACATTATTGTAAATTACGCTTATTAGTGGATCAGGCCAAAAGCAAGTAAGAGTGCTCCCGTCGGGACTGCTCGACTAGGAGATACCCTGAGGTGAATTTCCCATCACATAGTTTACTATGGCTTTTTATTTGTTGAATAACTATTCTTCTAGACGGAGTTTATTAATCAAGTCTTGTATTGATTGTGTATTAGGTCTAAATGGTGTCTTTTTAGTCATCTTGTCGAGGACTTCAAAGAAAAATAAATCGGTTAGAGATGCCGTCGCAGCTCTGTCAGTCTATGAGAGCTCTGTACAAATTTCGATTTTGGATTGCTTTCTGGCCGTGCGCTTTGGCTCGTCTTTACTTCTTGCCTATTCCAAGAAATGGTGAAAGGATTCTGCTTCAAAGTTTTCCCCACTTTGATATACTCTTTCTTTTGCCAAAGTTTGAAGAGCTATATGAAAGGACATGGCTATGCTAGAGCAAATGCAGACGGCAGCCGAGGAGCTGCTGAATGAAATCACAAAAAAATTATACTTTGAAGTGCTTCGAGAGTTGGGGAAAAAACGTTGTGCTGGGTATAACTTTAAAGGGAACTAATTATCTAATCTCATGAATAGCTGGCAGCTTATTCAGCTGGACGTGGCAAATTGTAGTTCTTGCAGCGGATGTCTACTCCAGCCATAACTTCTAAGCCTCAGCTTCTAAAAGGCAAAACAATGTCTGAGCTATAAGCTGTCAACACTTTTTAAAGCTTTGCACTTAAGATTATCGATAGTTGCTTCTGAGCGCCTCGTTTGCATAGCGAAACTCGAAAAAAAATGTTGCAGTTGATTGCTTTGCTTTGTCTATCGAATATCTCTCATGATAATTGACAAGACCTAAAAAGCAACAGCCTTAAATAACTATAATTATGTGCGCAGCAATATATTTGCCCAAATGGCCAGTGACAAACCTATCTGGCTCAAATATACACGTCTGTATGTATGTGTCTGTGTGTGTGTGTGTGTGTGCATGTGTCTGTGTGCGTGTGTCGATAGTACGAACCTTTGTCAAAATGGCGACGGGAAACATGAATCCAATTATCAGCACTAATACAGCCGAGTCAACGCCCTCGGCTATTAGCTCGTGTACGGTATTATTTAGTTTGAAGGGTCGTAAGATAACCGTTGGTAACTCAGCGTCGCCGGATGCCATCTTCAGATACTGAAGCGATACGGAGTGCTGCAGAGATATGAAGCCCTCACGGACATAGTTCGATGCGGTTGTTATGTTGGCAGTGTCGGAAATTGTCGATGGATGCGTGTCGAGCGTCAAATCGATATGCCACGAATCGCCTATCCAGGTGTTGTCGTAATACCTCAACTCCGATGACATCAATATGGAAAAATTCAGCTTTACGGGCAGGCCGCGAATTGATTCGCTGATGTCGTGAAAGCACAAGCTGGCAATAAAATATTTCATTTGCGATCGGATACGCATTTCGTCGCAACTGGAATATCCATAGATTTCGTCCAGTTTCAGGGACATGCCGCTCAGCGCGCGTTCGACCAGTCGACGGATGCCAGCCGTTGTGTTTGGGGCATAGCCGACACCTATATGTGGCACAAAGACGTTGCTCTTAAAGCTGTTGAAGCGTGAAATCAATCAGTCAATCAATCAATCAGTCAATCAATCAATCAATCAATCAATCAATCAATCAACCAACCAATCAATCAATCAATCAATCAATCAATCAATCAATCAATAGTATGCTTAATATTACCTTCTGTCCTCTTTGATCATGCGCTCGCGACGTTTGTTTATCTTCTCGATAAGCTCCTGCCACCAGACCTCATATTGGATCGCTTGCGTTGATTGATTTTCAATATCGTTAATGTTGGGCGTATATCGCACCAAAATGATAAACAGAGAAAATATGATTGGCATTACCATCGCCGTTAAGAAGGTGCCCTTATATTTGCGTTGCTTCTTAAAGTATTTGGATACCACCAGACGGAAGGTCGAACAGGTCGAACGTTTACAGGGCATGGTACTGGTCCTTAATCCTCTCCTAAATCTCTCTATGCAATTTCAGTAATACATCTTTTTAATCGACGAGAATGATAACTCACAGTTTTCTATGAAATGCTTGTGTTGAAAATTGAAAATTTCGATTAAATAATAGAAAACTTATTCTATTATTTGGCTTGTTAATGTCGTTCGTTTGATCGAAACGTCGCCATCGACAACTCGGCCTAAAGAAATGGCTAATAATTGCCAATTGTTTGCTTGATACTTATTTCGATATTAGCCCAGTGACGTGCTCACATTTGCCTCCTCTTCACACAGGTGCATTTTGTTATTGAATAATGAAAAGAGGACGGAAAAATAAAAAAAAAAATGGGCAAAAAAAAAAAAAAAAACTGTTGCACATCGTTTCGGGCTCTACTTGTTTTATGTGCCTTGTCAAAGTTGAGTGCTGGTGAGGTCAGCATGATGCTGCATAATGTAATCAAGTCCGTGTGTCCTTCATCATAAACTGGGCAACGTTCAGTTGCATAAATACTCGTAATAATACCTCTCTTTTAACTGTGCCGGCTTATAATTTGATTGTGTTTTTAATTGAACTGCAAAAAAGGCGCTTTAAATATTTTTCCATCAAAGTGAATTTTTAAATGAGAGCGCAAACATTTTACGACGATTGACGCTAATTTCGATCAATTATAGTTAAGAAACACACACACATATATATATATATATATATATATATATATATATATATATATATAAATTATAATCTGTTTTAAAATAATTCTTTATTCTTATTAAATATATATATATTATATGTATGCATGTATTTTTATGTCTTTAAGCCTTTTTTAAACTTTTTTATTTTTATTTGAAATTTTTTGAGACATTTTTCATACATAGAAAGCTAATGATAAAATGTTTTTAATAAAAATAATTAAAATATTTATATGTTTTGTAAAATTATTATTATAATATATTATATACTATATATGAAATTTATTTTTATTTACTATGCACAATTTCTTTATTTTTTTATTTAAATATTTTAAACTAAAAGAAATTCATAAAATTATTTAAATAAATATTTATATATATTATATGTATTTTTATAGATTTTGGCTTTTTTGAGATTTATTTTCATAACCTTAGTACAATTTTGTTTGCTAAAGATACATGTAAATAAAAAGAAAAGCAACAAGAAAACATAAATACTTAATATAATTATGAAATGCCGCATTAAAAACGATTACCTTTATTTTTTCTTAATTTAAGTATGCAATTTACCTTAGTAAATTCAGTTTAGCATAATAATCATATAAAACATATATGAGCTGGGAATACCCTTATACTATCACGCAAGCCGTGCCTCATGTCAGGGCCATACAAAAATAAACAAGAAAGAAACAAAATGAAAAACGCAGTAGCGGCATCAGCTTGAAGATGGCAAGCGCATCTTTGGGCCCACTACAAGCTCTACGAGTACTTGGTTAAGTTGTGCCAAAGTGTATGTGTGTGCGAGTGAGTGTGTGTGTGTGCACATGGACTGAGGGCTACGTGTCCTTGAATATAGGCATACAGATTCGTGTTGCCTGTGCTGCGTATTTTCTTTTCGGCTGCTCAGATTGATACATTTTAGACATTTCATTGGGGGACTATTTCGCACGCCCGAAAATTGGTCGGTGCTAAATTCTTCAAGTCCGTGCACGGACATAAATATGTACTTGCTACTTATTTACATACACACGCACCCACACACACACAAACACACATATATATATACATATATACATATATATATGACAACTAAGGCGTAAGTATGTGTGCGTGTGAGAGGGAGGCAGAAAGGAAGCTGTTCTCTTTGTTGGCTCCACATCTTAATTATATTTGTGCGCGACTTTGTGTGTATGTGAGTATTTCAGAAACAGATGTCTGCTTGTGTGACAAAACACTAAAAATATCTCAAGCATGTGGCATGGTATGCCAGCAGTTGCCAGCAACAACCAGGCTGGGTACCAGTGCGCGCAGTCAGGCACTCAGTCACACCGCCAGCCCTCATACTCATGCATGAAACAACAATCTTCAACGCAACGCAACGCAGCGCACCGCCAAGCTTCACTCCAGCTACAACCTCCTCCAAAAGCCTGCCCCCTGCGTACACCTCTTTTAAATACAATCTTCAAACCAAAATTCCCCAATGCCCATGCCCATGCTCATTTCGTTCGTATAAAAGTAAATGTCAATGCTCACTCCGTACACTGCAGAAAGAGAGGGAGAGAGAGAGAGAGCAGGAAAGAGAGCATGAGACAGTGAGAGAGTGAGCAAGAGAGAGAGACACAAAAAAGCCCAACGATTTCATGCATCGTGTGCTTAAAAATTCCCAACTTGTAGCAAGCAAGAACAATAAAAACAGAAAATATCCTTATACACCTACACGAGAGAGCGAGAGCGAGAGAGAGAGAGAGCGAGCGAGCGAGCGAGCGAACGTGAGTGACAGCGATAGATACAATTCGTATAAGCAGAAGGGCGCACATCGGCTCTCTACAGAGCTCGGCTTAATCTGCGCTACTGCTCACGCGCACTTCGTGTGTTGCCGATGGCTGTGCCGATGCCGATGTCGTGGCCGCGGCAGAGGCTTTTGTTAAATGCCTGTGCATCCATCCAATGGATGCTGACTGCAGCTCCAGCTGCTGGCCTAGTTATTCAGCGAGGAATAAGGTGTGTGTGTTTACTTAGAGCTCGCGCTCTTTGCAAACCGCTGCAGCCAAATGTGAATTCGTCAAATGCTCACCACGAGAGCCAAAATAAGTGTGTGTGTGTGTGTGTGTGCGTGTGTGAGCGTCTATGTGAGCGTTGTTTGTGTGGTCTGATTGTGTCACTATGTCAATAGTTGTCGTTGGTCTTCTTGGCAGGCACTCCATAGCCACTTGCTGAGAGTAGTGAGCGCCGCTTTAACCGTCGCGCTCTTTGCAGCTGACGTGCAGTGCTGCCATGCCGCCTAACCCCTGTGTGTGTTAGCACACACTCACACACGAACACACAATGTAACAACAGCAGCAACAGTAACAACAGCAGCAGCAGCAGCCGACGCAGCAGCAGCAGCGGCAGCAGTAGCAGTGACAGCGACGTAAGGCGCCTTGTTATTATGTTTACAATGTTGTGTAAAGTTGTAAATGAAGCACAAAGACAACACATACATGTGTACAAGCAGACACACACACACACAGACACACATTTATATATTTATATATGTACACATAGGTCTATACACTGTGTATACACACAGGTGTGGCGTATGCGTGTTTTAGTGTGGGAATAACAAAAGGCAATGAACGGGCAATAGTGCCGCCCAGTGGGCGACAGGGTCTGAAGTTCACAGTTTGTCCACCTGTGTGTGTGTATGGGCATTGTGATTGTGTGCGCTTTTTGATTTCTCATTTGATTGTTCACCCATTTCAGTGCCAGTTCCAGTCCCAGTCCATTTACAATGGGCATTAATTATGTATGCCTCAAAGGTTCAACTGGAAAATTGGTCGACTTCTAAACAGCAAACATTCAGGCAAAAAGTGTAGCATAGTTTTCTGCGCACACTACTGCTGTGCGACGTTGGCTGTAGCGAGGGAGATGGAGGTGGAGGTGCCGATGGAGGTGGAGATGTAGATGGAAATCAAGCATTAAGGGTGCGTTGAGTGGGGCGTTGAAGCTGCTGGATTGGCGGGGCCATGATTAGATTTGCAAATCGCACACTATTGAATTTGACAGCCTTCTATTCATGTAAATTTTCAATTTGTCATTACTCGTTGCTGCCAGCCGGAATTCCGGAATTAACTTTAACGAAGTTTGCATATGTGATTGCAAAATGCCAATCTGTCTATCAATCTATATACATATATTTAAATCGAATGTATATATAGAGCTAAAATGAAACACGCCAGAAGGAAGCCAAATACACCCAGATAATATTTATTTCAATTGCCGAGGTCAGGGGATGTTTTGCCAAACAAAAGTAGAACATGCCCAAAGGCCAGTGTAAGCGCTAGCTCAAGTTTCATGATATACGAGCATCGGGAAAATAACAAAAACGATTTGCTTTGGCAACCAAGTACGTAGTTTAGCTAAGGCAATAATTCTATTCAAATTTGGAGTTCATTTAAATCCAGAAAGAGCTTAGTGCATATAACGAGACCTGAGTTTCGTCAATCATCGAGTCTTTGTGAGCTGGCAAGCAATACTTATATATATATATATTTAATCCTGGTTAGCTGGCAAATGGAATTCAATTAAATTTTTGCTCATTTTAATGAGATTTTAGCCAAAGCTTTATGGTTGACGAAGCGCAATGCCATGCAAAATTCCGAGTCAGTTTTCTGTACAAAAGGCTTATGGCGTGAATTGCCGGATTTGGTCGTAATTTACACCTAGACAAAATGCACCTCAGTGTTAAGTGATGCTTAACAGCAAAATTGAAGAAGTTGTTGCAACCGGCGCTCTAAACAATACGTACGAAAATAAGCAACACAAACTACGCCCGGCCAACACCTAACCAATTAAAAGTTTTTCTCAAAAACTTTTCGAATTAACTCTAAAAACAACTTAATTTTGTATTTTAATTTTTTTTGTGTTGCTCTGTGGTTGGTTCCTGAAAATGTATATTTATGTATATAAATATATCAACACATATATTTATATATACATATATTTGCGAACAACAGCGTGCTTTAAATTGTATTCCCATGGCTCTGTCTGTAGTTGTATATATGTTTCAGATGACTGAGAAACTTTTGGTGTCGGCATGTGTGTTGCGTGTGTGTGTGTGCGTGTGTGTGCGTGTGTGTGCGTGTGTGTGTGCTCTTTCGTATCTACAAAATATCCCATTTTTCCTAGATAATTCCACACGTCCATCGTGTAAAAACAGGGGCGTCGATGCTCCCGCCCTATACATTTTTGGCCTACATCGTAGCACGTAACACAGCGAGAGTCTGAGTGAGAGGCGGCAAAGGGGGTGGGGGGTGGGGGGTGGGGGGTGGTGTGGCGAAAGACGCCGCCACAATAACAGTCAGCAACGCGCTTAATAAGAGACCAACTAACGGTACTTCGACACACATATACATAGCTGAATTGAAATGAGAGAGATAGAGAAAGAGAGAGCGCGAAAGCGAGAGAGAGAGAGCATTGTAAAGTGAGAGAAATCGCTGACTGCTGACTGAGTTTGTGATGCTGCTGCTGCTGCTGCTGCTGCTGCTTTGACTGCTGCTGCTGCTTTGGCTGCTATGGCTGCCGAGACATTTGTTCACCCCCGGGACTCGGAATGGAAACCGGCTACAGCATGCTCCAATGCTCCATTGCCCCATTGCTAGTGAGCGCAACATCTGGATCTGCGACTGCGTCGTTGTTGACGACGATGTTGATTGCTGCGATTCGGACATTTTGGGGCCGTGCGCTGAGGCCATGTCGCGTGCTCATGTCCTGCAGACTGCAGACGTATGCGAGCGCTTTAGAACGTTGTTTGCAATCGCGGAAAGTGGCAACGGGAAATCAGCAACGGTGACGACAGCAACAGCAACAGCACCGCCAACAGTCGACCATAACATAACAGTGCCAGAGTACTACAACAACAACAACAACAACAACAACAACAACATTTACAATAACAACAACAGCAGCAACAACATAAACAATAACAACAGCAACAACATTAACAACAGCAGCAGCAGCAACATTTATAATAACAACAACAGCAGCAACAACAACAATAACAACAACAACAACTGTCAACGGCCGCATCCAGAGTCACAGCCGGAGTCTGAGTCAGCGAAAGAAAACACCAAATAAAAAAGACACACGCACGCACACGCACACTACACGCCATACACACACACACACACACACACAAACACTCACACACACACGCACACGCATACACAGAGAAGAAAAGAGGCAGCAAAATTGAAATGCAGTTGGCTGTTGTTTAATGTAAATCTTAAATTGTTACACCAAACTAAGACAAACAACAAGCAAACAACAGGAAAATGACAAGCAGACAAAGATGAGAAAAACTGCGATTACACATAATTGCGATTCGGTGAGCAGGCGCATTCAATCAACCAACCAAGCAACCAACCAACCAACCCACTAACGAAGCAATCGGAAAAAAGGTGCACCTTTAATGCGATACAAATTAGAGGAAAATAATAGAAAAAAAGAAATATATGAGAAATATTTTATAAAGATTTTTTGCCAATTTTTTTTTACTGTTTGCCCGCAAACGGCAAACGCCAAGTGTTCAAGTAGTTAAGTGTGCTGTAAAACCAAATCTCAGATCTCTGAGAAGCGATACGACAAAAGGCCAAAAAATAAGAGAGAAGAAGAAGAAGAGAAAACAACCGACAAACGCTGCCAAAATAAAAACCAAAAAAATTTAAAGAACAACATAGCAAATGAATGAAATTAAAGCAAAATTAATCGAAAATATTTAAAAGTCAAAACAACACAGCAAAAGTCGCATGGGTAAGTTGCTCGCTCACATCAAATACATCTATATATACATATATCTAATTATACTACTTACACACACACACACAGAGGCAGGCACTCGCATGCCTTTACACTCACGAGCATGTGTGTGTACATACAAACATGCTGTGCTTTCTTTCGGTTGTCCGGGTCAACAAACAAATGGGCAAAAAGCGTTGCGTGCTTTCAGGCGCCCCCGCTCGAGATACAAATGCATTCGCATACACACACACACACGCACACGCACACACATGTATATAAGCATATGTTAAAGCCAATCGTAGTCGTTAGATTTTAATATATATCTACTTATGCAATACGTTTGCACACAGCTCGCACATATCTCTCACACATCATTCAGGTCTCTGCGCATATTTCATTATATCAAATAGTCTGGCAACTTTTCCCAATGGCCACCATCAGTCTGGCAACTTTAGAAAGAACCAAAAAAAAAAAAACGCCACTCGCCTAACTGCAGTTAGTTGGTTCGTAATGCAATTAGCTGAATTAGTTGTATCCATGATATCTCGATGGCGATTGGGTCTGCTGGACTTGCAGATCGCTTGTTGGGCTGACGAGCTGTGTAGGATGTGGGCTTACTGGCATTAAATACTCTACAATTGAAGAGCTATATGAAGTATATCGATGTGATCATGGCAGTGAGTTAGTTAGTTGATCATGCAGCACTTGAAGTTCTCTATATCTATCTAGATCTATTGTAATAGAAGTTCTACATAAATGCCAAATTGAGTTTAGATTGTAAGTTGTGGCTGTCCAGTTGATCCCAACAATACAGTCGATCGAGCTATATCTATGCATAGCCTATGCCTAGGTAAATGCCTCTGTATGTGTCACATATATATTTATATGCAAATGCTTACATGCACACCTATATTCATGTGCATTCGTATGTGCTTACTCATGCTGCTATATGGTTAGCTCTTGTTTTAGTCTATGCAAATATATGTGCATACATATGTTTCTAATTATACTATATAAAATATCTAAAAGTATGCCCCGACCACAGACCGCTCGGGGTCGAAGGCGGAGGCGGCGTCAGCTGCGCATGACTGACAATCGCGATTCGAAAATTGTTTTTCGCCCGTCGGGCCATTTGTCCGTCGTAGATTAGATTAGGGGATTTGGTCGGCTCGTTGGGGCGCAGGGAGGGGCAGGGCAGTGCGGTTAGGGGAGCAGGCATTTTAGTTAATTGGATATTGGATGCAGCAGTCCGGCCAGAGCCAGAGTCAGCGCCAGCATCAGCAATATCTTCTTTGGGGCGGAGACGACGTAACGTAACGGCATTAACATTTTCTTCGCCTGGCCAAGTCGCCAGGCTGCCAAGTTGCCAAGTTTTGGGCGCGTTTTGTGTTAAATGCTGCTTGGGCATGCGTCAATAGTGTGTCGCTGCTCGGCTATTTGATATGGCGCACATTTCGGCTACAGCTTCGCATTTGGGATGCTGTTTTTGGCCAGAGAGAGAATGTCCACAGAGAGAGAGAGTGTGAACGAGCGAGAGACTAAACGAGAGCTGACATTTGCTCTATGCGTGGGTTGTCAGCTGCCTGCTGCCTGCTGCCTGCTGCCTGCCAGTGTCTAACTGTGAACCCAGCTCTGACTCTGGTCCTGCTGCTGTGTGCGTGTGTGTGTGTGTGTGAGAGAGAGAGAGAGAGAGAACGAAGTATATTCGGTAAAATGGCAAAGCGGCTGTCGGCGGCGCCTGACGAACGTCCGGACCGCCTCCTGGCAGCAGCTGCTGGCCCGCAGGGCAGGGGCGTCGGATTCCACAGGGCAACGTCTGCAAAACCTAAGAGAGAACGAGAGCGAGCGAGAGACAGAGCGAGAGAGCACGCAATACTGAGAGCGAGAGATTTGTTATGTGCTCCGTGTAGTGAACTGCCCAGACGATTCTTGAGCCCAGGCTGCGTGTTTTGTTTAGATTTTTTTTGTTGCTTCTTCTTATATTTTGGTAAATTTGGGTTTATTATGCCCACTCGGCAGGCTGGCATGGGGCACTTTAAAAGCATGGCTTAAGTCCTTTGAAAGCCCCAAGTATTTCAATACTTCATTGTGCCAGGCTAAATTCCAATTCAATTGCTTTAAGTTCTCTGGCCGCATATCCCATTGAAGTGTTCATGCTATTGGGCATCGCATTTTCGAGCAGGCCAACAAATGGGCAAATACCAATTGGTCCAAGGTTAAAAGCTGAAACCTTATTGCTACGGCTTATGTACCACATCCAGCCACACACACACGCACACACACAGAGAGACATCATCACCAAAAATATGAGCCATAGTCAAGCTTTACAATCCGATGTTGGCATGGAGACAAATGCACAGTCGCACAAGAGGCGTGCTCTCCATCTGGCCCACTGGCACGCTGCTCTAAGTTGAAATTTTTGCGGTTTATTGAGCGCTGGGCCTATGCAAAGCAAAAGATAGATTCCCCCCTCCCCTCTCTTCCGCGCCAAAAATAAAAAAGGAAACAAAAAAAAAGCTACAACAATGACCACTGCAGCACAGTGCCGCTGGCAGCAAATGCTGTGTGATTATGCAGCCGCATGATTGAAGCTGTGGCAAGTTGCTACTGCTGCCATCGCCCCTTGCTCCCCACACAACCGTCTCCCCCCACTTGCCGCCCCTTAGGCACAGCCCGATTTGCCCCAATGCCATTGCGGTTGTCATTAACAGGGTGGCCATGCGGATTATCTGTGTGGCCAGGGCTGGCCGCAGCAGCGCCGCAATCAAATATTTTCAAAGCGAGCCCTTGCCTCAGGCAGCAATTTTTCAATTGTTGTGTGTGGACCGTTGTGTGGAACGCAGTACCTTTTGCATTCTTGCTTCGTGGTATGTTGGCCAAATAGGCTTAAAGACCAAAAATCATGTGCATACATTTGTATGAAATCAAAAATACTTCAAGCATTTTAGTTTAGCTGAGTTTCCACTCTGTGAAATTGAAAATAAATGCACTTCGCTGAGCAACTTTTGGACACATTAACTTAAATGGTTAGAGAACCTATATAGAAATAAATTAAATTCAGTTTTTGAACTAGTTTGGGCAGCAAACAAAATGAATTTTAATACGGAATTTCGGTTTTTTGTCAGTTAAGCGAAGATATAATTTATAATAAATAAAAATTAAATAATTTATAGCAGCTCAAGAAACATAATAAGTAAAAGAATTTTTTTATGGTTAATTAAATAATTAAGTTGATAATTAACTAAACTACATACTACATATTAAAAAATTAAATTTATAATAACTAAAAAAATGTAGTTTGTAATCGAATTTACTTTATAACAACTTAAAAATATAATTATAAATTAAAATATAAACAAATAAAAACATTTAAATTTCAATGAACTTAAAAAAAAATAAATAAAAGTAAAATTTAAAAATAAATATATTTAAAAATATATAATTTATAATATATTAAAAAATATAATTTTTAATGAACTTAACAATCACAATTAAATGAATTTCAAAATATATTTTAAAGGTATTTTAATTAAAATAAAACTTATAACTCCTATTAAATTAAAACACATAATTTATAAGCAATTAATAAATATTAATCAAATTTATAATAAATTAAAAATACCATTTCTAATTAATTAAAACATTTTAATTAAAATTAATTGAAAAATATAATCTATAATGAATAAAGGACATCATTTATAATAAATCAGTTTATAATTAAAATATATAAGTTATAATAAGTGTATAAATAAAATTAACAATAATTAAATATAACATATAAACCGATTAAAAAAAGCCTTAGCCTTTAGTAAGTATTTTGCATAATACTTAGATGACTTTTCCTGTTTATCAAGAGCGTGTGTCTTTAATTTGATAAATGTTTTTACTTCTCTTAAAAATAATTAAAAAATTATATTTGATATATTTTATATATTTAATTTATATTATAACTTACTTCGAATAAAAAGTCAGTCGTAAGTCAACTTGAAAACATAGAGAATGAAATGTATAATGAGGAGCTAAACTGGCATATTTCATGCACATTATTTTCTTCTATATATGAATTTAAATGCAAGCATCAAAATTATACTAATTTGTATTAATAGAAACATGTTTGCAGCTATTGTGCTATTGTGAGAAACTTTTATATTGCACTTAATGAACTTCTTCAACCAAAAGTAAATTTGCAACAAATTTTGGTTTCTATTTGGTGCTGCAAGTAGTTGAAGCACCACATTCCCTTGGAAACTTAATGCTGTTCTGAGACGTACGCAAATTTCAGCATTTAATTACTGCTGTCCGTTTGCTGGGCTATTAATACACTCTCATTAAAACTTGACATGGTATCAAAATAGACAAACTTGCCTAACTAATTACAATTGTCTGTCCGTTGTGTAAGTATTTATAGTCGCTGTAGTGGCATACTTGCATACTTGCCTTCATTATGTATTGTAAAATATTGTAATGGAATAAGAGTGAAAAGTTGACGAAAGTTATTTAATAACTTTGTTGTGCCAGCTAATTGTTGTGAGTAGTTAGTTGTTAGCCGAGGCTAGAGGCTATTGAAATGAAAGTTGTGCTGTAAAGTAAAAGTTTGACAATTGTTTTAATTACTTATTTGATGTCAAAGTAAATGATTATAAGAAAGAAAAACAAAGTAAGGAGCGACACTCTGAAATAAGATACTTATCGAAAAACAATAAAGCGATTGAGACGGGACAACGTGAAGGGCATAATAAACACAATTAAAGAGATAGCAAAAGAATTAAAAAAGACAAAATAAAGAATAAAAAACAGGTTAAAAAGTTGGCGGACCGTAATAAACAAAACGTGCAAAATTCAGAAAAACAAAATTGAAAAGGATTCGGGTAAAAGGATGCTTTTTCGCCCACTGAGCAGCTAATTGCCGTTATAGTAGGCAGTGTGACTCGAACGCCCACAAGACAAAGATGCTCATTGCATTTCACATTGAGAATATCGAAAATGTACCCACTAATTGACTTATAGCGATAAATCCAATTATAAACGACGATGACGACGACGACAACATCCGCACAGATGACGCTCGCTAGTCAGGGACACTCGCATCACAATTTGTTTACGTGTATCAGCTCTGTGCACTCTGTGCACCCTTGACTGGCATGGCTAGCCGTCTATCCGTCCATCCGTCCATCCGTCTATCCATCCGTTCCGTTCCGTTCGGTTCGCATGGGGGTCGCGCCGCAATTAATTATTTAAGCTTTTCATTGCATTTGCTATGATTTAACTATGGCCCCTTTACGGCTGCCCTTGGCTAATTAGGCGCCTAACAGTGGATACCAATCGCAAGATTTTTTTCATGCGCAATCATTAATTACAACTTGCTCATTAATAATTGAGTTAATGCTTTGAGCCTTTGCAAAGACTTCAACTCAGCGTTTGATTGAATAATTCAAAACGGAATTCGAGCAGGTGAAACGGGCCTAGGCACCTGCTAATGGAAATCTGAGATACAATTTAAGCCCAGCTATGCTGTCGATACGGCACATTAGTCAAATTGTAAATTGTGTCATTAGCTAGTGGTTTGGTGCCCACTGTGCGGAAGCTACGCTCGCATCAGCTCGAGCCACAGCAGTTGCTTCGGCTGCTGCCGATCGCTTAGTCGTGGACCAGTGATCGGCCGGGATAATACCATTGATAACGGTTAGACAGCAGCTCTGTGTATATATAGTATATATGTGTGTGTATTTAGAGCGACATTTCGCATGTATTTGCTTAGTTCATTCCTAGTGTAAGTATGCACTAAGCTACATAAGTCTTTCTTTGCCATCTTAAGAGTAGAAAACTTTAATCGAATGATTTTCATTACTTTAGCCTTTATATATATTGCCATAACAATAACTAATTTTTTATATATATATTCTATATCTTTGCAGATTAGCTTTGTATGCTAGGAAATATCTATTGATATTGGCATATTTCAAATCCAATCCAGCCGCTGGCTAAGCGAACTGTAATTTGTTTATTTTTTTTTCAAAATCTATTGTGAATGTGAAAAGAAAAGTGCTGTTTTTTCTGGAATTTTTTTGGTGGATTTTTTTTGAAAGAGCAAAAGAGAGAGAGAGAGAGCGAGTGAAATAGAGAGAGAAGAAACTCATACTCAAGAAATAAGTGAATGTTAAATAAGTGTTAGACCCAAGTGCGAGTGTATGTGAAGAAGAAGAAAAGGGGTCGTCGGGAAGCTGGCCAGCAAGTGCAGCACTGTGCAGCGCGCGAAATGATGCCGCAATATCGACTTGACCTGCACACTGACGTCAGCCGAGCAACACCCAGCCACGCCTGCCCACCACTGCCATACAACACAACCTCTGCCTCAGCCACAGCCATAGCCACAGCCACAGCCTCAGCGTCAGCCGCAGCCACTGCAACAGCAGCAGCAACAGCAACAGCGAAAGCAACTGAAACAGAAACAGCAATAGCAATAACAGTCCCAGCCTTAGCTTCTGCCACGTACTACTGCGGAAGATCGAGTTAAGCAAATAAAAAAAAATTAAAATTATAAAAATAAATTATTAAAATAAAAATCAAATTAAATCAAATAAATTAAAATAAAATAAAAATATACCGAAGGAGCACACACGCAGCAACACAGCATTAGAGAGAGCATTAAAGTCAAACAATTAGAAATTAATTTCAACTGAGCTTGAAAGCAATTGCGACAATCGTATGTGAGTGAGAGATTACACAGGTGTATCAAGCAAATAGCCTACCGGAAACACATTCAAACAGCCAGTCAGCCAGCTACCTGCGCTCCACCAGAGCGCCAAGGCCAACGACCACGTCAGTGCAACCGCCGTCATGTGGATAACACTCACTTATTTGGTCGTCATCATAGCCCAGCTTTGTGCCTTGGTCCACGCCGCTGGTGGTAAGTAGACAAGCTAACTAAATACGGGATAATCATAGTCTAAGAAACTAACTAATTAAAAAAGATATAACTGAAAATTCCATTTTAATCAAATGGTTTTAAAAATAGCAAACTTATAATATATTAGAAGTGTTTATTTAAAAATGACAAATTGCTTAAAAAAATATTTTAAAATATTTAGAATTGAATATTTATATTGAATGGTTGAAAAGTTAAAGAGAAACTTAGAAAATTATGATGTATATAATTTAATGTATTTGTATTATATTTTTGCAATGTATGCTGACCTCTCTTTTGGAATCAAATTTAATTAGATATAATATATAGACATGTACATATGAATATTTAGGCAGTAAATTATATTTTATATTTTTTATTATTTTATACTTTTTTTATAAAATCTACTTCTCTTCTTTTGAGAGCTCGTCTCATCTGCATCAACTCGTCTTCCAAGCTTTTAGCTGATTTCTACAATAAACCATTTTACTATGCCTTCGACATAATTTCACTTAATTAGCAGTTGACCTATGAGACGCTCTCTATGATCTTCAAAAGCCAAATTATATATATAATTTCATTTATTTTATTTTATTTTATTTAACACAAAACCAAGCAATTTAATTTGCATAGAAACAACATCCGAAATTCTACTGCTGCGACTTTTTAATTTTTGATATAAACTGAACTGCAAAGCCAGCATTTGCTAGTTATAATAATTTATTATTGATATACTTATGTATTTACGTATTACTATTCACATTTTATGACTAGCAATATAATAGTTCTAAGGCAGTCGCAACTCAGCTGCATCTTGGCTTGCTTCTTTCAAGCATAGTCAATCAATACATCTATCGACCTTTACCACTAATTGATATTACTATATGCATTGAAAGACTTCTAGTTTAATAAGTTAACTAAGTGTCTTTGCTTTTTTTATTGCATTACTTTACTTGACTGAGCCTTGAGACTTTGCAATTTGAAACCAGACTCGAGCGTCTTTATTAAACATTTTCTGCCAGCTCTAATAGCCACTTAAAGTAGACACACATTCACATATATAGTACTCATAATGGCTATATATAGCTGCTATATTGCATTCTATTGTTGTTGTTGCATGGAATCTCATAAAATCTAGTTTACTGTAAATGAAATTGTTTCGTAATTTGTTAGTTAACCAGACACAAAAATGCTTTGTAACTCCGACGGCAATTTTGAATATATTTACATCGAAAATTAGATTTTGCAAGACATAGAAGTAGAAGGCTAAAAGAGTGTTGTTGCTATGTCGGGCACAAGCCTCTATTAAAGCCAGTTTTAAAGAATTTTCCTGCCCTATTTTTCCTAATTTTTTTTTCTTTGGTTTAGTTCTTTTTGTGGCGCTCAACCCTTGGGGAATTTTTTTACAACACATGTCACGCTTTCATCTAGTTGCCGGCGTGATTTACTTTTGATTGATGCTCATTTTGTGGGATTTGGTCGCAACTATGTGACTGGGCGAGTGGCATACCACTTGGCGTGCAACAATGCAGAGCCCCAATATAAACACATTGTGCAAATATAACGCAAGTTTTTCTTATTTCTCCCTTCTCGTTTTTTCCTTGTTTTTTCCCCTTTTGCACTGCCAGCAAAATTTTAGCATTGACAGCAGTCAATACTGATGAGGGCTTTAAGCGCGCATCGATGAGCAAATAATAGTGTATGCCTTGGGGCATACATTTGCTGCCTTTTCTATTTTATTTTTCTGTTGCTATTTCTATTTTCGTTTTCTTTTTTTTTTGGTCAATTGTATGCCCAACAGACAGGCGCATTGCTTAATTTACCACATCAATTAACTGTGGCCAGGCAAAATTGAAGGAAACAAAAAAAAAAAAAAAACATAAGAAAAAAAATAAAAATGGAAAATAGAAAATGGAAAATAAACTTGTTTGAAAAAGTTGCAAATTGTGCAGCTATGCCCAGGCTGCGGCTTTGCTCCTTTCCACTTCCACTTCCATTTTCATTTGCAATTTTTCCTTTTCATTTTTCACATTTTTCTGCTATTGAAATGTTCTGATTTAGATGGAAACGTGCTTTTGCATTTATGATGCTATCATCGTTCTCTGATTTCCTTTTATGCTCCAGCCACACAAAGTAATTGTACTCAGCTAACAAAGTGGTTTTGTGCCTGTGGCTGCAAAATTGAAAACAATTATTAAACACTCACGCATAGATGATGGCATTGCAATGTGTTAAGTGCGTCTAATGGATGGACTATCTAAAGTTTTTGCGGCTTGCACGGCTACTCGGAGTATAAATATTGGGTATTTCCATAAGAGACTCGGAGCCAACAGGGTATGGAGCCGTCAGGTCAGCTCAGTCAATCGAATGGCAAAATTTTGCTTTTCCATTGCTTGTTTTACCTCTGCTGGCTTTTGCGGTTTCTGTTTGTGAATGTAGCCGAGTTCCTTAAACTATGCTATGCATCTGATGCTTGCCCCTTAGCTGCAAAAATAATTAACTTGTCTGGGCACTTGTTGATTGTGGCTTTCATGCTATGTGTGCATGCAACTGATTGGCTTAGACGGAAAAACACGGAAAGAGAAATAACGAAGTTAAGACGAGTCCATATTTAATCAGTCAATCGACATACCATTTAGTATTATTGGCATTTTGTACGTTTCCACCACAGGTATTCACCGGAGCTGGATGGGAAAAATTCTTCATGAATAAATAAAATCACTTGATTGTCGAAATGCAATTTCTGATTATTAAGCCAATATATTCGCACTAAATTGTGCATGTTTAGCCATTTGGTGAACAGTCTGTGAATATTTGGTAATTGATTTAGTAAACGGCCATTGAACACTTTCAGTTTCCATTGTTGCTTAGCTCATTCTTCTAATTAGTTGCCAATTATTGAGTTTGTGCAGCTTAATATCTGACTGCACACGCACACGCACACGCACACACACACACACATGCACACATACTTAATTGTTCAAGTGCTATATGTAACGCTATGTCGAAAATAGTTTGCCGGGTTAAACAAGCCATCAAAGTTCACTTGGCATCGCCAGCAACATGATATGAATAGTTTTCGAACAATTTAATGCACATATTAAAATTAACGTGGCCAAGAGACTGCGAGCCAGCAAACCAATCTAAATGTATGAAATTCCTGCTGCGCAATTTTCCTGCATTTATTGAGTTATTTTACGTATTTCTATTAATAATTGCATTGTTACGAGTATGAACAGCGAACATGTCCATCATAGCGTTTTAGAATTCCTACGCTTTACCGTCGTATACGCAATTTGGCAAAGCGTTTGGATTCTGAAACAATATATGGTCGAGAGCATCAGTGAAAATGATATGAGTGAAAGGAAAATACAAAGTGAAAAAAAAAGTTAATCGAATTGTTTACATCTTTTGTTTATGTGTGCTAAGAAACATTAGTCAGTTGCCCATAGTCTTCAGCCTCAATTGGCCTCAAGTTGTTTGCCTAAACTGAAATAAAGTAGAATTTTCTTGACTTCTATTGAACTATTTCAGAAACATTTATATTAAATATTTGAGTAAATATTTTTAGGTATATTATATATATAGTTAAAGTACCATAAGACTCAATGGCTTCTCCTACTGCTTTTCAATCAGAGCTTAGCCAAACAATCAAGTTTAAGCTCAACTCAACTTGTTTATGAGAACAAATTTCATAAATTACTATAAAATTTATTTTGCAGAAGCTGATTATACACTTGATGATTCGTTTTGGAACGAAGAAAGTCCTGTTGGTAAGCATATTTAGATACGAAATACGTTTTCATATTTGGATTTGACAAGATTTGTGCTCGACTTTCCATACTAATATAATCGTGTTTATATACCGAACTTGTGCTTAGGTGAAGTGGAACGCTTGCTCAAAGAGTATAGACAAAATCAGGAACTTGTGCGTCGTATTGGTGGACATTATTATCAAATTATCTATCCGGTACAGCTGCGTCATCACGAGAAGATGGGAATCTCAACACGTGAAGTTAGCCCTCCAAAGGTACGCAAAGATTTGCATAAGCGAAATACTAGAAAAATCGAATCAAACACAATGGTATGTTCACATTTATTTTCATTCATTCATCATATTGTTTGCTCCATTGTTTTTCCCACACACACGCACACACATCCACACTCACTCACCCGCTCACCCGCTCACCCACTCACTTCATGGTCCCACTCTCGTTAGGCGAGAACTTGACAAATACCTTTAGAGCAGAACCTTGGCCAAAGTCCAAGTTTTTTTTTGTGCACACTGTCAAAACTTTATACACTAGATGGATGATGTTCAGAAACTGTAATTGAATATTAGATAATCATATTTATCATTGCACTTACTGTGGTCTATGTGCTGTGAGAACCCAATGTCGATTCATAAGCGTTCAAGTATTACGTGTTTTTATGTGCTTTCAGCCGGGCCAAAGACCACGCCCACACGACGACAGCGGCTTCAGCAGAGGCAGGACAAAGGTGTGTGCACAATATATACATATACGAATTTAAATACATATATATATTGGCATCCAATCAGAAAACTAATTGGAATTTATTTTGCATGCTCAAAAGCCAAAAGTCAACTTCAGTTCGAATTAATGTTGCACGCTTGCGGATGAAAGTCTTGATTAAATGAACAATTTTTGTGAAAAGCTGAAAATTGTATTTATATTCCATTTCAGAAACACTTTCATCGCACCTCATTGCTGATCAAGGCATTTAATCACAAATTCCGATTGGATTTGGAACTGAACTCGTGAGTAGAACTTTTCGGCAACTCGTGAAGAACAATCCCAACATATTTCTCATTTTGGCCTCTCACTCTCTCCACTTTGACAGTCAACTACTTTCACCCAACATACAGCAGAAGCACTATCATGTCAGTGGATATCAGGTGGATGGCAATCGACATGTAAGTAGAGCTCAATTGATCCGAGTTTGTTGGGGGAATCTGTTTTGGTGCATGTACACGAAACGAATCTAGCAGTCTTTTTTTGTAGTAAGTTTGATGGAATTTAAATACTGAAGCGTTTCGTATTTAACACCCAGGCAAAACCAAAAAAAAAAATAAAAAAATAAAACCAAAATCCTCGAAAGGGGAGATTAATAAATAAGAACAAACTGAAGAAACACGACATGACAAATATGGCTGAGGCGCGTGTCAAGCGCGAGTTCAAGGAGGCGCTCAGTGGCGAAGAGTTTCGCGAGTGCCTGATCAAAATGGAGCTGGTCAACGACAGCTGGACAGAGCTGCGCGGCGAGATAACCGGGCCACGCGGCACGCCCTATGAGGGCGGCCGATTTGTGCTGGAAATCAAGGTGCCCGATAAGTATCCATTTTGTCCGCCCGAAGTGCGCTTCATGACACGCATCTGGCATCCGAATGTGTCGTCGGTAACGGGCGCCATACGCATGGACATTTTGAAGGATCACTGGGCCGCTGCCATGACGCTGAGCACCGTTTTATTGTCGCTGCAGGGCATGCTAACCGCTGCCGAGCCGGACGATTGGCAGGACTTTGTGGTCGCCTATCAATTTAAGAAGCGGCACGATCTATTCTTGCTGACGGCCAAGCATTGGACTGGCGCGTATGCGGGCGGGTCGCGTTCGTTTCCCGAATTGGATCTGAAGATTGAGCGCCTCAAGGATATGGGCATCGATGAGCACGAGGCGCGTGTGGTGCTCTCAAAAGAGAATTGGGATCTGGAGAGGGCAGCCGATTGTCTATTTATATAGGTGTGCGCAGCACTGGGGCTAACATAATCAACGACCAAGACCATCAGACGCAAAACCATAAAGCGATGAATCAACTCGATTATATAGTCTTAACAACAAACACACTAACAGCAACAACGTCGAAAATAACTACAAAATTCTAGTGGAGTCCCATGCAGCTGCCGCGGCGCGTCCCATTTTCCATAATGCAAACTGTTCACGTGATCCATGGACCACGGGTCCAAAACCAATTTGCAACCGCCAAATTTGTATTACGTGCTATTTAGTCGGCTCTCAAAATTTCGAAATTTCTTTACTGTGAAGCTTAGTGTCGACACTCGGAGCTGTCCACCCAGTCCAGCTGCACGCGTTTGTTTCGCATAGCCAAGCATTGGATCTATATAAACCCCGTACCGAATCGCAGCATCGAATACTTGGATATTCGAAACAGACGTGGCAGACGTGGATGGGTGGCATAGGTCCGTTTGTTTTGTTATTTTTGAGTGCATTGGTACATATCGCAGTTGATTTAGGTATACGAGTATCTTAAGTAACAGCTTCCCGGCGTTCGCGCATATGCCTTTCTTTTGTTTTGCTAAATATCAATATCACTTACACTTTAATAATCATGAACATCAAATACGAAAATATTTTCAAAATAAATGTATGAAAACTGAAAGAGTAAATGCTCTCAGCTCAGCTCTCAGCTCTGACATATGTTTGGATTGAAACGACAAATTGAAGTGCTCTGCTTGGTTCATATTAGAGATAAAGGATGTCTAGATCTGGTGCTCAAGACTGCGGCATGCACTGCGATTAGCTTTTGTAATAGGAAAACGGTATAAAATTTTCGATCAAAATAACGATATATTTCGATTGAGAGTGCTTTAGACTGCACATGGTTCAAAAATATATATTTTAAGTCTCACAGTGACTACGAGCTGCACGGAAATCTGTGCTAAGTTGAAGTGCCTTGCTGTTATGGTCTTCAAGTAGTGCAATATCGATTATTGTTAAGCGATATAAGGATGAGCTATCGTGTGTATGATATTCTAGAATATATACTATAAATTTCAAGTCGCTAGCTATGGGACTCAGAAGATTTTTGTGTTCAGACGAACGGAAAGACGACGTAGATCGTCTTGATTAAAATCCCATATAAATTATGAACTCTGCCATGACTTCACAAAAATTCAATTTCCTCACTTCCTCAGCTTAGTTTAGGGAATTGTTCCTAACACGAATAGCTATATTTGGTTTCTATGATCTATTTAGTAGTATTTATATATCTCACGCTCTTACTATTAATTTGAATCCTATTTTTTCCGGCAGGACATTGAGCATTGTTATTACCATGGCACAGTGAAGGACTATCCGGGCGCCAGCGCTGCTTTCCATACGTGCAACGGCGTCAGCGGCGTCATACACATTGGCAACGAGACCTTTGTCATTCATCCGTTCTATGGCGGCGATCTATCGGTAAGAGCTTAGTGATCTCATTTGCCAGCTAGCTAACTCAACTCCCATTTATGCCGCTGTGTCTGCTGACGTCTCTATAGAAGCATCCACATGTGATTTTCGAGGCACGCACCAAGGCGAACAAAGGCTGTGCCAATTCGGGAAATTTGGACTCATGGCGCTTATCGCGCCGGACCAAACACCTGTCGGCCGGCGTCGTTGATGAGATTCATCCGAATGGAGCCGGACGCTATAAGCGGGACGTGCGTGAGGCAACCAAATACATTGAGACGGCCATCATAGTGGATAAGGCCATGTTTGAGAAACGCAACGGTAGCACGCGCGCCGAGGTCATACACGATGCTATACAGGTGGCCAATATAGCTGATTTGGTGAGTAACACACACACACACACACACACACTTTTGTATATGTGTTTCTCATAATGTTTGACTGCTCAGTATTTCCGGACGCTAAACACTCGTGTATCGGTGGTGTATATCGAGACGTGGGGTAAGAACCAAGCGGCCATTGACGGCAGCAAGGACATTAGCAAGGCCATATCCAACTTTAATGACTATACCGTTAGAAATATATACCAAATCGAGCGAGATACCACCCAGCTGTTATCGTAAGTACATACACACACACACGTATATATACATATACACCCCTATATTGTATGCATATGCACGTGCTTATTCGAATTTGTAGTGGGGAAACGTTTGCCGGAGGCGAGGCTGGCATGGCCGTGCCGGAGACTGTCTGCACGCCCCGTGCCGTCGGCATTAGCGTCGATGTGAATGTGTACGAGCCGCACCTTTTGGCGGGCACAATGGCCCACATGATTGGCCATAATATTGGCATGGGCCACGACGACGGCCGTAAGTACAATCACAACACATTATAACTGAATTCGGCGTGAATGCTTTGTGCTCGCTCACGTTGGCTCTGTTTAGCCAATTATCTGTTTCAATTAACGCCCAGCTCAATTGTTAATTGAAATCGATTTTGAAGCTCGGCTCGCATCTCTGCTGCTCAGTTGAGCAAAGCGTAATCGATGCGATAACAATGCAATGGCCTTAAATTTCAATTATTACAAGAATTTTGCAATCTCTTTGATGCTGTTGCATTGTATTGTGTTTTCATGCAAATTTCACACATTCATCCAGGTGAGGAATGCTTCTGTCGGGACTGGCATGGCTGCATTATGGCACAATCGATTGTCGGCCAAGAGAATGTGCAGCCATACAAATTCTCTGAATGCAGCAAAAAGGACTACATTGACGCATTGCGAACGGGTCACGGGCTTTGTTTGCTCAACAAGCCAAACGAGGTGAGATAGATGCATACAGCTAACCCATACACCTGCCTCCTACCCCCAACCCCTCCCGTCACTCTTTCTCGTTTTCTCTGTCTCCTTCCCACTTTAGCGCTTTCATCAATACAATAGGTTTTCAGCTGCCTGTGCGGTTGACCGTTATGAGGGTTAATTGCTGCGAGTAACTGCATCAGCGCAGATAAACTCGCCTACGAATAGTTGGCTCACTAGTGTGATTGACTCGAAAATACCCTGTACTAAGATCAGCGTCAATATTTTTGTAGAAGAACAAGTTTATTGTTCTTTATGCTTTCATTCCGAATAATTCGTTTTTATTTCTTATTTACTCTGTTCTCGAAGTCTTATGCTAGAGAAATTTATAAACTTTTTGATAGATATAATATTTATAATATTTTTTATATATAATATTTACGCTAGGTAACTTCTGCTTCGAGAGCTTTTCGAGGCAACCAGCTCAGAATTTGATATGCCCAATTCAATATTAATTTCATTTCTTGTTAAATTGTTGAGGTGATTATAAAATTGCCCTAACTCAAGCCAGGTCCCAGTCAATTTAAAAACAATTGTTATTATTAATACATTTTGAAGCGTCCCAGAGCAGGGAAAACCTAATTGCTTGTTCGTGGAAAACGGAGAAATTGATTTATGTCTATCCATATCACTTGCAGATTGAGTTGCGCCGAAACTGTGGCAACAAAATCATCGAGGAGGACGAGGAGTGCGACTGTGGCACATTTGAGGAATGCGCATTGGATCCCTGCTGCGATAGCATTACGTGTAAGCTCAAGTCCGAGGCACAGTGTGCCAGCGGCGCCTGCTGCGACCAATGCCGGGTAAGTGAAATGTGAAATGTGAAAAGTGGAAAAGTGGAAAAGTGGAAAATGCGTTTGCTTTTGATTTTAACACAATTGCGTTTATACCAGCTGCGACCAAAGGACTACATATGCCGTGACTCCCACAACGAGTGCGACCTGCCCGAATACTGCGACGGCGAGATGGGGCAATGTCCCGTCGATATTTACAAGAAAAATGGCTCGCCCTGTGGTCTGAGCAAATCGGGTGTTTCGGGTACGACGACAAATTCGATTGGCAACGCAAACATTTTCATTGTTTCTCATTCCCTGCACAGGCTATTGCTTCCAGGGCTACTGCCCCACGTTGACACTGCAGTGCGAGGCCATTTGGGGCTACGGCGGCTTTGCGGCCGATCGCCAGTGCTACGAACAGTTCAACTCGAAGGGCTCGATTAACGGTCACTGCGGGCGCGACGCCAACGATCACTACATCAAATGCGATCCAGAGTAAGTGCTGAACCGTGCTCTAAGCCTAAGAGTCCTGCCATTCTATTCTACTAACGAATTCTGCATGCCAAGTCACACTGAACGACTGAACGTATTTAGTAATTTGTTAGCGATGCAGTTCAATCGCTTCAATTGCTTTTTGAACGATTTGCTCCACAAATTGAGCTGGAATTTGCCGGCTGGTACTTCAATTACTTTTGATTTATCCAATTGAGTGCTTGAAATTGCCGTAATTTCTGTTGCTATTCATGAACACATTCGAGTGCCTGCCAGTGGAGCCGTCGCACAGTTTCGCTTATCAATAATATTTATTCATTTGTACAACAGGAATGTGCAGTGCGGCACGCTGCAGTGCAAGGAGGGTGAGAGGCAGCCCGTTAATGATGGCTTCGACCAGCTCTACTCGCGTACGATTATCTCCATCAAGGCGCAGGAATACGAATGCAAGTGCGTAGCGAAAATTACAGCTCGGTTAATTGCGGGTCGGGGCGGGGGGATAACAAATAAAACATTTGGCTAGCTCGTAGGACACATGACTGTCTATATGTATGTGCATTTTGCAGGGCGACCAGCGGTCAATTGGGCTCCAACAACTATCCGAAACATGGTTTGGTCAAGGATGGCACGCCATGCGGTGAAAATTTGATTTGTCTGAATCAAACGTGCGTCAGCCTCTTTCCGCATGTGGATCAAACCAAGTGCCCAACAAACAAGCAGGGTCAAGAGTGCTCAGATCGTGGTGTAAGTTCAAAAAGTGGAACACAAAACAAAAAGCAAAAAGCAAAGCAAAAAATAAAAACAAAAAAAATATCAGCTGCTGCCATGCAAGACACTTGAATGCCTCCCCACTTACATATTTCTACCACATATTTTCCCCACTCCCTCACTGCACTCCACAGTTCTGCACTAATGCGAATCGCTGCTTCTGCGATATGGGCTGGGGCGGCACGGACTGCAGCACGGTGGTGCTGCTGACAACACCACTGCCAACGGAAGCGTTGCCAACGCCGGAGAATACAATCAAAATGGAGAAGAAAGAGA
The DNA here is from genome assembly GCF_003285905.1 of Drosophila hydei. Taxonomy (NCBI): domain Eukaryota; kingdom Metazoa; phylum Arthropoda; class Insecta; order Diptera; family Drosophilidae; genus Drosophila; species Drosophila hydei. The sequence goes on along the minus strand of NW_022045685.1, from coordinate 3,059,997 downwards.
CTCCATATGGTAAGAACAAAGCCTGGCAACAGCGGCATCAACATATTGGTATATGTACTAATCGAATCTAATCACAAAACTTAATTTGACTTACAATAATTTAACATAACTTTACCATGGCCGGCACCGGCCCGTTTGGAGAGGTATCAGTTATGTGCCGTCACGCCACGGTACTTTCAAACTTGCCACAACTAAGCCCAATTAGCGAACTCACACGGTCTCTCGATAAGATTGATAAATGATTTGATTGCAATTCGATACCATAGATATAGAAAAAAGAACAAAAAAAAAAAAAAGAAAAGAACAGAAAGATTTGAATTCGTTTCGATAACTCGTATGACAATGGTAATTACATCGATTGCTAGTTTTGGTTAGGCAAGTTGCGATATATATATCTATATATATATTTATATATGTAGCTATACAGCTCCAAGGCTCCTCTGTCTATCCTACTTATAGCCAGTTCGACAACATCAAATCACAAGCTCAACTCATCAACGATCCGCTCGAGTTTCAGTATCAGTTCATGCCTTCCAGTTACAATTAATATCAGATTATTCTTTCCTCAAGCCAAAACATAGCAAATGTTCTGGGATTCTGATAGTTCAAAATTTATAAATATTTTTTTTTATTTTTATTAATTTTCTATATTCCTTTGCTAACCTTTTTTGATTGTACCTATCACAAGATAGAACAATTTGAGAGATTATTGGCAAAATTTGGTGAAAATATTAGTAGTGCTAAAAAATGTTAGAGAAACAGTCTTATAGATTATTTTTCTTTTCGTAAAATGGGCGTAAAATTTCAGTAAAATGTGACAAAATCACAATTTTTTTTTTTACCATTTTTTTCTCAATTGTAATTAAATTCAATTGAAAATTGGGTGAACAAAATTAGTAGGCAAATAATTGCACAAATGATTGGAAACGATTCGATGTTTAGTATTCAGATTTCAGAACAATTGCAACACATATACATAAAAATCTATATAATTTGGTAAACAAAAAATAAAAAAAAAAACAACAATAAATTGCAACCACCATTTCCAGGCACCTCTGACCAAAATAGGATCAGCACATTAACCATGGTCATCATTTTAACAGTTATCGTCAAATGTGTCTTCATTAGTTTTGCAACACTGGCCGTTTGCTACAGGTAGAGTACCAAGCAAGTCTCAACAATCGGTTACACCGATCATGCGCTCACATACACACACACACACGCGCACACACGCACACGCGCACACAGATGCCCACGCACACACACGCACAGATATATACACGCACACCCAGACATGCACATACGCACACATGCAGACGCTCACATGCACATGCAGAAATACGCAAAAGCTTCGAATACCTGCTCCAAAGTGTGGCTTTAAAGACAAAAACAACAAAAATGAAGCAATCAATCCAACACTTAGACGTAGGATTCATTGATCAATAAAAAGAGCTCATCGCAATTGATGGTCAATGTTGTTGCATGCTCAAGGCTGAAGGTCAGACTTAGCAGATCCCATTCACACACACTTTCTCTCTCTCTCTCTTTGACTCTCACTCTCACTTGCTATCACTTGCCTTTTCGCTCACCTGAGCACGCTTTCATGCATTTCCAATTAACGGGCCTTGCCCGCCATATATATAGCATATAGTTTCCCTGGGAATCTGCTCGCCTGTCTGACCCACAGCCATTGCCATACTATTCCTGCGCGTATGCATGCATGTGCTTATTGGTGTATGTGTGTATATAAGTGTCTATATATATATGTGTGTGTGTGCGTGTTTGTGGGTGTCTCTGTGTGTGCGTGTGCGTGTGTGTGTGTGTGTGTGTGTGCGTGAACGTGTGTGTGCCTGTGTATGTATGCATGTGCTCGTTTGTTCAATGTATTTCACAAACATCATATGTTTGTCTATGTATGTATGTGTGTACATACCAGCCATTACTTACGAGGCTCCTTTGTTAATTATTAGTTCTGTGCTACTCGTTGTCCTTTGTTTCAACACACTAGCTGCATATGAACATACTTGCATACCCTATGTATGTGGGCATAACGAAAATATGTATGTTTTTTTTTTATTTTTTTTCGAGTTTTACATTTCGTTTGATTTCTGTGTTTCGTCCGTTTCATGTATTTTTCATATCGCTGTGCGTGCTCGTCCACATTTCTGCGTACATACACACTCGTGTGTGTATGTATGTGTGTATGTATGTATTTCTGTTCTTAAATACTTGATGTACTTATATACTACCTGCGCGCTGGTTCATGCTATTGAGTAATTTGTGTGTTATATACTTTAGTTTCTTCTTTTTCCTTCACTGTTGTTCTTCATATCAAATGCCGTGTATGTATGTATGTAACTAAATAAATCTATATATATATCTATATATATATGTGTATGTACTCATATGCTGCAATTACACAACAGACACACTCACATACATACATACATACACTCGTCTTCATACTAATATGTAAATGCATTTCTATTAACGATCACATTCACGCACACTGCGAAATCGACAGACACGCCCAGTTTGCATCCTCTAGCCCACTTCCTAGTCCTCAAATTCACACACACAGACACGCTGACACTCACACCTGCACATACCCGCACACACCTGTACACACACACACACACACACACACATGCGACGGCATACACTCGCATACAATGAATACATAAGAATTTTATTTTATTTTCTTTTCCTGTTTTTTGGGATAAATAAATCTTCTTGAAGATCTGCGAGCTTCAAGTGTCTAGAGTACGAGATATCAATATATATATATATTTTATTTATTTACGAATGACATACCATATCTTACACTCAAGATTGTCCACGTATATGTATACATATGCGCATCTGCTAGGGCGTAGCTCGAAGGCGTCGTCGTCTTTATCGTAGTATATTTTGTTTAGCTTGGATTACCATTGTCATAGCCTGGGTGCTGCCGAAAAGTATGAAAAAAAAGAACACAAAAGTCAAAAACTAAACCAAAATAAAATTCATAAAAAAGCAAAAGCTTAAATGAAATGAAAAACAAAATGAAAAAAAAACAGTTCGAACTCGAGGCGCAAATGTGAGAATCGTTCGATTTTGGCATCAATCGATCCGATTTTGTGGCCAGATAAAAATATATACATTTTTTTTGTTGGACAACCAACAACGGAACACAATCTATAAAATCATGTATATACACATATATCTATATATAAACATTTATATATATTTACATATATATAGATGGATAGATAGATATATATTTGCCAAATTCCATTGCCGAATTGCGTTTTCTTATGTGCTGAGCTCCAATATTTTTGTGACACCTACAAAAATAACAACAACAAACAAAAAAGTAGAAAAAAGAGAAAAAACAATCACAAATAATTAAGATGAAACGAAAATACCCAACACAAACAGAAGAAGAGAAGCAAACGTTCAAAATGCTATTTATTTGCTTGTTTATTTTTTTTTTTCGGCTGACCCACCACCCCAACTGCAAAACTGATATCGACGACATCAACCAAAAATAATACCAATATGCATATATATACACGCACACACATATGTATATGTGTACACACATATATATAAACAACCACTTTATATATATCTGTGTGTGTATGTGTGTGTGTGTGTGTGTTTGTGTAAATAAAATAAAAAACAAACATAAACTATATAAAATACAACAACTACAACAACAACAACAAACACCTGGTATCTTACAACGTAACGTATGCGAATTCAACAAAATAAAATGATTTAAAAATATATCTCTTAACTGAACTCTCTCAATACACCATGGCATATGTATAATATATTGTACATATATCTCCATATACATATATGTGCATATGTTTAATGCACCTCGAAACTAACACACACGTCCACACACTCGCACACACACATAACCGCACACTCGCACACCCACCCATCGATACACATATCGAAACAAATGGCAAAATAATCTCGTATAGAGAACTACCACGGCTCAAATACAGTGTTCCTAGTCGGTGTTCTAATGTCAGTTGTAGGGTTCGTTTTTATAACATTCACCTTGATGGCATTGTGCTACAGGTCAGTTGTAGTACATAGAAACTTCTCCCTGTGTCTGAGGTTAGTTGAAAAGAAGTAATGAAAAAGCCAGCTCTAAATATAAATACAAATTACTACAACAAAAAAAAAAACAAAAAAAAAAACAACATTGAGAAAACAAAAAAGCAAAAAAAAAAAAAACCAAAAAGTACAAAAGAAACACTAACAAAAATCGAAAAAAAAATACTCTATATTTTGTTAATATGTTTTTTTGTTTCGAATTTTATTCATCTTTTTTCTCTCTCCAAATGTTGAGTCGTAGTTATTAGTACATTCTTAACATGCATACATGTGTATGTATGTATGCGTATATATGCCTGTCTGTATCTACTGCATACATACATCTATATGTACATCAATGTAAATTTTGAACATAGTCCCATTTTCTGTGTGTTTCAGTTTGTGTTTGACTTCATTAATCAATGTACATAATCAACTGTATATATATTTTTATATATATGTATATATGTATGTATGTATGTATATATAAGTGTACATATGTGTGCATAGTAAATTAGTTGAAAATGGCATACATATATACATCATATATATGTACTTATATGCATATGTATGTATTCAAAATTTATCAGCTTGTTGGCTACAAATTCATGGAATCACTTTTAGTTCAGTTCCCGCCTCCATAAAAAAAAATAAAACACTTGTAAATAGTTTTGTACATACACCTCGAGCTTAGACTATGAATATTCCGTTCTCGTTACCCACAGACGTGTATGTACATATGAATGTATGCCTATCATAGTAGAGCTGCATGAATATAAATGCGAGTATATAATTCTATCTCAATGTACTTGCAACGATATTCATTTCCAGTATGCCTGCTGCTCTCGATGTACACTTGTATGTATATTGCTACATATGCATGCATGCGACATACATACGTACATACATACAATCCATCAATATAATCAAAAAGGCTGCATCAATTAAGCTCACAATTCGCTCCAAATGGCCCCGACTTTTATGATTTTCGTTCAGTTTTTCCTTTCTATCGCAATTTTCGAATATATTTATTTGTTATTTTGGACCAATTAAAGAAAACCAAATACACAAATAACAATTAGTTACGACAATCCTCTATCAATATGGTTAAACAATTTGCGCTAGGAATTAGCCGGAATCACAGAATAAATCAGATATTTTTTTGACAGTTCTATAGAGATAGGAATAGATATCTAGAATAGTTAGATAACAGCCGAAGAGGCAAAGATTGGTAACGGTTAGCAGTGATTTACATCTAGGCAGGCCTGGAAAAGAATTTAAAAAACATTTTTATCGCTTAATATCAAACTCTTTTTGTTGTTCTAGGATTTCTAAATTGAAAGTAAAGCAAAACTTTGCCAAGTCTGCTTTTTTTCAGCTAGAAATACGAGAGCAATGGAAAGCTCAATCGTTAAGCGATTAAGTATAAGTTTTTTAAATAACCAATAGGTGCGATTCCACACGAAAACAGGCTTCTACCAAATTCAAATATAACATAAGAGAGAACACCATCAATGAAATGATATAAAAGACTTGCAACTTGACTCACCGAAAAAAAAAGAATGAAAAAGAGTAACAATATAAATCTTTAGACTGATATAGATATTAAGAAACCAAAACAAACAAATATATATGTCTTCATATATATTTATATATATAGTGTGCTTAGAGAGCACATACGTTACCCCAAACTATAGAGAGACCTGCATGCGCGTATGTCCACCTCGCCAACAGAGGCAAACAAGTAAAAGAATATTTGATTATAACGAATCTATTGAATGGGCGCAAATGTAGTACACGAAAGTACATGATAATAACATATGCATATTTATATTTTATTTCCAAACGATTATTTTCAATACATAGCCAATTTTTTTGCGTTTCAAATGGTATTAGTATCGATAATAATTTTTTGATTATTGTTAATGATTGAAAAATCAAAAGATTTGAACAAGACCACGACACGAAATGGATATTGTGGTCAGAGCGTCGCTGATCGCCGATCTTGTTGACTATTTTCATTACTACTTTTGTTCAGTTTAGTAATCCCCAAAAGCTATTTAAAAATATCAACACAAAAACAACAACAAATAACTACAACCACAACAACAACAAAGACAAACAACTATACCAACAACAATAAAAGCCCTATCGAAATACTATATAACTAATGCATATGCCAAAGTACTTACACATTAGGTACGCCACATCATTACGATTGATACTTAGTTACAGTCTCACAATTTCCATAAGCACCCAGCCACCCGCTCACACAACCGCAACCACCATATATAATGAAAACCGAAAAGAAAACTCAAAAAAAAAAAAAAACATGAGCGATACCAAGCTTCCCGCTTACTTGCAGCCCAAAGCCAAATTGTTAACGAAGGCGCATGCATACCCTCGAAATAATATTGTATGTATAGGTTGGGGGAAGGCATTTGCTGAGTGCACTTGCCACGCCGCCAATGGCCAATTGGAGCTGTCAATTTTGTGTGCATAGGGCCCAACATAGACGAAACTGACTTTGAGTTATGGTGGTGCTTTCTGCTGAGAGAGCCAGCGATGTTTCTTAAGAGCTGCCATCACGAGCTAATTGCAAATGTACTACTAAACTAAATACAATATACGCACAGAAAGCATACTCAATACTCGCACATGATGCATATACACGCACGCACACACACACAGGGCTGTGTGTGTGTATGTGTATTTGGGCGAGTCTGTGGGATTTCTTTGTGTACTATCGTAAGTGCATCGATCTTCGATATTAACGAAAAACACTCACATATACACACACTCACACTCGCACTCACACCCACACTCACACTCACTCACACATGCATATTCTCGTGCATATGTGCGTGTAAGCATTGCCATGCGGCACACTCACAATACATGCCACACACAGACCCATTGCCCCATTCCTATTATCCGATTTTCAATTCTGGTATTCAACTAAGTTATCACACACACACACACACACACATATATATATATCTCATCAGCTTTTCACACAAGGCTGTTTTTCGTTTCTGAGCATGTGTGCATATATGCATAGAGAATAAGTTAATGTACATTCAATATTTATGCAACAGACTGAAAGTCTTAAGTACATAGAATATTTGAATTCAGCCTAAAAGTATGCAATGAAATTTAAAATAGCTTTGAAGCTAAGCGAAAATTCCCTTTGCTGACTTTTCGCAATTGGGACAAATGGCCCGAAGTAAAATTTGAAATTGTATCAATATTTGGATGTTATTAATTTTGACATATGCAGACATGCAAACATCAGCTCAGCTCAGTCCACCCACGTATGTATAGACCGACACATAAACATGTAAATAAACACACCTATACACATACATGTACCCAATGCCATTCGACCTTCAGCTTTCATTATGTTATTTACTGTTTGTAAGTACTTACGTCTCATCCATGCTTGTCGCTCTTTCTTTCTCTCTTTATCAATGTTTGTCCATCTCTTTCGCTCTCTCTCTGTCTTTCTCTTACTGTTCTTTTAACTTGGGCTAACTGAAAAACTATTTTCAAGCCTGTCAACGTGTATTTCAAATGTGATTTAATCCATTTAGTTCACATTCTTTGTGTGTATATATCTTTATATATATATATATTAAATATATATCTGTGTTTCTCACAATGTCTGCGTGTATGCTGTGTGTATGCGTGCGTGTGTGTGCGTATGAGTGAGTGCAGGCATGTATGTATTTATGAATGTTTGTATGCTTGCGTCCGGTCAGACGCATTGTCTTCCAAAGAAACCAGTTAACCTCCCACCTTCCACCTGTCCGTGCCCACCTTCTATTACTATTGTTCGACTTCCTTGCATACATAAATGTCTACATTCCATTTTGCTAAACGTGGAAACCTATACAGATTTTTGTGTTTCGTGTTATGTCGTTGACGTGTTTTTGACAACCATTTTTCATTGATAATGTGCTAATCTAAAAAAAAAAACAAATAAACCAAAAAAAAAAAGAAAAACAGAATTTTTCCAAACAATTTCTTTGTTCTCTGCAAAGTTCTGGCATAACATTTTTCATTCGAGAATGTCATTATTGTTATTGCATTCACATTCTGTGTACATACATTATGCTTTTGTGTCTTGTGTTTTCGGTTTGGTTTGTTTGTTTTTCCGTTCGTTCTGTTCCCTTCCTTGAGGCACATTCAATGTATTCCAGTCGTTTTTGCCGAAATGCACGCATACCCATCCTGAATATTTGTCGTACTGCCAGTCAATATCCCTGTGCAAATCGAGCAGATCCGAATACAAGTGTACACAAATGACAGCTATGGGTATGTATGTGTTTCCATTTGTGTTTATATTTGCATAACAAAATTCTTTATGTGGCACTTGATTTTTACTTTTCACCACAAAACAAAACAAAACAAAAACGAAAAAAAAAGAAAAAACAATTCTATTACGAGCATATTATTAATCAAGTATCTCATCATAACCTTTCGTTTCCCAACAACAACAACAACAACAACTACAACAATAACAACAACAACATCAACAAAAATAAACCGAAACCAACAACCAAAAAAAATATTTATATATGTATACAAAATCAATCAAAAAAAAAAATCAAAAAATTAAAAATCAAATCAAATCAAAAATCGAAATCAAAATCAAAATACAAAATCAAAATTCAAAACAAACAACTTAATGTATGTGTGTTAACACGTGTGCCATGTGTACACACACCCACCTCCCCTGAAAATGGCGTGATTGTGTGTGTCTGCTTACGTGTGACTGCTTCTGATTGTGTGTATGTGTGTGTGTGTGTGTGTGTGTGTGTGTGTGTCCCTATGCATGTATCTTTGCTTGGCCGTGTGGGTGTGTGTATGTTGGCAAATACTTCGCCTCATACACATCGCGTATACGAACGTATTCCACATATGTTCCGTATATGCATTGCATCTCAACCAACCAAACGACCACTCAACCAACCAATCAATCAAACAATCAATCAACCAATCAACCAATCAATCAATCAATCAAACAATCAATCAACCAAATCAATCAACTTACGACTAAATCCATCGACCATGCCTAAATACGTTTCCAACTGATTTTGTATATAATCCAATACAAATAATTTCACAATGAATTATAAATCCAAAAATCATACGCACCATTCAACGCTTAATACATGTGTACATATATATGTATATGCACATACGTGTATATGTATGTGTCCTGTGTGTATACTATAAATCCCGTAACTTAAATATATCAATATATATATATATGTATGTGTATATGTATATATATATATGTATATATATATATGACCCTATATATATATATGTGTGTGTGTATGCGTATGCATACATATATAAATCATATAAAATAAACAACAATAACAAAAACAACCAAACAACTCTGACGTCGATATCAACATCAACATAGACGCAAGACAACCACCCTTAAGTACGATCCGCCTTTCTCGAAAAAACCCATACCCAAGGGCTACGGCGGTGCGGCAACGGCGCCCAACCATCATTCCGTCGAGGAGGTATCCTTGGATGGCTCCAGCAAATTGGTGTATGCCAATCAGGCAGGATTCAGGTGAGTAATTCCATCTTTCAATGCATAACCAAAAAAAAAAAAGAACAACAACAACCACCACCACCCAGTTCCACTTAACACGCCTCGTTACGTTTATGTCTTTTATGCAATTCTCTATCATATTTGTTTTCCGTTTGTTTTCTTTCCCATTTCATGCAGGGATAAGAACCTACATGGACGTCGCTATACGACGGGTGGTGAGGACGATCAATCACATGCAGGTTAATAAAAACATTCCCTATACATAACCGTACACATCAATATATATATATATATATATATATATGTATATATATGTCTATCACTATATATATGTATATGTGTTCATATATTCATTCACTAGCGGCCATCATCTCACACAGTTCTCAGCCAAATATCGTATACGTATCATATTGCTATGCATAGGTATACCAAGTAATTGACGTTCTTATCTAGTATATATAAATATATACATATAACTTAACTTATATAACTCAGTGCCTTTGCCGTTTCCTGTTAATATCTGCAGATACACTGCAATACAATATGTTCAACGTTCTTAAATTTATTTGTAGTCTTAAGCTAGTTACCCTATATACAATACTACTCGATACGAATTTATAACTAAATACAAGTGTCCTTTGCTTCACTCGGGCGCTGAGGACTTAAGGACTTGCCATACATATTGTAAAGCTAGTTGTATACACTGTTCACACACACCTCCACATACATACACACACATATCTGTTTGTCTAACTCATTATTATTTCTAATACACACAAAGTTTATCGATAACTTTTGCTGCATTCCAAAATATTAGAATAATTTGTTCGTTCTCTTACAAAGCTTCTTTGACTTAGCCTAACAGTTAAATAATATATTCTTACAGCATTCCAAGGTTTTCCTCAAGTGTTTCCTAACGCTAAAATATATATATTTATTATAATTAATTAATAACTTTTTATCTAACTTAACTTTAGATAAACTTATTAAAATCGCGCTTGGTTTTTCTACATTTTAAATTATAAACAAAATACCTTCGATACGTAATAAAATATATATATAATTTGATAATTCAAGATAGCCATATAAATAATCTTTAATTTTAAAGTAATTTAAGTGTTGGCCTTGGAAACAGCTCCAATTTCTTAATACTCTATGCTCGATAATGTTCCGACCTACATACAAATATAATCGATTTTCGATTAATATATCGCGATGAAAGTTTTTTGTGATTTTCTTTGTAAATATTTATATAATAATGTAAATTTCGAGGAATATAAATCTAAAATATTTATAAGGAACTTCAATGTATAAGCAACATAAGATTATACGGGGTTAAGTAGGAGTAGATACTCGATTTAAGTATTGAACTGAACAAATTATTGTAAATAAGTGACTTATTTTGCCGTAATCTGTACTATATCTACTAATTCTACTGCTAACAGTACGAACACAACAGCTTCTACTACTATTACTACTGCTGCGACTACTAATGCTACTGTCATTTCTAGTATTGTTAGTTTTATGACGATTTCTACTACGAATTCTACTACTACTTATACTACGCCCTCTACTACTGAGTAACAATAGACGAATTCTACTACTACTGTTGCCACTGTTACTACTAATGCTACTAATGAATGCTACTACTACAATGACTTCTGCCACTACTATTGCTATTTTATTATTTTGTACTTTTACTATTGAAATTTTTCGACTATTTTACTACTACTGTTGCTAAGAAGTCTTTAAAAGTAGTATTGCTACTACTACGATTTCTACTACTATTATTGCTCTTCTATTGTGCTCCTCCTATAACGATTTCCACTACTACTGTTGCTACTTCTACTACGACTTCTACTGCTACTTCTACTGTGACTTCTACTACTACTACTACTACTACTACTTTTACTACAAATATTTCTACTACTACTATGCCTTTTTTTAATACAGTTGCTGCTTCTACTACTGCCAATGCAACGACTACTCTGACTTCTACTACTAATGTTGCTACTTCTACTCTTAATTTTACTACTACTTCAGTTTTCACACTTACTACTATTTCTACTACTCTTTCTATTTCAACTTTTACTACTATTTCTACTACTACATACTACTACATATACTACTGCTTCTACAACCACTTCTACTACTACATATACTACTACTTCTACTACCACTTCCACTACTACTTCTACTACTAACTCTACTACCACTGCTACTACTACTTCCACTACTGTATACGACGAGCTCTGTGCACCCTCTGCTGTCTGACTCTACCAACATTTGTATGTTCTTTTGCATGTACAACGTGTGAATACGATCGGACGCCACAGAGAAGGGCATACTGAAGAAGCACGGCTATGGACTTGTGCACGGCGAGCAGCTGAAAGACAAGTGGTGCGATGACAGCCAGTCGGACAATCTAGAGCTGATTACACAGGACGGCACACAGGCGTCAACGATTGGTGGTGCAGCTGCCTCGGAGGTGGAGCGTACTTTGAAATCTCTCAACGGCTATCATGAGGACATTTTGGAGGCGCTGCGCAATGCGGCTTCGCATCGCGGCACCGGCACTGGCAATACGCCCGTCGGCAGTGGCAGCCTCAGCGAGGAGATGTTGCGCAAAACGCTGCAGGACTGTAGCAACGCCCAGCTGGGCTATACAGCGGAGACGTACAAGCGGGCCAGCGGCTCCAAGTCGAGCTCGCGCGAGAATATATGCGACAGTGCCACAGCCCATGCTATCTTGATGGATGGCAGTGGTTCCGGGCTCGGTGGCTTGACGCTGGGCCCCGACATGAGTGGCGTACGAGGTGTGGGTGGTGGTGTTGGCGGTGTTAGTGGTGCTGCTGGCTTGGGGAACGCGATCAGCCATGGCGGTTCGCTCATGCATCACCATCGATCGCAACATCAGCTACATCAGCCAACCGGACTCGCTCTGCAGCAGCAGCCAACGGACGAGGATGATGCCCCATCGACTGGGCCGCTGCGCATACGCAATCTGGAGGATCTGATCAGGCAGCTGGAGCATCACTCGTCGCGTCACATGAGTCCCAGTGGCTCCGAGGATATACGCATGTCGGAAACCGAGGCCGATCGTCACTATAGATTAGATAGTTCCGCTGCTTGTAGTGAGTCCTCGCAAGGGTTAGTGTCGAATTCATATTTGATTTCGATTTCGATTTCGATTACTATTACTATTTCTATTTCTATTTCTATTTTTATTTAATGCCAATCCAAATACCCAACAAATCCCCAAACCAAAATATTAACGCCGAGTCCGACAAATCCGATAAATGCTTATCATACATAGGAGTTACATTTATTTTGCATCTAACACACACACACACCTACACACACAGTCTGAGAGAGACACAGATACACGCATACACGCCTAACCTTACTCGTACCTTGTTTGACTTAGCGTAGGATTTGCTGGTACTCGTACACGTACTCTAATATTTTATGGAATGTACTCAACAGCTGTGTGCATTGCGATTGAACAAAAAACCAAACGTATGTACTTTAATAGAACAGTACCGAAATGCTTGTCTTATAACCGCAATAAGTATTATTTGTACTCGTTTTATCGTATCACCCAGTTGTGCATAAAATTACTATACAAACTCTATATAACCTGATCGAATGTAGCGGCAATTGCTTCACACACAGTTATTAATGGCGTTCTAGCGTTTAATCAACATATATGGCTTTAACATTCTTCACAACATTTGCAGACATTGCAACATAGAGCAAACTGGAACAAGCGCATTTAACATACACACACAACACACAGACACACATACAATAAACAAAGATGAGCATGTATGCTGTCCGCTTTGGACGACTGATATTTATACTGAACTTTAGCCAACGCAACTTTCTATTCGCATTTCTTGCAGGCTTCAGACTGGAATATCTTGTGTGATAAAGGTTGGTTTCACAAGCGTTGCCACGCCTACCAAAAACAAATGACAAATACAAAAAACAAAAATAACAATTGCCTCCCCTTAAATGATAAGGGCTTCCAAACATCCATGGACCCTTCTCTCTCTATATATATAGTCAGATACGAAATAGGGTTCGCTCTCCTCTGACTTGCAATCAAAGCAAAAATGGTTTTTGGTGTATTATTTCGTATGTTTTTTTTAGAAAATATATTTTTATTGATTGTAACGATGTTTCCGTGTCGTTATCGATTCTGTCTTATATACTCGGTCTCGGTCTCGGTCTCTCCCAATCCCATCCCGTTTTACGCTTTGGTTTGGCTTCCGTTTGTTTGTATTGCTCAATTGTGCTAAAGACTCTTTGATTGCTTTCTGCTTTTTGATCTCGCCAGCTCGAATCAGCAAGCAGCTCAATCTCAGAAAACCGCTACAATCCACCCGTCTTACAGCAGCCGTTGTCGGCCCCGCTCTGACGAGGACTCGCGCTTTGCCTACGGCGGACGCTACCGCACGCAGGCGCCCACTGGCCGCCATACAACGCATCAGTCGCACTCTCCGCACGCATTCGGACACCATACACACCATTCGCACGCCCATGGACATGCCACACACGGACCCCATTCATCGCACCACTCGTCGCACACGCACCTGCACCAGGATGACGAGGGCATCTATGAGAGCGCCGATCATCATGAGCGCGGCGCCCTCGACACGCGACTTGATCCACAGGAGACGCCCGAAAGCGAAAGGTAAGTCTCTGTCTCTCCACCTCAGTCACTGTCGCACCCAATCGCCTCCCATTCGCAACAGTCCATCGCAGTCAGCCAGTCCATCGTCTTAACATTCACACTCCTTTGTTAGCTCCATAGGCCGGCCTCTGTGCTGCTCTCTAGGTCAAATTGCTGGTAAAATCACAAATTTTTAGAGTTTTCCTGCTTTATAAACTTCGATTCCTTGCGCAAACTTCATGGGCGACACCATTTCCCTTATCATTGATCACTGATTGATCACCTTGATTGCTGCTACATCAAAGTTCTGTGGAAGTCTGAATAAGATTCGTGGAGAAAATATCATGCAACCCGCAAATCCTTTTCTCATTTCCCTGTTTTGTAGTTATTGAATTCCAGCTACCAAAACGCGGCCTCAATTGCTTGTGCTCTAGAATGATCTATCCATCCAAGTGGCTTACCCCAGTTGGCTTAAATGAGCCTTAGACCTTAGGCTTTAGTAGAGACGACTCTGAACATAAGCTGCTGATAGTACAGGAATAATAGACATAGAGTATACTTTCTTCACCTTTCTCCTTAACCATTGCTCCCGCCTTGATATTGTGTGCATGCGCTCTTTATCTATAGCATACAATCATGAGTTTGTGTTAACGATGCCCGACATATCGATTCTGTGCCTTGGCATGTGAGAGACTTTTGAAAAATGCGTACTTGGCTCTGATTCTTAAGTGCTTTGTCGATCAGTTGTGACTGTGTCTCCGTATCTCCTGTTCTGTGTGAGAGGAAGGTCACATCCCAGCCTTATGGTCCTGTGTCCTGATGTGCCCCCCTTGTGTTCTTACCATGTACCGTTGTTCCTGTTACGATTATTATTTTCTAGTGATGACTTTATTCAAGCTCAACAACAGTTAGCCCGGTGGGCGAGTGAGGATGTGGTATCCGTCGTGGTATTGGACCAGCCGCAATCCGGCACAATGTCGGATTCCCAACAATCCAGCGGCGTCGCGCCCATGTCGGGAGCTACAACGAACAACGTTATGCACCAGCATCAGCATCCGCACCAGCACCACGGCGATCATCAATCCTCCGCAGCGGCAGCAGCGGCGGCGGCGGCGGCAGCCAGCAGCAGCTCTATAATGGGTATGGCAGTCGTCCCAAATGGTATAAATGTAAGTCAGAGGGACTATTACCCCTCGCCACCCTCAACGGAGACGGAAAGCAGTGGAAGTGTTATCCAACCAGCTACACGCCGCACGTTGCAATCGCAATCGGGAGACACGGCAGCCATAAGCCAACAGCAATTGCAGCTCCACCAACTGCAATTGCATCAACATCAGCAATATCAGCATCATCATCAGCAGCCGCAGCAGCAGCAGCAGCATCAGCATCAGCATCAACAACAATCAATCGATACCAGCAGCAGCAACAACAGTCAATCCGGTCAAATAATCGAGAATGGCTGCTACCCGGAATATAAGCATTGACAGTTCAAACATCTTTAGCTTCAGCCCAATGGCAGGCTCGTAAGGCTTTTCCGTTTTCTGGCCAATATCTAAATGGCTGACAGCAGGCAGGCAATCGTTCAGAGTAGACTTCAGCATACATTAAATAGTTAAAAGAAAGACAAAAAGAAAAAAAAACTAAAAAGAAAAGCGAAGAGGGGGAAATGAAAGTGAAAACAATACAAACTGAAAATGAAAGCAAAAGTTGAAAATAATACAATTAGCATACATACTCATATTTAATAACATACATACTTACATACATTCATACATACATACGAGTAAGTACTTACAATGCATACACACAGACACACATCTAGTTATAGACTAAATGGCATAAATGTAAAATGAAATTAAAAAAAATAAAAACAAAAATAAAAATTCAAGCAAATAATTGATTAAAGGCCGTTGCACTCACACACACATACATATGTACATAATGACAAAACATACATACATATGATGAACTTCATGCATGTTGAAACACACACAGGCAGACAGAGACATAGAGAGAGACAGAGAAAGAGAAAGAGAGGGTAAGAGAGGGAGCGAGAGGGGCGTGTATGCACGTATTTGATTTAAATGTGAATGTAGATGTAAGAATTTTTATACTTAACATAATTACATACCAGTATGTACATACATAAGTACCTCAGACGTGCCGGCGACGCCTGAACAGAAAGTAATATTAACTTAATGAATGTAATAATTGTAAATACGAACACATGCAGACGCATGCACTCACATTGAACACATACATACGTTTGTTATGATATACATATATATAAAAGAAAAACCCCGAAGCTGGAATTAACTATAATAGACGTTTTGAAAGCACTTTCTAGGCTACATACATACATACCTAACCGGCCCCTAAATAATATTATCGATAATAATAATAATAATAATAATGAAACCATAGCTTAGCCAGCTGATATACGAAACATAACGAGTATTACGAAACTTTAAAAGACAAATCTGTGTAATGTGTGCTATAATAAAGGAGAATTTATTTCCTGTTCTAGAGGTACAGTTTTTTTTGTCGTAGAAATATATGCATAAATATAAAGAAAAATGATATATAAAATTATAGTTACAATTATAACTTAGTTCGATCTCTATAGCTAATATTGCCAAACAGGAAAAACAAAACGAAACGAAAAGCAAAGCAAAACAAAAAACAAAAAACAAAAACAAAAAATAAAAAACAAAAAACAAAAAACAAAAAACATTGTACATAGGCGAATCATATTTACATATGTACAAGACCCCGTATCTGCCGTTAGAATTGCTGATGATGCAGATAGATACGTATACACGTATATATCTATCTACATACATACGTATATGTATGTATGTATACAAACAATATTATGAATTATACTCTTGTGCACTCGCGTTATGCGCCATGCAAAAGTTACCCTTGATATGGGCAAATTTGATAACGACTGATAGATTTTGAGGCACAGTGCCGCCAATTCACATTGAATAACTTAACGGTTACCCATTATAATAGGCATAATGCGTTTTATTATGATAAGGATAACGGTTAAAAAGAATACTAATCGTTAAGCGAAACATCTGTAACAATAACAATTATAGATCTATTACCAAGCTAAGCCATTATTCACTCGTTCACAATTCATAGCATAAACTTATGCTTTGCAGCCGACCAATTAATTAATCCAAATCAACAAAATTGAGACGATTCAATTTGGCAAACACCACAAAACTTATAACATATAATATATACATACATATATCTTGAATTGAGCATTTAGCGCTGACTAACACTTGGTATGTACACTAGCTGGCCCATGGCTGCCATGGCTAAAGTTATGATTAGTTCGAATAAGATCACATTGGCTCATTTTCACAGTCACAAGTCACTAAGATATATGAGTGTATGCATGTATGTATGTATGTATGTATGTATGTATGTATGTGTGGGTCTGTAGTGGTGCATGCATGCACGTAGATACCATGACAGAGCGAGAGAGATGGAACAAAGTTTCATTAGTTAGTACATTACTTGATGAATGAATGTTGTAAGAATTCAAATATATCTATGTTAGCATTAGCAGATGAAAAGTTGAGAGACATGTTAGCATATGTAAATACATACATAGCTAGCTAGTTGTTGATCCAATTGAGTATAATCAAGAATCCAATAAACCGATGAAACAATGAAGCGATGAAACGATGAAACGATGAAATCCATATGTACTTTTGAGCGCAAGCCGAGCAAATGACATGTGTGTATGTACATATATTGCTATGCACATTTTCATAAATATTTATATACAATAATGTACACATACGTATATGTATGTTTTATACATTTGTATGAGCCAATCTAACGAGAATTATGCACTCGGCATGTTTTCGATCGAAAAGTCCCTTCCACATCCGCGTAATTGTTTCTTAGTGTCAATTATAAGTAGATTAAAGTCGCAACAAAACAAAAGAGAATCCCCCTAAACTGCATCCAACTAAAGGCAACATTTACATATTATTTGTTGTCTAATCAAAGATATATATATATATATATATATATATTGCTGGGCTAGGACTTATCATCAGATGACCTGAATGTTATCTCGTGACCCATGTGGGGCGCCATGCATTTCAATCGTTCATAGTACTCAATGCAAAGCCAATGGCGAAGTCACAATCTATTTCGGAAAATGTGTTCAGCTTAACACACAATCAGTTTTACTTACTATATACGCCCAGATTTGGAGGAATGAGTTTTCTCACGGGTGGGCGAGACTGAGCCAGGCGCCTTTTTTCCCAATTGACTCATTTAGTTTTGATCTAGAAAAATTGGATGCCATTGATATTAGCGACTTTCTCAAAGGTGATAAGGAAAGTGCCTTCGATGGTCTTCTCATAGCCATCGTCCACTCTGACTTTGGCTGAGCTTTCTTGGATGACGATAAGGCGGCATCAAGTCTCTCCCCCAATTGATGCCAAACGGACAGCGGACAGCGGGCAGCGGACAGTGGGCAGCGGTAGACGGGCAGCACTCTTACACTATGCGGATGTAATATGGCTTCAATACTTTTCAGTATCATTCCCAGGAGACAAACAGCTTTAAAAGTATTTCTTTTTGTTGTGTGTGTTATGTGCAAGACTTTGTTTACCCCATTCCACCATTCCAGCATCCACCTCCGCCCTCTTAGCAAATAGATAACTTGAATGCATGTTCACAGAGATTAGCCAGTTATATATACGCATATAAGCGAGGCAAACTAACTCAGCAACAACCCAGAAAAGCAAACGAATTGGCGGACAATGCATGCAAGAAGTCATTAGAAACCTAAACTCATCTAGTGCATATGTTTCCATACACAGTGAAGACAACTTATACGCATTCATACATATGATAAGTACTCCTAACTATACGAATACACACTGCACACAAATACACTTACACTTACACACACACGCACACACAGAGATGCGCTTTGTCGCATAGATCTTACTTATCTAAGTGTGTATGTGTGCGTGTATGTACCATGTAAAAATGAAGAAAATCAATACCTTCGGGAATTTAGTATTTCGTTAAGCTACAAAAACTTAAGCAAAACTTAGAGAAAAACAAAAAACTTTGTATTTTAATTGTAAGTGTTAAGGCATAAGACAGACAGACAGCAACTGACTCAAATTGATTCAAGCGACGCAACCACACGATTGTGTGCGTGTGAAAGTATATACTAACATATACATATACATATATATATATATATATATATATACTATATATATATATATATATATATATATATATATATATATATATATATATATATATATATATATATATATAGTATATGAATTATGAATTATACCAAGTAAGTAAATTTCTTAATGATATTGATTGGTTTTTATTGTGACAAGCGCAGTCGTAGCCGGCTGCTAAATATGATATTATCTAAGCTAGATTGACTAGACTAAAAGAAACGGTATTGTTATTGATATACATAAATATACACGTGCAAAGGCACACAGCAGACACAGTGACACACACAAACACAAAGACACACACACACCCAGGCGTGCGTGTGTTCCGTGAAAATATAAGTAAATAGGCTAAATATTTGAATAAATGAATTAGACACTTACAAATAAGAAAAAAAAAAACAAAAGAAAAAAACGGTACACAGGAGATAAAAAACCCGATGCAAATGAAAACTCAAAGATCGAGTGAACAACAAAAGAAAAATCCAATAAATTGTTATCTAGAAATCAAACTTAAACCTGAGCAGCAAAAATAAAAACTTGGATGAAATGCAAAAACCCAATATGAATTTATACGCCAATGAATGCTCAACACAGCCACAACCAACACAACCACACACACCCACACACACACAACACACAATAAGCCCATATGAAAAATATACTTATATACATACTTAGTCCAAAATGAGAAGCAACAAAATAAACAAACAAAAAAAAAACGAAAACAAATAAATATTAATAATAAAAATCTCACATATCGCATATATATATATACACACAATATATATGTATATATATATATGAACAATATGTGCTTAAACTGAAATTGCTGCTGTCGACGGTCCTCAGTTATAAATGCCCGAACTTCTGATCCGGACACCGAACGCTCAGAAAAGAAAATGAAAAGAAAAACTGAAAACGAATTTAAATCTGTTGCTAATACATATATGTATACATATACTATTAGATATTGATTGCTGATCCTTAAGTGTTTCAACTATCATTTCTCTCGGGTATAGCGCAAGATCAGAAATTTCTTTACACCACTTCCAAGGGAACCGATGGTCGAAAATATATAAAAAAAAAAGAAAAAACAAAGAGAAAAACATGAAAAACCAAACTGAAATTAGAATATTCCATTCATAAGATTTGACATACATTATAATAGAAACAATCGGAGCAAGCAAGCATTATTCTCTAGCAAGATCAAATACAATCTTCTTTTTTTTTTGTTATTAATTTTTAAAGCAGTACAAAATCAATACACTTAAATATACACACACACGTATATGTGTAAACATGCGTATGTATGTATATGTAAGTGTATTGTTCAAATGGAATTGAGCATTTCTGAACCATCAAATGTTGCGATTCGTATTTAAATATGTATTTATATATGTACACACTGGCAATTTGCGAACTAGTTCATATGACATATTGAAAAGAGTTGATGGAAAGCAATAAAGGCCCATCAGAAGTTTGGCACACACTCACACACACAGACAGACAGGCAGACACTGCAGTTACACACACACACACACACAGTAAAGACCTCACACCGTATGTTCGTCAAGAAATATTAGAAAAGCAACAAATATTGGAGAGAAGAATAAAAATGTTCATTATAATAAACTTTTTGAAACCATTTCTAAAGAACTGTTAACTGTTAATAAACTTACAATAATAAACGAATATTAAAAGCAAAATGATAATGAAAATTATAGTGAAAAGCATACCACAAGACAACAAATAAAATGCAAACAACAACAACAACAACAACTGAAATGTATGGCGCTTAACACAATTAAGTTAAATTAATGAATTATGTACATAGATACATAGATGCGTTCATATGTATGAGGCTGAGGAGAATTAAATAATAATAATCTAGTTGTAAGTTGCCAATTGGATGCAAAACTGGTCCATAATGTGGTCTAAACTAATTTAAGTAAACATAATAAAAGCAACTAACAACTAAGCGTAATACGACACAAAAGCAAAAACCAATACAAAACAAAAATACAAAACCAAAACCAAAACCAAAAGCAGCCACAACATTCAAAAACCAATTAAAATTTATTACAAAATAAAATATGAAAGCAAAAAAAAAAAAACAAAACATCAAAATTTAATATATGTATATGTTTTTATGTTTTCACTAGGAAAATATACAGCAACAATTTGAATATGCTGCTGTACACAGACTACACACACCCACACACACTCACATACATACGCATATAAAGTGTGTGTGTATTTATTAAGGAACACATATGTACAACTATAGTACATGCTAATTTAAGGCAGTTCGTTTAGTTAGATTTCACATTTAATTTTCGCTAATTCTCAATTCTCTTTTACAAGCTAACCCCAACTAAGATCTGTTCTTGTCTATGGTTTGTGCTCACTGCTATAGCAACTTGCTGCCATATCAATTTTATATACATATTAGTTTAATAACTTTTCATTCCTCACACACACACTCACACATACGTTTGATATTTTCACATGCAACTGCCAAAGAGATGGTTGGAGATGATCTCCAATTCAAGGGTTATTATTAACATGCATGTTCATATCTATGCCAAGTTGTGGCACTATATGCCACGCACACACACACGCACACACACACGCACACATACATGCACACACACACACACACGCACACATGTCAAGTATCATTTGCTTGTATATTATGTACATAGAAAACTTAACTCATTTTATACATGTATTTGGACATGTGTGTGCTTGTGTGTGTGTGCGTGTGTGTGTATGCATACACTTGATTTTATATACAGACAACTTCTTTTATATGTACAACTATAGATATTTTAATGCATTAACTATAATTTCACTGTCTGGTGCGATGAAAGAAACAAAAAAAAAGAAATACAAAAAACAAAACAAAAATGAAAAAAATTACAAAAATAAAATTTGAAAATTTTTCAATAAAATTTTGCTGGCAAAATTATAAATATATATATATATATATATATTCGTGTACATAAGTTGAGCTTTGTTTCATATTCGTATGCGCATCAGGGCAGAGCTCAGTTGAGCTGCTTGGATTGGCATCCCGCAACCATTTGCCGCGCCAGACAGTAAATTATTATCGACGGGCTAAACAACGAGGTTCGATTTGGCTTCAGTTCAGGGTTGAGCTCAGACACAGGGCTATAGCTAAATGCAATTGCATGACTTTCACAATTTGGCCCTGCTAATGCCATATTTTGTTTTACTTTCAGATACTATCGCTAAGATATTCCCATTTCGCAGTTGACGCTGGGCAAAAATCTATCTCTAAGCACGAGCTTCGGCAGCTGCACCTCAAAAACTAAAACAAAAGCAAAAGAAAACAGAAACAAAAACAAAAACAACAACAAAACAAACAAAAAATGCAATTCGTCTACAATTTGGTTGAGCATTTTGACTTTGATGTGATAAGAATGATAAGAATAGAACGCATTATTTGCTACAACTTTCCCAAATAGTTTTCAATTGTTCTCGACTTGGAATTGTTTTTCTTTTCGTTTTTTTTTTTTTCGATTTCTGGGTGAAACAGAGTATTACTTGGGATCGAGTTGGAATTGATCTATTTCAGCACTACAGAGTTGCCGAGTGAGATTTACGCAAAACTCACTTGAGAGCTGAACACGGAAAAGGCAACTAAGAGCGAGTGGGAGCGAGGGAGATGAGTCTGTCCAAATCTTCGTCTAAAATATTAAATATAAATATATATTTACCAACAAAATTGTATTCATATTGAAAACCTTCCTTGACACGCGTCTGCAGCAGCCCATTCCCTCCCACATCTGATAAGCCACTGATGTTGCAGTAGCTGATGAGCCCTTCAGTAGATCATAGGAAGATTTTTATTGAATAAATTGACAACTATTTATATGCGCAACATAAAAAAGACTTTTGACATTTGAATTTGCATAATAGAATCTGCCTACAGACTGCCACCTGAGTTGGCGCGACAAGTGTAGAACTTACTTGAGCGGAATCCCTGACGAAGCGCCCTTCAAATGGCTCAAGCATTGAGAATACTTCGACTCTCGATGGTTGCATTCTGACATCATTTGCTTAGTCTTAAGCGAAAGCTGAAAGGTTGGCCGTGCTGATCGCCATTTTAAATATGGTAAATTACCGTTATTTCAATAGCTGCTGTATATCGATACTTTCGCAGCGCTGCCTATCGATGAGCCCAGCAAAGTCCGCGCCAAAGCAGTTCGAGTTGACAGTTGATTTTTGAATAAAGTGAAACAAACTTGAAAATTCAAATTTTAGTAACATTAAATAAAATTTAATTTATTTTGCAATAAATTCCTGCACAGCGCAGCCAAATGCCAAATGACCCTTGTCAATTTTGTCTTGAATGCAAATGAATATTTAAGCACGAACCATTTGTGAAGCAATATAATTGCATATTGCTTGCTAACTTGGCTAAGCAATGCGGCAATGCAGCTCTACCTATAAATAAGTAATGCTCAGACAACGGCGTGCTTTGTGGGGGATCCTTGTTGAGGCCGTGTTGTGATGGATGGAACAGTCGCAGCAGCAGCAGCAGGTATTGGCCACAGGTCGCGTTGCATGTTGCAAGCACAGTGTTGGGTTTGATGGATGCTTTGCGCATGCCAGACCCAATGGCCGTCTGTGTGCATGCAAAGCCAGCGCCGACTTAGGCTTGACTCAGCCGCCTTGTTGGGATTTAGACGGCGAGCGTGCAACAGCGACGAGCGCAAGTTTTGGCCAGCGCATCACAGGCAATTACCGTTTGAGGAATCGAACTTTGATGGATTGCTTGTTGCTTGGCTCGTAAAAAACATTGAGCTGTTCAATACGCGCGATACGTGTGCTGCATGTAGTTGATAATTGCCAGTGCCATGATTATGCTGCGGATTTTAGCTAGGTAAGTAATTGACCTAATGTCATATTCAGTGCATTGCCTGTTCAGCTGCTCAGCCGTTCAATCACTCAATCACACACCCCGCCCATGGGCACTTAGAGCCGCCTAGAGCACCAAGCCAGCATCCCCAGCCAGCTGCATAGCTGTCAGACGCGGTCAAGTGGTCCGAGCCGAGCCGAGGGACCGCACGGAATCAGCTCAAATACATGCACACAGTGTGCTTAAGTTGATTGCCTGCCAAGCGAGACATATCTCTTTATCTCTGTGGCGAGCTGCAGCTTAAATTCAAATTCAATTAACACATTGCTTTCAGTCAAACTCCAGGGCATACGAATGCCAAAAGCCAAACTCAATTTCGAACAAAGCCATTGTGCTCGATGCTGAATTTTAAGCCGTCTCGCTGTGGCTGTTTAAGGACTTGTTCCTGTGTGTGTGTGTGGGTGTGCACACAAGTGTGTGCATAGTACATGTAACTATTATTTTGCGAATCAAGCAATTTTTTGTCGCCAAGTGGGTGGTGGAGATTGACAAGCGCAAAAATGCTAAGTGAGTGCGCTGCACTAACCCAGCCGGCTACACACGCTACATTATAAAGTTGGCATACTACGACAACTATACACATATACCTATGTGTGTGTGTGTGTGAGAGAGAGTGCATTTTGAAAGGAAGTAATTAAGAGCCTACATATGCGAGCACATTTCTAAGTCCATTGCATAAGACTAGCCCGGGGGCATGACATCGACATCGACATCGACACAAATTTGCAGACACTCACGCCTAAACGCCAAGATTACCCCAGCACATCATTGGAAGCGGTCGCAAGGTCGTGAACTGAATAACACGGTCTGGTTTTGTTGTTGTTTCTGCTTTTTTTCGCATTTTTTTTTTATTATTAAGCGGTTCAAAAGCTTAAAAAGCACCCGCGGCCAGTAAACAGAACACATGGCACAGTGGTGCCAGAAATGTTGCGACATTTCTTATTAGCCCGCCCAGTTCAGAACTTCACAAGTCCACAAACAGCTCATCTAACTGAAGCTATTTACAAATTTATAAATATTAACTCACAACGTAATCAATATGCCTCCATTCTAATCAGCAATTCGCATAGAAGTTGTTATCAGAGTGTTTATATAAAGGCTAAAGCTGGCAATATTTTATGATAATACTATATAAGGATGCAGTTTGTTTGTTTAGCCAGATCAGATCTTATATGAAGATCACCTTGAGTTTCGTTTCATCAGCTTTTAGTTGCCATCAAATCTCTTCATGAAAAGTTTACTTCTAGCACCACGGAGCGTATGAGCAATTTACATATTTGTACGATTTTCAAGGAGAAAACCAAAGATGGTATAATTTTTAAAAAATTCTGAAAGTTTCTCAAATATTTTTGAACTAGAAAATCCATTGAGTTGATGTAAGCCATGTGCATGTAAGAGGCAAACAAATGGAAAACATATTTGCTTAGTCATGGGCATACTGTACAAATTATCCTGGCATTCTTTTGTTATCCTGTAAACGGTATTTTGTGCTTGTTGTTGTTGTACTTTTCGTGTTGCCAGTGACGCCAACGCCGACGTTGTTGCCATTGTTCAAAAATGTCACACTTTCTATACCTCTTAACAACGGCAAAGGCGGGTTGCCTGAGCTACAAGTTGAAAGCAAAAAAATAAAAATTCTTCAGCATTTTCAGTAAATTTGGCTTCATAATAAAATCAAAGAAAATTTCCTCAAGCCAAGACAAGTATATTTTTATAGTAATGCTAAGCTCTGGCGTCTTAAGAGGTATCTTGTTGGACGCGTTACATGTTCTTGACTCACTTTGGCTTAACAATTTACGGCTCAAGTGTTTAATTACTAAAACTACTTCAAGTGTTGAACAATGCTGAAAGCAAAACCCATGAAAATTATGAAACGTGAATTGCTACCATCGAGCTGTTAGGCTGTTTCGGGACACTTCATTTCGCTGACGAGTGCTCAGCTGCACTCCATAGGCAATATGTGGACAATTTGCAGCTGGCTAAATAGAACTAGAGTCCCAGATGCACTTAACACACTCCGCACAATGAGGACTTAAGCTGAAAGTTCGTCTTCTTCTTTGGTCTATGTGAACTCTTCCACAGCTTCTTGATTTACTTAAGCCTGCTGGAGCGGCATGGGGGTGACAGCATTACCACAGTTGAGCAGGTGGGGCCATTGTCTGTCAGGGCGCAGCCAAGCAAGATGCCTTTGATAACCAGCGAGTTCAAGGCCAGTCGCATATACGAATCCTTTCGCGCTCTCTCAACCGTCCAGGGCAAAAGTCGCCTCAGTCGGCGCTATGTCAATGATACGAGTGCCTATGGAGCAGGTGGCCCGCTGCGTAAGGCCCGACCGCGTACAGCATCGGCGGATATGCTGAGCCGGAACATATCGAGCATTTTGGAGAACCTATTGAAGCGCTACGAGCAGTCGCAGCTGCCCACCCATGGCCAGGGCCTGCCGACGGTGGTGCGCACTAACATCTTGATACGCAGCATGGGACCCGTGTCGGAGCTGGACATGGACTACTCAATGGATTGCTATTTCCGCCAGTATTGGCGCGACAAGCGGCTGAGCTTTCAGGGCCCCATCAAGAGTCTGTCGTTGAGCATTAAGATGCTGGACAAGATCTGGCGGCCCGACACCTACTTCTACAATGGCAAGCACTCGCACATACACACGATTACCGTGCCCAATAAGCTGCTGAGACTGGACCAGGACGGTGGCATCCTCTACTCGATGCGGTAGTACCAATGCTCGCCACTCAAAGTCGACAGCTTCTTTAATCAGCTCCGTTTGCAGGCTCACCATCAAGGCCACTTGTCCAATGGAACTGAAGAACTTTCCGATGGACCGCCAATCGTGCCCACTTATCATTGGCAGCTGTGGGTATTCGTCAATGCCTTGTTTTTCCTCCCATTGCCAATAATCCGCCTTTGCAGATGGCTACACCAATCAGCAGCTGGTTTACGAGTGGCAAAACCATGATGACGCTGTCTCCTTTGTGCCAGGCATGACGCTCAACCAGTTCGATTTGATTAGCATGATGCACCGCAACTTCACCTCCACGCGCCGCGAGGGCGACTTCAGCGTGCTGCATGTGGCCTTCAATCTGAAGCGCCACACCGGCTACTTCTTGATACAGGTGAGTTGCAGATCTCTTGATTTCGGTTGCTTAGGCCGTCCGTTCCTTAGGTCTATGTGCCCTGCATATTGATTGTGGTGCTGTCTTGGGTCTCCTTCTGGATACATCGCGAAGCGACCAGCGATCGGGTTGGGCTCTGCGTGACGGCTGTGCTTACATTGTCGACTATCAGCTTGGACTCACGCACCGATCTGCCCAAGGTTAAGTACGCCACGGCCCTGGACTGGTTTCTGCTGATGAGTTTCCTCTACTGCATTGCCACGCTGCTGGAGTTCGCTGGCGTTCATTACTTTACAAAGCTGGGCAGCGGCGAAATACCCCGGCTGGACGATGAGTGGGAGGATATTGGTGCGCTTGGCTACGCCACGGGCGAAATAGCCGATGCGGCCGAGGCCAGCGACGATAGCGAGCCAGCCAACTCGGATAGCGATGTCTTTGTCTTTGCCGACCACGATGCCCTGCATTGCGAGCTGCCTTTGCCAGCGGAGCTCAATGGTGGCGCTGCTGGTGGTGGCTATCCCAAACGCAACACCTTCAGCTGCCCCATTTACAATGTGAGTTGCCCCCACTGTTTGCCAGCCCGAAGCACGCACTCGACTGTGTTCTGTCTTTTCTATACGTTTCCAACAGAACCAGCAGCAGGAGCCAGCTCATATATTTCCAAGGCTCTCCTCGCACGCCTCGACCATGGAGCGCACCACTCAAACCGAGCCGCCCGCCGTCTCCCGCATGCGTCAGATGTGGCTCTGTCTCAAGGGCGATGACAAGTTTCGCAGGCAGCGCGAACGCGATGCGGCCGCCGAGAAGAGCGAACAGGGACGCCAGGGTGCCGGCTACGTGAACAGCATTTCATTGATTGATCGAGTGGCGCGCGTTGCCTTTCCCATGACATTTGCGCTGTTCAATTTGCTCTACTGGCTGGCCTACGGCATGTACAAGAAGGAGTTTTCCTGGTCGATGATTAAGGCCTAAGGCGCTTGGTAGCCTTTCTAGATGTTAGCTACGGCTTGGCACATACACCTTGAAATTTATAGCTAAGTCCATTTTGCTTTCCCCAATCAAATAAAGTTGTACTCTTAAACATGATTTACGCATCTATAAATATATGAATTGCTTACAATTCCCAAAGTGTTTAAGCCTTGAAACCAGTTAAAGGGCGCTTCGATTTGGCAGAGCTTGCGAGCCGCTCGGCAGCCAACGCCATCGTCATCAGTCCTTGTTTCTGAAAAGCCCACCAAAGTTTTCAGCCCGCATAAAGAAAAAATGCGATTTGTGTAAAATATGTAAACCATTTAAATAACATTTCTAAGAAATATACAGTAAATGATCTCGATGATATTGTGAATATTGTGAACAACAATGAAAAGCACTTGATTGAACAAGAGTGAAATTATTCGCGACACATCGAGCTGCTGCCGTGGACCGTTGATCCGTTGAATTATGCTGAGCAGCTCGTGCTGTTAGATGTGGCCAAATGCATACCAATTCCTTGTACAATTTGGCTAAACTCGTACTTAATTAATCTGTACCTAAATTTTCAAATTACCGGGAACACATTTACTGTGATTTACCTATTGTGAATAGCAATACTAAACTATATATACTCATATGTGTGCGTCTGTGTGTCTGTGTGCGTGTGTGTGCGTGTTTGTTGACTGTGTGTGTGTGTGTGTATATCGCATATGTATATGTTGCGGGTTTATCATTCCATTTATATAAATTGGTCAATGTCAATATATATATATATACCATATAGTTCATCAGTGGGAGGGCAGCAGGTGGTGGCCAGGGGGCAATGATACTTGGGTAAGTACACGTTACTAACACTTCTAGCCGCAACTACTTATTCTAATATGTAGAAGATCCAGTAGCCAAGGTTGAAAGCACAAAAGCTAATCGGGAATATCAAGCGGGAGTACTTGTCGATAATGTTAACATCTTTGATTTTTGGTATTGTCGCCCTAATGGCCGAGGCGCTCTTCTTAATGGCGTGCATCATGCGTGGACGCGCTGAGATGCCTGCTGTCAAGAGTGGGACAGGCAGAGAGAGCGAGTAAGAGAGAGAGAGAGAGAGAGAGAGAGAGTGAGAGTTAGCAATTGATGCGAATAGCTCATCTCAGTCAGTTACCTCTTTGGCCGCGATGCCGCAGCTGGCTGCGACCTGTTCCATAGTTGCGTGTTATGCGAAAACTTGGCGGAAACTTGGCCAAGTCCATGGTCTCGGTGCCAATGGAGCCGAGGGTTACATTGTAGTTACCTTTGCGCAACGAAGGTATAGGACTCATGCGCACGTCCTGCAGCTCAATAATGTCTTCTGTGGTTGAACACGTTTCGGATTTCTCCAGTTTACCTGCCAGCCGAACAGAGACAGCGAAATGTTGTTAAGAATGTCCGAGATTCGGGAGATGTCTGCAGCTGGAATATTGGCAAAATCCTACCTATTTTATGTCGATCACAATCCTTCAGCTTTTTAATCTTCTTCTTGGCCCGCTTGCCCCAGTACGTGTAATTGACTGCAGCATATTCGAGTAGCGCCGCAAAGACGAACACAAAACACATCACCAAATAGATATCGATGGCTTTCACGTAGGAGATGCGAGGCAATGAGCTCCGCACACCGGTGCTGATCGTTGTCATGGTCAGCACCGTTGTGATACCGAGCGCAACGCGTGCGCTCGTCGCCTCGTGGTTAATCCAAAATGATACCCAGGATAGCATCACAATCAGTATGCTGGGCAAATATGTCTGGAACACAAAGTATCCAATGTTGCGCTGCAACTTGAAGGAGAGCGACAGCCGCTGATAGACCCCAGTGGCCAGGCGCTCCTTTCTATCATTGGTCTCATACCCAATGATCGTAAACTGTGGCAGTTCGGCATCCTCGACGCCGCGTACCGGCGTCGGCTTCCAGTACATGACCACATCGCTGACCGTGTAACCGTCTGCGAAAGAGATTCAGATTGAGATTCAGATTTGGCATGGAACAGCTATGAGCTGAGTAGGCAGTGAGAGGTAAACGAAAGGAATTTGATTAGCTGAAGATCTTGACTTACAGCTCTCGATTTCCACGGTGCAGTTCTGTGAGTCCAGTGGGTAGTAGTGCAAATCCATCATGCAGGCGAGTGTTGTGGTGAAGCGCATGCCGTAGGTAACAGCGCCATCGCCACCAAGACGCACCAGCTTATTGCGCTCGGTGACGTCATGCAGAAAGCTGTGCCCAGCATGAATGGAATACATATAAATAAATATATATGTATATATATGACTGACCTGTTCTTGTCGTTGGCAAAGAATGTGTCTGGCACCCAGATCTTCTCGGCAAAGTCGCCAGATAGCGTCAGGACATCATTGACCCCATCGTCGTCGGCATCGGAATCATAGTACGGTCCGTAGATGTTGAAAGCCAGGCGCTCGTCGCGCCAATACTGATTCAAGTACATTGTTATGGTGTAGTCCTGTAAATGGATAGACTTTGAGTTTTCAATATAGATGAAGCAAGTTGTCTGCGCGCCTTACCATATTCACTTCGGAGATCGCATCGAAACTGGCTATAGTCAAATCCATGCCCACGTGCAATGGCTCGCCGCCAAAATTGGGACGCAGCCGTATATCATAGCCTTGCAAGATTTTTGAGATCGTCTGCGTAACGTTCTCTAAGCGGCCAGCGAGCATTTCCTTTCGCTTGCAGCTGTCGAGAGGCGTGTGTAGTGTCATATGAGGAGAGATTGGAAGAGGGAGATGGCGGGACGACTTACCGTACGACAGTTAGCTGGGCGCTTAGCATTAACAGCAGCAGGAGGCTGTAGCAGACGCCCAGATGGCCAAAACTCGTCATATTGGCGGCAGTTAACCGTTGCTGTTGCTCTCCTCTCTGCGATTCTCAACTCGTTGGCATCGTCTCCGCTGACGTTTTCACTTTCATTCCGAATGGCATCGCCCAACTTAATCTGTTTCAATTGCTTTTTCTTTCGCTTGCCGTTCTTAGCGCTGCATAGTTAGCCTCGATTTTGATAACGTTGCACAAGTGTATATATATCTATATGGGCGAACAGTTAGATTTGATAAGCACATCACGTGACTCGAAAGCTAAGTCGTTACACATACTTCAACTCATATATATAGATATATAAAAAAGGCTTTTGAAGGTTTCTCTTTCTAATTGTTTTCTCTCGTCATTCAATGACATAGAATATTCAGCAGTCTGATAAGTGTTTGTTTATATGCATGTCCTTCGAGCTCAGTGCTTGTGCCCCAGCATCGAATGCTCAGCTATCAATAATTTATGCTTATTCAAAATAAAGGCTAAGTCCACATGCATATATGCATTTCGCACAACAGAAGATTCTGAAAATATGCTCAAGCTGCTAATGGTTAACTAATGACAGACATTTTTCTGCCACATAAATATGCTCGAAAATCTAGATGTAAGTGTGCACGAGTACATAAATATGTTTTCCCTAATAGCGCATTGTGAGAGCGTCTCGTGGCATTGCTTCTTCTGCCCCCTGCTATATAGTATTTTCTGTTCGTTAATGTGGCCCTCATCATTGTTGCTCTGCCATGGACGTATGTGCGATTGTTTGCCTATACTTTTCATCTGTTTGCCTTTTCAGCGTTTGACCCATTTTAGCTCTTGTTTCTGTTGTTGTTTTTGTTTTATTTTTTCTGCTCGCCATTGCAGTTACTGCCAAGGAAGAAAATAAAATTGGCAACTGTGCCGCATTCAAATGCTCTATTTTTAAAGGACACATTTATAGGCACAAAGTATAATGGAATAAATATATCACTCTCTCTCTCTCTCTGTCTGTGTGTGTGTGTGTGTGTGTGACATTGCAAGCATTTTGGTATTGGTCTAAAAGATTTCTAGCAAGTTATCTTGACACACACACAGACACAGGCAAGTGCTTAAAATATTAATTTGCTGTAAGCCACAAAACAAACAAGAAAAACAACAACAGGAAGAAGAAATAATAACGAAACACCAAACGAATTTAACACGTCGAATGAGGCTTACGAATAACACGGACGCCCTCAAAAAAATTACGATTTCTCATTCACTTTTTCCCGCTCGTCCTATATCTAACATATATGTATATGTATCTGTATCGCATCGCTGGGCGCGCGCGTCGTGGGCAGCAACAAAATTGGTTGTGTGGAGCGGCGGCTACCGTTGCTAGCTAACGAATGATTACTGTCAGTTACCGTTCGTCTTCGGCTGGTGGTGCTGCTGCTGCTACTGCTACTGATGCTGCTGCTGCTGCTGCTGCTGCTGCTGCTGCTGCTGCTACTGCTGTGACTTGCCGACTTGCTCTTGCTCTAATTGATGATGAAGATGATTATGGTGGGCCCACTCGGCATAGGCCCTGGGCCTGCGCATATTACATTCCGGGGCGACATGCCACTGGCAGCACACGTAACAAACGCTTTCATTCAGAATCACGAGATGCCAATGCTCATTTAGGGTTGTCACCGTTTCGCTGCTGTTGCCTGGCGCCATCTGGTGTGCTGAGCCTCTACTCACACTCACACACACAGATACACTCACTTACACGTGCACACATATGAGTAGCATGCATGGAAAAGTGCCAGCATTAATGTTAAGTATTTCAGGTACTTTAGATGTACTCTAGTTTGCATCTCATTTGTATTGTTCAGGCCGTCGCTTAGCTCTGTATGCATGATCATCTATTGCCATAAAGGACATGCAGAGAGGCCAGAGATATGCAAATGTCATGCCTGATTCTATATATAGCATAGTTCACATACTTCGAGGATGTGCGGTCAGCGGGCAGCGGCCAAATTTAGCCTCAATGGCTGACCAGGCAAATTGATTTTGGCCAGCTGTTTGGCATGGCCGAGTGAGAGTCAAGTGTGCGCTCCCTGCATGTAACTCAATGATAAAAGCTTCAAACGTGATGTGCCACAACATTTTTGCCAGCGAAAGCTAAGCAAAGCCAGCGAACTTTTGCCAAAAACAAAAACAAAACCAAAACCAAAACCAAAAACAAAACTAACAAAAGCTTGCTCAGAGCGAATGCGAGACAAGGACTACAGCATCAGCAGCGCTTGCCGTTACAGTTACAGTTACATTTACATTTACATTTACATTTACATTGTTTTACGCAATCGATGCTGTGTGCGTGCGCAAGTGAGCGCAAGCTGCGGCTGTGGCTGCGGCTGTGGCTGTGTATGGGTGAGTTACGCTCGGCCCATTCAGTAAGCCCATTGAGAAACCATTGTATTCGCCTTGTTTATGCTCAGCCAACGCTGGCTGCAAGCTTTTGCCTCCACGCACACAGACACAGGAGATACACACATACGCAGAGAGATACTCACACAGACACATACGCACGCATCAGTGTGTGGCACAATTGGCTCAGCTGCGAATTGGGAGCAGAATGCCGACTGATGCTGCTGCTGCCGCTGTGAATCTCTGGCTATTTCACATTTTTCGTAGTACGGAGCACGGAAGCAGACGTTCCAAGCCTTGAGCTAACGCACGTACATCACGACGCTTCGACAACAACAACAGCAACTGTCATAGCTACAACGACAACAACAAGTTACATGGAACTTCAGCAGGGACTTGGCCAATAGTACAAAAAATTAATAAAAAGGAAAAACGAATAACGAAAAACGAAAAACGAAAACCGAAAAATAAACGCAGAAAATTTTATTTAATTTTAACTTCAATTTTTTTTAAGTGTTGTGCGAAGCGAATCGATGAGGCAAGCAAAAGAATCAACAGAATTCCGACCACATATGTACACACACTCACACACGCTCGCACACACATCATTTGGCTCAAGCGAACAACTCGATAGTGCTGTGCTGTGATTGGGCAATTAATCAAAAAAAAAGTAATAAAAAAACCAAAATCTGAAGTATAAAAAACAAATCTAAATTTTGCATAAAATTTTGTTGACTAAACGGCTTAAGCCATTAAATACATAATATGTATGTATCTACATACATTGTGCAGTTCGTAGGTGTGTGTGAGTGCGCATGCTCCACATAATATTTTATTTAGTGCAGCGAAGGCGAACTCTCAATAGCCAAAGGAAAACCGCAAATATTAACAATAAAATAGAGTGAAAAAAAAATAGGGAAAATCAAGTTTAGTTTCGAAAATTGAGCGTGAAATTGGAAAAAAACGCTCTAAAAATAAAGTAGGAGGCGCTTGGGCAAATGCCGCCTCCGCATTCGCTGACGACTTGCAGAGTGGGTGTTTCCCACGCCGGACACACACACACACACACACACACGCACACCCACATATACGCCGTTATAAAGTAGCTAGTGGCCACAGCATCAGCTATAAATATACATAACTAATTAGTGTTTGACACTTGAAACTTAATAAGAAAAACTAATTTTTAAAAATAAAAAAAAATAAAAATAAATTAATTGAGCAAGCTTTAAATATTGGACAACATTTCGTTTGCGGCTCAAAGCAGTTGCAACAGGCTTTTTTTCGAATTAAAAGCAAAGCAGGAAAAATTCAAAGTCTTTGATTGAAATATTATAAAAGAAAAGAAATATAATTTCGCTGTAATTTCTACTCAGAAATATAACAGTTAATATTATAAGTAATTAAGTCAGAGAGATAATGAAATAGAATATTCCGTTTATCGATTGACAGCAGAAACAAGCTCCGCTGGATGCGATCCCTCAACTACATAAATAACTAAAATAAAAAGGAACAAACAAAGAAACAACAAATATTAAAAGCGCTTATGAAATAAAATGAAGACTGATGTATGAAATGTGTAACAAGTGATATGTTAGCTTGAGCCGAATCGTGGATTAGTGCGGGCAAATGTTTTATGCAAATTCCGTTTGTCTTAAAACGCCCAACATCAACAACAACAACAACAACAGCAATAGCAATAGCAACAACAACAACAACAACCTCAACCTCAACAACCTCGCCAGCAGCAGCTGCAAGAAGAAGCAACGAATTGGCGTGCCAGCGTATACCGATGTACATATGTATGTATGCCACTGTACATATGTATGTACATACGGTCTTGTGAATGTGACACCTACGCAACGCGAAGCGCATTAAAGTGCGAACACAGCAGCCGCCAACACAGCAGCCCAACTCCAATCAGTAGCACGTCACACGCACGCGCCAAAAACCACTAAAACAAAAAGAGACAACAACAGCAGCCGCAGCAGGAGCAGCAGCAGCAGCCACAGCAGCCACAGAAGCAGCACCAGCAGCCGCAGCAGCAGCAGCAGCAGCGCCGTGCGTGCGCTCCATTGTGTGCGTGTGCGTGTGCGTGTGCCTGTGTCTGTGCCTGTGCCTGTGTGTGCGTGCGGTGGCAATGTATTTGCTAGCCTTGCCGTTTTGCCCTTTGGTGTGCCTGCTATGCTTGTGTAAGTATATTATCTCTGTCACGTACATCCTCAACACACACACACATACATTTATATATATAAATATACACCCACACAGTCAGCATGCTTTTGCGTACTTATCAATGAAAATTGGTATTAGCATTAGCATTAGAGCATTCTCTAGAGATTAAGTGCAAATTTTAAACGATTAGCCAACTAGGGGCCGACAGGCATTAATAAACTGTCTATTTATAAATGCCATCTAGCCATATATATATATATTCATATATATATATATATATTTATATATAATTTCTAACCATTGTATTGCTTGCATAATTTTGCTCTTCAATAAATTTGAATTTCATATTCAAATTGTTTACTTTACCTTTGTTGCTTTTCCATTAACTTTCCATTCTCTTTGGAGTACCGCATTTTGTGTATCCACATAATTAGTATACGCTTATGTATGTTTGTCTGAATGCTTGCTACACCTATGTGTGTATACCACCTGTTAGTTTATTAGCCCACGCACATTGTCAGCCATTAGCACATACCTAAATACATATGTATGCGATTATGTGAATGCTTGCAGTCAGAATAGTTGTGTTAATTAATGCAAAAATAACTGTTCATTCATGTTAAACTAAACAAATGATTGTATTTTGCTGAAGTTATCCAAAATTGAGTTTTGTTATGGATTAAAGTCATACAAAAATTTAGTTTTTTGTGATCTTTTGATAGGTTTGCTCTGGTCTGGTCTTGTCTAGTCTGGTCTGGTCTCCTTTGGTCTTATCTGATCTGGTCTGGCCTGGCCTGGCCTAACCTGTTTGCTCTGGTCTGGTCTGATCGGACCTGGTCTGGCTTGGCCTGGCCTGACCTGGTCTGATCTGGTCTGCTTTGCTCTGATTTGACGTGGTCTGGCCTGGCTTGGCCTAACCTGGTTGGTCTGGTCTGGTCTGGTCTGGTCTGATCTGGTCTGATCGGACCTGGTCTGGCTTGGCCTGGCCTGACCTGGTCTGATCTGGTCTGCTTTGCTCTGATCTGACGTGGTCTGGCCTGGCTTGGCCTAACCTGGTTGGTCTGGTCTGGTCTGGTCTGGTCTGGTCTGATCTGGTCTGATCTGACCTGGTCTGGCTTGGCCTGGCCTGACCTGGTGTGGTCTGGTCTGTTCTGGTCTGAGCTGGTTTATAAATTTATCTATTATTGTAAGCTATTCTCAGAGTCATATCTCAGATATATAGAGGCATATCGGAATTATTGTAGCTTTTAAAATCTATAAAAAGTTTGCAATTCAAGTCTATTTTGGATATCTATCAGAATGAAAGGGAAATTATATTAAAACTTCAATTTGAAGCTTCAAACTTTAAGCTTGATATAATATGTATTTTATGCGTATATATTTATATATATTACATATATATTATATATAAGGAAAAGTATTCTGAGCGAGAGATCCGGAGGAAAATTCATTGATAAGAGACAAACAAAAATATATAGCATACTTTTGAGCATAGTCGATTAACATCATGCAACAAGCCAGCAAACGTACATCGTTCATTCCGCTGCAAGCATGATAATAATAAAATATGTCCATTTACAGGTTTGGGAATCGGCGACTTAACGCATGGACTTGGTGAACAGTATGATCGTGGCATAAACAACCGCGGAGGCGGCACCGAAAATACTCAAGAACGTCCACAGCACTGGTATCAGCCAGCTCATCCACGCTCGGCCAATGCCAACGGACATGGTGTGCACGAGGATGAGTTAACCGACGATCTGCTGCACAAGGAGGATGATCACGACTATCTAACCGCATCCGACTATCCGCCCCATCATGGGCATGAACACGAACACGAACATGATCATGATCAGCACGAACATGAGCATGAGGGTGAGCACGAGCACGAGCACGATCATGAGCACGAGCATGAGCACGAGCACGATCATGATCATGATCATGACCATATTGATGATAATCTAGAGGATATTGGAGATGGTAGTAAGATGTATGGTCATGTTTATATTAAGGAGCCAATGATACCTCATAAGCCGAGCGTTACGTCCGGCACTGGAACAACTAGCTCAGGCGATACTCCGAAATTCCGTAATGTAGGCGCCCAGGGTGGGCGTGGGGACATGTATGTGGTGCGCGAGTCGGACAGGCAGACGAGCACACGGGGGCGCGACGGATTCGTGGCGGGCGCCAGCAACAAGCAAAAGGGATTCCGGCCATTCGCCAATCGAGTTGTGGTCCACGACGATCCACGGCAGCTGGGCCAGCCCGGCGATGGCTACAGCGCACCGCCGTCCACTGGCTGCCACAATACATGC
The DNA here is from genome assembly GCF_003285905.1 of Drosophila hydei. Classification (NCBI taxonomy): domain Eukaryota; kingdom Metazoa; phylum Arthropoda; class Insecta; order Diptera; family Drosophilidae; genus Drosophila; species Drosophila hydei. The sequence goes on along the minus strand of NW_022045685.1, from coordinate 3,021,644 downwards.
GAAGAGTCGCAGTGGCAGTGCAGCAATTGCCAGTGCATCGAGTCGCATGGCCGTTGCAATCGCGAGGTGCAGTGCACCGACGGCAGCGACGAGTTCGACTGCGACAACATGGACGACATGATGTCCAAGCTGCAGAAGGAGTGTGAGCAGAGCGGCCTCCATGTCATGTGCCCAAAGACTTATCGCTGCATCAACAAAGACTGGCTGTGCGATGGCGACGACGACTGCGGCGATTACTCCGACGAGACGCACTGTGGCGCCCGCACCAACTGCACCGAGGATCAATTCGAGTGCCAGAACGGCTTCTGTATTCCGCGCCAGTGGCTGTGCGATGGCGAAAACGATTGCAAGGACTACTCGGACGAGGCGCACTGCAATCGCAGCAGCTGCACCGACGAGCACTTCACCTGCAACGATGGCTACTGCATTTCGTTGGCCTTTCGCTGCGACGGCGAGCGCGATTGCGATGACAATTCCGATGAGATGAAGTGCCCGGCCGTCATCAACAGCTGTCCGGAGGGCGAGTTTAAGTGCCGCAGCGGACTGGGTGGCGCCGGTGGGCCCAGCGGCCAGTGCATTCTCAATCGCTTTCGGTGCGACGGCGACAACGACTGCGGCGACTGGAGCGACGAGGAGAACTGCCAGCAGAAGCCATCGCAGTGCACATCCGGCGAATACAAGTGTGCGGACGGCACCTGCATACCCAAGCGTTGGAAGTGCGACAAGGAGCAGGACTGCGATGGCGGCGAGGATGAGAACGATTGCGGCAACATGAGCCCGGAGCATCCCTTGACCTGTGGCCCTGACGAATTCACCTGCCACAACGGACGTTGCATTTTGGTAAGCTCAATTCAATGGTCAATGGTCAAACTGTTGACCTTACCCTAATCAATTCACTTACTTTCAGCGTACGTGGCTCTGCGATGGCTATCCGGATTGCTCATCGGCGGAAGACGAGGTCGATTGTCATCTGCTGTGTGATGCCGGCCAATTCCTCTGTCCGGCCAAAAAGAATATCACCAATCTCAAGTGAGTGTCATAGATCCAATTCCTACAGAGACATCAATAAAATGCCCAAATCTCGTGCAGAATTTGCGTACATCAGAAGCACGTGTGCGATGGCCAAAACGACTGTCCACTGGGCGAGGACGAGGTTAACTGCCCCGTTGAGCAGAAGTGTCCCGAGCCCCAGCAGTGCGAGCAGCTGTGCATCAAGACGGCGCGCGGACGAGACGAATGCGCCTGCCGCCTGGGCTACCTAATGCATGCCAACAAGCGCAAGTAGGTTCCGCAGCATCCTCCTTTGTATCTCACTACTAATCCGATTGTATTTTGGGCACAGCTGCACGGACATAGACGAGTGTCAGTATCTGACGAGCCCCGTCTGCTCGCAGAAGTGCCACAATACGCTTGGCTCGTTCGTCTGCTCCTGCGAGATGGGCTACATACTGAGGCCGGATCTGCGCACCTGCAAGGCGCTGGGCGGCGCGATGACGCTGCTAGTGGCCAACCGGTGGGACATTCGGCGCGTAACTCTGAGCAATAACCGTTATATGGCCATAGTCAAGGGCCTGCACAATGCGATCGCCCTGGACTTCCATCATCGTAAGGGTCTGCTGTTTTGGTCCGATGTCTCCACTGATGTCATCAAGATGGTTAACATAAACGGCACCCAGGTGCGCAGCATTATCAAGTGGGGCTTGGAGTCGCCGGGCGGCATTGCCGTCGACTGGGTACACGACCTACTGTTTTGGACCGACTCGGGCACGCGACGCGTTGAGGTGTCCAATTTTCAGGGAAATTTACGTACGGTGATAGCTTCGAGCGATCTGGATAAGCCACGCGCTATTGTTATTCATCCGGGCGAAGCTCTGGCATTCTGGAGCGACTGGGGACCAAATCCGAAGATCGAACGCGCCCACATGGATGGCTCGCAGCGACAGGTGATTATATCGAAGGGCGTAACCTGGCCCAATGGCCTGGCCATTGATTATCCAAATAGCAAAATATATTGGGCCGATGCCAAGCAACATGCCATTGAGTGCTCCAATTTGGATGGCAGCGAACGCATCAAAGTGCTCAGCACCCATCTACCTCATCCATTTGCACTTACCATATTCGAGGACACGATGTACTGGACCGACTGGAATACAAAGACTGTCTCAGCTGCCAATAAGATAACCGGAAAGGGTTTTCGTTCGGTGCACGAGAATTTTCACTTTCCCATGGACATACATGCGTATCATCCGGCACGCCAGCCGGAGTATCAGGATCGTTGCCAGAAGGACAGACGTGGAATGCGCGGCGGCTGCTCCCATTTGTGCCTCCCCAACAGGACATCTCGCCGCTGCGGCTGCCCCATCGGACTGTCGCTCAAGGACGATGGCAAGACCTGCAAGAGTGCCCCAGATAAGCTCGTGTTAGTGGCACGCCGCAAGGATATACGCTTACGCCAGCTAAATACCAAGCCCTCTGGACCGAACGATGTCGACATGATTGTGCCACTGGACAATTTGAAGCACGCCGTTGCTCTAGATTGGTGCAGCGAAACCGATTTCATTTACTGGACCGACGTGGAGCGTAGCTCCATCAACAAGGCACATCTCAATGGCAGCTATCAGCAGCGCGTGGTGCACTCCAATTTAGTTTCGCCCGTTGGCCTGGCTCTCGACTGGATCACCGACAAGCTGTACTGGACAGATCCATCAACGAATCGCATCGAAGTGGCAACCACAAATGGCAAAATGCGCACGCTGCTTGTTTGGGAGAAGTTGGATAAGCCGCGCGACATTGTGGTAAATCCGATTGGTAAGTCTCCCTAAAGTATATGATATATATTAATACTATGCAAGCGACTTTCACGTCAGTCTTTTACCCCTTAAGCAGTTTCAAATTGATGGGGTAAAGCTCTACGGAACATAGTAGTCCTTACTTTTTTGTGGCACACAAGTGTAGAACTGTTGGAACTTTTACTTATTATTATATTTCTGACGAGGATACTTCAATAATTTAAAATGCTTTACTTTAAAACAATAGATGGCCTTATGTTCTGGTCGGATTGGGGCGAGGAGGCGATGATCGAGCGAGCCAACATGGACGGCGCTAGTCGTGTGATCATAGCATCGAAGAAGCTCATCTGGCCCAATGGACTCGCTATCGACTACGATCAGCATAAGCTGTACTTTGTGGATGGAGGAACCAAGACCCTGGAGAACATGAACTTCGATGGTAGCAGCCGCAAGGTCATCATCAGTAAGTAGAAAAACTCTCTTTGGCAATCGAAGTCCAGGCTAATGGCTTGTCGAACAGATGGACTGGGCCATCCCTTTGGGCTGGATGTGAGCGGCGGCCGTGTGTACTGGACCGACTGGGACACCAAATCGGCGATGAGTGCCGATAAGATGACTGGCAAGAGCGTCAGCACGGTTATCGCCAATACCAGTGACCTAATGGACATTAGGGTCTTCCATCGCACACGTAGGCGTGTCTACAATGCATGCGACAAACAGAATGGCGGTTGCTCCCACCTTTGTCTCCTGAATCCGACTAGCTTCACGTGCGCCTGCGCCGTTGGGGTGCAGCTGAAGGAGGATCGTCGCACCTGCTCCGAGGGTCCAACGAAATACATTCTGTTCGCCCATCGTATTGATATCCGTCAGATCTCCTTGGACTTTGATCATCTAATCGATGTGGTGCTGCCATTGCCACCAATCTCGAATGCAGTTGCCCTCGATGTGGACCAGAAGACGGGCTACATTTTCTGGTCGGACACCATTGAGAATGTGATCATGAGCTCCAGTGCTGACGGGCTGCACGTACACAAAGTGATCGGCGAAAGTCTGGAGAATCCTGATGGGCTAGTCGTCGACTCAGTCGGACGTATGATCTATTGGGCCGATGCTGGCCGCCATACGATTGAAGTGGCCACGCTTGATGGCAATAATCGGCATGTGATTGCTTACAAGGATCTTGAGTCGCCGCGTGGCTTGGCTCTCGACTACGAGGCGGGCCTACTGTTCTGGACGGACTGGGGTCACTATCGAAAGATCGAGCGTTCACACTTGGACGGCAACGAGCGCTCCCGCATTGTGACAGCCAATCTCGGCTGGCCGAACGGACTTTCGCTAGACCTAAAGAGCAAGCGCATCTACTGGGTGGACGCTCTGCGGAAGACCATTGATTCATGCGACTACACGGGCAATCAGCGCAAGTTGATCATGTCCGCGCTACATCATCCCTATGCTCTGGCGCTCAGTGAGGACCACATCTATTGGACAGACTGGAAGTCGAAGGCTCTTCACATGGCTGATCGTCGTCAGACCAGCACCAAGCGCGATGTCATGACCAACATTGACGGCTTAATGGATATTAAAGTGATTATCAAGCAGCCGCTGCAAACGGAAAATGTCTGCGGACGCAACAACGGCGGCTGCTCACATCTCTGCCTGCGCAACCCGGCGGGCTATTCGTGCCAGTGCCCCACCGGACTCAAGTTGCGGGAGAATAGCACCACAGAATGCCAAAATCTACCAGATGTAAGTTGTCCCTTTGTCATTGTCGGCATTTTATTTCATCTGTCCACCTTGCCCGCTTAGGATTACCTGCTGATTGCGCTGCGCTCGGGCATTGGCATGATCTCGTTGAATAGCGGCGACTATATGGATGTGGTGCTGCCCATCAATGGGGTGCACGGTGCCGTTGTTCTCGACTATCATTACCGCAGCAATTGGCTATTCTTTGCGGACGTCAACATGGACGTCATACGTAGGGTCAATCTGCTGAACCTTACAGAAAGCAAGGTGGTGGTCAGCACGGATCTGCTGACTCCGAACGGAATAGCCGTTGACTGGATTGCCGACAATCTCTACTGGTCGGACACAGATCGCAAGCTGATTGAAGTGGCACGCCTCGATGGTAGCTGCCGTAAGAAGCTCATCACAGAAGACCTGGGCGATCCTCGTTCTCTTATCGTACATCCCTCCAAGGCGTAAGTAGCTAGGCTAAGATAATATGATAATATATATATATATATATATATATAAACATTGGTGTTCATTGCTGCAGCTATTTGTTCTGGTCGGACTGGAACTCACCATCGAAAATCGAGCGCAGTCTTTTGGATGGATCCAATCGTACGGCCATTGTCACATCAGGCATTGGCTTTCCGACAGGTCTCACCATTGATTTTAAGTAAGTCCTATGGAAACAGCAATTCATTGTGCAAAACTCAATGACTTCATCTGCAGCAACCGACGTCTGCTTTGGGCCGATGCACTCGAGGATAACATAGGCCAGGTTGATTTCAATGGCAAACGCCGCCAGACAATTGTGCCCTATGCACCACATCCGTTCGGCCTGACAATGGTAAGCGAGCGCCTTGGTTTCTTTATGCTTATTTCATATGTCTCCTCTACAGTTTGAGAACAACATATACTGGACCGATTGGTACAACAAGTCCGTGTACCGATCACAGCGTGAGCCCCGCCTGGGCTACAACTATCCGTTTGAGGTGCGCGACGCTCTCAGCGGAGCGCTCGACATACGCGCCGTCTCGCTGCAGCGGCAGGCCAAGACCTGGAATCAGTGTGCCCAGGAAAATGGTGGCTGCTCGCATCTGTGCTTCTATCGTGTCGTGGATTACGTGTGCGCCTGTCCAGACCGCACGGAGAGCGATGGCCGCATCTGCTCGACAACACCCAAAGAGTTTGTGCAGGCGCGTCTCGAGAGCGAACAACAGCCGGACTACTCAGACGAACTGACCGACGATGCCTCCTCGACTGACAACCAGAATAACCACAACCAGCATGACGATGACCTCAAGGCCAAGGAGAACAGCCAACGCGAGTTCTTTGTGATCGTCGCGCTAGGCGTGGTCATTGTCATGGTTATCATCATAATGCTAGTGATATTTAGTAAGTTAAAATGACAGCCAGTCAGTTGCTTTCGATTGTCTATTAACATTATTGCCTACAGTGCTCGCTTTTAATACGAATCGCAAAAAGGCGAAGCGCAATTCACGCGGCTCTAGCCGCTCTGTACTGACCTTCTCTAATCCCAACTACAACGTGGATGGCACCCCAATGGAGCCGAAGACGAATATCTGGAGACGATTCAAATATGATAAATCGCATGTAAGTTCTATGAATGAATATGAATGCTATGGGTAAAGGTGGGCATTCCTTACATTTTAGACCCAGTCGACCCAGTCAAGGCTAGCTTAGTCGATTTGATAAGCGCTTAGAACTATTTTCTTAGCAATTTTTGTTACAAAAGTTTTGGATGTAACACGTATCTTACTTAGCTGGAATATCAATTCATTGACTTAGGAGTATAGAAAGCATAGTAGTAGTAGCAAGCTCTTAAAGTAAAAATCCAAGTACAGTGAGAGAATAGGCTCTATGTGAGCATATATCTATAGGCCTATCATCCCAAGCGGCATGTAGAACCACATATGGTTACTTGGTTCAGTTCCCATTCCCAATTGCCCCACAAAAACATAAGACAAGTAATTACATGAGTTAAAACCTAGATTTAAGCGAAGACGATACGAATCTCCTTGGCAAGAGAAGCTTGATTATCTGGGAATACCTTTAGCCTATCTATCACTAGCTAGACCATTTCTATTTATCTCCATTTATATATTATCTTTTCTATAAATATATATATATGTATATATATTTGTCACTAGGAACGCGCCGGGGTGTACGAGGAGCGTAGTCTAACCACGGAAACTGCCTCGTCCAGCCTGTTTGTGCCAACGCCATCGCCGATGGCGTCGCCGTCAACAAAGACTATGCAACTGACAACGCTATCGACTATCACATAAATTGAAAAAAAAAAAAAACAAAAAAAAAAAAAAAAAAAACAAAAGCAAAACATGAAACGTTACATAACTCAAAAAAAAAAAAACATTAAGAAGCATTCCATAAAAAACAAAAAACAAAGAAAACATACTACATAATTATTAATACCATTTTGTTACTATGAGAATGAGATAATGATAAATAAGCTGATAATGATAATGGTAATGATAATGATTATGATTATGATTATGATTATGATGATAATGATAATGATAATGATAATGATAATGATAATGATAATGATAATGATAATGATAATGATAATGATAATGATAATGATAATGATAATGATAATGATAATGATAATGATAATGATAATGATAATGATAATGATAATGATAATGATAATGATAATGATAATGATAATGATAATGATAATGATAATGATAATGATAATGATAATGATAATGATAATGATAATGATAATGATAATGATAATGATAATGATAATGATAATGATAATGATAATGATAATGATAATGATAATGATAAAGACGATGACGATGCTGATGTTGTATGTATAGGGCAAAAGAAGCTGATGCGCTCAGACTCTTTAGTTATATATTCGGTTTAGGTGTAATGCTTTGGTAAAGGCATACATAGGTATGTATATATGTATATGTATATGTATATATATGTATATGTATATATATATATAAATTATCTGCCGAACTGGCTGTGTAATTTAATTGAAGAATAGTAAAGACTCAGGCCTGTTACAGACGTCGATTTTGATAACGTTTCATTTGTATTTGAACAGTCAGCTATTTATGCCGTGATTCTACTTGCCTGAAACCAAATAAAAATATAGAAGATATGTATGTATGTAGTAGGTATGTATGTATGTATGTATGTATGTATGTGTGTATATCTGGGTAGTCGAGTCCTTTCAGTACCAGTACACTATGTGTTAGTACATCTTATGTATATATAAATACATATGTATATGTGTATATATGTTTTCAACTTATACTATATGCACTTATCTGTACCTAAGTATACATTTATCTTAAATTCGGCTTAGTTTTATCGAGTGTAAATAAATTGAAGGGGAGCGAAGTTTTTCACTTATGATTTCTAAACGATTTTTGTCTCGTTTTGGTTTATGTGTAAAAATAGGTCAGACAAGGCAGGAGATACTTGAGAGCGAGAGTGAGAAAGAGCAGCTGGTGTGTAAAACAAAGAGAGAGCGATGATAAAGTAAAAATGCGCTTAAATAATAGAAGATTTTAATTTAAATTCAATTTGATTTTATTTTCAAAACTCACACGTATTTCCAAACTCTTTTATAAATAATAAATGCACACTTATATAATTTTATTTTCTTATTTTTGTTGTTTTCATAGATGCTGCTATTTCACTCTAACCCATGCTAACACTGAACATTCGCTAGAATCAAAAAACAAAAAAAAAAAAAAACAAACTGAAAACTGAAATGTAGTAAACCCATTTAAAAAAAGGTTAACTCACTGTGAACTTCCAAAGATTCACAATGTAATTTGTTTCTCTCTTCGTTGTATTGTTGTATTTTTCAACACTGGTTATACTGAAGACCTGAGAGGCGGGCAGATGTGTAAAAAAAAGTAGAAGCAACCCATAAAAGAAAACACAAAAATTTGCAACTCAGTTGCCAAGAATTGTAAATGTTAGTTATACGCGAGCAAGTATTATCACGTTATAAATGTGGCTACAATCGTTAAAAATCGTCTGGGCATAAAATATAAAAACAAACTGTAATATAATTCATAATTGGTTATGTTTTAATCAACAAAAAAAAAAAAAACAAACAAACGAAGACGAAGCAGAAGAAAAAGAAAACATATTGTAGATACGCAAATATATATCTACTGAACTACGAACTATGCTTTCCGTTTAAAGGCCTTCCATTCGCCGTTTCACTAAGTTGGCATTCGATTCTATAATATAATAAATTTATTCTGGATTCTACTCGCCTTCACATAAACAGATCGTAAATATTATCGTTTTTGCCTTTTATTTCAATATCATGTGAATGTTGGCCAACCGCTTCACCCTGCGATATCATCTATAAAGCTCATCCGCAACTAAGACACATAACTGGACACAGCGAGAACTAGTACAAACGTGTGTACATATACTTATGACGGTCAGTGTTGCCAATGCAAATGGAATATTTTTAACAAGAGAGATTCCTTTTTGAAAACAAACCAAATCAAAATAAACAACAAAAACAAAAAAATCCAAAGACGAAAAAGAAAAGAAAGGAAAAGAAGAGAAAAAATTAAGCTAATTAACAAACTGATTTTAAAGAGAAAAACAACTTTCGAATGTTTATATATATATTTTAATATTAACATTTATGTTAATTCTGCTGGCACTAAAAACAAAATATTTTCGTATTCTGAATACAGAAATAAATATAACAAAATGGCGACACTGATACTATGAGCAAAAAAGAAAAAAAAAGAAAAATAAGAGAAAAAAAAACCAAAAAAAAAGAAAATAAAAAAACTAAGCAACAAAGAAAACACAAAACGAAAAGAAGATCTATAGAAACTGGTTTTAATCTTCCGTATCTCAAGCATATGGAATTTTTCAACACTGGCAATCGCAATTTTATCAAATTCAGCGAATGTGGAATTGATTGGCGTTTCGAAAATCAAAAATACATAAAACACAAGAGAAAAAACAAAAAAACCTAAATATATATATTTAACAAAAATACAAATTATTAAATAAAGAACAATTTAAAGGAAAAACAAACAAAAATAAAACCAAATAATAAATAAATTTTTCGATTTGCACAGCTTTGATTGTTAGTCTTAGTAATTACATTGTTTAAATCTTACGTATGCGTAAATGTATGTATATACATATATGTATATATATATAAATATATATATATATATAAATATATATATAATATATATAATATATATATATATATATATATGTGTGTATATATATATATATATATTCAAAAAACCATTTGAAACCAAATAAGAAAATGCAAATTTATAGTTTGTTTGTGTTGATGGCAAAATAAAACAAAAAGAAATACAACAAAAAAACCCCGTTGCGTTGAGGCTGCACTGAAAACTAAAACTAAAAACAAAAACTTTAAATAAAACGAAAAACAAAATATGTATGTCTTTGTATGTATTATGAAAATTCTGAAGAAAATTGTCATCGCAACTAGATCTGTCAGAAGTGTTTTCCGTTTATATATATATATATATATATATATATATATATATATATATATATATATATATATATGTATGTATATATATGTATATATATATATATATATATATATATATATATATATATATATATATATATATATATATATATATATGTATGTATATGTATATATATATATATATATATTTTATTGAAGAAAAAAATATGCAAAAAAAATAAAAACTCAAAAAAAAAAGAAGAAAAACCAAACCGAAATTCAAAAATTTAGAAACATGAACATATATGATGTATGTAAATCGACGAATGTGTCAATTTGTAAAATAATTTAACCAAAACTTATCGCACATTTGGGACAGGTCGAGTGCTCAATAAAAAAATAAAGCATAAAACGAAGTTGATATTATTAAATATATCTATTTATTAAAAAACTCTGGCTAAGAAATTTTATTCAATTTTTTTTACTCTCATTTTAACTGGAATATCTTCAAATACAATTTCTGAAATATATATTTGAGATATTTCATGTATTTTTTTTTAGATTTGATAGCGTATCGAGCACGACGATATCTTTAATTTTTTTATAACAGAAATAGAATTTGAAATCTTACTGCAGGTTTTTTTTTAGCAAATTTGGTTTGTTTTTGTTTCGTTTTTTTTTTATTATTTGATTTTGTTTTAAGGACCTGCGCAATGCCTAGCCTTGTGCTCTTCAAGTCGTGGGCGTATGACGCTACGCCTGTGAATAACATTACAAGGGGAATGACAAGATTCCCAGTCAAATATTTTGAAGAAAATATGCATAAAAGTCTGTGCCATGGAGATCCATAGAGATTGGTAAAACCCGCTTTATCTTCGATGCGCTGTTCCGATATCGATAATTATTGGCTGGCTGTTGTGCTGTTAATATCGTTAGCTGTGCTAGTTATCGGTATTCGATAAGTTCTTTGCTGATGCTGTGCGCAAAATTTTAAAATTCGCGCAAATGTTCGGCGCTCAACAAAATGGGCTAAGGACTTTTTGAGTTTTGGAAGAAGTTGATATATAAAAATATATATTATAAGTTTTAAAAGTGTATATAAAATAGGTAAAGTTATATTAATGTGTCAAAGGCAGAATCTGTGAATTGGAAGTGAATGTTTAAACTGCATAAATGAGCTCTGCGTGGGCGGGCTGGCTGGGTGTCATGGACAGTTCCTGCTGGGTCCTTCGGCGAATTCCTACATTCCCACGCAGACGTGCTGAGAGCCATGCGCTCTCCCAACTGTAGTAGAAGAAGAAGGAGAAAGAAAAAAACCAACAACAACCAAAAACAGAATAAAGAAGAGCAAGCAGAGAGTGAGAGTTTGCTGATGTTTCGCTATTCCGCTCCGTCGTGGCTCGTTAGAGTTTTAACCATGTGCTGGCGTTCGTTCTCGGGCCGTAATCAGGCATCCATTATGAGACAATGTGCATAGTCCGGGCAGCAGCAGCAACGAGGCGATGTGCCCACAACAGTCGCACAATCAAGTCCAGCAGCCACAGTCACACACATTGCAAGTCCCCGACAAGTCTCACTTCACGCATCAAAAACGTGCCCTGGTTTAGCTTGTTCCGGTTTTGGCTACGCGTCTTTGGCCAATGGTAATGCCTTATGATACGCATAAGAAACCACATTTCAAGTGCCTATATAGACCATATATATACAAATATCTATATCTATATCAAATTTTGTCGAGTGTCCTTTTTGTTTATGTTCTCCATAAAGCCAAGTGTACATAGTTCTTCTATGCCAATTGTCCATGCCGATGCTATAATAAATGGACTGTGTCACGAATTGTTCACATATAATATATATATATAGCTTACATATATATATGTTCGTGTGTGTGTACGTGTGTGTGTCGCTGTGCATTAGCTTTCTAATTATATATCGCACACGATATTAACATGCGACCTCCACAGTTGATTACCTTAAGAAAATTAGCAACTATGTATAGGATGAATGAATAATTGAACTAACTACGTAAGCTGATTGCATACTATATTGTAAATATATGCTGAATTATTGTGTCATTAGTTCCGGCTGAAAGCAGTTGAGGCTAGCAACAGCAACAGCAACAGCAACAGCAACAACAGCAGCAACAGCAACTAGGCAAGAGGCAGAATTTACTATCCAATTACCTGTAAATTGGCACACAATTAACTGTATGTGAGTAGCAAGAACTTATATAAAGGCTAGTTAACACATTTGATCGATTAGCCCAGTTAGTTAGTCAGCCTTATCAGGGATTTTAAATCGCCCTTTCTCTCTGTCTCTATCTGATCATTGTCTGTTTTATGCTTGATCAATGCATTATGCATTTCGTTGCATGTTTTTTTTAGTTCAAGGCTTCTTCGGTCAGCCTACAATTGCTGGCATTTTGCGGCAATTTCGTGGGGCGTATGTTGATGATGTCAGCAATATGCTGTGTCTGGCTGTTTGCCAGCAATGCTAGTTAGGCACGTAAGCACAACAACTAAATAGTTGAGCATATTAACAATAATTATATTGTTTATTTGCGCTTGTCATGTGCCTGCTGCATCCATATGTATGTATTGGCTGCTTGCCCCAGTGTGGTGCAAGCGTTTTCGCCTTATGCACCTTGCCTTTGGCTTGAAATCGTTAATGCCAATTAAAAGAAAAGCGACGTTAATAACGAAGCACAGCGGCAGAGGAGAGCGAAAGAAATTATAAGAGAGAGAGGGACAGCGTCTGCTTAGGAGAGTGAAAGAAACACGAGAGAGAGTGTGAGAGAGCGCTAAGACTGGCACACTGGGTCGGGCTACTTGAGACATTCACTGCAACTGCAATGTAACTGAAAATACGAATGCGCACAACGGCGAGCCGAATGCCACCCGAATGCCGACTGCCGACTGCCGAATGCCGACGGCCGCCGACAGCGAACACAAATGGCGTTGCCTACGACGTCGACAGCAGCGGCAGCGTCGACAGCGACAGCGCTTTGCATTGCGAAGGCCGACGACAAACATTTGATGCTGCTGGCGTTTTGATACTTGTTCGTACTTGCAGAACCCTCCACGACTCGCGATAAACGGCAGCGCAGCACTGTGTCGATTCCACATAGTAGGTTCCCATATTAAATTACACTTGAAAAGTGTTGCAGATGTGCCTGGCTCTGTCCCAGCTATCAATTAAACGAAACGTTTCAACATATTTAACAAGTGCAATTTAGTTCGACATTTCAACCGGTTAATCGCCAGAAGCTTAATCCAAGCAATTTTCTTGCTCAAGGATTCCTTCGTGAATCGTTGCCTTATTATTGTTGTTTGTTGTGCGTGCGCCTATGTGTATGTGTGTGTGTGTGTGCGAGTGCGTGGGTGGGTGTGTGCCATTAAGCACTGAGCCTAAACTCGAAAGTTCATTTCTGGCCATGAATATATATACATGAATATACATATATTTATATGTGTTCATATATATATATGCAAACCCACACACACTCATACACCCACACACATATATGTTTATGCCACATTCAATATAAAAAGGTCATAGGCCAGTCGATTTATTAAATGTAGCTCAAAACGCAGTCGAAATATATTAAGCCCAAATCCAACTGTTTGTTTACCCTGTAAAGCCGAAGAAAAAGTACGCGTTTCTACCTATTTGGTGAGTATGCAGCGTGCCACGACGCACAGCTATTTACAGGGTAGCCGGCACAACGTGCAACGTGCCACGTGCCACGTGGTTAGCCAATTATGCCATGATCAGCATTTCCGTCATGCTCGATAGCAATTGGGTCATATCCTGACCTACATAGCTGCTAAGCTCAATGCTAGGGTGTTAATAGCGTAGGCATGGCCTAAATACATCTCTCTCGCTCTCTCTACTCCCCCTCTCTCTCTTTACTCTCTCTCTCTTTTTGTTTATTGTTTTAGAATATTTCATATTTATAAAGAATTTGAATGCCAGTAAAGTTAGAAAGAAGTTTTTTTGCATACTTTTTTATTTTCCATTAAAAATATACTATGAATGCATAAAATCAGGTCAACTGCTTGAGTGCCAACTTAGCCAGGCTTTTATTCTATGAGTTTAAAACTTTTTAGAACTTTCTTTTGATAATTTTATAGCTTAATATTTATTTTCTTAATATTTTTGCCAAATTTGGCTTATTAAAAACAAAGAAAATAATTATTCGATGGAAAATAATATAAAAATATATAATATATATATATATATCTATATATATATATATATATATATATATATATATATATATATATATATATATATATATATATATATATATATATATATATAAATATATATAAATATATTTTTAAAATATTTTTGAAACATTCTTGATTGACACAAACTTCTTCAGGTTCTTAGTTTTGATTCTAGAACTGTTTATACTAAGAGCAGAGTTGGTAAGGACTTCACAGATTCTTTATAAAATCAAGTTTTAGGTAAAAAATCTAATAAATAAAACTCTACTGTCAATATTTCAATGCCTCAACTCTCAGTGCTTCTATAGGTCATGGAAAGATATAAATTTCTGGCAGCTTATAAAATTTGTTGTATATTATTATAAAGTAAAGTAAAATATAATAAAAATACATTTATTTGAAACTCTCGAGAAACTTAACTACAGTTTTATAGTAGCATATACAAAGAGAAGAAAAACGCTTTTCTTAAGATGCTTAAAGCTGTTGTTGCTTCGACAAGGCAAACGTTTTTAATAGGTCTTAGGCACACAGTCTATAATAGCTTTCGCAGTTCTTTGTATATTTTTTGATTATATAGCAAAGTTCGCTCTCTCTCTCCCTTCCTCCCCCACCCTCTCTCCCCCTCTCCCTCTCTCTTTCTATATATATATTTGTATATTGTTTGTTTTTCTTGCAGCAAGCCCACCATTGGGCCATTTCAAACTGGCACATCAATTTTGGTTTTCCTATCCGCCACCTGGCGCTGGCGGCGGCTCCTCAAGTGAGTTGCATGTACGATATAGGTGTTGCAGCATTTTTGATTTCTTGTACGTCTTTTCATAAAACTTTTTTGGTTTTTGGTTTTTATACTCGTTTTTTTCAATTGGATCTTTGGTTGTTCTTCCTTTATAACGGCAAGTCTCTAAATGTACCCAGTCTCTTGCTCTGTTTTACAGTTCGATTAAATATATTCTTGCGTTTGTATACGTACGTATGTAACTAAGTGAACCTGAATCGTATACTCATAGATAAAACAAAAAAAAAAAAAACAAAAAAATAAATAAATATATAAAAATAAAAATACTATATACTATGCTAAACTATCAGTATCAATTATATATGTATATGTATAACTAAAATATTGATTGTGTGCCTATCGAAACTCTTGGTAGGTTTATTAAACATGAGTCTGTTATCGTGTAGTACGAGTGCTAAGTACCATGTACCGAAATGCTATATATATGTACATAAGTATATTATATAGTACAACACAAAAAAACTCTGTCACAAATTTCAGTTTTCTCTTTTTACGTTTTAAGTTCATTTCGATAACAAAAAACCCAATCAAAAATATAACAAACTTTCTAAAATATATTTTAGCTCTTAGTTGATCTAGACCGAGAAGAAAAAGGCTAGAAACAGTTAGAAATTTAGCTCAACATTCATATTGCATAGAAACCTATAGATATTAGGGTTCTCCTAGTTAGGATTAGTCAATATATCGTATAAAGAATGAGGGCAATTCTATTGTTTCTTTTGTTGATTTATGTGTTTTATCTGTGGCTGCTCTTGCTGCTGCTGCTGCTGCAACCGAGTGTATTTCAAATTTTAAGATTGTTTTTGCTTCAAAAATACTTAAAAATATAGTTTTTGCAAAAAAAAAAATAAATAAATGAAATTAAACTAAGAAATGAGCAAAGCAAAGCAAAATGTTTCAACTAAAATTATTAATCATTCACAATTTTGTTGTTTCTTTTCTTTTCTTTGATATTGTGTCGTTAAACCACCTTGACACGCCCACCGCCCACCACCACGACCACGTAACTGTCACAGCTCAGCTACAAATTCTAGCAAGATCGTATATGTAATACTTGCCACACACATACACACACTCACACACCAACACACACATTCACACACACACACACAGAATACATAACATTAACTACAGCTCAACATGTTAGCATAGCTGCAAGAGTATTTGTATATTCAGTGTTTCCTCGACTCAAAAGAAAACAAAACCAAGCGCTAAACAAACAACAACTGCAACACACACACACACACATACACACACGGACACTGCCACTGTGTATGCAGCTGCTGCCATTTGTTCGATAATTCGTTGTGCCCGGTTGTAACGGTTAACTGCCCCTCCTCCTCTCCTCTCTCTCTCTCTGTCTCTCTCTCTATCTCTCTCTCTCTTTCCTCATGGTATGCGCCACACATACATGCTCACGCTGCTAAAATTCGCCGTTAAACGCCGCCGCCGCCGCTGTTCAAAATGACATAAAAAAAACAAAAGAAAAAAAAAACGAAAATAAATTAATATCAAAATTGAAATAACGCAAGCCAAATGCAAAAACAAAAACCAATTCAATTTAAAAGCAACAACAAGCTAAACAAGCAAATAAAAAATTTAATAAAATAAAAACAAAAAAAAAAATAATCAAAACAACAAGAACAACAACAAAAAAGAACTTTCCGCTGCTTTGCACACGCAACACACGCACTCGTCAGGTTGCAAATTTTTAATGCTCGAATCTCATACAATCGACACACCCACTGTAACCACCTACGACAACAACAACTACTACAACAATTACTACAATAACAATAACAGTAACAACAACAGCAACAACTACAAAAACATCAACAACATCAACATCAACAACATCATCATCAACAACAACAACAACAACAATGAACAACAACAAACACATCTAGAGGTAAGGAGTATGCCTATTTCACTCAATCGTTCGCTCTTGCTCGCTGTCTTATTCGCTCGCTCGCTCGCTAGTTCGCTCTGTCTCTCTCTCTCTCTCTCTCTATCTCTCTCTCACTCTGTCTCTGTCTGTCTCTCTGGTCTCGTAGTGTTGCCTCTAAATGAATTTGAAAATTAACGCATAATTTGTGTTTAGTCTGTTGCCATTATGCGTTCATTATTATTATTATTATAATCATTATCATTATTATTATTATTATTATTATTATTAATATTATTTTTTAATTAAATTGGATTGTTTTGCTGTGCAACAATTCGTTTGCAAAGAAAAGTTTAGTTCTTAGTTTTCATTTTCGTTTGGTTTGCTATTGTTGTATACTTATGCACACACTCACACACACATACACACACACACGCACACGCACACACAGTCAGGCTCACACGCCCGTAAGTCCATAAGTAGAATGCGTCGCGTCTCTGTTCATAATTCTCGCTTCAAGTGATTCCCATTGCCAGAGGTTATGTCACACACACACACACCCACACATACAGCTACACATTTATACACACACATATCTATACATACATACATATGTATGTAATCACATTTAATACAATTATTGTGCTCAAAGCAAAGCAAACAACAAGAGGCAGAGGAAGAAGAAGCAGCACAACTAACACAAACAAAAACAACAATCTGGTATGTATGTCTGTGTGCAATACTTATGCATCTATGTATGTGTAAATGCATTAACACAAATTGAAGGTTGCGCTTCCTTTTCCCCAATGACACGAGCTAAAAGCGAAACTTACGAACTTATTCAATTAGACAGGTGTCGGAGGGAAAACACTGTAGGTTACCTATAATTAGCTGAGGAAAACCAAAGAAAATGCAATAATAATAATAATAATATTAATGATAATACTATCGATCTTTTTTTATGGTTACAAATGAAAAAGAACTAGCTCAAATGAATCGATATATATATATACGTTTGAATAGCTTGTAGAGCATAAAGCGCTAGGCTCCATTGAAAGCGAAATATATATAATATATATAATATATAAAAATATATAAATATAAATATAAAAAAATTGTAGTTTGATTCATAGTCAACTTCACATCTATATAGAATAGTTCACATCAAAATTCGAAAGCTCAGCTTTTCCCTATGTGACCTCGACTTGTAGCTGTTTTTCTTTATATATATATACATACATACATATACTGATGTATCAAGAATCAAGTACGAAGAGCTCTATAAACCGTAGTTATCTAGATTAGATTGGCGTAAAATCAGAAAAATTAAAAAATCGTAGCATACTTTTTGGCTAAACAAATATAGTTCAGCATATATACCGAAATCTCGTCAGTATTTATATCAATCTATACAATCATTCACCTAGGAAGTGTACATACATACATAAGTACAACAACAACTGCATACCAGTCTATAAACTTATAGTTTCGCTTATTCGTAGCTCTCTCTCTCTCTCGCTCGCTCTATAGCTAGATGATCTCTTAACTATTTAAGTAGAACTCGTAAATGCATTGTGCACGTCGGAATGCGACAGGGAAGTGAATGTAGCTAAATAGAACTAGTTCATTTTTGTTTAACTTCTCGCTTTCTGCTTGTGTATGTTTGTTTGTTTGTTTCTTTCTTTGTTTGTTTGTTTGAATAGTTTGAGTTTTGTGAATTCCTTTAGTTTGATGGCATGCCGATCCCACTAAGCCCTTAAATGTTTCTGTAAATAGTTGCATATGTACATATATATATATATATATAGATATAGGTTACTCATATAGATATATATAGTTATTTATTTTGTTTTGTATGCTCGTGAGTTGCTCATGATTGGTTTTTATTTCGGAGAAGGATTTCGTGCGCATGGCAGAGGAGGCTGAAGATGAGGTTGAAGAAGATGCCACCAAGTCAATCGATGGCAATTGAAATAGCTGTACATAATTAGTTATCAATCGGCCTTTGTTTCTGTTTCTCTTTTATGCGAATTTGACAACGGCGCAGACAGCAAAACAGCGCAAACCGACGAGGAAAAGCAACGCGATCGTCAGCGCAACGAGCGTGAGGCCAAAAAGGAAGAGCAGGACGCCATCAATTACAAGGTGAGTGTGTCAGTGTGCGAGTCTCTCTCTCTCTCTCTCTGTCTCTCTCTCTCTGTCCAAATTACTCTCTCGCTGTGCGTGTGTGCTTGTGAGTGTGAGTGTGCCCGTGCGTGTGTGCAAGCAAACTGAAGAAGACAGAAACAGAAACAAAAAAACAGTAACAAAAGCAAACGCAAACGCAAAAGCAAAAGCAAAAGCTAAAGCAAACGCAACAAATTCAAAGCAAAGCAAAACCAATTAAAAAACGCAAACAAAACAGTTTTTTTTTTAAATGCATCTCGCGTCAACTTAAGGCAATGCCGAGTAACTGCACAAGTATCGCTCGTAATTAGGCAAACAAATAAAATGGCCGCAGAGCTGAGTAACTTATAGTTAAAATGCACTTTGCAACAATTGCATGTAAACAGCGCGACAAGGAGCAACGAGAGGCGCGTTTGCTGGACTTTGAGATACGGCGCCAGCAAAAGCGCGAGGAGCAGAACCAGCAGCGGCAGCAGCAGCAGCAGCTACACCAGCATCAGCAGCAGCAGCAGCAGCAACAGCAGCAACAACAACAGCAGCAACAACAGCAAAGCGAGAAAAGTCCACCTACAACTTCGTCGCATTCACAGCAGCAACAACAACAGCAGCAGCAGCAGCAGCAGCAACAACAGCAACAACAGCAACAGCAGCAGCAACATCAGCGGCAGCAACTGCAGCTGCAACAGGGAGCTGCCACACAGGTGAGCGCCAGCGGACGCGTTCATACGCCGGATACGCCCAAGTTGCAAACACCGCCGGATCGCTCGCTGCCACCCGCTTTTCGCAGTCGCTCGATTGAGCGGGAAATTCAATACGAACGCAAACGCTTCTCAGTACAGGAATCCGCCGAATTCAAGGTTTTTGTGTATTCTCATACTTTTGTGCACTGCCATGTTCCATGCGCCCACATATAGGCAATATATTCGCTAAACTCTGTGTGTTTTTTTCTTGTCATTTTGGCTCTGGCCACGTTTTCATAGGAGGCCGTTAGCACGACACCATCTCCACAAACGCAAACCTATACCGGTACGCCGCCGATAGCATACACGGCGGCATTGGCGGGACCGCCGGCAACAGCGGCAGCTGCAACAGCTGCTATAATACCCATCCTACCGCTCGGCGTTGCCACGCTGCGCGATGATTCTACGGAGTCCGAGCAATCCGTGACATGTGCCCAAACGCAATCGGATGCCTACCATCGCATCATGTGAGTATCACAATCAATCAAATCTCTTCCTATATATATATAGATATATTTACATATCAAATTGATGCATCAGATCATTCGCGAATACTCTGAATTGAATCGATTTTTTGATCGACAACGTTTACTCTGCTCTATAATTATTTTGCATTGAAATTTTATGAAAATTCCCGCATCAAATTCTTCTTTAATCATTCACAAAATATACTCAATCTCAGATATTGCGTAAAGAGCTATGCTCCTTATTCATCTGGTATTAATATTTCAGTAACTTGATATTTATATTAGATTTTGTAGTTTTCGAGCGAGAAAGTTAGGTAGAAGCAGATATTATGCGCTCTTGAAGATGGCTCTGAAAAGATGGAAAGTTGAAAGCTTTCGCTAGCAGCTTAAATGTGCTTTTAAGAAACGCTTTATTCTAAAAGCACCTTCAATAAAATCTGATACTCTAATTTTCTGTAGCTTAACCATTGTAGCTTAAGATTTTCATAGCGGCTATAAGTGAGCATCAGCTTTCAAGTGCTTTCTCTTGAGGCTCTCAGTGTGTTAGACATGCAAACGCTTTCTGCCGCTGAGGGAGCTTTTCAGCGTGCGCGTATTCATTTGCCGTGCAAAAGCTTTTTAGCGTTCAGCTTTCGCGTGCGATGCCAAGCCATTTACAACACTCAAAATGAGTGTGCAACAGAAACGACCAACTAGCCGAGACATGCACCCTAAACGTACGTTCGATATATGGCCAAGTGCTGGAATTCAAATAAAAGTGGAATATAGCGTTATATATATATATATATATATATATATATATATATGAATATTAGAAAAAAACATTTTCAATATTATAAAGTAAAAATGTCACTCGAGCTGACCTTTCTTTTTTTATAAAGTGTAACTCATTTATTAACGAGTCTTTATATACATATACTATAAATAAAAACAGGGTATTTGCTAGTCGATCAGCGTGTTTAGTTTGGATAAGTTTACATTTTGTTTTTATACTGCCTTTAACCTAGAATCGCATTGCCATTGTTGCGAGTCAACGCGAATTAACGCTGAATTATTAATCTAATTCCCATAACTAAAAAGTTTATTGCTTTTGCGTTATTGATGTGCGAATTAAACGCGCTGCTCGACGCGTTTGCTGAGGGGACGCTGGCAACAATTTCAGTTGTCGCGCAAACACTTGACGCGGCAAAACGTGAGAGTTTTAAGTGCTTAATTATTATGAGAATAATTTAGATTAAATGACTGCAAAAAGGTTACAAAAGTGAGTTTTTTCACTATGTAAGATAAGCTAAAGTCCATTTGTATCGTCAGTCGTATACGTAATTTCGTGGCAAATATTACGCATACGATATGTGGTTACAAGCAACTAGGTATATAGCTAACATAGCATTGTATAATTATAATTTGGCACTTCATTTTGTTACATCACTCATACGACCGCTAAAGAACACATAAATCGAATAGGCAAGATGAGCTAAGCTCTGTTTGTTCCACATGTCGTATAAGTAATATTGTGGGAAATTGCAGTAAGACTGCGATTCAACACGTAACTTACGTATAGATGCATAATTATGATTTTACACTACATTTTATTATGTCACTCATACGACATGTTTGTGTTAGATAAGCTGAATAGGCCAGATGAGCTAAGTTTAGTATGTTCCACCTGTCGTATAAGTAATATTGTGAAAAAATGTTGAACGACATTGTTTCATTTCATAACTTATCTAAAGATATATTATTACAATTTAACACTAAATTTTGTCCATGATTGTCTTAAATTATTTGTAAAATATCACTCATACGACATGTGGAACACAACTGCTTAACACTAATGTCCCAATATAAATGTTGCAAAAGTGATTGAGTAAATTGACTAAAAAACAGTCTAATTAGTCAAGCTAAGTGATAAAAGTACTTCATATATTAGATGTTGCCCATGGAATACGTCTAATATCGACATTTTCTTCACTCTCTCTAAGTTAGCTGACAAAATATATTATTCCTAATTTGATTATGCTTGAGCTTCAGCTGGGGTGTGTGCCTATGTGCATTACTCACACGACATATTATTTAATATTATATTATATTACTCATACGCCATGTGGCAGTCGTGCGATACTTAAATATCACGTATAAGACATGTGGCTGAGAGATTTATATGGCCTAGTCCGGTAATTAATTGCGGTCGCTTCTGCAATTTGTAACAATTGTCCACTTGATTAATTTAATTAATTAAAAATGAAATGAATTTGGCATTTCCCACATGCTGATTGTGCAGAGTTTTGTGCGGTTTAGTTAAGCACTCTGCGCTCTAAATGCGATATTTATATGGTATCTATGTCAGGGTGGACTTTCGTGTGGTTACAAGCTACACCAGGCAACAAGAGACCAGAAATATATAGAAAAACAAACTGTAAACTAAGCTTACGCTGGGCATAAGCCAAACAAAAAAAAAAAACCAAGAACAAAACGAAAGTAAAACAAAAAACTGTGGCCACTTGCGACTCGACACAAATTGCGTATGGGCAAAGCATACAAATGCACATGGCATGTGCGCCTCCACTTATATATATACACACACTTGTATGTGTGTGTGTGTGCGTGTACAGCAATGTAAGTGTCCATTACCATTTGCCTAGCACAAGGCACATTTTGGACAGAATGTAGTAACAAGAGCCGCACCATGATTGCGAGGTGCTGCTGCTGCTGCTGCTGGTGGGGGCTGTGGAAGTGGGTGTGAGTCGGGCCTCTTGTGGGCCTTGATGGGCTGCACTGCGGCTTATTGTTGCCTGGTGCGCTCGAAAAGTGGAACACGTGTGTGCCGCTCAAATTCACCACAAAAACAGAGAGCCAAATTGCTCCTGCTGCTGCTGCTACTGCTGTTGGCTTCTGTTGGCTTCTGTTTGTAATACTCTCAATTGCAATTGCGCGTGCTATTAGTCTGCTCTTTTGCGCGTCCTCTCTCTCTCTCTCTCACACTAGCTCGCCCGCTTGCTGGCTTGCGCTCTCTCGCATGCTCTCCCTCTCACACACACTCTCGACGAAAGTCTCTGTGTTTTATTGTATTTTTCATTTCTTTCATTCCACTTTTTTTCTTTTTTTTTTTGCTGCTGTTACAAATAACACGTGCATTTAGCGTTGTCGTCGTTTCGATGCCAATGCCGATGTCGCTGCCGTCGCCGCCGTCGCCTTTACCGTTGCCCGAGATGCCATCGTCTTCTCATTTCGCCCGCTGTTGTTTTCTTATATTTATTCGCACAGATGCCCCTGCAGCGCCTCGCTGCCCCGCTGCTAGTCGTGCTCGGCTGTGTTGTGACCGTTGTGCCAGGTCGGTCGCTTGGTCGGTCGGTCGGTCGGTCGAACGGTCGGTTGGTTGGTCGGTCGGCAAAGTCTGCTTTCTGCCTTTTGCTTTATGCTTGCTGCCTCTGTCACTGCCAGCGTAT
This sequence comes from Drosophila hydei, assembly GCF_003285905.1. Lineage (NCBI taxonomy): Eukaryota > Metazoa > Arthropoda > Insecta > Diptera > Drosophilidae > Drosophila > Drosophila hydei. The sequence continues at coordinate 2,997,886 of NW_022045685.1, read as the reverse complement.
TCGCCATTTTCGCTTTGCTGTTTTCGGCTAGCGGGCCAAAATATTTTGTCTTTCGCCTGTCGACTTCATTGCGGTGTTACGTGTTCCGCGTGTCAGACGCAACGAATGGCCACGGCGCGCGGCTAAAGCGGCATAAAAACAAATAAAAAACAACAACAAAAATACACAGCAAAAAAAAAAAAACAAAAACAAAATAAACAATTAAAAGAATTGAAAAAGCGAACGACAACAATAAAATATTTATTTTCAAATATTGAACATTTGTAGCTTAGACATAGTGAATATAGCATAAAATAGAAACATATATGTATGTATGTATGCATGCAACATTTATAAAATATAGTGCTTAACGACATACATATACAACGGTATAAATATAACATAAATGCCAGCCAAAGAAACGCACATGCTTATGAGTATGTAACCGAATACACGCACGCACGCACGCACGCACGAATGGCAAATAACTGTGAATTGCCCATTAGAAGCCACACTCGGCGAATACTGTTTACTTACACGCACAAGTGTATGTATATAAACAAAGACATGTACATCTATATACATATATATATAAATATATATGTATACCGATTACATGTCAACTGATATTTAGTTATCTGCCCATCGAGACTTGTTTGTGTTTGTCTACGTAACATTGTTGCAATTTACTTTTGGCTGCCATCCAGCTGCCGCTGCCGCTGTCGCTGCCGCAGCCGCTGGCTTTGGCTCTGGCCTCCTTTTTGGATGTTGCGAGCATCTTTAAGGAGTTACGAGCTCTCAGATACCTCGAATACCTTGTGACACGTGCCGGCCGTCAATGTGCTTAAAGCAGCTGTTGTATGCAACCTCGAGTACATTTCGACTTTTTTTTAAATATTTTTTTCTGAGTGCCTAAACTTTGTGTTTGTTTTGCGTGTGTTCAAGCCAATTATGAAACAGTTTGTAAACAAAATACATATACATAAACACACACCCACACACACACATCTTTGTATGCATATTACGTATGCTACTGATCTCTGGGCATTATTTCATTTGGAAGAACTTCTCTTCCAACTGCTCATGTGGCCGACATATGCGTGCGCCATTGCGCCTGTGCCGCATGTGGCATGTTGTCGCAACACGCTTATTACATGCCACAGCATTCAGTTAGTGCCAGCCACGAGCACAGCAGCTACTGGGACACCATTTGAGGCCGTACTTCAAGCAAGGTTCCACACCGAATTCAATACTATCTAAGCTAAGTCTAAGCCAAACAAAAATCATCAAAAAGTCATATTCGAAAGTGTTTTCATTGCTATTGTATTTGTCCGTGCTCAGGGCCAGCGCTTGCCAATCAAACTGTGATTACTGCCTGATGCTTGTTTGACTATTACCTGCCACCCGTGCAGCATTGACATTGTGTTTGCCTCTTTGCTGTGTCGCTGTCGTGTTGCTGATGCGCGTGTCATTTGATCTGTTAGTCGGAGAAACATGACAAGCGTTTCAATGTTTACAATGTTGCATGCCACACGGAATATGCGTGCTGCGATCAACAGCAGTAATAGTTGAATTTTGTATCGATTGCCTTTGCACTCAAGCAATCCAAATATATATCTATAAATATAATATATAGCTGCCATATAGACAGCTTAAGAGTCGTTTGTTTCAATTTCATATTTTAACAAACAAAAAGTAGTTTTATGCATACGACAGGGCAATTTGCAGTCACAAAGGACACCTCGAATGCGGCATATCGACCGCAGAATGCGGTTCCATTCATTTTCACACACACATGCATATGCATGTACAAGCATTCGTATTTGGGTATTTATTTTATTATTTATACACGTCAGCTACGTGCTGCGCCTAAGTTAACCAAACGCCTGGGCCTAAAGGACCCTAAAGCAAGCCACATCTGCGACTGACGCCTTGAACCTAATTACAGCTGGGCGAGTGCGTAGCTAGAGCTCAGCCTATGCCATACATTTTAACAATGTATTATATATTTATAGCCAGCTGATGCAGCTGGGGCTTAAATTTCATTTGCAGCCGTCAAGCGCTTTACAACGCTGCACGTGTTAAGCTCACACAAATGCAAAAAGAAACGAGCTCAAATATAACGCGGCTTCAAAAGTGTCGCAATACAAACACGTATAGTGTATCCATAAACAATGAGTGTCTGTGTGTGTGTGTGTGAACTATTTTCAGCATCACAAGTCAAGGACTCGCTGAGAGGGAGGCATTGCGGTTTCTCAGCCGGTGCCACGCTGTCCCGTGTCCTGCGTCTCATGTCCGTGTCCGTGTCCGTGTCCGTGTCCGTGGCAGCTGCAACGAAGTGCATAAACATAAAATTGCATTTATTTTTTCTCTCATTTCCTTTGCCTTGTTGTTGCTGCTGCTGCTGCTGTTAGGCCGAAAAATCTGTGCAGCTGAGCATTTATATTAAGATCAAGGGCCGAGCCTTTATGTAATGGTGGGTTTTGCGGTTGCAGTTGTCGCAGGCAGCCAGCCAGCGGGAGTCGGCCCCAGACTCGCGATTCATAAGCCAAATGTGTCAAAGCAAGGCTAAGCATAGCTATACACACACACACACACACACACACACACACTTGCTTAGCTGTGTGTGTGTGGCTGCTCACAGCCGAATCGGATAATCCCCAATGAAGCAATTTAAGCGCTTAACAAAATCAATAAATGGACTGGCCTTTTTTTAACACACACACACGCACACACACAGTCGTATGTCTGTCAGAAAATCTCACCATTGGCAATTTACTATAGCATACATATGGGCGCCACGGCAGCTAATCTAAAAATAATTGTCTCTAATGCCACATTATACAATACAACTAAATCGACAGCTGAGATAAGATAAGCTCGGAGTCTCACACTCGGCTTGCGCTGACCAAAGTGCCAAGCACTTATTATTATCTTATCGGATAGCAAGGCGTATAATTACGCTACTGATTGGGCTTGACTGCGCCGGACATTAGCTTCATTAGAGCGAACTTCAGGTGAAGGCAACTTGGGCCAGGCCATGGATTATGAATAGTTCATATAATTGCTTATTGATTGCGCACTTTGTTTATTGATGATACGAAATCCGAAGCAAACTAAAAACTAATTTACTTGATTAAATCAATTGAGTAAAGTTGGCATATTTCAATATTGTTTTTCGCTTTCGCATCGCCTTTGACATCAAAGTCATTTAAATAATTGTGAACGCTTCGGCCTTCGGCTTGGCCAATACAACAATGCACCACGCCTCAGCTCTGCCCGTTTACTGAATATTTAAATACGTGTTCAAAACTTTGTACACATTACACTGCACAACATGAACTTGAATTGTTTTCTCTCAACATTGCTCTACTCAGTGCAGGCATAAATTTTTCAAAATTTAATTGACCTTTCGAAAAGTTTTCTTTTCTTTCAATCGTTTTCAATTTAGCTTTGCTTAAGGTTTGAACTCTTAACTCTTTTTATAGATAGTTAGATATATGTTCTATAAGCTCAAGTAGGCAGCGGCTTGAAGCCATCCAAATTGGGCAACATTTGCTTCATGGATAACATTTATTCAGGCTACTTTAGTTTACTTTTAACAACTATTATATTATTAGTTGTTATACCTTATACCTTACTTTTATATATTTTTGATTATTTTTATATATTTTCAGTTTTAAATATTTTAATCTAATTTTATATATATTTTTATATATTTTTATGTTTTATAATTTGATATATGTTTAAATACTTTTATATATTTTTAAATATTTGTATATATAGTTTTTTATATTTTAAAATATTTTAACACTTTACTATATAAGTAATATATTATTCAAGACTTTAATATATTTTTTAATATATCTTTATTTTTTATTTTTATATATAACTCTATTAATTTTTTTATATAATTTTATCTATATTTATTTGTATCTATTAATTTATCAAGCTAAGGTAAAACGTTTTGTTCGCCTTAACTTCAGGCGCCATAGTTCCATCTAAATTGCAATATTTAAGCATAGTTTCATTATATATATGCAACTAAGATTAAATATACTTATATTTATATTTAATTGCTTAGTGGAGCAATTAAAAATTTATCAGCGATCGAAACACGCTGTTGAGCTGCCTAATGCACTTCCTGCAGCTGCGGTTATAAAATCAATAAATGCGAATGATTTGAGTTATGTGCCGCTCAGATTTGTGGCCAACCAAATCACGTACCCTTTCCCGCAGCGAAGGTCAGGCCACAAGCTGGCGGTCTGGTGGGTCGTCGGGTCGGCGCTAATAAAAATTAGGCATTGGGCTTCAGGCAAAGTCAATGCTGCGCCTGGGTCATAATGTTTGTAGTTTTTTCTTCTATTTTTTTTTTGTGTGTTTTTTTTTTTTTTGCTTAATTTGCATTTGGGGTTCCTCGTTCCGTGTGTTGCGTGACCAGCCACGTGAGCTGGCCCTTGCCGCGACCCTGTGTCCCGAGCCAATGTTTGCTTGCGGGTCACGTTTCCAACTGTTCTGTAGCCCAGTTCAAGCGAATCATCATTGATCAAACGTTCACAAGTTATTGCCAAATATGTTGATCTATGCATAATATGTTTCAGAATAAGTTCAATTGAACGACTGATTCAAATGAACTACCAACTGTGCACTTTTGAATAAATGAACTAGTCGATAAAATGCACCATTGTGAACTATACAATTGAGTTTGTTCATCAAATCGAGCTTTGATCATCAAACTGAACTAGAACTAACAATTTAAGTAGCGTGTTTTGTGCATGAACTAGCCAAATGAACAATTGTGAACTGTTCAATTGAGCTTGTTCATTGAATTGAATTAGAATTGAGAATTTCTTATATATATGTTGCTTGCATGAGCTACCAAATGCAATTGAACTGGTTCACTAAAGAGAACTTTTGTCCTACCAACTGAACTAGAACTGGCTGTATGTACGTATTCATGAAACTGCATCAGTCAATGAAGTAAGCCAAATTGTTTTCGAGTATTACAAGATGCCTACAAGGACTTACACAGCGTATCGTCCTCTTCTTCTGGCCTCTACAGCATGCCAATTGCTGAATCCTTGTCCGTTCAACTGGTATCATTTGTGTAAGTAAATCAAATGTTTGTTGTTTCCTTGACACGTCCGTTTGCGTTTTTGTTTTCTATTTTTTTTTGTTTTTGGTTTTGTTTTTTTGGTGTGTTTTATGTTAGTCGGTGGTTTCATGAACTTTGACCCCATTGCTGCAACAGCCTTTTGTGAGAGCTCTGTTGTTCTGGATGTGGTTGTGGCTGTGTTTAAGCTTACCATTGTTTCGCATTGAAAGGACACAATAACAATGGCTGCCGCCTTTTGACAGCTATGCGAATCGACAGCCAAATACCCTGGACTCCTGTTCGATTTATGGCCTGAAGCAAATCACGTTCCTCAAATACTTTTTGTGAGCCAGATTTTTCGATTGGCTAACTAAAGCAAAGTGCAAAAAATTGAGTTTGAATCGGAATACAAAAGTTTCAACAACTTAACTGCATTTGTGTGTGTGTGTGTGCCTAGGCTAAAGTTGGTGCGTTTCGTTGAGTTATGGCTTAAAGCGAATGCTCAATCTTTTTGTAGAATCCAAAGCAACAAATATTTGACTGGACTTGCCTTAAAGTAGCAGCTACAGCTAAAAGCTGCTGTGAAACATTCAAATTGTGATTATTAGTCAAATTTAAGCAAATTAGTGTACAAATCGATTAAATAATTAAGACAAACAACAACAACAACAACAAATCAATCAACGAAAACTGCAGCCAAAACAAAGGAGAGGAAGAAGAAGACGCTGAAGCAAGCTATAAAGAATAACAGAAATGGAATCCATTTAGTGTGAAACCAAACGTAAGGAAGCGCAGAGGTAATACAAGATGTCCATGGTATGCAGTCTGAATGGCGATGGCGGCCAGGCGGCCAGCAGCAACAGCAACAATACGAACGCAAATGCAAGCGCAGCAAACACAAATTCAAATACAAACGCAATGGCGTACGACTATGGGCAACAACAACACGTGGCCGATGTGCCCAATGCCAGCACGCCGCTGCTGCTGGGCCACGAGGCGGGCGGCGTCGCTGGCAGCGATGTGAGCAATAACGGTGCTACCATAACGGTACTGCAGCCGCCTGCTATTATTGGCACAGCCAGCTATGCGACGACAACGGAGCCAGCTGTATTGGCGTCGGCGTCGGCGTCGGCGTCGGCGTCGGCGTCGGCAACGGCATCGGCGTCGCTGCCAGCAACAACGACCGAAACAATGCTGAGCTTGAATAGCGGTACTTTGAATGTGACTGCCGGCATGGTGTTGCCAGGCACATTGAATTTCGTAATGGGCGCCGCGAACGCGCAGACAAGCAACAACGACAACAACAACAACATGGATAATGCGAGCGATGATTCGAACCCGGTGACCATTTACAGGTAATGCGAACGACAGCTGTGCCTATCGACCTTGCCAAATGGATCATTGATCGATAGCAGCACTAGGGGTGTGCACGAATAAGCAGCAAGCACTTACTAAATTTATAAGCTTAGATATATCGATATCAGTTAAATACTTTTACGATTGTATCGGAAAATGTCATAATCGAATTTTGAACTTTGATCTAATTGCGTTTTGCAGGTGCCGGGCTCCGATAGCGTCGCTCGACTGCATGGAGGAGTTCAGTGGTACGGGCGGTCATCTTGATTTCGGTATCGAATTTCTCACTATTATATAACCTTATAATTTTTTGTTCTTTTAGTTGAATACTCTTCGATTGCTTGGCTTGTTGTATTTTTATCTATAATTACAATATATAAACATACACAAATATACATTATCACAGACGTACGTCCAACACCCTAACTTGCGACTAGTGGTGCACGCGTATTGAGTCTTGAGACCGTTTGCCACACGATTCCACTCAAGTTTTGGTTCTGAAACCGGCACGAACCCCGCTTTATGGACTAACCATCGTTTCTTTATCCGATACATACTACTTGATATATATATATATATTATATATTATATATCAGTCAGTTGCTTGCACAGTTTGACTTTGAATTTTCTATCGATTCTACAATTAATGTAGACTTTATATTAAAGTAATTTCAATTATGTTTTTGCATTTTGAAAGTTTTGAAGTTCCTGTTCCCTGAAAGTGGTTTTCTTAGTGTTGATTTTTTGAATTTTGAGTTGTTCCATTTGCTGTTTGTTGCACGTCTTTTGTTTTTTGTATTTGGTTCTGTTGGTTTTTTGGCTTTTTTTGTAATGGGATCCGCTAACAATGAAATAATTTCCCGCCGCATGCTGACCGCACCCAATCCGTACCCGAACCCCGACCAACTGATCGATTTGTGGACCGACTGATTGCCATCATAGGCCGTTCAATAAGCCTCGGCTCAAATCCGGCGCTGCCGTTGCGGCATGGCTCGACGCCGACGCCAGGTTTGCGGTACAAGAATCTGGGCAAGAGCGGTCTGCGCATCTCGAATGTGGGCCTGGGCACTTGGCCGGTCTTCTCGCCGGGCGTCAGCGATGAGCAGGCCGAGTCTATACTGAAGCTGGCCATCGATAGCGGCATCAATCTCTTTGACATCTCCGAGGCGCACTCCGAAACGGAGATCGGAAAGATATTGCAGCGCACCGGTTGGAAGCGCACCACCTATGTGATCACAACCAAAGTGTACTGGAGCACCAAGTGAGTCCCCAATACCAAGACAACGATCAATCTTAAGTATATGCTCCTCACATCCCACAACAGATCCGAGGAGCGAGGCCTCTCGCGCAAACACATCATCGAGTGCGTGCGCGCCAGCTTGCAGCGCCTGCAGCTGAACTACATCGATATTGTCATCATTCACAAGGCCGATCCGATGTGCCCAATGGAAGGTGGGTAGTCTCAGCTTACCTAATACTTAAAAGCTTTATCTAACTATGTCTAACTCGCATAAATGGAACCACATGTCAGCTGAAGCTAATGAAATCTCTAACTCAAATTTGATTTGATAAATAAATCTGCTCTAATTTAGAGGCCAGTTTGAAGACCCATCAGCAATGCTGATCTATTCGAGTATGATTATATCAAATATGTCCGATTCCTTTGAACTCAGTCGATTCTCAATTGCTTTTTACGAAAGCATTAATTACATAAAATCCACTCTTTAGAGATTTAAAAAAAAAATTGGCACAGCCAATTCTGTAGAATTTAAATAATAGAAATGGGTGATCAATGTGTATAAGGAGTACTATAATTATTGGAAATAATTTTTAGAAATGTCTATAATTATATCTATATAAAATATACTCTTATTCTTTATATTATATAACTTTCATATTATATACCTAAACCTTATATTATACATCTAATAAAACGCCTATATTTAAGTAACAGCATAACTAACTAAATCTATAATTGATATAACTATATATACGTCTATATATATCACTGATAATCTATACAACAATCTTTTTACACCGAGATCTAACTATATTTATCTAATCTAACTATAGTTTGCCTCTTTTATTACACTTACTTATATTTATGCCTTTTTATCTCTGAACGTATATATATGTATTATTTATATCTGTACTTTTTAATTACAGCTATCATTATTTATGTCTGTTAGTCTCTTGCTAAATGTACACTAGAAATGTCTATACATCTACATATATCTAGCCCATATGATGCCTATGTCTATTACTGAGCTTCATGAAAAATGCCTGCTCATTACTACTTACTTTCTTATATTTATGCCAACATATATGACCATTTTTATAATTTACTTCAATTTGCATACTTATTTCATCGTTATTTTATACCTATTTTTATACCTATTTGTACACCTATTTCTATTCCTATTTTTATTCCTATTTTTATAGACATTTTATATCCATTTTTATACCTATTTTTATACCTATTTTTATACCTATTTTTTTACCTATTTTTATACCTATTTTTGTACCAACATTTTATTTCAATGTTTTATCATTTAAGTCAATTCTTATACCTATTTATATCTATTTTTAATACACATTTTTAGACTTTTTCTATGTCTATGCCCACGTCATTTATATCAATGTTTCTAGTTGTTTTATACCTATTTTTAAACTTGTGTTATGCCTGCACAAACGCCATTTATACCAATGTTAATACCTATATCTATTACAAATGCATAGAATTGTTATATATTTATCATTGCTCATCTTTATTACTGATTTTTCTCATATCTATATTTATGCCTTTCCTACCTTAAGCTTTTGCCAATGCCAAGCTACATTTATGCCTATCTGTATCGCTGACCCTTACTTGCAGAAGTGGTGCGCGCCATGAGCTATATCATCCAGCAGGGCTGGGCCATGTATTGGGGCACGGCCAGATGGTCGCAGGTGGAGATCATGGAGGCTTATACCAACTGCCGGCAGTTTAACTGCATCACACCGATTGTCGAGCAATCGGAATACCATATGTTCTGTCGCGAGAAGTGCGAGCTGTATCTGCCCGAGATGTATAACAAAATTGGCGTGGGTCTGATGGCCTGGGGCCCGTTGTCCATGGCGTTGAGCGACACGCAGAACGGGGATAAGCTCTTCCTGCCCAAGGGCTCGTTCAAGACGAAGAGCTTCTCGTGGACGGAGGATGAGATTAATCGCAATGTGAGTAGTGCGGATCATATTTTCTTGTGACTGCCAACTAAGAGATGTCTTGCAGGCTGCATTGTCGCCGCAGGGCAGCTGGGGCAAGGATCGCATCGAGGAGGGGCGGCGACATTGCGATCGGTTGCGGGACTTGGCCGCGCTGGCCGAGAAGCTGGGCTGTAGTCCGACCCAGCTATCGATCGCCTGGTCACTGAAGCACGAGCCCGTTCAGTGCCTTCTGCTAGGCGCCACCTCGGCGGAGCAGCTGCATCAGAGCTTGCAGTCGCTGCAGGTGAGTCAACTAGCTGCACTAGAAATAAACAGTTTACTGATGATGCCTTTGATGGCGCAGCTGTTGCCGCGGCTGTCGTCGAGCGTGATGCTGGAATTGGAGCGGATATTGGAGAACAAGCCGGTGCGACCGCCAATGATATCGACACTGGCGCTTCGGTGACAATCAGCCTGCCCGCAGGGCCCGCTTAGCCTGAGCGGCGGCGGACCCTGCGGTGCCGATTCGCCCAAGCACGAGGAGGAGGCGTTCATTGAGGAGGCGGATGCCAAGGAGGCTGCCAAGCAGGGTTTCTGTATTATTCAGTGACGAAAGGAGTCCTTAGATAATGATAATAAATTTTTGAAAGTGATTAGCAGTAAAACTAGCCTAAGTAGCAATACTATGACAACAACAATAAGCAAGCACGAGGTGCAGCAGCAACAGCAACAGCAGCAGCAGCAGCAGCAGCAGCAACAGCAACAACAGCACCAAATGCAACATTATCAGCAGCTACCCAATCCAGCTGCAGCTGAGCCTTCGGGTGGATCAAATGCCATGCAGCAGCAATTCGATTCGCTTAACAACAATGACATCCCGGCTGCTACCGGCGACAATCTGGAGGCATGCTCGACCAAGGGCCAGAAGCGACGCTCCTTGCTCAATTTCAAGTCCTTCGACTTTCACATCAAGACGCTCTACAGCGGCCTGCGTACGCCGGGCGCTGCTGGCCACAAAACGGAGGCGCAATGCCGCTCCGCCTCGTTGGGCGGCAACGCCAGCCTGGCTGTGGATGCGACTGCCAACAGGCGCATACCGCCGCATCTGCGCATCGAGTCCGTCGATCCCGATCCGCAGGGCCAGCCGGAGTCAGCGCAGCTGCTGCTCGACTATTCGCAGTCACCATTTACGCCGCGACACAACTCGGGCAGCCTGTTGCTGCCGACGATGGAGACTTATGGCGGCTGCTCCTCGCTGTCGCCGTACTATCTGTCGCCCTATATGATAGCCGGTAGCGGCGGGGGTCGTGCTGTTGGTGGTGCAGCAGCTGCGCAAGCGTCTGCCGAGGACGGCAACGCGAGCATACGTCGCTCCTCCACCTCGGACATTGTGTCCTGTCGACGACGCGGCTCAGCAAGCACCAACAGCAGTCGCAGGCCCAGCACCTCGGATCTGTTGAGGCGAGCGCGTGAGCGCCGCGGTAGCGAGGCGCGCATGGGACGCAGCGTATCACACAGCGCCATGCGCGGCGGTCTCGGTGGTGGCGGCGGTGGCGGGGCAGGCGGCATGGGTGGCAGGCGGACGAGCATGGCGTTCTAGAGACAGCAATCACCAAATCCCTGCAGATCGATTAAATCAGCTGACAAATGGCGCTTATGAATTTTTACTAACTAACACACACACACACACACATACGTAGATATGCCTCAACAAGAAGAAGAACAACATCTTTAAGTAAACAGTTTTCTTCCTGAACCGCAAAATTGAAAACACTTTAAGTACTTATATGCATATATTTACGACTATGTATACCTTAAAAAAATATGTAACACTCTAACAAAACAACAACAAAGAAAACCCAAAAAAAAAAAAACAAAAAAAAATTTACAAAACGACAAAAAAACAAATCATTTTCATCGAAATCCAAAAAAAAAAAAACAAAAAATTTTACACACAGTTCCTTCCACATCACGGAGAACTTGCTTATATATATATATATATATGTTATATATATGTTATATATATATATATATATATATATGAACTATATAACTAAATGCTTCTCTTGCTCGTGCCCCAATTTTTGATGACAATATTAGATCCTAACTGTAAACCAAGGAACACTGCTCTTAACGTTTGGTTAACTTTGTCTAGGATGCGCTTTTGCTTTACTACACACACACACACACACTTTTAAGAACATAAAACTTATGTGAATGCTCATATCAAATTAAAAAAAAAAAATGAAAAAACTGAAGCTTTTTTTATTAGCTAAGAAATTAACATAAACAAATGTTGGCAAGCAACAAACTGCATCAAATAAAATATATATAAATTATGAAAAAAATACATAAATTTTAGCTAATAACGAAAACAATTTAAATCAAATCTTATAGACATACTCATTATGTAGTTAAACAAATCAATTTAAATTTAAAAACAGCAACAAAAAATCAAGAATTTTTTTTTCTAAAGAAAAAAAAAACAAACAAACAAGATTTAACAAATGCCTTTTATTAAATGAAAAAAGTTTATATTTTAAATAATATTAAATGCCAATAATTAACTTGTTATCAAATTTGCCTCACACACACACACCCAAACACACGCACACACACAGTTTTGCAGTCACAGCCTTGAGATAAACTTATGCATTAAATAGATATATAATTAGCAATATATGCGAATACACGGCGTATACATAATGTATATTTACAAATACATAAACACACACAAACACAAATATATATACATATATAAATTCATTTATATATATATAAATATATATATATATATAAATATAAATATATATAAATATATATATATATATATATATATATATATATATATATAATTATCATTCAAGTACATAAAGTCTTTTCACATACGGACTGTGATTTCACGTAAAGTAAAATATACATACATACATATATATATATATATATATATATATATATATATATATATATATATATATATATATATATACATACACATGCACATATGTGCAGGTATATATATATAATAACAATATGATAACAATGCAAATAGTTTAAAATATTTTAGCCATAATCGAAAATGAGTTAGCAAAAGTTCATAAATTATACATATATATATATATATATATATATATATACATATATATATACATATGTATATATATACACTTTGCCTAACTGCATAAGAACTAAGAAATATTGAAATACTAAAATTAGCAACATTTACGATGTAGAGAACACAATGAAAACAGGTGGCCAACCGTTGACACTTTGTATTCACAATTAAAATGCGTTTGCGTTTGCCTTAACAAATTATCAGATAAAAGATAACAGATAACAGATAAAGTATATATACATGCATACACTATATAGATATATGTATATAACTGAATACATGAACAATTAATGCAAACGAAATCAGAATTGTTATAGCATCTATATATATATAGATGTACCCTATATATATGTAGTTAAGTCAGGCCGGTTTCCTCAATCCTCAGTTGAGCTGCCTGATTCGCTATCCTTAATGCTAACTGGTGCTTGAGAGATCGTGCCTAATCAACAAATAAGAAGCAGAATATATATATATATATATGCAAACGCGCAGAAAACCTTATGTAATTGATGATAGTAACAATTAGTTAAACAGATCAAATCAGATCAGATCAGATCAGATTAGATAAAGTACTTTTTTAATTACCTTAAGCAACATAAGATTCGCATTTTTTGTAGTTAATCCGTCCTCAGTAACGGCCAACGGACGACAAAGGGCGGGAATGCTCGCCTAGCAAATACCCTGTACCCAATACACAGTTTGTTTTCCGCCTCGCTTACTTTTTGTCTTCTTAGCTAGTTCCACACTTCAGACGACGACAGAGTTTATAAAGAGAATCTAATAAAAAGACACACTCAAAAGTTATATTCATAGACCGTAGTGCATCCAGAATATTAATAATTAATTGCAAAAACAAAAACTTCACATTTTACTATATAATAAAAATATATAAAAATTGAATTTAGCAATGATAAAGAAAAAAACAAAAACAAAAAGAGAAATCCCTTCTAGAATTTGCAATACGAAAGGCAACTAGACTGGCAGATGGCAAATAAGTAGCTTTATGGACTCATAATAGGTATAAGCATATATATACATATATATAATTTATATTTAAGCAAACTGATCGATAACCTGAGACGTCTATAAACCCGCTAACAACAATAACAGGGTATGCATAGAGGACATTCAGCGTCAATTGAAAACACATAGAAAACGTAAACTGCACTCACGCATGCCAGATGCCCTGTGCCCCGCCCCCATTTACCATAATGGGTATATACTGCCCGGGCAATGTGAAGATATATATATATATATATATACCATGCCTATCCATATACACGTATATTTCAGAGCTCTATCAGACATTTGGGTGCAGGGTTAAACCCTTTAGAAAACGTTTATACGACATACATATGATCGATAGTCGATGATCGATAGGCAATAGTCGATCGTTGACGATGCCAATGGAAAGCAATAACAAGCGATAGAAAGCATCGGTGAAAAGTTCAACTAGTAAATTAATAAAGCAATACCAGAAAAGGAGCAGGAAGAACAAATAGAAGAAGAAGCAAGTTTAAATTAAATTAAATAAGAACAACTTTGATTAACAAATGAACACAAAAGTTAGCGCAGGTGCATTATAACTGTTAATTTTTTTTGTCTGTTGTTATTAAAGCGTAGCTAGTCAAACTATAATTAACAAATTATGAATAAATCTAAGACAGATCGAACAGTTCATTAAATGCCAACTGTAACAAAGAGTAACAGAAAAGTATTAAAAAATTGCGGCATACAACAGCAACAAAATTATATATATATAAAATAATAATAAATAAATAATAAACAACAAGATAGAAGAAGAAGACAGCTAGTGAATAATCTAGACAACAAATTTTACTTTACACAAGAAGAGTGTTTAAACATATTCGAGCATAACAATAAAAGGAAATCTAACAAATAATAAGTACACACACACAGTCACACACCCACACACCCACACATACATATATAACTATGTATATATAGTATATATAATAACGCCAACAATTAACAAAAGAAATGCATTAATATCCAAACAAAATTATTTTCTTATCGAAACTAGCAGTAAAAAATAAATAAATAAATAAATAAAATATATAAAAAATTAAAAACAAAATTGTAGAAAAGAACAAAATATTGCATACGCCTAAAAACAAGTTGAAATCTTAAAAAACAACAACAAGATCATCTCAGAAAGAAATTAAGAAAATAAACTAAACTCAAAACAAAAACAAAAGAGAGACAAATTTATACTAAGTAAATTGCACATACATTTCTATATAAATATATATTTCTATATATATATAAATATATAGATATATATATATACAGCAAAATTGAGTGGCTTGACCAACAGCTTTGAGCTAAGCCAGATACCTTAACAAACAAAGGTCAAACTTAAGAACATTTTAAGCAAGCAACAAATTATATGAATCACACACACTTAAACACACACACAGACACATACATATATAAATATATATGTATTTGTACAATTGCTTTATAAGAACGGCGATGCATACATAAAAGAAGCAGAACAAGAAACACATAGAGCAAAAATCCTTTACACTTCACTTTGAAACTACATTTAATATTAAAATTCGAAAAGATAAAGAAAACAAAACTAAGACAAAAAAAAAAACAAACAAAAACAAAACGGTTATAGCATCAACGGCAATAACACAGCTCAAATTCTGAGAACTTATATAAAAATACAAACTCCTTTCTTTCAATCAAATTGCGCAATGATTTTCTTCAATCTAGAGCTGATGGGGCAGAGTAAAGGTGGCATCTGGCAGCTTTCAGCTGGACTCAATATTCTAGCCAAGTCTGGGGTAGTTCTTTAGCTAAGTCACGATCATGGTAAGTTTTTGGCCAGGTTATTTCTATCAGCCTGAAGCGATCAAATCTGCACTTTGGCTAAGCATTTCGAGCTCATCTCTGCATCGAATGCTCAGCAGATAAATGGAAAAGATAAATGGTAGATATGTCATATAGATATGACAGGCAGGCAACTCTCATATATGTTTCGAGTGTCTCTAACAGTTTACTTTATTTGTATCTTGACTTTACGGTGACTGCTGAGGCGCATATCTAATCTTACCTTGCTAAACAGTTAATTCAGATTAAGCTTACTTCATTTCTCCATGCAATCTGTTTCCTGTATTTCACTCTCTCTGTTTATAAATGCTTCAATATTTCTATCTCTCTCTCTCTAGCTATCTATCGCTTTTTTTCTTTTTCTTTCTCATTTTCTTATGCTGTTTCTCTCTTTTTCTAAACAATTTTCTTTATACCTGCTTTATGTCTATCTCTCCTGTCTCTGTGTAGCTTTTCTCTTATCTCTCTCTCTTTGTCTCCCTCGTTTTTTCTCTTTCTATCTCATTTTTAAATTGTTTCTCTGTCTTTCTATGCCATTTTCATTATTCAGTCATTCTCTCTGTCTCTCCCGTCTCTTTCTTGCTATCTTTTCTCTTATCTCTCATTCTCTCTCGCTCACCCTCTTTCTATCTATACATTTTGTCTATCATCTCTTTCTCTCTGTCTACCCTCTCTTTGTCCCTCTCCCCTCCTCTTATCATTTCCCTTCGTTAAGATTTTCCCTTGAACTTTGTCCATAAACCGAGCTCTGTTTGCTTTCGGGCACATTCAGTGGATTTTCTTTTATAATCTTATTTGCTGAGCACATTAAAATAAACAAAAATAATAACAACATGTTTTGTTGGCATCCAGGAATATTGTCTTAGAGTACGTAATGTCTGGGGAAATGAACTCAGAGCTTGCTTCTTCGGGCAAAGGCCATTATTTGTGCTCGATAGGTGGGGCCGAGACGCAGTGCCTCTAGCTGCATGCATTCAGTCTCCAGGGCATCGAGCAGTTGTTGGCGCCATGGATGCAGCAGCAGCTTTTTGGTGCTGCACAGCGAGACGTTCGGCAGCCGCGAGTGCTGCTCCATGCGCTTCCAGAACTCCTGCTCATTGGACACCAGGCTGGAGATCATGCCGTGCTGCAGTGCCGCCTGGCCGTTCAGTCGCTCACCGAACAGCAGCAGCTCAGCTGCTTTGCTCCGGCCCAGCAGCTGGGGCAACGTCCAGCTAGTGCCGCCCTCGGCGCACAGGCCCAGCTGCGAGAAGGGCAGCCAAAACTGGGCAGATTCCGTGGCATAGATAACGTCGCACAGCGCACAGATGACAACGCCCAGGCCAACACAATTGCCCTGCACCAGGGCCACCAGCACCTTGCGGTTGTTCAGAATCTTCTTTACCAGCGCCTTCATCACGAAGTTCGAGGCACGAAAGTGCACGTCCAATGCCTCGGCGCCGTTCTTGCGTTGCAGCGCCAGCAGATCGGTAAGATCATTGCCCGATGTGAAGGCAGTCGAGTTGCCCGTCAGCACCACGATGCTGACCATCTCGTCCGCATTGGCCACGTCCAAGGCGCGCAGCAGCTCGTAGATGGTGCGACGGCGCAGCGCATTCTGCACAGCAGGTCGATTGAATTGTATCTCCAAAAGCGAGCCGCGACGCGCCACCCGCAGCTCCTTGAACGTATTGAAATTGGTCGCCGGAGCAGCGCTTCTACCTTCACTCATGGCAACGTTGGAAAACAGACTAGTTCTAGGGCAGCGTTTCAGTTTATTAATTGCTGTGTGGGCTAAACGCAGCGCACAAGACAATAAGCTTCGGTAAACACGAACCGATCTACAAGCATGCAAGTGAGCATATAAACACGCATACATACACACACACACATACGTCAATAGTTGTCGGTTATCACCATCGACGCTAAGTCGAGAGGGTCGCTCAGCAGCTATCGCAGATGTCGCTCAATCCAAAGTTCAGTTCCCCAGCAGCAAGAGCACCTTCTCCTTCTCTCTTTCCCTATTCACCTCTCCTTCTCCTCTTTCTTCGCCTACTTAACCAACAACACGAACAACTTGAATTCCATAAAAGAGCTGAATATAATTTTCATGTTCTTCAACAACACAAAGCACCGACTTCGAAATACCCTTTACCAAATGTTAATCAATATCTCTCCTTAAGAACATATTTTAGCGGAACTTAGTTAAGGGGTTTCGTCTCGAACTTCATCTCTTAATCAGCAAACTAGAAATTTCTAAATTGGATTTTTAGTTTGGAATTATGCAACAGTAGAAAAGATTTTAAGTTAAATAATATAGGAATAGGCATAGTAATCTAAATAAATAAAAATATACATTTGAAAATTCTAGTCTTTGAAATGTGCAGACAACTCCAACAAGTGCTCTGAAGAATGCCCTCAGCTGGCTGCTACAAACACGTTAAAGCTCCACTTACAATTACAGTGTATAAAAACTTGTTTGGAGAGTGTATTATAAATCTGTAACTGCATATTTTATATGCTATGTATAAAGTCGTATGCAGTCAGCAGAGCCAATGCGTGGTACAGAAAGAGAGACAACACCCACCAGCCGGTTGCATGAGATAGAGATATGAATGTGTAGCTCGTGCAGCTGAGCTGCTTGTGGAGCGTACGCAGTGTATATAAAACATGAGTGATAACTGATCTTCGGCAATAATGAAAACAAACCGAGATTACAAATTGCGAATAATATAATATATAGACTTTGTTGTTCCTTTAACTTCTTGACTTATTATTTTGTGAATATTAAAAGGAAAAAGATACTTTACTTCAATGATTCAGTTGCCAATCTAGCACCATTTTACAAATGTAAACATCTAATGTATGCACACTTGGTTGAGCCATGCAAAGGTCATCTCTAAGAGCTGACATTCGTTAGAGAGGCACGTAAAATAATTCCTATACTAATATTAATTTAAGAGCAGTGGGGATGGGCTTTCGACAAGTTCTTGGCCAACTGCAACGCCGGGTCTGTGTATTTTCTATGTCCCAATTAGTGCTCATCTAGGTGGGAGAACTTTTTGCGTAGCTTCTCGCGTCGCTCCTTTTTGACGTTGCGCCAGGGCTTGACTGGTGCCTCGCCAGTGACCAAGTTGCCATCGTTTGCCAGACGCACATGTGGAAAGTTGGTGCGGCCTTTTACATGCGCAACGCTCGGCTTCGAGGTGAAAAACTGTTGATCTAGTTCCTTGGACGTGCTCTTATCGATCTGTGAATAACATACATTTAAGTTAGGGTATAAAAACGTTCAACAAGCTGGAAACTTACGCGCATGGCACGTTGCTGTTGTCCGGGCAGCTGTGATTCCTCAATAGGCTTACGTTGACGCTCTGGAAATATGTGATACTCGGACTGAATAACAGAGGGTGGGCCAAGAGCAAATAGCAGTTTGCCATTGACGTAATCCTTCAGTACATAACGAGCTGACCGTGCCTGATCGGGTTGGCCATTCGAAGTCATGAAACCGCGATTATCTGCGAAATGAATAGTTGAATTCAATCTGTAATGTGTCAACTTTCGAAGTATTACTTACAGCCATAGGCAAGCAACAGCTCCTCAGAGAACGGCGGACGATCCGGATCCTCGCCTTCTAGGGGCTTGGCTATCACAATACCATACTTGTCCTCGAGAACATGGCGTGGAATACGCTCGCAGAGCAAATTTACGGCGGGCACATGATCGCGCATTTGATCAATGGGCAGTATGCCATTGAGTAACATGTCAGCCTTGGTGAGCACAAAGCTGGGCATCACCAGACCGGGACAATCACAGAGCAAAATATCATTGTCCAAGAAAAGCGTCTGAAAACGTTTTGTCTTGCCGGGCGTCGCAGATACCGAAACCTTCTTCACAGTCATCAATGAGTTAATCGTGCTGCTCTTGCCCACATTCGGATAGCCCACCATGCCGATGGTTACATGCTGTGCAGTGTGCCTCGGACCCGTGTAGATGTGACGAAGGAACTCAATTAGCTCTGTGCGTGACAGCAGATGTGCGCTGTTCTTATCCGTGGGCAACCTGGGCAGCTTGGGATCTGTTACCATAGTCGGTTTTGCTTTCATCTTATTCTCTATGGCGTCCAATGTGTGCTCGACCGCATTCAGTGACTCTTGAATCTCCTCAGCCGCTTCGCGTAGCTGCTTAAGCTCCAGCGCCGATGATGGCGAATCAACAGCATGTTTGGCGGCCTCAGCTTCACGCTTTAGCTCCTCCTCAACTAATGTGGCGGAGTAAAAGGCTGTGCGTATGCCCTCACAGTCGAAATATTGTGCCCAGTGTTGTCGCTGCTCCAGCGTTAGCAAATCCGATTTGTTTACTAAGATCATATTGAGTTTGTTACTGTCCACCTCTTTGACATACCGCTCCAGGTCGACGCTGCGAAAAAGCAACGGATTACGTGCATCCACAATCTGGACAACAACATCGGAGCGCTCAACGACACGCCACAACTGGCGCCAGAATTCCAAATTCTTTTCGTATGGCGTCATAAGGATCTCTTCGCTCTCCTGGAGCAGCGCCAAATCACGACGCCAACTAAGAAAGGCTTCGTTTTCGGCACGCTCCAAATCATCAGCGCTGGTTTCTTTGGTCCATTTGGGACGACGTGGAATTTTCAGCTGATCACGATGCTCTGCATGCTTTTGGTGCATAGTCTGTTCCTGTGTCTTGCTAAGCAGACCCACACGCTGTTTCGGATTAACAAATGTAATGTTAAGCTTCTCGGCCTGAAATTCTGTGCCAGCCAGTTCTGCAGTGCGCAAGAATGCATTGAACGACGACTCTTCGGTTACAGACGAGAGATTCAAGCGGCCCCAATCATAACCATCCTGCAGCTCTGTTGTGTGCAGCTGCGTGTAAATATATACATATGCATATAAATGAAATTAGTTAAATGCATGGGATAACGAAATTTACTACGCACCATTGTGTCATTGTCCACTTTGCGGCGTGGTGTGTGGCCAAAACGATCTTTAATTAGCTGGCGTCCCAGATTGGTGCCAGCTTTGTTCTTTTTGCCCATTTTGGCAAAAGGATAATGGTCTCAGGTAAAATTGAATTAATAAAAACAAAACACGTGCAACTGTGTAAGCTATGTCTTTGGATTTTACTTCGCAATTATCGATAATTCTATGTATTTGGTATTTATGCAGTGCAATATCAAATTAATACTAAATCGCTGTAATCGGTATTTTGTGACACCTAGTATTTTATCGTTTATTTAAATATGCGAAGCGAAGTTGTTTAAAATAACTTATAATACAAATTAAAGAAATTTAACTGTACATGACATACCTTTATCAGTTCTCCCTGTATACCCAAAATAGTAGTAGATATCGTATTCCATATATATATGTAAATGTGTGTGTGTGTGAGTGTAGTTCAGTGGCAATGTACGTTTAAAATGTGTTTAATTTTTTGGTATGGCATCGCAGTTTGTTCGAAGTTTCACAATATTCAAAAATAATCCTACGTAAAGTACACTTAACTGTTACACTTAAAAAAATGAGTGGCCGTTATTTGTTGTCAGTAGATAATAAACATAAGAAATACAGTTAATAAAACCTCTCATCGTCATCATTCCAGACAATGGGCCAGACGGCATTACGGGCACAGATGCCGCCCAATGCCTTGCAGAATGTATTGAAGGTGCTCGACTTGCTAAAGCCGAGAATCTCGCGCTCCTCGTAGATGCGGTAGGTGAACGTGCTCTCGTACGTGCCCACAAAGTGGCGGGCATAGGCGCAGATCAGCTGATCGACTATGGCCACACCGCCATCCTTCAGCTGCTGTCGCTGCACATTCGACTCCGGCGTAAAGTGCACAAAGCGGAATCTATAGAAGAGCTCCTTCAGCTCGAGCAGCTCATATGGCGTCGCATCGCTGGCCACAAACACCGTGGTCAAGTTGAATGCACGCAGCAATTGCTTTATCTGCTGTGCCGCCGCCTTGAGTGTGGGCGTGGTTGATTCCCGCGACCTCACGAAGTCGCCACGTCGAAGATGGGCGCACAAGTAGTCGCCACCGCGTGCATCGCGCTTGGGTCGCTCTAGTTCCCACATGGCGGGTCGTTGCACGCCGGCCGTTGTCTCCGTGGTACTGAGCGACATAAGCCTAAAGTCTGCGGCCACCTGGTTAAGGGACTGGGCAAAGCGCATCGAGCGCCGCGCTAGCCAAAAGTGCTCGTCGCCCCAATTGTCGTGCAGAACGGTCTCGGCGCTGAGCACCGCATAGACGCGCATGTCGTCGGCATCTTCGACACCTGACGTGTCCTCATCAATAGCCTCGCGGAGCATGCGCTGCAGCAGGCCAGCACTGCCTTGGAATCGCACACAGTGATAACGGCCGTAGCGTAGAAGTCGTTGCTGCAGCAGCGGACCTCCACTGATGGAGTTCTCATTGCAGGCTTCCATGCGATGGCCATTGGAGTCATCGCTGGCACCTGGTGTTATGCGTTCGTACTTGTCCCGGAAAATACCCTGCTCCTTCATAATTTCGTAGTGTGTCAGTCGAAAGGCCTGGGAGACGTGGACGTAGGGCGGCGCTGGCATCCCGAATTGGCGATATTCAGCCACGAACTCGTCGTAGTCGAGGACTGGCGCGTAGCGACGGAGACTATCTAAATCGAAGAAGTTGCGCCACATCAGATCGCTCTGGCCCAGGCCATGTGAGTGCCAGTGATAGAGACGTGGCCAGGGCGGTAGGACGAGTCGGACATTGCGAAAACGTTTGCGGTGTCGCAGGCGACGTACAAAAACCGCCATGCGTATGTACACATCACGACGCAGATTGAAGCCTTCGGAGATGTTGACATCGTAGAGTATATACACGGTACCACGCAACGGCAGTATGGAGCCTGGGCAGGTGTCCTTGGCGGGAAGGCGCCAAAAGAGGCGGCTTTGGCAGAAACTGTTGTTCTTCAGTTGACTGGGTTTAGCTATCGTTGTGTTATGCGGTGGTCGGCCAGACGCAGCCTGTGAAGCAGCGACCAAGAGCAGAACCAGCACAAGCTCTGACCACTGCACTGGCCACCATCTTTGCATTATTAGCCGCTTTACACACTAAAATAGGCGCTGGCTTTCTGCAAACCAAGAACTCGGGTTTTGATCTTATATCGATAGTAAATCAACTAAAAATTGAGCTTCAGAAAAATAATTTGTGTACTAAAAAAACTATCGATACTACTAATACTATCGATGCAGAATCAACACTGAACAAAATTTCAAATGAATTATGAATTTGGAAATCAATATAAATGAGTTAATTTAAACATATAATTAATTAATTAATTAATTAATTAATTATTTTTTTAACAAATGTGAAAATATGTTTTGTTATTCTATGTTTATTTCTATCAGTCGAGAATTTACCGTATTCGTGTGATATGTAGATCTACCAGGAACTTGCAATAGTATCGCAACTGCACAGATAGTTTTTAATTATTGTAAATATCGATAACTGCTAGGTAGACGACACTGCTGGTATCACTCAACTCAAAGCGGTACACGTGCGAAAGCTTTAAATTGTTTCGTTTGAATTTTTGTGTTTTTCTTATGGTTAAGAAACATAAAAAAAATTAGCGTGATGAGCTCACAAAAGCTTGAATACGATGCCAGCCTTGGCGGACATGTAACACTGCCCAGTCATGTGGCCACCTATCATTATGCATCTGGACTTCTTCAGGAGATCAAATCTATGATCGCAGATGCCCAACTGCCTGCCAGCAGTAAGCTTATTTTTCAAACGCTGCCAAAGCATATGCGCCGGCGTGCCATGTCCCACCATCCTAAGCGCCTGCCGCGTAAATACCGTTCCGCCCACAATTCTCAAATGAGTAAAGCGGGCAATCAGCCTGTAAACCATAAGCGCCCATCCCGTAAATATCGCCGACGTCCAAAAAATCTGCTAAATGAATATATCCGACGACAGCGGAAGATCAACTGGCTAGAGACCCACATTTGGCATGCCAAGCGCTTTCACATGATTGACCGCTGGGGCTATCGACTGCCCTATGCCAGCTGCGATAAAACCTACCGGGCATGTTATCGTGCCAGTGCCGAGCACTGCCTGCTACAGGACATTTCTTTTTATAGCTGCGTGCAAATGCAGGGCACTGTCGACCACCTGCGTAATGGCTTCGGGCGACTCACAAGTCCAGACTGTGGACTGGGCATAGCCGCAAAGACATATTTGAGTGGACGCCGCGAGGGCAGTATTCAGCTATTCGCCGATGGTCAGTATCCGTCGGGGGCACTGCACTGTGCCAGCTTCATGTGGCGCCCCGAAGAGCAGCCGGAGGCGCAGGCACAGCGGACTCTGTGGCTTTGGTTGCATCCTGCTGCCGTTGAGGCGACCACTTCCCAACTAATTCAAGTATTTCAGCTTAAGTCCACAAAACAGGAACAGCTTCCATTGCCCGCTGAATCAGACGAACAATCGCCGCGTTTCGTGACACACACCAAGGCGTTCGAACGGAACAAAAGCTATATCAATAAAGATACCGGCATGGAGATGATGATCTTGAATCAGGAATTCAATCGTTTTCGTCTGACTGGGCCTCGCTCTCAGTGCGTCCTGGCTGCCAGTCTACGTGTTCACCGTCAAAACAGTTCGACATTATCCAAATCGAAGGAACTGCTGGATGCATCCCATGATCTGCTAGATCAGGCTGATTACTGTGAGGCTGCCCTGCAGTTGCGTTCGCCCAGTGAAGTCTTATCCAATTTGATTCTTAGCGTAAATGTGATCGATCCGCGTCTGCAGCGACCCAGTAAGCGCACGAAAGCGTCCAATCCGGCAGCTTCTGCGGTCAACTCAACTCAGTTGCTTATGATGCAGCCCGCTAGTCCGCCCTTCAGCGACTTATGGGATCCGGAGCTGCGTGTGCGTCTCAGCGGACAAATGATGTTGACACATCAATACAATCAGCTGCGTCAAAAGCACGCCATAGTGCCTGGCGAGCCGTGTGCCTTTGAGGAGCAGATGCAGCCAATACCACTGTTGCTCATTCAACGTCCAGGATCGCAGCAAGCGAACTACAAACGTTTGGGCTATGCTGCGGGCTGGGATGTAATTGCACCCGCTCGTTACGGAATGGCGCTCTGGCAGACGCTTATCATGTGGGGCGCCCGACCTGGTGGACTGCGTGAATTCGAATCGGTAGCAAGAGAGTTGGGCGTCGATCATCATCTACCTGATACTGTGACTGGTAAGTTTCTGTTAGCTCTTTTAGACTATATATAGAATGAAAATTAGATCTTTTATCTTGCTGCTAGGTTTGGAGCAGGCAGCGAGAGCTTCTTTGGAGCGACGTGCCCGCTACTTTCGTCTGCCGCCCAACAAGCGCTGCAACTATCGCAAGCTGGCGGTGGTCAGTCCATTTAAAGCGCCATGGCAATCCCTGGTTCGTGACTGGAATCTGGAAACTTCAACGTCGCCGAAGAGCTTCTATGTGATGCGTGATCGCGCAATGTTGCAGCGTCTGGATAAATGCATGCGCCATCGAGAACAATTCCCGGATTGCCTGACTGACAATTGCCTCATCCAAGTGGAATTGCGCCTGCATACGCGGGGTAACTTGGAGAGTAATGCATTAATTTGCCTGCCTTCACGCCTCGACTGGAAACGCTACTGGCGGCAGTTAAAGCATGATAATCAGGAGCCGGTGCATACTGAACCCCTGCTGTCCGATCTTAACGAACGTTTGCGCAAGGAATTGAGGCTGGGCCACAAGCGCCTGCTGAAGCGCTTGCGAGCGCGTCGTGTGCGCGAAAAGCGACGACTGCAGGAGACAAGCACGCGACGCGTTCACATAAGGCCTGCCAAGACTGCGTCACTAGTGAGCGAGCAACTAACCAAAATGTGCAGCCTATGGCTACCGACAGAGCCCTCCGAGACGCACGACAGCGTGCGCCGGCAATGCAGCCGCGAGGTGTTTGGCTATGTGAGCTGTGCTGGCTTTAGCTTCGTGGAGGCAGCTGTTTGCGGCGTGGGCTACGTAACGGCCAATGGACTGCGACAGCTGCTCGCAGCGCGCAAGGCAGACACAGCCGGTCGCTCAAGACAGCCGCTGCTCTGTCTACTGCGCAATGCGAATAGTCGCGACTATCGATTCGCGCGCTTGCAAATCAATCTCAACTTGGCTGCTGGCGTTTAGCTTTAGATATAGATATAACAAGCGTTGAATAGATAAATATGTATGTTTTAGACTCTAAACAAATACCCCATTAAAAGCCCATTAAGAAAGACAACTTTGGGAATTGTTGTACATATTTAATACTAATTTTATTCAATTTAAAATTACTTGTATGCCATTTCTTTTAGTTCGTATGTAATTCATGTGTGTGTCTCTGTGTGTCTGTGTGTGTGTGAGAGTATGTGTCTGTGTGCTTGTGTGTGTGTAATGCTACACTCGCGATACGATCTGCTGGCCCCTAAGAGCTCGCAGAGCCTGTAGACTGAGTGAGAAGAGAGTGTGTATTCGTGTCATCTGCGAACTGAATTCGCGTTTGGAAATAATTTTGGTATCTAAAATGCGACAATGATTTAAAAATTGCTTATAACACTGAATTGGGTTATAGCTTCGCATATATACTCAATTGTCTCAATTGTTGTTCGTCTTCTTGTTGTTAATATTATTTTGTAATTATGTATTTATTTAATGTTAATGGTTATGGGAAAATGTATATTAAATGCATGTAAATTTTGCTTAATGCTTTCATATATATATATATATATATATATATATATATGTATATATATGTTATATGCATACATATATATGTATATATATGCATACATATTTATATGTCTTGTATTGATTTACTTTAAATTGTTTCTTTAGTTTTCTTTACTGGAATCGCCATTATATGCATTTATGTATACACCTATATGGAATATATATATATGTATCTATATATATATATATCTATGTTGATGTACGATGTATATAATTCATCTATGTATTCATTGATCTTTTCTGTTATGCTTCGTATTTCTTTTAGCTTGTGCGTTAAGTTTTCCATGAATTGTTGTTGATAGTTGTGCGGATATATCCGATGAAGCGATCGTGTTGTTGCTGCTGTTGTTGTTATTGTTGTTGATTAGATACAGATAGAGATACATAATTGCATTATGCCTAGAGACGCGTTCATTGTTAATGTCACTTATAATTATACAACTTAGTTGAAACATTCAATAATTAATGTTGTATTGTTGCTGTTGTTAATGTTATTAAAAATACATAAAATATGATCTTATGTTAAACTAAATACTTTAAGAAAAAACAATTAGATATACGATGCACATATATATATGATTTGCATACCAAATGATGTTCCCATCGATCTGCTCTGCTCCGATCAGCATTCATTCCTTATCGTTTATATATATATATATATATATATATATGTATATATATATATATATATATATATATATATATATATATATATATATATATATTTATCGATTACTAAAAGCTACACAAATACATGTTTAACTGAATTTGATTCGCCATTGAAATGCTTAAGTATGTATATATATATATACATACTTATACATATATATATATCCATTCATAACTGAGCACTCGCTGTTGAAAGAGAGTTGGATTAGAGTGCGCCGAACTACTTACGACTTGACTACATGTTATATTTGATTTGAATTCGAGATTTCTTTGCTTGTGTACGTATGTATGACATATATATATAAATATATGTATATATGTATATATTGATGAGTACAAGAATGTATAAATAGATGCATTTCACAATGACTTCTAAGGATTGGATTCCAGAATGCCACATGCATAAGACTTGCACAGTATAGCTATACATGAACTATATATATATATATATATATATATATATATATATATATATGTATGTATGTATATATATGTATATATTGGTACATACGTATGAGCAGTACAAGAGACACGAGGCAGTGTATATAAGTTGCCAACAAAAAAACAATAAAAAACATGCAACACATGAGCTCAAAATTTGATATCTTCCTTTGTTCTCTCGGGAAGCATATTTCCATATTTTATTGTTTGTTTTTTTTTTCATATTTTTTTTGGTCTTTGGCAAAAGGTAATGCCAATTGTGAGCCAGTTTTAGTGCTTGATGTTTAATAAGTAGTTGTAGCTGTCGCTTGCTTGCTTGGAAAGAGTGTTAGAAAAGGAGGACTCGTGTTTGACCCCGCCTTCGTTCGCGTTGTTATCGTTCGTATATATATAAAACATTTGAAATACTTTGAATTTGGTGGGTTAGTATACATATATTTAAAGATATACGTTGCATATCCTTAAAACTGGTTCTTAGCTTGTAAATTGTAAACGTGTTCGCTCTCGCGTGCCATTTCCTAAATGCGCATTCAGTAGTTGCTGCCTCTACCTCTTCCTCTTATTAGCTTTTCGGGGGAGGGGACATTAGAAAGTGTTCGGGCGGGCGAACCACAGACACATGCGACAATAAACTCTTTGCTTGCTCTCATAATTTCATTGTTTTTGTTTTTTTGTAGCTTTTACATACAAGTTTCAATTATTACAATTACTATTTATTTATTTTGTTACTCATTTAACATCACTACTAATAATCAAAAAATGGACATTTATAAACTTTTATTTATATATATTTTATATATATATATATGTATTCGTGTATATATATACATATACATATATGCATATATGTAAATATTAAAAATGTTTTGTTTTTGTTTTTGTTTTGTTTGGCCTTGTGATGCCTTGCAACATGTTTTGCAATTTCTTGTTGATTCTTTGTAATTTTGAAATTTTTTATTATTTTTTTTTTGAATTTGTGTTTCCAAAAAAGTAGTAAAAAAAGGTAAAAGTAAATGATGCCATGCAAATAATAAAAGTAAATCGCATTCAAAGTCAATAAACAATATTCATCACAGTTTGTTGTTGTTGTTGTTGTTGTTCTGTCCTCGGCTTTGTTTTGCGATTAAAGAAGAAATCGTAGAGCCCGCACAAAAAGTGTTTCATAAATTTCAAAATGCTCACAAGCAAAACGCACTTCGGGGCATACCAAAAACTCAACCTGGCTATAGTTGGCCAATAGCTTTTCTGTGTGTTTGTTTGTTTGTTTTGAATCAACTGTACCGCAGTTGATTGTAACGCGAAAAGTAAACAACCTTTTTGTATATATATCTACATATATATGTATTTTGTTTGCATTATTTTTACATTATTGCAGCAGAAATGTAATAACAAAAGAACAAACAAAAAGATAAAATTCAAATACAGAGTTAAAAATAACAGTAAAATATAAATATGCTGGTCGAGAGAGGGGCAGGGGCAGGGGAAGACAGGAGGGGGTTAATTAAATATATGCATATATATAGATGTACATAAATTAATAATTAACATACTATGTGCTGACATATAAATATTATTTCCCTTTGCTTCACATCTGACTAAAAGCAAACGCAAAGAAATCAAAATTAATTCAAGAATTGTTGCAGAAATGCATTCAAAATGTAAACGCTATGACTTAGTTCTTAAGTTTTCCATGCAGCCCACATGTCACAAATATGTAATAGTAATGAAAAAAAAAAACAAATTATATATATATATATATATGATAAATTATAGAACAACAAGCGATTCGCAAAGCATGTTTCCTACTTTACGCCTAAATCAATTCGTCAACAATTTGCAATTTTGTCAAGTTTCATTCAAAGAATTCTCGTTCGTATTTGTTTCGTTTGGTTTTGTATTTTTATGTGATAGTTGCTAGTTGTTAATCCATTTGGTATTTAGCATTAATAAAGGTTTAAACATTTTTTTTTTGCTTTTTTATATTTTTTGGTATACCACGCACAATGGTCCAATCTCGTCCTTTGGGATTTAGCTCACTTTTGATACAACTCGTAAATTTGTTGCTGTATTTTGTTTTGACATTAATTTTTTTGTATTTTTTTCGGTTTTTTTTTTTGGTTACCTTTGAACTTAGTTAACCTTCACGCGTACTAAAACATATACATATACATATATGTTTTGTTTTGTTTTTTCTTTCGGTTTTTAATATATATTATATGCAATAAGAAACTAACTTTAAATGTTTTACTTGCAGTTTTCGGTTCGCTATAATTTGTTGTTTTTCTTTCTTTCATTTTATCATTTTTTTCTCTTACTTTCATTTTCATTTCATATTTATTTGGTTGCTGTTTTTGTTTTGTTTTGTTTTTGTTTTTGTTTTTATTTTTGGTGCATTAATAACCTTTCTTTGTGGGTTTGCCTACAGCCGTCCAGTTAGAGCAGCTTACTCCAAACGCGCCTTGTAGGTGGTCTTCCAGATCTCGGCAAGTGTCACGGCGCTGTGGAAGCGGTGGAAAATGCAGAGGGGCAGTGTAATGCGCTGAATGATCGACCAGGGCACAAATCCGTAGAACTCCAACTGCACCTATATTTGGAGGGCAAAAGAATTCAATTAGTCGGGCAAATAAGCACAGCTGCCCACAATAACAACATGCAGCTATAGACTAACATAGCAACAAGAAAATTAATAATAATAATAATAAGTAAAGAGCAGAGCGAGATTAGCTCACTGCAAAGCAAAGCCAAGCGATCATTTCTAATTGGCTGCCATGACATGTGCAACTGGAAATAATCCAAGAAACTTTGATTGAAGATCAAAGATAACAGTAAGAAGCCAAGGAAGCCAAAGCTCAGCTGGATCTAAAGACAAATGGATTAATGGAATCCATCCAAAATACTTTGATTGAAGATCAGAAATGAAAAATAATAGTTCCAATAAGAGCCCAATGATCAGCTAGATCCAAAGACCAATAGGTCAATGGAGTCTAGACTTTTGTGTAGCAGGCTGGAGCTGCTGGCTGACTAAGCTCCACTCAAGGCTCAAAGAGGCTTAAAATGATAGCAAAAAAAATTTAAAAAAAATATTCTAACATGCAATACAATCAGAGCTGTTAAAATGAACACAATAATATATATATATTTAAATAATTTATACAACTAATTGGAACAGATCTGATTACAGCAAAGACGCGCTTTTTGTGTTTCTGTTGAGGCTAATAGCAAGAGAAATAGAAAATCTTGTGACGTGAACGTCTAAAGTTAACGGGCAGTTAATATTTTGCACATATTTTGACAACAGAAACAGAAGAAGACAACGTTTGCGACAACAACTACAGTATCGAATGACACATAACGAATAGAACGAGTAGAACGAACGAGAGCGTTAATCGTCTTACTTAACTCAGTCTCGCTTACGTACATATCTACTTACAGGATTGGCGAATACTTTTTGAGCTTCGAATGTGTAGATGGCAAACATGGCCACGTTGCAGATGAGCAAGAAGGTGACAATCTGACGGCCGGGCTTGCTGCGGTCATGTTCCGGCAAGTGGACGCGACGGCGCGACACATCGGCTATGAAGAGCAGCTGCAATATGACCTGGAAGACGGCAACGCCGCCTGTGGTCGTCACCAATAGGCTCGGCTCACTCTCCAGCACCTTGAGGCTGCCGGCAATGATGCTGAACACGGAATAGGTGAACAGGCCAAAGGCAGAGATGCGCAGCAAAATGTCATTCAGATTCGATTGTTCCTCGCAGCGGAACTTCAAGTTCTTCACCCTAAGGCAGAGAGAGAGAGAGAGAGAGAGAGAGGGAGAGAGAGAGAGAGAGGGAGTACGTATGTTATTTCAATTAACCCCGAGCTCGCTTCGGTTACGCACCTGATAAAGCCCACTATGATGGCCAGTATGGCAAAGGCCATTAGAATGCAGTGACTGGCATCGGCCAGGTATATGGCCAACAGCGAGAACTGCTGATGACGCACCAAGACGAAGAAGAGTATCAAGCAAATCAGCGCGCCCACCAACAGCAACAGACCAAAGAACAGACCCTTCGACGAGCCAACGCAGTCGACGCGTCCGGAACGTGCCTGCTGCGCCATGGCAACGGCTCGACGGGACAGCATCACCTCGAGCCGATGCTCGAGATCCTCATCGTTCAGCCTGCCCGGATAGCGACCGATGTGCTTCCACATGACATACAAAACGACAGCGCCGATCAGCGAGTACTCAATGATAAACGGATACAGATATGGCGCCGAGTCATAGACGATGGTACCCATAATGTCAATGCGTCCACAGGCGGTGGAGTTGAGTGTGCCAATGTTGGAAGACAGCGCAGCCGGGTATATATTGTCCAAGCTCTCCAGATTCTCGAAGGCGATCAAGCCGTTGGCCTCCTCGTGCGACAGATCCGAATACGTTTGGAAGCTGTTCTCCATGCCGGGGCCAAACAGATTGTTCATAATGTTCACGGCGCTCTCGGTGCTGCTGGCGGCCATGGTTGGGCTCGGCGCGGTGCTGGAGACCAGATTGTTGATGAACGAGGAGACGCCAGATGTGGCAGCGGGCAACGTTGTCGCGGACACATCGACGGGCGCGTGGCTAGAGGGGGCGACGCTGGAGAAGATGCGCTCCAGACTATTGAAAGGCGTTTCGCTGGTCGTGCTAAAGGCGTCGGCGGCTGTTGCAGCGCTGCCAAATGGTATGCCGGTGGTTGATGTGGTGGTGGTGGTGGAGGTGGTGGTGGTGCTGCTGGGGGTGCTTGTGCTGCTGCTGCCGACGGTGCTGGTGGCAGCTGTGGTGCTAGTGATAAACTTCTTCAGCTTGCGGGCCATAGTAGTGCTGTGCCATTGATAGCCGGGTGTGGTGAACGGTGCCCGGGTGGTTGTCGTTGTGGTGCTGCTGGTGGTGCTGCTAATGTCGCCGCCCATGCCCAGACTCTTCGAGATGCCGTCGACCGTGTTGCGCACCAGCTTGGACAGCACATTGTCGCTCTTGTAGACGTTCTTGGGCAGCACATCCTCACCGTCCAGCACCTCGAACTCGCTGTTGGGGCCCGTATGGGTGCGCAGGACGGTGCCAGCATGACGCAGCGCATGCTGCCTGATCGAATGGGCAATGGACGAGGCTTCCGGATCGGCTTCGCGCTTCTGATGATAGATGGTGATCTCCAGCAGCGACTCCTTCACCAGAGTGCGTATCCACACACAGATGTTGGTGGCCACCACGTGCATCAAGCCGAAGCGGGCGATCACCTTGAACCGGTGTATGTTGAGCTGCAAGCGATGCGCATTGAGAGACAACGATCAGGAAAATGTTAAGCGAGCCGCGTTCGGGACCAGGGACAGAGATAGACAGAGAGAGAAATAGACAGACAGAGAGAGAGAGAGAGAGAGAGAGAGAGAAAGAAAGAGAGAGAGCGAGTAATGCGCTGGCGCAGACTTGAGTACGGAAAGGAACCGGTTGCTAGCCGGTGCTACCCGGCGTTGTCTGTCAGTTGCGCTAGGGTTTCGCTAATTGCCCGACTGACTGAGTAGGTTCTTTAAAGTGAGCATGGATAACAGAAGTTGAGGCAAGTTAGGATTATTAGTTTGTGATTTTAGGAATGGGAATGCACAAAGCTGTAAAATTGGAAACATTTCT
This sequence comes from Drosophila hydei, assembly GCF_003285905.1. Taxonomy (NCBI): domain Eukaryota; kingdom Metazoa; phylum Arthropoda; class Insecta; order Diptera; family Drosophilidae; genus Drosophila; species Drosophila hydei. The sequence continues at coordinate 2,964,783 of NW_022045685.1, read as the reverse complement.
GAACTATAGACAGAAATTTCTATAACATCGGCTTTTCAGCTCGTACGTTGATCAGTCAGTCAGACAATGAGTTAATCAGTAGATCAGTCGATTGGGGGCGAAAAGGCGTATATATAATAAGATATATGTATGTGTGTGTATATATATATACAAGAACTTAAAGGAAAGTGCTGAAAAAGTAAAAGAAAAGCGAACTTCGAGGGAGAGACGAAGTTTTAATACTCTTGCATATGCAACAGATCGATATTTATCGATAACTTAATATAGACTACTATGCAATAGTATGTATCATCGCTAGGCATATGATCCACTAACATAATTCCCAACATAAGCATGTATATATTTGTTAAAGTAAGTTATATTAAGCTTAAACTACTTTTATATTTACTTGTCACACACGCACACACACGCACACACGCACGCACACACGCACACGTATATACATATAAATATATGAGAAGTGAGCGTAGGGCATAGAGAGAGTAGAGTAGAGTAGAGTAGAGTAGAGTAGAGTTAGAAAATGAGTTGTATATCGTACCTGAAATGGTGGCCTAGTCTGCGATCGCGAATGGGGCAGAGTTGTGGGGATTATGTACACAAAAATGGTTCATTAAAAAACTAAGTACTTTGCACAATTTCGAAATTTGTTTATAAAAATATAATGATGACAGTGGTGATGTTGATAATGATGATGATTATGATAATATGGCGTGAGTTAGGATTGAATGAATGCGTGTACGTGTTATCGTGGTGAATGTGATGCAGCTGTGAATCTGAGCTTCTAAACTCTTAACTTATCTGGCTAAAACACTGGATATGGCTTTGATCTAAATGAGCGATTCGACTGTGGGCCGAATGTGAGTGGAATACGATTTGTGAGTTGCAGTTAACACAGTTTGCTGTTGAATGAAGCAAAGCGAAAACAAATAAAGGAAAAATGACAGATGAATGATGTAGTACATAAGAACGAATGAATGCGATTGCGATTGCGATTGCGATTGCGAATGCGAATGAATACTTGAATCAAATATATAATTAACTAAATTCAACTCAACTAACTGCCAATTGTTACGCCAATTCAAACGAGCGTCACAGACGAAAAACATAGTGAAATAAGTGATAGATATAGAGTTAGACAGAGACAGCGAGAGAGTGACAGAGGAAGAGAGAGATAGATAGATAGATAGAGAGTGAGAGAGAGAGGGGTGGGTGGGAAAGATTGACCGAACCGAGCCTCGACTTTCGTTGTGATGTGATCGTGACCATGGCATTGGATATGACCAAAGACTGCCATCAGGATTATCGTCAGAGTTGAGCTCCAATGATATCCAGCTGCTGCTATCAGTAGCCGTCTCCAGGCCACGGCCAGCGAGTGTATCGTAAGCTTAACTTAAAACTAACCTCAATTGGACTGTTGATGGACTGGGACTTTCTTTATATAGATTTATATATATATATAATTCTGTGTGTACTCGTGTCTGTCGACAGTAGTAGTATTATTAGATAATAGTAGGTAGAGTATATATTGTATTTAGTAGTAGGTAGGTAGGTAGTTAGGTAGTTAGTTAGCTGTAGCTAAAAGCTAAACAGGTTTACAGTGTTTTCATTTATTTAGACAGTAAGTTTTGGGTTTTGGGCAGCTCGATTCTGCTCGAGTAGTGCGGAGTGTATTGACTTACCCGTGCATTCATGAATATAAAGTACATCTGCATAAAGGTGAAGATCATCTGGAGCAATGGATTGACGCCGATCAAAATATGATGGCAGGGCGAATCGAAGGGTATCTCGAAGAACGAACCAAATTCCAATCCAATATAGATCATGGCGCCCAGTCCAAAAGCTAAGACAAATCAATAGTAAACCGAAACCAAGATGGAAGAGCAGTGCATAGTTTATAGTACGATATATATATATAGATGAATATATGGAATATATTTTTAAAAAATCTGATGCTTTACCGATGGCACCAACGCGCAGAAAGAAACTTCCGTGCGTGAGATCGCTGTGCGTGGTCTTTCGCTTGCGTACGTTCTTCGGGGTGACGGCCACCTCGGCATCCACGGGTGCTTCCTGTGCGTACGAAACAAGAACACAATTTATTGCACATGGGGTCGCAGAATCATACATAGATACACACACACACACATGTAAATATATGGAGATGATAATGATGGCTACAAAATCGTATGTGCGCCTTAATTGATGTGGCCTTATCACTTGGCAAGCGTCGTCACATAATTAACGACGAGCCGTTAATGTGCCCCATTCAAAGGTGGCATGCACTCTAGTTATGTGGCATGTTCCATATGGGCCATTGGCCCTGGCATGAATCAGAGATCGCAGATATGAAGCGTAACTGAATTTGCCTTGATGCAATGCCTATGAGAACTGCAGAGAGAGGCGCTAGCAATTGAGACGCGCGCTTGTCTCTGTCGACCCATATGCTATATATATATGCCCGTTGTTAGCTGTAATTAACCCACCTGATATGCGGCGCCTTTGCCAGCCTTTCCAGAGTCCTTAGAGCCTTTCGCATCCTTCGAATCGGCCGGATCTGCATTCTTCGTTTTCTTCGACTTCTTTTCTTTGACTTGTGGTTTCGGTTTGCTGCCGCCATTGCCGCCATTACAGCACGAGCTCTCTGCAAGGATTCACGTATCAAGGATATAGGCCGCAAGGACACAACAGGCACACTTACCCTGCAGCAAAAAACAAAAGACATACAACAGGAAGAGTATGCTGGTGCCGTACAGGTATGTGAAGAACGTCTCGTAGTAGAGCACCGGCAGTCGGTGTGTGGTCACATCGCTGATCACGTACGCAATGCATACGACGATCAAGAGAATCGCGTATACCAAACTGGTCACAATGAAGAGCGATGTCCTGCCAAGCGGAATGCCAACAGAATGTAATATTAATTGAATGAGATATGCAAGGGCAGCACAATGAAACCATTTCCTACAAGTGTGTGCGATAAATATATGTGTGTGTGTGGGTGGGTGTGTTACACAATATGCTGTGTAGGTGACCCAGTCCTAAATCGAACATCCATGTGCTTATGTGTTAGTGTTTGCTGATGTATCAGTGGCAATTACCTAGTTTACAGTAAGTAGGCGCTATAATTGGTGTCATATACTGTGCTAGTGTGTGTGTGTGTGTGTGTGTGTGTGGCATGCATCTTAAGAGCAATGCTTGACTGCTCGAGTGCATTGCCCAGCCGCATGCACGCCTAATTAGCTATTGGCGGACAGCAACTGTTCCCAGGCCAACTGTTCTCAGGGCCGTCGATATTCGATGCCAATTAACGGCATTTTAACGAGCTCCTTCGGCGTGCACAGTGGTTACAACTAGTGAAAGACACCCACACTTACATAGGCTACAAACATTTCGCCTTAAAGCTCAACTAAATACATATTTTTTTTAATACTCGAGAGTGTTTTGTAGAGCTCGTAAGCTGAGCTGAGTGTGAATAGATTGCAAACGGGTTTCGTACCACGGTGCTGCGCTGTGTGTTGCATGTAACTCATTTGCACTCTTTGACCCAGTTAAAAAACATCAAACCCAGCAACCCACCCGCGCGCACCACTCCAAATTTCAGACTGCGCTGTGTAATCGTAATCCACAGCCTCATTTCCGCAAATAAAAATAATATATATCGTATATCCAATTAGAATCGTATAATGATGGCAGCTTGCCTTAAGTGCACACACATATATATATATATATATATATAGATATAGATATATATATGTGAACATATATCAGTTTAGTGTGTATCGCTCATATTGAATGGGGTGTTGTGGGGGGGGGCGGGGCGGTGTCGGTATGTGTGTGTTTGTATATTACCATAGTTCGATGGGTCCCGTTATCGGATTTGTTTCATATGTGCCCAGCACCGTTATTTTCGCTGGCATAAAACTGTGCTTATTTGGATTTGGCTTGAACGTGTAGCAAACCCTATAAGACGACAATTGGCAATTGGCAATTGGCAAATGTTGCAGAAATTATTCATTAAAATTGGCTACAAAACGGGATCTACGATATTCAGAGCGTGGAATTTTTTGTTGTGGATCGTTGTGGTTCAGGAGCGGGATTTGCAGTGCCTTTAAGCTTGCATTGTTAGTAACTAATCGTAAATACATATAGAAGCATTTGTAGTATATATACAGCTTGATGTGCTACAACATATATATATATATATATATACTGGATATTTTGGTTTTCTGGTGTGTGTATCTAGCTCTTCTACGTGAAACATAGATGTGTATGTGTGTGTGTGTGTGTGTGTGCTGGTGTGTGTCTACATAACAGAGGGCCTGGCACTTTCGGCGGCCTTGAGAACCTTACATCGCCCACCCACTACAGAGAGCTGCCCCTCGCCCCCACTGCTATTAAGCGCTCTCTTGCTAAGCCGCAGCTCTCTTTCGGCTTCGCTCTATCCCTCTCTCTCTCTCTCTCTGTCATTACTCTCTCTGTCTCTGTCTCTGCTTGTCACCCAGGCTGCGCACCTTTGCAACGGCTGCGGCATAACATTCTTCAACTCCATTTCCTTGTTGGCCGCATTGTTCTTCTCGGCGCTGTCGGTGCTGCCGGCGGTGTGGGAGCGTGAGACCGGCAGCGTGGCCATATTGTCGCCGCCCTCCACGTCGACGGTAGCGACCTTCACTTCACCGCCGCCCATAGTCTCCGTTTCCGTCTCGGTCTCCGTTGTGGCTGACTACTGATCCTGGTTGTACACTCAGTTGATATCGATGCCGATATCGAGGTTTCCGTTTCTTTTTATTCACTTGTTTATTTGGCCGCTTTGTGTCTTTCTTTATCACTTGGCACACTCCGCTGTTGTTTCGCTGTAGCGTGAAATATTAATGAAACAATTTGCAGATGCTGTTGCAGGCAAAGCACAAAAGTATGCAACACTTCTTTTGTTGTTTGTTTCGCGCTCTCTCGCTGTCTCTCTCTGCGCGCGTGTCTACGTGTGTGTGTGTGTGTTGTGCTGGTTGATATTTTGTGGAACGCATTTGAAATGCATTTGTCAAATGGGCAGCTGAGGCGTGGCCAAAAGTGCGCGAGCCTTGCTCAAAAACTTAAGCCGCACTTGGAGCATTACTGCGGCTCTTGTTGCTGCTGTTGTTGTTGTTGCAGCTGTTGGTGCTTTGGAATGCGTCCCGGAGCGACCTAGTGACCTCTCTTCTACGCAGCCAACGCTAGTAAACAACTCAGCCAGCGAATTCAACCCTCGCTGTGGCATGCCGCTGCGAGAGGGGAAACTAAATGCGTGAGATTAACTTAGACTCAATTGGAGCTGCTGCTCTGTGTGTCTGTGTGTATGTGTGTGTGTATGCGTTGCACAGCTAGGTATATACACACGCATATAGAGAGGTATGTATTGCATACAGTTAACTTTTTGCTCGAGCTGAAGCTGTGGCTGGAGCTCGCATAACTTGAAGAGTAAATTTGCGCACTCGCTCTCACAGCCAGCGCTGTTTATGCTGTGTGTCTGTGTGTGTGTGTGTGTGCGTGTGTACATGTGTGTTGTGTATATAGCTGCCCGGTGCTATCGAAACCAGGAGAGACTTTCAACAGCAAAATCTTTAGCGCGCCCAAGACAGCACAGCAAATTGTTTCAAGAGCTTTTCGCGTTTGTTGCAAAATCACAAAAAATAATTTCATTCGCTCAATTCGTATTAACTTCGTTTGAGCTGTTCTCTGTTAGCTGTTTCATCTGACTGTTAATTTAGCATTTCGCTCTAACAAGCAACACTTTAACTTTAACAACTCTTTTTTGTTCTTTTGTCTCGGCACTTTTGGTACAACAATTTTTAACACAGCTCATTAAAAAAAAAAAAAATAACAGATGTAACAAACTGAAGTTAACGTTATGTATATAACAAATATGTATTGGCAGACTAGATTGTGAATCTGTGACTTTTACACTTTGGACTGTGTGTCCTGTGTCTGGTACCTTGCGAACGCTGAACACAACACGTCCAGGACCCTTTACTATCCAACTACAACTGAAAAGGCTCGTCTCGGCCTAAGTTCCTGTGTTTTCTGTGTCTGTGCCTCTGCAGCAGCCGCCCCTGTGCGCCGAATCTGTGTTGCCCGCTCGTACCTCGGTGTACTCACTATCTCCATCTCTGTCTGCCGCTGGCCATCCCGTTCGCGCCGCCTGGCTGCAGCGCTGCGTGCTCTCTTGCTCTCGCTCTTTGTAGGATGCAGGGCCAGCATGAATGCTGTGGAAGCCTTTCGCGGCATGTTGGGGAAACGTCAAGTCGAATGCCAAAAAGTAGGACACATTGGGTGTGTGTGTGTGTGTGTGTGTGTGTGTGAGTGTGTGCGAGTTTTGTACTCTTTTTTGTATGGCTTTTGCCGTTTACCTCTTGCCTTTTAGCATCCCTCTACGTCTCTCTCTCTGTCTCTGTCTCTTTCTCGCTCTCCCTCTCTCGCTCTCTACCTCTGTCCCGCTTTCTCTCAGTCGGGCTGGCCATTCATAGTGCGCTTTATTTGCATTTCAATTTCTTTCTTTTTTCGCTTATTATTTCCCTTCTTTTCATTATTCTTGTTTTCTGATTGGAATGTTAATGACTTGTTTGGCTCCGATTTCTTAGAGCCTCGGAGCCCACTTGCCCAGCTTGTTGCCATAGCTCAAAATCGTTTTAGTTGCGTTTACATTTCGGATTTGCTGCTTGGACGCTGGGTGGATGTTGGGTGTTGGGTGTTGGGTGCAGGATGGCTCTTGACTGTTGTCGGTGCTCGCTGCCCGCCTGAGTGGTTCAGTGGCTTATCGCTCGGGCCTCCTTGCACGCTTTTTGCCATTTGCTTGTTCATGGAAATTATGAATTGACGACTTACGGCAACGGCTTTAGATGCACAGCCTCTCAGTCCAATTGTACTTTGATCTGATCTTCTCCCATCTTAGCTATACAAATTGACTTTGGTATCTAAAACTCAGTCTTCATTTAGCTGCTCTGCACTAGAAAGCAGGTCACTCGTGTTGGGCATGCAAAAACATATTTAATTTATTTTACCATGTTGCAAGGAGCATGCCAAGCGTAACGAGGGTGAGTTACCCCCACCCGCCCCCCTCTCCAAGCCACTGGGCTGACTATGCAATTCCAAAGTGCAGTCCCCAGCAGAGGCGAATCAGAGAATCAAAGGGAACAGGGAATAGCAAAAGGCGGGCTGTCAGTTAACTAAAAGCAACAGCCCAAAACTCAATTACGAACGTTGGCCGCGGGCTTGGCCGTCTGTGCCTATGTCTGCTCTGTGTGTGTGTGTGTGTATGTGTGTGTGTGTGTGTGTATGTGTGTGTGTGTGTGTGTATGTGTGTGTGTGGTGTTTGTGTGCCTTAAAAGTAAGCACAGTGGTTGAGCTAACTTAAAACTTAGGCAAAATATCAATGAATGAAATGAACAAAACTTGAAGACTAAATGATATTTACTTCATAGAGGTGGGACGAGTAAGTCACAGAAACTAGTTAAGGCAGATTGAAAACAGCACAAGAGCTTAAATATTATATAGAGTGGTGATAAATCTAGTGTATGTCACTGACTAAGGAGTTTTAATTGAGTTTCTTTATATAAATTTATATATATATATGTAAATTTCTTAAGGCACTTCAATCTTATTGATGATCAGCAACAAACTGATTCCAGATCTCTTGGTTGATGGCTTGCCAACAACAGTCAAGCATCGGATTTGCTCCACTGTGCGGGGCTTACGGTATACGCAGCAGCGACGTCGTCGTCTATACGACTGCATGCAGTTCCTTTCGCTGTTCGACGACGAAGCAGCGAATATCGTAAATATTGGTCGGGCTGTCGCTTCGTGTTCGTATTTGGCAATTCGTGTGTGTTTTGCGTAGTTTTGTTTTGTGCACTTTTCACAACAAGCAACATCGCATTCTGTTTTGCTTGGCGGTTCGCAGTGGCGCGAGCCGGCAGCCAGGTCCTGCTGCTCGTGGGGTGTGCCCAAGCGATAAGCCGAGTCCGCTTACTGCAGGGCATGTCGCTCGCCAAGGGGTTGCATTTGGCCGAAAGGCAGGAAAGGATTTGCGTCGCGTCGCGAACAACTGCGTCGCAGCGCACTGAATGGCACAAGCTGGGAGCTGGGAGCTGTTAGCTATCAGAAGAAGGAGGGCGACGGACATCTCAACAACCACACATAGTCCAGCCTTAGGCTTAAGCCGATAAAAATGGAGCACGGCTGCCTAATCCTACAGCACAACAAGAGGTTAAATGCTAATCTATAGGGCGGGCATGACGAGCGCTGGATCACTCAAGTTGTTCGAGTCCTTAGGGTCAATGCCTACGAGCTCTCAATGTCACACAACACTAGAGCGCCAAACACTTATAACATACTCATAAATCGTCTATTGTGGATCTGAAGCTATATAATTATATTATATGAGGTCAAGATTTACATTTGAAGATGTGAAGCATTCCTAGAGTTTCCTAGATGGGACGCTACGACCATGTCAATATTGTTAATTAATATTATGTTTCAATTAATTATCAGAGAACATTTCGACCTATGCGTAGCTATCTTTTATAGCTAATCTAAACGCATTCCTAATATCCTTGAGCATAACCCTTTTTTATCAAGGCATCACATCAAGCGTGAACAAATTGTGTCAGAATTCCGGGTGTGGTCTAGTTACGCGTAGTACGCGTAGAGCTAAAAATTGACTCCATTTTCATGTTTCTTTTTTTAGCTCATTCTCATAAAAGGCCGCCGATGACAATGAGCATATGTTGTGTCAGCAGCAGAAGCCACGAGCTGGGGTGGCTTCTGAGGGCTGTTCGCCGATGTTATTTATAGCTTCTGGGTTTTGCTACCCCATTGACTAGGCGTCTAGGCTGGAAAGCTATCAGCGCCCATCAGGAGTACTATTTAAAAAAGGCAAAAGGGACCAACAGGTGAGTTGCTTAATGGCAAAAGCCTTGCCTAATTGAAGGTGGAATCGTTAACCTTGTGCGCATTTATCTAATCATGCATCGCATTTGCCTAGGGGCTGAGCAGCTAGAAATAGTCCAGCGACTAATGGAGAATTGGGACAAGGCTGGAGCACAAAATCATGATGAATAAATTGATACCAATATTAGAGGTGTGCTAAAATCGTTATCGATTATGGTTAATCAATGAAGTTGCTCAGAGAATAAACTAAAAGAAGCTGTAAAAGAAGTATAGCAGGGCTTAACTGTTTACATAATTCTCGACAGCAGACCAATAATTGAAGACAACTTTGCTATCGATACAAATCGATTAATGTCAATCGATAGTGTACAAATTTGTTGAGGGAACCAAAATAATAGCTGCCAAGTCTGTAGTTGCACAACATGTTAGTCACTGAATGATTGCAGAAGATCTTTGTTATCGATAAAAATCGATTATTGATCATCGTTACTTCCTGAGGCGAGGAAACTAAGCTGTCAGCTGCAAAGCAAGCCATTGTATAACAGTTGAATCATTGAATGAATGGAATAGAACTTGGCTATCGATAAAAATCGATTAATGTCAATCGATAATATTCAAATATCAGCTGACCAAACCAAATAATGGGTGTAAAGCCTGTAGTCACATAACAGGCTAATCATTGCATGAATGGAGAAGATCTTTGCTATCGATAAAAATCGATTAGTGTCCATTGATACTTGTTCAGTCGAGGAAGCTAAAATGCTGCATAGCTGCATAGCTAACAATCAATTTCCCACTCGATCAATGCTAATTGATAGTGTCAGAGCTGAAGCAGCAGCTGGTGGTCAAGGGAGCTGAATAACCATTTTATAGCCTCGTTTATCAACTACAAGTTTTGTTCAACAACTTGTCTCAGCTGCTGTTGTACTTGATGAAGTTAACACTCAAAATGCCCCGCCTAAGTATCGATAGTTTTAAGCGACATGCCCCAAGCAGATGCCGTACAATGACACCCAACATGAAGGCATTCTGCATGCCACCAAAGGGGTGGGGCGGAGAGGCGTGGCCAAGTCAGCAGTGGAGCAGTGGAGCACAGATCTTGGCATGCTTCGCCGACAGCTTAGGCCCGAGCACAGTTGGCACAGATTCCTCGGGGCTTGGCGGGTTGCCTGCTCTGGCAGTTGTCAAGTTGCGTAATTTGTTTGCAACTTCTTCAACTTACATGCAGCCCGGCATTGTGTTAACAATTCTATACGTATTTCTGTCATCCAAAACGCCGACTTTTTGTCTTTTCGAGCGGCGAGACGAAGTTTGACAGAGAGCGAATTCATGCTGCTCAACAATGCCGACATAATCGGAAATGTAAGGCAATGCGCCTGTTGTGTGGCATTAGTTCATTGACATTATAATCGGTCGGATTGTCAGCGAACAGGCAGATGACAATTCAGCCAACCATGATATTTGACAGCTCGCAACATTTGCTAATGCGGCTGAGAGGTTGAGCATATATATAAAAGTGTATATATAGATTATACTTTAGGAATCTATCTCTAGTGATTAGCTGGTTTCCAATGTTAGTTCAAGTGCTTTCTATGGGTAACACAATGCAACAATAGATCTATGCATAGCTAAGTGTGTGGGTAAAAACAAAATAAAATACTTGGCTAGAAGATTGAGTTGGAGTTAGGATTTTAGAGCTTGATAGAAACTAAAAGTAGTTAGGTAGTTTTAATTAAAAATATATCTTATGGAAATTTATGATTTGTTTTGCTTAATTTTGTATACCAAATCTGACCTTTTCTGTGGTTTCGTCAGAACCTGGGGATGATTGCCGCTGCAAAGGATTCTTGCGCATTAGTTAAATGATTGATTGATTGAGGACTACGAGTACTTAAGAAGGTACAAGACAATAGGGTCTACACTGCCTCTCAATGAATGAATGAACGAATGAGATGAGCGAGCCTCAAGTGACAATTGGAAATCAAATGAAAAAACAAATATGAGCAGAGATACATATTAGATGAGTAGCGTTATGAATGATGAATGTAAACAGAGTGTGTTATATGTTATCGGTTAAATAATATGAAACACATTTAGCACAGAGTGGGGCAGCAATAGGAGCTCGGATATTGCACAAGTCTATATGTTTATATATATCTATGTTTAGATCGAGTGTCTGAGTGGAACACACTTACTTGGCGTTTTTTGGTCGTCGGGCATCGATCGGAAAGTCGTCATCGAAATCCAAATTGAAATCCTCTCCCAAATCGTGGGGCACTAGCGGAGTCCGCTGGTGGGCGGGGCTCGTGTGATATCCATCGCCTTGTAGCTGTATTTTTGAATAAGTTTTTGTTGTTTTTTTTTTTTGTGTTGCAAAACGAATATTGAGATTAGACTTTTCCATTTCGAAGTTAAGTGTCAAAAAAAAGCCACAACAATAAATTGGAATTTGTACAGCGAAACAGTTAAGCACAGATATGATGTCAGCATAGATTGCCTCACTCACAATGGCGCATCCATCTCTCATTGTGAATGACGCGCTCAGACTGCTTAGATAATTAGCTATTTATAATTGGAGTGCATGCATTTCCATGTCAATTAGGAAAGGAAAAGCAATTTCAAGAGAATTCCAATTTATTGCCAGAGAAATTAAAATCGATTTTAATAATGTACATAAATATATATATATATATGTACATATGTATTATATATATATATATATATTTATTTGTTTGTTTAATATTTGAAAACTTAAAGTAAAGGGCGAATCGTTCCGTTACTCGTGCAAGGATTTGGTTAAATTTGATATAAGTTTTGATTTGCATTTTTTTTATCGCTTTTAACTTGTCACACTTTGGAGTTGTCAATAAATCAATCAATCGGTCAATCAATCAATCAATGGGCATTTTATTTCACATGGTAAACTGAACTTTTCTATAATTGGAAAGCTCAAACAAAAACGGATTAATGTAAACATTTCATATACATATAACTAAAAGGCAATTTACAATAGATATTCATATCTATATATATATCAAATATATATGCTTATATATATATCTGTGTATATATATATATATGTAGTTGCAAGTGTGTTATGTTGTTTAAATTCATATGCAATATTTACAAGCAAGTCACTTAGATGAACTTCTGCTGAGTAATTGTACAGTTCGTTGAATGAAATTTACTGTGTAATTAAGAGTGTGAGTGTGAGTGTGAGTGTGAGTAGGTGTGTGAGTGTTATATATATTGCATATGATTTGAATCCTTGAAACGAGTACATCCAACAGCCCCTACCTTGACCACAGTGCCGACCTGATTCGACTCGGTTGCGGATTGGCGGTTGTCCAGCAAGTTGGCTCGCTCCATGTTCTCCAGTTGCAGTGTTTCCCTTGGCTGATCCAATAGACGTTCTCGCATCTCATGTAGATAGGGACAGCGCTGCATTCCTCTCTGCTCTCCTCGCCTCACGATCAATCGATGTCCGTCTTCTCTTCGAATAGTCAAAGTTATAACTACTTCTATCTAGTTTGTTCCGCGTGTAGCCCTAAGTAACTATGATGTAAATATGTATTTGCTGCGAGACTTTCGCAGTTACGTCGATTGATAAGATTGATATAAAGTTCGTTAGGAGGTAAGTATTAAAGGTTCAGAAAAATCAGTCATTCGGTTTGCAGCAGTTTAATTTTAAGACTTTTTGTTAGCAAATTGGTCGTTCTGGAACGAGAAACAATATTAAAAATTATTATAAACAATGAAAGCGTACTCGATTTTACTATTTTTTCACATTTCTTAGCTCTAGTTGGGAGTGATCGACTAGAGGATAGGAAATAAGCTTTGTTTGCCGAACATTTTTATATCGATTTGGTCTATGAAGCACTCATTATACTCCGCCCATTCACTTGAAATGCGACCAGGGTATAATAGTGTCTGCCCTTGAAATGATAACTAGATCGAACAAGTGGAAATTCCATTAGCCAAAAGCACGCACGATCTAGTGACCATCTGGGCCAGCAAGCATGGTCGGGGCGTTGAGGCTGGGCTATGGCAAGATATCTGCCAGCAACATAAATCGAATAAAAATCAAGTTGCCTTTCAGCGTTCTTGACAGATTGATGAGGGTCAGACGCCCTGTAGACGAGGCGAGCTTGCGCCAGCCAAATATGAAAATCATATAATATATATAATTACATACATATGTGTATGCTGCATCATTTGTTATAGTTAATCAGCTGCCACACTCTGCGGCTGGGTGCTGGCTGCTGGCTGCTGGCCAAAAATAAAGGCAGCACGCCCACGATCCCATTCGGCCGGTTGGAGCCGCGTGTGGCATATCTGCTGTGCAAGTGCATCCAGCTAACGCCTAGCTGCACATATTTTAATCGAGTAGCTCGTACATTGAATTGGCTTTTGAGGCGAGGTCGTGTGCCATTTCAGCTTTTTTGGCCAGCTGCGTTGAGCATACGAAACGCACCCAGCAGAAAATTGCCAGCGTAACGCTTGGAGAATGCATACGAAAACAAACAGTGCTAAGCGAAAACAAAACGTTGCGCCAAGCATAAGAAAATCAAGATAAGGCATTCACACAGCTTTTCCTAGCGTCAAGTATCACAAAGTATCTCGAAATGGCAGCTTCATTCTCTAACTTCGCACTTGTTCCATAATCTTCGCTTCGAGTGGAATTATGTCTCAAGTATATTGAGGATTCCGACAGCAATGAGTACGAGATACAAATGTATCTGATGCATTGATGTTTATAACATACACAATATAAACAATATAATCTATCTTAGATGTATTCTTATTTTGGATGCAAATGCATCGAAGTTACGTATCAAATATATCATCATGAATATATATACATTTATGTATAAATATTTCTGTATTTGATATGAAACTGTCTCTTAGATACGTTTTAGATACATCTTATATTTAAGATACATCGACTATTGTGACTGAAACCCATTTGTAACTTTTATCTAAGAAACTTTCAGTCTTTTGCATGAGATAATTTGTATCTAAAATACATTCTTTATTATGTGTGATATACATTTATATCTGATATCTACCTAAGACACTTCTATCTAAGATGCACCTAGTATTATGCATTAGATACATCTGTATCTGATATCCAAGATACATCGAGAATTATGCATGAGATATATATATCTGATATCTTAAGTGCTTTTAGTCTTATGCATGAGATACATTTGTATCTGATATCCAAGATACTTCCAGGCATATGCATGAGATACATTTGTATCTGATATCTACAATGCTTCTAGTCTTATGCATGAGATACATTTGTATCTGATATCTAAGATTATCTATTACACAAGAGTGTATACATTCACACTACGCACCAGATACATTTGTATCTTAGTATATAAATGCGTATCTTGTGCTTTGATTGAGTATCTTTTACAATATACAACAAAATTTGTATAGCCTACAGATACTTTAAATCAATTTATGTATAAAAATCTATTAAAAAGTATTTAAATCGAATTAAATATAAGATTTACTAGAATTTGTATTAAACAACAATTTCAGCTTAGAACAAATTCTGAATGTTGAGTGGGTTGTAGCTAAGCGCAGCGCAGTTGTCGGCTTGCTAGGTACAGCGGAGCTGTCGACTATCTCTATGTGTGCCCTGGCCCTTAGGCATTCAGAATGTGCGCTGACCATTAACGCGATGGCCTGCATGCAACCTAAACCGCAAAAATGCAGCGACGCGGCAAACATAAAACGTCGCTTCCACGATGTTGGCCCAATCGCTTTTAGCTGCAGTTCCATGGCCATTTCCAAGTGAGGCCTAATGCAGTTTCTAGATGTTGTTTTTGTCGCTGTTGGCCCCTCCCCAGCTGGCCCCCTTTTTAGAGAATTGTCGCCCCGCCGCGTTGGCTGTTTCAGCATGAACACCAACACAGTCGCCCAAGTACGAAAGCTTGCTTAATGCCATTAACATTTGATGGCTAACGACTGTGGCAACAGCCACTGCCCAGTTATGGTCAAACTATATAGAGAATCGGAATCGAGTCGGACTGCCAAGTAGCGTTCGCTTGTTAATTTTCGTTTGCATTGATGTGGGCAAGATTAGCGCCTCCAAATGCTTGCTGGTTGCCACATGTGGCAGCATTATAAAACGCTTTCGATTAGGCCCAAACAAAAGAGCGGCCCCCTTGGGCTCCAATGCACATCTTGTGGCCGGGCTCGATCAACGCCGCGTGCTTTTATTATTGTTGTAATTGTTGTTATTTGTTGTTGTTGTAGGACAGTCGCACAAAAGTGTCCGATGACAGATTAGAAACAAGCGACAGACAGACACAAACCGCACCCACATGCATCGCAGACTTGCGGATCGGAGCATTTAAAAAAAGATACATTTTTTATTTTTCATTTTTTTTTTGTTTGTTTTTTATTTTTCTTCGTTTTGTTTTGCTTTGCAGATGCAGATCTATGCGAGCATTGGAGAGACGGCGCCCACATTGGGAACCGGAAATGCAATTGTATAAAATAGCTGCCAACGAATACCAAATTGGAACTCAGAATGGAAATGGGAATGGGAATGAGACTGGGAATGGAAATGGAAATGAGACTGAGTGCAACTATGCAGCAGATGGACACATTTTGCAGCTTAAATGCAAGACGGAAACACCCTGTACAATAAATCTAGCAGAGCTGACAGCTGAGAATGCTAGACTTCAAGATACTCGCTCTCCCTCTCTTAAATACCCTGTAAAAAACTTGACTCTTCTTTTCTAGTCGTAAAGCGATCATGAGCTTAGCTCTTAATGCTCTTTCGCACCCTATAGAGCGTAGAGCTTAGTGCTTGGCATGCATATACACCATGCACACTTGCCCAGCAACAGGGTATTCACAGCAAAGCAAAGCATGGGAAAATAGGGTGACCTTATAAGCCGAAACAAAAACAAAAACAAAAACAAAACAAAACATCAACAATTTTTCAAGCATTTCTGTGAGTGATCCACAGCTGACGTCTGTCGTTGGGTGGGGTCGGTGGTTCTAGGTGGTTTAGTTGTGAGATTTGGTTTGGTTTTTTGTGCTTTTTTTCCTGGCGCGTTTCTTTGGTCAGCCTCGCCGCACAGAGGGTTGCAGCCACCCCCTTTTTGGTCTGTTCCACATGCACTCTGTGGGCGAGGTCGCCGTCTCATTAGTCCAATACACTCGCCCACTGAATATGCAGATATGCCCTATCCCCTATCACTGCACGGCTCAGCGAAAGTAAGCGCGAGTATATTGGTCATCAGCAATACCCGTCTAGTTAGGTGACTGCTACTAAGCGTGATCCACTGTCAAGTTTCAGCTCTCAGCTCTCAGCTCTCTCCTCAGCCAACTCTTTGAATCAGGCATAAGCTGTAGCTGCAGGGTATTAGGCAGTCAGCTATGCTCCACTATCTAATAGTCCTAGCGCTCCATGCTTAATGCAGAGCAACCACCCACAAGGGGTCAGTGCAAAACACACCACCATTAGCGAGCTATGGCTCTTTCAACCCTCGCATGTTAACAATGCATTTTGTGAAACGCTCAAAATATTCCAAAAATAAATGTTTTCGAAATGTCATAAATCGGGAATTTGTGGAATGAAGCAGAAAGGCGCAGAAATGTATAACACAAATCGACGATAGCTAAATCGCAATGTGTTTGCTAAGCGGTTTTATTGATATAGTTGGGTACGTAATGCTAAGAGTATAAAACTTTGTGGATCTCAGTGCACTGCAGCGATCGAGTGACGTGATCTAGTATTGCTTAGGCTTTACTTTCCCTTGGGGAACATTTTACTACACTCAAAAGCAACAGCTATAAGGCGAAACTGCTTTGTGCCTACTGAAGAAACCCAAAAACTGCTAACGTTTTACAACACTGAACGCTCATTAGCGAGTCGTAAGACACGGATCATTGTGACCCAGTTCTGTGTCTGCAGCTGTGTGTGGCCCATTAACTTTTATCCGTGTTACCAACACGTTGTCAGCGCTGCGGTTAACGATTCCATTTTCATCATTCCATCTTGCAATTGACTCGTAACATTCGCCAGCGCGATATGTGTCTTTTGTCTCTATAGTTTTCGCTGTGGCACTTGTATGGGTTTCGGAGGTGGCTAAGCGAAAGACACACACACACACGCACACACACACGCACACACACACGCACACACACACGTACCAAGTGGACATTCCAATGTCTTTCTAATGGAAGACCAAGAAATGTGAAAACAAATACGTGTCTATATGTACGATAGTTATACGTACATATACACATATATATATAAATATATATATATATATGTGTGTGTGTATATATGTATCTGAACACGTTTTGTGTGCTCTGAAGGTAACACGAGAAGGTGACCACAGTTTTGATTGCTTTTTTTTTGGAGATTATTGCCATTGTCTTTTGAGTAGGGATTAAGGATTATTTCTTTATCGATAAGTTGTTATCGATTAATACAAGTTAAGCACATTTATTGTTAATTTCTACCAAGCAACTGCTTGACTATAATATATATATAATTTTTGAGCTCCTATCCAGAGCTTTTAATTCCTGTTATCGTTATCGATATCGATATAAAAGTACGTTCGAGCAAGCCAAAAGCCGTCTGCCCATCCCAGCTCTGCATCTCTGATCATCATACTGACTTATCGGTACATTGGCTAATTAAACTTATCGATTAGAATAAATCATGCTGAAGGACTTACTTTTTGGGCTTCCTCTTGGTCACAGGCCTGCCTCTAGCACTGCTCGGTCTGCATCCACTTTATCATGGATTGGCAGTTGCGTATTTGTGTTATATTTTGTTTTGTTACGCGTTTCGCATGTCGCTGTCACGACTTCGTCCTGCTGGCGTTGTGGGGGCAGACGGGCACGTTGCAGGGGCTGATTGGCACGAGGCGGACGTGTGCGTGGGCGTTTGATTGTTGCGCGCGCGTTTGTCGCTGCTGTTGTTGTTGCTCTGTCTGTTGCTCTGTTCGACTGGCTTAGGCAAAAATTTGTTGCGATTGCCGGAAACGGAAGGAGTGCACGCGAGCACACACACACACAGACACACAGTGAGACAGAAACACAAACACTAAAGGGACGACGTGCAAACAAGCTGTTGTTGCCTTTCACTTGTATTTTGTTAATTTTGGTTTTGTTTTTATTTACTTAGATTATTGTAACAATTCTTATTGTTGCCGTTGGTATGAAAGCTAACAACTCTTACAAAAAATAGTTTAGTTTAGCACTGCTTGGAAAAAAAATGAGCACAATTAAAACGACAAAAAAAAATACGATGATTGCCAGCTGCGTCTGTGCAACAACAAATTGCAACAACAACAGCAGTGACAATAATGTCTACAGCGACAACAATAGCAACAATTAGTACAGGTATTCAAAGTGTGTGACTAGTCAAGCGAATTAAACTAAGACTTGGCTCGATTCTAAAACAGTTTCCGATTGCGTTTGAATTTGTTGCTGTTGTTGTTGTTGTGGTTGTTGCTGTTGTTGTTGGTGTATTTGTTGCTTGCGTTGGTTTGTTGCTTGCAGGCAGCGTATTGACTCTTCCATCACTCGTAACAGTTCGTTTATGACTGAGTTCGAACGCAACTAACAACTCAAAACGTAGAACGCACACGAGACCAAACAACGAAAAAGTGCTCTGCTTGCGTCGGCGTCGGCGTCGCGTTGAGGCAGCGTTCACACGGTTCGTCCAATATGCGTCGCAGCGGCAGCCACGTCGCTGTCGGCGTTTACATTGCGACGTGACGCTTTTTATGTATATCGTAAGCATTTACGATATTCGCATTCACTGCTACTGCCGCTGCTGCTGCTGCTCGCGGTTGCCTTTTTCGTAGTCACGCTGTCTCTGCTGCACACGACATTCGCTACGCTACGAAGCCACAGACAAAATGGAATGAATATAAAAACAAGATGATGATTGACTGAACTGAACACTGGCGACTGTCTGGAACAGTAGCACGTGAGGCTTAGGCAACCGCCGCCACCGAATGCGACAGATTGCATAATTAACTAAGTTGCGCTCGGCTTTGTGGGTTAACTTGGCCAAAAGTGCCTTATTGAACGCGTTTTTACAGACACACATGCATACACACATTTGCATGTCTTATATGCCAATCTCGTATATTCCTTACCAATTTACAGTGCCATTTCTGAAGACATTATTATTATTTTTTTATATGAAAATTGACATTATTTGTTAAGCAATATTGGAACTTTGAAAATTGGTGCCAACTTAAATTGCATTGAACTAAATTGGAAAGTCAATCAGACTATTTTCAATTATTTTTGGACAGCAAATTATAGTCCTGAAGTTAATAGCCAATCAGGCTGATAGATAATCAGACAATGAATTAGTTAGTTTGACTAACAGGAGTCAGTCAACTCACCTCACTATCAACTAGTCTATCAGTCAGACGGCAAAATAGGTTTTCGGTCAACACCGGAAACAATCTATAAGTGCTTGAATCGGCTAATCAGTCTACAGTCAGTCAATGCTTACCAATATATATTAATCATTGAGATAATCATTCAGTTATTCAACTAATTGTATGTCAATCAGTCACTAAATGGGAGAACCATTAGTCAATCAGAGGGTCCATCAAAAAGTCAATCAGAGAGTCAATCAGTTAGTACGTGAATCAATCAATCAGTCAGAGAGTCAATCAATCAGTTAATCAGCCTTTCTGATTGCTAATTAATCGTTGACAATCAGTCAGTCAGAGGGTCAATCAATCTGCTATACATTCTGAACTGAATCAAGCAGTGAGTACATCAATCAATCAGCAGGTTAGTCAGTCAGCCAATCAGAGTGTCACTCAGTCAGGAAGTAAGAGGCAGTAAGCAGCTCTGTTAACTAGTTAATCAGTCGGTCAATCAGTCAATCAGTCAGTCAATATAATTATATATTCTGAACTGAATCAAGCAGTAAGTACATCAATCAATCAGTAGGTTAGTCACTCAATCAGTCAGGAGGCAGCAATCAGCTCTGTTAACCAGTTAATCAGTCGGTCAATCAGTCAATCAGTCAGACATATGCAGAATACATCAAGGTGTCTACATAGACGACGTCGTGTAACTTTTTACAGAATACAAATTAAAGAACTGATTTTGATAAGCCAGAGGAGTTGCTAAGGCTTGTAAATATCTTGATTGAACATACGAGTGGAGTCCGTTTCTTGAGTGGGCGCTGAGATACGCCCACTTTTGGGTGTGCAGCAAGGACCTGTGTATTGTGGTGTTGACACACTCGACTGCCAAGATTATGGACCATAAAAGGCTTCTGTTTGTGCGTGCCTATGCGTCTTCTTATGCACGGATTTAAATACATACAAACAGACGCACACGCACACGCACACACACACACACACACAAGTACAGGTAAAGAGCATGCTGCTATAGACGACACACAAGTGCTGCGGAGGTGCGACAGAGCAAGGAGATGAGAGCCGGAGCGGGCCAGCTGCTGCTGCTGCGCCTACTCGCTCGCTGGGGCTTTGGCTGTGGCTGTGGCTGTGGCTGTAGCTGTGGCTGTGGCTCTAGATGCGGCTCTGAATGTGGCACGGGATGTGCCTGGAATTTGCAGGGCGCATGCGTGAAAAATCGGCCAAAGGACATTCACCTCGTGGCTTAAGTTTGCCGCCAAACAGGGTGCATTTTGTGTAAACTTTACTTTTGTATCTAATTGCAAGGAGGCGCGCCCACAATTAATGTTGCCATGCGTGTGGCGGCTGGGGCGGCCCATGTGGTTGCGGATGGCGTGGGTGTAGGTGCGAGTCTATGTGTGGACAGGGGGCATATGCATTGGTCAAGCTGCAGCCAGCTCGCTGTGTGCCTGTGTGTGTTGACGTACCCCAAATAAAACGTTAATTGAATTAAACAACCGAGTGGAGGGGGAGACGTTCGTCCTGTCCAGCAGAAGCCGCCCCGGGCACCATGGCAAAGCCGTAGCTTGCGTATTTGTAATGCAGTAAAAAGTCAAAAAAAAAGGAGAAAAATTTGTATTAGGTAAATAAATATAAGTATAGAAAGAACGAACAGCAGTGCTAACCTAGTTTTCGGGCAGCTCTGTTGGCCAGGGCGTGGTTCAAGTCCCGGGTAATCAGTTGCTATATATTTGGTATACATATAAGCCTATACATAGGACGCAGCTCCTAGCTGAACAGCATCCACAAAACTGCAGCGCAAATCAGGGGCAGCGCACAGCATCCACAGGCGAGATGGCCATACAGCAAGAGCGAGCGAGACGCAGCATGATTAAGTGTGTGAGTATGAGAGAGCATACGCTTTAGGTAGGTAGGTAGATGAAGCATATAGAGGAAGCATAGAAGAACCTACTTCTGCTGCAGCTCCCTTCAAGTGCACAGCCCCAATTTTTGGTACGATGCGCCCGGGCTTAGAAGATACGTTGTGGCAGCCTCTCTCTCTCTCTCTATCTCTCTCTCTCTGTCACTTGCAACCCTTAACCGGCCTGAGTGCGGCTCTCACAGATACATGCCCATCTCCAGATACGAATGGGTAACATATCAATTTTTTATTTTACTTGTTGTATTTCGCTTCTTTTCACGCTTTTCACGGCGCTTGCTGTACCGAGCAACCCATTGAGTTTAATTATGTATTTAGAGCATCTCTTGACCCAAATAAAACAATGCTCAAATTAGCTTTTTCATAGTAATCGAATTCATTTTATTAATTTTTACTTCATATTTATTGCTTAACTATGATCAGTTTTTTTGTTTGGGGTTACCGAGCCAATGGCTAAAATCAATCTTATGGGATTATCGTTATGGAAATTCTAGATTAACTCATCGGCTTAGTGAAAACATTGCAGTGTGTAAAAAGTGTGTTCGGTTGAAGTATGAAATGAAAGTCAATTTGAATAGAACAAATAGTCGAGTGGTTATAGGTTTTTGCTGATCAATATAACTACGAACTGTATTGTTTATTTAATTATGTTTTTTTTTTTCTTTAAATTTATTTGATTATTTTTGCATTAAAAAAAGTTTGTAATATTGGGCACAACTTTAGGATTTTATTTTGTTTTTATATTTTTGGGTTTTTTTTTTTGTTTTTTTTTTCGACTTGACTTTGACTACTGGAATAGGAGCTGTCAATACAGTTTCTGAATGTAGTGCGCATACATTTCGCAACTAGTAACTAGTTATAATTATAGACTATTATTACAATTCAATTTTGATTTGACACATTCGATTTAAACGGCTTTTCATTTCGATATCAATTTCACTTCATTTCGTTTGCTTCTTCTGAGCGGTGTCCAAGTACAATAAATACATGTAAGAAAATGCATACAAAGTTACAGTTATGCTAGTTAAAAATTTAGTTTGAATATAAAATTGAGATAACTAAGTTGTGCATATACACATCTTTAATAATTAATATATATGTATATATAAATATTTGTTTTTGATTCGAAGTTTTTTACTTGAAATTAATTTTATTCTGTTTTTATTTTTTGGCATTTAGAAATTTGACTAAGACTTGATTTTCAAATCGAGAACTCAAATCTTTGGTACCAACTAAATACATACATATATGCATGCCTTTATCTGTGTATATAGTAAGCAGGTTAAACTTAGGCTAAGTAAAAACTCTTTGGCATTTGAAAAATATACAAGTCAATGGTTCGCAGCTGAGGGAAATACTAGTTATAAATATAAATATATAGATGTATATATACTAATAAAAACCACTGTATGTAAAACATTTAGTTGTACACACACGTGTATATATATATATATATATATATATATATATATAATGCTAGGCTACACCTTTATGGTAGACAAAAAAAAATGTATTTTTTCTCTTAAGTATTTAAAAGTACAATTTATATATAGTTAGTTGTTCTGCTTTTGCTTTTACTTGTGCGTTTCGAATGCATTTCTCATTGAGCTGTTTTTGTTTTTCTTTTTTTTGTTATGATTTGTCCTTTTATCGTTTGAGCTTAATCAATACTGAATAGTTGATTTATATATATATATATAGTCTTAGCTACGTATTATTCGTTTCGATTTTCTTTTTCTTTTTGTATATGAATCGTAAATAAAGAGTTTGGCATACAGAACACATATATAGATATAGATATATATGTACGTATGCAAGCATGAGTATAGTTAGATAAATTATCACAAGAACCTATAAACAAGGGTAAACGAAGCTCTCAACAAGTATATCAATGCTTATAAAATAGTATCCAATAGAACACCAAAATTGCAATTCAACAAACACAAATTTCGTTATGTATCGGCAACGAGTCAAGATCAATAATAAACGAGGAGTTTTCAACAATAAGAGGATCAAGTCTATTCCAAAGTTTACTTCAAAGTGCTGCAAATATATATATATATATATATATATATATATATATATATATATATATATATATATATATTTATCTATCAGCAATAATGTAGCTGTTACTGTTGTCGATTATAAACATTCGAGTATATGAATATGTAAGTATGTATGTGTATACACTCGCTATATCTTATACGTTATAAACCTGTCTATATCATATGCTACTATGTAGTACAATATAGTTAATACTTTTCATGGTTGTTTGACTTTATCGCTCGCATTTGGTGGGGTTTTTGTGTTTTTCTCGCTTTATATTTAATATACAAGTAGATGTATTTTAATTTCAATGTACTTAGCAACGTCTACGATTAATTCAAATAATTCTTGCCTCTTCTTGAACGTATTCGAGCTGCAGGAATGTCAACTATGTATGTAGTTTAGGATCGTATCATATCGTGTATCGTGTATTGTGTATATTATTAAGTCGAACTCTTTAGATAATATGAATACTATTATTTGCTTGACGATTCACAACTCGTTTTACGGCGGCGCCTCTCTCAGCGCTTCTCAGTTGAAGATTTTGTTGGTGAAGTTTCGTGCTGGTCATTATGGACACACATTCAGTCTCTCTAGAGTCAACATGATTCGTATGAAATGGGAATTTGAACCTGTTAATACTTCTTTCTGTTCGCTTTTGCTGTGTCCAACGCTAAAACCTACTGTGGAACTTGTTATTGTTTAACCATATACCATATACCATATACCATATGCCATTACCATATAACACCAACATTTTGAAATATTTGTATATTCTTATGCAATTTGGAATAAATATGAATCTAACTTGTGGGTATACGAATAGATGTATATATATACATATATATATATATCATTATGTTGATATCGTATATATAAACTGTAACATTGCCATATGAAAACACATACAGACACACATACACAATTGGGAACTTCTACGCTAAAAAGGTTGGGGATATGCCTCGATTGAGCTTCGACCGACTGTGTGTCTAGTGAAGGCTCGGAGATCGAACAGTTCAGACGGACGAGCACGACTCGAGTTGCAATCATGCATTGGGTCTAGGATCGACGCACACGCAAATTACTTAGATAACTACGAGATTTTTACTTTGCTTGGGAATGTGCATGGTTTCTGTGGGACTCTGACTACTCTCGTCCTTTAAGAGTATATGCATCTGCAGTTTCTATATGCGGTTCTATATGTATATGTACGTTGTCTTAAATATGTATGTTCCATTGCCATTTCCAACTTGCGGATATGTTTTTGCTTTAGTTTTGTCAGTTTTCATGGTTTCGGTGGCTTGGCACCCGCCCAGGCTAAAGTAGAATGTGGGTACGTGACGTTGGTTTCTTAGATGGTGGGTATTGGATGGTGGGGTGAGTGATATACTCTAAGCATGCTCTTCATAATGAGTGAAGGGTTCCCTATGTTTGGTGGGCGTTGGTGCTAAACAAAGTTGAGCTCATGGCCGCTCAGCGCGTCGATGAACTCAAAGTGAGCGTAAACTCATTCGCCATTTATAACGTAGACCGGACAGAAGGCCTTCTCGGTGTTGAGGCTTTGCGGCGACAGCGCCCGGCCGTGGGTCCGTTCCAATCGGCTGGCTGCGCTGCCGCCGCCCTGTTCGCCCTCGTCCAGCTGGATAGATGCATCCGCATTTCCGGCCGTGCCTGCTCCTGCTCCTGCTTCAACATCGCCATTGGCACCATTCCCGTTGCCATTGCCATTGCCATTGCCATTGCCATTGCCATTGCCATTGCCATTGCCATTGCCATTGCCATTGCCATTGCCATTGCCATTGCCATTGCCATTGCCATTGCCATTGCCATTGCCATTGCCATTGCCATTGCCATTGCCGCTCTCTCCGCTGTCCACCTCATCAACTGTCTCGAGATCACCGCCAGCCAAAGTTGTGGAGCAGTAGCAGAAGGATAGATTGGTCTTGAGATCCTCGCAAAATTGTTGCTGCTGCGCAATGCTTTGAATGCGCAAGCGGGCGAATTCTCACATATACGTCGGCTTTAGCTTGTAGGCCCGCTTCCAGATCTCGCACAGGCAGACGGTCGAGTGGAATCGATAGAATATGGCCAACGGCATGGACACGTGCGTTATGATGGTCCAGGCCCACAGACCATAGAAGTTCAGCTGTATGGGATGCGACTCAGCGCGCGACTTCTCCAGCGTGCTAATGGCCCACATGGCCAGATTTACCACCAACATGAATGTGACAATCTCCCGACCGGGCTTCTTGCGTATATGCTCGGGGCTAACCGCCTGCCGCCGGCTAGCGTCCAATATGAACATGGTCTGGCAGGCGGTCTGCACAATGGAGGCCAGCGCATTGATGGGCACCAGCATGTCGTCGCTGCGCAGCGTAAAGTGCCCGGCAATCACCGTGAAGATGTTGTACAGAAACGAGCCAGTCTGCGCGCCCACCAGCAGGATGTCGTCCAGTGAGAAGCTGCGGTAGGCATCGTACTGCAAATGCCGAATCTGTATCATGCCCAGCAGCGTAGCTATGGTCGCCGTGCCGTAGATGAGCAGCTCGCAGATGGTCACCTCGGTGACAGCCAGGGCCACGAACTCGGGTCGCGAGATCAGCACGAAGAATATGATCAGCGAGATGATGGTCAGCACCAGAATAAGTATGCCCACGAACAGGCCCTTGTGTGCCCGGGCACAGTCCACGGAATAGTGATGGGGCGAGCGTTTCATCGGCGAGCTAATCATGTCCGGGCGCTGCGGGGTGGGCGTTTGCGGGCGCGAAATGCTGCGCCACATCACGTAGAGTATGGCGGCACAGATCAGCGAGTACTCGATGGTGCAGGGGAACAGAAAGGGCGAGGCGTCCTGCACCAGGGTGCCAATGATGTTGGTGCGGCGGCACTCGAAGATCTGGTAGGGACCCTTGAGGCCACGCGGCACACGCAAATGAGCCGTTGGATCGTGTGCGATGACAGCGTGTCCGCGCGAGTGGCCAGGGATGCGATGTGAGATGCGGAGCGTGCGATTTTCTGGATTGTAGAAGGTGAGTATCTCGTGCTTCGTCTCCTGAATCAACACGTTCAGCCAGACGGCCAGATTCGTGCCGATCATGTGCATCAATCCGAAGCGAGCGATGATCTTATAGCGATACACCTTGATCTGCTCGTTGTTCAGGAATATGAAGTACATCTGTATGAAGATGAAGGCCATGCGCGTCGCTGGCGTCAATGCGAGCAGCACATTGTGGCACTTCGTGTCCGGGTTCAGCTCGAAGTACTGACCAAACTCCAGGCCCGAATAGATCATGCTGCCAATGCCAAATGCTGCACAGAGCAACAACAACAACAGGAAGAAAAACAACAACGATTACAAACGTCTCCCTCACTGGCATCCAGCTGCAGCTGCTCACTCACCAACTGCGCCCATGCGCAAGTAGAAGCTGCCATAGTGATGCTGCCTGCCCAGCGGCGACAGCAGCGACGGACGACGCACCGGTATGGCTGGCTGAATGCGGCGACGCGTCGTGGTGCTGTCCGTATCCGACTCGTCCATGCTATCCGAGGCGTTCACCTTGGATGTGGTCTTAGTGGGCGACGTCGCTGCAAATGCCAAAGTTATCATCAGCTCCTTTGTGCCAGAGCTTGAGCAGGGCAATGATTCACTTACCCACGGGCACGGGCAGCTTGGGTCGTCCCCAGAGCAGCGTGGCGTACATAAACAGCAAGAAGATCATGCTTCCAATATACAAATACAAATAGTAAACCTGGCCGAAGAGAAAACATAAGGCAAGTTAGCTGCTGTATGAAGATATGAAGTAGAAGAAGATAAGGATATGAACTAAGGAAATTGCAGAATTCAGGATGAAATGAATTGAAAAAGGCAAAACGAATCAAGGAGTGCACAGAGAACTTTACAAAAGCCAAATATTGATAGATAGATATAGAAAGGAATAAAATAAGAGCTTTAGAAACTAGAGGAACAAATGGTTATGGACTCTGGGAGCAGAAAAAGTTAAGTAACCATGAGAACTAAGAGACCTCAGACCTCATCTGTTAGCAAGTGGGACACTTAAGTAGAGCTTACCTCGTAGAAGGATGGCGGTATGTAGGTGGAAATGACTTCGGCCATGGGAAAGGCCACGCCCATGACTACCAGCAGCTTGCCATAGAGGGCCGAGAAGAGTGTGGCCAGCGCATCGCCGCTGTTATCAAATGGGAATATTTATTATATATAACTCATATATATATATATATATATACTTACGCCTTGACGCGCGGCATTGGCGGATAGACAAAGGAGGGGCGATGTGTGCGCTTGATGGCCGGCATCACCGGATAGTTGGTCAGCTGATGCGAATGATACATGAGCGCCAGTTGGCCGCTTTGGCGCTCCTGGCACTGGGAGCTGCTGCCTGGCGATGAGGGCGGCTCCGAGCTATCGCCGCCGGGTCCGGCATTGTCATCGCCGTCGCCCTCGCCACCGACGAGTATCAGGCCGCTGGGTCCGGCACGCTCCGTATTGCACTTGGTTGGCAAATTGGACTCATCGATGGTCACATGATGCTGCGCGGAGCGTGCCGACAAACGGCCTGGCGATACGGCCACCGTCACATGGCCAGCATCGCCGGGCGTCGAGAGCAGGGCGCTGCTCAGCACTGGCGGCATAGCGCGTCGAATGTTGCTCGGCGAGCGTCCGTCCGCGTCCACAGCGGGCGTATAGCTGCTCGGCACAGTGGGCGTGGGTACGCGTACACTGTGCGTGTGGTGATTCTGATGATGCGGATGCTGGAACTGGTGCGGCAGATGGTAATGATGATGGCTGCTCGTGAAGTGGGCACGCGGCTGGCTGGTCACAACGCTGGCAGCGCTAACGGACTCGCCGCTGGCCAGCTGCGATGGCTGTGATGGCTGCGACTGCTGCGCTTGCTGCTCATCCTGAAAGGTGAGCGTGGCAAATGGCGGCTCCTGGCGATTGAAGAGCCTGCGGCTGCTGCTGCTGTTGCTGTTGCTGCTGGAAGTGGAAGAAGGCATGGAGTGTGCGCTGGATTACTTAGCTGGCCCCGCAACAGATCAAGTGCAGTCGCAGCGATGAGCGACATCGATTGACTGAGTAGGCGACCAGTCGCTGGCCATGCACGAGGCCCCCATTCCATATTATTTGCGCGCAGATATTCTGCAGACACAGCCGCAACAGTGGCTTAATTAAATAATGGCCCCCGCCGTTGCCATGGGAGGCACCGCAGCACACGGCTATACTAAACGCGAGCGCTTGACCGTTGGCCACTGCCCATCATCCCATCATCATTTCGGGTGCCAGACACTTCCGTCGACAGCCACATTGTGTGGCACTCAAGCACAAAAGCAGTGCACAGCCGTCGCGCTACAATTGCAGCTCAATTGAAAAGAAATAACTCAAATCACTGGAGTCCAATAGATATCAAGCTGAAGGCAGAGACTGAGCTCAGCTCAGCTCCTACCGATCGCTGCCCATAAATCAATTTGGAGGCCCTAATCAGCTGTGATCTGTGTCATTGTCAGTGTCAAGCAGCGTGTTTTAATTCTCCTCTATATATACACTTATTTATATATGTATATATATACGCATGCATATGTCATATACTCCCACACACTAGTTCGGTGTGCGCCTAAATTGTGCTTAATAACAGCAGCAAAAAATGTGAAAAAAAAAAACAAACAAATGAAAACCCCTCCATAAAGCGCGGCTGCGGCAATTGAAACTAATCGTTCTCCAGCAGGCACAATCTCAATCTGCACATATATATATATCTATATATACATAAATATATGTGTGTTGCATGTCGAGGTGTGCTAGTCTAGCTGTGTATGCGCTGCCTGGGGTAGCAACTCGCTATTTGCAACTCCAGCGCGACGGACGTGTAATTAAGGCTAAACGAAGCGCTGACAGGCAAATGAGGATTGCAACAGACATTTTTCAGATACAACTTGAACAAGAGACAAGCTTTGGTTGATGAACTCAGCTCTGCTAGATCAGGCAGCGCTTGCCCATGTAGTATGAGCTGTATCTATGCAGCTGGATCGATCGCTGGGATAGTTAGATTGACAGCTAGGTGTCAGCATGCCGCCTCAGAGGTTGTTAGCACGAGCTCTTGCCACATGCATTCATTTGCATACACACTCGAAGCACACTCACACAAAGCATTCAATGGCATGAATTCATGATGCATGATTTGTTTATATAAAAGAAAATCCAGTTGACAGACTGAGATTCAGCTTCGGATTGAGTTTCAGTTTGTGTTTGAGTGTCTGTCCGCTTGGCACTCGGCAGCATTGTCAAGCACTTGTACGGGGCACTTGTCCTTATGGAGCTGCAAAGGTACTTGGTCTAAGGGTGCGCGACACGGGACTCGCAACAAGTGTGGCATAGCTCGCTGCAACTATGCATAAATAACCTTGACATCGGCTCGACTCTGACTCGTTGCGGCGTGCTTCCAGTCGACAGGACACTGAAGTCGTGCCAGCTGCCTGCCTGACTGCCAGCCCCGCTTGGTGGTGGTTACTGTGGGTCATGCACTCAATCGCTCTTTTATAATCCGATTTCTAAAAGCGTGCTGGGGTTGTTAACCTGCCCTCGACACGACTGTTGCATAAATGGATGCGTCGAGGCCCGTGGCACAACAAAGTCAAGCCTTGCACAGAAAGTCAGCAGCTGAATGCAGGCAGCAGTGGCAGCTCTCAGATCTATCGATAGTTCCCAAGTCTGCCTATTGCGATTGCTTACGGTTTATTCAGTTGCTAATTAATGGCGCTCGTTGGGCATTCATTTGACTTGACTCGACTCGACTCTTTGTGCTCATGTGCATTCACAGCTGATTCAAGTCACAGTCTCAGCCTCTGTCTCAGTCTCAGTATCAGTCTCTGTCTCAGTCTTGGGCACTGGCCTGGAAATGTCCATTAAGGCTGGCCCGGCAGAATAAACACGACCGCAAATGCCATACATACGTTGAATGGCCGTCCATTTCCGGGGTTGGGGGCCAGCAACTGGTCCTTTGGCTGCTGCAACAAACTTTCAATTGACCCATTTTGGTTTGGGTTGGGCTGCGGGCGTGGCAGTGGGCGCCAGCAGGTGACATCAGCGGAGGACAATAACCTGCAGACATGCTCTTTGTTGCGCAATTTGTTCGTGGCGAGCCAATTAACTCGACTGCAGCTGCAACTGACACAGTGGATGCTGGCGACAGCGGCCAACGTGACGTATGCATATTAACAAATGCCGCATACGCCGTGTGCGCCCTGTGGGCCGCGTGGGCTGCGTGGGCTGCGTGTGCCGCGCTGGGTGCGTGGCCCATGCGGCCTGAATGGCTTTGCAACTTGTCAGGGTGTTGCACTGGAAACGTGATGTTTAATTAATGCAAAGTGTAGCAGCGACTAGTGAGGCGCAGGATGCGCGCTGGAAGGCAGCGCATTTATAGCGGGCGTCAGACATGGGCCCCAGGCGACGAGCAAGGACTGCATGCAACATGCGGCAAGTGTCGAGTGCATGAGTTAAACAGTTTTGCTCGACTATTAACAGCAACTAATGGAACCAGACAACGGCCGCTGAGAGCCAAGACAGCGTTTATGCAATTAACAAAGACGCAGTAGATGGCAGTCGCTCAGTCTGTGTGTGTGTGTGTGTGTGTGTGTGTGTGAGTGTGCGAGTGTGCATGCCAATATGTTGCTCAAAGTGCTTGGCACATCCTTAGAAGGACGAACCGAGCCACCAACAGATGGTTTATATAGATAGCTACTACTCGAGACTAGGACTGAAAGCTCATGTTATGGGGTAAGAATTATCAATTTAATCGCCGCAAGACGATTAAGCGATTCGTCCAAAGTAAACGAGGAAAAATGGGCTAATGAGTTAACTGATGAGATAGGAAAGGAAATGGGAAAACTGTTGCGAAAGAGCTTTGGTGTGCTGTCGAAATTCATCGCTTTCATTTATCGATCAGGAACAAGACATGAACCAAAAGCTCATTGAGACTAAAGTCTCAAAACGACTTGGCCATAGAAACAACTTGGTTAAAGGTTGATTTTTTGACTCGATGTATAATATCTATACGCCATAGGTCGGGGAAAAGATGCCCGAACTTATGTAGACGTAAGATTCGCAGATATATTTCGATAACATTAGCAATTGGGATATTACGTGAAGGATATTAAATTTGTTGGCGAGGCAGTTCAGCGATTTAGACTAGACAATTCACAGTCAAAGTCAATTAACAACATAATCGATAACTATCGATCAATCAGAATTATCATTAAGTAATACAAATCATTTGAGACAAAAAGTGTTGCATACTTTTGAGAGCCCAGTGCATATGTGGATAAAGGTCAGGCGCTCAGGTTTGAGTTCACTTACCCGAACTGTTCCTTGGGCACGCTCGGCATTGAGGCCGCGGCTGCTGCGGCAGCTGTCTCGGACAGCTTAGGTGGACTGCTGACCAGCGGTGGGCTGCAGACGCGCGGCGGCGTTGTAATACGCGGCGGGCTGTGCATTTGCCGCGGTGGACTCTTGGCTAGCTGCGGTGGCGAGCTGCGCATCAATGGGGGCGAGGGCATGGCCGGGGCACTTTCGCCCACGGGCGGGCTCTGAACGCGCTCGGCGCTGCGCTGCGATGACTTGATCGACAGAGCGGGACTCCGTTCCGAGATGGAGGCCTGCGACTTGACAGACGCTTGCGACTTGAGCGATGCCTGAGGCGAGAGCACGGGCACAACAGCTGCGGCAGAGGCTATTGAGCCAGTGCGTGAGCCAGCACGCGATCCCGCACGGGAGCCCGCGTGGGAGCCAATGCGAGAGCCGTGCTGAGAGCTAGTGCGCGAGCCGGCATGGGAGCGCTGGCTGCCGCTGCGACTGGGCACGCGTCCGTCCGACTTGGGCGATGCTGGCAAAGCAGAGCCAGTGGCCATAGCAGCAATGGCGCCACTGGTGGACATGATGCCGCCGCTGGCAATGCTGGCGGCTCGGGGGGAGCTGATGCTGTCGCCAGGCTCGTCGTTGCCCTCTTCGTCGGCCACATTGAGTGACATTTTGTCCATGGACAGTTCGTCGGTTTCGACCTTGGTCAGCTCATCGTCGTCAGCGTCGAGCGACTGCGACTGTTGCTCCTGCTGCTGCTGTTCATCCTGCTCATCGGCGTCCTCAAGACCAGCTGGCGGTGGCGGTATAAAGCCACGTCCCATGCTATCCTCGTCCAGCTCGCCAAAGTTCTCGGGCGGCGGAGCAATTATCGAGGATGCAGAGTAGCCATTGCTGGGCGGTGTTGTGATCGTAGTGGACTCATCTTCATTGTCTAGAGATCGGCTATAGTCCTCGGCTGCTAATTGCTGGCCTCCGCTCATTTGTAGCTGTTCGGGCTCAGGCTCAGGCTCAGGCTCCGGTTCAGGTTCCGCCTCACGCTCCGGCTCGGGCTCGGGCTCCGGCTCAAGCTCTGACTCTGATTCTGGCACAGGTTCTGGTTCCGGTTCCGGATCCGGCACTGGCTGCTGCTCTTGCTGCGCCTGCTCCTCCGCCTGCCTGGAAATGGGCTGCGAGTTCGTCTGTGACTCCTCTTCGCTCTCGGATGAGGGTGTTAGCGGCGGTATCTGGCTAATATGTTGCGCTGGCGGCGACACCATCTTGCAGATATTGAGCTCCGGCAGCGGAGGCGGCGTTGCCGGCGGCGACGGCGAAGTCGATGGCGATTTGGTCAATGGGGGAGTGACGCTGCCCTGCACATACGACAGATTCGAGGGCAGCGGCGGTAGTGGTGGTGGCGGTGTGGATTTGTCATCGTCTTCATCCTCATCATCGTCATCTTCGTCGTCATCTGCATCGGCGTCGGTTTCCAGCTCCAGCTGCTGCTGCATAATTGCTGGCGGCTCAATGACCGCCTCCTCGGCATCGTCCGTCTCCTCGCCTTCGTCGTCGTCGGTGCGCAGTCCGGCGTCGTCCATGGGCGACAGCGGCGGCGGCGGTATTAGCTCCAGCTCGAGCACCGAGTTACTGGGTGAGCCCGGTGGCGAGTTGGCCTCCATGCTGAGCTGCTGCTGTGGCGGCGGCGTCGGTGTTGGTGGCATATCGTCCGTCTCAGTCAGCGTGGGCAATGGCTGACCCAGCAGCGAGGTCGTCGACGGCGGCGGTGGCGGCGGTGCCACCAGCAACAGCATCTCATCGCTCAGTGGGACTGTTGGCAGCGGCGGTGGCAACGCCATCTGAATGCCTGAGCCCGAGGCCAGGGCATCGTCCAGATTTGTATTGCTGTTGTCCACCTCCTCGATGTCCGAGTCGATGCCCTGCGCAAAGTCCATATAGAAATTGTCGCGCGAATCGCTGGAGCCGCGACGCAATTTCAGCGACAGCGACAAATCCGGCGAGCTATCCATGCTCGCTCGCTCGCTCTGCTACAGCAGCTGCTCCGCCTACTGTTGCTCAAACTGTTCCTTTTTCTGTTTGTTTAGCCCCGCTCCTTGCCTCTGCCTCCCGCTCTACTTGCAGACTCGCTTCACGCAAATTCCGTTACACGAGCTGTGAAATGTTTTTGTTTGGCCTTTAGCACTTCCCTTCCCCTTACTTCTCTTCTCTTCTCTTTGTTCTTTTTTGCCTGTTGGCCTTTGTTATGGTTCCTGCTGCTGTTGACGCTTTTCACTTCACTTTATGGAGCTAACGCGCATTTTGTGTATCCTGTGTATCCCTAGAAATGCAAAAGTTACAGCAGCATACACATATGTACACACGCACACACAGACAGACACACACGCATGTACAAAGTAATCAGCAGCCTCTGCGTTGTAGAACGGGTTGGCGGTGTGGGGCGTGGCAATTGCATTTGCTGCGCATTTCGCCTTTTACGCCACAAATCCTTTGAGTATGCGTGCGTGTGCGTGTGTGTGTGCGTGTGCGAAAGTGCGTAATACGAAAGACGCAACAACAGCAACCCCGAAAGGACAAGCGCAGACAAAGCAAACAAAATATTTGCCGTTGTTGCCCGTTCGTTTGTTGTTTTTCTTTTTGACGCAATTGTTGTTGGCTTACTGACCAAATACACACACACACACACACACAACTATGTCCAGCAACGCAAGGAAGCACTCAAGCATCTACCGTTAAGCGATAGACCAGCGGCTTTTGAATTCTAACGGACAGGCCATAACTTTATGTATGCCAAATGCGACGCTGGCGTCGACGTCGACGCCGATGCCAACGGCGAAGACAACGCAGCGCCTACACAGAAAACCACTTTGCGTTTGTGTGTGTATGTGTGTGTGTACACCAAATATTTTGCATGTGTTGTGTATGAGTGTTTTAGTAGGGCAGGATTTAGCTTCTTACAAATATCTTTGCACAGTAAAAGAAATTAGAAAAAAAAACTATATAGACAGCTAGACTTTGCCGTTATTTGATTTCAACTAACTTTTACAAATGAAACTTTCTTCGATTGTTTTAGTTTTCAATGTATTTTGAGTTTTTGTTGCATTGCAATTAACGCTGCCGATACCGTTACACATTCACGTTAGCTTCGTTTTGCTACGTTTCGGTTTGGCTCGTTTCGTTTTGTTTCGGTTCCGGGTTTTGGAGGCACACGAAGCGCGCCTGATGCTGCGAAAATAGATTCCTGCTGTGTCGGCACTTAATTCTAGAATGAAACGGCAGCACGAGTCAAAGCTGCGCCATTGCCGTTGTCATAGAAAACAGATGCCACAGCCTCTCAGCCAGAGCTAGTTCCAGAGCCAAAGATAGAGCCGGGGACGGAGCCACACGCAGAGAGCGCGCGACAAGTGAGAGCAGAGTCGATGAAGAGTCAGAGGCAGTGAGCGAGAGAGAGAGAGAGAGAAATGTAATGTGTGTACGATGGTTGTTTTCATGCGACTAATGAATGGAGAATGAATGTAGAGTACTATTATGTACGCAGCATCTACGTGCTCGGCCCACTGTAAGATGTACCTAAGAATGAATGCTCTCTCTACCTCTTCAATTCCGGGAGCGTGTGAAGTGTGGCTCTGCGTAGTGCCGCCTCAATTGAGAGCAAACGTCGTGTGAATAACAACAGTAACAACTGCAATTTGGTCAAAACGGATGTGCGCACGCCTCCAGACCCGTGTGCTATGTGTTATGTGCTGGAATTTAACATATTTTGCGCATGAGGAAAATATGCAGAATGAGGAGGAAGCTTAAATTGTGTAAAATGAAGTAAATTGAAAATAAAATAAATTGTGAGTGAAGAGTACAAATACGGTTAGTTAATTTTATGATTGTTGTATTTAATACAATAAAATCTAAATTGGCAATACTTACTTGTTAATTTGAACTCAAACGGCGCGCCAAACTTAAGTTTGGTTCAACACGAGTGCTAACCTGGTCATGGAACCAGTATATACCGATAGCTCGATGAATTATTTGCCATTTTTAAGTTAGACACTGTTTTCTGCGACATACTGCAATTTAAATACCAAAACTACTAAATTTATCTGTCTCTTATAATAATCGACATGCCACCACAGTCTATCGGCGATTGTCGTGCGATTCTTCTGGACAATTTGACAAAAAGTCTTGTTATATGTATATATATGAAAGTAAAATCAATTATAAAATTCCAAGTGTCATATTAACTCAATGATTCGGAATCGCTTATTAAATTGCAAACGAGTGGACCAATAATGAGTTCGCGAAGACCAGGTGCTGGGCCCACGCTGAATTTTAAAGCTGTGCTGCTGGGCGAAGGTGACTAAACCAACAATCGAAATTGTTGTTTTATAAATATATGTATATATGTATATCTAATGTGATGCGCATTTGTAGGCTGTGTGGGCAAAACTTCTCTAGTATTGAGATACATGGAGGACAGATTCAATACACAGCATCTAAGCACGCTGCAGGCGTCCTTCGTGACTAAAAAAGTGATGCTGCCAGATGAGCGACGCGCACAGCTTAACATATGGGACACGGCCGGCCAAGAGCGTTTCCATGCCTTAGGACCCATTTACTATAGGGGTTCGGATGGCGCCTTGCTGGTGTATGATATCACCGATCAGGACTCATTCCAAAAAGTCAAGTCATGGGTGCGCGAACTGAAGCAGATGCGCGGAAGCGAAATTGCTCTGATTATAGTGGGCAACAAGACTGACCTAGAGGACCAGCGAGCCATCAGCTATGAGACGGCGCTGCGCTATGCGCAAACGGTTGGTGCACATTATGTAGAAACGTCCGCTAAGGAAAACGACGGCGTAAACGAGCTGTTCGAGCTGCTTACCCGACTGATGGTCGAGCATCACGGCAGTAAGCAGCAAAACGATACCAATGCATTGCGTCTACAAAACTCGATCTCGGATGACGGAGTCGAGGCGGATCAGGATGAAAATGGTCACACCAACGCCGGCGTGCAGCGCTCTTGTTGCGGCATCTAGACTGCCTGGCAGTCGTCCATTGTGATAATACATATGTACTATTAGAACTATAATCAATGTGTATTTGTAAATAATACGTGTATGTATGTATGTACCCATCATACCACATGGAACCATGTACGGTGTGTGCTAGCATGTGCATATAAGCATGATTCTGTTATTAGTTACCCGTTTTGAATAGCGAACATCCAAAAATTTGTCCAGTATTTCTATTTAATTTTCTGTTTTCTTAATTTTGGCATTTTGTTTTTGTTTTAATTGTTTTATTGTTCTTTGTCAATTGTTAACTCAATTTATTTGTATGATTCAGCCTTCAATCTTGTGCAGATTCTTTGAGCGATCCAGACTAAGTCGCTAAAAAAAAATTCTTACTTTTTTTTTAGAAGCGATAAAGAAAAGTCAATAAACTGCGGGCGCAACGAAATATTCAAAATCGTTTTCTGAGTATAAGAATATGTAAAAAGCAATGTAGAGAAATTACTTTTAGTAATATAAATAAATATATACATATATATATAAATATGTGTATATACATACATAGTTGTATTTGAAATACATTATCCTATCATACCAATATATATGTATTTTTTAATTGAATTATCAGTGAAGAAGTTAACAAGAAATCGATATAAATAGCTTATTTAAGATACGTTCAAGTGGCTTAACCAATATGTATATTTAATTAAATTGTATTGAGTGGTCCGAAATGCCGTGGGCTACCAATGCCGATTGGAAAGCTCCAAGCAAATGCATTACATTGTCAATGACAAAAGTCCATTAGTTAATGAATGAATGTTGTACAAAGATTGCTCTTCAATTACCGTGAAGGCGTGGCTGAGCCAAATTAGCTGCGCTATATATTCCACACGGGTCATGTCAAATGACAATATAACAAGCAAGAGCCCGCTATGTGTGCGTGTGTGTGTTTGTGTGTGTGTATTGGGAAAGCCTTGTGTTCAAATTCTCAAATGACTTGTTATTTATGCATAGTCGGCAGTGGCTGGCATTGGCAGCGGCTGTTGCAGCTGAAAAGCGCTTAAGCTGCCGTCGGAGAAGGTTGCCAAAATAGCCGAAGAAACTTTTCTTACGCACTTTTAAGTATATATATATATATACATATATACATATATATATATACGTGTGCAGCATGAAACCCTTGATCTTGATATTGAAGACATGGCTGGCCTATGGATTCGTCATGCTCTTCGCACTGCTCATCCAACTACTGGAGAGATCAGCTCGAGCGCTGCACTCACTGCGTCAATAGCTAAGCGGAGTTGCCAGCAGAAGGGCTTACAGGAATTAGTCCGTGTACGACTCATATATATATATATATACATCCACAACTAATGTTAATATAAGTACTCTTAATTCACAACGAGTTTTCAATGAAAATAATAGTGCATAAGATCTGATAACCTGCGCGTTATCCCAAGAGCGGCTTGAGATTGAAGGCAAAGAGAGGCAGAAGCGCCAACGTGAGTTGGCAACGTCTATGTAACTTATGACCCTTCCAATAATTGGAAGTACGCCTAAGCTCTCGTGCTAGGTATATAAGACTAGATGTTTAAGTAGTAAAAACAGTTCGAATGCGGATTCCAACAGAGCAGAGACTTTTCAGTACGAGTGTATTCGAAACATTTGAAATCCGAATGTTTTTTCAATCAATAAATGCCTCCCATGAGAACACTTTAACAAATAGTTATATATCGGAGCTCGTGTCGGGCTAGAACACTTTGAAAATATCTATTTTAATCTATTCTCTGATAAGTTTTGGTGTATAATTTACGCTCACCGCGGCTGGTGGCTTATCAGCTGATAAGTCACTTTGGGAACCGAGGCTATACTGTCTGGCGGGCATGGCAATTGCCGATGACCGCTCGAACTGGTTGCTTGCTGGCTGGTTGGCCGTCCATCGTTGGCCGTTGACTATGCGCTTTCAGACGCGCCGGACGCTGGCTTTGGTGCTGCTTTGCCTGTTCCTGTTCGGTGCTTTGATTTACAAGATTAACAATTCTCCGCTCGTTAACCAGAATGGCATATTGCGTGAGTACCTGGTCGAGAGCCAGGTGAGTGTTGGCACGCGACCGGGCACTCGGACAATTCTGCTGTGGAGCAGCTTCTTTGGCAATAGACGCTGGAGTCTGCCGTCGGATACGCTGGGACCACAGCAATTTCGAGACGATCTCAACTGTCCAGTGTATCAGTGCGAGCTGAGCAATCGACATGACTTCCTGCCCAGCCTGGAGCTCTATGATGCCATCGTTTACCATGTGGCGCAACCCTTCCCGCTGCTGTTGCCGCTGCCCACACGCCGTAGTCCGCATCAGGCGTACGTCTTCGCCCTGATGGAGCCGCCAGGCGAGACCAAGCATCAGCTGAACGATGAGCAGCACTTCTATAATCTTACCATGACCTATCGCCTGGACTCGGACATCGTCTGGCCCTACGCCCATGTGGTGGATAACCTAACCGGAGCACGCGTTGCTCCCAGTCGTTTTCCATATTGGCGCGAGCCGCCAGCTCTGGGCAGCTGGAATGACAGTACTGTGGCTCGTCTGTGGCACACAAAGACCAAGATGGCCGCCTGGTTTGTGTCCCACTGCAAGACGCTGTCGGAGCGCGAAAAGCTAGCTGCTGCACTGCAGCAGCACATTCAAGTGGACATCTATGGCCAGTGTGGTCCGCTCAAGTGAGTAGCAAACGATCTCAGCTCTGACAGAGAACCAATTCTATTCTGCTTGCAGCTGTGCACGCGACGATCCGCACTGCAACGAGATGTTGGACACGGACTATTTGTTTTATCTGGCCTTTGAGAACTCGCTGTGCACGGACTATGTCACCGAGAAGCTCTATGATGCACTGCAGCGCCACATTGTGCCCGTCGTCTTTGGCGGCGCCAACTACAGCCGCTTCCTGCCGCCGCACTCCTACATCGATGCGAATCGCTTCGATAGCATTGAGCAGCTGGCGCAGCACTTGCGTTTCGTGGCCGCTGATCAGCAGGAGTACATCAGCTACTTCTGGTGGCGCCAGCACTACAGGCTGGAGACGAGCTCGCCCTTCTGTGAGCTCTGCGCCCGCCTCCATCAGTCCAGTTGGACGCACAAGACCCAGAGCTACAACAACATCGAGTCATGGTGGTACAACGGATGCCGTCTCACCTCTCACATACGCTTCTGAGCGGCGCAGCAATAGCCAGACGCACATGAGACTGAAAGCAATGCAACTATGCCCAACGACAGCTGCTAGAGTGAGACGGCGCACTTAGATAAGGAAGACCGAATATTCCGTAGAGACCAGATATGGCCACATACATGCACTCCGTACTTAAATCCAAATACTGATTAGATCTAAGCTACGTGTCGGGGCACCCGCCCCACCCACACCGTTACATATGAACCTCTTCGGCTGCCGTCACTGCGAGCCGTGTTTCCCCATAGGCACAGTGCTCTGTCAATGTTAGGGAAATTAGGGGCTTAACATTTACAATACTGTACAGCTATACGCATATGAATATACAAATATACCTCTACAAATCTATCTATGGCGGGCTTATCGAAAATTGTGACTAACGCAACGGTAACTCTTATCATCATTCCACCTGCTTATCACTATGTCAACTAGCTCATTGTCCATGAATCAACGTTTTTTGGACTTGCATTAGTATTTTGTATATATGTATGTTATATATATATATATATATATATCTGTTGGGTGTAATGTGTCTTCCGCTATCGTAGCGCTATATTTATTATATTTAATAAAAATAGCTTATATTTAATGCACTCTGAAACCTTTGATATTGGGAATTCAGGCTGAAATGGTGCTGTGAAAATGTATGTAACAGGCAGAAGGAGGCGTGGCAGACCCTAAAAAGTATATATATTATTGATCAATCTAGCCAAGCCTGTCTTTGGCTGTCTGCCCGTTTGCAGCTAGAATCTTGAAATTGTAACTGTAAATTCCATTTTCTTTTAATCGATAAATATCGATCAATTGTCAACATTGTTTAAGCGTAGCTTGAATACCCTATAAAATAAAAGCATCAAATTAACTGTGCGAATTCTTGTCATGAATACTCAATTTTTGTATAACTTTAGAGGCTTCTTCAAAAT
The DNA here is from genome assembly GCF_003285905.1 of Drosophila hydei. NCBI lineage: Eukaryota > Metazoa > Arthropoda > Insecta > Diptera > Drosophilidae > Drosophila > Drosophila hydei. Next base: position 2,923,987 of record NW_022045685.1, on the reverse strand, counting down.
TGGTTTCAACTGAAGTTGAACGACTTTGGCAAAGATACAATTTGACAGCGAAAAAATAGTTAAAAGTTAAAGATATGGCCAATATATGCTTATACATTAACATTTCTACATTTCAAAAATAGCGAACAAAGTAAAGCTTCAAAAAAAGCTCATCGAGATAAAATCTTTAAGGCAGAGCTAAAATGGCAGGTAAATTTGAAGCTTTTAGTTTGAAAAATCTTTTTTTTTTTATTGATGTGATATATTTACTTATATATATTATATATATATATATATATCTATGGAGATATATTTTTTTTGTATTTGGGCTCAAAGCTTTTGAAATCAATTAAATTTCAGCTGACAAATCGGCCCAGGGCTACAGCTCATGCAGCTTTTGCGCTAGTCACGCATAGTTCACGAGTCACGACTCACGAGTGCCGTGTCACGCGCAAGCGCCTAAACAAATGTCAAGTGTCAAAACTGATGAAAGCGTCAACAATGACAGGACTTGCTTTGTTTTTGGTTGTGCAGCAACCACCGCAGCTCTATACGTCACGCGTTCCCTCTCTGTCTCTCAAGCACACACACTCGTTCACTGTTCCTCTCTCTCTCTCGCTCTCTCTGTCTGTGAGAGTGAAAGCTCAAGCTGTTGTTTCTGGCTTATCGCGTCACAGCTTTGTGGCACAGCAGGAGCTACACACACACACACACACACACACAGGACAGCAGCGAACGACGTCAGCTGTGTGCGTGCGCTTGGGTAGGGGTGCACGTGTCCTCGTGTATGTATATGTGCGTAGTCTCTTTTTGCGCGCAGCTTTTTGCGAGAAAGCTTTTGAAGGATACCGCTGCGTTTGGCAGAAAGCACTTCCTATGAGTTTTCATGGCATTCTCATTCATTCTGTGCTAGATTTCCCGATAGTTCAAATCAGAGGTAACAAAGCAAAAAATAAAAAAGAAAGAAAAACGCCAACCACAAACAAACTAAATAAAATCCAGCCATAAACTCAAAGCGAACAGACAAACAATATAAAATAGTTAATTAATTTGCGCCAGCAAAAGTTACAACATTTTTTTTTAATTGTTCTTTAAAAGTGCGCAAGAGTGAGACGTAAGTTGCATAATTTAAATGCCAGCGAGATGAACAGAGTGAGTGAGAGAGAGAGAGAGAGAGAGAGAGAGAGAGACTGTGTGAGAGTGAGCGTAAGCAACGCTTTAAATGAAAAGACAATGTTCAGTTAAATTATTTTATATATTTTTTATATATTTGAGTTTATCTGTGAGTGATTGAAAATGAATAAAAACTTTCACGAAATGGGCGAAAAACTTTTTCATAGCGTGTTTGACAAGTGCACAAAAAAAAAAACGAAGAAGATATAACGTGTTACACGCTCTGTGTGTGTGCGTGTGCGTGATATTTGTGTGATGTGTGCGTAGGCGCTTTATGGCAGCAGTGTGCCTTCTCACTTGGTCTCTCTCTCTCTCTCTATCTGTGCACTGCTTCAGTAGCCCCCACAAGCATACACATACACACACATACACTCACACACACACGTACACACTTTTCAGACCCCCTCTTTGAGTGCGTCTCACAACCATCGATTTTTTTCTCGAGTTATAGCAAAACCCGAACAACAACAACGACAACAACAAGTATACGAAAAAGTAGGTACTACTGCCCCCCATTTCCATTGACGTTTGTCCTGCTTTTTTTTTCTTTTTCTATTTTGTGTTTCTCAGCCACATTGGGCCCGTGTAAATAAGAGAGGCACCTTTTGCCTTATTTCGTAATGTTTTGAATGTAATTGCCTTATCTTGGCAGTTGCTTCTTTTCGGGTTTATTGCATAAACGAATGCTGAAAATCAGCCCGGAAATCTATTTAATTTTCCTATGCACCCTTAAGCCATGCACATAAAGAAAAGCAGTGAAAGCTATCAAAATGTCAAGATCAGCAGGTTGATTAGAGAGCGTTACGATTTATGAAAGAATTTCAATTAAAACTGTGTGCATTTTGAAGGCAAATCTGCTGTCAGCTCATATTATATATATATATATATATATATATATATATACATAATATATAATATATATAGAAGATATATATCTTCTTTTTCAACTTTTGTGTAAGATATATTTGGCCAGAATTTGTCACTAATTTTTTGTAAAAGAAACTTTCAAGTAGAACGTACTTTTTCAGACAGTTCTTTCGAGTTATTTGTATAATATTTAACTATTTGCAGCTCGATAAGCGTTCGCATAGCATTGATGTTGCATGCCGCATCAAAGCTTTTGTTGCCTACATTTCAGGCACTTGCCTTCTCAATGCCAATCTTTTTTGTCAAGTGTAAGACAAAGCTGTCACTCTGCTTCTTCTTCGTCTTCTGGTTATTGTTGTTGTTGTAGCTGCTGTGGTGAGTTGCGTGTGGTGTGGTGAAAAAGCTTTGCCAAGTGGCAAGTTCATCTGTAGGTACACAATTGTGTCAATCCGCTACTCAACAGAGTGTGTGTGTGTGGTGTGTGGTGTGTGCGTCCCTTTGTGTGTGTGCGAATTGAATTTTCCCATGCAACACTCGCAGTTGAAAAGCTAAGGCAAATGTTAAATGAAAACGCATGAGAACCGAAGGGAAAAATAACGTCGAACGGTTTTCCGTTAAGAATCTCGCCAAATATTCTGGACCTTGCGAGTTGCGGCGGTGAGTGCCAAACGTGTCTAACCACCCAAATACTCAAATAGCCAAATACCCATTAGTCATAGATAGACTTTATTTGAAATATATATATATATATATACTCACACACACATACAAGTAGTTTGCCTAACCAAAAACTGTATTTAATTTGCGTACTTTTCATACTTTAACTGAGATGCTGGGATGCTGTGTTCGTTGAAATAGTTGAGTTCCTAGCTTACATAATGCCCGCGTCAGCAAGCCCCCATCCTTGCCCGTTGCGTTAGATCCACATGCACGCATGCATATATGTATGTATGTGTGTGTGCGTGTGAGTGTGTGTGTGTGCGTGCTTGTGTGAATAGCTTTGTATTTGATGCGTGGGCGCGTGTATTTGCAGACCGATCTCGATGTCTCCGCAATTAGATAATGCTTAAGTTACCAAAAGGCTTAAAAAAGAAAAAGAAGAAGTCAAAAAAGGACCAGGAACTCTTCACCGAAGAGGAGCTCGAGCAGTACAAGCGGGAGCTCAAAGCGAAACAGGAGGCTGCCGCCAACAAATCAGACGCTGGCGAATCGGACGCAGCATCAGACGTCGAGGGCGCAGCAGCCACATCTAGCCGGCAGGCCGCATCGGCAGCCACACACGCATCCGGCTTTGCTTCAGCAACTGGTCACGAGCATCAACAGCAGCAGCAGCAGCATCAGCAGCAGCCGCAGAACGCTGACGCTGGCGACGAAGAATGGGCCAAGTTTAAGGCGTTAACCTCAGGTGTCGATAACATATTACACAAGACACAGGACGAGCTCGATCGTATCAAGAAGGAGTCCTTCTATCAGCGCCTGCCCTCGGCAGCAGAAAAGAAGAAGCAAGAGGAAGAGGAGGCCGCCAGGCGCGAGGAGGAGCGACTCGAGCGCGAACGCCAGCTAGCAGCCGAACGTGAGGCGAACCGTGATAAGTTAGCGGAAGCCGTTGTCCAGCTATCCGACTCGGAAGACGAGCAGCAGGACGACGTCGATGACATCTTTGCCACCGATTACATTGAGGCAATTACCAGCGGTGAGGTGCAATTAGGTGTCATACCCGATTCGCCAGTGCTTGAGCTAGACGACGGACCCGATCCATTCGATACTGCCTACGCGGAGAAGGTAATCGTTGGCGCCGACAAGGCCAAGAGCAACAAGAAGCTCGTCAGCCTTGGCGCCGCAGTTGAGGTGCTCTCGGGCCGCGTCGACCGTGAACACGCTCTCGCTTTAGCCAATCCGAAGCGCAAACTACGCAAGGGCATCCAAAATCTGCTGCTCAGCGAAAGTGTTGAGCTCGCCGATCCCGAAGCTGATCTCTTAGGTGCCGAGCCGCAGCACAATTTGCTCGACGATCTCGTTGATGACGTGCCCGAATGTGTGGCGCCCATTGATCTAAGTGTTTCGCTGCATTTGCACTTGATCAAGCCCCAAAAAGTCGAAGAGGAGGACGAGGAAGCATTCGGCCAGCTCAATCCGGACCTCTCCGAGTTTGATGCGCTCAAAGACGACGAAGACGACGAGTTTGCAGAACTAGCAGCCGAGTCTCTTACCAAAAAAGAGGAGGTTACCATAGTTAATCAGGTAGTGCTGCCTCCCGCGGAGTTACTCCTCGAAGCCGCAGCCGAAGCCAGCTGGGCAGAGTTTGCGCCGGAGCCAGAAGAGCAAGAATCAGGTGGGTTGTCGGATAATAAGCTTAAGCGATACCGATACTTAGCACTCGCGATTCACAACTTCCTCTCTCTTATTAATATGGGCAAATGTTTGGTTTTCCTTTAGCTCTAGATCTAGTTGGTCAAACCGGTTTCATATCGGGATACTGATCTCTCACAATATCTTTGCAGGGAAACCGAAACGACCGCCGCCGCCGGTTCGTCCGGCCAGTGGACCGCACATTGTACCCGGTGCAATCTACGTTAGCGACGACGAGGAGGACGCCAATCCGGACGACGATCCGTTCAACACTTACTACGCCGAGCTGGTGATCAAGAAGACCACTGTTCTAGAGGAGGACGACGATTTCGATCCGCGTGCCGAGGAAGCAGCTGACGCTTCGTCCTTCTTAGCGGCGCCGGGCCGTGATCTCTTGGCTGGCAGTGCCACCGACCTGAGCAAGGTTGTGCCTGCACCACTTGCGCCCACGCTAAGCGTTGACAACCAAGAGGAGGAGCGGGACTTTGATCCCTTCGATACATCGGCGGTCAACGCGATCGTTCAGCCCAAGGCCACAGAGCTGCGATTCTTGGAGCGGGAGCTGCTCAACGAGACCGGCTCGAGTCTAAAGCATTCGCTCAGCGATCCCGACTTTGATCCGCGCGCCGATCAGCCAGCAATAGTTGCCGAGTCAGCGCCACGAGCGCAGATTGCCGCTCCGGAGCCGGAGTTCGATAGTGCACGTCGCAAGTCTTCGCTGAGCCTTAATATACAAGGCAAGAGCGTGGGCTTTCTAGTGCCCTCGCAGGACTTGCTGGCCGCTGGTAATGACGGTGGCCTGGGTGCCAATAAGAAGCCGCTGACACCGTACTACCAGCCCATTCAGGAGCGCGAATCAGAGGATCCGTTCGACACTTCGTATGTGCCCGAGGCCAAGCTCAGCGACATTGAGCTGAAGCACATCGAGGCCGATTTAATAGCAGAGCCTACATTGAAGCATAGTCTATCTGATCCGGACTTTAATCCGCGCGCACCTCCAACGCCAGTGCCCGCCGAGGTGCTGCTGGCCGTCGAGGAGAATATCAACATCAAGGTATTGACGCCCGCCCAGGAGCGCCGACAGCTGCCAAGTAACCCGCAGCTGGACGAGGATCAGGAGCTCGATCCGTTCGACACCTCAATTGCAGCCAACCTACAGCCGGGGCAGACGGAGCTAAAGCTGCTAGAGAACGAACTGCTGCCGGAGAGCAGCAAGCAGCCTGTTACTGGTGTACTCGATACCCAGAGCGACGCACAGGAGCTGGGACTGGGCGACAAGGTGCTGACGCCGTCGCTGCCAAATCGCACAACTGAGGAGCTGCTGGTGCAGCAGCAGGACATCGATCCATTCGACACTTCTATTGCCGAGAATCTAGCACCGGGCGAAACGGAAATCAAGCTGCTCGAGAGCGAGCTCATCGAGCGTTAAAGTCTGGAAACACACACAACTAAAGCAGAAGCAAACAGAAAACATGGCCAATCCGTTCCTAATGGACGATGACCTGGACGGTGGCGATGTGGCCGTGAATCCATTTCTAATGCAAGCCGAACCGGAGGCGGGTGAAGCGGAGAATCCATTTGGCGAGACGGCCTCGAATCCGTTTGCCTTCGGTGGCGATGAGCTGGAAACGGAGGCAGAGCCAGTTGCGGATATTGATGCAGCCATGAGCTTCTTTGGCACCACCATTGAGGCCGAGGACGATGCGCTCAGTCTGAAGTCTGCCGCCGAGGAGGATGATGAGGGCAAGAAGGCTGCTGCGCCCCCGCCACGCCCACAGCCGCCACAGAGCACGCAGGAGCTAATACACACCGTGTCCAGTCAGTTGGATGAGACCAGTTCGGAGCTATTGGGCCGTATACCGGCCACCCGCTCGCCTAGTCCCGTGTCCATGCGTGACCTACACTCGCCCAGCCCAACGCCCGACTCGGGGCTGGCCGATCTGCTCGATGTGGATGTGTCGGACAGTGGCTCGAGTGCCCATAACCAAGCCATTGAGGTAGACCTCATGGGCGGCAGCAACGGTGCAGTGCCGGCAGTTCCATCGCCGCTCGACAATCCCTTCGGCGTGCCAACGGCGGTGCCCAGCCTGCAGGGCATGGCACCCATGCCCTCGCCGGCCAAGCAACAGCCACCGCGCCCGCCACCACCTCGTCCGGTGCCACCACGGCCAACGCCGCCAGCCCACATGCAGGGCCATGGTCAGCAGCAGCCTGTGCCGCCGCCGCCGCAGCGTCCGCCGCCACCAGCGGCGCAACCAGCTGCCGATGCAGACGATCTGCTGGACATGTTTGGCAGCACCAGCAGCAAGCCGGCCAAGCCACCGCCACCCAAGACCAAGGAGGATATACTCAGTCTGTTCGAGCAGCCAGCGGCAGCGCCAGCGCCAGCCCCCAAACCGGATTTGCTCAATGACGATCTGCCGGACACGCAGTCGCGTGATGAGCCCATATTCAGCTCGATGCTGATTCGACCGGATGACAGTACCCATGACATTACCTCACAGCCGCAGTCGGCCGTCGTGGCGCACATAGCGGCTCCGCAGGAAACACCGCAAAGGCAGCGAGCACCCACGCCAGATATTGAGATTACCACAGTGGAGGACTTGCCACGATCGGACGACGAAGACGAGCCGGAACCAACGCCAGTTGAACAGCAACAGCCAACTCCACAGGAAGAAACCGAGCACGAGCCGGCACCAGAGCAGCCATCGGAGCCAGCGCAGCCGCAGATCGAGCCGGAACCGGAGATCGAGCAGCCAGTTGCTGTTGACTCGGATCACAGTCCACACACGGAGTCGCCGGCCACAAACCAGGCCGTGCCAGAGGCTATCATGGAGCTGGGCAACGATGAGCCCGAGCAAATGGACACCGGCCTGGACTTTCCTGGCCTGACCAGTGGCCAATTGTCTGCCAATCCATTTGCCAGCCCTGAGGAGGAGGACGATTCAAGTTTTCAGCCGCCGGCCATTGTCAGCAATATCTTTGCCGTGGACGAGCCCGAAGTGGAGATGCCGCCAGAGGTGCAGCCACGTGCCATGCCACCAGTTCCGCCTCCAGTTGCCAGCTATGTGAGCAACATCTTTGCAGCCGAACCGGATGAGTTCGATGCGTTCTCGGCCAAATTTGATTCCGTAAAGAAGGACAACATCAGCATACTCGATGGCTTTGGTGGTGGAGGTGGATCCGGAGCCATAACACCTACGGGCGGAGATGGTAAGTAAATAACACGCTAGACACGAAGGCTCTGATGCATTTTTCCCCGTTTGCAGCTTGGGGCGATAGCGCCTTTGGCTCGGCCACGACAACGGCGAATGCATTCGGCGAGGTTAACTCCACGGACGACGGTTTCGGCAATGAGGATGATGATTTCTATGCTATGCAAGCGCCGGCGCGTGCCGATTCAGTGGAGTCTGTGGACAAGGAGTTCAGCGTGGTCATCAGACCCAAGGCGGAAAGTTCATCTGGTGTGGCACCGCAGCTGGCGCCACCACCGCCTCCCACGCGCACAGCGGTGCAGTCAGCTACATCGCCGCCAGCGGTTAATCCCTTCGAGGACGTTAGCGGCTTTCCGGCACCACCAGCTACAGATAGCAGCATAAAGCGCACAGACTCGCAGGACACGCCACAGACGCCTCTGTATGACGAGGACGTGTCACAGCCGCTGGAAGAGTTCCCGCGCCTGAATTACGTCGGTCCCGGCTGGGAGATGCAGCTGCGTCAGCCCAACAAGAAGAAAATTACGGGCCAACGTTTCTGGAAGAAGATCTTCGTGCGGATTGTGGTGCAGAATGATGTGCCGGTGGTGCAGCTGCTCAACCAGGCTGGCGACAAGCAGCCGTTCCAGGAGCTGCCTCTGCAGCCCTCCTATTCGGTCTCGGAGATTGGCGCCCAGCAATATGATCAGTTTGGCAAAATCTTTACCATGAAGCTACAGTATATATTCTATAAGGAGCGCCCTGGCGTGCGACCCGGCCAAGTGACCAAAGCGGAGCGCATCACCAACAAGCTGACCAAGTTCGCACAATACGCCATCGCTGGCGACTACGAGGGCGTCAAGGAGTTTGGCAGCGATCTCAAGAAACTCGGCCTGCCCGTCGAGCATGCACCCCAATCATCGCAGCTCTTCAAGATCGGCACCATGAACTACGAGGACATGAAACAGTTCTCTGTGTGCATTGAAGAAGCGCTCTTCAAGCTGCCGGCGCTGCGTGAACGCGCGCTCACCTACAAAATGGAGGAGGTCCAGGTGACTGCCGTGGACGAGATAACCGTCGAGCAGGACTACGAGGGCAAAATACTGAAGCAAATCGCACGCGTGCGCCTATTCTTTCTGGCTTTCCTGACGGGCATGCCCACCATTGAGCTGGGCGTCAACGACATGTGGCGTCAGGGCAAAGAGGTGGTTGGACGGCACGACATCATACCCGTGGCCACCGAGGAGTGGATACGCCTGGAAGCTGTTGAGTTCCATAGCGTTGTCAATCAGCAGGAATACGAACGCACACGCACTATCAAGTATGTGTGCTGCATCAGGAGATAATTTGGTTAGCTAACTATTCTGAATCTGCAGATTTCAGCCGCCAGATGCCAACTACATTGAACTGCTGCGCTTCCGTGTGCGTCCGCCGAAGAATCGTGAACTTCCTTTGCAGCTGAAGGCCACCTGGTGTGTTACCGGCAACAAGGTAGAGCTGCGCGCTGACATCCTCGTCCCAGGTTTCACCTCGCGCAAGTTGGGCCAGATTCCATGCGAGGATGTCTCAGTGCGTTTCCCCATACCCGAGTGCTGGATTTATTTGTTCCGCGTGGAGAAACACTTCCGGTACGTCTCCTGTGAGGGTCGCAGTCGGTTTTAGCTGCTAACTGAGTTTCCTTTTCACAGCTACGGCTCGGTGAAGTCCGCTCATCGACGCACAGGCAAGATCAAGGGCATTGAGCGCATATTGGGCGCCGTGGACACGCTGCAGGAGTCACTTATCGAAGTAACCTCTGGCCAGGCCAAGTATGAGCATCATCATCGTGCCATTGTCTGGCGCTGTCCGCGTCTACCCAAGGAGGGTCAGGGTAAGTTGACATTCAGCCACTTGTGCTCGCTCCATGCTCAGTCGCTCTCTTTGGCAGGCGCATATACTACGCATCAGCTGGTCTGTCGCATGGCGCTCACATCGTACGATCAAATACCCAGCGAGTTGGCGCCATACGCATTCGTGGAATTCACAATGCCCGCCACGCAGGTCTCGCATACCACCGTGCGCTCAGTGAGCGTGCAGGACTCCGACGCTGACGAGCCGCCCGAGAAGTACGTCCGCTATCTGGCACGGCACGAGTACAAGTAAGTAGAAGTGAAACCAGATCTCAGCTAGAAAATGTCTTCATATTGCGGATCTCTCTGCGTTTCAGAGTTGGCATCGAGACCACGCACGGCGAGTCCACGAATGCGTATCTGGCGGCAACGCGACCCATCCGGGAGGAGCCCGCCGCCGTCGCCGCTAAGCCGGCTGCCTCCCCGGTGCCACCGAGCGACTCAGACTCGGACTCCAACTAAGCAATCGCTGAATACCCATTAAGCTACAGCGTAGTTCGGTTGCCAGTGAGATAATCTGCAGATGTTTTACGCCACAGCACTCCAGCCTCAACATCCGGTATTTGGTTATCTTTCGTGTTCTCATCGTATGATAATTTAATTTGATCTGCTCCCAGTGAACCCGATTGAATCAATCGAGTGCACTGCGATCAGTTCGAATATATGTAATAATGATTAGTTGACAATAAATACAGGAAAAGCAACACATGATCAACGCGTGCTGAACAGCCAAGGAAATATCAAGAATTTGTAGATGGATGATCTATGGAAGGATCTATGGCACTGAGCTACAGCTGGCTGTGTTCGAGTCCTGTTGAGTCTTCGGTTCTCTAGCCACAAGCCCACACGCCCGCAAAACCCTTACTAACCATTATGCTTACCTATATATGTAATATGCATCTCAAATAATGAATTATGTTAACCTATCGACCAAACGAGCGAGGCGATGCCGGATCGTTTCGTGCGTAAAGTCAATCCATACATATGCATAGAAATAATGGTTAAACAAACATACAACTAAAACAAAAGACACACACATATATATACATATATATAACTATATTTATACATACATACATACATACATACATATATATAAACAGCAATGAACGTTCATAGTTATAACCTATACACAGATGTTACGTACGTAAATATATATATATATATATACTTTAAGCGCAAGTGACAAACATGAGAAATGAAAAGCAATTTCGCAAAACATCGTTCAACTATTATTTAAGATTACGTTGAAGATGTTCATCCAAAGCGGCACGCCAGCATCCCGTTCAGCGTCTACTGTCTAATACTAATCTAGTTATCCGTCAGGCCGATCGCAGCTGGAAAGGATATCAATATGGATCGCAAGTATCAAGGAGGCGACGGGCTAACGCACACACAACTATAGACACATCCACACACACCCACACCCACACACACATACCAGAGCTCTAATACACTGCAAAAAAAAGATACATATTTTAGAAACAGCTACGTTTAACTAGATATGTTACCGCCTAGAAGACCAGCTGAATTTACCGGATCATTTTGAATGCAGCAAGGAATCATGCTAGTGTTGGAAAACAGCTGCAGCAGCGCCAGCGCCAGCTTGCAACACTGGCGGATGGCAACTGAAGCTCGTCAAATTGAAAAAAAAAAAACAACTAACAACAAACTGCAACTGTAACTGTAAAACTATCCATAATATATTTAAAGATCAGAGCAAAAATAAACTAAGCTTTATGTAACAGATTCATTTACAATTTACGAATATATATATATATATATACATATATATGTATATATATCTATATATATATATATATATATATTTATATATTAATTCAATTCAAATTTAACTTCAAGCAAAACTGAAAATGCATATTCAAATGTTATTGTTGTGAATCAAACTAAATTATATATTCAAAAAATAGATAAATAACTAAAAAACCAAAAATATATAAATAAATAAAGAGAAAAAAAAAAACAAAATAACAAATTAACGAAGAAGAGCGTAAAGAAACATTAACTAAATGCATATAGTAAAGGCATCTTTGTTAAAGAACCCCAACATGAATACACGTATAAAAAGAAGGCATAATTAAATATATATATATACATGCATAGAAAGGATATATACATACATATGCATATTACAAATTAATTGAGTTTAATAGCTGAAATTGCAAAATAGATTTGTTAATTTAGTGTTTAACGAATATACATACTCGAACTTCAAGTGGTCCATCCTCAGTTCACTTCTCGAAGCCCATCTCCTGCCCCAGCCAGCACCGAAATCTAGTTTTTCCAGAACTAACTCACACATGCAAGCAAAACCCAGACACAGACACAAGAAATTTTCATTTCGAAACGACTCTCAATGGACATATTAAATCATGCAAATATACATACAAATATATATATATATATATATACAAATATATTATAATATTAATTAATGCCCCCTTATATGTATATTGTGAGTCCCTAGGAATTATGAGCTAAAAGAAATATCTCATTAATTGTATTGTATGTTACTTTATTTAAATACGTTTAAAATTATATATTCATTATACATATATATAAAATACACACATATATATATATATATAAATTCATATGTATATATATATATATATGCTGTATGTATACTGATATGTACCATAAAATGTGCAAGAAAAATGAACCCATTGATCGATGAGCGATCATCATACGAGTAGATACACCCGAGTCCCAAAACCCCAGAATATAACCTTACCCCTTGCCCTCTGAGAGACAAGTTTCACATGTTATATATTAAATATACATATACATAAATGGTATTATCTGATGAACTAAATACAATATAATGATTATTATGACAAGTACCGACGCGAAATGCCGTATGATGGAAAATTAACTAGTCAAATGAGAAAATAAATATTGAGAAACCTACAAAAATTTACTCCATAACTTTGTTTTCAATTTTAATGCAAGTCTGAGCCAAGTAAGTAAATATAATTTATATGGATTTTGCTTAGACGAAGCCTGTGCCGCAGCTTTAAGCCATTTATCATGTGGCTGGCCCTTAAGCCCGACAAAATCTAGCCACCGTCTGCGTCTAATGCAATCAGTGCACATGTGCACAGATTTACCACTCGAAATCCTTGCGAAATATATGATGCTCAACTTTGCTCCAAGCATCTGAGCGGCTGCTACTTGCCAAAAACTTCAAAGTTGGTCGTGAAGAGAGTTTGTGACGTGCCTTTGTGGACTGTTTGCGGACGTCTGTGTTGAATGCTAATCATGCTCAGTCTGTTTACTCGCTGCAAGCCAACGCAAACTTGCCAAATTATCTACAACAAATTTGTCAGTTGACCAACTGCTGAGTGACACGGCGTATGAGTAATATTCTGCTCGACCATTCAGCTTGGCCGGCTAACATTAAATGGGTCAGTCCTGTTATATAAGACGCAAAAGGAAATGGCTCCCTCTCGCTCTCCCCCCTCTCTTTCGCTCTCTCTCTCTCGGATTGATTTAAGTTTTCAATTTATATAGGAGCTCCACTTGAGTGCCTGCAGATCTAGTTGAACAGTTTGAGAAGATATGAAACTCGAAATAATCAAGTAATAAGTATATAATTTATCTGATTATTTGAGTTAACTTTAGTCGAGCTCTTCGATTCAATTATAAAGTGCTTAGCAATGCTTACAGATTTGATTATGGGAATATAACAATAATCCTTTAACTTAGGGCAGCTCTGGGCTTGGCTTCAACAAATTGTGGTAAACAAACGTCTTGAGGCCTGTCAAGTCGCACATTGGCAGCACGTGATGAAAGTCCTGCTGTCAAGATAGCTGACAGCTAGCTCGTGCCAGTTGAGTGTAGTGGGGCGGCAAATATTGGAATCTTATGAACTCGCCAGCGCCTGACATAACGAAGTTAGCCACTGGCCAAAGCCAGCGCCATTCATGCATATACCTCAGGCCCATATTGAATACGCATCACTTGGTTATTGCCGTCGTTCTTGATGGGCTCTCGGCTCAATTTTGGGCACTTCCATCTGTCTGCAAAAACGTGCCATGGGTTAGAGAGCTGACAAACAAACAAGTCACGATTGAATCAATAAATGACTTGAATAAGTGACACAAGCTGCCGCCAACAACCAAATGAAGATGTTTACAAATATGAGACTTTGACATCTGGCCACAGCCAACCAATCCACATTCCATATTCAATAACCATCAACCAGCGATTGACTGACATTTGTCAGAAGGCGCATTCAACACATGAATGAAGGCACAAAACTCAACTCGAACAGCGAACACCGAGGGCTGTTCGTCTATATATAGTATATTATTTCATTTGTTATATTCCATAATTATTGAATTTGTTGCTCAGTTTGGTTAGAGTCTTCGTTTCTGTTTTAGGCAGCTTTAAGTTTCGACGGCAGGAATTTGGTTTAGTTCTTTTTGTCGGCTCTTAGCATCCAGATGAAATTTACATTTTTATTGCCTTGAAACATTGCCAATTGCAGTTGTTTCTGGTAGCGGTAACGGATGTGCCTATCATAAACTGGCCGAAAACAACAAAGCCGAATTCCTGTTTCTCAGTTGGCAACTGACTAAAACTAATTACTGGCGCGCCACAGAAATAAATTCCATTGCGCATTAAATTCGAATCAATCATGCGGCTTCCTGTGCCCAGGACATTGTCAACATTTGCAAATCTGATGCGCGCCGGCAAGGTGCAAAAGGACCAAAGCGCTTTCGGCAACAAAGTCGTCCGACGGCTTTCCTCTGGGTATAGCAAAGTTTATGCGCAACAATGTGTGCAGCACTCATGATGCGATTTGCCGATTTTTACGGCCGCCATAACAACGCAAAGTGGTTCCGGGCACCTCACCGGTAATGCCTCGGTCCTTCTCTCTGCGCGCATTACCTGTCAGACCATAAAATCCATACGAGCCTGGGCTGAACGCATAAAGCGTCCAAATAGCCTAAGGAGCCTCAAACCGACTGCGATTTTGACCCCCTACGACTTGGCCAGATGCGCGCATAATTATGCAGTACCAAAGGACGACGCATTTTGCAAAATGGCTGTCCAACAACAGCAGCAGCAGCAGCAACAAGGCACCGATGCCCGGATGCCCGAATCTCCCGATGCCTCCATGCCCCTTGCCCGGCCCGATAAGGAAGGCTGCGTTTGACGCCTTCGAGGGTCAGGGCAAATGCAAATGGCGCGTGTTCCTGCACCATTTGCTTGTATCCTTTACAGTTGCTGTTCCTGCCAGCACATGTTCACACAGAGACACACACACACACACACACATGTGCAGGGCTGCATAATTTGTAGCATATTCTTTCGTGAACAGCTAAAAGGGTCTTCGTTGTCGTCTGAACAGCATCTTCTGTGCAATATCAAACGAATTAGCATAAAAAACTGCAAATTTGAATTATAGCCAGCAGTAACAGCTGTTCCAGCTGCCTCCAATCAACTGCTTGGCCTTCACCTCGCTTTAAATGCCATAAATCGGAGCCGGCTCGAGGTGTTGGTCAGTCAAAAAGTTGAGCCTGAACCTGAATACTAGAAACTCGCTAGGATTATAGAACAAATAGGACTATGTTAGAGTTCGCTTCTGATTTGATCTGTATTGCCTGAAAAGTGGAGATAGTGTTTCTATGTATTACAGAAAGGTGTCAGTTATACAGGCCAGCAGGAATAGGTTTTCCCGGACGGATTCTTCAACACATTTCGTTGGCTTGTGCTAATAGACAATGAGCACGAAGCTTGAGCCTCAAGCCAGCTTTAAGACATCGTAATGCTTTACACACATATATATAAATGTTATAAAGCCACTTCCAATAATGGGCCAACACCACATTAGTACAGCCGCCTGCACTCTGGGGCTCATCAAAATGAATTGTAAGCAAGGAAATATATCTATGGAAAGCGTCTGATTCGTTCGACCTACAGAAGGTAGCATCTAGGCAGCTAGCATCTGGTCAGTTCATTTTTGCAAATAGTCTGACCGTGTTATGCATACCCGAATAAAATATGATGGGTAAACAGGCTTTGCCAATTTGCATGTGCAAATGTAACTGCAAATGCGCATAGAAGCTCGTATACATATATTGAACTATGCCCAGTGGCGGCTAAGTAAGCATAACTTATGATATGTGGATGAAGCCTTGCAGACATCGGTGCAGGTGTGGGGGGGTGGGTAGGGTAGGTAGAGGAGGGTTAGTCTGGCCGTGCGCTTGATGCGCCTAATAGAGCTGTGTTTGCCTCAACTTTTGCCGGCGCACGGGATGCCTCCGCTTTGGCTGGGCCACTTGACAGGCGGGCACTTCACTCATTGGCCTCTCCCTTGCTCTCTCTCTCTCTCTTCAAATACGTAATCAGTGAAATTTTCATGCACATTTTTCTTTCGTTTTTCTGAGTAAACAAACTGAGCTTTGAGCTGACGCTCAACTTGAAATACGTTTCCCAATTTCCATAAACACGTGTGCAAATAACACGTGTGCTCCAGCTTCAGCATGAAGAGGAAGAAGAAGAAGGGGTGCCTCTATAGGGGCTGCTTGAGTGTGCCCTCAACATTAGCTAACTATTGCCGGCATTTGATTGAAGGCGTTCTACGTTGAGTCTACGGCATTCTTATTTGAGTTTCGCTGCGCTGTCAAATGCGCCTCAAATTGATTTTTATTTATATTTCAAAGGAAAACTTTTCTCCAGCTGTTCAGCTTTTGTTTTTGTTTCTTTGTCATTTGCTCTGCGTTTTCCGTTCGCCTTTCACTGTTTTTGCTTTGTTTTATTTCTTATTTCCCATGATGTGTGCAGCTGTGACAAACTTGGTCCACGCACCTTACACGCGACCCTCTTGCCCATGCTCCGCATATACATATGTAGCTCGCGCCCGGTACACGTAGTCCCTGTTTATGGAACTGCCATTAAGCTATTAAATACAAATCGACCTGCAAATCGACCATCTGCTTGGCCCCCAAAACAGCCGACAGGCTGTCGTGGCAGTTTCTGGATTTGCCTATTAAAGATATATGAGCTCCATTGGGGCTTGCATTGACTTTGCCCCAGCTCCCACTTCCACTTGTTTGCACGTACGAACTGCGTGAATCAATGAACTATTCATAAATACTAAATATTGAATTTGGGTTTCTATCTAACTAATCGTCGCATATAAAAATAAATAATGATACTTTCCCAAGTGTTAAATATTTGAGGGCTCAACTGCAACTGCCAATGATTGCGAGTCCAACCGACTTTCGGTTAGTGTTGTTCAACACTGAACATTACAAGAGAGCAGTGCTGGCTAAGACTGTGTTTTACTTTTACATTGAGTAAACTTAGGGCTAATTCAATAACACTTCTTGGGAGTTTCATGAATATTGGAAATCAGTGTTGGCTAACAGCAAAAAGCTGTGTTGGCTAACGGCAAGTTGTTTTTCTCTTTGACTCTTACTCTACTTCTCTTTCAGTCTTTAATTTTCTTTCTATTTCCTCACGTCTAACTTACTTTCTCTCCTTCTCTGCATCACTCTCAGTGTCATCATCTCTTTCTCTTTCCACGCCTCTCTCTTTATCTCCTTGTGTTTCTCTTTCTTCCTTTGCCGCTCTATCTTGCTTTCTCTCTATCTCACGCTTATCTCTCACACTCTTTCTCCCATCTTTTTCTCTCTCTCTCTCTTTCTCTGTCTCTCTGTTTATTTCTCTCCTTCTCTATCCCACTCTCAGCCTTGTCATCTATTTCTTTCTCTCTCTCTATCTGTTTCTTTCTCTCTCTCTTTATCTTCTTTCATCTCTCTTTTTTTCTTTCTCTTTCATTTTCTCTACCTCTTTCTCTTTGTGCCTCTTCTCTCTCTCTTCTGTGTCTCTCTTCTTTTGCCTCTCTATTTCTTTATATCGCTATCTCGCTCTTCTCTTTCGTCCTCTTACTCTCCCTCTTCTTCTATATCTCACTCTTTCTCCCGCTCTATCACTCTCTCGCTCTCTTATATTCTAAGACTTCATTCAGTTGATTTCACTAGCTGACGGCAGCAACTCGCATAGTCTGCGGTCTAGACTTCACGCTTGATCTGCTCGCAAAGCTGATTTCTTACGTAAATGTTACAGCTGCTGGTAATCCGAGAGCGCTACGAAATAGCACTTCGATGCATTTGTGGCAGGGGCGTCACAGTGGGGGACAGCTGTGCGTCGCGTGGGTGCAGGCGACGCCAGTGGCTGGCGGTGATCTGTGAATGCTGAGGTTTCGTTTGGATAAGCGAACAAGTGAAGCCACATTCAGATGACAGCCCTTGGCATGGAACGTTGGCAGAATCGTATAGCTGTGGTGACTGGTGCCAGCTCGGGCATTGGAGCTGTCCTTAGCAGGCAGCTAGTTGCTGCGGGCATCGTCGTGGTGGCACTGGCTCGGCGTCTGGAACGGCTGGAGCAGCTGCTCGAACAGCTGCCCGACGCTGAGCGCTCTCGGCTGCATATCCGGCAGTGCGACGTGACGAGCTTGGAGTCAGTTGAGGCCGCCTTCAATTGGATCGAGGCCGAGCTGGGCGGTGCGGACATCCTGGTCAATAACGCCGGCAAGCTAGCCGGTGGCCAGCTGGTGACCATGCCACTGGACACCGTTCAGCAGGTGCTGCAAACCAACGTCATGGGCGTCGTCTACTGCACGCAGCGCACATTTCAATCGCTGCGAAAACGCAAGGCGCCTGGCCATGTGGTGCTCATCAACAGCATTGTGGGGCACTATCTGTTCAATCCGCTGCCCGGCAGCCTGCAGGAGCTAAACATGTATCCGGCCACAAAGCACGCCCTGACCGCCATGACCGAGCTGTTCCGCCAGGAGTTTCGCGACCTCAAGACACACATAAAGGTCACGGTGAGTAGCAAGCGCTGTGACTTCTTAAAAGAACTTCTGGATTTTGCCTAAGTCTTCATCAAATCATAGAGCATTAGCCCAGGACTCGTGGATACGGATATGGTGCCACAGGCCTACAAGCGACTGCCCATGCTGCAGCCCGAGGATGTGGCCAATGCCATCATGTATGCCCTGG
Organism: Drosophila hydei; assembly: GCF_003285905.1. Lineage (NCBI taxonomy): Eukaryota > Metazoa > Arthropoda > Insecta > Diptera > Drosophilidae > Drosophila > Drosophila hydei. Next base: position 2,905,495 of record NW_022045685.1, on the reverse strand, counting down.
CCACGCCGCCACATGTCCAGGTGCACGAGCTGACCATCAAGCCAATGGGTGAACCGTTTTAATGCAATTGAAATTGCCAAATGAATAACATTTTTATGAGCTTATAAAATATATTTGAAGAATTACAACCTCAGCTCTGAAGAGTTCAATTTGTCAGCTATAAAGAGCCTTCCCCAGCTTTGTCAAGATGTTTTAGCTATAGATTTCATGGATCATGGAACATATAGCTTATGATATATGGAGCTGATAGAATTCAGTATTTGTGCTAGGCATACAGAAGTCAAAGCTTGAGGCACGTGCGCTGGCGCTGGCGCCCGGTCTCTGTGGAGGTTCTAATTTAAAAAAGTGTCACAAAATATTTATGAAGTGGTCAAAATGCGTAATTGTTGCGCTGAACAAGTGACAAACTGGCGAATTGAGCGACGGCCAGTTAATTATTCAGCTGCGAAAATGGGCGTGAGGCAGCAGCAACAACTATTTAAAATTCAATTGCGAACTTGGGCGGGGCGGCTGAGTGTGCGGTCGGCTTGGCAAGCCCAATATATAAAGGCTTCAAAGCGGACAAGACTCAGTTGCCAAATAGCTCCGTTCAACGGCGCACAAAGTAAGGAATTTGATATCAAAACCGATTCTCATTCAATCCGAGTGTGAAGCATGGAACGCTGGCAGAATCGTGTGGCTGTTGTGACTGGGGCCAGTTCGGGCATAGGAGCTGCTTTGGCCAAGGAGCTGGTGCGTGCCGGAGTCATTGTGGTTGGGTTGGCGCGTCGCGTTGAGCGCGTCGAGGCGCTCAAGGAGGAGCTGCCCGACGAACTGCAGTCGCATCTGCACGCGGTCAAGTGCGATGTGGGCGATGAGGCGTCCGTGGCGGAGGCCTTCGATTGGATCGAGGCCGAGCTGGGTGGCATCGATATACTGGTGAACAATGCTGGCATGCTCTACTCCGGGCAGCTGCTGACCATGCCGCTGGATCAGCTGCAGCATGTGCTGCAGGTGAATTTGATGGGCGTGGTCTACTGTACCCAGCGCGCCTTTCGCTCCATGCAGCAGCGCGATGTGGCCGGCCATGTGGTGCTCCTGAACAGCCTCACCGGCCATCATATAATCCATCCCCCCAGCGAGGCGCTGCAGACCCTCAACATGTATCCAGTGACGAAGCACGGCATCAGTGCCCTGCTGGAGATTATGCGCCAGGAAATGAGCGGCCTCAAGACGCAGATTAAAGTAACGGTGCGTATTCATTCATGTCTGCCAACTGGCCACTGTCCATTGCCATTTCAATTATGTATTTTGAGCTTGCAGAGCATCAGTCCGGGCGTAACACGCACGGAGATCTTGCCCGGCGACTACAATATTCTGCCCATGCTGCAGCCGGAGGACATTGCGGCTGGCATTATGTACGCCCTGGGCACGCCGCCCCATGTGCAGGTGCATCAGCTGACCATCAAGCCCATTGGTGAGCCCTTCTAAGCTTCAGCTGTTCAATAAAAGAATGCTCTACTGCAGCAGCGGTAGGCGGACAGGTGGCACAGCTGCCTTGTCTTCGAAAATTGTGCTCTTTATTTGAAAATAAGTTTGACTACAGCAAGAAGGCTCCAGTGCGATGGGTGTGGCACTTCCGGCATGCAGCTAGGTATGCCAAAATACGAAAATAAGTTAACATTAGCTTGACATGCCGACGCAGTTCCCCGCAGCCGGAACAGGTGACGTCCCCATCCGTTTCCCGTGTCCCGTGTTCCGTGTCCCGTGCTGCTGCCAGTGCTGCGGCGCCTGTCAATATTGAAAGCGTGCGCATTTGACATAAAATGTAATATAGTCACAGCCAACACACACACACACACACACACACACACACACACACACACACACACACACACACACACACACACACACACACACACACACACACACACACACACACACACACACACACACACACACACACACACACACACACACACACACACACACACACACACACACACACACACACACACACACACACACACACACACACACACACACACATACACACACAGCAAACACGCATTCAAGCAGCCAGACTGACAAAGATGCTGCAGCAGCAGCTACGTTCGTTTTATGCAAAACAGCCAGAGACTGAGATGCTACTGCTCTGCAGATGCCGTGAGTTCTCGAACTGGCAACTGCTGGAAATGCGCTCCAATCAGATGATATGTGATATCAAAGTCGCTCGTATTTATTTGTTTATTATAATTCAGTGGCTAAGTGAGCTGCTGGAAGCAGCATTACAGTCGACTCGAAATAGTTAGAATCCATCAGCATTCAATGCAGACGACTCAATTTTTCCAGTTCTCAGTTCGATTTCATAACTTCGGCAACTTTTCGAAGGCCAAGTTCTGTTCAATCTGCCGTTGTGAAGGTACAATAGATGGCTCATATAATGGCGTCTGCACAATTGCAGTATTTGCAGTGTATTGCAGCTTTTGCATTTCAGTTTAGAGTTTGAGCTTGGCTCACGTGGCTGCTCAAGTTAGCTGCATGCCAGACTTTCAAAATGCCGACGCTACAAGCCAGAAAACTTTTATGACTTGCCTAGGAGTAGGAGCAGCAGCAGCAGCAGCAGCAATATTGGTAATGGGAATGCTGATGGTAACGAGGAGCTGCTGTTGCTGCTGCTGCAGTTTGGCATCACTTGCGTCACGGCATGTTGTCAATGTTGCATATAAACACGGCGTTGTCAATGTTGCTGCTGCGCGTGTTCTGTATGGCTGCTCTCTCTGCCAGCAATGGCAATGGCAGCGGCAGCAGCAGCAGCAGCCGCTTTGCCAGCGCTGGTAACTCGTTTACTTGTCTGTTTCAGTGGCAGCTTTTTCAGTTGTCTGCTTGCTGCCTGCCCGCTGAAATAGCTAATAATGTCGCACATCCATTTCGTTGCCCAAGAGATACACACACACAGATACACGCTGAAGCTGGTGCCAGTTGCTGCCCGTTGACTGTTGCCTGACGAGTTTTGATTTTAGCTAGTTTCCTCTTTAACTGGTGTATTGGCGTCGGCTGCAGGCTTTTAAGCTAACAACAGTGGCACGCCCACTGCTGTTAGTTGGCCGACAAGTGGAGCGTTCATGCGGCAATCGTTTTGACCTTCAGCCGGCAGCGGTTAACGTTTCAATAAACACCTTTCGGCTTCAAGTGCAAGTCGAGCTGCTAGCAGCTCGGACAGCTGCTGCGCCTCTGGCCGGCGTTTCCGTTCATGTTCCATTTCCGTTTCCTCATCAGCACACTTCGGCGCATTCAACGTCGCGCTTGGGGGCTGCTGCTGTTGCTGTTGCTTTAGCTGCCCCTGTTGTTAAACTAGCGAAATTTATTTAGAGAGCTTAGTGAGCTTAAACTTTTTGCTTTTGTCTCAGGGCACAACATTTGCAGAATTCGCTCAAGCTTTGCATAAACTTTTCAGCTTATTTATTTGGAAATTTTATAATTTAAATTGAGTTAGATCAATACATAACTTAGCTTTTATATTTGTATATACTTTATAAAGAAGAGTAAGAACAGGAATGAGGAGGGGTAGAGAGGAAGGAGAGTAGGAGTTTCTCTCTCACTCTCACTCTCCTTGCCCTCTACCCCGCAAGCAAGAGTCAGATAGATATAGAGAAGAGGGAGCCAGAGATATAGGAAAAGGAGAGAGAGAGATAAACAGAAAGAGAGTCAGAGTAGGAGAGTCAGATAGAGATAGAGGAGAGGAAGCCAGAGATAGAGGAAAGGGAGAGAGAGATTCAGAGAAAGGGTGTCAGATAGAGATAGAGGAGAGGGAGACAGAGATAGAGGAGAGGGAGAGAGAGATTCAGAGAAAGGGTGTCAGATAGAGATAGAGGAGAGGGAGCCAGAGATAGAGGAAAGGGAGAGAGAGAGATAAACAGAAAGGGAGTCAGAGTAGGAGAGTCAGATAGAGATAGAGGAGAGGAAGCCAGAGATAGAGGAAAGGGAGAGAGAGATTCAGAGAAAGGGTGTCAGATAGAGATAGAGCAGAGGGAGCCAGAGATAGAGGAAAGGGAGAGAGAGAGATAAACAGAAAGGGAGTCAGAGTAGGAGAGTCAGATAGAGATAGAGGAGAGGGAGCCAGAGATAGACAGATATGGGAAGAGACGCGGAGAGAAAAAAAAGAGAGAGGTAAGAGAGTGAGAGAGAGAGATAAGATCAGAAGCTTTTCAATCATAGAGCTCCCATCAGTCCAATTAGACACGTGTTTAAGTTGACTAATTGCGCCATCTCCAGCTTGGCTTCAGGCGGATAGCAAAAGAAAGACGGACATTGCCGGATCACTGTGTGAAAGTTGATTGGCAGCTTCACTTGGTAGCAGTGCTTCCTGGGCCAGGATTAGGCTGAACTGATGCACATGTTGGCCTCTCTTGTGGCTCTATCTGAAGGCTGTAAGAGCAGCTTCATATCGCTGAAACAATATAGCTAATATTCTGTGGTAGCTCCGAGAGTAGAAGAAAGTTGTGTGGAGCGCTTTGTTGATAATTTCGTAAAGGTTTCTTGTGTTGCTGTTTATTGCGACAGCTGAAAAATTAGCATTGAAATTGGGGACTGAAATTGGGATTACGTTAATCAGCCTGTGCTGGCAGTCGGACTGGCAATTCGGGCCATGCTCCTACCATTTTATTGGCTTTTTTTTTGTTGTAGACCGTTGCAAAGCAGCGGAGCTGGTGGGGAGCGTGGGCTGATTGATTTGCGGCGACAATTTGTTGGTTGTGCGTCCTAATTAGCATAACGCCAACAGCTTTTAATAAGTCGCAGCAGCAGCCGCAGGAGTAGTGGCAACGACGGCAGCAGGTGCCACAAATGCGTGGGTGCATCTATTGGCCTGATGCGAGGCAGCGACTTGCGTAGTTGCTTTTAATTAAAACTCCAATTGGAGGCGTTGCTGCGAGTGTTGCGTGACTCGCTCGGCTGCGATTCAATGCTCAATCCTCAATCACGCGGCGCACATCTTCGCTGAAAATCTAATTAAATTGCCTCTAAGGAGCCGCATGCCACACAGCTCGAGGCAGCCATAGACTGCAAATACTCATCATCTATGGCTGTGCTCCGTCGCTTCGTTTATTCGTATATTCCATTCTATATAGTTGCGAAATCTGTTCCATAGTAATTCTCCTCGGATTGGCATACATCAAGTCTGCTGAGCATTAGAAACTAATAGAGATTGCAGTTTTGTGGCGCTGTCATATTAGTCACGTCTGGTCGTATCCTATCCATGCACTTATCAGAAAGCTGGAGCTGCAGATGGACTGGGCGATGGAGCTGGCGATGCAGTTGGCAGTGGAGCTGCTAGCTGGAATCTGGCCATGGAGCTGGAAATGCATTGTGCTTGTAATCAGAGCGGGCAGGCCAACTGGCATGATGCTGCTACATTGCGATGGCATTTGCTGCGTGCTGTGGACCCCACGACAGTGCGGACTGTGTGGCAGCCGCTTAACTTACATAATTTCCGCAGTGCTTTTTCTCGTTTTTCCGCTTCCTGCGGAGCTGCAATGCGTCGCATCGCGTTGCGTCGCGTGATGCGACGCTGCGTTTTCTTTAGCGCCGCCCTCATGCCAACTAATTATAAAGTTGGGAGCGGAAACATTTACAAAACATTTAGCGAAAAATGCACATTTACGAAAAACGTGTGCGGACTCTGTAATAGGCATGGCAGGGCATGTGAGCGGCTGGAGGAGAGAGGGTCGTCGGGCTTCGCCTAACGAAATCAAAGCGCTACGACCACGCCTCTACACCTCCGACTGCACGACACAGACACGGACACGGACAAGGACACGGACACGTTAAATGGCCAGCCGGGCATGCAAATGCCGTTGCCGTTGCCGTTGCCGTCGACGTCGACCACAAACGAGCAGCGACGGGATGTCAGATCCCCTACTTGGCTGCTCTCATTCTAGTTGCCTCACGGCCCGTATGTATGTATGTTTTTGTGTGTGTGTGTGTGTGTGTGCGTATGTGGCAACGTTTGGAAGACGAGAGCGGCCACAACTTCATTTTGGGCCAAACCGGCAGATAATAAATGTCAAGCCTGGAGAGACGTGGCCATTGTGGCTTATGCGCTTGAAACTTTTTAAACTTCATGCATTGCTGAATACATAATCTCCGCATATGCTCCATCTCACTTGCGCCTTTACGCCCCTGCCCTCGCTCGCTCTCTCGCACTTCTAGTGTCTCATGTCTCACTGGCCAAGCACGTACGTAGGTGCAGGAAATGCGGCATTTTGTTGAATTGAGCGGAAAAGTGCGGCTCTCCACTTAACGCCGTCCCGGAGCATGAACACAAGATCGAGCTCACTTTGTCAACGATTCCCACAAAGCCATCTCCAGCTCATCTATGCCTGACTCACAGAGCGATGCGTATTGCAATACACTTGAAGGCTGTTTGGTAAGTAACGAAGTTGGCTTTGGTATCACTGCCAGCGTTTGGTCCAAGTGCCAACTGCAAGAGAACAAATCAACAAAACAACAACAATTTGCAGCTTGTGAATGGAGTATTTTTGGTGAGTCTTGGGCTGCTTCAATTGTCTTCTCTTCGTCAGACTTGCAGGATGGAGAATATCAGTTCAATCAAGAACTGCTGCAGAAAACTTAGTGGAACTGAAGACTCCTTTTAGTGGAGCTGTGGCCAATACAACTTAAATAAATAATTTTAAATTTTTAGGGGTTGACAATGGCACGTTAGAATCTAATTCAAAGCTGGCTTATTAAGTCCAGTTCAGTGCCGCAGTCGCTGCTCTCTAAAAATTATAAAATAAATGCTGTGAAGCGCAAGCGCAGGCTACGCATTGGCGTCTAGAAGAAACAGTGTGTCAAGTCGAGTCCTTTCTTGCATAAGGCATACACAGCATGTTTAATAAATAATAACGTCAAATATTGAACGTTGATAACATTAGACAGAACTCAGCTTTAAATACCTTTTTAATAATAGTATGTTCTGTGCTTGTGTCGTAAAAATGTCATGAAACAAAGACCAAAATTTTCAATGCTAAAACTCACAAAACCAAAAAGATTCCTGAATTCTTAATGAAAAAACAGATTTCTTTCATCGACCAAGCTCCTTATTCTCCTGATTTATCACCATGCGACTAGTTTCTGTTCCCTTAACTGAAAGCTGCCAGCGTTTTAGGCTGATATTCGAGCCATTCAAGCAGCCTTGACACTGGTGTTAAGGAACATTCCTTTAGCTGACATGAAGAAGTCAATGCATAAATTAGTTCAACGTTCTAAAGCTTGTATTGAACTTAGAGGAGACTATTTCGAGCATAGGGTACGTGTTTCCTTATCTTGAAAGTCCTCTTATTATTAATACATTTACTTTATTCGAAAACTCAGTCTCTTGCCGCCTATCCGACGCTAACCATGCTCGTTCTTTAATGGCAAGTGGCTTGATGGCATGGCCAAAGCTCGTCAGCTTTGATAAATGTGATTCGGAAAGGACTTTGCTGAAATCATATTCGATTGCATTTTCAATTGTAATAACGCACACAGAAATTAAATGAAAATGTTCGATCTCTGTGTATTCACGATTTGTCAATCGATTTTAATAATATTCTAACTTGGCTCCATAATTTCGTATCGCTTGGTTGACCAGACGCAGCTGGCTGGCAGCACTAGACTCGGCGACAAAGCGCATTCGTGCATTGGCGCTCAACCGAATATCTCCGCTGCCTAATGAAGCTCTATGAAATTAAAACAGCTTCATTCACGCACACGCAAGGAGAAGCTGTGTCCAGAATTGAAATCCATATCATTACGAAATATCCCGCAAGTGTGTGAGGGATAGACAAAGACGGAGAGCGAGATGGAGATAGTTCAGTGTGGGGCTAGAACAAAACTCAAATTACTCAACAATTGATATGCTTATTGAATGCACAACACAACACAACAGAACAGTAGCAGCAGCAGCAGCAGCAGCAGCAGCAACAATTGTAGCACAAATTATTACCACAACAGGCAGTGAAGCAATGCTTACAATATGGCCATATTATGGTAACCAGGCAGCATTATAGCATCCTATAAATCTGGCAGGTAACGCAGTACAAAATCGATAGCAAAAGAGATTATTCGCATTATAATGAACCAGTCTGGCGCACTGGCCATTTTGGTAAAAGCTTTTCGTTGGCCGAGAAACGTATAGCAAACATCCGGAGCATTCATATGCCATCTGCCTGCATCGGCATTGGCATCGGCATCGGCAAATAGCATTTGGATTTTCGTTCAATAACTTCGACTTAACCGAACTGGCCTAGCACTAAGCACTCAGCACACAAATAAACATTTGCGTGCAACGGCTGATTGGCAATAACATAGCGCGAATCACACAGCACAAAGCAATGCGATCAATGCGACTTCCACTCACATTCCAAACAGTTCTGTAAATTGGGTTATTCATTGTCTCAGTGGTCGAGTCGTGATCATAGATGAGCCAGAAATTGCAGCTATAGATGGAGGTAGAGAGAAATCGATATCATGCAGCTGTTTATCGTAGTTGACAGTTATCGATCACTCGCTATCTCCAACTGTAGCTGCATATGTTCTGTAATTTCACTGGGCTTTTTTGAACAAACAAAGATTAAGCTCAACTAACTCAGGAATCTGATTAATTCATTTGACCAGTTCTGAGCTGAGTCCACTCAGCGTATGAAGTTAGTTAAGATGATGAAAGATTTATTCAGAAATATCTGAAGCTGCTCCATTTGCATTGGCTCGCATCAAGAGGCCAATGCAGGGACCTTGGTTCGAATTGCTTTGTTTTCTGGTGCAGCCCTGGTTTCTGCTCACTTTCGTCTGCCACATGAATGACCCCTAAATTGTATGGCTTGTACCCACTTTATTTGCACGCCTTTGTACATCTGTCGATATCTATTCAATTGAGCCGCAGCGAACCGCATCTAACTGTATCGCAGCGATGACAGCTCGCAGCAAGAGAGAGAGAGAGAGAGAGAGAGGGAGAGACAGAGCTCCCAATGGACAAGTCGAAGTTGGAACATGTTATGCAATAAATACTCCAGTTTTATAATAATCAAATGACAGTTGTTGGCGACCATTCCCCAACTCAAATGGAACGGAAAGAGCCAACAACCTCCAGTGCTTAGCTATGCGATGTGCTGTTATGGGTATAGCTGGCAAATGGTACATTGATGGTAAATGCTCGATGCTCAGTGGTCGATGGTCTGTTGACTGCTCCCGTCAGTTCCCTCAGTTCCGCCAGTCCCGCCAGTGGCTGTTCTGCTGGCGACATCAAAGGCGAGACCATCGCACTGAGAGACTAATAAAAATGGCAACGAAATTATGCAATTAGTGGCGTAATATGAAGCACTTTACGGGCATTGTGGGCGCTCTCGTTAATAACAGTTGTGTCCGCTGTTGTTGTTCTTGTTCTTGTTGGCTGGCGTTTTGGCTGTGGTTGCACAATATACTTCAATGGCTAACGCAAAAGTTGTTTGCAACCATGACGCGAGTCGCCATGGACAAACAGCGTCATGAGCATGGGACCGAACAATGAAGTCAATGGACAACGGAATCGTCGTTCTACGTTAGCGATATTCTTGTGGCTTATCGAGTTTGCAGCTATTGTTCGTCTAGGTGTATGAGTAGCTACCGGTGTGCATGCACTTTAAAAAGTGCTGAGCACATTGCTGTGCAGCTTGATTTACATTTCATTTGCTTTCAAATCATCTTCGGAAAATCGCGCTCATCCCACTTTGTGGCAGTCTGCATGTCTCTCTCTCTATCTCTCTCTCTCTGTTTCCATTACATTTAGCAAGAAAAGTCTGCAAATATACATATATATAGAATAAAGTTCAATTAATCGAATTATTAATTTATAATATTTTAAAATAAATGATTATAGTACAGTATGCTATTATCATTTATTTTTAAATATTATAAATAAATATTTTAATTAATTAAGCTTTATATATAAAAAATATATATTTATATATATATATATATATATATACATATATATTTGCAGACTTTTCTTCTAAAATAAAATAATAGTATCCAGCAGTCAAGTGACTAACAATGATGCCGCCTGTTGTGCAGCTCAGTCAATTTACGTTCACATATCACGCATACGCCCGATGTGCGCGCACGCATTTTGCTATTGTTAAATACATATGGCAAGCAAGTGTCTTTTATTCTTTGACTTGCTCCGGCTAACGAGCAAACATTTTTCATCTAATTTCCTTCTTGCTTCTCTCAATCTTCCTCTGTTGTTTTTTTTCTATATTTTTGCATTCTGTTGCGTGTGTTTCACATGCAGCAGCAAAGCCAGCAGGAGCAAAGGGTAGGCGCTGCCAGCCAAGAAATTGTGAACATTGCCGTTATATGCTTTGTCTTAGCCTTACGACTAGTCGTAGCGTCTACAAACTGGCACAATGTCTATGGGTAGGTGTTTGAGTGTGTCTTCGCATACACACACACCCACACACACACACATACAGTTGTATATGCATACTAATAGCATGCGCATATGAAATATATGCTCGGGTAGCGCTGGTAACCTTGGCGTCGCTTTCTTTTGCTGCTTAACGGTTTGCTTTGCATATCGCGCCAGCCACCCGCCGCCCAATAGTTGCAAGAGTTGATGTATGTGTGTGTGCGTGTGTGTGCTACCACAGCCACGCAGTCGCTGCGGTAGCCGCAACACTGCAGCACAGCGAGCACAGGTAGTTGGTGTGGGTTGCATGTAAATACTTTGAAGGCAGGCAAGATACTGCACCGGGAACAATTTCGCAGGCTTTTTGTTGAAATCATTGCAAATTAACGAGCTCTCATTAAGTTTAATCCTTGCCCAAAAGTGGACAGCTTACACTAAGATAATATTGTCTAAGTTCAGTCAGGATATTTTGTTGCATAAATTAAAACAGATTTTTGAAAATATTTGTTCTGTTTTTAGTGTGTAATTTCTTGCTGTGCACAATTAATTCGCTGTTGGCGAAAAAATGTCATAACATGAAGAGTGATATTCCACGCTCCAATTACGAGCAGCCGTGCCAGTGTTCCAACAGAAAAATGCGCAAAGTGACGGCCGGTAGAGGGTCGGGCAACCAGCCAGTGAGCGCTCCGTTTGTGGCATGCTCCGGCCCTGCCCTGCCCTGCCCGACTGGCACTGGCCCATTCCAGCTCTCGGCTGCTTAGCTGCGCTCCGCTCAGTTTTGCTGCAGCTTGTGCATGCATTTGCGCTTATGTTACCAATGTCATCGTTATTTTTAACTTAATTTACATGCTTAACTAAAGTTGTCAGAAAATTATGTTGACGCATGCAGCTTTCAATTATGCTGCGCACACGAAGCGCCACGCCCACACCCACGCCTACGTCCACGCGGACTTGCAACGGCCACCCACAAGCTGCCATCAACATTGCGGGCCCACATGGCGTATGAATTCGTCATTTGTCATACGAACATCAAATTATCATAATTGTTGGCATGTCAATCACTTGGGATCGCAACAAAAGACCTTAACGAACCCAATCGCACATACGAGTCCCTAGTTAAGTGTATTATTCGCTTAGCTTAGCTCGCTTCTTTTTAGAGAACAAATTAATTTCTAGTTAGATATCAATTGTTGTATTCTAAGTCGAATGAAAATGGCTAAGACGTGCTTTCGGCCACGATCAGCAGCTTAAACTTAAGTTGCTGCAAAGAGATTGCGATCATTCGTGACATTTTCCTCTGCCCTTGTCGAGTTATTAATAGCACTGAAGCAAAGAGAGTATTATCAGAGAACAGATTTATTGATAACAAGGCTTAGAGCTAGATGAGGCCTTGCTTTGCTTATAGGCAAAAGCAGCTGTTCCATCGACACCAACTACTTCTAGTGCAGCTAGCCTGAGCTCTGAGTGGCATGAATCAAGATCGAACTCTACGTTCAACTTATTCCTTTTCTCAGCGCATCGACTTTGCCTAGCTTAAACTCGAGCATTGTCCATAAAGTTCTGTTGCGATTGCATCGATAACTTTGCAATTGTTTTAGTCTACCTTCATATCTATATATATATATATATATATATATATGTATACAGTTATAGATATATATATACAGTTATAGTCTAAATATTTAACAGTGCCCGAAATTAAGCTAAAGTTACTCGAAAAATCTGCTTAGCTCAGTAAAGTTTGACATTGTGCAGGTGTCGCTGAAAAGTAGTAAAAGGGAACCTAACTGTAAAGTTTGTTTGCGAGGTGTGTTCAAGAAGTTTAGTGAGTGCTGAATTGGCACGGCTTACGCATATCTGATTCTTGATTTTGGACTTTTCTTTGTAACTCACTTAAGCCGGCAAGTTCGGCTCAGCTGCTGTGCTGGGACTCGTGTTCGACTTTTGGCTATTCCTAGGCATAATCCAAGAATCTGCATCAAATTTTTAACCAAAAAAAAAAAAAGAATAAAATAATAAAGCTGCCGCAGTCATCGTATTCCCTAGGCCTGACTTCTACTGCTCAGAGACGCCAGAGTGAATGAGGTTGCGCTGCGATTGATGGCATCAAAGCAGCAGCTAAACCAGATCACAAATAATGACTTTTTGAAGTGCTTCAAGGATTGTAAGTGCAGTTGGCACAAGTGTATGAGTATACTACGTGATGGCGTTTGCGATAGAGGTGACAAAATAGATATTCACATGTTCACATTACACTCAAATTCTGATCTTGCAAAATTCGAGTAGCAACAGCCACATTTAAATATTTAGCTCAGCGGCTGCTTTCGCTTCTAAGTTTCCATTTGCGTTTAGTTTCGCAATTCGTTCCTTTGGGTATTTTTATTATTTAATTTTTTTTTCTATATACAAATTCATTTCAGGCCATTTTTTCACTGCTAAGCCAGCCGATGAGTGCGTGTTTCCGGAATTTTAATTACAGTTCAAACGCCCTTGATTTAATTCTTGAGCACAACAAATTTGTTTTTCAATCTTAACTCAACCGTGCTGTAAATGCCATTGGGCCCCCAACACGCCCACGCCCACGCCAACATACATGTGCCTGCAACTATGTATGTGTGAGTGCCGTTGAATGCCACTCATTTCATTCACAGCCAGCACACATTCATCTTAATGCCTTGCTGCTTTTTTTCGATTTATATTTTGCCTCTGTCTGTGTGTGTGTGTGGGAAGTGATGAACGCAGCGCGACAATTAAATTTAATAGCAATGCAATTAACTCTTAATTTCTATTTTGGCATCGCCTCTCCTTATTTTTCATTTTTTGGTCCGGCAACCTGCTGACCCATTGTCTTCGGCCTCGAATGCGCGTTTTTTGCGGCAGTCCAGCAGGTTTCTAAAACGTCGTGAATGCCACATAAAAAAATAATAATAAAGCGAGGCGACACTAAAAAAAATGTTGAACTGCGGCAGAGGTCATTTTATTAATTAACCAACAGGCCAAGTTGCTTTGAGTTTGATTGGATCCGGGTCTGTGTCTGGGCGCGCCAGCCAAAATGTGTGGCAAATTGCGTGAATTATTTCAGCTGTCTCCTCTCTCGCCCTCTCTGTGTAGGTGTTGACCCAACGCTGGTTGCTAAATTAAAATAAAATGCTCGCCCTAACACGCTCGTGCCACTACAGTAGGCCCTCTTTCCACCTTTTGGCCAACGCCCTGCCGTCCACTATGCCATTTTGACCCTTTGAATTACTTCATTAAATTTGCATATTAGGTGAGGATTTGGTTGCCCTTTACCACACTTTTTCCAGCTGTGCTCGACTCCGCACACGCACACTTTTTTTTGTTTGCCTCCAGCCATCCTTAACGGCTCGAGGGCAAAAAACTTGCCATTACAGCTGTAAACGCACTTGATAGATATAGGGCAAGCGTTAGTTAGGGAGCTCTTATTATTTTTTTTTTGGTTGTTTTACCAGGCATTAAAAATGGAAACGGAGTTTACTTTGCAAATGGAAACTATTCATATGTGACCGCTTGAAAAAGTTACGACTATGTTAAGCGGCTTTCCAGGTAGCATTAGAATCGCATGCAAATCGGTGACTGAATAACAAAGCTGCTAACAAAAGATTCTTTTTTAAAGGTTATGGGAATATATAAAAATATATATATTTTTATAAATGTGTATATATAAATAAATATGTATATGTATTTATTATAGTATTATTTATAGTTTATATAAATACATATATGCAGCAATTGCATGGCTTAAGCCGCATTCATCATCGTCAAAATAAATGATATTTATGTGAAATTTGTTCGTTCTATCAATAGTTATTTAAAACTTTTATCGATTCCCTCGTACTCTCTATAAAAAGAAGTTCTCCCAGTTCCACTGCATTAACACACAAAAGCTAAATGCTTTCAAGGTCTGTTCCCACTAAAAATCCATCTTAAAGCTTAAATTCATTGTTGTAGGACTTGAAGCATTTCGCACAACCAGAAGCGGAACGATCTTAATTATTGAAATTTTCGTAATCCCTGGCATAGTGCAAATGGCATTCAACCTCCAATAATGCCTGGCAGCTAACATGTTGACCCTCATAGGCCTAGATGAGGCTGCGCCCGCTCGCTCGCCTGGTGCCCTGCAGCTGTTAGGTTCACGCGGTTAACGGCACAAATGGAAATGGCAGGCGGCTAGACTATCGCCATTTCGCAGCGCCATCATCATCTTCATCAGCGCCATCAACCCGATTATCGTCATCATCAGGAGCAACGAAACGTTGCGACTTGGCTTCCATTGTCAATGTGCTGTAGTCGTGGCCTATGGAACGGCGCAGACGCTGCCGTCGTCGCCGCCGCCGCCGCCGCCGTTGCTCGATGCTATAAATTAGAAAGTGTCAGGTTCGTTACGTAAATTACCTGGCTATAAAAAACGGGAGAAAAAAAGGCGACGGCAGCGTCGGCGACTGGAACACCACCTGGGGCAGTGGCTGGCGCGGCGGCGGCGGCGGCGGAGGGCGCTGCTCACCCACAAGGACAACGACAACGAATTAATGTCTTTTTATTTGCGCTTCGCGCGCCGAAAGGGCAAAAAGATTTGTCAAGGATATTTACGGCAGGGCGGGCCAAGTGACTAGCGGGACGCCTAGTTTAGCTTTGCATGCCACGAAGACAGAGCAAAAGAGAGAGAGAGAGCGCGAGAGAGAGAGGGGGAGGGGAGTCAGTCAGTTAAAGAGAGAAAGCTACAAGAGCGAAAACAAGAATAAAAATAAAATAAATAAATAAAGATGCTGACCCAGAAATAAAAATGAGATTAAGTGTGATTAACACGCTGTCGAGCTGAGATGCCGCCATCTTCCATAACATGTTTATGTGTGTGCGTCTGTGTGTGTGGCTCGTGTCTATGTGTGCGTGCGTGCGTGTATATCTGCTTCTGGTCGAGAAATTTGCGTTCTTTTCACTTTTGCATCCCGCAACTCGCCTTTGTCGTTGTTGTCGCTCGTATCTCGTTCGCCTCAACTTTTGTTTTGTTTTGTTTTGTTTCTCGCTTCTTGTTTCTCCGCGGATTTGCTGCTGTTCTCTTTCAATCTCTTTTAGTGCCCGGCCGCCGCTGTCCTTGGCGGTGGGGTAATTTATTTGGTTACAACTTGATTTGCATAAAAGAACATTTACTTTTTAATTAGGTGTAAAATTTATGCACTTCACTTTCGCTTCGGCCGTTTGGTTTGTTAAGTTTTTTCAGCCTCATTTTGGACTGGCTGTGGCTGAAGTTGTTGTCGTTGTTCTCGTTGTTGTCGCTGAGTGTTTCGAGTTGATTGTTGTTGTGGCTTCACGAGTGGGGCAGTTAGCAAGTATACGCCCGAGAGATGCCAACTACAAATGTCTAAATATACTTAATCTCTAGCCAGTTGATTGAATCGTTACTTCACTTGGAATTGCTGGCGGAATAGAATAGAAAATCTGCTGGATATAGATAAAATCTGCAAAGTTCTACTGATTCTAAGCTGAATTAGAATGGGGGTAGAGCTAAGGATAGTTAAGGAAAGTTGTCCTGCACACCTAGCACCAACACTTCTTGGCCAAGTCTATACTGCATATGAGCTAAAGGCACGTCGCCTTGTTCTTAAGCTGCCCAATGACCTGTTTACTTGGACAGCACATCTATCGAGTACGGCAGCAGCATTTTAGCCGGCAGCATTCAGAACTGACCTATGATTCGATTGCTTCCAAGCGCCAGCATCAGCCACGGATGGCGAATAAAAAATTGTGAAATATGTATGTAGCTGCTCAATGGGTGTTTTTGCTCGCCAGATTGGTCGCTGGCTGTGCCCACAAACCGCAGCACGTTCAAGATACACATTTGCCTCTCTCAACACGTTGCTGCCTCATGCCTCTGCCAGCTGCCTGCTTGCTACACAGTCGCACAGTTTCTCTGTCCTTCGACTGTGTATCGCAGTTGGTATGTGAAAATACTTTCGTGTTGACGTTGACGCTGGCGGGTAGTTAATCGGTCGCTTGCAACGCCAACAGTGACTTACTTCGCCCACTCCCAATGCCACTCCCACTGCCGCACTCCCCGCAATCAATCCCGCACCACGCTTTAGCTATCCCGTGCTGTGGGTGTGTGGCAGGTGTACGTAAACGTGCCACAGGCCCACTTAATGCAGCACACTGAGGTGCGATAAGGAATTTTCAGATTTCTTTTACCTCGCATATACATTTCAGTAGTCAGTCAGGCTACAGGGTGACTCACGGCCTCACAACTAACAGGCTGTAACTGGGCAAGGCTAGAGAGCTTGATTCTGATGAAGTTCTTTGCCTTTGCCCTTGCCTTGCCTGGTTATATATAAATATATATCAGATAAGTGCTGAAATTACTAATCGATAGAAGTGCAAGTTATCGATCAGTATCTAAGACTACAACCTGATTACTAGTTGATCAGGATTATAAGAGAATAATTACTTATAATTACTATAATTACTTTAAGGCTAGTGATCAGTTTGTGGTCTTAGATATTGAACGATATTTTTGCAATTCTATCGATTAGTGATTTCAGCTCTTGTCGGATTTTATATCCGATATTATTATTATATTATTATGATATTATTATATTTTTATGATATTATTATTATAATGCTGATTAATGAGTGATCAGGTTGTGGTTTTCAATACTGTTCGATAAATTGCAATTCTATCGATTAGTGATTTCAGCTCTTGTCGGATTTTATATCCGATATTATTATATTATTATGATATTATTATGCAATTCTATCGACTAGTGGTTTCAGCTCTTGTCTGTTATATGTTAAGTGGCATAATCAAATGGAAATATATCGATATATAAATATATCGAGATAGATATATATTTAACTGCAGCCATATCACCCTGTAGTTTTAAATGCGTTTCGGTTTTTATTTTTGTGCCTTTATTTGGGAAACTTTTGTTGCTACTTTTGTGTTTTGTTTGCACATTTCTGCGCCAACAACTGTCAATCTTTTTTCGCCGCTGCCGAGGCTGATGATGCCTGCTCCAGCAGCACGGTCGCCCACGCTCCCGCCACGCCCTCAGCAACCAATTCACGTCGACATCCAACACTTGCGTCTCCGTGTCCGTCTCTAACTCGCATTCAGCTCATGTGTTTTGATACACATATTGTATCGTTTTGTGAGCAGAGGCTCGTACGTGTGCTTAAGGGTACGGGGCTCAAGGTGTGCTCATGTCTGAGTGTGAGTGTGTGTGTGTGAGTACCTAAGGGGGTGGTGCTCGCCATAAGTGGCTGTATAAAAAGAAGTCGACATTTATTTGCGAGCATGCTGTAAATTGTAAATTACATTTCTAATCTTTGTAAGGCGCATTTTACACCCACACACAGAGAGAGACACCGCAAGCTGGGCGCTACACTAACTACACTTTGAGGCCGCTTCCGTCGGTCGAGGTCCACAGCGCTGGATCCCCAACGTCAGACGCAGACAGACAGCTAAGCAGACGGAGGCAGCGAGCGTCACGCACTTTTGCTCATTTGTGTTTTAAATTTCATTTGAGACAACGACAACAATAACAACAACAACAACAACAAATAAGAGAAAAGTAATGTTAAGTAAAGAAAGTTACATTTTCGGTTGGCAACTTGAGGCGATGTCTGCCACGCCCCCTGAGGGACACAGCGCTGGCTGCATTGTGCCTTTTATGCTCGTCGTGATTTGTGTCTGTCTCGGTCTCAGTCTCGCTAGATGTCTGCCTCCTACTGCGCGGCGCTGTGTTTTGCGTGTGTCGCTTAAAAATCTGCGGCAGTGACAATGTCACGTTTTGTGTTAATTTAATTACAAGAAACCATTTGTAAATATCAAGACGTGATTTGCAAGGCACGCATGAAGCGGCAACAGCTAACCCCACCCGCAACCACAGCCACAGCCACAGCCACAACCATAGCCACACACACGCGCACAGCTGTGCGTGTGCTCAGGAAAAGTATATAAAATGTTCAGGAGTTTTCATTTGCATTTGCAATTCATACGTAAGCAAATTGTCTTAGGCAACTCCCGCTACCCAACGAGCTCAACAAGATTTTGACATTCTTGGCCGCGCAGCAGCGCCTGCTGCTGTTGCTTGCAGCATCGCTGTCATTCTATTTGCTCTTGGCCACAAAAATGTCCCGTTTGGCCATGCTGCTGACTCTGCTCAGTTTGGCTGCGCAGCGCAACATGTTGCTAAGCGCCGCACGCTACGCAACATGTTGCTGCTGAATCTGTGTGCCGGCAAACGTGTTTGGCCTTTGTTTATGCTTCTGTTTGAGTGTGTGTGTGTGTGTGTGTGTGTGTGTGTGTGTGTGTGTGTGTGTTACAGTTCCTTCAGTTCAACGGCATTAACATGCGCTGCACATTAAACACAAATCCTCAGCCGAACAGCAATTGATGGTAAATTATTTCAATAATCCGCTTAATGCCCCCATTTAATTATTGTCAGCAAACATATTTGGAGACTCATGCATACAGGCAAGCATGCCCTGCGCCCGTGCATCTAACAAGGGGTGCCAGTCTCCTGCCTGCCTGGAGCAACTGACAATTAACAGTCAATAAGTCCAACTGGTCATATCACGCAAAATAAGCCAAAAGGATTATGCGCTTAAGCTGCACTTAGCCAACCGCTAAAACGCCTGCAAACACAGATTTGAATTAAGGAGTACAATGAGCGGAAGCCACATTTAGCTGTGATTACAAATGGTTTCAGCACACAATGTCACTTTGTTTATTTATAATATTAATGCCTGGACACATATATACACATATCATATCACATGTTCGATATATGCTTCCATAGCCAAGCCAAGAAGTGCCAGCTCTGATCTAACTGCTAGAGATGCGGAACTTAGACGATGTGATTAATTATTGTATAATATATATGGTAAAAGATACGAATGTATCTAGAAGTTATGGCACAGAGATGCATGCCGTATCTGCACAAGAGTACGTAGCCGAGTTTCGCTTTAGCTGCCCGCCCGCCAGGCGATTGCTTTTTCGTGGCAGCTCAAGCAAAAAGCGCCAGTCATTAAAAGTTGCAATAAGAAACTACTTGGAGTGCACTCTGGGTCGCCTCGCCTATTACTTGTCCTAATGGCGTGCAATTTAAGCTTGGCGCCGCACCACGTGTGCCACAGGGTCAGGTGCGGCACGGCGCCGCACCGCCCCAGCAGCAGAGCAGCAGCAGTGTGAAGTGGAGGGCTCTGGCTGTTGCGCACTTAAATTAAACACCCGACAGCACTTTGGGCAATTCATTTCATTTTTGGTTGGCAACAACCACAGCAACAACAAAAACCAGTTGCAAACAACATGGCAAATCTTCAAATGCTACATCGTGACAGCTCCATTGTACAGCGCCACATCCACATCCACTCACCCCGAGCTCCAGAGAGCGGGTGCCTGAAGAATGACCAAACGAAGTACTTGCTGCATTCAACCTGTCTGCCAGCAGATTCCAGAGATGTATTACAAAAAGTGTTGCGTGTAGTCTGACTTAACTAGAAGAAGAGATACAAATATTAAAAGGGGGAGTGACAGAGAGAGAGATAGAGTGTAGATAAAGGGAGAACGAGAGAGAGCAAGAGAATTAATATCCTGCACGGCTGAGTTTTCAAAATGATTAAATTTTCATTTCGTTTTCATTACTAAACATTCTATGAGCACAAGTCCTGCTTAGGCATTATATGAAGATAAGCCTTATCAATTGCAGATTATATATACATATATATATATATATGTCACCCATAGCGTGTGTTTTGGTCAACTTTCATTCTAATTTGCACCTTTGCAACTGCTGCCAATAACGAATTCCTAGTCTGCTGTCTGTCAGAGCCTTGTCTATTTGCAAATTGGCAATATCTAGTCGATTTTCTGCAATCATAAGTCTCATTCAGCCAGAGCTTTCACTGTCTCCCTCTCGATTATTAAATACCTCCAACACAACTTTGTATGAGCTCTCAGACTCACAGCACAGTGAAAGGCAATCATGAATTGGGAAACTTAGAACACAGACTCAGCTGTTAATTTCACAGACATGACATACATATATATGTATATCCACTGTTTCTTAATAATAATAATAAAAATTAATTTATATTTACTTCCCATTTTTGTATTCCTTTACGATAAATGCTCAATTCTTGATTTTTTTTTATTTTGCAGGCAGAGTCGCGTCTGATCTTAATCTTGCATCTGCTGAAGATTCTGTTTATTTGCGCCTCACACAACTTTGCTACAAATTTGGTTTATTTTGGGCATCGCTACTTTGCAGTTGCTTTTGAATGTGGCCTGAATGTCCTTTGCATTGCTTTCTTGTGCAACTTTTCTCAATCTTTTTCTCTCAGTCGAGTCTGAGACTTGGTCAATTCTTAGCTTCAGCTCAGTTGCGCTCTGCAGCTTCATGTTCGTTTTGCTGCTTACTATTTCCATGTTTCGCTTCAGTTTCTCTGTATCCTTTATAAGATTTCATTAATAAATTTGCAGTAAAGGAGTATTTTAGCATTGATTTACCTGCAAAAGCTGTCACCTGTTTGCTCATCAAGTTGGTTAGCTATTACCTGCAGCTGAGCCGTCTTTTGCTGCTTGCTCTTTTGGCAAGTAAGTTAGATTCCAATATGACAGTGAGTTTTTGAGTTCCATGAAG
Source organism: Drosophila hydei (assembly GCF_003285905.1). Taxonomy (NCBI): domain Eukaryota; kingdom Metazoa; phylum Arthropoda; class Insecta; order Diptera; family Drosophilidae; genus Drosophila; species Drosophila hydei. Next base: position 2,884,435 of record NW_022045685.1, on the reverse strand, counting down.
TATTGCCTTATTAATTTACCCAGTTTAATAAACATGCTAATTTCAGCCGTTGCGACTCCATCACAGCAGACCGTTGACACTTCACGCTGTCAAAGTGCCTGGATGGCCATTTACCATGGCTAGATAACACTGCTCGAACGACATTTGAAATAACAGTTATGGCTGCTTATTAACTTAATTAATATTCACAATTCTTAAATGTCGACGAGACTTTGAGCTGCGAACAGTCGACTTCACTGCATTCGCATTGACTTTAAAGCTCACATAAAAGTGAAACGATCTGCTATGACATATCGGCAAGTCCATATATCGCACCATATATCGAAAAAGTTGCCAGATAAATTAGGGCACGTTTGGTGGCCAGGCGCGGCTGGCAGTGGCAGACGGTGTCGAGGTCATTTGCGTGGCAATCGCGGCGTTTTATCACATTGGACAACGCCCAAAAGGTGTCAAATGGGGTAGGGGCTGAGGGCTTAGCACATTAGCTGGCAACTCTAGCAAAGAGCTGCAAAAATAACTGTGTGTGTGTGCGTGTGTGTGTGTGTGTGCGTGGGTATCCATGTGTGTTTGCCGAAACCATTGATTTTCTTGGTTTTCGTAATCAAAAGTTTTGTTCCCACGGCGCGTTCACACTGATATTCTTCGCACACTGGCTTACATATATAACTATATAGCTATGCATATACATACATAGATATGTGTATACAAACACATGTATACGCTGCTTAATTTGCTGCAGTTGGCCAGGACGACGATGAGGAGTCGTTGGAGTATAATAAATTTTTGTGTGTTACCAACACTCTGACAAATTAATTAAAATGATTGGCCTGCTCGCAGGCTGGCGCTCGCCCCATAGGAGCTGCCCCGACCACATACACACACACACACACACACACACACACACACGCACAACCGCCACGTTATGTAGATAAGCGACGCTGTGTGTGTGTGGAGGGTTGGCATTGGGTGTTAAATTTTCACATGCGCTCGCCGCGACGTTGGCGACGTGTCGCTCGCAATTAGCAAAGTAAGCTTAATGTGGTTTCACTTGAATTACTTACGAGTGTCGCTGCGGTGCACACTCAGAAATAGAGAAGGACAGCAGCAGAGAAGGATAGAGCTAGATAGAGAGCACAAGAGAGAGAGAGAGAGAGAGAGAGAGATAGAGAGATGTGGCAAGGAGCACGCTTTACCAACCGCTCATCAATTGCAGAGCCAACCGAAGCACAGCCAAATTCAAGTTCATTTCGCTTACACAAAATTTGCAACTGCAGCGAGTGCAATTCTCAGCACTTCTCAGGCATGCATAGGGTATATACGCTATGTAGTTATTTATGGTATTTTTTTTTTCAATTTAAGTTTCGCGTCACAGAAGAGAGCATCATCTCTAGAGCTTAGCAGGGGGACTGCATGTATTGGGTAAGCATACGCAGTGTTGGTCTCTAATGAGCTATCTGCTGGCCTGTTTAGCAGTTTATGTGAGTGAATAAACTCGTTTGCTGAACATTCTCGGGTTGGGCCTGCGTCGAGGCGATCAATTTTCGATCAGCGTCCGTTGGCATTAAAATGCAAATTGCAGAAGTGCAAACACAAGTTGAGAGAAAGTTAGGAGAAGTTCTTTAAGCGATATGGATATATGCAAAGCAAGGCCACGACGCTGTTCACAATGTTCTTCATTAAAGTTGAGTCGAGTGCGATGCAGCTGATGAGAGCGGAGCTGAGGCGCTTCAGCACAGCAGCAAATGAAACACGTAACTGGCAAAGTTGTGTGTCCAAATTGCAGACGTGCCCAGCTCCTTGGCCCCTGGTCCCAGGCGAAATGCAGGCGCCACCAGACGCAACCTGGGCGGCACTTGAAAGGGCAAAAATATAAAATTGTTCCTGCCCTTGTCGCCTGTCATTGTTGTTGCATGCATAATAAGCAAGCATGAATAAGTGGCACACAGCGAGAGAGAGAGAGAGAGAGAGAGAGAGAGAGAGAGAGAGAGACGACTCAAGTGCACTTATGCGACAATTAGAAAAGTTTTTTTTTTTCGGTTGACTGACAGCTGAGAAGTGGGAAGAGACAAATGAATGTAAATGCGTGTCACTTTCGTTTTGATGCCCTTTAGAAGCAGGTACCAGGGGTAGCCTCGGCTGCTGCCAGGCTTAATCAACTGCTGTTGGTATGTATGTTTTATGATAAGTTACCTAAGCACAAGTCTTCTTACAGCTCTGAGCTTACAATCTCTGCTAGAACATGTTTGCGCTAACAGTTGAAAGGGTAAGTTAAACTATATTTAGAGCTGGTTACTTGCATCTCAACACTTCCACTTGCCTCGCACTTCAGGCTGCAAGTGCAGCAACAGTCAGCAGTTGCAATTATTTTACATCCACAGAGTGTTGCAGAGGCTTGCGTGTTGGCAGCTTTCAGTGGCTCATCCATACAGAAGGAATGTGTGCTGTCAGAGAAAAGAAAAGTCATAATTTATAATGGCTTTATGGGCTCGCTCAAATTGATATAAAGGTCAAGCGTGTCCAGGTGCTCACGTCGAGCATGGCCTAATGGGCAGCAGCCACGTTTGCTGGCCACATTCTGCCGTAGGCCGTTTTCCAGTCGGCCTCCAATTGAGAGGGCTGCATGTGTCAGTCTACAGTGCCGTGCCGTGCCGTGTCGTGCCACGCACCCACATTCATTACTGGAATACCCGGAAGCGGTACTCCGGCCGCATTCATAATGCCCAGCCACCTGGCCAAAAGTTTGCGCCTGAAATTGTGTGCGTTGCAGTCTGAGTGGCTTCGTGGCCGCTGCCGTTGCCAGTTAGCTTCATAAGCTGAGCACAGAATATGTTCAGCATCTTGTTAATCCTCTACTCGTCTAGCAGATGTAAATGCATTTATCGTTATGTTCGGCGATTGAAGTTTATTGTTCGGTTCGTCAGTAAGCCGATCTATTTGAGTTTTTCTAACTGATTGTTAACACACACACACACACACACATGCACACCTGACCACATCTACACACGACGTAATCCACACCTAATCAGCTTTACTGCTGCCTTTCCTGGCATTGAGTTCATTGTAGAAGCGATTATAACCACAAGAGCAAGTCTTCAAATTATGCATTTGCTTATTTTCCACTTATTAATGTTGATCATTATCGTCATCATGTTGCTGACGATGATGATGTTGCTAATAGCATAAGCACCCTTCACAGTTTGTTTATGGAAAACAAATGCTCAATACCATTGGAGTAATTTGCTCCTTCACAGATTGGCCGAGATTAGACAGCATTCGCAATTAGCTAATGGCCATTGTCCTTATTGCTAATTACGTATGTATGCTCAAAACATGTTGAGCTCATTTATTGGACTGGGATTTATACAGATTTCTAAATATGTTTTTGTTTCAAGCCAAACGGCCGAGCACAACTCTCATACAATATTCAAGTTTGGCCAAATTGGGAAAGTCCCTGTTAGCTAGCAGAGGTCTAGCTAGAGTGTTTTTAGCTATGACTATAGCTCACTGCGGATCTAGAAACTAATACTAATATTTATAAAATATTTTATAATAATGTAGATAATTGTTGTTATATATAATTTTTTTTTTACAAATATATTTAAGCCAAAAAATGGGCCAGTCGAAAGTCAAGCCACTTAATTTATCAAAGAAGTTAACAAGACTGTCATAGAAATTAATCTAAAGCTGAGTTGGGTATTATTAACCATTTTTTTTTATATTAGCTTCAAGCTCTTTCATAATATGTGTAACTATAAGCAATTTGTGTACAAGAATTATTTTATCTTTTTAATATATTATTTATCGCTTTTAATATATTTGTTGCTTACACAGAGCTTTCTATTTCCTCTAAATATATTTCTATATTGATTTGTATCAAGGAAGTCATAGGAATTGATCTGAAGTTGAGTTGTCGCATATTTTAAATTAGTTTTATATCAGTTTTAAGCTCTCTTATAATATATATATATACTCTGAGCGATCTGTGCATATATCAAGAGTCAATAAATATTTCATCTTATTCTTATTTAATATTATTCTTGCTTTCACAGAGTTTTTCTTTTTCTTTAAACATATTTCTACATCTGCATTTACATTTAATTTAAGTGCTTTGCCGGGCAATTAAAGAATTTTTGAAGTGTGTCCTGCTGTGTGCGCTGCTTGCCGCTGCTGTCATGGGTGCCGCCTAATGTGAAATGTGAACACACACACGCGGCTGCTGCTACCTTGTGCAAATGGGGGCAGTCAGCGAAATTTTATTTGAATTGAAAAGGCTTCTCAGTGGCTGTGTGTGTGTGTTTGAAATGGAGCTGGGTAACCACTCAGGCATCTGGGTTTGGTAGCCACCAAAACAGCATCAACATCGGCATCGGCATCGGCATCGGCATTGGCAGCGGCAGCGGCAGTATCGCATTTGGGTTAATCTGAATCCGAGACGAGGTTGTAAAAGTCATTCAGTCAGGAAGCAATAAAATGATTTTACGCCAATGCCATGAAAATGCTGAATTTGAATAAAGGTTTGTGGTGCTGTTTTGCCACATCCCCATTCACATCCTCAGCAGCGGTGCCCATCAGCACCAACAGCAGCAGCAACACCATCATCATCATCATCATCCTGCTGAGACTCGTTCTCGTCTAACATGGCTATCGATGGCGTCTTGGCGGTTGCTTCCTCTTGGCCTTCTCTTGGCTGCTTCACAGTTTTCTGCTGATGCAGCGGCCAACATGACGCAGTCGGCGACAGCTGCAGGACTTTTACGCCAATTATGCGTGTGTGTTAGTATGTATGTATGTGTGTGTGTGTGTGTGTATGTGTGTTGTGTGCGCGCATTTACGCAAAACGAACTCGGCTAATGCACAACGCATATTGAAGCAATTTGACTCGAAATGCTTATCCATTCCATTGCACAAGAATGCGTGTCTGTCTCTCACACTCTCTCACTTTTTCACTCTTCTTCTCTCTCGCTCTGTGTGTGTGTGTGGTTGGTCGTTTTGGGCGCTGGTACACCCACATGCTCGCATATAAGTCCTGCCATTGACAGCATAAACTTTGGGCTTTAAAGCAAAGAAACTGGCCAACTGCCCCGTCCGCCCGCCGCTCGTGGTCTTCGTTGCTGCTGCTGCTGCTGCTGCTGCTTCTGGTTCTGGGTTGTGCTTCTGGTCTGCATTTCCGTCCGGCACTTTGCATTGCTCTCGTTTCTCTGGCTCCCATTGTCGTCAACTGCATTGCAATGGCCTGGCCTGCACAAGCAGTGAAATATTTTTGTGCCCAGACCTAGGCTCCCACTGCCGCTGCCTCAGCCACCACAACCTGCTGTCACAATCAACGTCTAATGTCTTCGTTTCGACTTTATCGACATCTTCTTGCCTTGGCTCCCGTCCGGAGGTGCTTCCAGTGCACATTCGCCACATTTTAAGCATCCTTGGCGAATCAATTTCATCCGGGACTCTTTGCCTAAGTCATTTCTGTTATTTCATTAGAGATTTAAACAGATTTGCCAGCCGCTTCCGCGTGGCACACTCCATTGCTAACATACATATATGTGGAGCCAGCCCTTGCTTTGCTTTGCGCCTTGCTCCTGTGTTTCATTCAATATTCATATTGGCTACTAATGCATTACTAATTATTCAACAAAACTGAGCGCTAATCAGTTAAGTAATCCACTTACAAGCCCGAGCACTTTGCCCAGCAGCTCCTGTGTTTGTTGCCGCGGCTTCTCTTTTATTTTGTTCCTTTTCTTTTTTTCTGTTTTGTTTTTACTTTTTCTTTCTTTTTTTTTTCGGGTAATGGCGCAACGCGCTCCCTTGACTCCGTCGCTTGCCACAACTCGCAGTCAAAAGCAGCGGACGAGCGGGCGAGTTGGCCAATGTAGCTGCATGTTGCGGCTGTATTTGCTGTACGATGCTGCTCCATCTGGCTGACTTTGATTATGCAAACTGTTTGTTGCTTTCAGCTGGCCTAGAACTAGAAGTCAACCACTAAGGCTAATAGGGATTTGTGCTGCGCCAAGACAGCAAAATAGTTATCAATTAGTGGCTAGACACAAAAACATCTTCACTTGGCATGGGAGTTGCAAAAAAGCTTTTCGGCTCATTAGCTCTGCTGCCGTGACCTTTGAGTCGACATGTGCAAAATTAGGCTCAGCCTTTAAGCGCTTATGAATCGTAAATCGTCCTTTTGTCGGCATGGGAATGCAAGTGACTTTGCCTGCTTTGAGCTCGAACCCAATCGCATTTCGCAAAGCCACCCAAAAGGCTCAGCAGCAAGTCACGATTAGGCCTTTATGTGTGCATATTGGTTTTTTGCTTGGCCAAGCATTGCCTGTTGCACATGGAGCTGGGCCACAAAGCTTTATGCAGGGAATATTTTTGGCATTTGTTGTTGTTGTTGTTGTTGGCGCTGCACTGGACAGCCTGAGCCAACACTGCCCAGAAACCTATTGCTCAGCTGGCCTAATATTTGCGAGAGTCGAGTCTGTCCATATGAATATTTGCACCTTCGCCTGCAATCAATGCGAAACTCTGCAAATTCCAGTTACTTTTTTGCACAGCTTTGCTTGAGTTGATAATTGTTTATTTTATATATTTTGCACATTCCACAAGACATGCGTTGTCAATGCCGTAATGAGAGTGGAATTAAGGATGCCTAAAGCATATGCTTTGCTATCTGTCGTCCTCTCAGCTCTGTTCGGCGTTCAATTGTAGTTGCTATCAAGATTACGTATACGTAGATGTAGATATTAGGCTAGCCTCTGCTTGGGCTTCGCTGGGAATTCGTTTCGCTTTGTTTCGCAAGGACAACGTTTTGGTTCGCTTTCTGTGGTTTTTTATGTTTTTTAATTTACATAGATTTGTGCTTCATTTACAATATTTTTAAACGCCCCACACACACCCGCCCGCCCACATACATAAAAGCGAAGAGACAGCGTTTGGGGGCGAGGTGTAAGGAGGGCGAGTCTCGGACAGCAGGCAGTCAAATGTAATTTGCTTTTTACATCGTTTCTCAGTTTCCGTTTCCGGTTTGCATTCCGTCGTTGCGACCATGTTTCGATATGCCTGCAGCGTGGCCAAAACTTTATTGAAATTGTCTCTTTTCATTTATCGTTTATGCGTTAGCTGGCAGCAGACACGACCGAACACAATGAACCTTGCCGTCGCAGCTCTCCTTATCATCATCGGCCATATATAGTACTCGACCCCAATGACCATAAAAAATGTGGACAAGGTACGGGCAGAAGCCACGACAAATCTTCGCTTAGTGTAGCCCAATTTATGGTTATTCATTTGCATTGTTATCCAATTGAGAGACCAACAAATCAGCTCAATATCTCAAGGTAAATCAAGGAGACAGCTCTGAGCGAAATAGTTTATGCTAGATGAATACATAGATACAGATATGTGAGCTGAGCTTGTTTATATCCAGAGCAGCTGGCTGAGATCGCGCTGTTTTCCCTTAGCTAATCGATTAGCAGCTATAGCAGCATTTTCATTCAATTATCTTGACATTTCTATATATCATCGGGACTTTTAGCCAGCAGCGCAGCCCTTCGTCATGATGATGCTTAAGTATCTGGAAAGCACGGGGCGTGGCTGGGAAGTGGCCAAGGGGCTGGGCAGATCGTCCAATTGCAATAATTTACATGCAAATGCGTTTGGCTATAAATGTGCCACAGGCAGCGCCAACGTCAGCAAGGCAACGGCACTTGCGTGGGCGGTGGCTGGCGGTGGCTGGCGGTGGCTGGCGGTGGCTGGCGGAATGGCGTCAGTTTTGGCCAAATCGAACTAAAATACTCATATACAGCTATATGGATGTGGCGAAAGAGTGGCGCAATTCAAGACGACGCTGAAAATAAGTTGGCTGTGGTCACAGCTGGCTTTTCTCTTTATTGATGGAGCCTAAAGGGTGTGGCCCCACACACGTTTATGCAAATGTGCGTGTCGGTGTGTGGGTGGGTGTGAGTAGCACCCTGTATCGTCAGCGCATTGACAGAATGTGAACATGACAGCTCGCTGACTTTCACAGGCGTGTTTGTGGCTGCGGCAAGGACACGCTGATGGGATACATTTCGGTCGTTTGCGACACAAAACGAAAATCCTTTTGACATTTTATTTACAAAACGCATTTGTCGCCAGCGGAAATTGGCACCGAACACAATAATAAAGCCGCACAGGAGGCAGCAAAGGCAAAGGCAACGGCAAAGGCAAACGCCAGCGCCAACAAGCGCGAAACGTTAGGCAAAAAGAATTTTCGAATCGTCTGTCATTCGAGCACAGAAATAACAGCAACGGCAACGGCAACGGCAACGGCAACGGCAACGGCAGCAGCAACAGCAACTCTGGCTTTGCCCTAAAATACAAGTTAAAGTCCATGTAATCTTCAGCAGTTCAGCTATTTAAGTTTTGTGCTGTTCTACATGGAAATGAAATGATTTACGTAATTAATTGGAAATTGCTTTGCTTTTTTATGAAAACACATCGTTCACTAATCTGATTGGCAGCTGTGCGCTGCTGCGCGGACTTAATCTATAATCTATTCAAAGCTACTCAGCAAGCCCGTTGCCTGCACTTACAACTCGGAGCTGGTCATTAGAGATGGCGCTGTGAACAAAGGCCAGCAGCGTCAGCGCCAGCGATGGCTCCTGGCTGCTGCAGTTGACAAGCTCTCTATGACAGCAGGCGGCAGCTGTTGAAGCATCTTGCCTCGGCTGCAACTCAATCTGGCAAGATATTGGCTCAAAGCACATATTGCACTTTGCAATTAAGGAGCACACAGGGGCAGCAGGCAAAGCCGGTGGCCTGCTATGAATTGTATTAAAACTGTTGCTTGAGATATCTGATAACTTTAAGTCCAGGTCGAACAACAAGCCGTGTGCCAACGACCAACAGCGTGCAACAACAATAACAGCTCTGTGACGTTAGACTAATGTGCGACAATGACGATCAATCAATGCGCCAATTCGTCAGGCGGGCAGTCAACCAACTAGCCAGTCAATCAATCAATAATGGATGACCACAACCAGTCACGAAGCTCTCTCCGTCCCTCGCTCTCTCCCTCTCTATCTCCCTCTCTCTCTCCCTCGCTCTCTCTCTGTGTGCGGTCCATGTTAGTTGTGCGGGCTTTTGGGCTAATATCGTGCAACAATCAATAACGGTTTGGCTCCGGCCGTAGCTGCATTTCCGATGTGTAGTCGACTGTAATCTGTGCCCCACTTCAGCAGCTGCGGCCGTGGCATGGCCAGTTGCATCCATATTTAAAGTTGCACTTTAAGTATCGCTGTCGACACATAGTTAGGCCCAGCCAATTCCGCAATCCTTTACAGGCATCATGACAAATCCAGCGGCTTGCTATCGTTAAGTTATTTCAGTGCTCCACACCATGGGCCCCACGCTCCCACAGCTCGCCATCCATTGGCTTATCTCCCCTTTTTTGCTCAGTCTCTCTCTTTATCTGGCGCTGTCTAGTTTTAGAGTATTAAAAAGTTTTCAAATTTCTCGCAGCTCAAGAGAGTGCAGGTTGCTCTTTATTGCGTTAACAATTTTCGCTTTCACAAAAGTCTATCGACGATTCGTAAAAATAAAACAGAAGCGAATGGCACACACACACAGCCTCACATGCATCTAGGGACTATCGGCAACTGCCACGCCTTGCAAAGACGCCAGCTTTTTCCCTGAGCTCTGTAATTGATTTATGTGCGCGAACGTGCGTGGAACAGCTGCTTACAATTTACACTCTCACTCAGGCCCACAATAAAAAAGAAAGTAAGAACAAAAAATTCTCGTAAGATGGCTACGACGACCACAACTTAAAGGTGGCCCTGCGCTTGGCGCCGAGCTTGGGCTCCGAATAAAACATCTATTAGATCTTAAGTCTATAAATCACTGAATGTCCTACAACTATGCTCTCATCAGTATCGCAGAAGCAGCCAAGGCTGCTTCATTTGCAACTGTCTCCAGCGAATTAGCTTTGCTAATTATGATAAGCATATTTCATATGTGTGAAGGACAGGCGTGGCTGGTGGATTCGCTGCCTGATGAGCTGACAGCCAATTCAATTTGATGACTTTCTGGGCGTGAACTTATTTGATTACGAACATGCCACTGCAGCAGACGTCTTATGCAGGCGTCAGGGTTTGATTTAGCTACTTCTAAATATAGGCTTGAATCAGTTTGGCGTAATAGTAGTTTGTCTTCAAGGTTCAATTTGGAATGCTTAGTAATTAGTTTCATTTTCAGAGTTGTAGTTTTATTATATATTTATTACTAGCTTCGTTTGCTGTAGATTCTTGACTCTCCATATTATGTTCACGACCTGCTATTGGTATCATAATCGGCAGCAACATATTTATACTTCATATATATTCATATTTCAAACATAATTTTAGAGCTTCTATGAAAAGTTTCATATCCTCTTCAATAAACTCAGTCACAAAGGTTTTTGTTTATTAAAATATTGAGTTTACTTGTATTTTCAATATCTATATCTATCTATGTAAATATATTTAATTATTTGGTAAATATATTTCTAAGGACTAACACATAAATATGTCGGCTCGTCCCTGTGGCAGAGCAGCTATTTTGATGCCTTCGAATTTCTATGCAGCGTCTGCCTTAGAGTAATTTTATTCACTTATGAGCTGCTTTGCGCTCATGTAAGTATCTGAAACTTAAGCTTCTCACATAAAATACATATTTAAATATAATGAAACAAATACAAATTAAACAAGCATCAGTGCTGCAGGCCAGAAAATATAATCGTCTTAGTTTTCAGCTGCTCCAGTTGACAGAGAGATCCAATGGGAGTAGGCAGGCGGCTCGGTTATTTCTGGCTATATATAGGTTCTTTAAGGAAATTAACTCAGCTCAGATTGCAGAAACTAATTAATGCTCTGGCCATACAGATAATAGCAAATGAAAATTGTTGGCTGGCCAAGTGAACAGCTGGCGAGGAGCTCGCTGACTGACATAGAGAAGCCCAGCTATTGTGATTGGGGCTAAATGATAATGCGCACGTCGATGATAATTTTGCTGGCTGTGCTGACAATGCTTTAATTTATTTGTAGCGCCTGCTTATCTATGCGAGGCGACGACAGTGTCCAGCTACTGATGCTCATCATTGTCACTGTCAGCCTCTCGCTCACCTGGCAGTGCAATCAATTTGCATGCGTTGCCAGCAGCTCGTGCTGAATGGAAATCCCAGTGGATGCTGACTGCCCATCAGAATGGCAGACAAACAATTTTGCTGGAGCTTAAGGCGGACTTTTGCTCTGCGGATCTCTGTGTGCGCAATCATGGCCCAAAAGGAGAGTGCCTTTCGCGGCAACAGCAGTGCCCATAAAACTGACCAGGAGCAGCACCTGCAGCGGCAACAGCAGCAACAGCAGCAAAAGATTGAGCTTGAGATTGAGTTGAGTAGAAATAAAAATTTATGGAGTGGTCATTTATCACAAGACGGGCAGCTTCTGTTTGTGTTTTGCACGCTGCCCGTGCCCGAGCTACCAACTTTGCTATCTGTGCTGTAAGTCTGCTGGCCGTTTTAACTGTAAGCAGCTATAAAAACAGCAGCTACAGCAGCAAGTAAAACAACAACAAACAGCAATCCCACCAGCACAAGCACTAACAATAACAATAACTGGCACGCTGTTGCTATATTATTTTTTGTTTGTTGCTTTGTTGTTCTTGTTGCTATTGTTGCTATTGTTGCTCATTTGTTGCTGTTGTCTTTAGCTGCTTGGTTGTGGTTTATTTTGCAGTTGTTGTTGATTTACTGCCGCTGCCGCTGCTACAACTAGCTGCCATTGCTGCCACTGCTGCTGCTGCTTTTTGAAATTTAAAACTTTCATTTTTAATGGAATTTCCTTGTCAAAGACACAGTGGCGATTCCCTCGATGGGGCATCAACACTGCATGTTCTCTGATAATCCACCAATGTTTTTTTTTCATTCATTTTATTTACATTTGAACATATATGCAACTATTTGGCCATGGCTGCGTCAGCTGCAGACGGCGATGGTTGATCGAGCACCTGTAGGCATTCAGCTAGCTCAGCAGCGGGAGTCAAATCGAAATGTTTAAGGCTGAAACTTATAGTTCAAATAGTTAAATGTATATAATTTAAGACTTGGGTCATGTAATTAACAGGAAGCCAAGTGACAGCCTCCTGCAAAGGCTGAACGTTTTTGAGACTGTGGCAGATCAGTATCTGCCTACACGCGCTCAGCCAAGTCGCAGCCTATTCAAAATTCGTGTCCAAAATTCCGAGTCCAAAAAGTGGATCTTAGTTGCCTCAGGCCGGTCTGTCAAATAATTGCAGCTTCCTCTCAAATGTGACAAAGGAGTTCAGTTCCCAAATTTTTTAGTCATTCATAAAACATAATTTTTAATATTTAAGTCAAATAACATTCTTGGTACGATCAAGTTGTAAATTTTAAGCATACGTTTGAATTTTGTATTTCATGATGACAATGCACAAAAAGGCTGGTCCTTGCAAAGGGCTTAGGCGCAAGACAGGGATGTCGGATACTGCGGTAAGTGTTTCGATTCGCTTTGCTGTGCTGGAACTTCGATGGCTCGTTTTACAGAAAAAATACATTGCTGGTATAAAGGGCAAATGCATTGGGATAATGGTGGATGGTAATGCCAGAGGCAACACCAAGTATAATTTGCATAAGTTGGCGCAAATGTGTGGTCGAAAGCTTAGACCTGTAGCGAATCCAACGACAAAGCCAAAATCCATATCTTTCAAAGCAAAACCCTGCGCTAAAGGAATGACCAACGGCGTAAGTCGTAAACGCAAGGTTAGAAAACAAAAACTCTCAAAACATAGACAGCAAGCACCCAACTCTTATATCAAATTCTTGCGAGAGTATAAAACGCGAAATGGAATGATTCCTGAGCAGGAGCTCGTAAAGAGGGCCGCGCTCGCCTGGTGCCTCATGTCCGAGAAGATGAAGCGAAAATATCGTGCACAGGTGAGTTGCTGCAATTTACCTAAGACATATTTTCACTGCAACTCTCTAACTTTGCACCAGGCCAGGCAGAAGAAAACTTAGAAAGTCACAAAATTTATGATGCTTCGATCACAAGCAAACAATCGACGAACTGCGAAAGTCACGAAATGGATAACGCTACGATCATAAGCAAACTGTAAATATACCTTATTTAAAATAATTTAATCGGTTACTTGCAAAACGTACAAATAAATATTAAAAATGTGTGGCGCCCTGTTTTCTTTTAGGCAGTTTTTACAGGGTATTGGATCATTCCAACTGATTACAAATTTGCTTGCATCAAGTGAGTTTTTTTTAGTTACACTAGTTTAAATCAAAAACAAAAACAAGAAAGCTCTAGTCGGGGTGCCCGACTAAGAGATCATTTTGTAATACATATGTGTAAATATATTATTTAGCTAACATTTTGCTATGGTATTGTTATTTAATTTAATATATTTATATTTTTATACTCTTGTTTTTTTTTAACTTAAATATAAAAATATTTAAATAAAAAATATATTTATAAGAGAAGAGATTATCTGCTCTTCAAACTCTAAACACACTTCGTAAATAACTTAACTATATCACAAAATATAATATACAGAAATTCTATACAGAGATTTTATAAAGAGATGTTATAAAGAGAAGTTATATATAAATATTTATTTTAATTAAATATATCTCTTATCTTACTCTTAGTAAGTTTGGTAATTAACATCATTATCGCTTATGAACATGACAAACTTCATTATTATAATAACAATTCGTGTTTGTTAATAATAGTTAAAAAGTAACTTAAATGCTACAAATTATATATTTTTAATATTTAAACAATAAAATATTAAATATATATAAAACAAATGGACAAGAACAACTTAAATATATATATAAATATTTATAAACAAATACAATATTTCTTAAAGATATACAAATTATTTAAACAAAAAAAACTTAAATTTATTCACAATTTTCACTGAACTGCACTGCGACTGACCTAGTCCAGGTCACGAACTTGACTGATCTTCCACAGCCGCTGCTGCGCCCTTTTATACCCAAAAGTCACTCAAAAGGCAACGCCGGCAGAGCTCATGAGCACTTTTTGAGTGAGAATTTACACTCATTTTGACTTAAGGAAAGGCGCACAGACAGAGCTAACCATATACACACACATGGTCATTCTGATCGAGAATATGTATGCTGTACATATATACTTCATCTATATGTGAATCAAATGTGTATTTGCTTACTGCTCTTGAGCACATTTATTAGTTTTTATTCATTTCACATGATATAAAAGATGGACAATTATATGCAACTATATAGACAGCTACTGATCATGCTCATGAGGGACAGATGGACTGAGAGACAGACGGACAGGTCTAACAGACAGACAGACGGAGAGAGCTCAGTCAACTCGGCTTGTCGTCCTGATAAAGAATATATGGCTTTGGGTTCTGCCACGTCTTCTGCCAGTTATATATGCATAAAATTTCAATATTCAGCAATATTCTGTGGATTTATTCGTGTTCACTCCAAATGCGACATTTCTGCTTATTTACATTCCCACTCAACCCACAACGGGCTTCATCATTGTGTCCTCTAACGAAATGCTAACAATATGCAAGTCTTGCTCTGCTGTAAGTCTGCTGTAGGTTTGCAATAAAATGTCAAGCCAAACTGAATAAAAAGCAACTATCGGCTGTTAAATGGCCTGGCAAATAAAGCAGTGTTCCCAAGCCAAAGTTGTACAATTCTAAAAAGAACGTCAGCTATAGCTCTGTCTAACTGGCCGCTCAAGCAAGGCGCGCAACATTGTTGCCAACAATGTTGGGCAACATGTGCTCAAGGCAGTTGCCTTGGTCTGCGCGATCTCAAAGGCACTTGGATCAGATTTCTTTATTATCAATATATAGCAACTCATTTAGGTAGCCCCCAGCTGCTGTGCAAATTGTCGCGTTTCAGTTGCATTTGTTTTTTTTTAGCATTGCTTTCTTCAATATTTGCATGGAAAACACTTTGTTTGATTTGAGCAAATTGCGCAATTTGTTTATGCGAATTTCAATTAATAATTCCGTTGTTTGGCTACGCTTTCGCTTTAAAAATACCTGTGTGTATAATGCCTTGACAAAAAAAATTAAATGAAATAAAAATATCACGCACACACACACAGAAAGTTGCCAAGGGGCCGCCAAACGAAATTTATGACAAAAAATTTTACACGAAGCGTATGTTTTGTCATGTGGCCATTCATTGCCCTTGCGTCGCCACTGTCACACAGTTCGTCCAACTAGCCAACAGTCCAACAGCAGCCCAACTGTCCATATGTCCGTCTGCAGCGTCTGTCTTTGTACACGACTCAAACACACACACACACATCTCAGCCCACATCCCTTTCACACCCTGTGACTGCTGCAGCGGCCAATTGGCTTTTTGTTCACTTCGCTTCTCTTCCTTTTTTTTTGTGCGCAAATGTTTTCCGCAACTTTTGGTGCATTTTTATTTTTTATTTTTATTAGTGAAATGTGCAAAAACTAGAAAAAATGGAGCTGTCATCATACATAACACAAACACGCACACACACACACACGAACGGCTACAGCATTCCCCAGGCAGTGCTTATAACTACCTAACTAAATCGGCTGACTGCCTGCAGCTATATATGCAGTCGGTCACATGTGGAGTCATTGCATATCCCTTAGCACTTGGCACATAAGATCGCCATCAATTAATCACATACATTCTATATGCATGCCATATAGCAATGCATAACAAATCAAAAGTTGTGACTATTTTTCGGATTAGGCGTGCTTCAGCTCCCATGACTTACAGAGCTGTTCGCAGTTCCCTTGACTCGATATTATCGTTGGCGCGAATATTTTGTGCGCTTCATTGATTTAATGGAAAAACTTTTCGGTTCACAGTTTGTTTGTCTAATATATATATGTTTTATATATATATATATATCTCTTTTTTCGTTGATTTTTTGCACAAATCGACGCTCATAAATCGACTGGCTGGCGGTCAGTTTCGGTTTCAAATATCTTTGTTATTGCTGTTGCTGTTGTTTGTTGTTGTTGATGGCCAGCCAAGTCCCTGGCATACGTTTGCTGAAGCTGTTTATAGTAATTTTCAATAGTTTTGCGGTGTTCATGTGAGAAATATGTTCCGCTTGTTTTCCCCTTTATATATATACATATATATATATATATATATAGAGCTGGCTCTGCGCTTCTGCTTTGTTTTGTTTTGGCTCGCCTCGTCTGTTATTTTCGCAACGTATGACTTTAGTTATTGGCCAAGTTATGTGACACATACAGATTAAAGTCGATCTGAGGCATTCTGCGTTAACAATTCAAAAGCCTCTGGCGTTTGCCTTTTTGTTGCTAACTTAATTGACTATTGGCTGCTTGGTGATTGAGTGTCCTGTCTGCAGGACTCGAGGTTGTCGCTTGGCTAGCCATGCCTTTCAGTTTTAGCAACATGTCTCGTTGCAAACATTAGACAAAAGCTGGCTAGCAAGCCAGCTGGCAGATACCCTGTACTGTCATTTGACTGCTTGTCAAAATACTCAGCTTCTATATAGAGGGTATCTGTGCCTCGCTTACTTTTTCAGTTAGCCAGCCATGTGCTTGTCCTTGTCATGCAATTAAGTCGAACCCACAGCGACAGCCAAGGCAGCCAGCTGACATCCATGTCGTTGAGATGATGATGAAGATGACGATGACGACTTGACTTGACTTGACTTGACGTAACTTGACTTGAGTTGTGGTTACTGCCAGTCCCCGTTCCAGTCTCAGTCTCAGTTCCAACTCCATTCACAGGCGCAGTCGAAGTTGCATTTGCAATTGCTGTTTGCCTAAAGCCCAGCAAAGTGTTTTCCTAGTTGGTGGAGCGGTAAATGGTCGGGCTGTCGATATTGTCATGTATTTTTTTTTTTACTCCTCCGAATATGCGCACACAGACAGACAGACAGAGAGAGAGAGAGAGAGAGAGAGAGAGAGCGAGAGGCGGGGCATAGAGACTCTTGTTCACGGCAGGCAGGTGGAAATTTTGCCAATTAAAGTTTGTTTTAATGAAGCAACTTACTTAGTTACCTACTTATTGTTGCAAGTAATGCAAATGGAGCCGTAGCCAACTGCCTAGACGTCTACTGCAGCGCATGCTGCAGTCTGTGCTGCCGCACTTGCTCCTAATCCTGCTCCAGTTGCCGCATCTTTATTCACTTTGGGCAAACAACAAACATTCTTGTGCCAACATCTCAGCTTACTAGCCAATTTACATTGGCAGCGCAGCATGTGGTTACACATTGCCGAAATGTGACTCTATTTACAGTGGAGTACTCCGAGTCGTTAACAATATTTAATTTGTCAGTGTCGAGTCTATGGCATCAGCGTAGTTACTTCATTTTACTACAGGTTAGACTAAGATATGCAGCTTGACTTACAGCTTGCGCTGTGTGTCTCCAACCTACTTGTTCACTAGGGACACAGTAGGCTGAGCATTGTAATAAATAAAGAGAGAATTCTGATCAAGTGACCTTTTCCATTGCTTTCCCTTTTGTGAGCATAGTCAAGAGTCAGATCAAGCCACTTCACTGTGCAGCTAACGTCAAAAGCAGCAGCTTCTGAAGCTTTGTCTTTGACGCCAGCTAAAGATAGCTTTTTTTAGAGCTTCGAGTTAGCAACACTGTTTAATTTGGCAACTGATTTAATAGTTAGTTTCTTTTTGTTGAATTTAAGTAAGCATTATATTATAATCTGTAAGCACTAGAGCAACGCTAGCAAATTGTTGTTATTTTGTTTATCGATTTGATGGCAGCTGTAGCCACATGTTCAAAATCATATTTAAACATTAATGTCATATAATTTTCTAACTAATAAAGCTCGTTTTGTTGATATTAGAACTTTATATTTTTTGTTTTATTATAACTTAAACTTGCGTAGCTCTAGAAAAAACACAAAATGTTTTAAGTTGTGCTTGCTTTGATTCACAAGTTTAGTCTTAAATTGGAGTCCAATAAAACAAGATCAAGCCTCGCTAATAACTGTAAATTTAAGTTTTATGCACATTTCAGCTAATGACATTATCCATAGTAATATTTGTTTATAGCTGCAACTTTTTAATCTCAAAGGCACAAATTGTTTACTTAACACTCAAGATTAGGCTAATGTTCAAGAAGCTAAGACTCGTTATTGTTACTGATGTCCAAAGATTGCTGTCAAAGTTAGCTTGATGTATGACAATTTGTAAATATAGTAATACAAGCTGCTATTGAATCAATTTTGAAATGGACTATGGGCGCGTGTGAGTGTGCGAGTGGGAGTGTGCGAGTGTGAGTGTACGAGTGTGTGTGTGCATCAGACTGGCAGACAGCTTGTAGCTTGAGTTGCTTTTCCATTGTTCGGGACTGCTTGGCTGCAACTGTAGAGCATATCTAGTTGCACACAAAGTCTCTAAGATATACATTTTATACAGCAAAGGCGTGCGAAGGAGAGAGTGGGAGTAGGAGAGAGAGAGAGAGAGAGAGAGAGAGACAAATGCAGGCAAACAGCGCTTGAATTTGGGTTATGGCAGGTGCGAGCTTGTCTGCTCGCCTCGTAGGTGTGCCTCTGTTGGTGTGTGTGCGCGGGTGTCTGTGTCTAGCGGCTCCTGTGTGTGTGCGTGTGTATACATATATACGCGGCTAATTAAAATTCCGCGTTGCATTTAATGTCGTTGATGAGAATACGTGCTCAAGTCAGCGGAAATGTCCATTTCATTAAAATTTTCTAAAGAAAAAGAAATGCTGATATAAATACATATATGTATGTATGTATGTATGTATGTAAACAAGCAGAGTTCGCTCGTGTGGGACGGGGGCAAGGGAAACACTGAAGCCACAAAGCACCTGTGCAGCAGCCCAACCCCCTCAATAAAGCACAAGTTTTTGTCATAATTTATTGTTAAATTTCGTTTGTCATTTATTTATATTTAGTTCTTGTTGCATTCAATACAATATTTGGTTTTTTGTTTATAATAATTTCATTTATTGCATTTGTGTTTTATGTGAATTCTGTTTGCTTTTGGCTTTCAAGTTCTACGTAAGACTAGAACTATTGTGAGCGTGTGTGCGAGTGTGTGTGTGTGAGTGTGTGAGTGTGAGTATGTAGCTCTGCCAAAGGACCGCAATGTTATTTGGCCTGCAGCTCAAACACACACACACACACAGAGACACATACACATACATACACATTATTGCTGCAGAGCATTTGGTAAGCTTTGTTAATGCATAGATTTACTCTTAAAGTATTTTTTGTATTTTTGTATTTTTGTCTTTTTTTTGTTGGTATTTTTTGCATTTGATTCTTAATTTCAATTTTTGATTTTTGTTTTGTGTTTAGCATTTTGCGCAGCTATTTTGAGATAAGTTTGCATCCTTTCTGTTTGACTAACGGGTATTACAGGGTATCGCCATTTGCCACCTAAGTATGCTATGCTTTTCGATTCCAACTGGAGCCCGAGTGACGAGCGGACGTCGTCAAGGTAGGGACTATGCATAAACATCTTTTGATTTGATTTGTTTTCGTTCTTCTTATTGTTTTGCTAATGTTTAGTTTGCTATCATTATTTGCATTTGTGTTGCTTCTTCTTCTCCTGCTGTCCATTATGTAATTCTGTAAATGTTTTGATTTTTCTCTGCCTGTTTGCACTTAGATCTCGCATGGCCATAAAGTAATTGGTATACTGCGCCGCTCTCTGTCTCTGTCACATAAATATGTTTGCTTAAATGTAAATTTGCTTTCGATTTGTGTTTACTCGTATTATAGCTAAACCCTTGACTAAAGTTATTCATTTATGTTATGTAAGTAGTATGTCAAAAAAATTGCATTTATTTATTGTATTACGAAAATTATAAATACAAAGTAAGAAGAGGAAAAAAACGTATTTCTTGCATTTTAAAAATGAAACTCTTTGAGTTTTTCTCTTTTTTCCCATTTTTTTTGCATTTTTTTCCTTTGGTTTTCTCTTTGTTGTTGCTCGCTTAGCCTAGTTGAATTTCGTATTTGGTTTAATTGTTTATTAATTAGTTGTAATATGTTGCTCTTGCAGTTTAATGCTACTCGACAGAGATTGCTAAACTCATTCGTTTCCCCGTTGCTATTTACTTAGTGATTCTTACTTACCGCGCTGCTTCGAAAAAAAAATGTCTTTCGTTAATTCTAAGTTTTTCGTTTGGGCTCGAAAAAAAAATGTGAACAACACCAACATTGATTACAGTTGTGTTGTCAGTGCCCCTCTAAGCCCTAAATACATATATGTTCTATGTGTAGCTGGCCTTAGCTTTAGCTGCGACATTTGTCATAGTTTTTTTCTTTTATTTTATTTTAATATTTTTTATCATTACACTAAAAACAGATTTTTTCCTTTTTTTTTGCTATTTTTTGTTGCTTTTCATATTTGAGTTGAGTTTTCATTGTGTTCCAACTTTTATTTACATTGAAAATGGTTTACTCTCTGCATTATTACATATATATTTATTTATGTTTATTTATTTAATTTTTTTTTTGTTGGATTTTTTCCTCTATGTGAAATTGTCATAACTAAACGAACGTTGAACGCATCATGATGTTTATTATCACTAACCTAGTTTTTGTTTTCTCATCTATTTTTTGGAAGTTGCTTTTTTTTGGCTTTTCAATTTTTTAATATTTCGATTTTTTACTCATAAATTAAATGCATTTTTGGGCCACATTGAAAACATAAAAAATGCTTTGACATTTGCTCCGATTGAAAAACTTTTTATGCAAAATGAATTGAACGCCACATCGTATTATATATATGCGTCTGCATATCTGTGGGATTCGAGTGGGTGTTTATGGCGGATCATGTGAGTGCAGCGCCCGCCACATGTTGAGCCAGTGTGGTAAAATGAATTATTTGAATAACCTTTTGAGCACTGCTCGTTTCGTAATGCTCGTCTGATTGAGTTGGTTATTGTTCGAGCTTATAAATATGTATATATTGCTCTGATAATGATAATGCTCTGGAGTGGCGCGATTAATGATTGCAATTGAGAGAAAGTCTTTCAGCATATATTTTATAATATGCAACATTCATGAAGTGCACTGCAAAGCGAATGCAATCGAATTGTTTGAATGGGAGTGCGACTAACAGACGCTCAAATGGTTCGTATTGAGCACCACGCCCGCTGCCATGTAGCCCCCGATGGCCCCATTGTTGGGCCGATGAGCCGCCTGATGGTGGTTGTTGTGGCTGTGATTGTTGTGGGGCGCATTGTTCGCTGGCGATGTGGCTACGGCAACAATGCTGCCCGCTGCATCGCCGTTTTCCACAACGAGACCCGCAATGCCCATGATGGGGCTGCGGCTGCCCGACTTGGCCATGGCCAAGGGTATGCCGCCAATGGGTGTGGTTGCTGTGGTGGTGGTGGTGCCGGTGCTC
The DNA here is from genome assembly GCF_003285905.1 of Drosophila hydei. Lineage (NCBI taxonomy): Eukaryota > Metazoa > Arthropoda > Insecta > Diptera > Drosophilidae > Drosophila > Drosophila hydei. The sequence continues at coordinate 2,863,008 of NW_022045685.1, read as the reverse complement.
AAGCTCGTGCCACTTATATGCGCACTGATACCGCTCGGCACGCTGGCCATGCCATGTGCGCCACCTGCTGACACTGTTGCTGCCGAGGCGGCGGCTGCAGCGGCCGCAGCGCTGTTGACGCTGGCAGCGGTGCGCGTCAGCTCCTCGTTGGGTATGGAGAAGTGGCGATAGGAGATGTATTCGGGCGGCATGGCCGCCTGTCGCTTGGCATTCTCGATGCGCTGCTTCTTGAGCTTCACGTAGCTGAGCACCGAGATCATCACAATAAACACGATGATGCCCAAGCAGCAGCCGACAATCAGACCCAGGCGACGCGTCAGTATCGAGTGTATAAATCCGTTGCTGGACAAGCCGTTCTCATCCGTAATTAGGCTGGGCGTGGAGTCCAGCGTCTGGACATCGGTGCAGGCCGAGATATGCGAGTTCTTGAGCACCTCATGCAGCGCCTTGTCCGTCACAATGCTGTTCTCAATCAGCGCCTGCTGCTGCTGCTCGTGGATGGCGCCGTTCATATGCTGATACGGCGAATAGCTGTCCGGCATGGAGGGCAGGGCGGCCGCCAGTGGCACATCTCCAACAGCTGTCATGCCGAGCAGCAGGTCGTCCCGCGACTCATTGTAGTGCAGCCTTTGTAGCGCATTGGCCAAAGGCTCCGAGAGCCAATTACCCGTGCCGATGACGCAGATGTGATAGCGCGTGTTGGGACTCAATTTCGTTAGCTTTGTTGAGCTGGCCGTGCCGTTTAGCCGCTTGCCGTGTATCTACGGAATAAATTAACCAAGTTTTCAAGATAATTATTGCGATGCCAACCTCAGTCATGTACTCAATATGCCCCAGTCACCAATTCCCCACGACATCATCGTCATCCCCGTCATCATCATCGTCGTCGTCGTGCCGTTTTATTAAAATTTTCTGTCGTGGCCTGCGGCCGCAATATGACTAACTGACCTGGACAATGGGCTCGATGCTCGGCTCAATTAGAATAGAAAATTTTTATAGAACAATAGCAAATGCAGGCCAGAGCTCAGCGGCCCAAAGCATTAGCTAAAAATAGTTGCTGAGCTAATCTTAGTCAACTATTTGACAGGAGCCCGAAGGATGATTTCTGTGCACATTTGATGCCAGCTGCGCCCACTGTGCTGGCATCTTAGTTAGTTGAGGACCCGGGGCAACGTGATGCTTAAATTAAATTTTGTATGCACAAAGTTGCGCAGTTTATCGCCGATCGAACGAGGCCACATGGCGTCGCCTGGTTCGCGCAGACCGCTAAGCGTTGATTAAGCGTTTATTAAAAGAGAATTACGGGCCGGGGGCCAAACAGGACAAGGGCTGGAGCAGCAGGAGCAGGAGGAGCAGGAGTACACTTGGTCATCACGGCATCGAGTGCTTAACATCAGATTTCTTTTAAATTTGTGCGTCCTCTGTCAGTTAGTCTGGCTGGTCTGGTTGAGCAATCATTGGCCACTCACCTCATCCGTGGCAGCAAACTGGGCCAGACGCTCCCTCTCTCTGTCGCGCTCGAGCTCGTTGTGCTGGCGTGGCAAATCGTAGTCCCGGTCGCGTTCGGCAGCCATATCCCTATCCCTATCCCTGTCCCGCTCTCGATGATTGTCCGCTCGGCCTCGGGTGTCGTCGCGGTCGGTTGGTGCCGCAATGAGTCCATCGCCGGTGGCGTGGTAAACAATTTCAAAGCCAGTGAGGCCCAAATGGTCGCGACTCTGCCAGGAAACGACCACCGAATAGGGCTGTATGTCCTGTATGGCCATTTTGGGTATTAATGGGGCATCACAAAATTGCTGCGGCTCCATGCGACCAAACACCTTGCCGCGCAGCTCCGTTGGGTGTTCGCACCTCAGATAATTAATGTTATCGCCGCCCGTCGGCGATAGCGACCATTTGCGATGATCCCGCAGCCATTCCCAGAGCTTTTGTGCATCGCAGCTGCAATGCAGTGGATTCTCTGTGTGTGAACGAAATACAAATGAAAATGCCATCAGAGTAAGCACCAAATTAGCTAAAGGACTGTGAATTTACGGCTGGTTAAACGCTGCAGCTGCAGCTGCTACTCACCCTCCAGCTTCAATGTACGCAGATTCGTTTCGAGTGGCCTCAGCGGCTCCAGTGGCACCAGCTCAAAGTAGTTTTTCCGCAGATCGAGCAGATGCAATTTGCGCAAATAGCGAAAGCCGTCGTTGGATAGAGCCGTCATGCGATTGCCCATCAGCAGCAGCTCGACGAGGCCGTGCAGATTGCGGAAGGTCTTCTTGGAGATGCGATCCAGCTGATTGAAGCTAAGGTCCAGCGTCTGCAGCTGGCCCAGCTCGCTGCTGAACTCGTCCAGATCCTTGAGCGTGTTGTGCGATATGTTGAGCAGTCGCAGCAGTCGCAGCCCCTGCAAACGCTCCTTGGGCAGCATTTCCAGCTCGTTGACGCTGATGTCCAGGGTGAGCAGATTCACCAGCGACCTGAAGGCCCCAGGCGAGATGCGTGTGATGCGGTTGTTGACCAAATGCAGATGCTGCAGCGCCTGGAAGGCTTCAAAGTCCTTCGATGTGAGTATGGAGAGGTTCGTCTGGCAGATGTACAGCTCCTTGAGATACAGATAGCGCTCCTCCTTCACCGTATAGATCTTGTTTATGGGATTGCCGGTCAAATTGAGCCAGGACAGCCGCGGTATAGACCCGTCCGACAGCGCTGAGCTGGGTATCTGCAGGAACCGATTGCTGGACAAGTCGACGCGTTGCAGATTGATCGAGTGCCGCAGAAAGTTGGCCGGCAGCGAGAGCAACAGATTGCCGCTGAGATCCACGTTGTCCAGCTGGGTTAGGTTGACCGCATTGAAGCCGCTCAGCGAGTTGATCTTATTGTCGCGCAGCACCAGCTGCCGCAGATTGAGCGTGCCGCTCAGCTTGAAGAAATCAATGGAGTTCAGCTGATTCTTGGCCAGATCCAGTGTCTCCAGCGTGCTCAGATTGTACAGGGCAATGTGTGGGAACTCGACCAGATTGTTGCGGCACAGACGCAACTCCTTAAAGACGTTCAGCCCATTGAAGATGTTGCGATTCATCTCCACCAACTGATTGTCACACAGATCGATGCGCACCAAGTTCGTGTTCTTGGCAAAGAGCTGATCGGGTATGTTGCTCAAGCTGCAGTTGGCCATCGACAGCTGCTGCAGGGAGCGCAGCTTATCGAACATGCCAGACATGATGCCGCCCATGCCGCCGCCAATGCCCACATGGCTGAAGTTGTTGTGCGAGAGATGCAGACGCCGCAGGCTGGGCACGTCCAGCTTCTGTATGTCCGCCGGGTTGAGCTGATTGCGCTCCAGATTGAGCTCATTCAGATTCTGCATGGACTTGAACGTGTGCTGCTCCAGCTTGCGCAGCGAGGTGTTGCGCAGATTGAGCGTGCTCAGCGGCAGCTCGTCCAGAAATATGTCTCGCGTCAGCTGCACCAGCGGATTGTGTGAGAGATCCAGCGACTTGAGCTGCTTGAGCCGGCTAAAGGCGTAGCCCTCAATGGCCTCGATCTGATTGTGGGCCAGGCTCAGCTCCTCCAGGCTGTGAAGCGTTGCGAAGTAGTCGCGGCGCAGCTGACGCAGCTGATTGCCGCTCAGGTCGAGAAACTTGAGCAGGCCCAGGCTGACGAAGGTGTCCTTCTCGATTTCGCGTATGCGATTGTTGCTCAGGTAGAGTCGGCCCAGGTGCGGCGTGTCCACGAACAGCGATCGATCGATCTTAACCAGCTGATTGTCCCGCAGCCACATGATCTGTATGCGCTGCTGCTGCCGGAACGTGCGCTGATGGATCTTGTGCAGATAGTTCGCCTCCAGCTGTATGGAGAGCAGCGAGGAGTTCTGCTCCGGAAATATGTCCTCCAATACAGTCAGCTGATTGTCCTGCAGATTTATGTGCTGCATGTTGGCCAGGGTGTGGAAGGCGCCGGGCTCAATGTCCTCGATATTGTTCTTTTGTATGTGCAGCTCCTGCAGCGCCGGCAGCGGCTCGAAGACGCCCTTCCTCACGCGCCGTATGCGATTGTTGTGCAGGCGCACCTCACGCAACTGCTCCAGCTTGCGGAACATGCCGATCTCCAGGTCTTGAATCTCGTTGTTGTCCAGCGAAAGCGACGAAAGCTTCGTGCACTTGTCGAACAGCGTGACGGGCACCAGGGGTATGAAATTTGACCGCAAATACAGGTGATCCAAGTTGGCCAAGGTGCTGAACACATTGGGATCAATGTGCGCAATGCCGTTCGACTCCAGATAAATGACATCCACATTGGTCGAATTGGTAAACGCGTCCGCGGGCAGCTCCAGTATATTATTCTCGGACAGGAAAACCTCGCGCAGCTGCGGCAGATTGGAGAACACCCCACTGATGGCGTGTATGTGATTGTGGCTCAGATCGACCGTCTGCAGGCGCTTGTTCTTGTCGAAGACCTTCGGATCGAGCGTGATGATGCGATTGTGCGACATGTCCAGCGACATGAGCTCCTTGAGGCTTCTGAACGCTTCCGGCTGCACGATCTCGATCTGGTTGGCGTAGAAGGACAGCGTCTTCAGCTGCGGGAACGCGCGAAAGCAATCGTGCGCAATCTCGCTAAACTGATTGGAGCTGAGATCCAGCAGTATCAACGAGGGCAGCTGCAGAGCAGCTGCTGTCGCCGCTGCCGCCGAGGCGTTGTTTGTGGCCAGCTGAATGTCGCCATAGAAGGTGGATATCTTGTTGTTGGAGAGCCGCAGGATGCGCAGATGGTCCAGCTTGCGCAGCGCCATCATCGGAAACGTGCGCAAGCCATTCTCCGACACGTCAATCTCCTGCATGCAGTCCTCCAGTCCGGCGAAGCCGTGCTCCGGTATGGCCTGCAGCCGATTGCCCTTGATGTTCAGCTTGGAGACGCGCAGCCCATAGAAGCTGTAGTCCTCGATGCGCACAATCTCGTTGTAGTCAAAGTCCAGGGCGCTTAGCTTCTGCATGGAGCTCAGCGCACGCGAGGGCAGCTGCGGATCAAAGAGAATAGAAAAGGCTTAAAGCAGGTAAACATAACTAAAGCTGCATTCAATCTGGAGCCCAGGGATAAGATCATATTGAAATTTAATATGCATTATGAATGCCAAATGCTTAAGTCTGAAAGCCTCGCTGACCTGAAACCTGCTGGTTAAGAAACTCAGTAACTAAGCCTAAAATGGCCTAAAAACTAATGAAACTGAATACAAAATGTTGCCAATCAATAATCGAATTCCAGGTATTCAAAATAAACAGATTATATTAAATGAATTTAAAATTTTGTTTCATTTCAGGCTTAATTGAATGCGACTTAAATTTAGTTTAGAGTTTTGCTGTTATTTGTTAAATATAAAAAATATGAAGAGTGTTTTTTATTTATTCTTTTTTTTTTTTAATTTAAAGTTGTTAACATTTTAATATTCTTCATGCGTGTCATTTGTGTATTTTTTAGTCGAGCGAATTACATAAAAGCAAATTAGTATTAAGCGAAACTTGGCAGAATTGCGTCATTTTGCGGTTCGACTGTTCTGCAATATTGCATTTATAAAATATTTACAGTATTTTTTTATTCATTCATTAATTTGTTTGCACAAGTGCGACGTTTCACCTGTTTCGACAGGTGTCCCTTGAAATATCTGAGCTGCATACCTGTTCATATAGGATGTGCAGGTGACAAAATATTGAGCTTAGGCGCAGAGAACAATGGACACGAGCACCTGCTGCTTACGACTTGTTTACATTCATCAGCCGAAATGAGTTCGTATTTAATTGAAACATGTACTAAATCAATTTCATGGAATAAAATATGCAAATATGACATCATATGCTTTATAGCTCAACTGCTGAGAATATGTCAGGGATTGCTTGAGTTCCAGCCGTGGACAGCTACCGAAGCTGTGCCAATTGATATACTAATTATTTATATACTAATTATTTATATACCAATTATTTATATACCAATTATTTATATACCAATTATTTATATACCAATTATTTATATAATAAATATTTATATACCAATTATTTATATACCAATTATTTATATACCAATTATCTATATACTAATTATTTATATACCAATTATCTATATACTTATTTATATACCAATTTATATAATCTAATTATTTATATACTAATTATACAATTATATAACTACTCAATACACATCCCTTGACATAGCTGCAAATTGAGTGTAAGTCAAACACGAGCAGCAGCTCCTCCCGTATTTAGAATGCTTTTTTAATAAACTCGTTACTCATTTGATTATAATACATGGGAAGTGCACGGGTTTAGCGTGGGCAGCCGAGTGGTCAAAGTGGATATGGTTGCAACTTGTGTAGGCTCTCATTCAGTTCAATTGCGCAGGTTTAGCGGCGAGGGGTAGCGCCGACGCATGGGAAAGCGCAGCATGCTCTTCTCGAAGGGAGAGACGACGATGCGCTGGCCATCTATCTTGCCGCCGTCCATGTTCCTGAGCGCGCACTCGCAGTCCTCGGCATTGGCATACTCGACGAAGGCGAAGCCGCGGCCCGCGCGCGTGTAGCCGCCGCGATAGAAGTGATCAATGGGGAAGTCGACATTGGTCAGGGGACCGAAGCTGCCAAAGATCTCCACAATGTGCGTCTTGGTCACCTGGCGCGTCAGGCCCTTGATATGCAGGCGCACGGTCTTCAGATCGTCGTCTTGCAAGCGCAGCGGACTCGGCGTTAGATCTATGCTGCGACGTCGGTAGCTGATCGATTGAGTCGATGCGCTCGACAGCGAGCGGCGATTGCGCATCCGTAGACTCAGATCGGAGGGCGAGCGCCTCTCACGCGATCGTCGCCCCGATCGCGAACCTGAACGCCACTTCTTGGAGCGCGACGAGGAACGACTGCTCCCGCGACGGCTCTTGTTACTGGAATACCGTGCGACATGGTTATGACTCTTCTCCACAGGCACTGGCGTCGCATTCGATATCAGACGCAGCCGCTTGTCCCGTGATGGGGAACGCGACAACGAGTGCCGGATTTTGACTCTTGAGTCGTGCTCCGCCATGTACATGTGCAACTTACTCTCCGATTGGACCATGTCCTTGCTGGACTCGAGGCGCTGTTCGTCCTTTGAATCAGACTTCAGAACCTTCTCTGGCAGCCGCACCTTGCTGGACGGCCACGATGGCGTGGTTGGCTGTCTGTCCGTCTCCTCCCTGCCACGTGACACTGATATCCGGCGTTTTTCCTTATCCTTTGACGTTGGCTCCTCAATTACCGTTGGCAAGGCTTTCTTAGACTTGGTAGAAGGTGTCGAGATCGAGGTCGAGCCGCGGCTCTTTTCTTTTAGCTTGCCCTGCGACTCCTTCGAAGACGACTTTCTCTTCTTCGGCTTTGAAGGCTGCGACTTTGACGAGCGCTTGCTTTTGCCCTTCGACTCGAAGCCCGACGGCGTAGAGTGGGCGCGATGAGTGCTGCGACTCCGCCGACGCTTGCTGCATGGCACTGGCGACCAGATCTCCATTGGCCGCCGGCTTAGTTTTGGGGTAGCTGGTGTAGGCGCTGGCACCGGAGTCGAGCTGGGCGCAGGAACCGGTGTCGGCACGACGGCGGATACTGCGAACAGAGCTTGAACCGTTGCTGGTAACGGCGGTGGCACCGGCAGCGGCTCCGTGGCAGCAGCGCCAGCTTTCTTTCTGGAGCGATTATGCCTCCACTTGCACTTTGAGCTCCTCGAAGACTTTAGCTTGCGCGAGCGACGATGACGTCGCTTCTTTCTGTCAGACTCACTCTCCGATTCGCTGGACGACGAGGAGGATGAGCTGCTGGAGGAGCCGCTGGTGCAGCTGGTGGAGTCGCTGTCGCTATCACTGCTCGCCGATGACGCCGGCGACGGGGTCTTTATCTTCTTCTTGGCAACATTCGATGCCAAATTTGCCTTGGCGCCCGACTTCTTCTCCTTCTTATCCATCTTCTCCTTCTTCGACGATGGCTCACCATTGTTGTTACCTTTGTTGGGAGCTGCTCGACGCATTATGGGTAATGATTCGATCAAAATAAATGAAAAAAATTATCAATTTCAAGTTGATTTTGAAATTTTTACTTTACTGGCGCGCTGACGTTCGGCTTGTAACTGGACGAGACTTGCTCTGAAATGAAAAATGTTAGCCCAAGCGAACGGCAATCTCCAAGCACAATTTTCAATGCACACTTCGATCGCAAAATTTTCGGCCAATTGCCTAGCCGACGCAGCAACTAGCTTCAGTTGTCTTCTCCTTATGGATCCCAATTGAAGCCAATTAGAAAACGAGTGCGCACATGACTGCCTAATGCTGACAGCTGCACAGCTGTGAAAGCTGCAGTTTTACTCGCTTTGCCACGCCCCCAAAGAGACATTGACATGTCCACTAAATTTTGTTGATCTTGGGCTGCCAGCGCAAGCATAAGAGCAGAGAGATACCTCGAGCCTTGTGGACAACTGCAGCCTCAAGCCAAATAGCTAGAGAAGACGTTTGTGATCCACATGCCTTGGCCCAAAACAATTTGCAACTCAATAGAGCGATATCGATACCTAGCAAATGCTCATAATTGCTTCTCAGCTATATTGATTTTTTTGATAGTCTATTGACAGCTTTCAAATGTCTGTTTGAATTTGAATTTGAAGCCGAAACTCTGGATTGAAGACTCTCACAGAAAAAACTTTGGACTTGCATCTGGCATTCAAGAGATCTCCATATTTTGGCCACGTGTTCTGTTTCCTGTTAAGCACGCTCTCAGCATTTCACTTTGAACATAAATATTAAGGTTAAAGCCCATCATTTTGCTTGTATATAAATCAGGGCTGCTGTCCTAGTTACTCACATTGCCTTTCGGATGAAAGTCATTCCTGCAGCCCGGCGAGCATAATGATGCAATGCAATTGATATTAGCCGGGGTCAGCCACAATGCACGTAGCTGCTCTGCCGTAGCCTCAAGCCCGGAGGCAAGTGAGCAGGGACGGGGCGGGGCTGGGCTGCGTTTAATGAGTTACAGCTGATGCGCTGCGTGTGTGGCAACAATTTCGCTTGCTGTGCCAAATGAAATGAATACAATTTCTTTTTCGAACTGTTTGGCTTTTTAATTGCATTAAATTACAAAATTTCCGCTACAACTGAGCTGCGATGGGGGCGTTGGCGTGAGCGAAGCAGGTGACTGCGCGGCCAGCAAGGAGTCGGGGCCCAGTGACATGGGCCAGCGAATTACGGGCTTTTAATTAATGTACTGACATGGAAATTTATGGCAGTCGATTTTAATTTATTGAACATTTGCGATGCCGTTTGGGCCGCTTTTGGCTTGGCGCCTTGAAAAGCGCGCTCGGCCCCAGCAAATTTATGGCCAAGTCATGCGAGTCAGTGTCTGGCCGGAGCGGTGCGGCACGCGGTGACATAGTGTGGCAGCAGCAAGTAGAAAACCAGAACAAAGAAATGGCTGCCATAAAATGATATTTATTTTTATTGTCGCAACATTATGAAATATTTACGAGCGTTTTGAATTTGATACGAAGGACCGAAAAAAAAAGATTCTAAGAAATAAGATATACAATAAAAAAAAAAATATATATATATATATTTATATATATATATATGCATGCTTGTGGATATTGTGGGAGCTGTTGTTGTCGTCGTTGCTTAGGCCGTGATGACGGGCTTGATGCGGCACTTGATGTCCTGGAGGCGAACCAGCTGCAGCTGTGGCCGTTTCCTGTTGACGCAGTTCACCCGGCGGGCATCGCAGATGCTGAGCCAAAGTTTGCGGCCGTCCCGAGTGCGCCAGCAGCTGTTCGGCTTCTGATTGATGCAGGACTTGTCGATGCAGCTCCTCACCTTGATGGGGGCACAGCGAGCAGTGCCCTCGATGCCCTGGACATTGGCGCACTGCCTCAAGGTCGTCTGTCGCAGCGGCGCCATGCCCAGCTTCCTCAGAGCGCAGTTGCGTTCGCGCAGCCGGCAAGGGCGCAGCTTGGTGCACAAATTGGTCCTGGCATCCCGTGTGCACACCGCAGTGGTGCGCTTCAGATCCAAAATGGTGCAACGGCCCACGCATACGGGCGTTGGCTTCTTCACTACCTGAGCAGCTGCTCCCAGGACGACGATTAGCATACAGCAAATGGTTAGCTTGAACATGTCGAAGACTGAGTTGGAGTTGGAGTTGGAGTTGCAGTTGGAGCTGAGACCTTAGCTGTTGAGAGAAGCAAGCGACAGTTGCTGATGATTACCTAGACACTGCAACGGGCTATTTATACAGCCAGTCAGAGTCAGGCGGCATTATCTTTCGCCAACTGCTCCATTTCTCATTCAGGCAGCCAGACAATCGAACGTCTTATTTGATCAATCTGACAACAACTGTTTTGAAAAACGCATTTCAATGCCCTCAAATGGGGCAAGACAATGCAGGCGAGAATCTGATCTGGAATATACTTTGGGCTTAACTATGTAATATATATATTTTTGAACAACTTTGAGTGGTGCGTGTTGCCTCTAGAGTCTCTGGAGACAGTTCGTTGGCTGGATCTATATCTTATAATATCTTAAGTAATTCTTTATCAGATTCTGACTTAGCTGAAGTTGGAAATGTTAAGTAGAAACTTCAGTCAAATGAAAGGAAGTTCAACTTCATACTTCATAGTCCCAAATACCCATTAATTGACGTTCGATTGCTTTGTTCTGCTGCTTAGGTCAATGGCACCAACAGCTGGTAGGCAGAAGTGGCGCATGGCAGTGAAGACTGTGGCGACTGTGGTGACAACTGTTGTTCCTGTTGGGGTTGGGCTCGTGTCCAGCCCCCATTGTTGCGCAACTGGCCATGAGCTATAAAAACGCCGAGCGTCTGTTGGGGGCAACAACTTTGTGAACAGACTCGCAGCACACAACAACATGCAGTTGACCACGCTAATTGGTAGGTAGTTCGTAGTCCGCAGAGCCGCAACCTTTGGGAATATGCTTAGATTGTCCGCTTGTCCATTTGTCTTTTGTTCGTGCAGTGCTCGCGCTCAGCTCAACGCTGCAGCTGATGCGGCCGGCTATTGCCTCGACGACCCGTGCGCCCAATCCCCTGATTCTGCCAACTATTCGGCCGGTGTGCCTGCTGCCGCCTGTCTGTGCTGCGCGCAGTCCGCGCGTTTGTGGACGCCTTGCCAATGGCATGTGTCGTCGGTTCAGGAACATTTGCGAGCTGCTCGATGTCAACCGTCGGGATGTGAGCGCCAGCAACAAGCTGACCTACACACACACGCAGGAGCGGGATTGTCGACGGGTGCGCAACGTGGGCGCCGCGCTTGCGAACTGGTGCCATCAGGACTGCCCCCGGCGGCCAGTCGCCTGCCGACGCACGCCGCGTGCCGAGGAGATTTGCGTGCGCTCACGCAACCTCAAGTTGTGCAAGGTGTTGGCCAACCGCTGCCAGCTTCTGAACAACAACTGCCACACGCGTCCACGCAACAGTGAGTGCTGTCTCGTCCCTCGGGACTCTTAAACCAACTCCATTCACACGCTCTCTCACTTCGCTCTCTCTAGATTGGCTGCCGGCACAGAGACGCCTTTGCGGCCAAATGCAGGTTGGCGATAAGGCGCGCGCTTGCCGGACTCTGCTGCCCACTAATGGACCCGATGTGACCATTAGCCCACCCGTGCTGCCACGCCCGCCAACTTCGACGACCCGCAGACCTCTTTCAAACGGCACTGTTACAGCTGGTTAAGACGCTGCGCTGCTCACTTCTTCCTCTTCTGTTCTCCTATTATTTTGTCTTTCAATAAATCGAACTACTTTAACATTTACTTATATATTGCGCTGCAACTTTAACTGTATAATTGCAGGCAGGAGCAAGCGCTACTGCCACGCCCACAAGTTTCCAGCTGGCTGCCTTTTTGGTGAAAATTATTTTATCGAACGCAATTGTTTTTAGCTTTGGCTCGTTTGTTATTTCGCGGCGGCAAATTACTTTTTATGGCTGCCCAAGTGGCGTTTGTCGGGTTTACGTTAACGGTGAATGCCGTTGCTGCCTTTGCTGCCACTGTTGCTGCCACAGTGGCTGCCTCAGTTGCTGGCGTTGCCTTTGCTGCTGTGGCGGCTGTTTTCCAAATTTAATGGCTTAGAAAGCCATTTGCATTTTTTCGGTTGCCCAACTTTGTTGAACATTATTGACGCCGTATGTTGGTGCCGCTAATTAGCTTTAGCTGCACCACCACCACCACTAACAGCAGCGACAAGCAAATATTGTGGCAGCTATGTATTAAATTATGCAGCCAACAGCAATGAAACCCGAAAATGAAATAAATATTATTTAAGCTTCAGTTGTCGCGAAAAGCGAAAATCTTCAAAAACATATATATATTTATTTATTAATTATTTATATATTTGCTTAACAGAGAAATTGCTAACAAGCTGAAGAGTTTTGCTGTTTTAGTTTAGCCTGAAAGTATGCAATGAAATTTTGGCAACCGGAAATTGCAGGCAGCTGCTGCGACCGCCATATTGGAAACATGCTAAATTCCATTGCATACTTTTGCGCGCGTTTGAAATTCGATAAACTAATAAGCAAAATTTGCTGAATGCATAAAGAAATAGTTTTAATTGGATCTTATATGATGTTGCCCAGTGCAGAAATAAATATATATTGCTATATGCAAGCTACGTCTGCTGCTGTGGCTCTTCTACAAGCTTGACATTCCTAGCAAAGCATATTAAATTTTCTCCACCTATGCAAACACACGCACACACACATGTGTGGGTATGTATATGCAAGCAATATTTGCATATTGAAATTTTCTTGGCTTTTTAGTCAGCCAGGCCACGTGGCTGCCACATATTAATCGCCGTTGCTGCTGTCGAGCAGCCAACAGTTGATTGTCACAACGTTAGTTAGGGTGTGGCAGGGCGCTGGCATGACAATAAGTACACTGTTGCAAGGACAGGCCACAGGCGGCAGCACATTGTTGTGAACTGCAATAAATTTGCATGTTATTATTTCGGTGTCTGTTGACGTTGACGTTGACGTTGCGTTTCCGTTTGCCTTCGCTTCACTCTTACTCATTTTTCACTTATATCACTTCGTGCTAAGTAGGAATAGGTTGCCAGCCGCTGTCCGCCTATGCTGTTAAAGTGTACCACTTGGCGAATACGCAATTGCATTTTTCAGCTGCTTACCTGCGATAGTTTGCCATTGACAATGCTAAGCGACTCGAGGCTGCCACGCACATTGCGCAGACTGTTCTCCTTGAGCGCCTCCAAGTGCGAGTGAGAGAACTGCAAATGGCGTATATGCACGCCCGGCTGGATGACGTCCTGTGAGAGCGATGTCACCGACCGATCGAAGTCGTAGATGGAGAGCGAGTGTATCGGCGCCGAGATGCGCTCAAGCGTCGAGCGCAGCGACAGCGCCGTCGTCCCAGGACACTCCAGAAACAAACCTGCAAATCAAATGGCCACAACTCAATAATTAATCATAGACAATAACATCATTGTAATCAATCAGCTCATACTCTACATCATTTGTAAGTGAGACCAACTCTCAGCTCGGCCAGTCCGTCCGTTGAGCAGAAGGATACGCCCTTAGCTCGAGTTGCAAGTGCGTGTGCTTCAAATTTCGTTGGCTTTTGATTAGGCTTGATTCAGATAAGTGAATAATCCGCTTATCTAACGCAAAATTTCAACAGAAATACCTACGATGCCAATAGACAATAGACTATTCTAATATTTAGCAAACAAAAGAGCTTCTGCTCTGCTGTGCTATCTTTGAAGCCCCACTAAGGCTACAAAGCTGATTTAATAATTGAGCTTCTAAATAATTCTATTTCAGGACACACTAAGCTTCTTAATAATAATTCTGAGTGAACAATAAATATGTTTATTAATCTCCCTCCCAGTTTAATCAGAGCGTATAGTCAAATGCACTCTACTTTCATTAATGACCAAGAAAAGCATTTACGCTTTGACTCGCTCTCAAAAGCAGCTGCATTCATAGCTAAAAATCCATTAAAAAGGCAATTATTGCATATGGATTGGATAGTTATTTCAATTAATCAAAATACGCATTTCATTTTGCTAATTGGCAGAAGCCGAGATCAAAGCAAGCCAATTGCTAAATTAAATATAAGAAACTAATCAGGCCTCTTCGACTAGCAGATACACTGTGGCTACTTTATTAAGTCAACTGTGTATCAAATCAATTTATGTATGCCTAGGGGAGAATCTATGGTGACTTATGTACTCGTAAGATTGAAGCTTGAACTGGAATATCTGCGCGTTCAAGTGTGACTCTCATTGCTGCAGCTGCCCTACGGTTAGATTGACTTAGTTTTTAAGCCTGATCGAAGATAAGCTAATGTCCCAAAGTGTCAAATCCAAGTTACTGCAAAGCCACTCTTAAAATTGCTTTAAAACTATATATTACAGCCAACTGAGCGCAAGGTCAATAGGCTAGACTTAGTTAGACTTAGACTATATATAGCAGCCTCTCGAGCTTAGTTAAGAGTTAAGCAACTGCCGCCTTGTTGAGATAGAGGCGTGGCTAAGCAGATAAAATATGGCTGAGTCCAAAGCGCAGCACCAGCTCTGGTCTGGGGCAAGTCTGATATATTTGAAATTTGCATAGGTTTTGCTACTTTTGAACCGTGAACGGGTATTATGCAGTCAGTCATAGCCGACATTCCAACATGTCTGCTAGCATTATAGTAATCAGAATATAAAAGCTCTTTGACTATCAAGAAAATAATATCTATAATATGTTAAGAGACAGAAAGAGCAGCAATGGCAGACTGCATGTAACTGAAGCTGCTCGGTTACCCTAGTTTATGCTGATCTATTGACCACACTCGAGTTAATTGACTTGATAGCTGTGAGTGCAGGGCATATTCGCAATCGCATTCAAGTGCACTTGCCGGCCAAGCACTGTGGTGCCTGGTGTCTAGCCTCAAATGCTGGTGTCTCTGGTGTCAAAGTAAACAATCTTTGCATGCACACACACACACACACACTGAGATTTGTTATTGGGCCTGTTCGCACGTTTTTGGGTGCAATAAACTTGACCATGCTCGAGCCTTGATGCGTTTAATTAGTTCGGTGGTCCGTTTGCACTTACCATCTTCGAACTTGTAGCAGGGGCAGGCGGAGCTGTCGTCGAAGCTGGGGCACTCTATGCCCGCTGCGCCACCACCGCCACCATTGGCTGCTGCTGCCGCTGCTGCTGCACCGCTGTTCAGCTCATAGTGCAGCTCACGTGCGCTGCTCTTGCCCGAGCTGCCGACGCCACTGCTTAGACTGCTGTGACCGCTGCTCAACGAGCGGGCGGGTCGCTGGGCGATTGTTGCTGTTGCTAAAGATGTTGCTGCTGGCTTGCTTGTTGTTGTTGTTGTTGTTGCTGCTGCTGCTGCAGTCGTGGCCAGCATTAACCACAGGACAATCGAGGAGCAGCCAAGTTGATGTAGCTTGAATTGCTGCCTCGACTGCGGCTGCTGCTGCTGCTGCACTTTGGCAACATTATTGCAATTTGGGCGACGCTGTTTTTGGTCTCGTCCAAATTCGTGTTTCTGTTCATGTTCCTTGTCCTCACCAATTGTCCCTGTTGCCATTTGCTTTATTTGATGTCCTTGTTCCTGACGTTGTTGATGTTGCCGCTGATTATGTTCCTCCTGCTGCTGCTGCATGTTTTGGTGCTCTACTCTTTGCTTTTGTGGCTCTTTGTTTCCCTGTGACACTTGCAGGCGCCTCTGCTGACAATTGCTAGCGTGGATGCTGCTGCCGCTGGGACCGTTTGTTGACTTTGTGCATTTTGCTAATAAGTTTGTGAGCGTTGCCGTTGCACTGGGACTGGAACTGGCACTGCGACTGGGACTGCTGCCCTTGCACATTTTGCTATTCGATTTAAAAGACAGCCTGTCTGTCTGTCTGGGCTGTCTGGCCTGCTCTCGGTCTGTCTCTTCAAGCCGATTTCTCACCCGATTGCCCTCATCGATGCTTTTTCCATTCAGTTATCAACTACACTTTGGCGTTCAGGCTCGTGCCATCTGCAAGTGAGAGCAAAGAAAGACGTTAATAATTAAGTTCTCCTATTTAAAGTGACCTGTAAGAGAAATATACATTAGACTGAAAATATGATAGATAACAAAATATGTATATAGCTTGAATAAAGCACCAATTTCTGTAAAGAGTTCGTTGCCAACTCAAAAGGAATTCACTTCGACAAAGAAAACTTGCTTAAGCTCGTTTTTGCGGTGTCAAGTTTCATTCAATTATAAAATTCTCGAGATTCTCGCTCTAAGCAGTTGCATTAAATGGCCAATTCAGCCGGAGCACGGCGTGCTGTTGGCCAACCAATGCGAAGGCTTTGCACTGTATTGCTTTCATATTTTCACTTAATGCAGTTGGAATTAGTTTTCGACTTAATTGCGTGCCGATTCGCAGCGACTGCGAGACTGCTGCACCCTTTACGTGGCACGTTGGCTGCGGCTTCGGTTAGCATTTTGGGCTAACAGCATTTTGTCATTTGCGCGCACTTCCGCTTTGCTGGTCGCCATTTTGTCGTGCCACTCAGCCGCAGCCACTCAGTAGCTGCCTTGCACCCACTCCCCTAGCCCGCCTCTTAGGACCAGTTCAGCATTATTATGAATTATTTTCTTGGACGCTTTCTGCCACGTTTTCCCCTTCTTTTCCTTTTCCTTTTTATATTGTTTTTCTTTTTTTTTTTGATTTGTGTTTTCTGTTGTTTCAGTTTTTTCCTCTCTTCAATTTTAATGCCATCCGTCCCAAAGGAATTTGTGTCAAGTGCGTGAATTTTGCGGGTATTTAGTCTCGAGCGCCTAATTTACTGCCTTTCGGGCGGCGGGAGGGGGCTGTTGAGTGGTGGGCGTGGTGGAGTCGTGTCGGTCACGTTGGTGTGTGCTATATTGTTATTATTTTATTACTTTAGTAGCGCACACCCAGCCTCCCTCCCAGCCTCCTTTCTCTCCCTCGCTCTCTCTTTCTCTCGCTCTCTCTCTCTCTCTATGTTTTTGTCTCTGCCTCTCTCCACCCGCTTTTGAGCTGTCCTTCTGCTCGTTTTTCTAATTAATGCGTTTTTTTCCACTACTCTTGGCCAACATTCGCATTCAATTCTTGCGCCATTAAACGCAATTAAAATTATGGCAGCCGACGTCGCCTTAGCCGGAAATTTTGTTTTTGCAATAAAAATTAAAAACCAAAAAAAAAAAGCAGAAAAAATTAAGTGGAAAAATTGCAACGAACCGAATATTAATTATTCCATATTTCCGCTGGACCGCCAGCTAAAATAATAGAGTCGAGAATAAAATATATCTAATGGCTGCATAGAGTATTTGTCGCGCCCTGGCCGAAGGTCGAACGACTAAAAGATTTTATTCGAAAAAAAATAATAATAAATTATTATAAATTTTCTATGCAACTGCCAACGATTTTATGCATAAGCCATAAAGCGTATTTGGTTTGAGGACAAAGTAAATCAGTTCAAAGGCTTTAAGGTTGATGTCGAATTTTACTGAATTATCGAATAATTTTTTTCCTAGATGCAATTTCTCCATCAAGGTTCAAGGCGGGATAATGACATTCGACTATTTGCAATAGGTTGATGAAGTTTTTAAAGTGGGCGGGGCAGCTCGAATTTGTCTGTTTATCAAATTATCGATTATTATCGATAGTTGGCAAATGTGTTAAATAGATAAGCTTGTACTGCTCATGGCATACAATTCAATTCCTGACTTTGCCTTTCGATTTCTTCAGCTTTTATGGTCATCGAGACTCGGCGGACTCTGCCACGCCTCCATTTGCCTGTTACATACATTTTTCATTCAGGGTATAGTTCGCATTCTCAATGGATACACAAATTACTTTCTCCCTGACAGTGGCATTTGCAACTGTTCCGCTACCGATATATTATTTTTATTGTCAATCGATTAGGAATTGTCAAACAAATTCACTTAACTTGAAAGGGCTATAGATGCTAGGCATTATTCTATATTATGCATTAAAAATGTCATTGAAACTTATTGCCCTGGCGTTATAAACATTTCAATTTGGCTATTAAATGCACTTTTATTGTAGTGAAACACCTGTGCCGTGAGACACGCCACCTGGCCACGCAGCAGGGATGGTTGTTTGTAGCTCGTTTAACAGCCATTGACCAGAAGATTTGGCCATAGTTCAAATAGCCTCGCAACGATATTTTCATGCCCCGATATTCATCCCCCGCTTGGCAATTTCAATTAGTGGCCATGACAACTGAACAATTGTTACCACAATTCCGTCGTTCGAATCGCAGCCGAAACGAGGCCAGTTAAAAGTTAGTCCAGCTAGAGGCTGGTCAGCCGGTTAGCAGGTTAATCGCCAGATATACGCAGATATAAATTAAAAGTTAATTATAAAGAGAAAATGTGCAATGAAATTAAAGGAATTATGCCAATTCAGTTAACATTCACAAATACGCAAATGCTAAATAGACAAATGCAGACACTGACAATAACAAATATCATAGCGTTAATAATAATAATAATAAAATTACATTATAATATAACAATGAATTGTTAATGTGGCCACAAAGCACATGGGTTGCTGAGACAATATTAAATGAATAACTATAAATAAATAAATATTTTTAATGCTCAATTGCAATGGGATGTGGATGATTAGCATTGCTGCGGAGTTGATAAAGTGAAAGCGGGGCAAGCTTAGGTTTGCAATGGCTTGGAGAAGGCGTATCTTATATCACAATCAATTTGAGCTCTTTACAAATTGAAAACACCTTGAGAGACTTTAGATTTGAGAGTAAATATGTATCGATAACTATCGATTGTTTATAATCCTTACATTCTTTATGATATTACAACATTCGTATTTATTTATTTGTAATATATACTCAATCATACCCAAATCAATGTTTATCGATAACTATCGATTATTTGCAAATATATTCTTTTCGATAAGTATTGATTATTTATAGCTCTTACTTTCTATATGCTACTACAACTTTATAACTAATTTATTATTAATATATGCTCAAATTCAAAAATATATGCTTATCGATAACTATCAATTGTACATAAGTCTTCTATTACATATTTAACTGCAATATTGTGATTTATTAATATTTGTTATTTTATATTGGCTACCGAAAAGCAAAGAGATTGTGTGCTTGCAAATACAGGAAATTTGCCTATCGATAAATATCGATTGGTTGAACACTGCGCAGCCAATTGCACTCGACTGCTCGTCCTCCCAAATCGCAATCCACCCTCAACTAGCAGCGAGCTTAATTTTCTGCCCCTTCGATTTTGCCCCCCACATAATAAAGACAGGTAAACACAAAAAATGTAGGTTGGCCCACATTAAAGGCCAATCTAAGCCCGAACCTAATGCTGGAATGGTAGTCAAGCGCTGGCAATAAAATGAAAAATTGCAAATTTGTATGCAGCTGTTTGCAATTGAATGCATCGCTGCACCGAATGTACCTTAATGCGAATATGAATATTCGTATGCATGCAAATATGGAAATCAGCAGCGATAGCAGCAGCAGCAGCAAACCAACTAGGAACTAGTTGCAGCCACCCAATTTCATCCGGACAGCCTCAATCACTAGTTGCATTTTTGACTTGAAGGTCCAGCGAGCTGTGCATTAATTAAAGCTCTTGGCAAGATGTGTGTTATAGCTATATATATATATATATATATATATATATATATATACATATATAAAACAACAAAGCAATCGATATGTAATCGATAACAATATGATGACCTGAAGTTAAGCACTGGCAGTTTATGTAACCAATACTGAAGCATCGATAAGTGGAGGTACAAAAACATATTAATATTGTTACCAACATCTGATAGGTCGATAGCAATAAAACTGGCCAATCGGAGTACTTTTAACAGATTTTTACTTTCATGTTATCGAGTAATTGAAAGTGAATCGTTTGCAAATTGATGTCTCACCATAGATATGCTATCGTTATGTCGAGTCTGAACTGTTATCATTGAAATCAATTTCAATTAGAAATCGTTATCGATTCCCTTATAAGTTAACGTAGTCGACAATAGATCTTGGGCTAATAAAGATGTTAGCTTCGCTTTCCATTGTGCAAATCCTATCGTAAGCACGCTCAGCTCTTGAAACTTTCCGGATCCCAGCAGCGAAAGTCTTCGATGACAATAGATGGGCTATTAGCCAATGATGAGCTTTTTCTCTGTAGGTTTTTGTTTTGTTTTTTTTTCTCCTGCTGGCTGTGTTGGTTATTACCTAGACCCAGTCTCGGGCAAAGCACAGCCATAGAACCAAGATGAGTTGGCATTTGAAGCACGGCGGGACATTGTTTTGGCCATTGGCCATGGGCCATGCGCCCTCTACAGGGTCTCAAAATTAATTGCAATTAAAAATCCAGTTGCCCCAGGCAATGAATACAACGACGACGCTGATGCTGATGCTGCTGCTGCTGATGATGATGATGATGATGATGATGATGATGACGACGATCTCTAATGCCGGCAATGACGTTGGCAATAACTTTGCGACCAACTCTAACTGGGAACTGCAGCTGTCTCTCTGTCTGTAACTGTGACTGGGACCGAAGGCTCAAAGTCTGAGCTCGGATGACATTAGCGTTGACAGCGCACACAACAAAGGAGTGCAGCAGCAGCAAGAGCAACAGCACCAGCAACAACAACAACGACAACAGCAAAAAACAACTTTGTTAATACTAGTAAGCATCTCATCATTCAGTCAACAACGTATCTAGAGAGTGAGAGAGAGAGAGAGAGATGTAGCCAGGCAGGCACATGCAGACACATGCACCTGTGTTTGCTCTTACTGTGTGCCCCCAACTTTTGTCTCCCTCCTGGCCACCACGGCTCCTGCCTGTGCTGCTATTTCATTTTAATGACTCACGTGACTTTCACGTATCTCCTCTTGCAGGCAGTTCCCAAGCATCCACCAGCAGCAGCAGCAACAGCAACAACAACAAAGTCATGGTAGTTGAAGCAGCAGCAAAAGTATAATCATAATAATAAAAGTTATACACGTAACATGCTATTACATAACAGGCACATAGTTACATACACACAAGTCCAGGCCCAGGCCCTCTGCAGTCGACGCCCTCTGCAGTCCGCCCCTCAGACAGACAGAGAGACATTGCCTTGATATGGTTTTTTACTTAATTTGAACAACACACGAGTTGCCCGGAACCCTAACCGTAGGCGGTGGCTGCTTGCTGGAGCATAGGGCGTGCCTGCCTGGGGATGGGGCTTTTATTAGCTGCAGCTACACCGACAGCTACAGCAGTTGCGCTACGCTGGTTACCTACTTATTTAGCTCACTCAATTTGCAGCTAGCAAATGATAAGAGTCAAAGATTCTTACACAGCTTCCAATATTGTTTGTTAAGTATGCCATCTTTTGGAATTGCTGCATCGTTTGTCTGGTAATTGTGGCATGCCTCACTTTTCAATACTTGACATTTGCTACTTTTTTTTTTTCTCATTTTTTTTTTTTTTTTTTTTTTTTTTTGGCATTAATGTATCCAGCGATAGCCCAGTGTTGCTGCTGTCTGCCTCGCAATCTCGAAGTCAGTGACAGCCCATTCATCAAATGGGGCCCGCGTTTTCGGCATTGAACGTGTGAATGGGCATGGCGATGCGAATAGGAATGGACGTGGGCATGGCCATAGAGTGTGGGTAATTGGCCGTGCCCTCCTCTATGGCTGCGCCTCCTTATGCGCTTTTTGGCATTGCTGGCCTTTGACAGGAAACATTAGCGCCTGGTGTCTGCTGGTTGTTTGGCTGTTTGGTTGTTTCCACATCAAATGAAGTCCAATATGGGGCTGCTCGAGAGCAACACTCATGCCGGCATAGCTGCAGGAGTCGCATCAGCTGTGATTGACAGCAGCCGGAATGCCAGCCGCTGTTAAGACAAACAATCTGGCGGTTTTTGTGGTTTTTAAGCGAAAATGAAAAATGTCAATTTGACAGCCAGCAACGAGGGATGAAACCAAATCATTTCCCAATCTACACACACACACACATAGTGCTTCCCTATCTAACTGGCGCCCTTCATGCCGTCAGTCCCTATTCGAAAAAGGCCCAGCCCCCACTGCAGCTCCAATGCCGCCGACCACCATTTGTCGCTTGCCATTTGCGGGTCGCACTTTAAGTAGATTGTCGTGTTTAACTGACACATTGCGGTTGCCCATGGTAGCTGGCATCCCTGCCAACCTGCCTGGCTAACTGCTCTTGGGTTTCTATTGAAAATAACAGAAATGGTTTGTTTTGTTTCGCTCACTTCATTTTGGCCATGGCTCTTCGCCTTAAGGCCATAAGCGGCAGCACCACTTTTCAAAAATAGAACCACGCGGAAAAAGCCAAAAGCCCATAAAAAAACGCGACTAAATACAAAAAAAACAACAACAAAGAAAGAGAGAAAAAAGAAATAATGTTACGTGCACATACTAAATAGCTACAGCAACAACTGAAGAAAAATCGAAGCAGTTTAAATGGGTTTGAGGCAGCAGCAGCAGCTCCTGCAAGGCGGAAGACTCGCTGACAACACCAACAACAACACCTTTTAAAGTGCGGCCCAGAAAAGGCAGCGACTGCGGGCAGTAAAAGCAGCAATTTAAAGACGATTAGAATTGATTATAATTAGTTGTTGTTGACCACAAGAGCAACAGCAACAGTAGCAACAACAGCAATCACAAACACACAGACGACGACAACAACATCAACTGCTGCCGCCTTTCCCTAGGGTTCGGATATTACTTATGCATATTAACATGAAATGAAGTTATTTTTTACTTAAAGCGACATTTATATGCTACGAATTCTTTACGATTATTACTATAACTGTTATTGTTATGATTGGCATAGGGCTAACGTTTGCCTGCGCCAACTCCTGGGCGGAGTCAGAGGCGGGAGCAGACACAGCTCCTTTGTATGGCACTTGCGAAACGAGCAACTAAATTGGCTTAAAGCATATACAAATAACTGGCTAACAAGTCAAAGTGTTTGCGAAGGCACTGACGGCTTGAGAATACCCTCGACCTGAAGCATTTCTGCACCTTAAGCTGCCAGCACCAATAATGAAATATTCCACGTTTTCTGAGCTCAGCACTTTAATAAAATTTCCTTTAAGTTTGTAGTTTTTATTAATTTTTTTTAATTTTATTATTAATTTTCATGAATTTCATTATTTTTAATCATAGACGGAGCGCATCTAGATCTACATAGACAGCTATATATGTCTCTAAAGTAGTTGAGAGCGCAATAAACTGAGGCTATGCCACGCCCAGCTGCCGCAAGATCTGACGCTGCTGAATGTACAGCTATTCAAATCGAATGTGAATAGCTGTGGCATCCAGACTTTTCCAGCAGACTGAATACTCTATGCTTGGGCTCTGTCTGTGGGCCAAATGGTAAATAACAAAATATGTGAAGTGACTTATTAATTGGTAGCGGATGTGTACAATAATCTCTGTGGGAGGCGGAGGAGGGGCGGTTCGGGGCGGGGCGGAGCGGGATTCGTAGTCAACTCTTCTGGACTGGACTGTTGGAGTGTTGGGCCCGTCCAACGAAATTCCTGGAAGGTCAACAAATTACAGAGCTCTAAGACAGCAACAGCAAAAGAGAAAAAAAACCCTATGCAGTGTTCAAAGTAGTTGTATCTTGTTCTTCTGGCTGAACATTGTTTTTTTGTTTTTTTTTTGTTTTTTGTTTTGTGATGACTCATTGCCAAGTTCAAATGTCACGGCAAAGGGGCAGCAGCAATGCAGACGACGCGCCACTTGGCTTCATGTTTCCACGATTTTCCTGGTATCTGTCTGTCGCCCGCTCAGTTATCAGTACTTCTCTCTCCCTCTTGCACTCTCCTCAGATATCTGGGTAAAAATATTTCATCTTGTCGTCACATTGAAAAGCAGACGAGAGAAAACTAGCCCAGTCAGAAGGTTGCCACCGGCTGTGACAGACTGCGCAATGCTTGTTCGCCTGAGCAAGGCCATCAGAAATTGATATTCTGAATTCTGAACCAGACCTTAAGCTACAGATGTTGATAGAAATATACGTGGACTAGACAGTCTAGTAGCTGGGGCGGCAGTGGGCGTGCCACAACAATAATTCAGCTCATCTTCAAACAGACTTCGCAGAGTCCTCACCTCTCACTTGTCACGGGGTTATTTTCAAGGCAACTAATATACTCAGATCTCCTTTCCAAGCGGGCAACGCCAAGCCCAAAGAACATTTCTTGGTCATGGGAACGCCCAAGTTGCCATTATCGGACTATCGGTCAATCGGCTTATCGAAACTGGAGCACTGAGAGGCTAAGTTGCATTCAGAATGCCCGAAAAGTCGGAGATCTACATTAATCATGATCTATGTGTTTGCTCTCTTCTCGCTGCTGCTTCTAGGCTTATTTAGTTCTTCGGGCTCCCATTGCAACTGTCAACTCTTAGCAACTATTAGCCTTATAGTTTTTTACTGCGAGCAAATTGTTGTCCACTTTTCATGTTGTTCCAAACCAAGTCTCTTTTATCGTTGCAATTCGTGTTGTTGTCAGAGTTGGTTTTCCACATTTTTTTCTTTCGCTTTCGATTCTTGTAGGCCCAAAGCGCACTGAAACCTAAAAATGTTTTTGGCCTTTTTTCGGGCTGTATGTGTGCTTTTGTTGTTGCTGCGTATTGGTATTTGGCATCTGTTACTACATGCCGCATGTATCTGTATCTGCAGCCGTATTTGTATCTCTATCTGTGTCTGACATGAATGTGTGGGGCTTCCAGGCCAAGCCCCGGCCCAGGCGCTGTCGACGTGTTGACATGTTTATCATTGTTATTATTTATGTTTAGATTTGAATGTCAATGTCGATGCCAGATACATGGGCATCGGCATTCACATCGGCATCGGCATCGTCATCGACATCAACATCGACATTGGCATTGGCATTGGCATTGGCATTCGATTGCAGAGTTTTTTTATGCCCCAGCTGAGGCGGGGAGTGGGAGGCGAGGGAAAAGTGTTTCGGGTGCCGCATGCTGTTGGGGTTTATTGTGCGCACTTTGAACTTTGATGGCATTAAGTTGTCAATTTGGGTTTTGACTTACGAAGGGCATAAATCGAGAACCGGCTCCAAAGCTGGCGCCGCCAACGAGGCGGGAGATTTTCAAATGAAAAAGGATTTATCTTGTAGTCGCATGTGAAATCTTTTTAGGCCTGCCTGTCGTTTGATATCAGCTGCACTTCATTTCTTATCCATTTCCCTGTGCCCGGGCTGTTGACAACTTGAAAGTTTCAATCATTGGCTCAAGCAATTAAGCAAATTTCGAATTCCAAATTCTGATTGCTGCTCTTACGAATTAATATATTAAATGCGCAAGAAAAAAAGACAAAACTTTTTTCGAAAGTGAAAACGAGAACCTGCTCAAGAAACTACAAAACAAATGTAAAAAGTGAAAATGAAAATCAAGAAGAAGAAGAAGACGGCAGACAGCAACAGCCCAGTAAAAAAAGCACCCAAAAAAAAAAGAAAAAACAAAAGAAATTAATTTCCATTGAATTCCAAATGCCACTTGGAAGATGCTTCGCAACAACAACAACAACAAGAACAACAACAACAACAAGAACAACAACGACAACAACATCATCAACAACTGAAGTCAAACATTCGAAAGACAAAGAAATTTTTTAATTGATTTCACTTAAAGTACCAAAAAAAAGAAGCGAAATATGCTGAAGAAGACAAAGCACAAACGGCTGGGCAAGAAGAAGAGCAGCAGCAGGAAAAGTATCAGCAAACAACAAAAAGCTGTTGTTTTTCGACTTTTGGGAAAGGCCAGTGCCAGAACGAAAGAGGCACATCCATCCGCAATACACTTGACCATTAAAAAGTAAACTCCAACACACACACACCCGCGCACATAGGGGGCGAGAGGAGCTGTAATGTGCGAGTCCAAGCGGGCATAATTGGCCATTATGTGGGCCTAAAAAACAGCAGCTGCCATTGGGCGCTCGCAAGGGGAGGGCCTGCTGAAGAGGCGGCCAATTAAAAGTAGCGTGAAATACAATTTGGCAATGGAGCAGCCAGCACACAACAACAACCACAACAAGACCAGCATAATACCCTGTACACAAGCAGGATAAGCGAGAGAGAGTCGTAGATTAATCATAAGACAGTGAAGGTGCCTGTGAGGTGACTGCCTACTTTGCCTCTCAGTTGCCAGCTTATTGTACTTTAATAAATGTGATTCTTAAGCCTTTAAGAGTTTCGATCTGCGTTTAGTTAAGCTCTAACTTCACAATTTATTTTCGATCCACCCAGCCGGAGCGCTGAGCACAGGGTATCATAACAACAACGTTACAGGGCATTGGTATTAAACCATAATGGATTCGAACATATTCAAGTTGAATTTAGGGACTTCAATAGAATCACGCCCCCAAGCGCCCATGCCACCATTAGGCAAATGGAAACAGAAATTAAATACGATACAGCCCAGCGGCTGTTGCTGAATTGGAGCAGGAGCAGCAGTTGGAGTTGAAGCTGCTGCCACAGCAGAGGCTCCGCTATGTATATGTAGAGATATATTTATATATACACATATATTTCTTTGAATTCGTATTGTGGAAAATTGCGTGAAAAGTTAATTTAAGCGGATGAGCTTAACGCAAGCGGCAGGTAATTGTGTGAGCTGGTGAAGCTGAGCAGAGGTCTTACATTTTCGAGCTGACCTTTTAGCTGCTTGGCTTGGAGGCTGCATACTAGGTGTTAAGGGCTTAGTGGGAATCGGTTGCAAGGATTTGTCCAACATCTTTTCTTCAGTTTTTTTCAGTTGCTGTCGCACCTGACCTATGCCAAGATAAAGTATATTGAACAATACACAAAAGTTCAATGCAATGCGTTGACAACAATAACAACAGAGAAGGGAAACAATAACAAAAACAAAAAACTTGACAAATTGAAAATGTGAAAAAATAGAAATTGATTTTCTTTGAAATAGTTTTAGACAAAAACGAAATTATCTAGGGAATTTCTATTTTTTGCTGAACGTGAAAACTGAATGGGAATTGTCGTGCCCAGAGGTCGACCCCTGCCCAGAGACACAGCCAGTCGCACACTTAGACCCATTCCGAGCTGCGTGTCAGACGCTCTATGTAAATTTCTCAATTAGTTGCACAAACAAAGCAAAGAAATCCATTTCCCTGCTGTCATTAATCATGCGGCCCAACTATCTACATTCAATTCCAGACCCAGCCGACTGCAGCTCAGCAAGAGTCCAGTTGCCAGTGCCAGTGCCAGTGCCAGTTCTCAGTTCACACTCACCAAAAAATTTTTGTTAGCCAACTAATGTGTGTAGCCGAGCTGAACACACGTATTCCTCAAAGCGATTAAAGTGAATATTTATATATATATATATATATATAATTTTTAAGTAAATGGAAATTTCAAACTTAAATATTATCGATATCTAGTCTATTAGGCATTGGGACATAGATATGGCTTAGTTCAAGCTGAAAGTTTTCACAATGCAGAAAGTCTATGAGCTATGAAAAGCCTAGAGAACTTAAAATCAATCAGCATAGACAAGTTTTCATATACTGCTTCGACTAGGATCACATTTTCCGGTGCATATATGGCCTTGTTCATTAAAATAGTAGTGGGTTCGTGCACAAGAAAATTAAGTAATAAACTTAAGTTTTTGAAAATAATTTGAAGCGAATATTAAGATTAACATATTTCTTATTAAATTTGCTGTTTTGTTTGTCACAAACTTAAGCAAATTTATGTGTTCATAAATATAGTAGTCACTACTTAAAAGGGGAAGAAACATTAGTCAAGCTCACAACTATGTATAATACCAGAAGATATATTGAAGACATAACATATTAAGTTCTACATATATTTTTCGATTTAATATTTAATTGTAAGTCCTAGCAGCGCTTCAGAGGAATTGAGTTAGTTTCCACAGCTGTGAACATGTTTTTCTTATGCACACATATGCAAATTGATCCTTACGCTCCATTTAGCGTCGAGCTCTTAATTTGTAGCTCAAGCATTCAGTTTGTATATCTTTTGATAATAAAAAAGAAACATTATTTTTATGGCCAGAGTCTTTTACTTTTTAGTTAATTTAAGTTGAATTGCCGGCAACAACATTATTTACAGCACTAGCAAAAATTATAATACCAACAACAACAGCAACAGTAACAACTGCAGCTATATTGGCTCTGGCACTAGTACGATTTAGTCGCCCCGTCAAAGTCGTTGCGCTCTCTTTGTCATTTGGCTCTCCTGCCCGCTCTCTCTCTCTCTCTCTCTCTCTCTCTCTCTATCTATCTTATGCTCGCGCTCTATTCAGATGAACAGCAAGGCAGCTCGTTGCCGCCCGATCGTTTGACGCTCTTCAGCGCTGGCTCTCCCTCGCTCTACCGCTCTCGCTGTCGGCGCAGCGTCTGCTGCTGCTGCTGCTGCTGGCTCGGAGCCACGACGCCCGCACACTCATTTCCAAGCCTCATTCCATAAACAACTGTGAACGTGAACGGTAACGGTGCGTGCGCAGCTGAGCTCTGCCTAAACGTCAACTCGGGATCGTTAAACGGGGCTCATCTTCCTCTACCCATATACTATACCCCAACTCCCCACAGTCCCTGCCCCCAGCCTCCAACCGCCTCATCAACAAAACAGAAATCAGAAACTTAAATGAAATGAACAGTGACAAGTGCCGTAAAGAGCAGGCAACAGTTCGAACTTGTTTCTTTTTTTTTATCTAATTTCTATTTTCGATTGCTATTTCTATTTCTGTGGTGTTCCGTTTTCAGTTTTTGTCTCTTTTCATACAGTTTTTAAGTATTTAAAATATACAAAAATACACCTAATATAACGGGATGTACGAGCTCTTTGCTAATGCCAGCTATGTGCAATCGCACGAAACGTGCAAAATAAATACATTAAGTTTTTAAGTTTTTACTTGCATTTTTTTTTGTTAGTTCGTGCGCGCCAAAAACAAATAGCAAAAAAAAAAATGTGTCGCATTTAAAAAAAAAATTAAATATGTATAAAAAAACGTTTCTTCGTGTGCATTTCTCTTTGGTGATGTGTGTCGCTTTTGGTTTTAGTTTGACCCGATTCCTATTTGAATTTTTTGACTGTGTAACCAAATGACAAAAGCAACAATAACAAACAAAATCAAAACAAAAACAACAGAAAACCCATGCGTATCTGTGAAAGGAAACAAAAAGCGAGTGAAATAAAACAAAAAAAAAAATGCACAAAAATAAAGCTTAATATTCATATAGAGACACACACACACACACACACACATAAAGATGTCTGTATGTAGGCATGTAAATCGACTTATTTATGTGTTGTGAAACACACGCGACATTTTGTTGTTGCTGTTTGCTATTGTTACAACAGCAACAGGCGCCGATAATTCATAATCTTATACATAAAATATATAATTTATAAATTTATATATACATGTATATATACAAATATGTATGTGTGTATTTATGCATGTTGAAATTATAATCTTTTACATTTTTTTATTTTTGTTGTTGTCATTGCAAAGTGCATACATATATACTTATTTATATATAAATTTATATACATTATTTTACAATTTTGCCAATATTTTGCCTTTATTTAATTTTTTTTATATATTTTACAATTTTTACAGTTATGTTTTGTATCCACTGTGCGTGCGTTTTCTGCTTCGTTTAATACACACTACAATTTCAGTTTATATCGTGTGTTTTTTTCTCGTTGCTGCCGTGTAAAATTGTGACAATAAATCGACTTTTATATTATTTTATTTATTTTTTTCGTGTTTCCTTTTTTTTTTGCGTGTGTGCGAAATCTTTTTCTTTGTGAACGCGGATTTATCTGCGCGCATGTGTGTGCGTGTCTATGTGAGTATTGTATGTGCGTGTGCGTGTGCTGCCATGTGAGGCGCTTGCACTACAACAGCAACAACGACAACAGCAGCAGCAAACAGTTGTCATAATGCCAGCAACAACAGCGGGAGCGACTAAGAAAAAATGAAAGGCAGCAAGCGACAAGAAAACTTTAAGCAATTAAACAAAATTTAGATAAAAATAAAAATAAAGCAGCAGCAGAAAGGCCTACAACAACAGCGATAATAAATATTTGGAGCATGGTTCTAAGAGCAACAACAACGCACAGCACAAAAGTGAAAAATATATGTATAAGCAAAAAAGTAAAAAGCGCACAAGTTCGTGTTTAATATTTATTCGTTTGCTAATTTATTTTACAATAATTTTGTATTAACCCAAAAACCAAAAACAACGCGCCGAACGAGAAGATAAAAAACAAAAACAAAAACAAAAACAAACCAAATAGCAGCAGCAACAACTACAATCACAGCGTTGACAGCAGCAGCAACAACGCATGCGCAACAGTTGGTGCCTTTGCGGTCTTCTTCATTGCCGTCTTCTTCTTCTTGCGCCTGGGATATAAAGCAGTTAAATGTAAGTTGTTTTATTTTGCTGTTGTCTTTTTGTTTATATAAATATTTTATTTGTCTTTATTATAATGATTATTGAGTTTTTGTCTCTTTTGTTTGCTGTGCAAATTGAAAACATGTTTTAAATGCAAATTCAATTAAATTTCGCCGTTAGCGATAGCTGAAAGAGAGAGAGAGAGAGAGAGAGTGAGGAAGGGAGGAAAAGAGGGAGAGAGTGAGAGCATGTGTGTGAAAGGGGCTTAGTGGTGGGCGTGTCAGGCGCTGCTGCTGTCATTTGCTTAGCGGCGCACATCCTTGCTGTTATCCCTGGGCCATGCCCAGCATCTGTGGCCTTTGACCTTTTCGCTAATTGCAGGCGCGTCTGCGCTTGCGCTTGCGGATGTGACTGCTGCTGCCTGTCCAGCGGCAGCTGCGGCCAGTTTTTGCTGACGATCGAGGCGAAATCCCAAGAAATATTCAGTTGATTGAAATATTTGCAATGCAAAGAGAGTGCGATTACTCAAATCTCTTTTGTCTTTTATTTCTTTCAGTTGTCTCTTATTTCTTCGGATTTTAGCCGATCAATCTTAAAGCTCAATCATCAACTTGTGCTTCAAGTTTTTTTCTTCTGCTTTTTAAATAACTTAAGTTGTCAATCGATGCTGTATAAACATTAATATTGATTGGTTATTTCTATAGATATTACTCAGTATAAACTGCAACTGATCTTCAGTGCTTAAATATTATTTTCTAGCCGCTCTTGAGACTTATAATAACTGAAATTAGTAATCATTTCTGTAAGACTCAAGTATTTAATAGCATTTTTTAAAGTTTATTTAAAACAACTTTTCTTTAATCGCTGTTAATTTCATTGAAGCTTTCAGTCTTGCTCTTAAGTTTATCTCTCTCTTTCGATTTGACTTGTGCTCTGCTTTGCTTCCACACTTCCAAGTCACGTAATCCCAGCACAGCAATAATATTAACCTAAATCGAAAGATGAAGAGTTTTCACGGCCCATTGAACCGCTTGACCTTCAGTTGGGTCTTATCAGAACAAAGCAAGATTTACATTTGGCAAACAACAAATGTTAATATATAAATTGCTAATGATCATGATGATGATGATGATGTCAGTGGCGTTATCAGCTAAGAGTGCTCAAATTGTGGCTACCCCATGGGTGTATATATGTGTGTGCGTGTGTGTGTGTGGCAAACCGATCATTTCCGCTAGACAGCTAGACAGCTAGACAGCACGACAGCCCTCATATTCCCAGTGAACCATTTAATGAAATTTAACATTTGGCATTCGGCTCACAGCCGCAGCCCCAGCCACGGCAATGACCAAAAATTGTTGACATCCGATTCACAAAAGCAGAGTTCAAATGTTTTTCCACCCAAACTTCATGATTAGGCATTAGAAAGTGTTGCAAACAGCACGCAAATCAAATTAAGTACTTTACACCCACACACACACGCAGACACAAGCACATTTGGTGTGAAAATAAATCAGCAGCGAAACACGAACTCATTTTCGTGAGACACTCAATTGCCTAGCCTCCTCATCCTGCTGCACACCACCCCAGGCGGACTTTCGCCGTGACCCAGTCGGACGTCGCCCGCTCAAATGACGGCATCCATAGCTGTTCGAAAGGCTGTACTTTTGGGCGCACTGGGGTCGCGTTTGGTGTTGCGCAAAGAATGCAAAGTACGTGCCTTTGGACCGCAGCAAAGTGACCTCAGCTTCCGTTTTGTATTACTGCCAATCGGCGAGAGTTTTGGTTTTAGCTTTTGATTTCGCTTCATATATCAAGCAAACAGCTGCAATTCAGCTAATGCGCTGCCAGCTGCACAAACTTTGTAATATTCGGTTACAGCACAAATATCTGTAGCGAAATTTGCAGCCAGAGGTCGAGCGGCTCATATGGCTTATGGCCATAGCATGGACTGCAAGTTCCGCTTCAAAATCCGATCGACTTTACAGATTCTACATAATAAAGTAATGTGTAAATAAATACAAATTCTCTATATAAAATCAGTTCTTAAATGGCATTCAAATGAAGAATAATAAACCTGTTAGTGAGGCATATAGAATGGGCAGGTATATATACTATCAACTGCACAGTCAACTCTTTTCGTTGCAATGCACAGATGAGTCGATAACATCTTTTATTAATGATGATTTCATATGTTGGAAGTACAATAATAACTGTAGATATATTATAATATATGCTGTATATATATAGACATATACCTTAGTCTAACATCGTATCGGGTCTATTAATATTTGAAACTACTTCTAGCCAACAAACAGTTACCCCAACTGTATTTATAGAGCTCAGATCCAAATGGGATAACACACTTGACCTTTGCGTGCCACCTGAACCGCAGTTATATATATATTTATGTGTGTGTGTGTGTGTGTTTTGGCTAAATTGAAATACCAAAACACAAGTGGTCGCTGCTTAGAGCGGGCTCCAGCTGTCCCCAAGCTGCGTTAGCCATGTGCAGCGTAGCGTTGCAAGAGTTTCTGCCGCACCGCTCTGGCTCCTGCCTCTGGGCAGTCGCGGCGGTCAGTTATTTAAGCATGAAATGCCGTCACAGGGTGACTCGCGGCCGGCTTGTGCCGCACTGAGTCATCGGCGTCGCCCGCCTAAGCCCAGCGAAGCGTCAAAGTGTCGACGAACGTCGCGAGGGGCAGAGTGTCCAGCGGCAGTCGCAGCAGGAATGGTAATTGCCAAAGGGGTAAGAAGCAGAGGGGCAGGGGCTTGATTTGATTGCGGCAGCGCATGTTACGCTTTTGTGGTCATTGTTGTTGTTGTTGTTGCTGCTGCTGTTGCCGGCAGCAAGCGGAAGCAGTAAACAGTTTGGGGCAGCGGCCGCCTAATCGCCAACGATCGACGCAGCTAGCTGAGCACTGGCTGCCACAATTGGCCCACAGGTGCAGCGGTTGGCTGCCTCATTTGATGCCTATAGTGCAACAGCAGCAGCAGTAGCAGCAGCAGCAGCAGCAGCAGCGGCTATTACAATGCGACTTTTTTTTTTATTGTTTCCATTTGGCTTTGCTCGTAATTTACATTACACTCCATGGCCGACAGTCGTCGTTTGTCTTTCTTTATGATGCCTCCACGTCTTCGTAGTCGCCGCCGACGAGGGCGACCAGTGCGAGGGGTGGGAAGAGGACTGAAGCAGACCTTCTTCCGTTGCTGCCGCTGTCGCTGCCTTTGCTGTTCTTGCTGCTGCTGCTACTGCTGCTGCTGCTGCTATCACTGCTGTCGCTGCTGCTGTTGTTTCTGATATAAGCCAAAGCTCAGTCGACGTCACAGCTGAATGCGTCGCTGCTACTTCCGCTTACAATTGTTGTTTCTTTCTTTCTTCTTCTTTTATTACACTTTATTACACATTTTATATTCCGTTTTCATTTCTATTTCTGCTGCTGCTGCCGCCATTGTTGTTGTCGCCTCTGTAGCTGTTTTTGGTAAATGATTTAATTATTTTAAATTTTTGTTGCTGCTTTTTTCGTGTTTCTGCTTTGCTGTTTACTTGTTTCTTGTTTGTGTCAGCCGCATTTGCATGTGCGACCAGCCACGCCTCCCCCAACACACACACACACTCACACACGCGTTTGTCGCTATGTATGTGTCTGCAGGGGTATTGCTTGGCATGTTATTTGGGAAAGCATAAAAATAAACTGAAAATTAAACGTTGTCAACCGCAAATGTGACAAGCACTTAATTTTCATGCATGTAAAGTGCGACAAGTGGAGGCCAGAATAGCAGGAAAGCAACCGGCGACTGGCCAGGATTGGCCGGCCAGGATCCCCACACACACACACACACATAACAGCACAGCCAGGCGACAAGCTTTTATGGCTATAGAGCTTAACATATTATGCATGGAGCAGAGCAGAGAGAAGATAAAAATTAAGTAAAAGAAAAAGCTGATTTTGTATGCATAAATTAATAATTATATTAATTAAAATTAAACTCATGGAACTGTAATTGTTAGGCTAAAAATAAAAATGGCTAAGGAAACAAAGGCATCGAGACTCAAAGGTGGCAAATAACAAGGTAACAGAACTAATATGATTAAACAAAGAAAGAGTGAGAGAGGGAGAGGGGGAGAGAGATGAACAGTAAGATAGATATACAGAGAGATAGAGAGAGAGAGCTAGACAAAGTATGACAAAGGCAAAGAGAGAGTGAGTGAGAGATCCATTGAAAGTGTTTCAAACTAATCAATTTTCATTTTCTTGATGAACTTCAAGTTTTCTAATTCTTAATCAAATAATACAATAAATTCTTAAATATTTACTTAAAAATATAATTAAATTAAACTAGATTATACTCTAAAATACTCAAATATCACGTCTACTCTATTACTTTTCTAATGTTTTCCTATTCAACTCTGCACTTCTGGAACATTCAGGCAAAACAAAGTCGACAATTTTGCTGGCTGGACAGCCATGAGTGTCATGCACCTGTGTGTGTGTGTATTGTGTTTGTGTATGTGTGTGTGTGTGTGTGTCAAGTGTGAAAGCATATGTTTTTACAATGCTAACGTGATGGAGGCTGCATGGCAGGAGAACAAAGCAGAGCAGAGCGTGTGTTGTGGCTTGTGAATGTGAATGCAGCAAAGGGGGCTAGAGGGGAGGTGACAGGAGGCCCCTCTCAATGTTCGGGGGCGCTTGGTTTGGGC
Source organism: Drosophila hydei (assembly GCF_003285905.1). NCBI lineage: Eukaryota > Metazoa > Arthropoda > Insecta > Diptera > Drosophilidae > Drosophila > Drosophila hydei. Next base: position 2,827,856 of record NW_022045685.1, on the reverse strand, counting down.
CAGGGCTTGTTAGGGATCACTCTTATTGTGCATTGCAGTTTTTGGTATGCGCAAAATGGAAACGCGTGTTTTTGCCCGCCACGTTTGTCGCTCTAGTTGTTGTAGCTGTTGATGTTGCTGCTGCCACCAGCCACCAGCCGCCAGCCACCAACAGCAACAGCAACAGCAACAGCAACAGCAATAGCAACAGCAGCAGTAGCAACACCCACGACCCCTGGGGTAGCTGGCGCATGTTGATGCCGAGGTAAGCCGAGGTGCCAAATAGGGAATGGGGCCAACAACGACGTTGGCATCCGTTACAGCTGTTTGCGGTAGCCGGCGTTGTTTTGCTTGACAATTCTCGTTTGAGTTTTTGGCCCTCAAATGCATATATCTGTATATATATATATGTATATATAGACAGATGTGTGCATGTGTGTGTTTATATATATATTGTTATCATATTGTGCTGTTTTATTAGGTTTGTTTATTATTCATTTATGTTGGAACTTCTTTTTTGTTTTGAAGTTATGACTGCAATGCCAACAGCAGCAGCAGCAGCAGCAGCAACAGCAACAAACAACGTAATTCTATTATCTGATTAACGTGAAAAACTCGCTTTTGCTTTTTATGTAAAGTAACCAAAATAAAACTAAGCTTTTTGCTTTCCACTGCGCTGCACTGGGCTTGTGCGTGAAACTTAATTTGAAGTGCGCTAAAACGCATGATCACATGATGTTGGCACCCAGGGCTATGCGGCGCGAATCACTGACAACGACACCAGCAACAGCAGCAATAATTGCTGCTGCATTGTATTCTTGTTATACGGGGCCAAGAGTCGAATTATGTGAGAAATGTATTAAAATTTGTTGCGACAGCGAAATGCAAGCATGCCAATTGCAAGCAACACCAACACCAACAGCAGCAGCAGCAGCAGCAGCAACAACAACAGCAGCTATTGCCTCCGCTATCAGAGCCAGCCCTCTGCTTTATGCTTTAGCAGCCAGCGCCCACACCAATGCCAGCAATTGCAGCGGGGCCAAGCAAGCTGCAGCTGCAGCAACTGTTGTTGTTGTTGTTGCTGCTGTTGTTCTTGTTACTGCTGCTGCTGCTGCTGCGGCTGGCTGTGTGGCATCTTTTGCAGAAGTTTTCCCATGAACTGATGGCGCCCTCTTTGCTGAATGGGCGATTGGCCGTGTGACCGCCGCTGACATGTTGCTGATGCCTTCGGCAGCAACAGCAACAGCAACAGCAACAGCAGCAGCAGCAGCAGCAGCAGCTACTAATAAGAACAACAGTAGCCGCATTGTTGGCAGTTGTTAACGTTGTGTGCTGTCAATGATTTTGTGGTTCAAGCAATTCAATTGAAAATGCAATGCAATGCAATGCATTAGGCGATGATGACGTTGATGTGCATGAGGACGAGGACGAGCACGAATGACGATGACTATGACGGAGACGATGTTGCTGACTGAACAATGCGAGTCATGGGTGGGCCATGGATCGGACCAAAGCTATCCGCCGATCACGACCAGGCAGCCCTTCTCAATTGTTGTTACTGCTATTGCTATTGCCGTTGCTATTGCTTTGGCTTGGAGCTGTCGTTGCTGTTGCTGTTGATGCTGCTGTTGTCGTCGTGCATTGCAACGTGAGATGGCAGATAAATCAATGCCGGCCACAGCAGCAATATATGTGGCATTGTTGTTGCTCCACATTCAAAATCATTGAACTAATGAGCGGGCCTGTTAGCGGCAGCCGCAGCAGCCACAGCTGCAACATGTTGCTGCGATGAAGACACACGGCAGCAACAGCAACAACGATTGTGATAAGCACAGCCATAGAAAGTTTAATGACTTTAAGAAAGGCGCAGGGAGAGCGAGAGAGTCAGAGAGAGAGAGAGAGAGAGAGAGAGAGCGAGAGTGTGTCAGAGAGAGTGAGAGCGTGTCAGCTGAGCGATATAGACACAGACAGAGAGGAAGGGAGACCGCAATCGTATGCCAACTTTGTCTAATCGAAATCAAAAACAAAACCACATTTAAACTCGCAAAAACAAAACAAAACAAAAATGGAATCAACGGGCGAACATTGACCTCCATTGAACTGATCGTCAGCTCCGCCCCCGGGGCAGTAGGCGCTGTGGGTGTGACCTGGGCGAGGGGGGCCTGTGTGGGGGGCAGGCTGTATGTCATGCTGTCACATAGATTACAGCAACTGCGCAACCGAGCGTGCTTACACAGCTATAGCTACAGCTCTAGCCGCAGCCATAGCCACAGCTATAGATATAGCTATAGCTACAAAGCTATATAGCAGCACTTCTAGCTGAAGCCAAATAGCCGTGAATATAGGTAGACTAGATTAGTTAAAGTTAGAGCTGATTAGTTAAAGATTTAATAGCCAGCCTTAGATAGAAGGTTAGCTAAAGCTAGGCTGGTGAGCTTTAGGTATTTAGAATTATAGCCAAATATATTTTTAGCTAAATAGAAGCTATAACCGCTACAGCTACGAGCATCAATCTAGCTATATTTTTTGGCTAATCTGTAGCCAAAATAGCTGGAATGTCGGCTATTTAGTTAGCTATATAGCGGCTAGATATTTGATGGGCTACGGCTATATTGTTTTGCTTTAGCCTTATAAATATTTGACAATCTAGCCACTTTGAAGCTGCTGCTGTATAGATTTAGCTATATTGTAGACTGGCTAAAGCTAGTTAATGTTATAGGCACAGCTATATAGTCGCATTTAAAGCTATATTTTTTGTTGATAATGGTTAATGGTTACAGAATTCGACTGGCTCAATCTTTAACCCACTTTGAGCACCACCGGACAACTATTCGGCATTTGACTGTCCCTGACTTGAACTCAAGCTGCGCTGGGGTCGCGGGGTGTAGGGAGGGAGCTGAGCTAAGCGGACTTCTCCTTGTCATTGTCAGTTGCAATTAATTAAGCTTTAATCATGTCTTGGCCATGCAATCACTTTCGGATCTGTTGCAATCGACAGACGCTGAGTTCAAGCCTCAGGCATTCAGGTTTCTGCTGCAGCAGCAGCTGGTTCCATGAATAGCTTACAAATGACTCGCACCACTTAAACCACTCGCAGACGACATTCATATTTCAGTTGGCAATTATGATTGCATTGAAATCCGTTTCATTATTTTTGATTCTGCGCAATATGCGTGGAGCTACCAAGATCAAGTTATCGATTAACTTATCGATTGTTGCACATCATTCAAGGGCAAAAGAGAGACAGAGAGAGAAAGTGTGAGAGAGAGTGAGAGAGTGAGAGAGAGGGAGACAGTGAGAGAGTAAGAGAGCGCGAGAGTGAGGGAGAAAGAGAGAGATAGAGAGAGAGAAAAAAGACACATAAATAGGCACAGAGACATCCAGAGAGACGCAAAGGGATATAAGGAGACACTGATAGATAGCGACAGATTGTAAAGTCGGAGATAGAGAGAAAGAGAGAGGGAGACACACAGAGAAAGAGAGAGAGAATGGAGTGCTGTATCTTTATATTACCTTTGTGCGATTTACTTGACTTCTAGCAGAAGCATCTCTACTTCAACGATCCCAGCTGAGGTCTCGAAAAGCTTTAGCCAAGCTAAAGTATTCCCCTCGGATTCGTGGAGTGCCGCAACTTCTCTGGCTTGATATGGACTTGTTTTATGAACTGCAAGCCAGATTTCAACACACTTTGCCCAGATAACCCTTTGGCGCGGAGGCAGCTGAGAAAAGTTTTCATTGCTCATAAATTTTGACGCACTTTGCAATAATGATATTATAATCATTTATTTTTGCTGTCGCAGCTTTGTTGTTTTCGCTTCTTTTTATTGCCCGAAGAAAACAAGTCCGAAATTTGCGTTTAATTCAAAAGTATTTTATTTATTTTTGCATTAATTTTTTGTTGTATTTCTTTTTTTTTGTTTTCGTCTTTGCATAAGCGCAAATTATGAACAGCAATAAAAAAGTAACGCCGAAGAAGAAGAACAGCCACAACAACAGCAACAATCTGCAGAAATGCCAAAAAAATTAATATGAAGCCGACGAAACTGAAAGATGATTGCAAAAGTCTAAGAGGCAGAAGCTGCGACGTCAGCGTCAGCGGCAACGTTGGCGTTGACGTCGGCGTCGGCGTAGGCGTCGACTGCGGCGACATTGCTTGGCGCTAATTTGATTTTTGTTGCTTTATCGGCGCCGCGGCGACTGCAGCTGTTGCAGTTGTTGTTGTTGCTGCTGTCGTCTGGGGAGTTACATTTTTTGACATTTAAACGTGTTTTTGGCACTTGACGCCGCCCGTTATTGTTGTTGCCTTTTTCACTTTTTTTTTTGTTTTTGTTGCCTTTGCTTTACTGTTGCTGCTGTTTTTTGCCCTCTTCTTTTATTGTTCAATTTTTATTGTCTTTCTTGATTTGCGCTTTGCTGTTTTTATAGCGCTTGGCTGTTTTTTTTTTGGTACAAGTTTTCACCACTGTGGCCCACAGCGCCAACCCTTGCCTAGCGGGCCGAGAGCTTGGGCCTGAGCAACTTGAAAATCTGGTGTCCACTCATAGAAATTTCTCAGCCGCATGCAAATTTTACTTTTATGGCTTGGCATGCTTTTGGCTAGCCATTTGTGACTTACTTACGTTTGTTTTTTTTTTTTTTTTGTTTTTTGATTTGGCTACAGCACGATTAGAGACAACCATTTGATTGCAATTTGGCGCAGTGTACGCTACGCACTGTGGGCCTGGCCCTATGACATGATCCTTGGTAGCGGGCCGACAAATCGAATGTCAAGTTGAAATGGCGGAGACCTGTTTGATTTCAAATCAACGGCAGCCAAAATAAAGATTGAAATAGACACAAAGCATTGCGTGCACGGGGCGTGGCAGTCTTTTTTTGTTTTTATTTTTTTATTTTTTGGTTCTTTCGCTTTGGCTGGCATCGATTCGGGCGAACGCTCATCGAGGCGTAGAATTAAACTGTCAAATTCAACAAATAACTGGATTTGTTACATCGAATGCCGCTGCACGAGGAAATCGAAAGAAAATGAAAAAAAATATATTTCTATGCGCCCGCACATGGGTCAAAATTTGCCAGGAAATGGCAAATGGGAAACGAGCCACAGCTTAAAGCTATTTAGCTTGAGAGCAGCACGCTTCCATAATATTCCAGAGAAGCTCATCCACTGATAAACAGGGGCTATACACATATATATATGTACACTACATCCATGCTTATATACTTCTATATGTCGGCATATAAACAACTTTAATCATCCCTCGATTTGGTTGTTGTGTCAAATTTTATATAAGCTTTGGCTGGAATTGTACTCAAGGTCTTAAAAATGGAGTATATATATATAAATATATTTATATACATATATATAAATGTATATATGTATATCTGATAGGCTCAACACCCACAGCCACGTTTCCTCCCGGCAACAATCGTCGCAAATAGACTCTAAACATTTGCGCATTTACAAATTTGTTTGGGTTTTATGTTACAAGAAGCTTAGCATATATACGAAATTATATGAAAGCTCATTAAAAGTAATATTTAAAAGTTTCAAAGTCGTCTGAGCCAAGCTTTATCTCAGCATATTAAATGGACTTGACATATAAACGGCATAGCTAACGTCTATGAAAGCGCATTTAAGCTTAGCTTAAAGCTCTTTCGAAGCGCTTTCAGTAAGTGTTCCTGCCAAAAAGCACATGAAGTATCTAAGCTTTTGCTAACTTAAGCTTGCATTAAGCAGTTAAAGACCTTAAAACCTTTAATGTAGAAAATTAATTTAAAGTTCATTAATTTCATGTTTCATATGCTGACTCCACTTTTTGGTCCTTTTTGCAGCAGTCCCGCAGCTAAAGGCAGCTTGTGCGTGAGCGAGAGTGCGAGAGAGAGGGACACACATACGCACACGCATCCTGTGCAAGGATTGTCATCCACACTGCAGAGCAAAAAACTGTTGGTGTTGCAGTTGGTATTCCTGTTGTCATTTGACATTTATGTCGCCCGCCTTTGGGGTGAGTGCAGTAATATATGAATATACGGGATAAACATAAATATTGATGTATATTTTTTTGATTTTTCTTAATTTGTTGCTTTCGAGCTGATAAATATGTGAAGGGGTCGGTAGGAGGAGGCCTAGCGGGAGGGAGGGCAATGGTCGGGCTTCCCTTTTTGATTGAAATTTATTTTACTATAACGTTTTTGTTGTGCCTTTTCGTTTTTCGCGCTGCTGTTTTAGTTGATTAAACACAATTGTTTACTCGCTTTTTTCGCTGCTTTTTTTTGCTGAAAATGCATTTTCAGGCAGAGCTTTTCTTTATCACAATTGCCATAAATTACGCGACTGCGCCGAAATGTTCGCTCGCTGTGCATAAATATTGCCAATCGACAGCAGCAACAGTTGCTGTTGGGCACTGGCATAAAAATTACAAAATCCAAATTAATGAACTCTCGGCGCTATTAAATTGGTTCAATAACATTTCAATTGCGTTGACATAATTTTAATTAAAATAAAATCAACTACAACAATCCGAACTGAACAACAAATTATTGGAGACTCACAATGAATTTTAAGTGTCGCGCTTCGCTCCGAGTTGGAGCTCGAGCTCGAGTTCGAGTTCGCTGAGCTGTCGAAATCGAAGCGCTAACGGGGTTATCCAACCAGCGCTCGGCGCAATTTGCATTTAATTGCATTTACCAGGGCTGCATGCCTAATGCCTGCCCAGCCGAACAGCCGAACAGCCGCCCCCACAAACCCAACACCCTACTAATCGTATCCCCCACTTAATGCCAAACATGCCGCCAAGGTGGCCTCCAGTTGCCACTGTCTCACTGCGGCTGCCATTGCGAGAGCCGAATGCCGCGCACCCGGAAGCGATAGCCGCGCAGCCAGATAACTGACCATGTGTCCGACGTACAGTGAATACTCGGAATACAGAATGTGAAATACAGCAAGAATGAATAATAATAAAATAACACACAGCCACAGATCGTTGTTGACGCACTTGCCCCTGCTGCAGCTGCTGGCACTTGCCCCTGAGCGGATGGATGGCACTGCCAGTCAGCAAATCGCTCGGAATCAGCAGAAAACAAAGGCTTGCCCGACTGCGGGTTGCCCTGTGTCATGTCAGGTATATAGAACCATAGCTGTACCTCTTACGCTTGGAATAATTTGATGCAAAGCGCCTAAAGGTCTCGAGGTATAAAACTACTGTTATCGATTTCAGTCACATCTAGCACAATATCGATAACTTCAACTTCCAATTGGAACATATCTAACTATGTGGGTATATTCATTTTCCAACTGGAATAATACCTGCCAAGCAAACAGATCAAGGAGACTTTTCTGTATTTGCTCAGAGAAGTCACTTTGCCTGTCTGCTACAGGGTATCCCTGCGCCTATCAGCAGCTACATTTATATTTACAAGCATGTATGTGGCTCATGCATATGGGAATGCCCATACCATCTGCATATGTGAATAAGTCCAAGTGCGATAATGCAAGCGATACCCAATTCAATACACAGAGCTGCCAGATCTGTCACAGATCTATAATTAGCCAAATGAAATGGAATTGAAATAGAAATCATTAAGGTGACAGACATTCTGAAACGGTTATACAGTGCATTATTATAATGCAGTGAATGCATGAAGTGATGCTGCCACCTGATCAAAAACACACATGGCTGTATGGCAACGCTCCAGCTCGCGAGGCTGTCAGTCGATTAGTAAGATCTATTGGATATTTTGGGAATTTCTTTAAGGGTTTCATAACCAAAAGTGGAGGCATGTATGGCTCAGAAGAGAATAATAATATTATGTAAGCAATCGTGATGGAAATATTGTTGTAATCCGAAAGGATGCAACTGTTTAAAGTTTTGGTTCTATTTATTCTATACTTTTTATGGTAAACAAAACTTTTTATTCTCACAGATATTTTCCTTAAGGCTAGGTAAGTTAGGCGCAGGCGCAGCTTAAGTCTGTGACTTGGCATAAATCAAATAAGCTAAAGTATTGCAGCCAATGTTTCTAAATTTGCTGGCTGCAGTCAAAATCATTTGGAAATGCCTAATTACAGGGTATCTTTGGGCCTAGACTGGCTGGCACTCCAGCAAATTCTTTAAAGTCAGCGTAAATTGCAAAAGAATGAAAGTAAAAAAGAAATAAAAAAAAAAATAGTTTTCGCTGTTCGCTGGGTTTGTGGTGTGGGTCAAGTCGTTTAATGGAATAACAATAATAATTATTTATCAATTAAGCAGCTACATTTAATTCAATTTAATGCGAGTATATTGAAACTCTCGTTTTCTTTTTTGTATATTTGTTTTTGTCAACATTTCTTACTTAATTTATGCGGCAAGAGTTCAATTGCGTTCAAAATGACAATAATTTGCTGCGGTTGTCCGTTGGGTTATTGATACATTTGCCGTTGTTGTTGTACTGTGAATTGTCTCATGAATTTTGCATGCGACAATTTATTTATTGATTTACTTTACAGCGCTGGCAACAACAGCAAAGCTAACTAAACACAAATAGAACGACTGCCGGCCGCCGGCCTGCCTGCCGGCATGCCTTGCCAAAATCTGCCCCATATAGTCAACTAGCCTACACACACACGCACACACACACACACATTTGGATTGTTTGCACATTTCCATTTGCTTCACATGGCAAATGAAAACGTGTCAAAGGTGTTTGCAATTTTGCAGTCAATTGGCATTAATTGAGTGTGAACACAAAAATATTTTGTAAATCGTCATTTCACTGAGTGTGCGTGTGTGTGTGTGTGTGTGTGTGCGGCATGATGTGCTCGCAAAATGCGTCGCGCAATATGCAAATTGATTTACCGAACAATTCATTTGGTAAAATGTGTTGCATAAGCCGCTATGGAAATTCGAGGCCCAAATGCCAGCCGCATTGCCACATTTGTGTTGCAATTGCCAATTTGCACTAAAGCCAAAGTGCAACAGCACTTTGCTGCTTATTGACTTCGCTTGTTTCTAGGCAGCAAAACTAAATAAACAATATGAAAACCACTTTCCCATGGGCCGAATCAAAAAATGTGCAAATCCAATTGACTGTTGCACAGTTTGCCGTAAAAACTTTGCCAATAATTCCATTTTGGCCATCTGACTCCGCTTGCAGCAGACAATTAGATCACTGGTAGAGGCCTTCAAACTCGATTAGATGTCTTTGCCGAGGCAAACGAAATTTGTCTTTTGTCTACGACTCAGCCAGTTCAAACAGCATTTCCAAAATTGACCCAAAAAAAGTCGAATATTGCCTGTAAATATATTTTAAAAATATTTTGGATTCCTTTGAAATGTCTAAGCAGGGCATAAGCCAATTGGCAGAAGGACACATCTTCCAGCTCGCTTGGTCTATGCAGATGTTCATACTGTTCTGAAAAACTATTGCTTTGAACATGTCACATGAGATAGATGTATAGACATATATCTTCTATGACATGTAGTTTTTATTGTACTTAAAGCTTCTTTTAAACTTGGTTGCATCAAGTAAAGGGTTTTTCTTTAGTGCTCAACAACTTTGGCCGGGCTACACTGCTTTATTTGACACTACATTTAATAGTTATTAGTTGCTTTTTGTTGTGTTTAGCTTGACATTTGGTTATTAAGAGGCATATACTAGAGTAATGCTCTAAGTATATCAAAATAATGATGGAATGGGTACGAAAATAAGTATTGTAGCACTTTCAGTTAAGAAGTTCCGCAACACCATTACAACTGTTTGTTTAGTGTTTAGTGTTTATGGACTGGCGAAGTCATTGGTCCATATGTTTTCAAAAGCGATGAAACGATTATAGCAATTGCTGTTCCGGATTGCGCCTTGTACGCGCCAGTCATGGCGGCGATATTACCAAAGTCATATCTGAACATAAATGTCATAAGATTTCGTATTTATAATTTTCCATTTCATTGATTTTAAAAATATATTTTCTTATTTTATTATGATCCAAGCTTGTGTAACTCTGAAAAAATCAATTGATATCGATTCACACTCATTTGGGTATCTATGACCTGAACAATACTTCGCTTAACAACTGTTAAATGTGCTCATCATTCAGGCTTATAATTTATGCCTGAAGCTGAAGAGTCTATTTGAGTAAAAACTCACCTTAACTTGAGGTAGACTAAAGAAGTTCTTTTTAATTAACTTAACTTAAGTTAAGTCTATAATTTTGTAATTGAAATTTGAAACGGAAGGAAAACATTTTGTGTACAGCAACTTGTGGTTCAGGGTATCTGCTAGTCGCTCACTCCCTGCGCCCAAACGTATCAAGTGGCAACTGATCCACTCGAATCGCGATCGCCACTCATGCGTACTTATGCGTATGTGAAGCATCATCCAATCTGTTAATTGTAGTGCGAAACTTTCACATGGCTGGCAAATAGAAATCTGTCAGATACTTCTAGCCGCACGGTCCACGCGGGGGCGTGGCATACAATAAAAATATCAAAATCGACAACGACGAAAGAAAAATACGTTTTTCAATTTGCCAATGCTTCTGTTACTACATGCCGCCCACAGAAGCGATCATAAAATGCACGCACACTTACACTCACACATATACACACACGCATACACACACTCACTCTCTCACACCCACTCTCTCACACCCACTCACAATTCAAATATGGCACAAATGAAGGTTTGGCCTTGAAACCTGCGCTAAATGCGTGAAAAAAATCATAAAAAAACTAACAACAAATAAACAACAACAGCAAAAATACCAGCAGCTAGTGATAAACAATTGTTTTCTCTTTTTTTACATTTATTTAGTTTTTTCTTGTTTGGTTTTTTTTTATTTTTATTTTTATTTTGTTGATTGGCCCGTCACGAATTTGTGTGTTGGCTGTTTGCGTGCCTCGGCTGCCCTTTGCGTTGCGAAAATTGCATGAAAAAAAAGATAATAAAAGCTTAAAGAAACAATTGACAAAGCTGCAAAATTCAATTTCAAACAACAAACAACAAGCAACGTCGACGCGTATTGCATTTGAAATAGAATTTCATAAAAAGCTAAAAATTGAAATTGAAATTTGAATTTGAATTCGAATTCGAACTCGAATTGGATTTAATTTGCGATAGCTCCAAATGCGTTTCATCAATGCAAGCGAACATTATTTTAATTAGCTAATTTCAAACAAATGGGCAGAGGTTGAGGTGGGTAGAGCTGGCTGCCAAACACATGCGAATTGGGTTTTTTCTGCTTTTTTATCTGCTGCCATGCATTTGAGCAGTCTCTTGGTTTGGCCCCAAGGCCCCCGGGAGAGACCCAACTTCAGCCTCTGTTTGTCTTTTGTTTCAGTTTCCCTTTTTGTTTACGCTAAGCTAGTTGTGCGTGTGGCTTGCCTTTCATGATTACCAAACGTATATATGTATATATAGAAACACATGTATATACATTAATAGATCCGTCAACACTCTACTCTTCTACAAGACTTTCTTGACAAAATGCTATTCATATTTCACTATTAAGCAAAGCAACAGCAATAGCCGCTTTATATCATAGTAGTATATTCAGTTAAGAGTTTGGGTATTTCCTCAATTTCGCAGCTGATAATCAGTTCTGTTTCTTCGCTGCCAGAAGCCGTGCTATATTTTAATAATCTGCCCATTCGCCAATTACTTAAGCACAACAATATAAGAAACACTTTGCAGCTGAGCTGAGACACACCTCTTGGCTGTTTCAGCTCGATCAAAGAGACAAAGCCGTAGTAATTACTAGCAATACAGTTTTATTAGGGGTACTCCCTCATTCAGTTCAGTCACAGGCATTCAAGAATTACATTCACGGGGTCTGAGAGAACTTTTGCTGCTGTTTGATGGAACACCTCTTAAGTTTTCAATGCTGTGATATAAAAGTGTCGTAAAGTGCATATAAATAGAATTATACGAGTAGTTTGGGCTGTGACATTGCTGAATTCCAGACATTTATGGCCACATATGTGTGTGTGTGTCTGTGTGTAGATCAGACTTATTTTTAGCTACTTTTCTTAGTTTGGCCTCATGCACGCATACCCAATAAATGACCATTAGTTGGCGCCCAATTTGATGACGCCAAACTTATCACCAAGTTCAAGTCTCTTCCTCTCTCTCACTCTCACTCTCTGTGTCTGTGTCTGTGACCAAAAGTTAATTGATGTGTCTCCAGTCGACCTTATCGATGCTTATCGTTCGCCTGTCTGCTGGCTGCGCACTCGCAGCTCCGTTGCATGCAATTAGACGCTGTCCATTTGTGAGCTAGTCACAATGGCACACACATGCATTCATGATTGTAAAGTTTGTTTCACATGCACTTGCTGTTATTATGATTGTTGTTCTTTTTTTCACTTTTTGTTTGCTTGTGTCTGTCTATCTTTAGAATTTGGTCAGACAATGGCTAGCAGCGCTGGCAGTAGCTGCCACCGTAGCCTCAGCAGTCGCGACTGTCTAACACTTTGATAAACCGCAGACGCCCGTCAGCGGCCACAGGGCCCACCGATTTATGTATGTGCATATATATGTGTATATACATGCTAGCCGTATCTGGCAGATACAGCAACAAGCGCAAATAGAGATACAGATGCAGCTAAATCAAACACGGCCGCAGGGTTGATGGCTATGGCTGTTGCTGTTGCTGCTGTTTGCTGTCAGCTGCTGTTGCTGTTGCTGTTGCTGATCTTGCAATTGTGTAGATCATAACAAACAGCGACTGCAACAAGTTGCGGCGTCTGGCATTGAGAGCGCTAATTGAATTGCAAACAGCTAAGCGCATAGCGCGCTGCCAAGCGAAAGCTGGCTTTGGGCCCTAGCTGCGCTGTCAGAATGTGGCTCACTTTCGTTGGCCCTAGGCCAGCCAAGCCGGGGTAAGGGTATGCTCAAGTGCGGCTTAACACTGACCTATGCTTGCAGCTCACTAGATGTGATACACTTGTTGACGCTGATTAAAGCCAAAGCCAAAGCCGAAGCTTATCAGTCGATAAACAGCCGGAAAAGTCGAATAACTGTTGTTCATGCATCTAGTTTTGGAGTCTTACTATATGTTTCTTATATATGCATAAATATTTATATATATATGTGTGTATGTCGGCCATCTGATAGACCATATAACGATTCCGGCTTCAAGACGTATCTCGTTGTTGTTATCTGCGAAATTACTTGAAGCTTCTGCTTTAGCTCAGCTATCAATTTGGCAATTCAGTTCATAGCCATAGCTAAGATGTAACGTTATGTGATAAGAAAGATCACAAAGAATGAAGATGACAAATCGTAGCTCAATCGCTTTACCTTTTGTTGATTCTCAGCTATTAAAAGTCTCCAAGTTGCTGGCCGCGCTATCTGCTTATCTATTTTAATAATGTTTATTTGTCATTCCAATTGCCGACCTATTTACCTAATGTCGAGATAAAGACAGAGTCGATAGGTCAGGGTTAGAGACGGACAGATAAAGTAAGCAGTCAGGTGAGATGTGGCATTATTAAAAAATGCATATCTCATTGTTGATAGTCTTTCGGTGGGAAACTTATCCTATTAATTATCAATTCATTCGGTATTCACTTGTAGTTTCAAGGACCGACTGCTGATATAACTGCCGGCAGCCTCGCCTAGCTTATCAGGCCAACATATACACATGCAACGCAATCAGACAATACCCTTGGCCAGATCAAGTGCATGGCATGACAAGAAAGAGAGATGAGAGAGTCGCACCAAGGTATCTTTTTGCTTGTTTGCTGCTATCAGTGCGCGCACACATGGCCAAGATACAGATACATTTCTCAGATACTTTTCACCTTGCTGCTGCGATAACAGCTGCGGCAAACAATGCAAGGACGCGGCACGTACGCGCGCATGAGCTGAGCTGAGCTGAGCCGAGCTGAGCTCAGCTGTGCTGAGTAGAGCAGCTCTTATCACTCGCTCTCTCTCTCTCTCTCTCTCTCGCGCGCGCGCTCTGTGTGTGCGTAACTGTAACAATTGTATCTGACGGATTCAGTCGTTGCTGCTGCTAAATGGAGTGGATCAAGGCTGCGATGACTGTGCAGGTAGGTGACAAGTGTCTACCTGGCCACGTTCCACGCTCCACAATCGTGCATGCGTGTGTGTGCTTGTTTGTTTACCTTAGCTCTGGCCTCGGTGTGTGGCAGGATCGTTGCATCAACTGCAACAAGTGGCAACAAATTTGCCGCCAAATGGCAACTGCCTGGCAGCTCAATATGCCATAAATTGTTGCTCTTGTTGCCTGCAACAGCGGGGCAACTGCTGCTGTTGCAGCGGCTTCTTCTTGTTGGCCTGGCCGTTGCGTAAGTTTATCTTTTACTTTGCTTAGAGCTGATCGGTTTGTTCTCTCCGCTCGTACACAAGTCTTATGTCCATCTTACTCTCTTCTGCCGCGCTCACTCTCTCTCTCTCTCGCTCTCCCTCGCTCTCTCTTTCCGTGTCTCTTGCTCTCACTATCTCTCTGTGTAGTTCTTTAAATTTGGTTTTCTTGCTCGTCGTCGTCGTCGTCGTCGTCGTCGTTGCCGTTGCCGCCGTCGTTCTCGACGATTTGTACGTCTATTAGCTGATACGAAAATTTCGTGTACTTCCACTCAGTCTGCATTCAGATCTCCAGCCAAACAACTCGCAGAACGCGCTCTCACAATAAATTTACAATTTAATCAAACATTCTCGAAAATTCAGCATATTTAAAAACAAATCAAATGAAAATATACAATTTAAACGGTTCCCTAGTTCCTAAAGCTGTGCTTGGTCTTTAGTGAAAAGTGTTTGTTTTTTCTTGCTGTTTTTTTTTTGTTTTTTTGGCAATGCCAGTTCCAAGTTTGTAGCTCAAACGCTGAGAGACAAGCGATACAAATACAAATAAAGTTAGCCGAAACCTTGCACTAATTGGATACACTTAACTTTTGCGCGGCCTAACGCCTTGGATTGTCCACATTTATATAAATATATATATACAAATAGATATATATATATCTATATCATCTATATACACAAGTGAGTGAATGTGAAAATCTTTGAAAATTTTCAATTGCGTTTCAGCGGCGCGCAAATAGTTTTCCCACGCTCGTCGAATAATGCGCAAATTGAAAACTTTTTTAGTGGAAAAACACAAAATGGGAAATGGAAAATGGGAAATGGGCAAAAAATGGCAATGTACTGGTAACGTTATAGTAATTAGGAAAAGATACAGACCAGGCCAGCCCAGGCCAGGCCAGCGCTCGCTGGGTGACGAGAGATACATTTCGTTTTTGAAAGGTAAACAAACGCTGTCTTACGAGTGTTTCGTAAATACAACAGCGAGTACAATGGCTGGAGGAGGATGTGTGTGTGTGTGTGTAAGTGTGTGGGGGTTAACAGCAGAAATGCTGGCAGGTTGAGGCAGCTTCAGGTTCTCACGGACAACCTGTTGGCCCAGGGCCTGGACCTGGCCAACAGGCGGGGCGCAGTGCATAAAGTGTTGGCGAGCAATTGCGCTGCCAGCCATGAGCATGAGCATGGGCATGGATGTGGGTGTGGGTGTGGGCGTTAGTTGTGGGCGGTGGGCTGGTGGGCTGGTGGGCTGGTGGGCTGCCGGGTCAGCTACAGCCATGACCTCTGCACGGCTTGTGTATACATTATTTTGGATGGAATGAAGTGAATGAAGTGAGGCAGAAATGAAAATGAAAAGCACATTCAAAACAATCAACAGCCGCAAACAGCAACATTTGTTGATGCTCAACATTTAAATCCTTACGAATTTCGAAGCGTGTGTGTGTGTGAGTGTGTGGAAAGCAGAACTCCAAACAGCGAAACAGAAACAATTATATTATATTATGAGTCAAGCGACTGCCAAAAGTTGCGCTACCCTCGCCGCCGGGCATGCTGCCACCCAGGGGCAGCCAGTTGCGCTAGGACTTAAAATACTTGGCGATCTTAAGCCACATTTACATATTGTCTTTGGGCATGCGCTTCATATATCAGGCTGAGCTGCAGCTCTAAGCGCAACTTATGCTAATGGGGCATGCCACATGTAGAGCGGAACAGCTTATGGCTTAAATCAAATACAATTGATATGCTATTGATGCCATTCGTAGAGCATCGCGTCGGTCGGCTTTGTTTGCCAGTTTTTGTATCAAATCATTTTTTTTCTTACTTTGACTGGGCTCTTGCACGCGATTCGCTCGCAGTTGTTTGCTTTTGGACTTTTTTGTCGATTATTATTGTTGCTGTTGTTGCTGTTCTTTCTGCTGCTGCCTTTTCATTTTGATTGGACTCAAATTTCGTGCCTCGCTTGACGTTCGCCGGGTTTTTGGCTGGCCTAAGTGCGACTTAATGTAAATCGATTCGAATGCGTTTTTATGAATTCGGCACGCGTCTGCGTGCGCATTTCAGAGCTACGTTCGTGTCGCTGTTCACACACACACACACACACACACGCACAGACACGCTGACCAGTTGTAAGTAGCCAAGGCACAAGGCACACCCATTCGCACACCCACACGCACAACTAGGGCAGTTGCTGCATGCAGCCCGCCTGTCCCTCTGTCCCTCTGTCCCTCTGCCCGCCCGTCTGCCTGTACCTTGGCGCCGCATTCGCGTCTCGCCGTCCAGCTGCTGCGTATCATAAACAATGCTCCACTGGGGCAGCCTATCAAAATTTGTGCTTCCGCCAAAAAATGTCCAGTGAAAATGCACTGACAACTGATGGCCTCCGAGACTCTAGCTAATATACCCGATTCGCCGTCTTTGTCCTTGATTTTTGAGCGACTTTGAGAAGTTTTCGATTTAGTTTGTTAACCTTATCAAAAGCAAGAGTCTGTCGTAAAGCTTGAATGCATTTATCTTTTGTTTTGTTATCAGAGAGAGAAACTAAGAAATGTATTTTATTATTCCTAATTCAGCTATAGCTAATGATCTTGAATTATTAATGTATGTATATATATGTATGTATGTATGTATGTATGTACAAATCAGTAAAATAAAGGGCTTATAGAATATAAAGTTTAGGGCCTGAGTCGCACTCAATGCAGATCTTAATTTTGTTTGTTAAATCCAGCTAAATGTACAGGGTATCCGCCAGTCGTGCACTTGCAGCTAAGTCCTGCGCATTTGCTTATTTCGCAATTGGGGCAGATGGATGAGGCCACCCTCAACCCTAGGCGAGCAGCGAGTCATGCCACCTGGTGGTGGCCACAGCTAACAGCCAACAGCTAGCTGCTGGATGCTGCTGCGTGCTGATTGAAACGCGGCTCGCAGCTGCGTTTCTCACGCATTTTTCACACGCAACGCAACGCAACGCAACGCAACGCAGCGTAGTTTGGTTTGGAAATCAATTTTCAATTATCAATTTTCCAATTTTCCAGCTTTCCAGTTTTCCATTTGCGATAAATATGCGGATAGTTGAGTGGCTTGCAGCAGGCAGCGGCACGGGAGCACACATCAAATGCTTCCTAGACTTCGATCATGCCTCATTTAGCTGCAATTCACCGACAATAGGCAACAATTTATTGCAGTTGCAAGCCGAGCCGAACAAAGGGCGACAACTGTTTGCATTTCATAAGTATTTATTAGATAAGTGACCCCCCACCCGCTCCACCGCCCTGCCGCTCCCACTCGCTGACCCTGTCTCTGTCTCTGGCATTTAATGGAATTGCCAGAGACGATGATGTCAGTTAAGAGTGCTGCAGTTCGACAAGTTCCTGAAATTGGCCCAGTTGATAGATGCAAAAAATGCGACGATGATGCGATCGCACAGTTCTTGCTTTACAGAACTACCATTATCATTATCATTATGATTATGATGATTATTATCGAGATAGAGATTTTGTTAATGCGCATTTATTAATTACTTGGCTTTAACTTAATTGATGTGCAAATTAATTCTTCACTCGCTTGGCCTCCAACCACAGCGACGATGTAGTATTTCCTGAGCTGATCTCATAAATAACTATATAAATAAATATATATATGTATGCATATATATATATATATTGATTGCCGAGACTATTTTTAATTGCAGTTATCTGGCTGCAACAGTCGACTATAAATAGCCACACTTTCCACTCATTTTTTTGTTGTTTTGTTTTGGTTTTGGTGGGGGCCAACTTGATGCCTACTAAATAAGCCGGTAGTTAAGCAGTTCGCACGAATTGTAACGGTTCTCAAGTGCGTTGCCAGCAACAGCAGCAGCAGCAGCAACAACAACAGTTATAGCTGCCACAGCGACAACTTGGCATCCACTGTCCCATGGTTTAGGCCGCCTTTTGGCTGCTTGGCCAACTCGATCGTTGTCGATTGTTGTTGCTGTTGCTGTTGCTGCCAAGCTGAGTGATTGCTAAGCTCTGGCTCTGGCTCTGGCTCTGGCTCTGGCTCTGGGTCTGACTCTGGCTGTTGCTGTTGCTGTTGCTGTTGCTGTTGCTGGTATTGGCAAAGCTGTTAAACGGCTATGAAAACTAAATGGCACCACCGCTAGCAGCACCATCTCCGCCCGCATCGGCACATAAACAAACCACAAGAGTGGTGTAAAATTGCGTTCCAGTTGCCTGCTGAACTACTCTGAGCCACATGCCCCTGCCTTTGCTGTGCATGTTGTTGCTGTGGCGCATCAGCACAACAACAACAGCAGCAGCAACTTTTTTCTCTTGTTATTTCTTTTTTTTGTTTCATTTGAGCTCGACTGTTTTGCATTTTTTTCAATTTTTACGACACGACAGAGGCCCAAAAACTGGTTGATACACTATTTAGCCGTAGTTCCAACTCTCTAAACATATATGTATATATCTATATATTAACATGTTGGCAGCAGCACATGGAACAGTCCACGTGCGTAGGCAACGTTGGCAAACCAGATTCGTTAGCTTCGGCTCGATTGTATAATTCTTTTGGCCAGACATTGACATACTCTGTGTGGCCTGCTGAATGCATAATAAGCCACTTCTAATGGCCACTCGACTGTGTAGCCAAGCGACTGCCACTTGCTGCTAATTGGACTACTTTGATCATCAGCTGCGCTCGCAAATGAGTAATTGAATGCGCAGCTCTCCACATACGGCACACACTCGCACACACGCACACACGCACACACGCACATGCACACATATACATATATGAATATGAATTGAAATTGTGCTGGATGCTAGCCTCTGTGGCTATGGGTTTGGCTATGGCTATGGCCGGTGCTTGCCTGATGCACTCGAATTGTGAACGTCTTAGCCAGCGATGAGATCACTAATGATGCAATGCCTGCAGCAGGCCAACACAATTGGGCAATGAATGGGCAGCGTTTCCAAAAATACATTTCTGCTGCACTTTCCAAGCCCACTCTAGCCCGCCACCACCAGCCAGCACCACCAAAAGCAAAAAGAAAACAAAAACAAAATTGAAAACAGATGACTTATTGTTTGGACAGCTGCAAAAGCAAACCCGAATCCTACTCCAAGTGCCCGACTGGAGCATCACATCTTGTTTCTCCTTGTCAGCGTGAGCATGGCGATGCTGGAATACCCTTCGCTGCGATATATCAAATAGTGCAGATAGCGGATAGAACTGACTTGTTGATGCTCTTCAACAACTTCTACAGCTTGTGGCTTCAGCCGAGGCATTGACCAAATCATAGGACTCTTTGCTAGAGTATGATACTAATAATTAGCTAAAGCGTTAGCTTAGCTCAACTTACTGCTTTAAGTGAGTTGATTTGTGAGTTTTGTTTTTATTTTCTTACTTTGAGTATGTTAGACTTTTTAGTTGCTTTTAAGCTTGTCATAGGTCGTTGAGCTTTTTTTTATAAATAATATTTTTATTATTAAATATTATAAAGTTGAAACAATCAATGCTTACCTTTGCCACAAAACGATTGCTGCAAGAGAGAAGAAGAGTTTTATATGAGAATTATGCAGGTTAAATGTTAAAGCGCGCACACAGTGAGAGAGTGAGAGGGAGAGAGTGTGAGAGAGACGCACACACTCTGATGATGTTGATAGGCAGTGAAATGCACAGGAATAGCTCGACATATGGGGAATGAGGCGGCGATTGCATGTGGCGTTCCGCGGACACCATAAAAAATTGGCAAATGAATAGCGGGACATATACACGTGCACACATGGACACACACACACACGGGCACACACCTATGCGCATGTGTGCTGTTGTTGTTTTGAAGGATGCCGAATGGGATTGACTCATTGAATTGAATTGAATACGTGCGAGCACGAAACAGAAAGCACAGTTACGTGTCCTGTTCGTGTTGTTGTTGCTGGTTTGCTGCTGTAATGTATTAGCAGGATGTCAATGTGTGCGGCCTCGCATTATGCATGTGTGTGTGTGTGTGTACAAACAAAATCATAGATAGGACCCTAAATCCTGTCGCTTCCCAAATGGAATTGCACGCGTAAAAGGCATCAAATGTTGTCCGAAAAAGCAAAGGACATCAAATAGAAAACACCAGAAAAATACAAAAAAAAAAAGAAAACAAAAACAAGACAAAAAACAAACTAAAACCGAAACCGAAACCGAAACCGAAACTGAAACTGAAGAAAGCAAACAAAAATTGAACGAATTGAAGTGTTGTGAGAGGTCCATTGCCGGATCCTTTTGGCTGTGGCCCCAAATTGACATCCGTTGCTGATTTTTAATTAAAAATTTGCGACGTGTGAAGTTGATTTCAATTTGGCGGGCCTAGCTGACAGCTGCATGCATAGACACAGGACGCAGAGACGTGACACACATGTGTCTGCCAGAGACTCGTGTCTGACACATATGATAACTAGCCTAAGCCAGGCAGGCGGACAGCTTCGCTGAGTTCTTGAATCAATTAACAAACTGCAACTGAAAGGAACACCAGAAATGCCGCTCAGTTTCAAACTAACTTCATGAGCATGATATGGCCAATGCATGTAGTTAACATTCATCTGCAACTGAAAGTATTCGTATATTATAATATAATGCAATATATATACAGTGTAATATTAAGCTTGAACCTCGAAAACCGCATTTGCATTCAGCTCTGAGCTGTGGGTGCTTCAAATGTTAAGCTAATTGAGCTATGAGCCATGCCAGTTGCTGCGGGTGTCAAAGTCATTGTCTTACATAATACCGTAATGACATTAACCTTATCAAGTGCTTATTTAATATATGTGCACACACACACATGTGTTTGAGTGTGTGTGTGTGTGTCAAGAGGTTCTTGACGTTCACACGTGCATGCGACACGCATTGCCCGAAAAGATGAGACGAGGCAGCGGGCGAGGGCATGGACTAGGTGGCCAGTGGCCAGTGGCCAGTTTTATGACCGATACGCCGAGCTAGGCCCACTAAAAAGCTATTAACAAGTAATAATGACAACAACAACAACAGCAACGGCCATAAACTTGAGTGCAACAGTTAGAGCACTGGGAAAAAGTCGCGGTTGCAATGTGCCACACTTGAACTCATAAATTCTAAGAGCCCGCAGATAACCTACATATATGTCTATAGTCTCTGCCGCAGTGTGTGTGCGTGTATCTTTATAAATAAACATTGTGCGTGCTTGTCCCACAACGTATCTGTCTGCCTTTGTGTGTGCGTGTGTGTGCTTAAGCAAAGTGCAACATCAACAATGACTGCTGTGGCAGCAACAAGTTGATGCAGTTGTTGTTGCTGTCGCCGCCGTCCCTGCTGCTGTTATTATTATTATTGTTGCCGTTGATAATGACAACAGAGATGACTGATGAGAGATATGCATTTGTCTGTGTCGATGTGTGTGTGTGTTTGTGTGTGTGCCACCGTCGATATACCCATTAAAACATTAAAGCGCTGCCCAAGTTCACAATCTTTGTGTGTGACGACTACCGCCGACGCCAGCGCAAAGCGCACAGTGGTGCAAATGTTGTTAAAACTTAAGCAGAAAACAATTTCAAAATAAATAATATTGCTTAAGCTAATTCATCTAATATATTTTAATTTTATTATTATTATTTAAAATATATATTCAAAATATATATCAAAATGAATTCTTTATTCATGGACGAGTTTCAGCGCTGAAGTCTGTTCCCTTTAGGAGTCAATAATATTGCGACTCTCTGATTCATTATAGTAAAAATATCAAATTGAAAATGAGTTAATTAAGAATCTGAATATGCACTTAGATGGCCTAAGCTGGCAGCAGCTGATGAATTTTGGCAGCGACTTTTGCCTAATTTACCAAGTCAAGTGAAACAAGTTTTCAAATGTTCTAAAATATTTTCTGTTTTTATTTTTATTAATTTTTTGTAACAATTCTTATAAATATTTAAAATGTAACAAAATCATTTTTCTTATGATTTATTGTTGTTGGTTTCATTTTGGCTTTGAATTGTTCGGAAACTTCTTGAATTGATGCCATTGTGGCATGCTCCGTGTGCGGCCGAGGCACATACAATTGAAAACCGGTATTGTTCCACATGCCACAAAAGATGCGGCTGGGCAAAAACTCAAAGAGTAGAACAGCTGCTGCTGCTGCTGCTGCTGCTGCTGGTGGCACAGAAAGCGCATTAGCTGCTGTGAGGCAGGGAAACTGAAGGCAGCTAAGCTTTACCTGTGGGGCATTGCCAGCACATTTGGCCAGTCATACTAATCCCTACTCTTCTCTGTGTTTCCGTTTCAGTTTCGATTGCAGAGATAAGCGGCACTAGGATCGTGGGATTGGTAACGCTGCAACAGTGGAGCTGGAGGATTGCCGCCATGGCATCGTCGTCGAGAGGCATGCGGCCGGCAAATGGCTGCTGGATGCTGTTGCTGGCGCATGGCTTACTGGCGCTGACCGCGCTGCACATGCACAGCCTAATTCCGGTCGGGGTTGAGGCGCTGCCAATTACCTCGCGGCCCATCGAGGGCAATGCACAGAAGGATGCGTGGGAGGCGTGGCTGCGCCTGCCGTTCGAACAGAAATCGCTCGAGAAGCAGAAGAAGGTAATGCCCAAGTCCATATTCGCTCTGCCCTTCCGTCACTGTCCGCCGGGGCATAAGCTGTACAACGAGCGCTGCATATCGCAGACCAACATTGATCCCACCGATTTGGTGGCACAGGAGCTGCAGGAGCAGCTGGGCGACGGCAGTGGCCCGACTGCATTCACCGACTACGACTACAGCGACAATGAAAGCGATGAGCTGATCTACGAGTTGCCATTGGGGCCGCTCATACAGTTGCCCACGTTGCCCACGAGTGCGACGGGTGCCGAGGATCAGGCGCTGCCCAGCGAGGATGCGCCACTCAAGTTCAATATATTCGAAAAGAAGTTTCCCACGGCATCAGAGCCCGATGTTGCCAATGCAACGACGGCAACATCGCCATCGATTGCAATGCAAACGGCAACGGCAACGGCAACGGCAACGGCAACGGCAACGGCAACGGCGACGGCAACAACCACGCCAACACCCACAATTGCAACGATGCGCGAAAACGCCCTCAAGGCGCAGCAGCAGCCGAATAATCGCATTGCTGAGAGCGCACAAGATCTGCAGGCTGATTCGAGCAATGCTCTGCCAAGCACAACAAGCCTCAGCACATCGAGCAGCAGCGGCAGCAGCATTGGCTCCTTCAGTGACATTGGCCACATCGATGCCATTGTCGTGCCAGCGGGCGCGTCGCTGGGCGCGGAGCCCACGGTTCAGTTGGTGACAAGTTCGATGCGCGCTGAGCCCGAAGCAAATGCCGATTCGAAGCCCAATGCGGATGCAGTGCCCAATGCGGGGGCGAAGTTGCAGTCAGATGCAGCGACCGCTGCCGCTGCCGATTCCGATGCCGATGCCGATGCTGTGGCTGTGGCCGAGACTGAGACTGACGCAGAGATCGAAACGGACTTGGAGCAGTTGCTCAAGGTCGACGCCTTTCTGCCGGCCTATGGCAGCAGCGTGGATATGATGCCGCCGTTCAGTCATCGTCGCGTCTCGCCGCTGCTCAGCGCCGACCTGGACGCTGACGATTCAGCTACGGATATTGTGCCTACGACAGCGGAGCGCGACGCTGATACAACAACAGCAACATCAGCAACTGCCTCGTTGGCTACGCCCACAACACCAACATTGTCAGCAACCCGGGCACAAGTTACAAGCAAAGAACAAGAGCTAGATGTGCCTGTGTTGAAAAAATCGAAAGTGCAACCGGTTCAGTTAAGCTCGAGCACAACAACGACAGCAGCAACAACGACAACAACAACAGCAGCTACAGCTGCAACAGCAACAACAACAGCGGCTACAGCAACAGCTACAACAATATCATTGACATCAACAACACCAACAAGAGCAGCAGCAGAATCATCATCATCATCGGCAGCAGCAGCAGTGACAACAACAACAGCTGCAACAGTCGCTACTGAAACCGAAGTTGCTGCCATACATCAAGATGCCAATGGCAATGCTCGAGATGATGACCGGTTTTATTATCAGCATTTTAACAGAAATGTTGCTGCCAGTGGCAGCAGCAGCAGCAGCAGCAGCGGCGGCAGCAGCAGCAGCGGCAGCAATGCTGACGGCGACTTGGATGTGCTGAACGATATGGCATCCAGTGACAATTTAATGACAAATACAATCGGTGGCCAGGGTGACAGTGAGAGGGCGGCAAGTGAAATTAATTTTGAACAAGAATTGCGCATTATAAACGAACTGGTTAAGGACAAGCGACGATTATCGCAGCTGCGACAACAGCAACATGAGCAGCAGTCAACGACAACGACAACAGCAGCAACGATCATTGAAAGCAGCTCGGATGCGTCTAGCACTCCGACAGCAGAAACAACAAAGCTTTGGTCTAGCCTCATGCCAATGATGGGCCAGACGTCTACAGAAGCAACAACAACGCCGGCAACAGCAGAAACAGCGACAACAGCAGCAGCAAAAGCAACAACAGTAACAGCAGCAACAGAACAAACGGCAGAGACAATTGCAACAACAGTAATACCAGGTAATGTTGTTGCTGATAGCTCAATAGCAACAACAGCAACAGCAGCAACAGCAACAGTTGCTGACACCACAAGAAGCACACAACAATTAAGTATTAATACAAATCGTAGCAATAGAAATAGTAAAATAATTAGAGTAGACAGTCCAGGCGTGAGTCCACAGCCAATATCAACAACAGCAGCAACAACAGCCACAGCTGCAACAGTTGCAACAACAGCAACATCAGCAACACCGAATGATGACAATTATGCGCCTTTCTGGTGGTTGCCGAACATAGGCTGGCGCGTCGACCGCCAGGTGGATGAGAAAGGCGAGGATCGTTCTCTATTGCTGCGTATCTTCAGGACATTTCGTGCCAGCGATAGCAGCACAGCAGCCACAATAACGTCGCGTCGCTAATGTGGATCAGTTTCCCTGGCGCTTTTTCAATGCCTGCGCGCTGCTCTTAGCATCTCTCGCCGATGTGGAGAGTCGCTGGAGTCCGCTGGTCGGTTGGAATTGCTGCCGTGTCGTCTGACGGCGCCGCTGGCAACAACGTTTCAATTGTGTGTTGAAGTCTCTGCTTGTCCAGTTGCAACAGCGTCTAACTACCCTATCCACACATACACTACTTAGCTCTCAGTCTATAAATATTTAATAATTTTAATTGTTTCCAAAATTTACATATATTCATACATACATACATACATACATACATACATGCATATATATATATATATATATTTGTATTAACTTTTTGTATCTGTTTATCTATTTGTACATATTACGTAACGTCAACAAATTTCGTTTATGATTTCATATATATATATATATATATATATATATAGATATATATATATATATATATATATCTTTTTTTTTTTTCGTTCTCAACAGTTCTTAGATATTTTTTTTTGTTATTTACCTTGCTGCCTTTTAAGTTGTTGATTTAATTTTAACACGATATATGTGTGTATATATATATATATGTATATGCATTCCGATGTGTATACATATATCAATTTTTACAATAGTTTTATTATTGTGCTTCTGTGGGGCAGGACACGTGCATTGCCACCTGTTGCTGTTGCATGCCTTAGCAATATTTAATTGTGATTATTTAAAGTTAAAGCTAGTTTTTTAGCACATACACACACACAATTATTATTGATATTATATTCATATATATATATATATATATATATATATATATATATATATAATTGTAAATTAAGTCCTTCTGGCAAATTATAGAGCTTATCCCCACCCCTATCCGTACCTTTGTAATATTATTAATATAATTATTATTGTAATTCCTTTCCATATATTATTTTTTATGTGAAGCCTCGTTGTAGTTGTCTCTGTGTATATACCCCACGTGGAAAGCCATTAATATGCGCTGCTTAATTTTAAACATTGTAAATTGCTGCTGCATTTGAATTTAAATTAAGCTCAACGAAAACAAAAACAAAAATGAAAGAAAAAATGCGTTGCTTTTTAAATGCTGCTAAATGAAACATTTTCAAAGATATACGAGTATATTTATATATTAGAATTATAATTTTTTTTTTAACATTTAAGCGTATTATTTATGTTATCTAAAACAAAGAAAAAAACGAAAAAAAAAAACGAAAAACAAATAACAAAATATTATTGTAAAGTAAATGTAATGCATGTACATAGATATATATTTTTTTTCTGTTGGTGTCTAAAACAAACAAAAAGAGAAACATAAATATAAAAAATATCGAAACAAAACAAAAACTAATTTACGCAATGTTTTTAACTATAAATTGGCTTAGTTGATGGACATAGCTTGGACAGAGAACGCGTCCGATCGATAAGGCAAAGTAAAATATATAATGAAGGGCGCGAGAGCATCAGACATGAGAATAAAAATATAGTGACTGCTTAATACTCGCTCACAGATGTGTTTCACCTTGCCTTATGCTGTCTACTCTGAGATGGCTTTTAGCTGAAGCTTTCACAAGTCATCCATAAGTCAAACATCGAGTCTCTATCAGAAGAATTTACAGCAAGCTAATATACTCCTTGTGATTTGAACGAGTATTAAACAAAATGTCTATCATGAGCCTTAAGCAGTGAGTCGGAGCCGGAGCTAAGTTTGACACTTTTGGCACTTAACTTCCCAAGACAGGGTGACTACTCGAGACGTGGTACCTTGTGCATATGATGCATTAAAAGCCGGTCACAGTGGTTCGAAAACATAGAGCAACAGCCGAGACGAGCTGGGCTTACTAAAGGCAAACACTGCGAATACGAATGCGGATGCGGATGCGGATGCGAATGCGAATGCGAATGTTAACGACAGCTGGTGGCGATGAGAAGCATTAGAATTACCAAGCGATAGAAACAAAATCAGGGCCAGGAAGCTGGCGCCCAAAGGGATGCACAGGCAGCAAACAAACCTATTCAAACACACACACACACACGGGCACACACACACTCACGAACATAATATGCTAAAATATCTGTCACACTCGCATGCAGCCGGCGTAGGTGTCGATGTTGTTGTTGCTGCGGCGGCTGCTGCTGTTGTTGGTGTGTTTGACTCGTGTAGCAAATGCCATTAGGAAAATTTAACTTTTTTCCAAAAAAAAAAAAAAACAAAAAAAAAATTCTTTGGCAAACATATGCAGACGGCATGTTAACATGGCGAATAAAATACAAACGAAAAAGTCGAGAGCGAGGGTGCGAGTGCGAGCGATAGAGGCAGCGCTGGAGAAATTGGCAGAGCTGTGAAAATGCGTGTTTACCTAACGATTGCATTAGGCGCTGATTGCAGCAGCTGAGTTTGTTTGTGCATGCGACTATGAGTGTGGCCCAAACGCATTGCTTTTCGGCTGCCATTCGTCAGTCTGCTGCAGCGCCACCTAACGGCGGGTAGCGGCCACAGCGCCGCTGCTTTCACGCTGCATACCTTAAGGCACTTTCACATTCGATTGCATAAAAGTTCAAAATAAACCCAGCCACAATTTGCATTTCGCATATCGAACGATACAATATTTGTCATACAAATCGAACAAAAATGAAACAAAAAATACTATATATATATAAAAAAAATATATATATAAAATATATATATAAATAAAATATTTCAATTACATAAGAAAATTTGTATTTGTATTTGTGCCGGACTTCGATTGGGCGTTGTAGTATGGTGGTGCGTTGTCATGGGGGTCTCGGCATGGGTTTTATGTTTGTAAGCCAAATGGCAATAGTTGCCAGAAGGAAATTGTTGTTTATTTAACTATTAAGCTAAAATGCACACTGAAAGCTGGACGATAAAACGACGCACTTAAACGTTTCTGCATGCATGTGTGTGTGTGTGCGTGTGTGTGTGTGTGGGTATGTGTGTGTGCTTAAAATATAAATGAAACACCGCCTAATGCTATGCAATACAAAGTCTCAATGTGCTGTGCAGTATTTTAGTTTTCAATGGCTGAGCTTTTATGCAAAGTAAACACACACACGCACATAATTCAACTGTGTGTGTGTGTGTGTGTGTGTTTGTATTTGTGTTTGCCAGCTGAAGCATTAGCTATTGTCTGCCTGTCAAATCTGCCCAGAGAGAGTGGGGGCGTGGCTTGTTGGCAGCCTGGTTGCTGCTGGGGTTACGTTGCACAGCTGAAGGGAAGCTTCACAATCTGCTCAATGAATCTCAATAAGTTTGTCATGGTGTGCGTGTGTGTGTTTGTGTGAGTGATGCTTAAGCTTGTTTGCACTTGTGTGCGTGTGCTAAATCAAGCGGTAATTGGGTCTGCTTGCCGTCGCTACCTCTGCTACTGCTCTCGTTGTTTATATAATTGAAACTAACACAAATAAAGTGCAAAAGCTTTCTGATTATGGGGCTTTGCGCCTGCCACTAAATGAGCGTGGCTAAAAGCCCAGTCAAATGCTGTCCCGTTACAATTGCCGCTGCCACAGACTCACCAGCCACTTACATTGCTTCTGAGGATTGTGTTGCTGCTGTTGCTGATGTAGCTAGGGCAGCGGCAACATACACTCCAAATCGCTTCTCTTAGTATCGACGAGTACAGTGATTCCAAAGCATTTAGCATGAATCGAATTTTGAATTTGAATGGATTGTTCAAAGCTTAAAAGTCTGAAGAATGCTTTTTGCTGTGCAATTAATTAGCATATTTCAGAATCCTAATTAAAGTAACTCAATCAAAATATATTTTAAGAATTTTCAAGCTTATGATATTTACTGAAGAAAAACTCACACAAAAATGGCATTCATTCAAATTGTTGGCGTCTATCACACACTGTGCAGCGCATAAAATTCAAGGTGCCTCGACACAAATGTGTGTGAGTGCTTGATTAGTGCTTGAGTGTGCGTGCGTGCGTGTGCGTGTGTGTGTTTGCTGTTGTTTAAGCTGCTGTTAACTTAAGTATAACAATGATAAGGATAACGTTAGACGATTGCGATTTTGTTGGCATTTAAGCTGCAAAACGAGCTCAGCAAACTGCCAACAAACACACACGCACACATATGCGTGTTTGCACCTTATTTATTTGGCACTTTCATTGCTGCCACACAGACAACAGACAGACATAAAGTTGGCCACTTACTCAAACAATTGTGTTAAGTAATTGGAATGGTTGGGATTTGCTGTTTGAGCAAAAGTTTCGAGCTGTTGTTTTTGCTGCTGCTGTTGCACTTTATATAATGCCACAAGCTCGGTAGATTCGCCAGATATAATTGTATGCGTATCTGCATCTATAAGCAGCTATCTCATGAGCCTATCCGAAGCAGATTTACCCGGCACTCGGTTCATTAGTTTGCCATATGCCCGAGGCTCTGTTGTTGTTGCTGCTCAATGAAAAGGCTTAAATGCTCATTTGACGCAATTCATTCGGCTGTATTTACGCACCCACAAACACACACACAGACAGACACAAGCGCGTAGTGGAACTCAATTAATGGCAATAAATGCAAATTACATTTAAATGCGGCGCATAATTTTGCATTTGGCTGCCTTTTCCTGTAGCTGTGCGGTTGGCATTTTAGTTATTTACGAGCCATCACTTCCTAACCACCCCCCTCAACCCCACTCAGTCCTCCTCTTTGCAGCATCAAGCGTCGCCCGCACCTTGCCCACTAAGCTACTCTGCTAAAATATGCATGGCTAAATGTTGCATGATTTTAGCTCCAGCTGTTCGTCAATTTGTAAGCCGAATTGTAATGAAATTAGTTCACATCAGCTTGCGGCTAAGCAGCTATCATTGTAAATTCTTTAATTATGGCTTAAAGTTGTAGTGAAACTTTCGAAATTGCTATGTTTATTACGAATGGAAACTCTTTCCCTGGAGATAATGATAATGATAATGATAATGATAATGATAATGATAATGATAATGATATAATGATAATGATAATGATAATGATAATGATAATGATAATGATAATGATAATGATAATGATAATGATAATGATAATGATAATGATAATGATAATGATAATGATAATGATAATGATAATGATAATGATAATGATAATGATAATGATAATGATAATGATAATGATAATGATAATGATAATGATAATGATAATGATAATGATAATGATAATGATAATGATAATGATAATGATAATGATAATGATAATGATAATGATAATGATAATGATAATGATAATGATAATGATAATGATAATGATAATGATAATGATAATGATAATGATAATGATAATGATAATGATACTGCTCCTGCTCCTGCTCCTGCTCCTGCTCCTGCTCCTGCTCCTGCCTCCTGCTCCTGCTCCTGCTCCTGCTCCTGCCCTGCTCCTGCTCCTCTCTGCTCCTGCTCTGCTCCTCCTCCTGCTCCTGCTCCTGCTCCTGCTCCTGCTCCTGCTCCTGCTCCTGCTCCTGCTCCTGCTCATGATAATGATAATGATAATGATAATGATAATGACAATGATAATGATAATGACAATAGAGAACACCAGCAATGAGTCCTAAATATAAACAGCAATACTAATGCCAATAACCAATGATCCCTCTTCATTATGCATTCACTCTCATTAAAGTCCTTAAGTCCTTCATCTCTCGCCTTCATCGCTTGCCGTCACATTGTGTGGCTGCAATGAAAAACTTTTTTTAACCCACACGTGTAATTGACGTTGGCATCTCAGTGGGGGCTGCGAACAGGCAA
Organism: Drosophila hydei; assembly: GCF_003285905.1. Taxonomy (NCBI): domain Eukaryota; kingdom Metazoa; phylum Arthropoda; class Insecta; order Diptera; family Drosophilidae; genus Drosophila; species Drosophila hydei. Next base: position 2,796,848 of record NW_022045685.1, on the reverse strand, counting down.
CGAAAGTGGCGCGTTATTACAATGAAGCTGGCTTTTACCACTCAGTGGAGACCTTGATTAAGCGCATCGAGCTGCTGCTCAGCTTAAGCCAATCAGCTGGCCAACGAGCTGTTGCCATGTGTTTTGTGTAATTTGAAAACGAAACCTGCAATCGCCATCGCAATCGCCATCGCAATCGCAATCACAATCTCATAATGCGCCGTATTCATTCATTGTCATTGTCATCGGCGTTGTCATTGCCGTTTTTCGTTGTCCCAGCTCGCTGGCCGGTCGCTCGTTTGCCATTGTCTGTGGTCCGCTGTCCGGACACTTGTCATAAATAAGCTGTGCAGCTTGAAGCTCTCTCTTAGCTCTCAACTCGTGCCGCTCGGTGCTCGGTTCTCAGCTGCCCTCTGCTCAGGGCTCGCATTGAATGACTGAATTCAATTTAACGAGAAATTGCAACAATCAACGCTGCTCAGTGCGTCCTGCGTCCTGTGTGTCCTGCGTCTAGCGGCACGCTCTTTTTTTCAGATTTTCCTCTTTTTTGATGGAGTCTTGAAATACCCTTCTTTAACATTTGGTCATAGAACATTCTCTGTCCTAAGTTTAGTTTAACTGGGGTTATTTTATATAGAAGTTAATTTATTTAAATAGGTCTTATGTCCTGGCAACAGAATGAGTTTAGAGTAAAATTCTATTCAACTGAATTTATTTTTTTTTGGTTTTTTTTTTATTAATAAAGATAAAATATAAAAATTTTTTTATAAAGGGTATTTGCTGTTCGGCTTGAATTTAAATTTACTGTTTGTATCAGCTTTGTTTGCTTTTTTTTGTTATTTTTTCATTCGTTTTTTTCGGTTTGTGCCGCCCACATTTTGCGGACAGCCAAAAAACGAACAGCTGAAGCAGACCAGACAATGGGCTGATCGGCTTGATGGTTGGATGGCTGGCTGGCCGGCTGGCTGGCTAGCTGGCTGGCAGGCTGACTGGAAAGGATTTCGAGGTGACCAAAAGGCAGCAACAGGAGTCGCAATAACAACGCTCCATACTGTTGTTGGCGGCGACAGCACAGGAAACGCGAGGCATGCCACCAAAGGGCGGCAGCACCGCAAAAGGAACAAAATAAAATGTTGGCCAACGGCAGCGACTGGCGCAAAAAGTTGCACAGCGTATGCCAACAATGTAATTTTGACGCTTGATCTCGGTAAAGCACACACACACACACACACAGATGCACACACACACCCGCCGCAACTGCCAAATGGCAGATGGAAAAGGGCGTGGCAAAAAAAAAAAACAAAAAAAAAACAAACAAATACCGCTGGATAATGGACACCGATGAATGCAGCACAAAAAATGCCACATATGTGTGTGTGTGTGTGTGTGTATGTGTGTGTGGGTGTGCTTACAGGACAATGGTTGCATTGAGCCGATGCTGTTATTGTTGTTGCTGTTGCAACTGCTGCTCGTTTTGAGTGCGTTTTTTGCGCGATTTTGGTTCACATGCGTTTTCTTTACACAGGAGCCACCGACTGTTCGCTTCCGCTGCACCGCTTGCACCCGCCTCTGCAATGTGTGTGTGTGTGTGTGCGTGTGTTATTACTGCCAAACCGCAGACGTCGCAGCCAAACGGTCTCATAATATTTCATGGCTGCATGCAGTTTGTTGACATTCCGTTTGCTGCTTCCTTTGCTGCTGGCCACCGTCTTGATTATGCGGCAACAGGACACGTGCAACTTGGCACCTTGTCAAACAGGATGCAGCCAGCGCAGCAACACCAGCAGCAACATCCGCATCTGCGCCGCCCAGCAGCACAAACAATTCGATTAAGAGCCAGCCATGCTTATGGGGCACTAATGAGAGCTCTCTAAAAATATACCTTAATGGTCTGCCCTCAGTGCATGGGTGCTTGAGCGTGGTTCCAGACCTGCATATAACCCATCTGATTGTCAACAGAAATACTTCCCTACTTAGATGGAAATGCAAGTCAAATAAATAACAAAATCAAATGATTATTGACGAGTATTAATTGACAGCTATAAGTGTCTATATGTGTGTGTGTCTGTATGTGTGTTTGTATTGCTGTGGGCATATCTGTGTATGTTCCCAGCTCAAGCTTAATTTGGCTGGGCTGCAAGGCAAGGGAGGCGTTATTAGGGTTATATTAAATAAGATTGGGATTAAAGCAAATATTTACTTTTCATTTAATAAATTGAATTGTTTAATGTGGCATTTTTAGCGATTACTTGGCAGCTTAACTTTTCTTTCTCCAACTATAAAAACTATATTTATTTATCGGCTTAGGTGCCAAGCAAACTAGTTTAGCTCTGACAGCTACGGAGAGTCAAAAAATCAATATATTTCATATCAGGCACTGTCTTCGTTTGCCTCTGGCTCCGAGATAACCATAAACAAATCCGTTTGCTTGGGCGCTCAAGCTTATCCATTCATTTAGTTAATATTTCGCACAAAATTCAAGTCATATATGAATATGAATGCCTCCGTTTGCGTCATGGTGACGGTGCCCACTGCTCACCAGGAGCGGGGTCAACTGAGTCTCGACAGCAAGTATTTCCCCTCCTGCAACTCCGGCTTTGCGAGCTCTGCCAGCTGCAGCTGCCCGTGGCATAGCTGGAGCACGAACAACTGCGCAGAGTGCAAGAGTTCCAGGCCGCAGAACTTTCGATCGCTGCAGTTGAAAGACCTGCCACGAACGGCACCGCTGGAGACGGTGCTGCGCCAGATAGCTGCCCAGCTGCGGCTGGAGCATGTGTTCTGGTCCCACGATGTGGCCGGCAGGCAGCTGCAGGCGCGCTTCGACCTGTTGCAGGACGAGCGCTACGAGTGTCTGCTCTATACGCTGCAGGATTGGGGCATTGGCGAGCGGCCGGGCACCCATGTGACGGCCATCAATTGCCTGGATACGCGCGTGAAATTCAGCTCGGCGCCCCGACTCAGCTGCGAATCAAGTGAAGCGGCTGCAGCGGGCGTGGCGAGTGGCGAAGCTGCTGATGCCGAAGGCGCTACTGGAACCCATGAGGGACAGCGTGTGGGCTGGCAGAGTTTCATGGACTCGGTACGTTGCCGCCTGAACGTGAATCAGGTGGTGCGTGTGGTGCGACACGATGCCACCATTAACTTTGACTTTGTGGTGCTACTGATGGCTGCCGCTTTGCTCTCGTGCGTCGGCCTGGTGGAGAATAGCTTTCTGTTCCTCTCCAGCAGCATGCTCATCTCGCCGCTAATGGGCCCGATCATAGCTGCCATATTCGGCTCGGTGATTGGCGATCGCGGTCTGCGCTGGCTAGGCATCAAGAACGAGCTGATCGGCATTGGCATTTCGGTGGTGACGGGCTTCATCTTTGGCAGCGCCATCTGTTTGTGCGGCCTGGCCCGTTTCTTTGTGCTCTCCTCCGGCTTCACCGAGGAGATCCTGTCGCGCTGCGACACGCACTCCCTGGCCATTGGCCTCTGCACGGCGCTGGTTTCTGGAGCGGCGGCGGCGCTTGGAGTACTGGGTGGCAATACAGGTTCACTGGTGGGCGTGGCCATATCCGCCTCTCTGCTGCCGCCAGCGGTCAACGCCGGCCTGCTGTGGGCGATCGCCCTATGCGCCCGCGTCCTGAACATTGACCATGAGCTGCTGCAGAGCCTGTCCAAGCATCGCGACTACTCGCAGCATCTGCACATCGAGCTCTTCGTGTGCGCCACGGTCAGCATGGCCCTCACACTGGTCAATGTGTTCTGTGTCTGGCTGATGGGCGTGGTTGTGCTGCGCATCAAGGAGGTGGCGCCAGCGGTGCAGCGAGATCAGCAATTCTGGCGCCATGACGTGCGACTGGCACGCGAGGTGGCGCTGCATGATCCCGAGCTGCACAGCGCCATCGATCGCTTGGATCTGGACGAGCGCAGGCAGGTCAATCTGGACGCACCACACTATCAGCACACCTGGTCGCCGGGCACCGTACGGCCGTGTATACGGCCGGAGGCACCTGTCAGCCAGGCCAAGGAGAACAGCCGCAACTATCATACGGTGCACGGCTTCCAAAACTTTTGCATAACGCTGCACAATCTGAACTCAGAGATGCCCAGGCAAGCCTCGCCCCCACTGCCCAGATTCTTAGACGTATTCACTCCACTGGATGCGGCCGAACGCAGCTCAGGTCCCGTTTCCATGGTCACGCCGCCGCCGCCGACAGACGCGCTGCCCACGCTGGCAGCTGGCAGCGGCATCGCCAACTATCGCAGTCTGCCCGATTTGCGTATTAGCTGCACTGCAAACGATGGGCAACGCTCACTGGAGCTATCAGATCCGGAGCCACAAACCAAGGCGAGGATGTCGCGTTGCGTGCACTGGAGCGTGGAGCGCAGGTTACAGCCACTGAACGAAGGCCCAGAACTCAGTATGCTGCCCGGCAGCAGCGTGGACTCGCAGCGCTACTCCAGCCAGGTTCTGGGACCTCTGGCGCCCGATCGCCGGTTGCGTTTGCTGGCCAAGCGTCGGCGAGAGGACACCGAGGATAGCGAGTACAAGCACGAGTTCAACGTGTAGACCGCAGCTTCAATACGCACTCAATCGCAATCGCAATCGCCCATGGCCAAGTCGGATTGTATGTATATCGGGGCAGCTGAGTACCTCAATCTGTCTGTGTGTGTGTGTGTGGGTGTGGGTGTGTGTGTACTCTGTGTGTCTGTGTGCTCGGCATTCGCTTCACTTTACTTGGCCAATAGAAAAGCCTGCGAACAGCAACGCAAACATTGAACACCGAACTTCTCTTTCATTTTGTCGCGCTGCTTTGGCTCCTGCTTTGCTTTGATTACTTCGCGTTGTCCTTGTTTGCCCAGCACTTTGCACCGCCAGCTGCGGGCCGTCGCACTTTCCCTGGACAGCGCACAAACTTGCCCCTCCCTTGACTTTGGCGGCGGCGGCACAACAAACATTTTGTTGGCTTTCAATTTGCAGGCTCCGCTCAGTGTTTCGTCTGCATTCTCGTTGCCCCCGCGTGTGTATCAATAAGTCACAACGTGAGCTCTTGTTTTAAAGCACATTGACTTGCTTTGTTCCTCAAAGGCTTAGCCCCCCACAAGTTAAGCTCATAAGTTGAGTCTGTGCTCTGCTGCGGAGTTGATAGCCATCCAATTGTTCTCATTGTTGCTTAGGCATCGCATAGATTGAACAATGCTCCAAGCTTAGCGTAGCCTATTTCATAATCCAGTCACTGACATCTGCTAATACCTGTTCACCAGCTGAAGCAAGCATATTGGCTTTGTGGCACAGCCGTCTGCTGACCTGCTGAACGGGTATTCTGCCATCGTTCGCCCTGGCTTGGTCTGCACGTCTCCCGCAGGGACCTGTCTCCCGTTATGCACAAACACTTTTCATTTGCTCCTCTTTATTTTGCTGTGCAATTTTCGTTCGTTGATTGCTTTCAGATGTTTCTTTTTTATGTGCTTTCGACTAGCTGGCTCTTGGCTCTAATAGACAAGAACAATTACGTGTTGCGTGTTGTATTGTGGCTGTGGCTGTGTCCTGTGTACCCTGGTCATTGGGCCCAATTGGCCAACTGCCTGACGTCTACTGTGGAAAAAAAGGTCCTGCGGCCCCGTGGGTGATCCTTTGATGTGCTGCTGTTGTTGTCATTGTTGCTGTTGTAGCTTAACAGTAATGTTTATTTGCCATTTGGCACTGCCGCTGTTCTCGCCACGTTACCGCATCCCATTTGCTATTTGCTGTTTGCGTACTGCAGGTGCGACATTTGTCAGGTAGCCGCAATTAGCGCCATTCGCACAGCGCTGAACCTACGCACCACGCACCACGCACCATGCAACACGCTCGTCGTCCTTCAGCAACATCCGGACACGATTAACTCGTTTTCACAGCCTGCCCACTAACGACCGCTTCAATGCACATTGCTCAAGTGCTCAGGACTCATATAATTTTATGATGCATGCGCGAGAATTTCTGAGTCCATGAGAGAAGTGGCAAAGTGGCAAAGCGGCAAAGTGGCAAAGTAACAAAGATAGCAAAGTAAACCTGACCCAGCCCAGCCCAGCCCAAACCCATTTCAATTCCCATTCTCATAGAGGTGCTAACATGTTTATGTGGCTCTTTTAGAGCCTCGTTAATGAGGTGAGCAGCTAGGCTCAAGGCGGGACAGTTGCCTTTATTTGTTCCGCTTTCCTTGCTACCTTGATTATTGCCATTAGCAAAAGATTAGTTTTATTTGGCCAAAAAGTGCTCGAAAACTGTCGGCTGCTCATCGACAGGACAACATCAACTATTTAGTATCAAACAAGTCGAGTAGCCTTGCCCTCAGCTATTTTAATGCATTTTCATGCCCAGACTCTGTGACAGAATATTAGCTCAAGTTGCACGTGCCTCTACCTGAGAATGAGATCGAACGCAGCATCAAACTCTTATGATTTAAGCATAGCTTTTAAGTGCAAAAACTATTTCTGTATAGGTTGCAAGCTGACTAATTTAATAAACAGCTTATTGCAATTCCTTTGCCGCGCTGTTGGGAAGAGCTGCAGCTTAACCCGGACGATGTTGTCTTGCGCCCTGCTCTCAGTGGGCTGTGACTGTGCCTGTATCTGCTTTATGCTGCTCTAAAGCAATTTTTCTATGCTGCCAACTTCATCTGAACTTCTTTTGCAACAAATTGTGTTGGCTTTGTTATTGTTGGCTGCATTTCGTTTTAATCTTGCCGCAGCGCAGCGCAACTGGAACTCGAGTCGGGCCAGCAGCCAGTGCCGACTCCTGGCACTGTCAGCATTGTCCTTTGAAGCGTTCCCTGTTTCTGGTCTTACTTGTAAATTATGTGTTTTAATAATTTACAAAGACTCAAAAACTGAAGCACTTTGCTTATAATCTTTTTGCCGTCTCTCTCACTTTTGATAGCCCTAATGACCAGCAGCCGGCACGCAACCAGGCAGCAGCAGCAGCTGGAGCTCCAACTGTAGCTAAATGCAAGCCTGTAAATAACTACAAAAGACACAGATCCGGCTGGAATGGCATATAACGAGCAAAGTCATACAAAAATGCTTCCAAGTAGTAACTTTTAATTTCAAAAAGGGACCAGCCCAGATCGCGCTGGCATTGCACCAAGTTTTCATTCTGTGCGCGGATGCCTTTGTGCACTCGACGCAACTCAGTTGACCCCTTCAATTTGCTTAAAACAGCTTTTGTCAGACAATTATTAAAGGTGCCTCAAAAAGCTGTGTAGACTTAGAGAAGGATTTCCATCAAGCATAGTTGTGTGGGCTGTGACCGAAGAGCAAAGAGTCTGAACCGGGCCCTCGGCAATAAAAAGTATGTAAATAATAATAATAATGTCAATAATTGCTTTTAACATTATAATTAGGACAATCAACGTTCGCCTTGATACATCATTTCCAAACTCCAATCACAGAGATAAGCAGTTGCTTGTTAGCTGGGCTCAGTGTCTCGAGCTCTTCCTCAAGTAATCCACATATGAAAGCCACTCAAGTGGCCTGCCTCCTCGAATTAGTTTTGGCCAGGCACAAATCTATTTAATTAAAGATTGAGCACTTGGCATTTTGTTTATCTAGTATATATTGAAGTGTTTAGCACATTGTCAATTTGTCAGGCAGCGAGCTTGGGCTCTGTTTAAGGTGTAGCTCTAATGGTTTCTCATATTGCCAGGGCACGTTCCGCACTTGAGAGCACCTGGCCGACTGGCCGGCTGGCTACCTGGCTGAGTTACGATTGCTTACAACTTAATTATCTGCGACGATTACAAGCCGGCAACAAATCTAAACTGGAATGTCCTGCATGTCCCAGGCGTCCGCCGTCCTGTTTGTCCCAGCTACGTGTCCTGTCAGCACATTTGTCTACGTGGCGTATGAATAATTGCAAATGCCAACAATTGGAACATTTGTCGTCGGCATTGTTGTTGTTGCTGCTGCTGCTGCTGAAATTCCACAGCTCTCACACATGTACGTACGATGTTATTATGCACATGCAAGACTTTTCTTTCACACACCTGCCTGCTCGTGTGTGTGAGTGTTTGAGTGTCTGAGTGTGTGTGCGACAATTTAGATAAATAATTCTGAATGTTAATTGAGTGTAAGAAATTTAAGACTGCCAAGAGTTTTAGACTCTGCCTTTTGTGCATGTGCAAATTAATTAACTGAATTATTAAGTGAACAGCAAAATGAGCCAGGCACACACACGCACACGCACACACACACACACACAGATCGACCCTGTGCACATGCTCATAGAGAGAATATTATAAATTATGCTTTTATTATATGCTGTAAGTTATTAAGAACAATAATGATGATGTCCGGCCATGTGCTGGCAGACCGAATAACACACTAACATAAACACACACACACACGCACATGTAAATCATATACATATGCCTGTCTCTTGGCATTTGGCATTAATTGCGGCCTAGCACCAACAAAAATTACCTGCCCAACTCCCCACGCCGTCTTCCTGCACAGACCACGCCCACTTGGCAGAAACTGAGCAGAGCTCGTGCATTAGGCAAAACAGAACAGAGCCAGCCACACAGCTAGCTCTTGGCCGGTGTCCACGTAGCCATTTAGCTGATGGCAAGCATTAAGCAATATTTATGACACGCCACCGTCCGCTCACGCACAGTTTTTGGTCCAGCGGCAAGCGAGCAAATTGCAAAGGCAGAGAGAAGCAAAGGCAAAGGCAACGGCAACGGCAACGGCAAAAGTAAATGCAAACGCCAAATGCTTATTTAATGAGTTAATTATTTTTTTGTATTTATTGCACTGCCGAAATATGCGAATATTAACGAAGTAAACGTGAAAATATTTGCAATTAAACGCTAAGCACAAGTCCATTAAATATTTTATTATTTATTTCTTGTTTTTCTTCCTTCTACTGGGGCTGGGCTGCAAATTAATATTTCTATGAAGGGCAGCTTTGTCCAGGATTTATTATATTATAAAGAAATTCTATTCAATTTAAATTAACATCAAACTCAAAGAGATATGTTTGAGTGCTGATCGTATTAGTAATATTTCGGAGAGAGAGAGTGAGAGAGAGAGAGCGCATGCAAATTTAATTAATTGAAATGTTTAGTGGCAAACGAAGAGGTCAGCAGCCGAGGCCAGGCGAGCCAGTAGGCCTGCTGTGTTCTGGCTTGGGCTTGGCCGAGCCTCAATCGATCAGGCAATTATTCAGGCGCACATTTATTTATTTATTTTAGCCATTCGAGGCTGTAAGTCGTGACTCATCAGCAGTCAGTCAGCACTTGGCAATTGGCACTTGGCACTTGGCACTCGCCACTCGGGAGCTGCGACTCGGTTGGCAGCACACAAAATATGTTTGCTATTTAATTGCTCTTCTGCCAATTTCCGTGTCGAGCGGGCAAAACGCTTTTAATTACTTAACCGGAAATTGGCAATTAAAGCGATTTAACGGCCCACATGCATGAGAGACTGCACAGAATTCTCATTTGCTTCCAAAACTTAACCAATGCCATCAGCAGCAGCAGCAGCAACAGCATGACTCCACTCGCGGCTCGTAATCAAGTTTTAAATGGCCACAGCAATCTTCTACCCCTATCAGCCTGGCTCTCTACCTCTCTACCCGTCTCTGGTCAAAGACAACACAGCCCACGCTGGCCCACGCCAATTGGAAGTTTGAAGCCCACTGAAAGGTGCTGCCAACTCGTTCATTGTTATTTATTGTGTTTGTTGTTATTGCCGGCAATTTATTTCAATTTCGCCGAGCTGCAAACTTTTGTATTGTCATTGCCAGTGAGCGGACGCGCGTCTTTTTCCAATTAGAAATCGCTGGCTGGGGTCGCCAGCACCCGGCGGGAGCGTGAGCTGTAGTTGGGGGTTGGCTTCGCAGGCCCGGGCATAAAAACTCATTTAACTTTTTTGGCCGGCAAACGTCAAATGCTTTGGCTTGATGAGCGCCGCGTGTAATACACAAAAGTTTTTGGCAGGTGGTTAAGACGGGGCGCGGGCCACTGAGCTGCGATAACTGTTGCATAGTTTTGGGGGCGCTGCATAATTAATTATTTGCCAGCAGCCGCAGCAGCTGAGAAACTTGCCGATGCCAAACGAAGCGAACCAAAACGAAATCAGTCGAAATGAGATGCGAGGCGGGGCGACGCGCTGCGCTGCGATGCGATGCGATCCGATGAGTGTAAATCTGTTGGCATTTGACAAAGGAGGATGGGGCCGACTGCCGAGGGCAGCTCTGACCAAAATTTCGAATTTGTGGCCGCAACTTGGCAAGCAAATAAAATAGAAAATTGTTTGCCTTGACTTTTATTTAGTTGGACATGTCCGTCGGCAGTTCGGGCGGGTCGAGCGGCGCTGGTGCGTGGCTTTGCGTTTGCCATACTGCGGCTAGCCGCTTAATTTCTGGCGCGACTTGCAATTTGCCGCCACATTGCAATCCAAAGTTGTACGTGAAACTTTGCAACGGTCGAGCCAAGTATCCAACTGCCTTGGACGCACTCTAATTTCAATTGGTGCCAGCTAATATGCTGCTGTCCAGCCATAGCCTCGCCTCTACCTCTCCCACTTGCTCCCTCTCTCTCTCTATCTCTCTCTCTCTCTCTCTCTCTCGCCAGGCACTTGTCCAAATATCTTAAGTTTATCGCGAAAGTTGCGCGCAAAACGTCAAATGAAATTTATACAAAAATTGCATGTGAAAAGTGTCGAGAAGTTTGGCTAGCAAAACGAATACTTAGAGAGCTCACCTGCCAGCTGAATATAGCTGCAGATCCGTGTCACGGACTTTCCCTGAACAGACACATTGTTTACCCTCAACTTACCAGGCTCTGAATCATTAAGAGGGCATTTTTATATTTCAAAGAGTGTTGAACTCGCAGGGTATTTGAAAGAAAGAAACGAATCTGCATAACTAAGACAAATGCTAGAAGGCAGAAGACTGAAGACTTCAATATATCATCCTCAATTCTTATGACTAACCATTAAAGCAACCTCTATTATAGATAACTATTAAAGACAAGTTTCAACCACATGCAAGTGCCAAAAGTTCAGCTTCAAAATCGATTCCAGAATATGTCGGCAGATATGAATGTGGCATAGTTAGCATATAAACACATATCTATACTTCAATTAAAATAAGTAAATTCCAATATTAGGCAAATATATATTGTATGTTGAGGCAGTCTAGGGCTGTGGACTGCATGACAAGCTGTTGCCCAACGTCAAAGCTATCATTTGATTGGCATTTGCCCTTAGCATTCATAATTGATTGATTTAGGTTAATGTTTTTGTCCAGTTCGCTTGTATAAACAATTTAAGGATTTTAATTGCTTGATAGCATGGCAAATGCCCTCAATAAAAGCGACATTTAAATATTTTGTCAAAGGCGCGAGCAAAAAATCTCTTAATATTAAATGGCATCCGAACAACAACAATTTGATATTCGATACATTTTCGGGGCCGGCGAAAAAAAATGTAAAACCAAATCTTGTGCAATCGAGTTGATTGTCAAACAATTTGCGAGTGGATTCTCGATGGTTAATTAATCGGGCTGGCCATTGAAAATGTTTGCACCATTGTGGGACGCCGCCTGCCTCCCATAGCACGTACACAATTTATGTAAGTTGCGCCCACTTCGCTATGCCCCCGATTCCCCACCTTGCGACGACTTCCTCTCCCCCGCCGCCCGCTCCGTCTGCCCCGCTCTCTTCGTTTACTTTTCGCGCCAATCGACGTTCGTCATTTACATTTTGTTTTGCTTTGTTTTGTGTGCAATTTTTTTTTATTCAATTACGTTTTTTGGATGGGTTTTTTGCAAGCGATACGAAAGAAGAGGCGCCGTGCGTGAGTGTGCTTTCGTTATTGTTGTTGTTGCTGTTGTTGTTGTTGTTTTGTATTGCGAATGATGCAGTTCTGTAGCTGCTCCGTGGCGCGTTTTGTAATATTCCCCGATGTCAGTTTGACGCAAAAACTTTTTGCGCAACAGCAAACTGGAATCACAACAGCAACAGCAGCAGCAGCAGCAGCACTGCCAGCAAAAAGAAGCTAACGTTTTGGCATTTAATTGGAAAATGAAATTTAACGCTTGTGCAATGCACAGAGCGAACGTGGCGTATACGCGATGGGCTCGCTTATTTCAGTCAGAAGCAATTTGTGGCGCAATCAGCGCGCTGCCGTCAAAGCCGCCAGGTAATATTCGAGCATAATATATATTTAAAACATATATATTTTCTATCCCAACGGTCCCCACTTAGAAGCTGACGTGTCAAGTGCTCACTCAGCTGTCTCTCTTGAGTTCTGCAGCACAACTCTGTCCCTGCAGCTCTGTCCGAATGTCCAAGTGTCCGGCTGTCCAGCTGTCCGGCTGTCCGGCTGTCCGGGTGTCCCATTGCCTGTGCAATTTTGCGAAATGACTGGGAATTCATTTGACAAATTGTGCTTGGGCGCGGGGCACACAAAGTCAAAGTCAAAGCAGATACCCAGCTTTTCTGTCTGCATTCGTTTCGTGCTCTGTCATTGGTTAAACAAGTGGCAAAATTAAATTTAACAATCTCCTAAGGGGTAGGACGGGCGCACGGGCATGCAGCGTGAGCTGATGCCACATTGTTTAAAGTGCTTAACAAGCAGCTGACCGCACACCTTGCCTGCCTCTCGGCCAACAACTCGCTGCTGCAAACTCACTCAAAGAAGTGGCATGAAAAATGAAATGAAAACCAACAAGTAACCACAATCATTGCTCGACTCGCCACTCGTTAGCAGAGACAGCAACCGGCAGTGGCAGTGGCAGTAGCAGCAGCAACAGTGCTACTGTCCCTTGCACTGCCCCCTGTCAGGGCGCTGAACTCATTTGGCTTTGGTGTTGGTCTGCTTAGTGCTTGGTGCAAAAGTGCTACAAGTGCAGGCCACTCCGTCAACCCGTCTCACTCAATCCGTCCGTCAGTCAACATCCCTCACTCACTCACTCACTCTCTGCCTCTCTCTCTTCCGTTTTGCAGTCATTCAAGTTCAGGCTGGCTTTTGATTTGTGGCACTGACACTTCTAGCCTTGGAATGGGCTTTGATTTTGCGGTCGCTCTGCCTGCCTGCCCCTCTGCCCACATCTCCGTCTGTCCGTCTCAGGCAGCACAGCCCGGCACCGCATGCACCACTCGCATTAAGTAATTACTTTCTTGTGCTGCAGCCGACGAAATGCGGACTCATTGGATTGGTGCGCTGTGCCTCCGCTTAAAATACGCATCCGACCCGTAAACAGACAAAGTGACCTGCACTAATTAACGAGTCACAAATGCTAAAAGTATTACACTCGAGGGCGCTGTGGGCGTGGACCACTTAAAAAATTGTTCTATCAACACATTTCACTTATGCTCGTCAGCTCTAATTGTGCTCTTAGATCTGCTGTCACTCGATTGGATTGATTTATACAATTTTCACAATGAGTTTTCCTTTTGCTTTTTAATTTGAGTGAAATTCAAAGCTACAAAATTTCTTAAAGAATTTGGAAAAATTAACAAAAAATTTCATATATTTTAAAGTCTGAAAAAATAGTCATAAATCGTTTGTGAGGAGTAAAATTAATAGCAATTCTAAGTGACTTGGCATTCTGGTCGAAAGGAATTTTGACTTCTTATCAAAACTGACTTAAAAAATCTTTGAAATTCTTTTTTAACTTAAATTTCATTTAGATAGAAAATTATGTTTATTATTGCATTTTCTACACTGCATCCAAATACTTCTACCTTTTTATATAATCACCGGAGAGCCGAAGTCTTCAATAAAATATTTCTATTTCTTTACATAATCATCTGAGCGACAAAGACTTTAGTTATGTGACCAATTCATTTTGTTATGTATATTTTTGATAATATTTCCAGTGAAGCAGCTAACTGGGCTCAAGTTGACGGCGACGCTTTCTATTTATGCTGCTCCGGTCGTTTCTGGCTCATTGGCAAAACAGTTTTCCGTGCTGATGTAACATACGCCTTGCATTGGATTATGACTGCAAATGTGAAACAATTTGAGCAGCCGAACAACATAGACATGCTTAACTCGAGGGCTATGCGGGGCTGGCTGGCGGCTCTTTGGTGAGTCGAATGCCAAGGATGCTGCCGGAGCTGCTGGTGCCGTTGTTGGCAATTGGCAATGCAAAGGAATAACTTTGCTTATTGCATTGAAATGCAATTGAGAATCGCAGCTGTGTGGAGGCGGGGCACAGGCCCGACAATATCTAGCACATATTTTTGTAAAGCCAATGCGAAATAAATTTTGCACAGCAGCAGCCAAAAAGCGGAAATTTCCTACATAATTTCGTTGGTGTATTTTATTATAAATAATTTTTTCTCATATTTTTCGTGCTAGCCAGAGCCAGCGTCAGGCGGCCAGCGACTGACAGCTGAAATCAGCTGGAGGGACTGGTCAAAAAACTTATGACCACTCAATAAGTGGAAGCAGAGCAGAGGACACGCCGGAGCAGCTGATGAAAATATGTTAGCTGTGAAGGATGGCAATGGGACAGCGGATGAGGGGGCGGGAGGGGGCTGGCGATTCCGATGCTGAGCGAAATATAAATAAATATAAAGAAAATAAGTGCATGCCACAACCAGAAACACTCAAAGTTTATGAAATGCGCGTCGCCGCCAAAGTTTCCTTATTTTTTCAGCATTTTTTCTTTTTTCTTCCTTTGGCTTTTCTTTGCGTTGCCTTTGCTCCGCTGGCCGCTACATAAAACAAAGTGGAGGCCAAGGATTAGGACACATGTGTGTGGCTCTGTGTATGTTTGTGTGTGTGTGTGTGTCTGTGTATCGCCAATTACTGTGTCTGTTTGAGCGTACAAAGCGTTTTATGAACCAACTCCGGACCTGATATACCCGTCAACAGCCGCGTCTTCCTCTTCAGTTCCCGATCTGACACACGCCGTTGATGCTGGACGGCTCGCATTTGGGATGCAAGACACGCCGCCTGGACTTTGTCGAATAACTTGCCGCCGTGGTCGACGTCGTCATCTTTGCTACTATTACTCTTAGAGTTTTTTGTATTTTTTTTTTCGTTTTTCCGTTTTTGATTTTATTGCCGATTGACCAACTTTTTAGGTCGATTGGCTCGGCAGTTGGCAGAGTTGGCTCGGCCAAATGACAAGACAGTTGCCCTAGATAAGCATTGCAGATGTTCCATCGGACACACAAGCTACCTGATTGGAAATGGACAGGTCGCGGCCTTTGAGCAGTTAGATGTCCGACTGCCAAGTACATGCGATTAGAGTCTAAAGTGACCCAAGTCCTGCTGAAACTTAATGCCATGATAGCTGCTCAAAGTCCAACGAAAGCCATAAAAAATAACGAAGTTTCAATTTATCGATTAACTAAATCCCCATAATGACATTGGCTTGCATGAGAAATGACTCCGAGTTGCGGAAAGTTTTTAAATCATGCATCCTTCTCGGTAGAAGACTTTCAGTAAAATAATTAAGTACTGAAGTTATGTACACAATATTTTGTTGAGTTACACTTTTTATGAGCAGCATTGCTACCAGCTGTAATCTGTGTTAAAACAAACCAAGCCCCAATTATCGAGTTAGGGCAACATCTTAGGCCGACCCGCAACATCAACATTTGTTAAAGGGCAACAACAAAGTTACGAGCTCCGCAGGGACTTAAGGCAGTCCGTAGACGTTTCGTAGAATTCAACTTCTCTAAAGTGAATTAGGCCAGGAGACTGTGCCGAAACAACTTTACGCGCAGCGTAGCCGGGGCTTTGGAATTAGCATCGGAATTAGAATCAGAATAAGAGTCAGAGTGACGTTCAGCTTGAGAATCTTGAATCAGCCGAAGCTTAAAACAAAAGACAAGTTGCGTTGAATTTGTAACGTTGCTTCCTGGCCTCACATGATGCACGACAACAATGCCACAAACACACAGAGACACACACACAGCCACATACACAGCCACATACAGGTAGGTCTATGCTGAGCAGCATAATAAATGCGTGATTATTTGTAGGTTTTATTAGGTGAGCGCTCAACACGCCAGCGGGTGGTGGCAGCCACAGAAATTGACAATGGAGGCACTGGTGAGCTGGGGCAGAAGTTGTGGGCAACTTGGGCAGTGCCACAAACAAGCGAAGTGCACATGGAGCAGAGCAGAGCACAGTATGGGCTAGAGTCAACCGGAAGCCAGCTGCCATGAAGCTGCACTGTGGCAGCCAAAGGAATTGAGGTAATCCTACCAACAGAGTCCTCGGCACAGTCGTAACTAGAATTTGTTTTCCATGTCGAGCAGCTGAAGCGGCGCCTCAAGTGCCAGCTCTGCTTGGGCTTGGGCTTACTCTATCGCTCGGGCTCGGGCTCCGGCTGGGGCACAACGAACTCCGGACGGCTAACGGAAGCAGACAATGCCAGACATTGTTTATTACACAAAATAAGTTATTGTTAATAAAAATGTTACCTGTGCGCGGGCGGCAAGCAGCAGGTAATACCGTTGGAGATCTCAATACCCAGCAGTAAATCCCACACTGATATGCTGCCGGCATTGGGCGGGTGGGCGTACTTATGTAGAAGGACGTCTCCTTATTCATTGTTTGTTTGCACAATTTGTGTGCAAGTCTCCGGCTGTGCTTAGCCTAAGCGCCACCCAAGCAGTTCCTCATTCTCGGCCAACACGCCCCACCGTCACATGCCCCCCTCCAACGACCAACACCATACAAATCCAGCCAATTGGTTGCCGTCTGCAAGTGAGCTTATGGCCCGGCATTACCGCTGAGCCAGAGCCACCTGTTGCTGCCTGCCTCAGATACACCCGAAGATAACCCCACTTGCCGACGCCTTCTTCGCTCTCCAGCTTGCAGCTTAGACGCTGTGGCGCGTCAAATTAACTAAGCTTCTCCTCGAATTCGCCTTTATTTTTGTGCCATCGCATGCTGAGTTCCTTCTCGTTCCAAAAGTGTCTCTATCTATTACTGCTATGACCAAACTGTTACTGTCCTCCAGACAACTCTGTTGACTCTGTTGATGTTGCTGCATCTAGTAATGTGACTCCGATATTATTACTATTACTATTACTATTACTATTACTATTACTATTACTATTACTATTACTATTACTATTACTATTACTATTACTATTACTATTACTATTACTATTACTATTACTATTACTATTACTATTACTATTACTATTACTATTACTATTACTATTACTATTACTATTACTATTACTATTACTATTACTATTACTATTACTATTACTATTACTATTACTATTACTATTACTATTACTATTACTATTACTATTACTATTACTATTACTATTACTATTACTATTACTATTACTATTACTATTACTATTACTATTACTATTACTATTACTATTACTATTACTATTACTATTACTATTACTATTACTATTACTATTACTATTACTATTACTATTACTATTACTATTACTATTACTATTACTATTACTATTACTATTACTATTACTATTACTATTACTATTACTATTACTATTACTATTACTATTACTATTACTATTACTATTACTATTACTATTACTATTACTATTACTATTACTATTACTATTACTATTACTATTACTATTACTATTACTATTACTATTACTATTACTATTACTATTACTATTACTATTACTATTACTATTACTATTACTATTACTATTACTATTACTATTACTATTACTATTACTATTACTATTACTATTACTATTACTATTACTATTACTATTACTATTACTATTACTATTACTATTACTATTACTATTACTATTACTATTACTATTACTATTACTATTACTATTACTATTACTATTACTATTACTATTACTATTACTATTACTATTACTATTACTATTACTATTACTATTACTATTACTATTACTATTACTATTACTATTACTATTACTATTACTTTACTATTACTATTACTATTACTATTACTATTACTATTACTATTACTATTACTATTACTATTACTATTACTATTACTATTACTATTACTATTACTATTACTATTACTATTACTATTACTATTACTATTACTATTTCTATTACTATTACTATTACTATTACTATTACTATCAGCTTAACTTTTTCATAACTTTTAAGCTGCTACTTTTGCTGTCGCAGCTATTAGTCGAGGGCTTTAAGTTCCGGCATTTCACCCACCTGGCCGCACCTTGACGCGCTCCCCTTGCAGGCAACTACGAGTCGCATCGTTGGAGCTGAAAATACTCTTGACTTAAAAGGGGCCTCTGGCGTAACATGAAATTACAAATTTTGGCAGCACTAAAAACCCAAATTGTATGCGCGAGTGCATGTGCATGTGTGTGAATTTGTTGTGTGTGCGTGTGTGTGTGGGTGCATGCGCTCAACAGGAGTCTTCAAAAATGCGCGCATGTCGCGAGCGCAAAGTTTATTGCACCATATTTTCTCGGCCGGCACACGCACACGCACAAGCAGCCAGCACGCATACATAGGCAGACACACACTCGCCCTGACACACATGTGAGCTGTACGCACACTCGCATGCAGTTTTTATCACACACAAGCAACGAAAATATTTGTCTTGGTCCTTTTTGGCGTGCCAACTTTGCTGGCAACTGGCAACTGGCAACTGGCAACTGGCAAAAATTGTAGGCAAATTTCGTCGAAAGCCGACAACAGGACGTTCTCGGGACAATTTTGGCGATTTACGTTGCCAGCACCAACATACACACACTCACACTCACACACACAGAGATGCTTTGAAATATGGCTGGCAATGGACTGTGAGGCTGGGGCCCCGTTTTGGGGGCGTCTCTGCACTCCGAGTTGCGATTGCAGTCTGGTGCGTTTTGTTGCCGGTCGCAATGCGACAATTAAACACACACAGCAGCAGAAAGCTGTGCTCCCTGCCCCTTCCCCTCCCCTGCCCCACCCTTGCTCCAACTGCCTCATTTTACTCGCCTCCATCCCTGTCTGCACTGTCAACACTTTCAGCGTGCGCCCGTGGTGCGGCCTGCCAGCTGGAAGCGGGACAGCTGGCAGCTGGCAAGCGGCTCAGCGGACTAACGACAACTAACGAAGCTAAACGCATGCAAACAGCAAGCCCAAATGCATTTAAAGGGATGCCCAAAAACTGTGCAGAGCCCCAGCCCCAAATGAATGTTGCTGATATATCGAGTGTGCAACGTGCAACCAGAAAGCACAAAAAACCAAAAACAAAAACAAAAAATGCTGGAAAAACAAGATTCTAATACGAGCACCTAACGCCACATTGCCAAATTGCAGTTGGCTGAGAAATTTGTTGGTCAAAAGGCAGCAGACATTCGCACGAGTTATGGTTATAGCCATGGCCAGCAGACGCAATGCTCATGTTAATTGAAAGCACAGCCAAGATCAGGCTCCACTTTCGTGGCTATGTAAATAGTATATATATTTTTTGTTTGATCTTTTGGCGTTCAATTCAGCTGAAAGTAGATTGAAGAGTTCGGCAAAGCTCGAAACGTTCCACGACTGTCTGCCTGCCTGTGGAACCTGTGAGCCAATTGGCTTGAGGACAAAGAACTAACACTGGCTGCTGCACTGAAGAACATTCGTGATGCCATAAAAAGTGTGAATGAAATGTTTATCAAGCGCCTTGATTAGGCGCGCTGGGCCACGGCGAACTGGAGCTCTTAAGTAGTGATTAACACGCCTCAGAATTAGCTGTAGTCGTTTAATATGGCCCTAATTAGTTGCTGGCGTGAAATTAATGAGTTGGCCAGCTTATGAGGCTGGCTAATTAGCATTAATTAACATAAGTGCGCTGCCCGTTGTTTGCAACGGTACAATTGTTAAAATAAAGGCACCGCAATCAATTTGCATTGCCAGCAGATTGGCGCTCAGCCTCACCTGCCATGCCATTTGGCTGAACTGTGGGCTAAATACCTATGCAGCTGCTGGCAGTTTGTATTGATGAATATTTGAAATTAGATTGCCCCAGCAAGGACTGCAGCTGACGCTGTCCGTCAGTTGTTTTGGCTCAGGGATCGGGCAATTAATCTTTGTCCCCACAGCTGCTGCTGCTGACTGACTGTGAGCCGTTGCAGGCCGCACACTAGCATTTGCATCAATGTTCATTTGATGTTCGATGTTTGTCCGTTAACAGTTTGTGATTTCATTTAAGTATTTCATTGGGATTTCGAGTGCTGTGCGTGACACAGCCCATTGCCCAGTGGCTCACATATGTAAATCACAAACGCATTGAGCTGCAGAGTGACAGTTGCCGTTGCCGTTGCCGTTGCCGTTGCAGCTGAAGCTAATGACTATTTGGTGTTTAATGTGGCAGCCACAGCTTAACACGTTTATAAAGGGGTCCACACACATATAAATTTATATATATATATATAAGTATGTGTGTGCGTATATACATTGAGTATCTGGTCAAAGGAGTGAAAGCCTGGGCCGGGACAAGCAAACGATTTGGATAGCTTGTTCGAATTTCCCTTTGAATGTTAATGGCTTTGGCTGCAATGCCCCAAACTTGGCCATATTTGTGGCTAAAATATGGCAAGAAGTACAAGAAATATGCATACACATATGAATTACATAAATATGCGTTGAGACGAGGTAAGAGTTAGGTCAGCTGAAACGGAACTCTGCTTAAGACTCTATGAGAAAGGTCTAAGATCTAAAGAGCACAAAGTTTATATTCGATCGATATGAGAACTGCAATTGTAGCTATCGCTAACAATCAATGCCTATCGTGACTTGTCAGTAATCTGTCGAGAAGTCAAAATGTCTTTCAATTGTGATCAAATTGATATATTATCGATAACTATCGATGACAGATATACAGCTGCAGGGTATCTGCTAGTCGAACGCCTTTTCGCCAGCTGTTTCTTTCTGCCTTGATTCTCCTAGTGGAATTCGTTAAAGCATTACCGGGTGAGTTGGGTTAAGCAAACGAATTGCTTCACATGGACGTTTTGTGCTGTCCACGTTGTAATCAACAGGCTCGTTAAGGTGCACACACACATACACACACAGTCAGAGGCACACTCGGCGACTGGGCCACTGGGGCTCGTCATTTGTCTGGCAGCCATTTAAGCCGATTGATTGACGCTAATAAAAATGTACAACACAAAAGCGCAACAATGCGGATGCCAAGCAATGGATGGATGGGCGTTGAGTTGGCGTTGGAGTTGGCTGTGGCATTGGCGGCAGCCAGGCAGAGGCGTACCGCCTTTTCAGCTAACTTCCGTTTTCCGTTGGCACTTTGGCAACAATGGGCGGGCAGGGCCTAGGCCATAAACGACGCCCGGAAGTGAAGCATAAAGCAGCTGCCTTGCAAATCTGCCAAACTGGCGGAAGCGATCGCGGTTGGGCTAGCGAGCGGGGCGGGACGAGAAGGGCGTTGCACTTTGACTGAAAATCACATAACGGTAACAATAAGGAAGTCGCATGTGAAAGGCCGCCAGCGGCAGCAAAAGAAACACACACAAAGGCAAGTATCAAGAGCACCGAGCACGAGCCCCAAAGAGCAAGAAAGAGCTGAGCAAAAACTGGTGCAGGCTGTCAATGTGCCGGGCGCTGGCTCTGTGGCTCTGTTGACTATTTATGAACTGAAAGCCGTGCAGAAGTTTTGCTCCAAAAACTCACGCACACAGACACACACACACACACAACAATGCATTAGCCTTGCTAGCAGCAAAGCAGAGCCTGGGACAGAGGCTGGCATTAAGTTGAAACCACTTTTTGACTTGTCGCTCGTGCCACTTAGCAATTTCAAAGGCGTTGAATTGGAGTCAAAGTCAAGCGCAGATTCAGAGGCCAACGTTACAGCGCCCATCCAGCCAGCAGCCATTAGCTCAACTGGTTTTGCTGGTTTGAAATCTGAGTGGCGGGCGTTAAAGTAGGAGTTGCATGAATAAAAGCTCATTTAAAGCGTCACCAATGCCCACATACACACACACACACACACACATACATACATATATACGTACTTAATTTCGTTTATATTTCCCAATTGCAAATTTTTCAGTTTTTCTTAATTGCGCCTAAGAGTATGCAATGGGAAATTGGCAACGCTTGTTCGAGCTTTGATGTTGTGCATGAATGGCTTCCACAGCACAGTGTACGTACGTCTCTTTCTCTCTCTCTCTCTCCCTGTCTCTCTCCCTCCTCTCTCTCTCTCTCTCTCTCTCTCTCTCTGTGAAGAGTGAGTGTTTGTGGGCATAGGCTTGTGTCTTCGTTGAGCTTCTTTCATACATTTTAATTGCATTTGTGTATCAAACTCATATTTATATAAGCCGTGCATATGAAATTGGTTATTTGCGCTCGATGCGATAAATCGAAGGAAATTAAAGCGAAAACCTCATAAAAACGAAACAACAATTTATTGTTGTTCCAGCCAGCCGCTAATTGCATTATTGTTGTGCCTTTGATTTTTATAAATTGCATTAAATTTCTGTTCGCCCAATTTATAGCTCTCTGTGTATTTTATTTGATTTCCCAAAAACTGGCAAATTTTGCGCAAATAAAGAGGAAAAAGGGAAACAAGTGATTGTTGTCCTGGGCTAACATAAACCATATTTGATTAAATATTTTGCAAATAGCTTATGCTCGCTAAATAATCGACAATAAAGAGCTAATCCAATGTGCTTAAATGTATTTAATACGTGATATATACAGCTGAGAGACTTAGATAAATGTCATTTCGAGTGTTTGTGGCTGAGTAAATCAAGATATCGATTGTTTCCACTTCAGATCTAGCAAAAGTCGCTTTAACGTCTGAGCTGTGTTCATTTGCTGCTCGCCGCTTTGATGCACTTCACTTAATGAAAACAGCTTCGAGTCGTTAAATACAATTTAATCCCTAAGATGCTTGTTGTAAACTATTTAATATCGAACGTATTTGGAGCGTTGTTATAAATTGAACGATTTAAGAAAGTTTGTGGGTGCGCGTTAATGCCTCATTTTAAGTTTTCAGTATTTGGGGATTCGGCTTTCGAGTTGCTGCCGCAGCCGCAGCTACAGCCGCAGCAACAGCCGCAGGCATCGATGCTTTTGTGCGCTAGACTCAAACAAGATCTTCCAGTAACTAACCGCGTGGCAAGAAAAACTTTTGCTTTGGGATTTTGAAGCTGCTGTTGTTGCACTTGCACTTCAGAGACGCCGCTCAAGCACCAGGCAGCACCAGGCAGCCAACAGATGCCGTGCCTCAGTCCATGGCCCAGCTTCAGCCTGCTAATAACAGTTGCAATGCGAGCCGGCCCGGGGTTGTCGACGAACAAAAACGATTTACGCTGAAAGTGGCAACATTGGAGTAAAGTTACCCTTTAGTCGGCGGCACGGCAGCGCGCATACGCCAGGTTAGCCCACATCCCCAAACGCTCGCCTCGGCGCAGCAAAGTTCTGCGCTCAGCGTTTTAATTTAATACAAAAACTTTAGCCCGCTGCTCAACCTAGGCCGCAGTTCAAGCACACAGGACCAGCTGCACATACGGCTGCCAGTTGCTGCTGGCAATTGAACTTGGCCAAGAGCATGGCTGAGTGCATTTATTTCAAGTCAAGTTCGTTGATTTGTCGCCCCACAAACTCCAAAGCGACTTTCCGCCCTTCTTTTTCCACAATTAATGCAAATTGTATACGAGATCTGGAGAAATAATTTATTTCAGAGCTGACATCACATTGGCGACTTTAACACAATCCGTGTTTATATTCTTTTTGAAATTATGCTTAGTGAGGGGACGGGGCCGGGGCGGAGCGAGGCAACATCGAACTTGCCCCAATGCAAAATAACATTGCAATAAGCCCATATTCATCCCTTTCGAGGCGCCGTAAAAGGCAGTAAAACAAAAAGGAAAATAACGGAATGGACTCCGGCATCTCTAAATATAGATTTCGTGCCCAAAACCGAGCTGAATTATGCTTGGCTGACCTGACTCTTGCCACATGGAAGCTGGCGGGGAGTCGGGTGCGCCCAGCAGAAGATGTCGGAAAACATTTTTGTTTTTCTCCTGCCAACTACTTACAGAATTATTTTATAACTTGTCATCTGCTGTTTGACAGCTTCTGCCTTCCACCTGGCAACATTATGTCCATATTACGCATATGTCATCTATCCCAGACATCAGATCGACCTTTTTTTTGCTTCATCTGCCCAGGAGATATAAACGGGCAGGTGTGTCGAAAGGACGCGGGGCGGACCGAGCAAAAGGGCAAATTGGGCAGCCCGGTCCTGCCTGGTGTCCTGGTGTCCTGCTGTCCTGGTGTCTTGATGTCCTGGCATTCACTAATAAAATTCGTGTTTCAAGTTTTACGACTTGCTGACAAATAAATGCGTAGACAAATTTAATGAACGGCGGAAATGTCTTTGCATTCTGCTCGGCAGGGTCTGGCGCAGGCATTTGGTGTTGTCCGACTGCTGTGCCACCGCCCGGGGTCTAAGACCTTTTTTAAGCCAACGGCAATGGCGACCTATAAAAATTACGGCCCGGATAGAAATCAAACCTTAAACACAGCCACAATAAACAACAACGAATACAAATTCGAATGCGAATGCGACTACGACTACGACTCGTGCATATGTTTGCTTAGCTGGCCGGCAAATGGGAAATAAAATAATGCGCACTTAGAGAACCGCAAAAGGCAAAACGACTGTCAGCAGGGCCAGCGACGGGGGTGGGGCAGTGAAATAAATGATAACAATAAAATATAAATAAATAAATAAAATTAACTCATAACCACTTAGACAACCGGATCGAGTCCCAGCAGAGCGGAGCTCTGGTCAAATGATGACCCATGTCCCGCCGAGTTCCGGCCAGCAGTTTCCAGCCAGCTCTCCCAGCCGAGTTCCCAGCCGAGTCCTTGCTGCAACTAAACACAAAATAATTTAGTGACCGCCCGCAAACGAACAACCGAAACGGATGTGCGCTGAATGTGGAAGGACCCAGTCAAAGGACAATGGACGCACGCTAATGTGATGCTCTGTCTCTCTCCACACACACACACACATATATATGTACACTTGTCTGTGTGTGTATGACACTTCTTGGTGGCTGATGCCGCTTCAAAAATGCCGCCGCTGCCGACACACGAGTCGGAAACCTTCATTTATCAAGTTGACATTTTAATTTATTAAAACAAAATGAAATGAAATGAAATGAGACGCACTGGGAATGGGCGCTGGACATGGGCATAGAATGGGACTTCTCGGCTCGCCCCGGCCTAGACATAAGACTCCTGTTCACTTTCGCGCACACTGACAATCTGTTTGTGATGCGCTCCTAGATATTGTAGATCCGCTTGGGCACCACTAAAGCGCTCGGTTAGGCATCGTAAATGAGCACGTTAAGCAAGAGCAAATCCGCACTGGAGAGTGGTGAGGCCAACTTTAAGGGAGTTAGTCCGAGTGCATACTGTACAGTAAATATAAATGAATGGCTGGCCACCAAAGCAATATACTCGGACTGACTTTGTCAATGGGGCTTCAGTGGCTGCCGCAGCTGGTTAAAGCTCATAAAAAGTTGATCGAATCGGCTTGAGCTCGGCAAGAATTTGCATTTTTCTTAGCCATAAATTGCACGTGTTGTGGCTTGCTGAAGCGTTTTTAATTTGCATAAATTTTAATAGTGAAAATTTGAAAACGCCTTCGTTTTATTGTATGCGTTGTCCCTTACTGCGGAACCAAGCCAAAATTAATAATAATATATTACAAAAATGTATAATAAAATATAATTTGGAACAAACGGTGTGCCGCCTGCCCAACCCAACTCCCAACAGAGCGGAGCCGAACGTTTCGATTTGGTGGCAGAACTGAAATTGTTTGTGGCCAACAAGCAGTGAGCCGTTGCCCGTTCAGCTGCGGATGCTTTGGCCGTGGCCATGGCCACGTGACTGCAAATTCATGGAATTTCATGCGGCAAACAATTTAGTATTCAAAAATGTTGCGAACCATTAAAGCAGCTTAGAATCTTCGCATTTGCCAAACAACCAAAAAATAGATGCCTACGGCGGAGCGAGGGCAGTGCTCCGAGCGCTTTTTCCCATTGGACAATGCGAACGAACGGCCGTGGACGCATTTATTGAAGGGGTTTATTCGACGGCGCAATTGGCGCCGCCGAGTGCCGCAAAATGCCCTTTTGAGCGAATGCTTTTGGCGCCTTGATTCATTTGCCAGCCACCAACTGACCGTACCACGTACGACGCACCACGTTCTGCGGCGCAAATTGCTTTTCATTTATTGTCAGCGCCAGCAGCTGGCAAGGCAAGGCAAGGAGGAGGTCAGCTCAAAGATGTTACGCCAACAGCTGTCATGGACGGGGCGTGGCGCAGGTCCCTTTAAAATATGAAATGTGCCATTGAAAACATTTTACAAATTAAAAGGAGTTTCATTTGTGCAGCGCAGCAATGAAAAACTGGAATATGGTTGAGCTAGTGGCAGCTGCCAGTTGCCACCTGCCAGCTGCCAGTTGCCAGTTGCCACCTGCCAGTGGCCAGTGGCCAGTAGCCAGGTGCAACAGTATAAGTGCTTGTTCAACGAAATCTATTCGAGCCTCTCTGACTAATGAATGTTGCAAATGGAGGCTGCGTCAATCAATGGCAGATTGATGATGTGGCTTTATCGCTCAAGGCATCAGAGCTACGTTAGATAGAAAGTAAACTTATCTGCATCTGATGCAAGTCCAGTTGATAGCACAAGCAACTCCAGCCTCAGTCACTAATCTGCATCGATATCCTCATGTCGAACGAAAGAATGGCCAAGAGCTTATCGCCAATCGGCATTGCCCATGGAGAAGTGACTAATCCGTTTGGTCCGCACAATATCATTTGATATTCCCATTTCATTTGCTTTGCTTGCTCAATTGAACACATGTCCAATTAGCAATTGGCTTCAACTGCTGCTGCTTTAGGGACAACACGCTTGTAGCCATTGCTACCTGGATGCAAGACCGCAAATGCCCGCAGCAAGAGCGAAGGGCTGCATGGCAAATGAATGCATGGGGCGTGTTCGCGTTGCAGCTGAATGTTGCCCGTTAGCGATATGCTTTTACCGTTGGCAGCCGAACATTAACCAAAGTGGTCGCGCTCCATTTTCAACCGAATTTTAATGGTTATGCTACTTATCATGTTCTACAACGACAACGACAACGCCAACGCCAACGCCAACAACAAGCTGCAAATCGGCACGTGGGCCTAGCTGCAGTTCTTCTGCTCTGTTCGTCTGCGCTGAGCTTCATTCGACAGATTAAGCTGGCCCTTTTAAGCCGTATGGTGGCAGCCAAAGGGTGTTGTCTGCCTGCAACAGCGTATGGCGCCGCCGGTGCACCCCGCGCGCTGCGACTTTTCTTGGCCTTTTTCTATGCTTTTCGGGGTTTTTTTTTTTTGGTAAGGTGCAGCTGTCCATTCCAGCGCATTCATTTTTTTTACCGGCCAAATGGCCAGCGGGTGGGCGTGATTCAGTAATGGAAAACCTGTTCAACTGGCCCCGAAATGAATATAAAGAGGAAGCTGAAAGAGAAAAAGGCGCTGCGAGACTGACCCAAATATGTTTGCGCAAATGAGTTTGGCGGCCATTTAATGATTTGTTTGCTTCTCTCGAAATCGAATTACGAAAGGACAAAAAAAGGCAGAAGCATAGGAGACACATTTATAAAAAGAGCAGAAAACCAAACGAACCCATTGCAACCCGAAGGACTCCCGTCCAGACTAACCAGGTGGACATCGCACGTATGTAATTTGTCGTCTGCGGCGGAAATTTGCACGGAACCAGCACACAACACAGCAGCACAAAAAAAAAAAAAAGAAAAAACCAAACAAAACAAAACATAAAAAGGTAAAGAGATTCCTGACCAGGTTAGCAGGCAAGCCCCGCCTCGACCCGCAGGCACTGCAAATGCTGTCTATAAATAAATTAGCATGGCAAACAAGTTGGTAACTTTGCTGATCTGTGTGCGAAGGTGTGTGTGTGTGTGTCCAGGTGTAGGAATGTGTGTTTGGGTGGGTGTGCGGCTTGTTACGGCTAAAAAGCTGTTTCCGCAATGAGTTTGCTTCCTGTCCATAAGGACGGGCCGACGTGGCTGCTGCCATTGACAACTCAGCTAAAACTAAATGCGCTGCACAACACACTGCTGCAAAATGGAGGCAGCGCCACTGACATTGTGGGCGTGGCAGTTGTAGCAGTAGCGCAAAAAAAATCTAATTTCCTGTGAACAACATAAAGTAAATGTTTCAAAAGTGACGCCCCTGGGCAAGCATAGAGAAGGGGCATAGACACGCTACCCTCCACACACACTAGACATAGCTGTGTGTGTTTGTGTGACAACATTGCCACTAGCATTGGTGGTAACAAATGCTCTGCGCTGCCCGCCATTTTCCATTTCGGGCCAGGCACATTTTTGCCGCCTCTGGCATAAGTTATGAGCGGCGACCAACAGCTGCGGGGCCAAACAGGAAGCTACAGGCAGGCAGCTATTGCAGCAGGCACAGAGGAAGAGAGAGGGAGGTGCGGAGGTTGAGGGCTTGCAGGAGCTGCCGACTATGGGGCTCGACGCAGCTCGTCTTCTACACGCTGTAACTGGCATGAAACATGTGACCAAAGTCGTTGCCGAAGCCGCGACAGCTCTGACCAGCACACACGCTGCCGCCCCCTGTCGGCTGCAGATGAAACCACAGGTCAGCAGCTGCAAAATAAAGAAGAAGAAAAATAAAGCAAAAAATAAAAAAATCACAAGAAAAATATCCAAAAATACAAAAAAAACAACAACGGAAAAATGCCAAACAAAGCGAAAAAACGTTTAACGAAGCGTCGAAAAAAGGAATTGCGCAGATTATTTAAGCACGAGGCAATTTCTGGAGTTGTATACAGCAAAAAGGATACTGACATGTGTGTGTGTGTGTGCCAGCCTAGTCCTAACCATGGCTGTGTCGAGCGAGTGTCAAGTGAGTGATAAATTTACTGAACAAGCCGAAATGAAAACCAAATCCCAAACGATTTTGATGTAATTCAAAAACTAAACTCAACTAACGATACCAAGAAGTTACTGAACAGGAGTGTTATGAGCGAGTATACCCTGTAGCTTCAGCCACGCTTTGCAGCTAATTAAAAGGTTAATAGTTGATTGAAATATATTCCGCTCTGAGATCTGCATGCCAGGCATGTTTGCAGAGAGGCGAGAAAATGCCTCAGATACTTATCATTGATCGTTTATCTTGCTGTCTAGTCGCTGCTCATACAGAAAATAAAGCAGAAAACGAAAAAAGAACACACACTCGCACACACACTCTCACACACAATAGCAGCAGCAGCAGCAAGCAGTGTCCCAAGGGGCGAGGCCGCAAAAGGAAGAGCGAAAAACCGCAAGCTGTGGCAGCAAAAAGGTGTACGTCGCTCTCCAAGGACATTAGCACGTGTGACGGTGTGACTCTGTGACGGTGTGACGGTGTGAGTGTGTGTGTGTGTGTGTGTCTGTGTGTGCGTGGAAATTGGCTAAAACGGATTTACACAAATTTATCAACGTGGCAAAGTCAAAGCCAACGAAGCAAAGCCGCAGCCACGAGCCAAAGCGGAAAGAAAGTGTCAAGTGTGTGACACACACACACACACACACATAGTTACACTCACACTCACACACACACAAATAGAACGGAAAACGGAAATGAATCATTTCATTAGAGTTGGCAACGCCTACGACATGGAAACATAGCGCTCAGCAGAGACGGCAAGGGGCAGCTGTATTGAAAGTAGGTGTGGGGCCACATTGGGGGCGGCAGTGGGGCCACGATTTGCGACCCAAGAAATTGCTAAGTAAAATGTGTTTGACACTTAACGTAGGTCGCCGACATGGGCAAACGGGTCTGCAGCTGCGGATGCGGATGCGGATGCGAACGAGACAAGAATCCGCTTGACCGTGGTGTAACAGCCAAGGATCCGGATCCACTTTGCCGTTTGCCTGAATTGGTTCTCAGGTGTCCCCACTGCACTTGAACACGTGTTCCGTGACCCCAACGCAAAACTCAACTCAATTCAGCCGAACTAACCCGAACTTAACGCACTTCAAGTATGCGACTAATTTTTTTAAGCTCCACTTTAACCGTTATGCGATTGACAACAAATTAAGTTAAAACACTGCGCGAATTTCGTTTAATTTGTCAGCTATCAAAAGCAGAAACTCGAAATGAAACTCTGAGATTTTTGATTTAGGCTTAAGAATGAGGACACCGACGAGATGACAAAGGATCAAACTTGACATGACCTGCTGTAGGGAAAGCGTGAAACAAGCTCTAAAATAAAATATTGCAAAATATAATAAAATAAAATAAATAAAAACAAGGCAAATAAATAGTGTAATCTATGTAATCGCATTATGAGTTATATCAAAAATGATTAGGCTCACATATTTTATGAAACTTCTAAGTTCTAAACGGAATAGCAATCACGGCGTAACGCTAGACAAACCCTTTTCTGCCCACATTTTCATTTTCATTTTGTTTTTGTCATGTTTAGGGAAATATCCTTAATAACTTCGTTAAAATAATTACGGTAAAGATGCTTTTTTTCGGGCTAATGCGGGCAAGCTGTCGAAACTCAGAAACTCGCTTTAGCTGCTGAGCTTGCCGCTTGCTCCTTATCAAAAATGTCTGCGTATATATGTTTATGTATGTTTATACATATATGTTAAATACATTGAAATTTTCGGAGCCTTTACGTAACAGCTCAAGCAGAAACTGGTCCATTTTTGACTGCTTCGATTTCTGCTAATCAAATTGGTTTTTTCTTGGGCCGCACTGGCGTATGAATAATATTCTGTTTTATGGAGCACATAACAAAACACACGCATGCCTTGAAAACCCAACAAAAAAGTCACTTTCTTTGTGCATGACAATCAACTGGCTGTGTGTGTGTGCATGGGTGTGTGTGTGTGTGTGCATTAAATACAATTGAATTCTTGATGCTTTGCGCGATAAGAAGACGAAACGCTTTTATGTTTATTCATAACACTGTGGACGGACGTTCAAAAGAGAGCAAAAAAAAAGAAAGAAATGAAAAGAATGGCAGCTCGGCATTCGCATCCGCATCCGCATCCGCATCCGCATTGGAATACGCAACACCCCCAATTCCCAATCCCAATACCCAATGCTCAATTCCCTGAGCAAGTACCCCTTTTGGCCGCTTACCCTCATTGTTGCAGAATGCCTTACACACACCCACACACACGATGTGTGTGTGAACACGTCTGACTGAAGCATTTGACTGCCTTTTTGCATATCTTTCAATGCGTATCCTTGAAGCTTGCCTCTCGCTCTTCCGCCATCTCAATGGCAGGTGCTTGTTAAATCACAAAATTCGTAACCGTAATGAGCGCCCATTTACGTCAAGCCATGTGCCACGCCCCGAACTGTGGCATTATCTGCTGCGCCTCGGCGCATGCAACACTTCTTGCCTAGCGATTTCTTTTCTGTGCCCACAAAGTGCTGAGGCGTCAAGCACAGTCACAGTTCAACAATCACCTCTGTATTGTTGATTAACAGTTCAGCAGCTGCTGGCTGTAATCTTGAACGATTGTGCTACGCCCACGGTGGCGAGACTGAAGCTCTGCGGCTTCTTGTGCCGGCTCTGGCTGGCTGGGCCGTTGGCTAAGGCAGTTACTTAATCCGGGCAACCAGACAAACATCTTTCAATATGAATTTCAACGGCTTGTCAAGCAGCTGCCTTTTTCAGTTGACTCTGCGATACCTCAGTGACTGGGCCCCGCCCTTTCTCCTTTCTCTCTTTTCAATTGCCAACTGCTATGTTTGCTGTTCTTCGGCATTTCTATTACATTACTGATTGTTTTTGTATAAGCGAGCGGGTGTGTGTGTGTGTGTGTGTGCCCGTTGTCGTTCAGTGTATCTTTCAGTCAGACTCTTCTGCCCTCTGTTTGTCTCTGTGTCTCATGGTCCTCATGTCTCAGCCGTTTGCCCTGTCGTTGGATTTCAGTTGTATTTTTGCAATATTTTGTTTACTATTGGCACGGCTGCTTCTATCATCAATCCATTGCCTTTCTCCAAATCTTCTCTATGTATGTATCAGCCTGTGTGTGTATGAGTGTGTGTGTGTATGTGTTATTCCAACTGTCGTTTACCATTCATTCTGGATAAATACAAAATGAAGATGATCCTTCGGGAGCTTTAGTTATTTAATTTCAAATGTAGTAAATTTAATCTAGCAAACAGCTCTTCGTGTGTGTGTGTGTGTGTGTGTGTAGTGTAGTGTGTGTCTGTGTGTTGGCCTAGGCTTCGACTGCTTTCCTAGTAATGGCTTGTTCTTTTGGCCAAGCCTCATATAAAATACGCTACAACTTTCAAACGGGAATCTATTTACTTTTGTTCCTTTTTTTCTTTTTGTATTTTATTTGCTCGCTGCTCCTGACTTACGTGACTCCCAGCCCCTCCTCCCTTGCAGCCCTTCTAGACTGCTTCGGTGTTGCTGTTGTTGCATTGCTGCCAATACCCTTTCAGCTGAGCATTATAACTAAGACATAACATACTGAGCAGTATTTCGATTGCAATATCTTTGCACTTTTCTTGATCAGGCCTAAGGCTGCTCAAGGCATAGCCTAACCTAGTCATACTCTTCGCTCATAGAGCTAAGATCAGCTATGCTCTATGTCTGCAAGGGTATTTGGTCTTTGGGCCAGTCTCGGCAGAATGTTTTTCCTTCAGCAAAATCCCAACTCGTCGTCGAAATCTATCTATTTTCTTGTGTCTCATGCACATGTCCTGCTGACAGGCTCAGTCACACAAGCGGACAGTTGGTATTTTCATGTGACTGTGTACGTGTGTGTGTGTGTGTGCTGCTGCTGCTGCTGCTGCTGCTGCTGTTTCTCATTGCGTTTCCAAATGCGTTTCGCCGCCTTTGGCGCTAGCACGCTGGCCCAGCTCCTCTCGACAGCCGCCTGCTTGCACTGTTTGCCCACTCTAGCAGCTGGTTGACGAGCGCACGACGCAGAACGCAGTGTGCTGGGCGCAGGGCGCCGGAGGTGCATGAGGGAGAGCTGCATTCGTGCTATGGCAATAGCCTCGTCGACGTTTGTTTGCTCATCTTGTTTGCCTACTGCTGCCTATTTATCTTTGGACAAGCTTCGTGCTCGTCCTGCCTCGCCTATCCGTGCGCAGCTACGTCCCGACCGTCACTTTGTTATTGCTGCATTATCTTTCAAATGGCATATTTATAGGATTTTGCTGGCTTTCTCATTGCCACCACCCGCTCACTCCCCTGAGAGTGAGAGCGAGAGACAGAGATCAATGCACAGACACACACTGGCAGTCGGAGACAGGCGCATAGTTTATTGGCAGTGCCTTAGAGCGCTTGATGCGCATTTCCTCAATCAGCTTCAGTTCCAGAGGCAACGACAGGGTCCTGCAACTGTAAACAGTTGAACAAGCGTCACGCTCGCGCAGGCAGCCAAAGCAACAGCAACAGCAACAGCGACAGCCGTCAGGTGCAGTCAAAAGCGGCAGACAGTCAGTTGCAGTTGCAGTTGCAGTTGCAGCTTAGACCCAACGTAGCACATGTATGATGAGCAGCTAGAGGGCACACTGTCCAACCGAGTGCACTGTGTGTCAAGGCCTCGCACTCTGAGCGACTTCATGAGCTTTCAATAAGCATTAAGAGAAGTGAAATTGATACAAGCCGCACAGAATGTGACTGGGTAGGAATTAGGAGTGATCTATGGGTTCTAGGAATTATTATTTATTATGATTTCAATCAATGAGTTTGACTGCTTGAATCGCAAGCCTTACTCTATACTTCATATATATACATATATACATCGAGTTACTGTCCTGCGTATTTTGTTTGTACTATATTTATTTATTAGTTCTGAATTAATAGCAAATAAATATATTGTCATGTAAATAATATCAGCTACAATTACTAATACAATTTCTACTGCTGCCACATTTGCTGTTGCCACAACTACTTCCACATCAACTACTGTTGCTGCTGCTGCTGCTGCTGCCGCTTCCGTCTCGAGCTGTGTGTGCTTAACCATTCCATTTATAGTAAATTCATTTTCTCAATTGGCTGCCGTCCATTTCGATGTCGTTGTACTTATCGCTGTCATCGGCGGGCTTGGCCATATTTTATTTGTATTTGCTTATTTATTTGTGCTCTCTCTCTCTCTCTTTCTCTCACTGTGTGTCACTCGCATGTGTAAATATTTTATTTTCTGCTCATTTTTATTATATTTGCTTCGCTGGACGGGTCGTTGGGACGCGTCTGTACCTCAGTTGGCCTGAAACGAAATTCGCTTGACTTATGCGGCACATAAGAAATCAATACGAACGAGTGTCCAACTCATTCCGCTCCTCCACTGCCCAACTGCCAGCCAGCCGCCAAAGTGTTCGAGTGTCCTGCTGCTCTTTTGCTTTTTATGACAGCACAGCAAAAATCAAAGTGCTGCACGTGGCGTATGAGTAATGCGGCATTTGCGAATTCAAAACGCTCTCTGCTTGGTTGTTTGTCAAATCCGATTGCTCCACTGACCAAGTGGCTCACTCTCTGCTGTCTGCTGTCTGCTGTCTGCTGGCTGGCAAACTGGAAGTCAGTTTATGTATTCAATCAGCTAACAGCGTACAAAAAGGTTGAAGTCAGCAGCTCTCGAATTACAAATGCGAGTAGATAGATAGCTTGAAGCTAGCAAAAATTTCATTAATTTTCATTTATACGATAATGGGAAATTCAATTTCCCATGCACATCGCCCAACACATTTCCAATGCTTACACACACTTTCTCTTTCTCTCTCACTCTCTCTTGATGCTTCGCTCGAAGGCAAGAAAGGGGTAATGAAAATGACAATGGCAGTGGGAAATGCTAATGGCTGTACGCATATATACACACACACCCCAGTCCACCCCATCCGCCCACACACACACACACCACGCTCCACCCCACCCCCACACACAGTCAACTGGAAATGCGTAGTTCGTGAACATTGTGGCGTCTGCTTCTGCTTATCATTTTTTTGTGTTGTTGATTACTTAGCGATATCGACAGACACTTGCCAAAGGAAGCTGGGAAGGAATAAAAAACTATAGAACAGACCCGCCAAATCGCGCGACTCGCAAGCAGCTAGCAGCTCCGCAGTGGATAAGGTCAATAAAAACTATTTGAGAACTATTTGAATTCGCCCAGTGACAGCTAGCTAAGCATTTTACATTGTCGAACTGTTCAAGGCGACAGGCCATGGCCAACGCAATCGAAATGTAGCGAGAGACACGAGCATATTGAGAGCAAAAATGTACCCGGAACACTTAAACAATCGCTCGGCAAATTCAATTCAATACCAAAAAAACGAAACAGATAGACAAATAGTTGGCTAAGTAAATATTGCCAACTGCGAACTTATTGCTTAATCGAGCAGGGGAAATTTAGACAACGATTCAGGGACAGCTAAAAGCGTCAATGATTCGCTATACAGGGGAAATGGAAATGACCCTTCGAATCGCAGTGAATTGAATGCCCACAGCTCCAGTGGCACTCGGCAGTCAGTCAATAAATGAGATGATTTGCATATTCAATCATGGCGCAGTCATCATGTGAATGATACCGTCGCTTATTGTAATTATAAACATTATTATTATAATTTAAAACACAAAATGCTTGTGGAACGATTTAAAAGGAAGGCTTACATCTGAAAATACCTAAAAATTGAAGAGGAAAAAATAGATAAAAGTTCACAATTATTCAAAATTGATTGCAATGATTGCACATAGTTAAGCGCTCAAGTAATTATTGATTTAAAAACTCGTATTTAATGTATCGAAGTGTAAATTTGATATTCATACAAATAATTCAAAGTCATCAATTGATTTAATTGCTTTACATTGTAATGTATGTGTTTCAGTTTAAGCCGCTGCTTAAACGCTTAATCACTTTAACTATTTAAAGTAATTCCAGCACACACACACACACACAGCGCAATGTGCATTAACTCAAAGAGAAATTTAACCGTCGGCCCATTATTTAACTGGGCGTCTCCACAGTACTCACACGATTCACACTGTGCACTCATTAATGCTGCTGTGAGTGCTTTTACATGCATGAATGGAATTGACATCGCAGGAAACACCTTTTTAATTTAATGTTTAGTTTTTATTATCGCAACGCGTGCAGAATTTATTAGCTTGACTCTGACTTTTATGTGCGTTCTGGCCATTCGCCTGGGCCCTGCCTAGGCCTATGCCCACATATCTAATTCTGCTCCTCAGCCTGCCAGCTCCTGCCAGCTGGCTTTTGACCAGCGTTGCGCAATGAAATTATCTATCGAGGTCGAGATTCGCGCTGGAAATCTAGTGAAGGGTGAAGCATTAGCCTCGCGCTCAAGTCCAGAGGATTGTTTGGACAGAGCCAGAGCCAGCGCCAGAGCCAGTGGCAGAATCAGCTGCTGGTCAGTGAATGCAGCGGGCAGCGTATCAAGTAAAACCATGAATTATTTATTTGTGTGGACATGAATTATTGTTATGAAGTTTATTGCAAACAAATTGCGTCCTGGGACAGTGGAAATCAATATCAAATAAATAAAAGCGCAAACAGTTTTTGTGGCTTTCACTGAAACAACAGAAACGTGGAGCGATATGCCAGCCAAGATATGCTGCGGGGCGGCCAGGGGCTGCCTGAAGGGCAGAGCTGGGTATAGCTGTAGGGATAAGGGCATAAGGTATGGTATATAGGGCTTGCGAGAATCGCTGAGTTATACGCATAGCATGTCCCAACCAGCAGACAACAAAGAGCTCTCTCTCCCCCTCTCGCTCTCTCTCAATGTGTGTGTGTGTGTGTGTGTGTGTGTGTATACAAAGCCATCAACAACATGCACAGTATATGGGGTAACGCTGCGGGCGATTCATGAAATTTAATGAAGCAGGCAAACTAAGTGGGCTGGAGGATGAACGATGGCGTATGGCTGGCCGTGGGCTGGCGAGCGGACGGCGAGGGAGGCGGCCGATGGGAATCTGCATGGTTGGATAACCCGCGAACAGTTGAAGCGATGGCACTGCCAAACGGATGTGGGATATATATTTGAAGTTGCTTTTTAATTAAAATAAATATTTAATTGAAATTATAATTAGGAATTAGTTGCGGGCAATAAGTCAAAAGCACAGCCAACAACCAGCTAACCACAAAGGCAACATGTCCACTCAGCCGAATGCTCTTTGTTGTTGCATTGCTAATGTCCTGCTGATTGGGTCCGCTGCCGCCGCCCCAGCCACTGCGCGCGGCTGATGAACGCATGCGAATGTTAATTTGGGCATTTTCTAATGGCTGTCGAGTCGTTGTTTGGCTGCAAATCAATTTGTGTTTAGAAGAGCTAAACGAAGCAGCCGACAGACACGCATACATGAGCGTGGGGCGCAGAAAATACGATATTCGATTTCAATAACATTTAGTGGCAATTTCTTTGGCAGCGCCTTGCATTAGCCGAGAGCAGACAGCCGAAACACTAATGTCCTTGCCATTAAGTAAAGAGCCTTGGAGCCTGGAGCTTGGAGTTTGCTGCTGAGGCGACTTTCATATATGCTTACGGATTGTCATGGCAGCAGCACCGGCGGCGGTTTTTGATTACATAAAAAGCACACACAACACACACACACATATAAACACACAACACACACACAGGCAGCAATATCGAATGCAAAAAGGATGCGCATTAAGTAAATGAAGGAAAACCCATCTTGTTTTACACAAATTTGGTCGCTCATTTTCAGCCGCTTTTTAAGTGTTATACCTCGCTCGACTAGCAGATACCCAGCAGGCAGATATTTAACTAGTTTAAATGCATAGAAGTTTTACTTTTCAGATTGCAAATGCTTAGCCCATAGGCAACTTGCTAGGTATTTGAAAGTTTGCCTTTAGAAAAAGAGCGAAATGCTCCAGGGAGCTGCAAGCTTTAATATAGTTCAAGCTCACCTAATTAATGCTGCGTATTAAAAGAATTTCCAATTCGATTATTATCAGACAGAGACAAAGAATTTTAGTTACCTGGAAAAGTTGTTGGCTCGTCGCTTCAGTAGCTGGAATTGAAGAAACGAAAACAGAATACATAGAAATCAATTATATGGTTTTCATTCGGGTATTTATTCTAAGATGAATGTAAATTGTGTACAGCAGTAATGCGTGGAGATGAGCGGGGGAGGGAGATGTTAAGTGGCATTGCCGTCGAGATGTTCTGCGTCTTGCGCAGGGCATGCAAGGCACGAGGCACAAGGCACAAGACACAAGGCACAAGGCACAAGGCACAAGGATAACGAGACAGGATTACGTTGATGAATGCCATTGCCGCAGCAACTGTGGGCCACGGGCATGGGCGAGGGCGCCAGCTGGCACGTGGGCGTGGCAATGGCAACTACAGCTACAAAAGCAATTGCAGCTGCATTTTAATGCATTTTCATTGCAACTGCCGAGGTAACTGGAAAAAGGCAACAGAAAGCAACGACGACGACCTGAGCACTGACTGACGCCCAGCGTGCCAGCGTGCGTCCAATGGGCGTGGCCCGGCAAGAAAGTACAGCTGCAAACGTCGGAATCCCATTTTGGCAATGGCCTCTCGGGCACATAAAGCGAAGCATAGCAATTCTGAATGCTGCTCGGGCCCGGGACTGGGACCTGGCCCTGGCCCTGGCCCTGTGGCGATCGATCTGCAGTTAGTTCAATGACAATTGCAAATGAGCGAAGGGAGGCATCAAGCAGGAGCTGTCACTGGGGAAGCGATAAGCAGCTAACTGAGCTCTCTTAACCCATTAGCTGAACAGGTTCAATTTGACGTTTCGATACACTTGCCACACTCTTTGTATTATTAATTGGCATAACTTAAGCACATTCCCTGCCTGGCAAGGATATTTGCAGCAATTACAGTTAGCCGGAATAGCTGAGCTAACTAAATCTCGTCCGTTATATGAAATGCAACCATTGCTTGCTGGCGAGGCAAGTGAAGCGAGTCGGAGCTGGGCTGGAGCTGGAGCTGGAGCTGTGTCTGGTGACAGACGCGGCCGTGAGCATAGATAAATCGTTGGTAAATTTTATATAATCTAATAACGAATTTATGGCTTTAGAGGGCGCATTGAGGCTGCCAACTGGCAATAAATACCAACAGGCGCTTGCAGCCCTGTTCGGTCTCAGCTTCAGCCTCGGTACCAGTCGCAGTCTCAGCTTCAGCGTGCAACTCAGTCGAGCAGATTCTGTTACTGCCTGTAGCACTTTAAGCCAGCTGTGTGTATGTGTGTGTGTGTGTGTGCTTAACTGTATCGACGCGTATGTTTCTGCTGCCAATCCGTTGAAAAGCGCTTGCCAATAAATGATGAGACATCGGCAATGGAGCAACGAGCAAGGAGCAACGAGCGACAGCAACATTGCAACTGGGTTGCAGGATGGCACAGGCACAGGCACAGGCAGAGGCAGAGACACAGACAGGGAGGCAAAGGCAGAGCAGGGAGTGGCAGCAGAGCATTAGCTCGT
Source organism: Drosophila hydei (assembly GCF_003285905.1). NCBI lineage: Eukaryota > Metazoa > Arthropoda > Insecta > Diptera > Drosophilidae > Drosophila > Drosophila hydei. The sequence goes on along the minus strand of NW_022045685.1, from coordinate 2,757,423 downwards.
TTTTTATGCAGCCCTGAGCTTAATGAAATGAGTTTGTCGAACTTATTGCTTACTGAGGCATGCAGCATGCCTCGCATAGCATGAGATATGGAAAGAGATACAGTGCAACTAATAGACACCGGGAGTTGGGGCAACCTAGCGAACGTTTGGGGGCAGGGCACGTCAAGTGATATGCAATTTATTTACTTATATGTGGCAGACAGCGCTGGAGTGAGACCAATATTTATGGAGAGTTTAATTTTTTGTATTCATTTTGCATTAGTAAATATCGAAATTCAGTTGTGTCACACTTCAGTATTGAAATAGGCATAGGAACTGAGCGCTGCCCAGACTTGAGCCATCGCTCTATAGTACTTCAATATGTGTCCACTTCAATTAGACGCGCTGCACAATTAGGATGAGCCGCGGGCCATTGGGCAAGTCAATCAGCCAATCAGCCATGGTCCAGGCCAAGTTGGCTACTGGCCCAGGGTGAGGCAGCAGCGGCGGGGCTACTTAGAAAACTTGGATGCCATTGTTGTATGCACGAACTTTTGCCAGGCGTTGCCGCTTGTTATCTGGCAAAACTTACACAATTGGACAAGCGATTGCCCTAGCCATTAGCCAGGGCCAGCCAGCCCAGCCAGCCCAGCCAGCCCAGCCAACGCAGCCAACCCAGGCGGCAGTCTCGCAGCGAAAACCCCTTTGAGCGAATGTAAACAGTTTCAAATTACACGACGCAACTTTGTACTATTAACAAATTGGCACGCTGGGCCGGAGCTGTTGGATTTCGCATTGTTCGCGGACTGCTTAAATTGTTAGCCAAGGAAATATTTATTTATGAGTAAACTTGTGTGCTCCGCCCACCCAAGGCAATCGGCTCTCATGTGTGGGTGTGGCGACGTTAATGTTTTTATTAGCGCGGCTATAAAGTTGAAACTGAAACTGAAACCGACACCGAAGCTGAAACTGAAGCTGAAACTGAAACTGAAGCTCAAGTAGAAGCCGAAGTCGTGAAAGAAGCTAACTTAATGCCCCGTTTTATCGAAGCTCGCCCCCAACACCTCTTGTCGCTCGACCCTCTCAATGATGATGACTGCTTCGCCGATAATGATAAAGCTGGAACTGGGGCATGCGTGTGTGTGTGTGTGTGTGTGACTGGGGCGTGGCCAGAGCTGAAGCAGTTTCGCCTGATTGCCTCGTTCCAACTGATATTGACTTTAAAAATATATACTTGTATATGTATATTCGCTTTCGCATGTCCTGCCCATGTGCCGCTCTCTGGCTGCCTCTGTGTGTGGGTTTTTTTAACGCGCTGTCTGTAGGCTGGCAGGGGGCGTGGCCGGGGCAGGAGCAGCTGCTCCACAAACCGTTTTGAGCTACCCGAAATGGGCAATCAAGCGAAATGTGCCAAGCGGTTTGGGGCAATATCTGTCGCTGGCTCTGCTGCTTTGCTTTAGTATTGGCGGCGTCGACTGCTAAAAGCCTGCTGCCTGCTGCCTGCTGCCTGGTGCCTGGATACCGCTGAGAGGCGACACAAATCAATGGCAAAGAACTCCGGCAATGAGCATTGAAAATGACATCGACAACGACGAGTACGACGCACGTCAGATTTAAGCAGTCACTCAGCCGCTGGGCGGGCTGTGCCAGCCATGTGGCATGGGCCAACGGAGCATCTAGGCAGCGGGGCATCGGGGCATCGGGCATCGGGCATAGACAGACATAGACTCACTCATATGAATTCTAGTCGGGCTAACGCCAGCTTTCCACACGCTCTAAACCGACAGACCACTTGAGCCAAGCTGAAGGGGCACTCAGCCACGACAGAAGGCATGCTGCTGCAGCTACAAAAAAAAAGAGAATATTCTCCAAAGAGCGCACACAGCGTGCGAGCGAGACGGGGCGACTCCAATAGCCACAATCAGGGTAAGCAAAATCGCTCAACAAAAACGTCTGGCACTAGAGAAATGCTTTAACTGCCAAAACGCTGATCGAAACCAAAACCCAAATGCCATGATGAAATTTTTAAAACTACTGCCATTTACCAGTCACACACACAGACACACACACACACACACACACGCACAGTGGCAGCCTCCAGCTGCTAGTTGGCCGCCAAGTTAGTCAGCTCGTGTGTCTGTGCTTGTTTTTTTTTTCTTTTTAATTTCAATAAATTTTAAAATGTTTTTATGCCTCACGGGGCATGTGGTTGTGTGTGTTCGTGTATGTGTGTGTGTGTGTGTGTGTGTGTTCTTGTGTGTGTGAATAGATGTAAGTGTATGCTTGCCCTGCACTTTAACATTCAAGTTGAATGTTGGGTCAGCTGCGACGGCAAATGGACCCCAACTATAGCAAAAATAAACAAGAGTGCCTTAAGAGGACATGACTGACTGACAGATACCCAGTACTATTCGAGATCTTTTATCTTTTATGAGAAGATTGCTACTCTTACAAGGCAAATCAGCTGCATAAGTCTGAGACACAAGATATTTGAAGTCAAAATGCTTTCATAATAAAAGTTCATAAACATTTCGTTTTATACCTGATTTTCAAACACTTTTTGGAGTCTTGTAATAGAGCAGGTCACATTTATTATGCTAAGCAGTTCAGTGCTTCTGCCTGTTGCATGTGTGTTCACCAAACCAACATGCCCCACTTAACAGTTCACAGAGATGCCAAAGGATTAAGCACTTTGGTGGCAATGAAAATGAAACTTCAGTGGCATGCCCCAATGCGTTGCCTTGTGTTCTAGCTCGAATATAGTTGGGGTTCTATGATGACTGCCCGAATTCCGAACGTAACTAATAACTGCATCAGCCTGCCTAGATGTGAGCATGGCATTCAGTGGACATGCGACTACGGCTATCAGCTCTTTTCAGAGTATATAATCGATGGGATGAAATGCAAGCAATTAAGCAAACTGAGAATTGAGAATTGAGAATTGCTTAAGCTTTTAACAATCGCCAAACTAGCCGTAGCCACCTTCAAGCGCAGAGAGCTCCCAGAGAAACTTCGAAATTGTTCGGCGAAGTTATTAGAAATGCAACGAAAACTTAACTAAAAAGTTTATTGTTTGGCATTTGCATAAAACGCAAAGCTACATCAAGTGCCAACAGCCGCATGCAGGATGTGGCATGCGGTATGCGGCATGCATAAGCAGTCAGTCAGTCAGACTGACTGTCAGTCAGTTAGTCACTTAGTCAGTTAGTCTGTCTGCCTGTCTGCCTGTCAGTCAATGAGCTAGTCGTTGAGTCAGTCATTTGATTGTCGGGGTTGTTGATCTATTGACAGTCGCGTTGGTTTCGGTCATGCCAATGTCTATATCGAATGCATGGCACACGCTTTACATGAAGCCGCACACAATGCCACACACACACAGATACGCAGCCATCAATCGGTCAGGCACAACACAATCAGTGTCTGAAAATCAATGCGCAGGCAAAAAAAACATATATGTGTATGTTGAGGCAAGTTTGACGTTTACTGGTTGCTGGCTGCTGGCTGCTGGCTGCCTGCTTGTTGTCACTGCCACGCCCACTCATGTGGCAAGCACGTCAACGATGGCGGGCAAAAAGTCAAATGGATTGAATACATATTGAGTTTATGATGTTGTCGCTGGCAATTTTCGTTGGCTTTAAGCGGTTTGCGCGTTCGCCTGTCGCTTTGTGCTGGTTGCGTATACGCAATGTTGCCGGCGCTTCCCCTTCGATGGCACGCATTGTGTGAATGTGCGTGTGTGTGTGTGCGTGTATTGTCGATTATATGCTTCACAGAGCTGCCAACATACGCAGCTCGCACGCTTCAACGCAGCGGCCGCTTTTTGTTTGCCGCGTGCCTCCTCTCGCTGCTGCTGCCGTTGTTATTGTTGTTGTTGCTGTTGTTGTTGTGCGCATGTGTTTATGGACTGGGGCAGTAAATTGAATTTTGCCCACAACAACGACATTAGGCATATCGCAGACGCTAGGGCTTGAGCCGTGCGGGGTTATAGGCATTGGCAGGGGCTTCCCATTGAAGCTATGTGGTTTGGGTCGCTCTGGGGATTTCGCAGCAAAACTTCACACTTTTTTTTTGCGATCAACGAATTTTTGTTTCCATGCTTCGGATTTTTGGCCACTGAATGTTTGCGAGCGCCGCGCAAATTTTCAACATTTTCATTATTGGATATTGGCGCCAGAGCGCTATGAGGGCTTAAGGGTTACGCTTTAATACCAGTTGCTGCAGTAGATCACGCTCTAATATTACCGAATGCGACGTCTTGCTTTTCGCTTGAATTAGGTTCTAATTTTCTGGGCAAAAAGAAAAACAGGCTTCAGCTCAACCTCGAGCTGTTTGATTAGGGTTCTCCGTATCGATATCATTTTACCATTTAGATCGTTTTTCCTGAGCCCTGCAACGTGCCCTTTGATGAAATGTGATTCATTTGCTTATGCTGAGTTTCCATTGCCTTTGACATTCCAGCCTGGATGCGCTGCAGACGCTGGCCAATCGAGCTGATGTTATTAGTCTGTTTCTCTTTCACACCCCTCTCCCTCTCTCCCCCCCCCCCCCCCCCCCACTCTCACTCCCTGTCTGTCTGCTAGTTGGCTTGCCTGCGTTGGTGCCACATTTTCTCACACAATCTGGCAAGTTTGGCCAAGTACTTTGCGCTTTTCACTTTTCAACAGCTTTGGTTAATGGAGCCGCTGCCCCTTTCCTCCTCGGCGCTGTCTTCAACGCTTAGGTAATTCGAGCCAAACTTTATGCAAAAGTTGCAAATTTACGCCACAATTTGTGCAAAGTTTTGAGCAATTCCCGCTTCCCGGCTCGCCTGCCTCGCAGTATTTATTGCATAAAGCTCATGCTTAAAGAACTTCAAATCGATTTGAGTACTTGTGGCTGAAAAGTATGTTATTTGATTCAAATAACATCAAGTCTGGTCAAATGGCCTTCAACTGAGTGCCAGATATACAGCTCTGGGGCAGCTCAAGCGTCCAGAAAATTGAGCACACGCACACGTCTATGACGCGTATTCGCAAGCATGTTGTACTCCATAGTCCTTAAGTAACGCATCTATCTACTCAGGCATAAACGCACTCACACACACACAGCCCACACTTGCTGAATCGCATTTAAATTGTTCATTTTGCATGCGTAACGCGTTCGAAGTGCTCGCAATGCGACGTCAAACGCGTTTCGTTTTGGTTTTTTGTTTAGCCGCACACACACACGTCACTTATGCATGCAAATGTGTGTGTGCCCTTGACTGACTAACTGCCTGCCGGTCTGTCTGTCTGTCTGTCTGTCTGTCTGCTTGTCCGTCCGCTTAGTCCGTCCATTGAATTACGCGCTTTAAAAACAATTTTGTCGATTTTTTAATATTTTATTGCGCATATCAAATTCGCATTCAAGCGGAAATCCCTAAGCACAGACAAAACGCCTCTCATACATGCTCGCACCCACCCATTCACACACACACACACACACACACATGCCCAGATAGATAGATGGATGCACGTGCTGCTGCCAGTCGCTTGTTGGTTCCGGGATTTTAGTTCATGTCGCTTGCGATGTTTATGAATACATTTCACAGCTGCCACGCGGCTATGTTCGGGCTGTGGATGGCACCTTGAGACGACGCCACCACTGCCACTGCCATTTGGCCCCGGGCGCACCCAGAAATCAGCACGCAAAGTTATATTTTATTGATTCTAAACTGACTGTGATATATGTTTGCTCTCCCACTGCCCCTGCCACGGCACTTCGGCGCTTCGGTTCGCTTTGCATTGCAGCGCAAAGCCCTCGGCACCAGCTCCAGCTCCAGCTCCATCTCCAGCTGCTGGGCCTCGCTGCGCTTCACTGGCCTGAATACCACCATGATGCTGATGTTTAAGTGCGCACGTGACGCTGCTGGAGCGGCGCTGCGAAATGTGAAGAGGCTACTGCAAAGCCAACAACAGGCCCGGACCCACCGCCTGACGAGCGTATATAAACAGCCAGCCAAACGGCGCAATAGAAAAACTGAGGGCGCCTGGTCGCTCGCTGATTGAAGCCGCCGGCAGCTCACAGCAGCTCTGTCGAAGTGGAGCAATCAGTTCCTCATTTTTCGATTCGTTTTTTTCCCTCTCTTTTTTTTTTTTGCGTGCACAGCCCATATTTTACTAGCTGACTCTTTCGCGTGTGGCATGCCTCATTTAAGTCGCAATACGTTGGGCAGATCATGTAGAAATGTTGTCAACTATCGATAAGGACAACAATAATTAGTTGTTGCCTGCAGAATAAACCAAAGCTTTAAGCAGCTGCGATCGATGTTGAATAATTTGATGTGAAATTATTGAACTGAGTATTGCGGACCCTTCACAGTGCCGACAATTTGACATTTGGACAAATGGATGCAGCTAAGTGTAAAGCTGAGTCTAAGCCGGCAGCTGGCAGCTGGCAGCTGCCAAGTAGCAAGTGCCGATTGACAGTTTAATAGTTTTGCTAGTCAGTATATTCGCATAATTCGTGCAGCGGCCATGTGACTGGGCCTGGGCGCCGATGGCTGCCATACGCCGGCCACTGCTGCCCGTCAGTTCGTGTGCGGTTGGTTCATTTGGCTCTTTGAAATTTGATTGCACATGCGATTGGCGAGCTTATGTGGACACGTGGCTGCCTGCTCTACACATAATATATGCAAATTTTGCATGTAGAGTATAAATTTTCGTGCATTAAGGCCAGCTGCCGCTCGGCCCCTGCAGCCCTTTTTGCTCGGCCGGCAAACGTGGCGTATGCGCAATATTTCAGCCCAGCAAATTTGCCCGTTCGAGTTTTTTCCCATCGGCTGCTGGCCTAAAAGCTTTGTCAACAATGCATTTCAAATAGTTATGCGTGGCATTTTCTGGAATTAGTGCAACGGCGCCAATTTCAGTAATTGAAGTTGGATTAAGAATCGAAATTGTGATATTTGGCAAAACAAATTTAAGTGAACCGATAAGAGCTCAATTTGGTATAAGCTTCGATTAAGTATGGCCATTATAAGAAGTGGACAACATGAGTCCAGCTATCAAGGCAATCGCTGCCAAGCGAGACAGTTCTCAAGGCTTTAATTGCTTCGGCCAGCTCTTTTAAGTTGGCTCTGATAGCATTTTGTGTCTGAAGTCTTTTACAATTTTATTAATATGTCTCGCATTGTAAACAGCTTTTTTTCTACTTCACAAAGCAGAGCTATGCTGTATTGTGCCAGTGTATAACAATGTATGTGCACACAGCCACATGCATAAGTGTATGTCTACTCTGTTAAATATAGCTCGTCGTGTGTGTGCCATTGCTTTCATTCCGGCTTACGCCCCTGTTTACTGAAGCTGCTTTGCTGGACCGTCCGCTGATTTTGTCAAGCTGTGCGAGCTACAGTCGGCCACGGCTAACATCTATTATACTCATGTTCAGCTGAGTGCTGAACTGTCCCGTGACACGGATATGTTATGCTCAAATGGGCAGGTAAGAAGTGTGAATGGTGTGAGCGCTTTAATATTTATATGCTACTTTTGGAATCACTGCGAGAACTCTAAGCAGAGCTTTCCCTTGTGTCCTATCTAACTGTATTTCTTGGCCATTATCTGATCTAGAGTCTCCCCTAGACTGCCTGCTGCATTCCCTGCTACACAATTGTATTGGTCGCTAACTAAGATATCTATCAAGTCAATGACTGTAAAAGGTCGTCCAACACTTTGACTTAGCTCCCTTCATATAGCAGCATATATACTCATTAAAGTGTGCCTCACTGCGTGTGTGTGTGTGTGTGTGACTGTTTTTGGCAACGACACGCAAAATGTTGAAATCGAGTTATGACAGCCCAACAAGCAAAGTTCCTCCTCCATCCCTTCAGTCGCCATGCCTTCATTGTGCAACGCCCAACCCGTCATTGTCACTCGTATGCCCTGCTTGCCAACTCGTGTGTGTGTCTGTGTGTGTGTGTGTGCACGCATAAAATCAGATATCAAAAATTGTTTACAAATAATTTAATAGCCACAAAGCGCGCGCGCCGTCCATTTGAAGGCCCACGGCGTACACACACGCACGAGCACACACACGCACACACACGCACACACGCACACGCAATCATAAATCGGCTTTGTTGACCAGCACACACACACACATACAAACTCGCACATTCATATTGGTGTATCGCTGGCTTATGGCACCAACTGCGGTCAGAGCAAAACGCCGAAACAACAAAGGACCCGCTGACCACTCTCTCAGCGTGTGTGTGTGTACGTGTGTGTGTGCTAGTTGGTCATAAATAAAATGTTAGTCCGGAACAGTTTGGGGGCCGGCGAGAGGGCGACTGCGGATGCGACTACACGACATTAGGCCGAATTAATGCGCGCAAGGACTTAAGTCGCAAATTTATTTCTATTCAACATACAAGACAAAACGATGAACGGCCCCACAAAACAAGTAGAGCCCTGGCCCCTGGCTCCAACCCTGAAACGAGCGTGTGTGTGTGTGTGTCCACATTTTGGCATGACAGTGGAAATCCGGCGATAAATGTTACCAGCAAATGTGCGTGCCTTCAAAATGGTCAGGGCCAGGGGCAGGAACCAGAAGCCAGAAGCCAGTAGAGCCTGCCAGAGGCTGGACGTAGCTGGGAGAGGGCAAACGTATATGGTAACTAGGACAGTTTAGGTGCTGCTGTTAGCTGTTGTCCATCTGCCCATTGGATGCGATGCTCTGCGTTAATTTGTGGACAAATTTGTGCGCCGCAACGGAAGTTGCCAAGTGGTTGGCGACGGAGTGGGCAGCGCCTTGTTGCCCATTGTCTGGCCTAATCCAATGGATCAGCAATCGATAATGAAGTTGCCGAAAAACACACGCGCCGGCGTCATAAGTTAGCCCCATGCCCAGCAAATCGACTTAGTCCGAGGTGGCTGCAGGCTGTGGGTGGTGCGTGGCGCATGGGTGTTCAAGTGTGCCGTCGATTTGTTTGCTGCAAATCCAGTTATCGACGAGCTTCGGGCCGATACGTATGATGATGTTGTTGCTGCTGCTCGTTGACGTTAGCTGGGCACAGTTTCAATTTATGTTAAGTGCCGGGCTAAGGGGGGGTCTCCAGGCGTACGTTTGTAGGTAGCATACGTTCCACGCTTGGCCAGCTGCCCGCACGGCTGCCAGCGGACACAGGACGAGCCAAAGATACGAGGCGCTGCGAGTATTAGCACATTTTGTGCATTGATTCATGCATTTGCTTGCGGATGTGAATGCTGATTGGAAGCCAGGGCTGCAAATTGACTAATATATTGTATGCTTAGCCACAAAATGAAATTGGCAATAAGCCTAAGCACTGGCGCAGACAAGAGCTCTACCAAAGCCCCATCACAGCGCCGATAAGCACCTTGCCTAATGCGCCGAGTAGCCTAGCACTGGCTGTGCCACACCGTAAAAAGGCCATCATAAAATAAGGTAATACTTAAAGACAATGCAGTGCAGCTCAGAGACGAAGATGGGAAGAGGAAGCGGGAGACTTGCCGCGGGGCATGTGATATTAAAGCGACTGTCGGATGTGGAGCTTGAAAGGCAACTTAAAATTTGATTAATTCAACTGCACATTCGAGTGGCCTTTGCGAGAAGCAAAATGAATTTGCAAAACTCGCAAATGAAATTTTTATTTATATTCACTTGGATGAGCCGGCGGAGGCTGTTCTTAATGCAATAACAAGGCCAAATGCTAGGCATGAACTGTTGATGTTGCTGATAAAGTTGGCTCCGTCGGACCGAGTCGAGGGTGTATGTGTGTGTGTCTCTGGGTCTCCCTCTGGGTGTGTGTGTGGACATGGCTTAACTTTCAATTCATTAGACCACAACAACGACGTGACAACTTTTGCAATGGCCAAACAAAAGCTAAATACAATCAACTGTAAACAAAAGCCGAAGTGACACACGAGCCTCGCACAGCTCGACATTGGCGTTGAGGGGCGCTACTATCTAAGCAGCAAACGAAACTGAAACTGGAGCTGTAGTTGTAGTTGTAGACAGCACAAGTTCCATGCCACGCCCCAAAATGAAAAGCAAAGACAAATTAGTTGCAAGTTGGCGGCGGCTGCACGGCTTCTTTTCCAACTGCAAGTGGAAGCGGCTGCAAAAAGTTTTCTAGGCGCTGCCAAACTTATTCGCTACCTCACCCAAGCCTTTCCCCCCCCCCCCCTCTGTCTCTCTCTCTCTCTTGCTGCATCTTAGCATCTGCTCCATCTCTTTCGCTCGCTTTATCTATTGCATTGTGCGCATTGTTTAAAGTTTGTGCAAATGTGAAATAGAATTGGACAGGCGAGCAAAAGGCGACGCTGCCAACGAAGGCCACTTGGCCCAGCTAAAGTTTAGCTTGCCCCCAGCTCTGCCCCTGTCCGTCTATATCTCAGAGCTCTTTTTTTGTTACTCTTTAGTTTTATATTGTTATTGTTTGAAAGGCCACTTTGGCAACGCGCGAATTAGCCAAATAATAAATAAGTGCACGACAAAAGGCGGCAAAAGTATTTGAACTACAATGAAATTACTTGAGATGTGACAGCTCCTCTACGAGCTGCTGCTGCTGTTGCCCTTTTGCCTAAAGCTTGGCTACTTCGCGATCTTGCCACAACTGTCAGCAGCAGCAACATGCAGCACACAAGTGTGTGTGTGTTCGGTGTGTGTGTGTGCGTGTGTGTTATTGTGACTAGTTGATGATTTTCACATTTGCGCTCAACTTGTTTCTCTGTAGACTAGGAAATCAATCAAAAATATATGAAGACAAATTATGTAAGAAACCTCTAAGAGGTATGACAGCCAGAGCTGTATCAATAAATACATAAAATATAATAAAATAATATATAAAATAAATATATTAATTTAAAGGCCAAGCAACGATCAAGAGACTGAACTGCAGCTTAGCAAAAATTTAAGCAGAGCTTCCAGCCAACCAAGCTACTAGTTGAAAATGCTTTCAGAAGAATGAATTAAGAATGAATTTTAAAAGAGAGTATACTATATCCGACTACACTCCACATGCGCATCGGCACTTGATAACTTTTCTATATATATATATATTTTATTTTTATTTTTATTTTTTGGTGTTAGCTGTTTTGCGTTGTTCGTTTTTGTTTCGCAAAAAGTTTGTTTATTGAACATGGGAGGATTGCGGGTCGTAGTCGTGTGCCTGGCTAGGCTTACAAGTTTTTTGGCCCTGGCCAGCTTGAGCTGACCAAATGTGAGCCCTAATTATTTGCTTGGCCTGCAGCTAGGGCTTCATTATGAACTCGCCTGCAGCGAGCGTGACTAAGATAAGAGCTTCAAACTTTTCTCAACAACAGCAATGGCATGAAGAAGAACAGCTATAACAAGTAAACATTTTGGCTAAATGCACTTCACGTAAATGGCTGCTGTTGAAACGGAGATAGTGTGACCGAGAAGGGGAGCGGGAGACAGAGACATTACCAGAGACAACAGAAGTCACAGTCGGACTTCATCTTTAACTTTCTTGCAATTAAACTTAATGTAATATAGAACTTAAAGGCAGCTTTGAAAGTTTTCAATTTGTAGCCTCAAACTGAGTTTGTTTGCAGAACTGAAGCCAGAATCAGCTGAAAGGCCATAGGCCATTAGAGCCATATAATATTTGTTTATATATAATTAAAGGAGGCCAGTTCAGTTCTGCGCTCAAGCATTTCTTTAAGCAAATTCCCCTTGAATATCTGCTCGGTCTGAAGAGATTCTCTTTCATGTTGCCCCCACTTAGTTCAGGAACGCAGTTAAAGCGCTAACGCTTAAGGGCTTACTGGCCCAATCTCTTGGTCAATCGCCCCTCGGGCAATCATTGCAGTTGCGTTTATCTCGAATTCATTTCGAGAGCAGCTCAATTTCAAAATATTTCAATGCTTTTGCATGCAGCTGCAGTTGCGCGGCAATGTCAACGTTTGTGGCATACTTGTTAGATTAGTGTCCCATCAAATTAAGGCAACGGAGCAGGCAGCCGGCAGCAGAAAGGGGCGAATTCTAAATCGAGTTCTGTGCGGAGACAAACAGTTAAAGCCATTGTTATCCTGTCATTCACGCTGACCGCACAGCGACATCCCCCGACACAGAAGCAGGCGAAGACTATCTGTGTCTGTGTGTGGGTGTGGCAAGTGCTTTAAATGGCTCGCTGGGCAGGTGGCGATATTTTTTGCAACGCCTTGCGGCAGCTCTGCTAGACTGGATGCCAAATAAAAACTAAAAGCGGATACACACAATGTTCTTAATGAATGTTTCATGAACATCCTGCGAGCCACGCTGAGCTTCACACGTTCACAGCCTGGCGACTGGCAGGTTAGTTGCGGATGCGTTTAAATGCGCCACTTGGCAGCCAAGTGCACAGCCGTCACTGAAAGATGCAATGCGAGCTGCCAGACAGACAGAGAGGGCGAAAGTGAGTCACCTAAGTGCAGCACTAACTTCATTTGTACACGCAAAGCCGCAGCTGCCACGGCGGCAAGCGTGGCAGGTACGTATGCGTAATGCAAGCTCAAAAGGTTGCCTCAAAACAACTCACAAGGCTGTGCATGCAAGCCACTGTGAAAAGCGAAACTCATCCAAGCCGCGGCGCCACCAACCCACCTACCCACCTACCCACCAACCCACCAACCCACCAACCCACCGACCCACCATCGGTACCAAAGTAATTTGTATGCACTGTATGAGGCGCCCAGCGCTCTGAGACTCTTTCACCCTAAGCTGCGGAAGCGAGTGCGTTGCGATGCGTTTTGTTAAGCGGAAGTTGAGTGCTTTGGTAATTTGTAGCAAATTGTGTAACGTCAGGTTGTTGTTACTGTTGCTGCTGTTGTAGTGCTTGTTGCAGTCATAGATCAGTTCTTGATTAGAACAGTCGATCGAGCAATTTGAGCTTTATGGAAGGCTTAGCGAAGCAGAAAGTGATAAAGTGTTATATAAGAAGACAGCTGAGACTATTTATATATATAGAGTTAGTAAAAACATTATTTAAGTTTATTCAGAATTAGTTTGGCTTACTAAGTGTGTCAGATATAAGCCATTACAGATGCAGCATCTGCGACTACGAGTAGTCTACCTTCAAGAAGGCTGCTTAATTTAGAGCTGCATAGCTTCGAGTTGGCAACATTGCTCTATTTGTTAATTTATTTTAAAGTAAATTGATGCTTTTTGTTGAAGTTAAGTTGACATATTTTTAGAATGAACTTGCATTAAAGGAAAACCTTTAAAGGTATTAAAAATAAGAAACAAAACTTTGCGTCAAACTTGAGACGCTTGCATTTTATGACCTACAGAATGCTTAAGTCCATTATTGATTAAATAATATTATTGTCATATTTTGTCATATTTTCCGTAGAAATAGTCTATAAGCTTTTGTATAAACTGCAGCGTCTTATGAGCTGGTGAGTCATTGGTGCATATATATTCAAAAACGTCGATGGCCATGATTGGTTCATGATCTAAGACTGTGGGAATATGGAAATAATAGTAAGAAAAATCAATAACAATTTAAGTTTATAAATCTATATTTATATATATATATATATTCATTATAGATCCGAGCTCTCTGATATATGCTCTTAGCAGTAAGACGCATTGTAGATAGTGCCTCTTGCTTGCCTCATTCTAAGTGCCCATAATTGGATCTGCCTCCTTGAAGACTTAACTCTCTCTCCCTCTCTCTCTCTACCTTTCTGCCTCTCTCTATCTCTTTCTCAGACAATACCTTTATGCATCATTCACATTTGCAAAATGCAAAGAATATCGTTTATATTTTCAATTTATAGTTATATTATTTTCGTCTTTTCTTTCAAATTCAATTTTTTTTTGGGAGTTTTATTTTGCTTATGCCGAATGCTTGCTGCTTGCTGTGGAAATTAAGCTTTGAAAAATGGCTTGCAAGGTCTCTCACACATACACAGCTACATTGGCCATACATAAGTATTTAGAAAATTACTTTCATTCGTGCTTCGTTTGGCTCGTTACTGGGAATGCTCCGGCAACTGGTTGGCTGCCAGCTTCGCTTTGCATCGTCCTGCCTGCCCCGGGCAGCATTTCTGCTGCGTAGTTTTTGTGGCATTACAAAAGCATTTTCATTTGTATTTAGCTCTCGCTCTCTCCGTCTCTCTCCCTCTCACACTATAGCTTTTCGGACTAGCCCATTATCAACGTTCCCTTTGCAAGAACTCCTTCCTTTCCTCTTCTTTTTTTCGTCTCTTTTTTGGCGTTGTTCCTGGCTGTCTTGCGCTGATGTGGTTGTTGTGCTGGCTGTTGCTATTGTCGTTGTTGCATTTGTAAACTACAAAAATGAAATTAAGTTCACACTTTGTCATGTGGGGACATTTACGGTTTTTAATTGTTTTGAGCTGAGCAGCCCGAGCTGCGGAGGCTGGCGAGACCGGCGAGGCAGCCAGCGTTGAATGCGAAGCGCTCAGACTAGAATGGAGTCCACATAAGTTGAGGAATGTTGCGCACTTTTTGGAACAAAGCAGTCTCTTGGCTCTGCATGCTTGCCTGCCTCGCTGCTTCGGCTGCCTTGGCTGCGTTGCCTGACGTCCTGCTTGCCACACGCCGCACGCTGCACGCCACACCCAAAGCTGCAGCCTTTTGCCACTTTACCCCCTTGACGGGCGTCCTGTTTTGCCTTTCATCTTGGAAATTGAGTAATGAATGCTTTCATGTCTTCATCGTCATCATCAACGCTGAGTTTGTTATAAATTTCACTTGTGTACATTTATAATTTCGTTAAATATTTGTTGTGCCTGCATGTGCGTACATATGTGTGTGTGGGTGCGTGAGTGAGCGGATGCTCGTTTGCTTTTCTAATTAGAAAGTATTTTCTGCACATTGTCTAAATGAAGAGCCCTGCCAAGGACCTCGTGAATGCCACTTCGGATGGCTCGGCTCCACTTGAATTATGCACTTCGAGTGCAGGAGCTGTACGCCATAAATGTTTTTGTGGTTAATTAACTGCATTAATTGCAAGCTGTTACCAGACATTCCAGCTTTAAGCTCAAGCATAGCGCTCGCCCCCAACTCAGATAGATATCATATCGGTTACAGCTCGGCTATGCTATGGAGGCTACTATTAAACACATTCAATCATCTGAGCTCTAGATCCGTGTCTACTGATCACTTAATGTTAATTGGCTCATATTGTTCAGCAGTTGATTAAAAGTCTTGCAGTGAGTTCTCTTTGAGTTTACAGATTATATTCAGCTTCTTTTTTTAAGGTGAAAATGGATGTGGCGCTGAGCTTTTAATTCTCGCCTTCATTTATTTTTCCCTTAGCGGGAAATTTTGTAATGTTTTTTTTGTCGGTTGCCTTTCCTGATTCACTTTTGGCGGCGGCTGCTGTCGGGCGGCTCATCGACTTGTAATCGCATTTCGGATGAAGAAACCAATTTCGCAGCAGATTTACATTCGCCGGGGCTTTTTGCTGGCCGCGACGAGATTTCGGCCCAGCAGCTATATAACAGTCGTCGTCTGGCCGCTTATCTGACGCCTCTGACATAATATATAGCGCAGTTTTTGTTTGGCTTTTGCCGCAGATGCCGACGCCCAGAAATGAGGTTTGCCTGCCCGAACAGAAGCAGCAGCAGCAGCAGCAGCAGCAGCAGCAGCAGTTACCTAATTTTTGCTCTGCTCTGTCTTTGTCTTGCTCTTCCACCTATCGAGCTGGTTGGCCATGTTTTGGCGTTGCCAAGAGCTCAACTGGCATTGACTAAGTGGAAAGCAGCAGGCGCATCGAAATCCGCAAACATGAAAAACTTATATGAAAATCTAAGAATGGATTTCTGCTTAGTTGCAAGCGCCATGTTGCGGCTCGATCTCAGATCCAAATGCGCAAAGTGACATGGAAAATAATTAGCTATGAAGATAGGACATCAAGCAGAACTCGATGGTCGACAATTTGCTACTAGGATACATTAGCAAAAGGTCCCTGCTTTGCCTGCTGTTGTTATAACAACATTTAATAGGCTTAAAGGAACAAACAAATAAAATCTTAATAAATGATAACTTAATTATAATTATAATTGAGCGATTATATTGATATTTAAATACATTATGCTAAAACATTTACAGTAAATAATTATAAATATACATATATTTTTTATAGCTATTTAATGCCATCAAGGATGCCATGAAAGCGAGCCACACAAAGCAGATTCAATTAGTATAAGCCAGGAAAACAACAACAAAAAATACCTTTTTGTGTTGCCATTGAAGAGGCGAAGTGATTTGCTCACGTGTTGATAGATTTTGCATAAATATTTAACATTTCATTAATAATAGGATTAGGGCGAGCTGTGTAAGTAAATTTTCAATTATCAATGGCAAATAATTTGAGTTTTTAATGGCTTTAAGCAGCCGCAAGAGCATATGAAGCTCAGTTTAAGTCCCAAATAGAACCACAATCAATGTAACTAGCTGCAGTCAGCG
This sequence comes from Drosophila hydei, assembly GCF_003285905.1. Lineage (NCBI taxonomy): Eukaryota > Metazoa > Arthropoda > Insecta > Diptera > Drosophilidae > Drosophila > Drosophila hydei. The sequence goes on along the minus strand of NW_022045685.1, from coordinate 2,741,031 downwards.
TTTGGTATTTGGAATTTAAAGCCAATTTGTGGCACGGTTCAGTTGGCGCCACGGCTGACAAGGATCGCAACATGGCCTACGACAGCTGTTGCTACATGCCTCGACACGGCTTGGCATGGCTCCCATTCCGGAGGCCAAGCCTCGCGCCGCCCTCAACATGCGTAAGCATTTGATTTCAAAACATTTAAAGCTGCGCTGGATGGGGCTGTTGCCACCGCTCCGTCATAAAAAGGAAAGCTGAATAAACCGCTTATTGTGCCACAATGCTCTGCCCCGCCCTTGGCAGCGCCACGGCCGACGTCTTGCAATGATTAATTTATTGAAATTTGCGCTTATTGCGATTGCCAAATTTATGCTTTACGTTTTATTTGGACAAGCGATGCCGATGATTTGTCAAAAAGTCGTAAATTATAATATTACATTGAGGGCAGCCATTCAAGTCGTGGGGGCGTGGTGTGCCCCACGTGCCGCACAATTGTTGAACGTTTGCCGGCCCAAAGAGCTGTTTCAATGCCTGAAAGCTATCTAACAGGCGTTGCATGTGGCATGCTGCATGTTGATTAGCTTACAAGACACACCTGTGCGCGCTCTGCTCATAAGTTATTAATTATTAAAGCCGCAAGGCCAAATGCAAAAGCGTCAATTAAAGCTTATGTGAAGAGAGAGGAAGACAGAGTGTGTGAGAGAGAGAGGGATACATTTTAACCTGACTGTAAGCGTGCGTAATCAGTTTTTACTTCATCCAATTGGATTGGCGTCTGCGTCCAGACCCCGCCCAACACCCAGCTCTGATTTCCTGCAGCGCTCGACTCCGCTGTGTTCTTTTGATGTTTTTTTAATGTTTAATGCAAGGCTTAATTTATACTCACTAATGGATTTCAGGGCGCAATGCGTTGCATTCAATATTATCAATTACGAGACGCCGCCAATAACTCAGTTGCAATTTCCAGTGGCACGCTGCACGCTGTACGCTGCCCGTTGCACGTTACTGCAAATGAAATAAAATAAAAATTAATTATGACAAAAAGAAGAAAACATTTGCATTTGCCTGCCCATAAACATTCGCAGAACTCTCACAAATAAGACGGCAATTGTTTGCCATTTAGCAAATGTGGCTGGCATTTTTATACCCTGTAATCATTGCAAATGGGAAATCAGGCAGAATGCGAGGCGTGGCAGACCCAGTAAAATTTATATATATTCTTAATCGGGACTACAAGCCGAGTCGATTTAGCCCCGTCCGTCTGTCTGTCTGTCCACATGTCCTTCATGATCATGAGCAGGATCAGTAGCTGTACAGAAAGTTGCATATAATTCTCCGTCTTTTATATCAGGTAAAATGAGTGACATACTAATAATCAGTTCTGTATATGATTATTACTGCTAATTAGGATTTATATATTCATGCTCCCTTGTTCTCTATGAAATTGTTAATTACTGAACATACTCGTATTATATATTTAATAAAATAGATAATATATTTGTGATATAGAGTGTTTGCTCTATAGGCAAAGAAACTCTTTTTTTTTAATTTTAATTTTTATAACATTATATTTTCGCACACTTATATTATTTATTATATATATAAATATATGTATATATATTCATAATTAAAAAAGTAATTTAAAACTAGAATATATTAATATGTAAATATATAAATATTTAATATATATAAATATATAAAAATGTAAATATGTATTTTGAATATATTATAACAATATTGACTACAATCTAAATAAATATAAAAATTGCAAAATTAATATTTGGGACATTTTTCTCTTCTTAAAAATATAATTATGTCAAAAACAAATAAAAAAAACAGTAAGATGTAAGAAAATAAAATCTAAAAAAAAGACAATTAATATTTATTTATTTTTTTATTTATTTTTTTTTATTTTGTATATATTTCAATTTTTTTATTTTATTTTATTTTTATTTAATGGATAGGGAAATAGGAATAGCTTCAGGTTATCTCCTAGTAGAGCACCCCGACTAGAGCTGTATTACTTGTTATTGATTCGATTTAATTGGATTCTGTGTGGCGGCCACTTGTCCAAATTGGTCGTCATAAATTTGGCAGCTAAACGCAGTTAATTTTTCATTGACAAATCGAACAACATGAAATTCAACTAATTTGCACACTTTTGCCGCCAACTAAATGCAATGGTCCTGCCTCAAGGAAGCCAACATGAAAAACGTGCCCCAAAAAAAGTGACTGAAAGCGAGCTGTCAATAAAATAAATGAGCGCCATTAGCTTGCTCACAATGATGAACACTTGAAAGTGTAGCCAGCCAACACACACAGGCATACTATGAGTGTGTGTGTGTGTGTAGAAGTATTGTGCGCTATTAGCAAACTTGCTGGCAATCTAGTGTTGGCCTAAAGCAGCAACTAGCTTTAATAGCCGTTAGAGCTTAATCATAGATCTTGAAGTCAGCATTGTCTATCGCAGCTTCGGCAACTCGGTCTTAGCTTCTTCTTCTCGTAGACAAATGCTAGCTACGCGCAACGCCGCGTGAACTTGGTTCACTTTCACTGTTTAACTGTTTAACTGTTTGCAGCTGGTTTTATGCCAAACTGATTTCGCTTGCAGCTTTATGACGTTCAAAGGGTTAATTGCACAAATGAGTACGGAAAAGCGTATGAATTTATGTGTGCGTGTGTTTGTAGATGTGTGTGTGTGGGAGTCAGCTACTATTTGTAGCTGGTGGCAATGCGTCGGCAAGCCGGATACACTAAGTGGGGCGTAATTATGCAGCACTTTTAAATATAATTTTCTTGCACTGCTTTCTACACTCGCCCTCAAAGCAAATACGTGTGTCTGACTGTGTGTGTGTGTGTGTGTGTCGAGTGCTTAAATAAACGACAACACTTGAAATAAATTGCAGGAAATCAAGTTAAATAAATTGCGCGAATGAACGAAACATCAGCGCCGCAAAATTAGTAGCAGTCGCAAGGAGATGCCAACGACAAGTCGACGCCAGCATCGTTATCACACACACACACACATAGAGTTGTGTGTATAGCAAAGCGTGTATATGTGTCTGTGTTAAAAGAAATGAAGCTGCTGTCTGCATAGCTCGCCTTAGTCTGCATGGCAAACATTTTACTGATTTCTTTTGATTTGCCACTGATGAAATGCAGCAGCTACCACAGCAGGCAGGCACACGCACACACACACACACACACGCATTTGTCTGTGTGTGACAGTTGCTACTATCGCGTGGCGCTACGTGCCTGCTATCAATTACACGCAACAATAGCAAAAACAAATCACAACCGGCTACTGGCGACACCAGAGACCAAAAACCAACAGCAACAACAGACAGCACAGTCAACAACAACAGCATTTCGTTCTTATAAATGTGTGTAATTAGTTGCGGGTGTCCGTGTAATTATTTCGATTGAATTCATTTGATTACCCAATTAAATGGCTCACCTACTGCCTGCGCCTACGCGGACGCCTCGCAGCTCTGCGCAGCTTACTTTTAAGTTCGTTTCCTGCTAATTTGCCAAAGATAAGAAAAACTGTTTAGCTAAAGCATAAGTATATATATGTATGTAGATTAATATATAAATATATATGTGTGTGGCAAGCTGTCTACAAAGTAAGCAGACGTCACATTAAATCAAGCTCAGCAACTTCTGAAAGAGATGAAATTTTCATTTGAAACAAATTCTCTTCTAATATTTAATTTGGCAATTGTAATTAGCTGTCAGAACGATTTGACGCCACTTAGCACAGGGCTCGGCTCACAGTGCGTATGCGTAATTTGCATGTTCTCGTGCCTGGCGCTGCAATTGAAGGCCAGTCGAAATTGAAACGCATGTCAAACGGTTGCCAGAGCAAATATTTAGTGGTGCAGGAGTAGAAGTCGTTAAACAAATGTTTGGATTAAACGACATGTTCAACGTGTAAATGGAATGACCGCAGAAAGGATTGACAGTTGAGATTCGCGCACACGAACTTTTTACTTGGTTGGCGTAAACAAATATTTCATAAATTTACAAATGTTATGCGGAGCTCAGGGGCATCGTAAAAAGCAAAACAAAACCAGAAAAAAGTCAATGGAACACATAATTTTTGTTTTTAACATCATTTTTGATGGCTCCTCTGGCTGAATATGAGGGGGGGGGGGGGGGGGGGGGGGGGGTTGAAGAACGGTGAGTGGGGGGGCAATCTTCATTAGGTAATGCATTAACTGATTCCAACGAGGACGCCTGCTAGCAGCATAACGACGACATATGGGACCTTAGCATTCTATTTGTCTACTCGTCATTTGTTTACTTATTTGCATTTGCTTTATTGTTGGCTCGCTCTTAGCTTGTTTGCTGTTTGCTCTGTGGCAGCATGGTAAAATCTTTGCCGTCTGTTCGCCTTTCATGAGACAAGGACAACGAATCGACGACGCTAGCCGAAAAGTATGCTTTGATTAAGTGCGTGTCCTTCGGCACTCGCTTGGCTGCTGCTGCTGCCGGGATTGACTCATTGCCCATTTTGATGAAATGTCGCCAACTAAAATGTTTGCCTACTCTACAGCCCGCAGCCCGCAGCCCACAATCTCTCTGCGTTCCCAGCCCCAGGAAGCTGGCGCTGCCCGTCGTGTTGTTTGCAGTCTTCGCTTTGTTTGCCTTTTCCGCTTTGTCAACACTGGCTGCTGTCTCTACTACAAAAAAAGGGTTGTAAAAACGTAATGGTGAGTTAAATAAAACAGCGAACGTGCTAAGCAAAAAAGCAGAGCACACGAAAAATATGCGGAGGCCAACAAAAATGTATAAAAATACACACATACACACACACATTCACATACATATATATATACATATTCAAAAGTGTCATAAATGTAATACAACTTTTCCTTTATGGCAATTGCATATGTGTATGTGTGTGTGTGTATGTGTGTATTTGTGTTGGCGCGTTGCTCAAGTGGTGCTCTAGAAAGTTTTGTCGTCGTGCAAGCCAATAAAAATAAAAATAGAGTTCAAACAAAATAAAAGAAGCAGCAGCCAACGCAAAAGGCACAAAGATGCAGGCCGAAACTTTTGCACACACTCACACACAGGTGTGGGGGACTTGGGGGCGTGGCATGGCCAGCCAAGTAATGCGTTTTCATATTTTGTTTCGAGCCAATTTACTGTAACGTTAGTTCAGGCAGCCAGCACGGGGCCAATAGCTGCGCAGCTTACCTCAAATAGTTTTCGTTGCCAGAGCAGCAGCATGGTATGTGTGCGTGTGTGTGTGTTGGTGTTGCTGCTGACCCACTGAGATTACCCAATATGCATGCATGAAAGTGGTTAAATTGAGTTTTAAGACCAATTGACAAAAACAAACTCACACGAACACTTTGTTGAGCTCCATTTGTGAATGCAGATTATTTGTTAGTTAAAGCTCAAGGACTGCAGGCAAAGGCGGAGGGCATTTCAACATTTAAATATAATAAATTTCTCAGTTAACAGTTGCTTTGAAAAGCAATTAAAATGCATTGATTACAGGTGCGACTCGATGTCTGTTAGAGCTTGAGCTTGAAAATATGTAAATGGCTTTTGTCTTGAACAATACAAATTTAATTAAAATTTTTATGTTATTGTTATTATTGAATTATTTAAAAATTTTAAATAATCTTAAGACTTCAATTTTGAGATTAATTTTAAGGATTTAAGCACCGTTCGGAATGAATTTCCCTGCAAGGGCATTCTCAATTCTTTTCATTCTTATTGAGACAAAAGGAATTGTATGTATTGTATCAACATTTATATGCATTATATTTGAGTAATTTATGCATGTCTTGAATATGTAAGCATTAGTTGGTTCGACAGAGTCAGAGCTGCTGAGCAAGTTAAGCCAGAATCCAGTGCGGTTTGATTGCAGGCCAACTGCAAGTTGAGTGCGGCTGCCCCGCCCACCTTTCGCCTTTCGCCTTTCGTTTTAAACGGGTGTGTGGCCAAACTATTTTGAAATCTGCACAAGTGCATTTTGTGTTTTATTATTGCTTTGTTTTCATACCCAAATCCGATTTAGTTTGCATTTTCGAAAAATATTTCATGCTGGCGCAATGGCGTTTTTGTTTTCTACTTTTAAATATATTAATATATGGCACATCCAGTTGCAGGTGCCTTTGCCCGCTGGCCGGCATATGCATTCATTTTTATGGCAGCAAAAGGATCTGCTCGGTGTGTGTGTGTGTGTAAGTGATGTGATAAGTGCTAAAGAGCACTTACTGAAAAGCTGAAAGAACTGCAGCTGCAAAAACCAAATTGGGCACACACACATGCACGCGTACCTCTGCCACTGTGTATGTGTGTGTGAGTGTGTGCTGGCAAACATTTTGGCAAGTTGTTACAAAACTTAAAAATAAATTTAAAAACACGTTGCATAGCTAGCAACAACAACAAGTTTTGATGTGTTTTTGTTGGTTGCCTTATTTGTTTGCATTTTGCAGTAGTTGTTGCTGTTGTTGTTGCTGTTGTTGTTGCCTTTATCGAGTTGCAACAAAGAAGAAAGAACGTTGGAGCAGCCAGCAGTGTAAGCAGGCAACTGCCTTGGCATGCAGATTGCCAATGCTCTCGTGACGCTGACGCTAACGTCACTGCTGGTCGAGTGTGTGCGACTGGCAGATACCCTGCAAATATGTTGTAGTCACCATATCTCCATTCAGAGAGCAGCTGCTAACCAGATCGACAACTAATTGACTTAGCTCAGCCTGCTGTTTATACTTATACTCCGCAAAGCTGGGTATGCTCCGCTCGGCTTGAATTCATTTTTTTGTAGACACTCTCAATGGGTACAAGGGAATAAAAAGAGAAAACGGAAACCGGAAAACGCCGCTACTACAACTTCCTTCCCAATGCCTTCTCGACTGGCTGCACATGCATATCCACATCTACGTGCAGTCACATGGTCTCATACCTGTTCCCTCACATGCTCGAACGATGCAAAGGACGGAGCGTGGCGGTTCGAGTTGAGAAAAAAGCGCTGAGCAAATAAATTAAAACAAGTCCAAAACAAATTTGGAACACGGCAAAAAGAGCAAAGCAAGCAAGTGCCCCAATGCCCGACTAGCAGATGCCCTGTAAGCTCAAGTTGGTCTAGAGCCTGGCTTAAACCCACTTTAGCTGTGAATCTCTATCATCTAGATCAAGCTCAGCCTGATCATGGCCTGGCTAATCAATAATATTTATATAAATCCTTTTCAGATATCAGAGCTACTTACCTCTGCCTGGACACAAAGCCCTTTTCGTCCACTTTCAGTGGCCAATGGGTATCACAGGGCAAAGGGAGAGAAAATCGAAAAAAATATGGCGAGTGGGAAGTGGCGCGAAACGTATGCAAGGCATTTGCGCCCAAAAAGTTGTCATCCTCTGGTTGTGATGATGCCCTGAAACTAACCAAAGACGAGACGAGAGCACAAGACCCGAGGGAGGAGATGGCAGTGGGGAAGTGGGGAAGCGGCTTGGCAGAGGCGAGGACATCCGCTCCTTCACGCTCAAGCTGTAGAAGATTGCTTAAAGTTTTATTGGTTGTTGTTTGCAAAGCAAAAACTCTACTTTTGCGCGCTTTTCTAACGGTACACAAACTGCCAACAACTAAATGGCGAATGTGTGGCAAAGTTGCCCCTGGCTGCTGCCGCATGCCTCATGCTACATGCCAGCTGCCTGCAGCCTCCTGCGGGCTCCACGGCTCGCAGTTGATTCCTTCTGCTTTCGCTCTGCTGCTGCTGCTGCTGCCGCCGCTGTTGATTTTTGTTTTTGCTTTAGTTTTGTTTCCCTCGCTTTTCTTTACTTTAAGCTTTCTTTTTTCTTCGGTTTAAGTGAACAATTTTGTGTTGTTGAAACTATAACTGAAACTGCCGTTAGTCAGTCCGTCAGATAGGGATAGCATGGCAGACAGACACAAAGAGCGAGCGAGAGAGAGGGCGAGGGCGAGGGTGAGTGCGAGGGCGAGTGCGAGAGCTACAACGGAAGTCATCGCAGCCCCAGAAATGGCGCTTTTCAACTTCAAGTCGCTGCTCGACGACGTTGAAGCTAGCGCAAATGTTGAAGTTGATTCTTTACCCGCTTGAGTTGAGGTCATCTTCGACATTTATCGTTCGTCGCGCATAATTTCCATAAACAAAATAGTTAAACATCGCTACAGCTTGTCGAATCTTCTTCAGTGGCCTGGCCTGCCCCTCGCCCACAGTCACGTCGAGTGCAGAACTTCTATAACGACCGAGCGGGGCGAGAGCTGTCAAAAGTGCAGCCAGCATTGGGCAGCGCCACTGACTGCAAATGGCTTAAAGCCAGCAAAAGGGCTTTAAAAAGTTGACGACTGCCCATAGACTTAAGCTCTTTTTCAGTTGATGAGTTAGTGCTAAAGTTGCAACATTCTGTGCCAAAGTTGCACGTCCATTGCTGTAATTTAATGCAATCATGCAGAGCTTTCATACACTACCATAGGGGATATATATGCATTAATGCCAATCAATGTGCTTTAATGTGCTCGCAAAGCTTTTCTAAACTAAGCCAATCACTGAGCTTTAATCCTTAACTGCTTCAGCTGCCGGCATTTGCTTGACATATTTTCCCAATTCCAATTAACAACATTTGAGGATTTTTAAAAAAAGCTGCTGGCATAATTTGCATTAATTTGTTGATCGGTCCTTTATCATGTTTTATCAGCTAAGCTGCATTGCTATTGCGAAAGAAGTCCGTGCCTATGCTCAAAAGTTATGGACATGTTCAGTTGCTGTCAGTCGATTCATTTATTGTCGAAATGTTTAACACTCAAACACACACTCACACACTTGTTTGGCTGCTGGCCGAATAACAGTTTATTATCCTTTTCATTAGTGCAGCACAGCAAAGACAATGACGGCACAGAGGCTGCCTTGCCACGTTCACATAGCTCACGTTTGCCCACATGCACAGTTCGCTTTAGCGCCCATACATTGGCACTTAATGGCCACACTCACACACACACACACACACACACACGTACAGGCACAGCCACAGTCCCACAGTCATTCACGCACACTCAAAACATGGTAAAACTTTGTGCAAACTTTTTACACACCGACTGCGCCAGTGTGTGTGCCTGTGTGTGTGTGGAATGTCATTGGCGGAAATTGAAACGCACATGACAATCCATTTCATCAGCAGTTTAGTTGCTTTTAGAAAATTTGCTGGCCACTGGCCACGAGAAGAGCAGGACTCCCGCACGCCATGTCCTTTCACTGGCTGGCGCCACACACACGCACACATTGCCAGAGAGAGAGTGAGAGTGAGGGGGAGATAGGGAGGAAGAGAGAGTCATTGTGATGTGATGTGATGCGAGTGGCAGCCACTAAGCCAAATCAACAAAAATCAACATTTCAACAACAAAGTCCTTGACTGGTAAACTTAACCGGACAGGACACGAGCACGGCCGCAGCCGTGAGACAGAAACAGAAATAGAAACTGAAACGAAGGCACTATGCGAACTGGAGCTAGATATGGGATACATTGCCTGCGCTGTCTGGCATGTGAGCAGCACCCAAAAAGACAACGAACCAGACGACGACAGCGACGACGGCTCTAACAACTCTCAGCAGACTGAGTGGGGCGACAGGACAGGACAGGACATGCCATAACAGAGCGTAATAGAAAAACTGTGTCTGATGGCGCGACGCGCGGCCATAAGCCCCTCGGACGACCACATTCAAATACTTATGTAGCACATATTCATATCTCCATAGAGCCACGAAGCGGGGTATACTCAGCGTCAGTCAATATTGTGCAAGTAAGAGTGTTCCAGTTGGGGCTGCTCGACTGTCGGATGTCTGAAGACAGCTGCCTTGTGGAAGCTGCGTCTTTTACGTAAGCAAAGAATCTCGAATAATTGCACAGACTTCGTAATGTTATAGCTAAAGGGGCAAGCGAATGAATATACCCAATTTGCTCGATGAGGCTAGAGTATGAAAAGGGGTGCAAGAAACCTAAGCAAAGCGAATCAAATTGAATTGCGAAGAAAGCAAGAATAAAAGAAAATCAAAATCAAAATGGCAAAAATGGGGTACACAAAGGGGCGTTGGTGGGGGGTTGAAATGGGAAAATGGCGTGCAATGAGCAGGCAGCAATAGCAAAACACAAATTACATATGCACACAAATACTTGGGCAAGTTGCTGGTTGCCGCTGTCTGTCCGTCTGCCAGAGTAGTCAATGACTAAAGCAACAACAACAGCAGCAGCAGCTATAATAACAAGAAGAAGCACACATTTTCTGATTAGTTTCTGCGACAAATCAGGCGACATTGCTCCCAATCCCAATATGTGCCTGAGAGCCATATACACAGGCACAGCTACATCCCCAACACAGCAGCATTGCCATACCCATTCGAAATATCATTTTCAGCTCGCAATACGCAGTTTGCATGCTTGAGCCTGATACGTCAACAAAGCCGAACAACAACGACGACAGCAACAATAACTAGAACATTGTAGAAAATTTTGACAACAAAGCAAAGCCAAAGGTCGAGACTATTTACAAGAGCTGACAGCTGACACAGAGAGATGAACATATTAAAGGCCCTGTCAGTTGATATCCCCAGTCTGTCTGTCTGCTGCTGCTCACATGTGAATGTGTCGGCCGACGAATGGGTACAGTCGACTTCTAAGCCCATATGCAATAATCCATCTAATGGTTATTTAATACTTTTTAATTGAAAATTCAATTACACTGCCAGACCCACACCCGAGCAGCGATGTGCATCGATACGAAACAAAAATAATGATAAAATCGAAATAAATCGACAAATTGTGCTCGCATTTCATGTTATTCCCATGCTCGGCAGCTCCAATCAAATATTGAATAGATCGAACAACTGCTTAAAGGATTGCAGGCAACTGTGGCTCATGGAGACCGGCATTGTCCGCATTGCAACAATGGCACACAGGAAAGGCAGCGCCCTCAGCTCTTTGCCATAATCACAGAATACAAACAAAAAAATAAATATATATATATATATATATATATACGAGACGGCATGGGAGAATAGATTTTAATGTGCTTCTAAGCTATCGTCTGTGGCCGACCGCAATAAACAATTTCACAAAAGAAATTCTCGGCGAAGAAACTGAAGGATTATGAAACAATTGACAGAAAAAGCTAAATTTTAAGGCAGGCAAATAGCGCCGATATTTATGTAAAATATCGAGTTTCATTTGGCCTTAACGAAGCATTTAAGAGGCATTCAACTTGACGAAGTCATTTGCCGGCAAGCCAGCAGGTTAAAGCTAAACATTTTTTCTATCTACATGAAATATGTGCAAAATTTGGGCAACAAAAAATATGAAAACTTTCATCAAAGTAAAGTGAAACCAATGAAATGCGAGGGAAAGAAACTTTTTTTGTTTCGTTCTTTATTTCTGCTTTTGGTCTTTGGTAATATTTTAATAGCGGGCTTAAAGCGAGAAGCCTCAATCGGAAATGTGATATGTCAGGCGTGCATTGAGCTGCAGTTGCTTTGTTTATCTTTAAAATGCTTTAAGCCCCGGCTGATGGGGCGGGCTTAAGTGAAGGCGCTGGCGATTGTGGCAGTTTGAGTGAAACATTTATGCGTGCCGCATGTTGGCCGCAACAAATGCGCCTCGAAATTGACGCCGGGCATCGTGCGTGCCGGCATCCGTTCCCCGATGACCGCTGGGGCACCCAGTCGCACTCGGCATATGGCATCAGCTGATTTATAAATCATACACAAAACCCAACCCAACCGCGGGCACACCCGCAGCACCCGCAAAGGCACACACACAGACACCTATGGCTACACCTATGGCAACAAACATGTGTCAATTTGTCAAAGGCTGTCGACTTGGCTGGACATCGCAAAATGTGGCATGTTGAAGCGGGGCGTGGCGTGGCGTGGCGTGGCGCGGCGTGGGTTGCGTGGCGTCTATAGGAAACGTAGCAAATACTTGCCAAAGAGCAGCACGCGCGAATGAATTTCTGCTGGCGTATGAAATTTTTACGCAAACACACAGCTCTGCCTCGGTGTCTCTGTGTGCTTGCAGACGTCAGCAATTGATAAAGGAACAACAACAGGCAGGCAACAGCGAGGTCAGCCAGCCGGCAAGCCGGCCAGCAGCTTTTTAAAGTACCAAAGCAACTGGGTGCGGCAACAGAGGCCGCTAACTGGGGCGCTAGAGGGGCAACATTACCTAATTGTTATGATGCGAATGTCGGCGCGCACAAAGTGAAGGAGTGAAATTCTGGACGCGTCTTGCGTCCAAGCTGCGGACGTGGCCAAAAGGCGAAACAAGAAGCCAGAGAAAAAAAAGGTTTTGAATAAAACGCAGCAAATTATTACGGAAACTAGGCGCAAAATAAGCAGCAAGAAACTTGGAATAAGTTGTTCAACGCTGAGTGGAAAATGGCTGGCAATAACCAAAACAACAGCACGAACGACAAAAACAACAGAGGCAAATGAAACACGTGGCAAGTGGCAAGCGGCAAGCGGCAAGTGGCAAATGGCAAATGGCAAATGGCAAATGGCGGCGGCGGCGGTGGCGCTAAAACTTGGGACAAATTAAAATGGCGGCTTTAAGGGGGCCCGGACTAAGCCGCAAGTGTCTGGTCGACGGAGCCAAGGAGCCGACGCCGGGGCCGGACTAAAATGGGCCACTGAAAGTTTTTATCAGCGGCAAAAGCTGCGACGCATCGCGGCAAAATCAAGAAAGTTGCGCAAGGTGAAAACGACAACGTGGCTGCCAACTAATTCAAAAGCGTGTTAAAGACGAGCTCATTAATATGGCATAGAGCGAGATAGCTATCTGGCTGCGAGCGTGCGGCTGGCTGAAAGAGGCAGTGCCGCAAAAAATGCAAAAGAAAAAGCAAGAAAACGACTTTCACAAGGCAGGTGCAAAAAGGTGCTGCAAACAATTATTGGCTGCGACAGTCACAAAAGACGAAGCGGCAAAACTGAAAATTAAAAACAAATTAGAAAGCTTGTCAAGTGTCCCCAACCACACACACACACACACACACACACACACAGAGACACAGGCACACACACACCCGCCCACTTCCATCCATGATCAAGTTATGAACGCATCAGCCGCATGACCATGACGATAATAATGAGTGAGCGAATGGTAACCGCAAAAACCCCAAACTAAGCAGCGCATACAAAATGAAAATGTCTGTCCGAAGTGGAAGGCAAAGGCCAAGTGAAGATGCAGAGAGAGAGAAAAAAACAAACTCAACTTTTGCAATTTACACTAATTCCGCCGAGCAAAGCCGGGCACCCTATGCCAACACAGCGCCCCCGCGAGCTGAAGAGCTGCGCAGACTGCGAAAGCGCTTAAAATCATAATGCGCCCAAAAGTAGGCAAAAGTAAACAACGCGCAGCTCTTGAAAGACACGCCCCAATGCTGAAGACGTTGGATATTATCACTGGCCTCCAGTTATCAGATGTGATATCCGAACGATAGAGAGAGAGGGACTAGCAAGCAGAAAGCATTTAAATTGCAACTAGTTTTTATGATATATCTCCAATCATTTTAATTATGATTGTAGCTTTGCCTGGGAGCAGGTCTTTTCAGACTCATTCTTTAGCTGGAGCAGCAAAAAAATAAAAACAGAAGAAATAAATACTCCGCTCGAGCTGAACATTAATCAAAATATGCTTGGCCCCTGGGCGAAATCAGTGCCTTTTGAGCAGCGGCTGTCCTTAGTATGCGCCACTATACTCAGCGGGAATGTGTGCTTGGGCTGGTTGCCACTTCTTTTGTGAGCGATATATTTATATGGGCACCGGTCAGTTTTATTATGACCCGGGCTCAAGCAAATATGCCAAATATGTTAAAAACAAAGTCGAGAAAGCCACCGCGCGGGGCAGGCGAAGAGGCGAGAGAATAATATTAAAGCAGCTAATAAAATTGCGCTCATTAAAGCAAAGCCAACTGCCTGTTGGCTAAAAAGCAATAAAGGTTAAAGAACAAAAAAGAAAAAAACAAAGCGTGTCTCTCGCTCTCTCTCTCTCTCTCCCTCTCTCTCTCTCCCTCTCTCGCACTCTCGCGCGCGCTCCCTTTCTATTTGTTTTGATGTGTGTCTCTCTGTCTAACCCTATCGCTTTCTTATTCCATCGCTGTCCATGTCTTGGTTGGCTGGGCTCGTTATGAGGCTCAGTTTATGGCCAGCGGCTGGGCAAGCCAACAGAGAGCGCTGGGCAAAAGGGAAACCCAAAGAAAAGGGCGCACCGCAACAGCCGCTAGCCAAAGCAGAAATCAGAAGTGCAGAACAGCTACAACTCGCGCTTGTGTGTGTGTGTGTGTCTGTGTGTGTGTTTACTTAAAGCCTACAATAAGTTTGCCATAGAAAAGCTGAGCAGGCAAACATCAGAGTGCATGTCCTTGCCACATGTGTTGCACACATGTTGCCATGCATACAAAATGCAATTCGGTGGCAGCTCGAAAGGTGCAGCAGCTGGCGAGCAGGAGGCAGAAAGTCAAGTTGAAAGACAAGGCCGAGGGTCAACGGCGGCTGCGCTCGGCTCGCGCATGTTCCGAAGATGTGCAAGGACACCAGCCAGCGGCAATGACCAGAGCCTCCTTGGCTCACTGCAACCCGCACACACAGCACAGAGCACACAGCACTGTGTAGCCGGCGGGCACAAGCAGCCAAAACGCACACAAACACAAAGCAGTCGTAGACGAGGCCAGTGGCAGAGCAGCAGAGCAGCAGAGATACAAGGAGGCCTGGCCGAAAGCAGGCTAGAGCCGAGGCAAGAGCAGAGCAAACAATACAAACAACAACTCGCAGCACCAAATGCAAACCGAATATAAAAAAGGCAAATTCCGAATGAGCAGTATCCGACTAAGCTGATACTGTGTACGCGGCACAGTTTGGAGAATTTCCCTTTGGCAACTTTAGCAAAAGATTCCACTTGGGCCGACTTGGGGCACAGATGTAACTGTATTTCGCACACCTAATTGAGATTTCAGATTTGGCCTGCATCAGCTCGCGAGCAGCCCGGATTCCCTGAAAGGGCATGCCCCAAGGGTATATCAAAATGAAAAAGCCCAAACGAGAAAACACATTAATGGTTAGATTGTCTGACAGGCTGTCTATGTGCTAGAGCTTTGTGTGTCTCTCTATGTGTGTGTGTCTGTGTGTCTGTGTGTGTGCACACTTTTCAGAAGTTTTAATAAACTGAAGGACAAAGCGCTGAAAATTAAGGCAATACGCAAAAGTATGCCAAAACATTGCGTGCTTGAAACAAAAATGAAAGCAGCCGAAAAACAAGCGACAGCCTACAACATAAAGCAGCCATAAATGCGAGTGTATGGGTCTATATACGTGTGCTGTGTGCGTGTGTGCGTGTGTGCGTGTGTGTGTGAGCATTTTTGAGTGGAAAGTGTAAGTCAAAACAGGCGGAAGCGACGACTGCCAAAGTCAGGACAAGCCAAGCACCATGAAAGTAACAACATTGTGCCTAATGAGCGCAGTCAAGCATGTGTGTGTGCTGTGTGTGTGTGTTAGCTAATTTTTCACGCTCTACCGCTCACACACACTTATGCACACTCACACACATAGCGAAAGCCAGGCAGACAACAAGCTGAAGCCGTGTCCAACGAGTCAAACGGACTCATGTCAACCCTCGCCACAGTATGCAACATTTTTGGCATATTTATGCTCTCCCCCACACACACACACACGCACACCAGCAGAGGGAAATTATGTGTAATTAAATAAGGCAAAAAACACAGAGAGAACAGCAAAACGAACAACAATATGAAATGAATGCCAAAAATATTGTACAAACTCGTGCATACATTGTGGCTACAGAATTTTAGAGTCATAAATAAGTGCAAAACATTTGAGCAGCTCCTCGGGAGCATTGGGCTGATGGGCGTAGCCGAGCTAGGTGGGCGGGAAGTGCAAGCAAACGGCAGTGCAGAGAGTCGGACAGCAGTCTACTGGCCCAGGAGCAGATACCCTATAAGTGTAGAGCCAGACGGGCAGAAACTGATAAATTATAGTCGTAAATCAGTGCATAGCAAAGTGGAACCTACAAACACAATTATGCGCTTGCAGCCAGGTAAATCAACAAGGTGTGCTTCGATCGAAATCATTGCGTTTGCTGTGCGTACCCAGAAGAGCTAATCAGAGTGTGAAGCGATGAGAGTGACAATATATCGATAATATTTGTATATTGTATGGAGAACTTATTGATATTTAGATAACACTAAACAGGTAATCATTGGTGTTTGTGCTGGCCAAAGAATGCACACAAAAGCCAACTGAAGTCTTGAGCGAAAAGCCTTGGAAAGTGACGCATCGAAGCCAGCCGAATCAGGAAATACTCTGCACTCCGTAAGGCAATCCAATAAATATCTATATAAACTTGGGATATCTCGATTAAAATCGATAACAAGACGGATGAAGTCGACTCAGCCATGGTTCCAGATCTACAACATGGCTCTGCAATGGGTCCACAGCTCGTTTATTATTTATTTTATTTCGTACTTCAGCCATGGAGCATGCTCAAAGCAGAAGTGATCGGATTTTTTGACGCATGCTTAAACCAATATCAAAATACCCAAAATTTGCACTTAATATCGTATTAAAAAGCAGACTCGACTGCTTGCCACACTTAAAACAGATTGAGCTGGAAAAGATGCTCGATGGGATTTCCTGGCTTCCTGCTTCTTTTTCTCTTGGTTTTGCCAACACTCAAGTGGCAAGGTAAGCATCAGGCAATAAATAAGATAATATGTATGTCTGCTCTGTGTACAGATAGATAGAAGATGGCCATGTTAAGAGCATTCAAAGCATACAAACGCCCACGCACTTAAGATGACGCTCGACGTCCATATGCACGTGTGTGAGTGTGTGAGTGTGTGTGTGTGTGTGTTTGTGCATGTTAACGGGAATAACATTTACTTACTGGCATAATAAATAGTGCTTACTATGAAAGTGGACTTAGGAAAAAGCAGAGACATGGCAATCGATACACAGACGCACCACCTGCAGGCATGTGTGTCTGTGTGTGCACTCGAATGGCTGCTGTAGGCTTAGCCATTTGATTTTACCTGTAAGCTATGTTATTTACTTAGACAACTCAATCAAATTGAAAAGTAAACTCAAGTTGAGTTTAAAAGCTACAAATCTTTGCTTTGAGTTTGTGTGTGTGTGTGTGTGTGAGAGAGAGAGAGAGAGATATGTGTGCTCAAGTGTGAGCTTAGCTAGGTATGTGTACGTCTCGTGAAATATTGTCGTCTGTCAGAGTATATCAAAGCCGTGACAATTCAAAAGGTACCGTAAGCAGGTGACAACTCTTAGCCAGATCGATACACAATTTATCGATAATTAATCAGGCATGTCTAATCGAAGTGTTCCAACATTCATTCATTCATCAATTCAACTCTGCTGACACGTTGAATTGAGCATTAGCACAAGCTCCCGCCCTCCACGGCTTATCAAATTTGAGCTGGCCAAATCCAAATGGGCCAGTTTCTGTATGTGTGTGTGCATTCTTTTGGATTGTTTTTTTTTTTGTAATGTTGTAAATAGATTTACAATAGGGTTGATCATAAATATTAAGTGAGCTCGACCAAATAGCTTGGGCCGCCCATTGAACCAAGCTGCCAAGCACATTCACATGAATAGAAAATCGAGCATACTTAGCCATTCAAATAGGGCCAGCTGTGCACACCTGAGAGCGTGCTTCAATGGCCCCCACACACCAACACACCAACACACCAACACACACGCACACGCACACACAGCCAAATGGCAATCGAAATGACTGTCAGGGCCGAGAGTTGAGTGAGTCTTTGACTGTCGTGCTTAGGCAAATGACATTGACAAAATAAGCAGATACAAAGATACAGATACAAAGACGCAGACAGAGAGAATGAGAGTTACAGAGAGAAAGAGAGAGAGAGAGTGAATAAGAGAGAGATGGAACATGAGAGACTGAAGACAAAGCCAAATTCAGAGAGCCAAGGACAATGGCATTAAGAAAGATGGGGCATAAAAGAAATCGTCTTAATTTCACTTTGTTTATGCTGAGTAATAACGAATTATGCAAATTATTTTATAATAAATTTATGCCAAAGCGGCAACAACAACAACAACAACAACAGAAGCAATTGCAACAACAAAGACAACGACAACAGCGACAACAAGAACGAATCGAACGCCCAAACGAGCACAGAACGAGG
Organism: Drosophila hydei; assembly: GCF_003285905.1. Lineage (NCBI taxonomy): Eukaryota > Metazoa > Arthropoda > Insecta > Diptera > Drosophilidae > Drosophila > Drosophila hydei. Next base: position 2,722,849 of record NW_022045685.1, on the reverse strand, counting down.
AAATAAAACACAAGGCAAAGCAATAGGCGATAGCCGACAGACGACAAACGACAAGCGACAAGCGACAGACGACAGACGACGAGCGACAAAGGACAAAGGACAAACGACAGAGGACAGGCAACGAGCGACGTATAACGGACTAAAGATGATAGCGAATAAGGCAGATAACAACGTTTAGCACAAGGCGAGAAGAGTTGGCGTTGGCTTTCGCTTGGCTGTGGCTGTGGCCATGGGCGTGGCAGCTGGAAATTGGCGCCAAGCTGAGCCAACAGTGAAATGTTGAGACTACGTCCATGGCTGAGGCCCTTTAAGGGGAACGCGCGTGTGACCAAGTATGCATGAAAATCCAATTTGCCTGCATGCGATGCTGTTGCTGTTGCTGTTGCTGCTGAAGTCGTGCAGGCTGTGGGTGGCAGGGTGGCGTTGTTCAAAGTGCGGGCAACACGTAGCAATCAAAGTGAAAACAAGGCAACGGGACAGCAAAAATGTAGCACACGAAATGTTACAGTTATATTTATGTAACGTATTATTTTGTGCTTCTTTTTTTGCAGAGGGCACATAAAGCAAGATGCACAGAAAGAGCGGGAGTGGGATTGGGAGTGGGAGTGGGAGGGGGAGAGCGTATGTGTGTGATAGAAGCCAACACTGTGGCACATGCACGGACGCTAGGCTAATCTGGTTGTGTGTACAGTTAGTCACGGCGCTTAATGTTTTGTGTGTGGCAATGCCAGGACATGTGTTGGACTATGGAACGCAACGGAATGGAATGGCGTGAAAGCAGGAACAGAACGAAGCCAAAATCTTTATTGCAGTTCGTTTGAGCGTCTCTTCAAAGTGTGACACAGAAAGAACAAATTTAGCAATCGATAAAAAGAATATTTTTAATAAAAATTTAATTCCGATTCTGATTGGAATAAATACTGGGTGAAGCCAGCTATGCTAAGTGATTGCTGCTATAGCATCTGAGTCATCTTTCAATCAGGCTACTTGTGCTGAAGTCCAGCCTTCATTCAGTAGCCCAGCTGTTCCAGGACAGACAGACATGAAATTCAAATGTACTTATAATATTATTAATTAAGCTCGAGTACCTTTCAGCGAGTCAACATATTTACATTAAAATTTATTAACTTTTGCCTTATTCACATCGCAGTTTCGTTTGCGTAATAGCCGGAACTGTAACTGTCTTGCTGAACAAGCGACAAGGGGAGACGCAGCAACTGGCATTTCGCAGTCAATTGAAATTCCATGGAAAGTATACGGAGAGTCGTGAACTGTGCTAATTGCGTCAATATTTATTGGACGGGCTATTGAAAAAGTTAGCCTTGAAACTTCACAAAGAGTTTTCTCCTCAAAATAATTAATTATGTTCGACACTGTGCAAACAGAGAGGTACAGCGAGTAAATTCCAAATTCCCTTCCAGCTGATCCGGACAGCCGTCATATTCAAAATAATAGAATCCGAGTCGAGGCGAGGCGAGGCACTGTGGATAGTCTACATAAATCTCTAACAATTCTCTATATAGCAATTGAGGTGACGTATCCATGCTGCAGCACACAGCTACCCTCAGCAGTTAGCTAGCTATTAAATTTGTGAGCTATGAACGTGTTCTTTGAACGCTTTTCAAACAAATTGTCAACTCTGGCTGGCTGGCAGCTCACCTGACAGCCAGGCAACTGACACTTGCCAAATCGGCCGCTGGCTGGTAAGCGGCGTGGGGCAGCAGGGGGCGTGACAGCCTCCTTAAATGCCCATTTGTTTGCCCGCGGGCTGGCTTTTGTGGGTCGCTCGCTTTGAAATGCTGAAATGTTCGCATAATTGAGAGAGCTGCGAGTCAAATGAATTAATAAATAAAATGTCTGACTGATTACATCCATCGATGAAATATACAAATATATGTGTGTGTGTGTGTGTGTGTATATATATATATATATATTTATTCACTTAAGCGCTGGCCTCGCCCACTCCGCCTGGCACTTTGGCATTCATAAAACAATATTTTTTATGCGCATCAATGGCATATGCCATAAAAGCGGATCCAGCGGAAAATGAACCGCTTAAGGGCAACGGCGTTAAACGTAGCAGAAAACTTAACTGGCCAGTCGGCCAAACAGTCAGTCAGTCAGCCGGCCAACAGAGCTAGTCAGCTTTGCTATTTGGCTGTGCTCTGTCAAAGAATGCGACTAGGACTTGGTCCACACTTCTCGACTTCTGCTCGCTGTTGAGGGCAGCCATAAAAAGACAACAAATGGAAATAAATAATAAAAAAAAAAAAACAAAAACAAAAACAAGCCAGGGCAATCCTTTGGTGTCTATTTACATTTTTATTGTCGGCCGGTCGTAAAAAATCTGATTAAATACCACGTAATAGATCCCTTCGGTGGCAGGGTTAACGCACGCCATGGACGCTAGCCGCTATTATGCATGTAGATGCGGACAGCGGGTGCGAGTGGTTGCCTTTTTACTGTGAGCGCTGCTGAGCGGGTTAACTGTTGTTAAATTACATTCAATAAACAAGCAATGAATATTTTATTGATGCCTTCAACAATTTTGTTAGCAACAAGGTAGGCGAAAATAATTTATGACCCAAAGAGCTGGCTGGTTGGCTGGCTGGCTGGCTGGCAGCGCTTACCACTTACCCCTGACCCGTGCACCACTGGCCAAGAGCGAAAGACGAACAACGTTAACAAGGACAGCAGCAACATGAAAGCAGATTGATTTACGCATGAATGGCACAAATCTCATTTTAATAGAATCATTTGGTTTTATAACACTCATCGGCTTGGGGCACCACCACAACACCCACCCCACAGCCCAGCTGCCAGGCACAATCAGCAAGTGGATCGGTCTCTCTCAACCCCACCTCCTTTTTTTTTATTGAGTCTCAAAGTTATGTAGCTCCATAAATTGAGAAAATTGTTGTGTTGAATTTTAATCGTGCTGTGCTGCGGTTGCCGCTCGGCTTATTTAACTAGCATCAGTTGGGGCAGTGCTGCCAGAGGGGGTGGCGGTGCAGGTGGGGCAGGGTGCGCCATAAGCTGTGCAGCTTGCGTGACATCTGAAACATTTTGCACTGATTTCTACAGCTTGTCCTGCATAATATTCAGATTTTATGTCAGTGTGCAGAGTGTAAGCAGAGAGGGAGAGAGAGAGAGAACGAGAGACAGAACGAGAGAGAGAGAGAGAGAGAGGAAGAAAGAAAGAAAGAGGGAGAGAATAAAAGAAAGATAGCATGACATCGCCTTCTCCCCTAAACATGCCACAAGTCTTACAAATATTAAGTATACGAATATTACGTATACGCACTGCTAATAAGCGAATGCATCGAGTCTACATTATAAGTAACGTTCTATTGCCCTCTCTTGCTTGGGTTGTCTTTTACTAATATATAAAGAAATTCCCGCACTGAGAAATTTAATCAAATGCAACAAGTTTTATGAGCAACTGCAACAAGCTCGACTTGACTCGCATGTTTTGCGGCTGCAGCTTTAGAGCTTAGGTATAAAAATTAACACAACATTTTAGAGAGCTATTGCATCTAGCAGCAGTCCTGATGCATTAAGCATATTATGCGATTTCCTACTTTTATCTCCGTTTACGACGATCCGCTGGGCAACACAGTTGCCCAAGCTAGCTGCCAGTTGAGTATGTGTGTCGCCAAATAAGCAATTCCGTATGGAAAAGCCAGCGAGTGGTCTCGGCGAGTGCTAGCTACATTTTTATGTCCTTCGGCATTTGCCATTTTTAATTGCTGTTGGTTTTTCAAACATTTACTGCTGCAAATGAGCCGAGACTGAGGCGTTGAGATTTATAGCCCGCACACATACACACACACGCACATACTTAGTCTGAGCCAACTGCTGTTGCCTTATTTCGTAATTTATTCGAACAACATTGTCGCTGGCAACACCAACACAAACACCACCAAAAACTACATACTTTTTAATTTACGCACACTCTGAAAAGCTACAAAACGAGGGAGATGGCCGCAACAAACTTGATATGATTATGCTCCTTATATATGTGTACATATAGCTATGCTTAAGGATAATTGAGCAAATATTTGCTGGAACTCTGCTCGCTTAACGATAAAGCGACTGGATACATTGAAGATGGCCAAAGGCCATCAATTTGGTTTGAGAGCACATGAGATCATTGGAATATCTTGCCTATCATGCTGATCGAATGATAAATGGGTTGCCTGAGAGTCGCTTTAGGTAAAGGTGAGAAGCCAAGCAGGGGATATCTAACAGAAGCTTTTTATGACCTTTGGAAATTGAATTTAGTTTGAGAGCTAATGAGATCATTGAAGAAGACAAGGAATATATTGCCTATCTAGAGAGCATTTGTATATTTGAATTTGCCTTTCCTGATGATCAAGTAATGGGAAAAGAGTTGCCTTAGAGTTGCTTAAAGTAGAAGTAAGAAGCCAAGCAAGAGAATATGAGAACATGGATCTAATGAGGGCTTGCTACTGAGAGACCAGGAATATCTTGCCTGCGCTGATCGACTGATAATCTCTAGACTTTCAATGAAGTTTCATAGCATTCGACAGTCTTTTACTATCTTAACTTATATCACATCAACTCTTTAAACTTGACCATGCATCAGCATCAGAAATTTTAAAAGTAATCAAGTCTATGCTATATTGAAATACAATTAACTGAAGCTATGTAAATTCCTATCGTTGTTTAAATAAAAGTTTTGCAAAACTTTAGACAAATACACTCCGCCTTTCCTGTTGCACCCACTCAGAGCCTTTCGTTGACTGTTGGTTTCATTACTTTTAATTTTCATGTCTAGTTTTTTGCTCATCTTCTGTAGTTGCTGCTGCTGCTGTAGCTGTAGCTGTAGCTGTAGCTGTAGCTATTTAATTACTTCGCAGCATTTGGCGCTGACAGAGCCCATAACCGCAGTGGGCGTCCTTGTTATTATTATTATTATTTCTCTTATTGTTATTGTATGGCATTTTAACTTATTTTTATTGCCAACTATGATCCGGACACAGGCAGTTCGCTGGGCGGTCACTGCAAAAAGTTGCCAATGGGCAAAGTTTTATGCCAACTAAGAGCTGCGCTATTTATGTTAATGCACTCAATAAAGGAGCCACAAAACTTATGAATTGTCAAAATGCGCAATTAAAAACAACTTTCAAGTCGCAGACGTAGCCGAAAGCACATGAAGTGCACTGAGTGCTTAGGGGCTGCCAGTATATGTGCGAGCTTTAGGTGACATGAAATTCATTTAGCCAGAAAACTAATTAAAATAGCTATTAGAAGCATGGAGTACTTAGAGCATAAGCGAGGGAACATCTTAAGGCTTTCAGGGTTACTAATTTAATATAGGAACTGCAACGTTCATCGAGTGACAATTGAAAAAGCTAATGGAGAGCTTAAGCTTTCATAAAAGAGCCAAAATCTTGAGTTAATGAAAACGCAAGTGAAGTCTTTAAGTAAGATTAATTGTTGAGAATGAAGCGCAGTTAAGTCAGACGTTTCATTTTGCCTTATTCAAGCTAAAGATTTGTTGCATTTCATGAATAAATTTCGACAGATTCTGGCAGCTTAAAGTGGAACAACTGCGGACTTGAGCTAGTTCTGTCGCCTGCTGCTAGTCAATCAAGCGTAGTTTCGAACTTAATTCAATTATTCGATGCATTTGCAGCAGCGTTTTTTGACTTAATTGTGAATACATTCTGTAGTAGAGAGAGAAATACTTTTAGGGTAAAACCAATCCGTGCCGTGCTCCAGCTGTGCAGCGGATTCATTCACGACAGCCACTGGGACTGGCGTGGCTAAGTAGCGACAAGCGCACAGTCACAGTGAGGCGCAGAGACTGCAGCTCATACGCAGTGTGGGCCGTTGCCAGGGCACAGTACAGCTGCTGTTGCTGCCGCTGCTGCTGCAATGCACACGCCACTTGAGGCTGCTGTTTAAGGATGGCCATGGCACGACAATGAAGTAGCGCTGCAGTCGTAGGCAGCTGTGGGCGCGGGACCTGGCGCACGGCGCTCTGAGACTGAGATAGAGATTGCGACTGAGACGCAGACAGTGGAGCGCGTCGCTCATATTTAAACTGACAGTTTATTGTGCTTTTCATTACGATTTTGTTTGTTAGTTTTATTTTGCCAAACAAGCGCAGCGACGTCTGCGGTGGGACGGCGCTGACTGGTGGAACAATGGAGCAAGCGACGCACTCGAGCATGGAGTCAAAATGTTGAGCTGCAGTCGCCGCTGGGACTCCGCTTGGCCCCGGCACCGGCACCGGCACCGACCCCGGTCCCGGCCCCCACCCAGGCCCCATTGCGGCATTTTAGCCAAACGGAAGTCATAAAAGACGCGCATTTCGCCCAGCCTTTAGCCCCTTTGGTCCCTCCGCCATGCCCCACTGGCCTTTTGATGGCATCGTGGCAGCGACAAGAACAACACCAATAACAATAACAATGCCACCATAATTTCTCGTTAAAAAGCAAAAGCCCACAATGCCAAGATGGTGTTGACAAGAACGAGCATGAGAAGAAGACCGAAAACGAAATGAAGAAGTGGATAACCAAAGAGGACGAGAGCGAAAGAGGGCAAGTGCGATGGTCCCCAAAGGGGATGGGCGTGAGCTGGAGCAGATGTTGTCTGCGTTAGATTTTAATAACGCGCCGCAGATAACGCCGATAATTTAGATAAATTTATTTCGCGCCCGCTTAATTGAGTGGGGCGCTGAGATGTTCAGGCAAATTGCAATGCCAAAGGCTCGACGGGCATGCCAGGCAGGCAGGCAGACAGGCTGGAAAAACTAACCACATTTCCACATAGTTTTTCCATGGCGTCTTTATGGCACCGCCAGCGACGACATCGATCATTAATCAAGGGCCCCCAAAGCTCTCGGAGACCCTGCTGAATATGACGTGGCAGTGGGCGTGGCCAAACCTAATAAGTATTTACTATCGCACTGAGAGCCAGTTGAAGTGCAACCAGCACCAAAATAAAAAGACAAAGACAACGTTGTGATAAGCGTCGCACAAGATAACATTGAATCGACCATATAACGCATAGCATCAGAGACTTTAGCATAAAGAGCTGTCTGCGACTCTTATGGGTTAGGCAGAGATGAATGTCTTAGGTGTTGCAAAAAGTAGATCTGTCGAGCTGATTAAGAGCTGGAAGAGCTTGGCTACAGGGTATATGCATGTGCGTTGCACACTCACGGCTAGCGACGACTTTTCGGCAACATTTTGTGGCAAATATTAAAGAAGCAAGTGTCAAGCGAGCGCAGCGGTTTTTCTTTGCTTCTCTTTGATGTTGAATAATGTTGGCCGGCAGCAAAAGGTGGCGCCATCTGTTGTGCTGAGTGGCGCACTGAAAATAGACCAAGCCCGCCCGCCGGTACAGTGAAGCCTCCAATTTCGGTAATCTCTGCCGCCCTCTCGGCCACCCTCGTCGCCATCCTCCCTGCTTCTCGCTGTGGATAATGATGCGTTTGTGTATTGGGAGCTATCGCAGCATTTCAAGCGTTTTAAATGAAGCAACACAGCACACATGCTGTGTGTGTCTGTGAGTGTGTGTGTGTGTGAGTGTGTGTATAGCCTCTGTGCGTATTTCTTTTTAGCTCTCGAACTACTCATCTTAGCACTTCCTTTGCCACTCATTATTTTTGAAGTTAAGTTGAAGTTGGATTTTCTTTGCTTTCTGTTGTTGCGGTTGCTGTTGTTGTTGTATGTCTTTTTTAGCCGCTCTTTCAAACAGCACACAAAAGCAAATACATATATATACGTATGTATGGAATGTCCTAAGTTGAGGCCATGCCCCCACTGGGCCCCCTGCCACATGCCCGTTGGCTTGCTTTTAGGGAGTTTCCTTTGCAATTTTCTTTAAATTGTCAGTTTTTGGTCGCCTTTGTGCAGTTGCTCAACACTTTAACAGCATTGGCTGAGTGTTGGTAATGGGGCGCGGCAGGCTGTGCTGCTGCGGCGGCAGCGGCGGCAGCGGCGGCGGAGGCGGCTGTGGTAGCATTGGCGGCGTCTTTTGTGCTCAAGTTTACACGCTGCTGTCAAATCACAATAGTTGCTAAGAATTTCCATTAACTCATTTTCCTTCACTCATTTTCCCAGCATTCACGCGCGCGTGTGTGCGAGTGTGTGTGTGTGTGAGAATACGTGTGTATTGATTGTGTTAAGTGTTTGCTGCAGTTATAGGGAGCTGCTCGTTTAGGTGGAGCCGGCTGCTGCCGCTGCTGCTGCTGCTCTCCGCTCGCAGGCAACTGCTCAAAAACTTTACCATTGTTATAACAAAATAATGGCGTTCATACACTCACTTAGTCGCATTCACTACGCACTCACACTAATGGCCAGCCGGGCAGGCAGACGGACAGACAGGCAGCAGCCCACTTGCCACTCAAGCGCCAGCCACTCACCCACTGAAGCATAAACAGTTTAAAAAGCCTCAAACTTGCTTGCACTTGTCGCGTAATTCAATATGCACGAGTCCTCTTCAGAGTTTTTGCCACATTTGCCTTTTGTTTCGCATTGTGTGCCACTTTTTCAGCTTTCTCTCCGTACTCTTTCTACATCTTCTCCCTCTCCGCTGCACTCTTTATGCTAGCTGATAGCTAGGCTCTTGGTCAACAAGCAGAGCTTGAGCTCCGTTTGCTTTAGCTGAACCGACATGCCACCGGAGTCTTTTTTCTGGCACTCATCTGTGCAGCCATACATCCATGAAATACCTCAAGTCCTTATTGTCGTTCGCTTAGTCAATTACCTTAAACGGCCTGCACTGAAAGTAGAAAGAAAGCAACAGTTGAAAAAATTGTTATATTTCAGGAATTTTGTTAGCGCTTGCTTTAGCTAAAGTCAAGACCTAGGCGAGTTGTCTGACATGTTTATTAAATGGCATCATTTTAGAAATTTATTGGTTTTTACTCACTTGTAATACCAACTATTAAAAAATGTTGTAGAAGAATACAAATATTGAAATCTGTCAGTTCAAGCATTAGTCAAAAACTTTAAGTTAAATTTTTTGTATATTTTATATCATTTTATTTTATTTATTTTTTTATTATCATTTATTTTAGCTAATTATTATTATTATTAATTATTTTAGCTAATTATTATTATTTCCGAAGTAGTAGATTATTGCTAATATACTTGAAGTGAGCTCAGTCGACTCTTGAGCTTTGTCAATGCCCTCGGCGTCAACTACTAGCTTTAAAGCTAGCTTCGATGCACAAGCTTGAATAAAAGCAGCTCAAACAGCTTGTTAACATGTGTACCTGAGCCACTCACACCCTCTCTATTTAGCATTGATATCCGTGTCCGCATATTCTCAGCAAGCTTCAAACTCGGAACAAAGTATTCATTACAGTGCCAATCAGCCGCTTTCAGCTCTGAGGCTCAGCTAGCTCTCTTTGCTCCTTACTATTCAAGTATCTAGCCATCTAATGTCTGTATATTTGTCTATCGTTTATCTATCTACCTTATCCTGTCTATTGTTTCGACATTGCTCGCATCTTGGCTCAGCTGCTCCAAGGTGCCTCTTGAAGCAGTCTCCCCTAGACAACTTTAATGTCGTTATATTTGTATTCTATTTGTTGGTCTTTTCGTTTTTTTGTTATGAATTAAATCTGTTTATTTTGCTCTCATTTCGCTTTTGTTGCTGTGCAATTTTCGGTTCTGTGCACTCGCCTTTTGCAATTTGGCTAACGAAATTTTGGCCGTGTGGCCAAAGTGCTTAAAAATTCGAAATTCAATCAATCCGATGCTTTGTGTTTTTCTGTCTGCTTGCCTTTTTCAGCGGTCTCGACCCGCCACGCCCACTTTTTCATTCTGTTGTTATTAATATTGTTGCTGTTTTTTCTTGTGTTCTTTCTGTGTATTGATATTGTTGTCGTTGTTGTTGTTGTTGTGCTGCAATTGTATCAGCTACGTTCTTTGTTAAACAAAAACCAAGTCAAAAAACAAAGAGAGCAACGCGAGGGCGACGGAGCGGGAGAGCGTGAACGAGAGGAGCGGCTTGGGCCTGGCCACGGCGCAAAGGTAAATACATTGAGCCAAAAGCCAAGGGCCGCTTAACCTGTAGCAAGAAAATTAAAAACAAAAAAAAACACACACACACAGGCAGTAGAAGAAACAAAAAAGATGTGGAAAAAAGAACACAGAATAGAGAGAAGACCAGGCAGGAGTGTATGGGAAAGGCTGCGCTCGTCAGATCTAACGCCTTGCAGCCCTTAGCTGTTTGCGGTGTTCACTTTTCCATTTTCCATTTTCCATTTGCCGTTTTCCATTTTGTGCTGTGCGTTTTTCTGTTGCCTGCTTTTTGGCGCTTTGTGTGTGCAACGCGGCGTATGAGCGACACGACACGGCACGGCCAGTGGACCCAGCAAGGGGTATGAAGATATAACGGTACACGCCACAGTAGCGGTAAAACCTTATGCTGGCCATGGCCATGGCAAAGGCAACGTGCAAATCTGCCAGCAGCGCTAAGCTTGGCCAGCGGCTGCTGCGAAGCACCCGAAATTCGTGCTGCTTCGAGCAAGCAAAAATGTGGTAATAATTCTTGTTACGCATCTGACGTGCTACTCGCCCGGAAGCCGAAAGTTGAATCCTCCAGCCACCAGACATCAGCCACCAGCCGGCCATGGCCAAAAGTGGTAGCCAAAAGTGCTTAACTGAGATGTAAAAAACTTCTTGTAGGAAAGTGCACGGTTGACAGATACGCTAGGAGGAGGTATATATGGGTGTATACGCATAGGTACTATAGGTAGAGGCCTAGGTAAAGGCGGAGATATAGATATAAATAATAGGGGAAACATGGACATAAAGGGAAGAGGAGATATAGGAAGAAGTATAGGTATAATTATAGGAAGAGATATAGAAAGAGGTTAAGGAGGAGGTATACATATAAGATCAGATATATATATACATATAGGTATAAATAGAGGTATAAATATTAGTATAAATATAGATATAAATATAGGTATAAATAGAGGTATAAATATAAGTGTAAATATTGGTATAAATATAAGTATAAATAGAGGTATAAATATAGGTATAAATAAAGGTATAAATATAGATATAAATAGAGGTATAAATAGAGGTATAAATATAGGTGTAAATATTGGTATAAATATAAGTATAAATATAGGTATAAATAAAGGTATAAATATAGATATAAATAGAGGTATAAATATAGGTATAAATAAAGGTATAAATAGAGGTATAAATATAGGTATAAATATAGGTATAAATATAGGCATCTGCATAGTTACAAGAAGATATATAAGTGGAGGTGCTGATATCGCTATGCAGCTCACCTTTAGCACTTTCAATGGGTCTAGTCAATTCAAATGCGAGATGAACCCAAACAAAGCGTCAAGCAAAAATCAACAACAACAACAACGAGTGCAGCACTAATAAAAAAAGCACCTGCGCGTGTTACGGATAACATGTTCTTAATCCCCGTGAGATAAAGAGCAGCAATATGCCGCAACAAAAACGCCAGGCGCCCCAAAATGTGGCAAGCTGCACATAAGTATGTAAATGCAGCTGCAACGCGTGTAGAGTGAAGCGAATTTGTTGAATTAAATAATTTTGTTTCCTTATCTTTATAGACTATATAACGAAAGTGTATCTAGTTAAACTTTATCTCTCTCTCTTTCTCTCTCTCTCTCTCTCTCTCTCTCTCTCTCTCTTGCTCTCTATCTATCTATCACTGTCTTCTTGGCCAACTTTATGTTATCTCTTTATCTCTTGTAGCTTCTTATTTCAATTGCTGCCAGCGTTTTTCCGACATTTTCTTTAATGGTATCTCCCTCTCACTCTCGCTCGCTCTCTCTGGCTCTGTTTCTCTCACTCAGTTTTGCACTGTCAGACTGGCATATTGGCCCAGTTCTTAGTCAAGTTGTAAGCCGTCACTGAGCGCCTGGCAGCCACATGCGATTTGCCAGCAGTTCGACAAGCAGCTCACAAGTCGCGGTGAAGCCGAATTCAATTGCATTTGCACGGCTTGTGAATCGCTTGTGTTTTTCTCTGCCTGTCGAGGTAAAAACACAATAACAACAACAATAACAAACATAACAACAAGCACGCCAACAACAACAGCAGGCGAAGCAACATTAAACCGAGATTATGCAAATCAAAAGCTGTTTCGTGGGCTGCGTCGCTTGTTTGCAGGCGACAAATGCAATTGCAAAGCCCAACCACAAAGCCACCCGCACCGCACCACCTGTGCCACCTCGACCACCCGCACATCCCCCACAGCAGCCTAGCCACCCGCACTACCCGCAGCGACGCACTTCACTTCACTTTCACTCACATATAACATCAACATTGACTTGCATGTGTGCTCATGCATATGCATGCACGTGTGCATGTGTGTGTGTGTGTGTGTGTGGGTGTATTTGTTTATGCACCCGCCATCTTGTTTGATCAAACTCGAACACAAACACGCACAGTGCAATGTGGCGGTGTCGCTGTATATTTATGAGCTGCATGCAACCGCTGAGAGGCGCCACCGCCCGCCGCCGCTTTCATCTTCAACTCGCTCACCCTCTCTCTGGAGCGTAGCCATAGCCATTGCGCCGCAGTCCGCTGCTTTCTGCAAAACTCGAATTAACCGCGTCTACCAATGTTACGCCACTTCAAACATGTGTGCGTGGGCGGGTGGCGATGGCGATGGCTTAACGGAATAGAAACTCATATGCTGCATTGCATATGCATGAATTTGTTAGTTTGTCCATGTATTTATGCAGGACCTTCAATGCATCCATTTCGATTTCCATTTTGGCTCAAATTTATGCGCAATTGTAATGCAACTTTATTGAATTTGATTAGAAATGGATCAAAGTTGCAGCTTGGCAGGTGGCATGCGGCGTCGGCGCACGTCAAGGCCATCTGCAATGAAAGCGACGACTGCCTGCCACGCCTTGCCAATGGCCCACACAGCTAACATGGAAACAATTGAAGTCAAGAAATCAAGAATCAAGACGAATCAAAGTGCAACAGACAAACAACTGCTAATTGGCAATGGGTAAGAGCAATGTAAGAGAAGCCGTTTCTTAACCACATCAATTATTTCTGTGCATCGCATCGTATTGCAGCTGACAAGCTGAACAACTCTCGAGATCCAAGCATGTCCTCATTAATTACTTTAATTGTCCCAGCAGAAATATGTCAAATTTCAATTCGATTCGTGTGCGAGTTAATTTAGCACTTGCAGAACAAAGCAAATCACTCGCCTGCCGTAATTGAATTAAATTTATAATTGGAAATATATTTATATGCCAGATGCGAATGGCACAGCTCGGCAAACGCCTTCGGCCTGCTTTGATCTCAAATTAATCAGTCAATCAGTCAGAAACAGCATTTAAATACAGACCAAGTCTAGGGCGTAGCTCTCAAGCAGATTATAATTACGGAAGGAAAATATTTTTTTGTTGCGCCACAATAATGCATCCAAAATATACAAATAAACTTAATTAACTGCAAATATGTGTGAAGGCATTTATAATGCATGCTACTGGAGGCAAGGCAGCGCGAAAGTGCCTTAAGAATGTGCCCATAATACTTACTGATAACTGTACCAGGACACACACGCACGAGAGCACATGTGTGTGTGTGTGTGTGTGGCTGTCAAAATATTCAACATTAGCATGCATGAAAAATGAAGAAATTCGCAATGTTGCCAAATTAGGTAGGAAACAGGCAGTCGCTTTTTATGCATACATGTGAGGGCGTTGATGCTCAGTGTCATACAATAAGTTTTGTCAAACACACACACACACACAGACACACACACGCACACGCATACAGTCGCTTACACATGTTTATGCCCGCGTTTTTTTGTGTGCGCGCCATATAATAAAGCACATAAAGCATATAATGGGGCGCGTGTGCCACAGACACGCATACACACTTCAACTACACACAGTCGCACACCAGGGCGTTGCTGGTGTTGCTGTCAGAGTGGCCAGAGCAGGGAGGACTTCACAAGCACTCAGCGTCACTTGCAACTACTTGAGCAAACACTGTGTTTATTTGGCTGCCTCTGCTGCTGCTCTGAGTTAACTTTACGCGCTAAAAATGAACTTGCCAAACACGTAACGAAGGTCACACACAACAACGAAGCAACACACACTACGAGCTGCACACTTGAGCAGACGAGAAAGAAAAAAGTACGGCAAAAATCTTTGTTTTTTTTTTTTCACACATGCGAAAACTTAAATACTCTTACGGACGATTAGCAAAGCGTAGTAGCTGATGCTGTAGATTATATAACCAAGGCTATTACTATGAACATTGTTGTTAATATTATGATTATTATTATGACATTCAATCCATCATTGGCTGGGATTAGAACCCGCTGCTCCTTGTTCGCTCACCTTCGACAAGCTGATTTTCCAGCTCACTGAACTCGAATTTCAAATGTATTTAATAGTATATCTATAGATAACATAATAAATTATGAGTTGCCTCGGCTGCACAGGCGAGTTTCAAGTATTTGGCAAGCGTTTGTTTTATTTGTTGTCAAACTGCATTGACAACAACAGCCTTTTAAAGCCCAACAGCAAACGGACAGACTCTGTCTGGCTCCTTGGCCTGGCATGTTATAGTATTAGTGTCTTTTGTGAGTTGTCTCTTCAAACTGAAGAAGTTTTGGCAATATGCAAAGGCACAAGCAACAGCAAAATAACATGTGCCAAGTCAAACACAGGGAAATACGCACAGAGCAAGCGTACCAAACTATGAAGGCATTGCAAATAGTCCTGGCAAATAGACGAGTCAGGAACAGGAATATAAACAGAGAAAAACAAAACATAAATGCGAGCTGGCTATGAAAACTGCTTTTTACCCATGCAAATTGATGATTTGACGCGGGGAGCGAGGGAGGTGGGTTGGGAGGACAGTGTCTCGCATAAGTCAATGTACCAGCAGATAAAAAGCACGTTTCACACATTTAAAAATGCAAATAAAAAGATTTATGTGAGCAACCCGCGACAGCTTTGGCACAGTGTGCGCCAAAAGTATGTATATACTAATACACTATGCACCTAGCAATTATAGGCAATTGAGCTGAGAGTTCTCGTGGCTATGCATTTACTTTCTCTGCTCACTGTGCTGTGCATCTGCCACACAGATGAATCGAAGTCTTTGTCCGATTTCTGGCGTGGCGTGGCGTCTTGCTGCCTTCGTGTGTCGATTGGTTTCTTTTTATTGAACTTCTAATATGCCAGCACTCTGCTCCACTCATCGAGAGGCTCTGTGTATTGCTGCTGACTAAGCCAAAGGAAAGTCAGTGTCCGTTGGCCGGGCTTCTGTCCATCCATTTAACTGTCTGCGTCTCTGCATTTTTGTTTATCAAGCCTTGCTGGCCGTATCGTTTGCCTCAAGTCGGCATTTCAGTTTCATTTTGATGCGTGAATCCTTGTGCCTTTGAACCGGAGTGTCCTTGGGCTGCTGCTCCTGCTCATGTATCGATGCCTTAGTTAGGCATTTGCTGCACGTCTTCGGCCTCGAATTTCAAAGGCTCTAAACTTGAACAACAACAACAAAATAAAATGAAAATCTATTTGTGCCAATGAGCCAACAATCTGCCCGCATGACACGCCCCCCACTCTCCTCTTCGACGGGCAATCACGCACATTGCGGCACGTTTCAGCGCCAGCTGCTGCCAGCGCCTAGCTCGTGGTTGCCATTGCCGATTGTCACCTGTACCGTACCTGTGCCAGAGCAGCAAGGCTACCAATTGCCATCTTAACAAGCCGAACCCACAAGCATGCCACCTCGCTGGCATAGACTCGCTAAACTGTTGCTTCGTTCCACAAATAGTTTGCATAGCGGCGCGTTCGTGTCAGCCTTGCAGCCTGGTCAGGTGCAAATGAATGCCTAGATTTATGCGTAATAAATTTCAATCTGTTGCCAACAAGACGCAGATTAGAAGCAGCACCAGAACAGCAGTGGCACGAACAGCCGCAGCCGCAGTCGCTGCCACTGCCCCCAGCCTAGGCACTGTGGCAGCTTGGCATGCGGTCGACTTGGGGTTTTGGGTCGCTCCAGAGACCCTTGCCTGATAAATTGCTAGACAGCTGCTCCACTGACCAGCACGATGAAGTGGCAAAACAGATGAGCCGGGGCAGACAGGCTAAAGAAAAGAAAAAGCCAACAGCAACAACAACAACAACGTGGCGAGAGTGAAAGCGTTTTCTGAAGCGCGCTCATTTAATGAAGTCGAATATTCAAATTGCTTCTGTGTGTGTGTGTGTGGGTAAGTGTGTCTGTCGGCTCGCTGTTTGGGTGCTGCCACAAGCTGCTGCCAGCGCTTGGCTCATTGTCGTCATCATCGTTGAGCTTGCGGTTAATGTGCTTTTCGCTGCTTTTTTTTGTTTTTGTTTTGCCCTCGGCAATGCCTTGTTAAATGAGTTGTAAAAATGCCTGATGGCTGCTGGCTCGAGGTGCGTTAGTTTTGCGCCTTAGTAAACAATCATCAGTTCACTCTCGCTGGCGCCGATCAGCGCTAGTTTCGATTGCCAGTGGGCATCGAGTATTGTCCCAAGTCGTCTTCTCTGGGGGCGGGGGGACGAGCGAAAACATTTGCAGCTGTCGCAACTTTTCGTCGCATTTCACTTTGAAAATTGCCATTTCCGTTCAATTTCGCTTGCAAATTAGAATTCCAGTGATATGCTCTCTGCACTCGCCATGCATATGGTATGAATATTCCACACACACACACACACACATGCACACATGCACACATACACAGATACATTCTGTAGCCGCTGTTTTGACATTTGTGCGAATTTCGTTTTTTTTACTTTTTCAAACTGTTGCACTTTCCTCACTGGCTGTAAAAGCGCACATATACCCTGCATAGCAGATGCATAGGGTATGTGTGGCAAGTGCGTGTGCATGGGCTAAGCTTGAGCAAACAAGTATTTAGAATAGTTTTCAATCTAGATACAAAATGTTTCGACAAGAATATTTTAACTTCTTTTTGTTGCTTAACTTCTGCGTACGTCTACAGGGTATACGATAGTGCAGCAGCTCATGCACCTAGCTAGTTTTTTTTTAGTTTTTGTCTTTCTTCTTTTCTATAAAACTTTGCGAGTTTTGCCAGTTTTGGCTCCCCAGGCTAAAATTACATTCCAAAACGTCAACGATGTCGTCGGCCTGGCACGAGATCTGGCTTCTGGTTTTGGTTTTGGTTTTGGTTTAGCTTCTATCTGGCTGTCTTTGTGTTCCCTCCGTTCGCTTGGCTTATGGGCCGAAATAAATACACATGTAATTTGAAGATTTGCATTTAGTGTGCGTGTGTGTGCAAATGGCATTAAGTCAGCTGCGCGTATGGCCCGAAATGAATTGCTAAGTGTGTGGCATATTCCAACACAATTACGTGAAGATGTTTTCATAAGGCAGCCCCAAAGGCCACGGCTAAAAACTAATAGAAGATGTCACTTATGCTGCCGTAGAACTGCAATTCAATTGTATCCACGGCCAAAGTTTGCCTCTCACAAAATGGCTTCAATTATTCAATATGTCAATGGTCGCGTCGGTCGCAATCTTTACGTTTTCATTCATGTTTTGGCCCGAAGAAACTTTGTAATAGAAATTCACATGGTTCGTTTACAATTCAAATGGCTGTAAACAATGCCAGCGGGCAATAAGCCCACAGATGCGAATTCGATTATCTCAAGCGAATGAATTGTCTTATTCGATTTGGCAGCCGAGCAAAGTTTTGACTCAATATGTAAATATATTTATATATACGTATATAAATATATGTATTCATATATCGATATATCTATATATATATATCTATATATATATATATATATATATATATGTAGATTGTATTTTGCCTGTGAGATTCGCTGACATCGATAGCTATTTGCATGAGTTGATTGCCAAACCTTGAAACTTGCCAAAGCTTATGTGTGTAGCTGTTAGCTGTGTGTGTGTGTGTATGTGTGTGTGTTGCAGTAACGAACTTATCCTGCTAGAATGAATATCTACTCTGTGCATCAGTCTTGCAATTAGACTTGTCGAAAGTTGCATTCAAAATTCATCAATTAAATTTATTTAATGAGCCACACTCAATATTTAGACCAAGTCAAGTCATGTGCCAAAGTTGTTTGTTAAAAGATTAAACCAAAATCGAACGCATGTGCAGCTGGTGTCAATGGCACAAGTTGCAGACAGCTCCACCCTTTGCAGCCAGCGTGACACCCACGCGCCATTTGCTGTTTGCTAAAAATGGCAAATTGAAATGGTTGCTGTTAGCTGTTAGCTGTTAGCTGGTTGCTGTTAGCTGGTTGCTGCTTGCTGGCTAGATACTAAATGGCAAATGTGTGCACATCTAATGACGATGACTCCAACTGGGTGGCAGCTTTGCGTGTCTGGAGCAGCCTATTTATGCCAGCGAGTCGACTAGGCGGGTCTGGGCTATTTTCGGCTGCCACAGGCAGACGAAACATTTGTGAAAGTGTGTCTGCGCCTATCCAGGGACAGACAGAGCGAGCAGCAGTGGCAGCAGCAGCTAAGTGCAGGCCAAATGGAAGCGAAAATAATGGTCAGACGTGGAGCCACAACGTGCAGCGTGCAACGTGCAGCAAAATGAACTGATTAAATTTGTTGCACAAATATAAGGCAAGCTCTTGCTGCAGCCAGCGCCAGTGGCAAGACGGCAGAGCGAGACCATGAACTCATTGATTCAAGCCATTAAACTGATAGCCGATCATAAACATGGCTAGTCACGTGACCAGGCACGTCCTGCCACCCAGCAGGTCGCCTGCATCTTCAGCAGCAATCAGTGATAATTTGATTTTTCATAATAATGCCCATTAACGTGGGCGTGCAACCGTCGAGTGGGCGGCTTGGGTCTGAGTGTGTAAGTGCCCCAGTCTGTGTCTGTGTCTGTGTGTGTGTGTGTGTGCTGAGCCATAAATCACAGCGCTGTGACATAATGTCGATATTAGGCGCCACATCTGGCAATGATTCAAAGCGAACTGAAATGAGCGCTAAAAGAATCAACTTTAAATGGAATTGCGTATCGCTTGGCTAAGCGCTCCAAGTTGACTTTTAATGAATAAATAAGTGCCCAGGTGAATGTAAATGACTGCCACTTAAAATCACATCAAATTATAATTTAATAATTTCAACTGAGAGTGGGCGGAATGGACATGTGAGAGCAGCGGAGCAGGCGACACAGCTAGCTATATAGTATGACTAGCAGAAGAAGACGCTGCGACAGTTAAATATGCTGGCTTAAATCAGTTGAGAATTGCAAGTCGATAATGTAGTTGATGTAAGCAAATGAAGAGTGTTTATTTTAAAGGCTTACAATTTTAAGCTAGGTACAGCGCTTTGTTTAGTAACTTATTTAACAGCTGATAGTTGGCTCTTGTTCCATTTGGCTTGACATCTATTGACAGTATATTTGGACTACTTGCAAATTACTGAAAATTTTAATAAAATATTGGTTCTGTTCGTCAAACTTTGTTCATTTCATGGCAATCGCTGTGATGTACTCAATTTTTAAATATTGAATTCAATAATGGCAATTGACTAGAATTGTCACACTTACAGTAAGGAAAGTCCATAGGCTTTATGAGCAGGCGAAGTCATGGGTCATACCTGTTCTAAATGATAATTGTAATTATGAAAATTAGTATTCCAGATTACGCCTTGTATGCATGCCTTGCAGCTACAACATATTCAAAATTCTATTTAGACATTAATGTCATTACACTTGCCATCGAATAATGTTCATCTTATGCATATTTAAAATATATTTTATTGTCTTATTATCGTTGAAACTTGTGCAGCTCTAAACAAGTAACACTCTTTAGTTAGGTACTGCCTGGCTCTGAGCTTCTGCGGCTGAATCTCCAGCCTTGTTCCGATGGCAATTTCATCAAGTTGGCCAATTGGGTTATCTTGTGCCATGTTCTTGTTTTCCGCTGGTTTCTTTTGCCGCCTTCTCTCTTTCCTTTTGCTTAAGATACTTTACACATAATTTCAATGTCAAATTAGTTTGCGCAAATGGGTGGGGGAAGGTTAGTTTGAAAAATAACACAAGCTGCTTGTGCAAATAATTTTTTCTTTGTATTCTGCGCTCGCGGCCTGGAAACTTCAATTTGCATAATAAATGAAAATGCATTGAAAAGTGGCAGCGACAGCTGCAACAGCAGCGCCAGCGCCAGCGCCAGCGACAACAGCGGCAGCAATAAGTGCAAAAGCAGCGGCGCAAACAAATAAAACAATGAAGCGGGAATGAAAAAACACACAGAGTGAGAGAGAGAGGGGAGGAGCAGAAGTGGAGAGAAAGAGGGTGGGGAGTTGGGCGAGAAAGTTGCGAGAAAATGGCCACAAAGCCGAGAACACGCTGAGAACGTGCAGAGCTTCAAAAATCGCTTCCGCATTGCTATCGACATGCGGAATGTGGAAATGGCAGGAGGGGGCTGCGCCGTGGCGTGGCAGGGCGGGCAATGGGGCTAATAGTCGACACATTTGAGCCACTTAGATTTACACTCTGTCATTTGGCAAGGCGCCGACGTGGCGCAAAAAAAAACTTAGCATACTTACGAGGGCCTACAGGCTGATCAGCCAAAACGCAAGGAAGATGCTGAAAGAGAGAGCGAGAGTGTGTGTGTGTGTGTAAGTGGAGACAGGGTGGCACAGTTAGGCGACAAACTTATTGGAAAATGGCTGTGGAAAAGCACTTGATGTTCCACATACTTGAAGCTCTTTTACTAGCATTGAAGGAAGGCTGCCTGGCTGACTGGCTGGCCAGACTGTCTCTGCTTAAGTGTTGTAGTTGATTTTCATTTAAAAATTATGCAAGGAATTTTATCGGAAGAGGTTTAAAAGCCACAACTCACACTTGGCAGCTACAACTGGCAGCTGCAATTGCAGCTGCATTGCTGCCGCGTCAATGGCATCAACTGCCAGTTGACACACATATTTGCCAGGCCCCTAACACAGGGCAACGACACGACATGTTAGACAGCAGCAACACCAGCAGCAGCAGCAGCAGCAATAGCAATAGCAACCCTCAATTTCTGCTGATTGACAGGCATCAGAAGTTGGGCTTCATCAACAGCAACATTACAGCATCGACGTGACATTTTAGCGTTTTGAGCCGGAAATGTTTGCATCGATACATATATATATATATATATATATTTATATATATATATATATGTAGATGTATGTAGGCATCGATGAGCAAGTGTCTGTGTTTGGGGCGTGGCATTTGGGCATAGACATTTCAATAATTTAATCTCTCTGATGCATTGCCATTGTATCAGCTGCAACTTGTGCTCAATTGCGAGCGCAACTGCATGTAGTTAATTTCTACAGAAAATTGAGTTGGGCTCTAAAAGAAAACGGGGGCAACAAAAATAGAAAAGAAATAATCTATGAAAGTGCTTTCAGCTGCAGCTGAATAAAGCTTTTTCTAACCAAATCCAAATGCGTTTCCTTTTATGCCTGCTCAAGCATTCAGCGCATTGGTTGACTGCACCTGCAGCTGCAACCGATGCAAACTATTCCAAATTTTAAGTTTACAAAATTCACCTCAGCTCAACAGTGCCTGTCAGCAGGCTGCAGTCGGCACTTTAATTGTGCATAAATTTCAACTTCGCCCTCGTTCAATCCGTTCGTGCGGCATTTGTCTACATTTGATTTGTTTAACACAGTTCACGCTTACCCAGTGAGATTCGTATTAGTTCTTCAACTTATATATATATATATATATTAATGGCCTTTCATTTGAAATGTCTTTAATTTGATACATATAGAGTGTGTTTCTTCTCTCCAAGCATTTCCTGACCATATGTCAGCTTCGTATGCTTTGTTAAATTCCTTAATTATGAATTGCACTTAGTTGACCTGAGCAGATAAACAATCCATTTGCATTTGCATTTGCTGGCGCCCAATCATATTGTTATTAACCTCAAAGGCAACATTTTGGTCTTACAATTTGCAAATCCCAATCATCTTCGCTTTGATAAGGCGAATCACTTCGTATTAAGCCCGTGATTTGCTTTGATGCGAGCCGAGGCAAAGGCAAATAAATGAATAATTGAGAGCCCGAAATGATGGCCAACAAATGCGATTGAACAAATAGCCAATGAATTGTTGTTGCTCTGCTTATAGACTTGGCATAATTCGCCTGTCAATTATGTGGCATTATCGTGAATTTCACTTATTTGTTGCATATGTAATGAATATTTTATTTATTTACTTGCAATTATATATGTAGTATTAGCCTATATACATATATGAATGTGTGCCAATGACAGCTGGTTGGGGTCTCTCTTACCTCTGCTCTCTGCTCTCTGCTGCCTGGGCTTTAGTTAAACAATTTGCTTGTCGCATTTGCGCATTTAATAATTACAATGTTCTAAACATAATTTGACCGCAAATCGCTGCAGCAAATACATACACACATGCATACAAACATATTGCGTACTTTTTCCAGCTTATATTATATATAAGCTGCTTACTCTGCGCTGATTAGCAATAGTGGCCAAATAGTCGTATGTCCTAAGCCCCTGGACCTCACTCCCAATCCACTGCCGTCTCTCTCCCTCGTCTCTCCTTCATCGCAGTCTGTACATCGTCATGTAACCGCAATGAGACCGCCCACATCTAATTGTTTTAGGCATTGGCTGCAGTTTGATAGCACATAATAGACATGTTATTTATTTATTTATTTTAATACCCCAAACGAACTGATAATGTGCCCTAAATGGGCTGTATCAGTTCACTATGCTGCAGCTCTTTAAGACTTCAGTTCGTGCTATCGATCATGTGAAGCCCGAACTGTTATCGATTTATTATTATTTTTTAAGCAACTAACCAAGTTAACCTGACTTCAGCTATGGACTTTTGTAGAGCTGCGACATTTACCTGCATTTGGATTAGAGGGCATCTGTTAGTCGTGCACTGCCGACGCCAGTGTTTGTATGTCTGTTGACGCCCCGTTTTGTTGCATTGTTTGCATTAAAACCGTTATCTTCTAATTATTTACAACTAGCCGTATTTACGTCGGGCCCCGCCCACTCCGAACACAATGGCCGAGTGTGCGCAAATATTTGAAAATTCGCATTTCAAATTGCAATTGCAAAACGAAAGGGAAGTGAAGCGCGTGCAGAAATTTCTTTCATTTGATAAAATATGAGCTGGAAATTCAATCAATGTCAAATAAATATTTTGACGAGAATGCAGTCAGCATCACGTTACAAATTGATTGAGTTTCAATTTGAACGAGATTATTACTAATAACGGCTTACCGATAGAATCGATTTGCAGCTATCTCTCTATGAGAGGCCTGTGCATATCTCTACAATGCAGACAGCTTTTGCTAGGGTATAGCACATAAATATTATATATATATATATATATATATATATATATATTTATATACATATGTACATATATATATGTATGTATCCCGATTGCAAACATTTGAACGGACAACTCATGTGTAAGGTCGATAAAATTGTAATTATTTAATTGTGCGAGTCGCTCTATGCAGCCAGATGCATTCGCAGTTGCAGCCAAATGAAGTGCAATCGGCAGACATTAGCAAATTTAATAACAAAGTACTTACTCATAAATGCTGATCGATTAACGACTCGTTGGGTTCCAATGAAAAACTGGATACAACACAAAAAACAAATAGGCTAAGGGCAATGCCTGACTGGCAGCTACCCTTTGCACAGGATGTTAGCAATGGAATTCGTGTTACTTGAAGATACCTTAGCTCAGCGAATGAGCTCTCTGTATCTGTGCCTTTCATCACTACGAGAGCCATGAACTATGAGCTTGCAATCGCTCTTTAAATAAGCTCTCTTAAGTATTTAATTTAATTTATCTCTTCACGTATTGCGCTCATTTGCTCTAAGTGCAGTCGGAGCCATATGGAAAGCAATGCTGCGCTCTCTATGCTCTGCCTGTGTCTGGCTGTCTAAGAGTTGTCTAGAAGCAATAATCTTTTAGGTCAATAGATCAATAAATAATAATCGAATTATACTAGGGCTTCGGTATGCATTTTTATCAAATAAAATAAGGAGATTGCCAGGACTTAAGCATAGATTGACGATAGACGAAGCTGCTGCTCGAGCATAAGTGAATTTCTGAGTAAAACGCAGCTGAATGCATAGCAACTTAATGCAATTTAATTATTTATATATGCAATTTTAGCAACTTAACTTTTTTTAGAATCTCCACTCAGCACTGCGAGCAAAAGTAGAAGGAATTAATCAAGGGAATGCCAAAGGATGAAGCGAACAACTGTCGCACAACTGATAAGCGCGTTTGATGTGCTCCATGTGACATATGTTTGAGTCCTTTTTTATACACGTGTGTAAGGGTGTGTGGGTGTGTGGGTGTGTGTGTGGATGCCCCTTTGCCTTATTGTGCAAATGAAAGGAATGTTGTTCCTCTTCTTCCTCTTTTTTTAAGGTTGCCTTGGGTTTGCGTTTTGTTTTATTATATTAAACCTAGCCTCACAAAGGAGCTCATTAATTTGCGCAAAGCACAACACACACCCACACATACACACACACGCATATTTGTTTACTTAACTGTATAGTTTTATGAACAGGCGAGGCAGAAAAGGTTGCATGAGATGCGTTTTATGTTGAGCACTTTGTAAGCCAGCCCTAAATAGATGGCCAGCACTTGTTTAGTATTCTAATTTGTATTATGTTCCATTGTTGGCTGGCTTAGGGAGAGGCCATCCACACAGACAGTTTGTGTTGCGATCTATGGCTTTGATCCGCCGCTGATAAACTGGCCATGTGGCGGCTCTCGGTGATCCCTTGATCCACTGTGCACAGTGCTTAAGTGATTTGCTAATTTTGCTGAAGGACACAAAACGACCAGATTGGCGTGCAAAGATTTTTCATCAAGAGGCACACACACATGCTTCACTTCCGTTTCGTTTCGTTTCGTTCCGTTCCGTTCCGTTCGTGCCACGGCGTGCCGTGCCCTTCGACAAAGGAAAGCATCCATAAATAATTAAACAGTTTTGTGCTGTTTAAGCATATCATAATGCGAGGCGCCTCAAAGAGCAGCCTCATCCATAAAGCAGATGCTTGGGCGCCTTTGCCAAGGCAGCCGCAGCGTGTCCTGCTTGTATCCTGTTTACCCCTACGCACATGTGTGCGTGTGTGTGTGTGTGTACATGTTGCCATTTTCAACAAAAGCCCCCAAAGCTTTTTCTATGCCCCTCCAGCAGCTCTGTCATCCTGGTCCTTTTTGGCACACCCCCGGCCGCGCAGACCGTCGCGCGTCTTTTATTTATGATTATGCATGCCAGCCTCTACCTCAGCCTCAGCCTCGGCTTCAGCCTGTGCCTCCGCCTTCGCCTTAGCCTTCGTTTCGGCTGGGTTGGCTGTATATTGTTGTTGCTGCTGTAGTTGTGCCTGGCGCAGAGCCACAGAAATGATGCCACAAAATAATTTAAAAGTAATCAGGCAACAAATGTTTGCCCTGTTTTAGGCGCAACACATGAGTTGGGCTTTTTGCATATATATTTGAATACATATATCTCAGGCATTGTAAACTTTTGGGTCTCTGTCCCCGCACACATACACACACACACACACAGGCACACACATATGGCACAACATACTAATTGCTATACACAATAAATTTATTAAAGACATTCAGCTGGCAGCATTTGCTGCCTGCCCCCAAATGGCGCTTATCTCGCCAAGGAATTTTTGTAATTAATTATTTGGCTAATTTTCTGAGCCTAGCTCAACTAGAAATTCATTCACTACGAGCACTGGGGCTGCACGCTGCACGCTGCACATGGCAACGTGCAACAAGTGTCTGGCTGCGCACATCGAGCAACTGCAGCCAGCAGCAGCGGCGGCTTGGCTGAGCTGCAGCAAAAATGTGATTTAAGCATAAACAAACTTAGCTTTCTATTAAAGGGGCAGCACACAGCAGCCAAGGCGTGGCACAACAATAAAAAAAGTGAAGTGGAGCAAATAAAAAAGATGTCTGTGTGCGAGGTCGTGTGTGTGTGGGTGTGTGTGTGTGTGGGTTTGTTTAATGGCATTGAAAGAGAAACTTTCTAAGGCAGCCCTGACTTTTTGGGGTCATTGGGGTTAAAATGATTGCATGTCATGTCCAGGCACGTACATGTGTACCCCACTCCCTCTCTCCCTCCCACTCACACTCTCTCTCTCTCTCCCTCTCTCCCTTTCTCTCTGTGTGTGTGAGCTATTCATTATCCAATGCATTAATGTGCGTCCAGAGACGCATTAATATGCAGACTGATTCGTCGCAGACAAAAAACCAGAGCAGCAAAAAAGAACAACAGAAAGAAGCAGAGAGAAAAAAAAGAATTATAATAACATTTTGCTTCGGGCGGATGCAGACGCTGTGGCATTTAAGTGTCTATTTATTTGCGGTCTGACAAATTGAATTAAAACAAGGGCAAGCAGCAACTTTTTTACAACAACAGCAGCAGCGGCAGCTCGCTGTGGCACTTAACATTTGCAAGATTTACACAAGCGCATGGCAATTGGAAATTGCTCTGGCAAATTGAGCAACAACAACAACACAGAGTTAACATGAATGAGCTACTCGAGACAATGGCAAAGCCTGCTGCCTAGCGTGCTCAGGGTGAAGATGGGGGGACGGTTGAGCTTGGTCTAAAGCAGGCATCGAGCAAGGGGAAGGCCAGCAAAAGCAATTAGTTTTACTTTGGAAGCACTCAAATGATTTAAATTTAATTGGGGTCAAGAATATGCACACGCCCACGCACACACTCGCACACACATAATAGTGTGCAAAGACGCCAGAAGCCAGAAGCCAGAGCGACTCGGCCTGCGTAGGCACAGATCCTGTACAGGAAATGACGCGCTGCGTGCTGCTGACATTATCTAATTAGGCAGACGTTGCAAGCTCGGCCTCGCATGATTTATTTCTGCTGGACAGCAACGAGCGAGGGCGGTCCAGGGGTAGGGGCAGAGTATTTGGGCGCGCTGTACGAGCTTAGGGCTCACGGAATGCCCCTAACCATTGAGTAGGAATGCCAATGTCACGCTGGCTGAGAATGCAGCTGGGACACACGCACACACACGCAGAGACAAATTGGACAGCTGAGGCGACGCTGAATCAACTGTTGTTGCACGTTGCAAGCAGCTTGCTGTGCTTTTGTCGCACGGCAACTGCTGCCACCGCCGCTCGACTCGCACCCAGCTGGAAATGTAAACTGCAATCGACATTTAAGCGGCTTTTGATGCCGCATGATGTTGTCAAGGTAATTGAGTGCTACAGATTAGATATTGGGAACAGCAGAGAGGACCAGGACGAGGACACGGCCAGGTGAACAGTCGAGCTTAGTGTAGTTTCAATTTATTTATTTATTTAAAACAGCCACAATATTTTTTGTTAAATTCATGGCGAACTGCGGCTTAGTTCTCCTTTATGCGATTCAGGAACGAGGCGGCGCAGTCGAGCTTGTCCAGATAGGTGATGAAGTCAATTGGAGTAAATATGGAATTCCTCTTTAGCATGATCTCCTTGTTTTGGTAGAAGCAAGCCGGATCGGTAATCCAGCAGCGATGCCGTATCTGTATTTCGTCCTCGTCGATGAGGCCCAAGCCCGCCTTCTGCTGGAATAACATGGCCTTGTGCAAGTGGGGCAGCAGCTCGTCGGATACCCTCGGAGTCAGCTCGTGCAGATGGGCGCCGATAGTCAACAGGAATAGGGGCGGCATTAGCACATATCGCACCGTTTTAAGCACTACGTTTGCGTGGTGCTTGCGCTTATCGTAGTCTGAATATATCCAATACAGCGCCGAGTAGAACACCTCGATCTCCTGCTGAACGGCCAGGCTGTCTGATGTAAGCAGCTTGCATAAGCACTTTACATCCATCTCACGGAACTCGTCCGTGCAGACGAGTGGCAAGAAATATTTGTGGACACAAGTCAGCATTAGCTTGGCGATGCCCCATCTTTTTTGTTTCTTCGCCTCAAAGTAGGTCGCCAAAGCATCCATTTCGCTGTAGATTTGCCGATCGCCGAGGCATCTGAACACCTGGCTCACCAGCCGCGGAATGAACAAATAGTGCGCAGCTTGCAGTAACTCCAGCAGCTTGCCACGCGGGGAATAAAACTCCTCCAGCAGCATCGATTCGTAGGCCAGGTAAAAGCCATCCGGCGTTATCTTAGCCAGCGGCAAGCTGACGATCATGCCCGTGGGCAGGCAATTGGCATACAGCTCGCAGAAGTGTCGCATCACCACGCCATGGCAGCCGAACGCCTGGTTGCCCACCACGAAAATAACATCCGGATTGATCTTGTTGAACAACTGTTCTTTCAACAACTTGTCAAGCGGCGTCTTCTTCGGCAGCGCAAACTCCACCTTCTGGTCCATGTCGACAAACCTGCTCAGGCAATACACATGGTCCACAACCTTTTTCGCAGGCGGCGTGCTCATCATCAAATTGTACATCTTACAAGTAAGATCGTATCACAATTGGCCAAACTAATCAAAGTACTCCCGTTATATCTCACAGAGCTACCCTAGTCCTGGCTGAAATTGGGTATTTCCGAAATGTTTCTCGGTTTGAAGGTCGAATTTTTCCTATTTACTGATGCGAGATGCCGCTAGTCGAAGCTCTCGATTTCGAATGAGCTTCACATCTCGTTGTTAGCTCAAATCTGAACTAAAATTCACAGAGGCTGCTGCGACAACTGAAGTTTAGCGATTTCAATCAGCTAAATTCGATTCGGTGTCCATAAAATTACATTAGGCAGTTGTCGAGTAAATTTGACTGCTTAATGCACATGAATCACATGAAATGCAATTTAATTTGTTAATTGGGTAATTTAGGCAGCAGGAGTTGCAGCAAAATGTGCCACTTGGACGACTTTTGATGGCTTTAAATATTAAGTGAGCTGCCAGAGAAAACATAACGAGTACACTCATAAAACACACACACACACACAGAGAGTGGGAGAGAGAGGCACATACACACATACGCAAATGTGGTAAGCAAATGAAAATGGAGGTAACCGCAACATTTTAGTTGCATTTGCAACGTTCGCCACAAGAGGCAGCACCACAAGGACCAAGGACATTTACCTAAATTAAAGCTAATGAATTGCCTCTTCGCGTTGGCAAGGACTTTCTACCGTGCCTCAACCACGCCATGACCCCTCCCCCCTGCCCCAGCCCTTACAGCACCCACACCCCCGCTTCATCACCCACAATCCCTTCTGCTTTGCTCATTGTTTCCATCTAACTTTCGCCGTGGCATCAGTCGGCGTTGGCCACATTTGCCCCGCTGCCCCCTCCCACCCCCGCCGACTGTGCCACTTGTCCTGCACGAGCGTACAGGAGCAGCCACTTTGCTGTCTGCTTTAATTTGCATTGCACTTGTGTATGTTTACATTTTTTATTTCATTCATTTTCACTCTTGTTTCGCAATGGTCTCCATTCGCCTCCCCTGGGCGCCCTGCCGCTGCTGCGCCTATTTTCCTTTTCTGTATTTTAATGAATAAGTGCACTAAATGGCAACGGACACTGCAAATGACTGAATGAATGCTGAGCCTTAGACGAAAGCTCTGCGCGCATCAACACGCACGCACCTATACACACACACACGGGCGAGCACAAATTAATATGAATAAATATGCCCACATGTGAGTCGTGGGGGGCGGGCTGCCACGCCCCACCAAATAGAGCCTAGGCAAAGTTAGAAAAAACAAGCGATTATCCTTGAAGTTTCTTTAAAAGTGTAAAAGCGAGAAAGACCGAGAGAGAGAGAGATAGAGCGAGTGACTTCAAATTTAATTTGCTAAATATAATTCAAGTTGATCTCGAAAGAAAGCAACAAATACAATTTGAATGAGCTCAAATTCTAATTAGACTTAATTTTAAACATTTTTAGAATAGTAAAAAAAATTATGGACATATAAAATTTATTACACAAAATTTAAAACAGAATCAAATCAAACAACTTATTTGAGAACCTAGTACTGCACATTGATCAAAAAGCCAAAATAAAATATTTAAAAAATTGTTAATAATTCTTTAATTTTTAGTCGAAAAAAATATTTTTTAAAATATATACACAAAATAAATTTAAATTAAATTCAGTGGCGCGAGTTGTTCTATGCACTGTAAATTGTATAGGAGACACACACTAGCTATCATACCATGCTATAGATATCAAGGAAGCATTTTATCTTTTTTGCTGTCTTTCAGGCTCACTGTGCAGCGGGTGGCACAAATAATTGCCTTAAATTAGTTCAGCGCCTGGGCTCAGCGCTCGGCAACAAAGTGACCCTCAGCTAGAGAGCGGAGGCGGAGCCGGAGGACTGGAGAGACTAACGGGAACAGCCTAGTGCCAGTTGCCAGTTGGCAGTAACAGCTTCAGCAACAGCATCAGCATCAGCATCAGCATCTGCAGCAACAGCAAGCGCAGCATCAGTAGCAGTTACAAGTACCTTATGCAGTAATTGCACTACTTGTCTCTGGAAAGCTGCTGCTGCTGCTGCTGCATTCAAGTACAATTCTTATTTCTCTCTTAAATTATATATATTTTATATATAAGTCATTTGCATATACATAGATATATTCATGCAGTCTGCATAAAGAGCACCAGACTTCAATTATGCAGCTGTATTTGGTCTTTGTTTCAGCTGGCTGACTTATTTAATGAGAGACTAACTAGAGAGTCGACTCGGTGGGATCATCGCAGAAGCCCCTAGTGGCTGATTGACAGACTTATCATTCAATCAACTCATTGACTGATTCGACTCACTCTATGCCTGACATATTGACTGATTGATCTTCAGATTGAGTGCCCAATCGGCTATCTGACTGTTAGTCTGTTTGATTGATGGATTAACTGATCAAATTATGATTGATATATTAATAGATAGACTAATTGTCTAATTGACTGAAGGACTGATTGACTGACTGATGGATTTACTGATTGACTGACTGGTACAATGAATGACAGACAGATTGACTGTTTGATGTACAACTAATTGGCTAATTCACTGACTGATCTATTATCTGGTTGATTGACTGATTGACTAAATGAGAGACTAACTGCGTTAGTGACTGACAAGCGGATTGACATATTCAGTTACTGACTGATTAGGTGATTGATGGACTTTTGGACTGACAAACTGATTGATGGCCAATTTAACGGATTGACTGATTGACTAATTTAATAGTTGGCTGATTGAGTGATTGACGAGCTCATGATCGACTTACTGATTGAAAGACTGTTTGACTGACTTACTGACAAGCTGATTGCTTGATTGACTACCTGACTTATTTACTAATTGACTCACTCACATAATGGTAAGCCTTGCTGACTGATTGATGAGCCAATTGCTGCCTGCCTAACTAACTGACCGACCAACTCAGACGAGACACTAAGGTGATCACCGAACTGCTGATTACAACTTGTTCTCAAACATAGTTTGAATGAAATGAGTAGTGCAATGGCGCTAAGCAAAAATGAGGCGTTCAGGTATACTGAGATCTGTTAGCTGGGCGAAAACAAACGAGAGTTGTAATAAAAAATGCAAGAAATAAGAGCAGCGCATAGCTGGCAGTAATGAAATTTGCTTGTCTGAGCAACGACAGCAACGACGGCAGCAGCTGCGAGTGTTTAGCACATTATTCATATACTCATTTCTTGTGCTTCGCAGTAAGCTCTGATTTGGCCACGTTCTCCATGGGCCCACCCGCAGCAGCGGTGCCTTGGCCATTATTTTGCCAGCGGCTACACAATTTCCGGAATATTTATGTGCCAAAGGCAAACAAAAAACTAAAGAAATGATACCCAACTAAAGCAGGCGCAACAGAAAAATTGTAAACATTTATTTACTGTCCATTTCCGCTGGCTTTTGATGCCGCTGCTGCTGTAGCTGCTGCTGCTGTTGCTGCTGCACTTTCTGCATTTCCATTTGTATATCCATTTGTAGTCATTTTTTGCCAGCTTTTTAGCCCGAGTGCTTATTTTTTGTTTCTTATTCTTTTTTGTATTTTAGCTCTAGTTGCCACTTAGGGCTGCACTTTTGAAGGTCAACACGCAGCGGCTGTGGCATGGAATCAATGCCAGCACTGAGTGCAAGTCGAAATAAGAAATAACGCCTCAACTGTGAACTCTGATTAAGTATTAGCTTAGGTAAGTGACTAAGTGAGCTTCTGCAGCTGATCAGCTCGAATGGACTAATATTTTATGGGAATTTCAGACTCGTTTTCTAGTTGGCAACTAAATTGATTTCAATTCAAAATTAAGTTGGTAATTGAAATTAAATAATGACAGACTTACATTAAATTTAATTTTATTGTGAATATTTGCAAGGAAAAAATAAAACATTTTATTTAGCATTGATTGCTTAACATAATTAAATAAAAACAAATTGAATAAAGGCAAAATAATTATTAGCAAACATATTTGTTAATATTTCTTTTATTCTGCTTTTGTTTCATTTTTTTTAACAAATGAAAGTAAAATGTTCATTGAATCAATAAACACAAAAAAAATAAGAAATAATGGCCATAAATTTACATAATCAACTAAATATTTACATATATATATGACTGAAGGGCCTTAGCAATAATCTGAACAATATTTACATTTTGCATATGTAATGCATTTTGCCCTCCAGCCAGATCTGGACCAATGTCTAAAGTCATTTCTAGGCTGAGAGCGTGTCAGAGTTGAATGCAGACTAATGTCAAGCTGTTGTGGCTCGACGAATATTTCGCGATATCAGCAAATCGCTATCGCCCGCCCAATGGCGTCACACAAGTCTTAATTGATATAATTTCAGCGGTTTTTGGGGTCGTCAAGATTTGCGGCTTTTGTTAGCTAGGAACCAAGGCTTACCCGCATAAATGTCGCAAGTCTGTTGTTATTGTTGCTGTTGTTGTTGTTCTTATTGTTATCTGTTTATTTGGGACACTTGATATCTGTTTACGTTTGCAGTTCACTCACTGGACAATGCGCAACGTGCGCCAAAAAGCGCGCTTCGAAATCTTACCACACGCGTCGTCACAAAAAAAAAAAAGCACCGAACTTTGCTCGCGCTTCAAAAAAAAAATTCCAAAAAAAAGACAAAATGAAGCGTAAGAAAAACGCGAGAAAAAAATGAAATAAATTGCTAGACGAAACTATGCCAATGATTATTGAGCAGTCGCTAAGTGGCTGGCACCGCACACGCGCTGCCAAAATATTACGCCAAAGAGTTTGTTCCGCAGAGATACGCAGATGCACGTACTACTAGCAACACGTTGAACGGCCTGCAGTGGCTCTGGGGCTGGACCGCAGCAGCTGAAAAT
Organism: Drosophila hydei; assembly: GCF_003285905.1. NCBI lineage: Eukaryota > Metazoa > Arthropoda > Insecta > Diptera > Drosophilidae > Drosophila > Drosophila hydei. The sequence continues at coordinate 2,689,524 of NW_022045685.1, read as the reverse complement.
CGCGCAAAGACTGAAGCTGAAGAATTGAGACGGCAATCGGCCGGCCCCAGACCGAACGTGTACAGCATCCACACAGACGCACGAGGCACGAGCACAGCGACACGAACTGTGGCGCCACTTCGTGCCACTGCTTGTTGCAGCAACATCGCCAGCCGACAGACAAATGTTGCCGACTGGGAAATTTGAAATTCACGCTGCGGGGGCAGCTTTTTGCTTTGGCTATTTCTGTTGCTGTTGCTGTTGTTGCTGCCGCTGCTGTTGCTGCTGTTGCTGCTGTTGCTGCTGTTGCTGCTGTTGCTCACGTGTGCGCATAGGTCAGTGACGCTTCGCTGGGCTGTTCAATTTATTTTCACGCTGCGTCTGCGTCTGTTTGCTGTTTGTTTAACAATTTCCCCTTGCTTTTGACATGTGCCACGCGCGCGTCGCCTTGTCTTTTTTTAGCTTGTTGCCGGCCACGCTGCCGGCTTTAGGCCATCGGCTTCACCAGCAGCTCACAGCTGCATTTATTGTTAACAGATGACAAGGCAGCAGCAGCAAAAGCAGCAACAACATTTGCATATTCCATGCAACTGTGGCATATTCAGCAAAACGTCAAGTAAAACAATCTTTATCAACATTTCGCCTTTGACACATTGACCAGATCCCACAGTGCGCTGCCTGTCATAAGAATTAACGCACCTGAAACTCAGCGACCTGCTACATAAGACAGAACTCCCGCTTCGTCTGTTTCACATAATATCTATTTATATCAGTGCATGGACTCTTGAGCGTATTTTTATTTATTTTTGTATTCTTGAAATTCTTAAGAAAATTAAAACTTATTTTAGCTACATTTTCGGGCAATTTTAATTAATAATTAATAATTGTTGCCAAAAATATTTAAAAAAAAAAGATAAATAATTTTTCTTACAAAAACCTGATGGAAATCTTACTCCATTCGCTTCATATAATATGCCTATTCTTATATATATTCTATTCATAAGAAATGCATCTTTGTGCTTTTTCGTATGCTTCCCATCTATAAGAATTCTGACATGGAAAAATAGTTCTTCCTTTGCTGCACTTTCATTGCACTTTATCAGCGAATAAGTTTTTTTATTTAATTTTTTTTTTTTTCAAATATATTTTTCATGGAAGAGATAAATATTTAATTACTAATTCAGTATGAATATATTAAGCAAGACTCACATCGCTGCGAAATCAATTTCCGCTTATCCTTGGGCTATCTAGCAGCCGACAATGGTCCCCAGACAAAGTATTGTTGTGGCACTCATTTGCCTGTTCATGAATATTTAATGAATGGTTTTACCTGCAGGTTTCATAGATGAACAGCAGAAGTTTTGGCCGCCCACAGTGGTCAATATCGATGAGGCATGGCTAATGGTGCTGGCATTGTGTGAGCGCCTCGAAAGTCGTGTTGCATGGGCCGCATTCACTGTACGGTGCGCACTGCTGGGGGACGAGCGCAGCGCGCCGGCTAATGATATTTTGTCCCTAAGCTGGCTCGGGCTGCATTTGCTGCTGTTGCAGAAACTTAATTATGGCCAGCATTAAAAATGCAACTGTCAAACCAGGACGACAGTTCCACTACGCACATACATCCTCACACACACCCACACACCCATACACAGACGCACACGACTGCTTAAAGGATGTGCTGTGTGGACGTGTGTCTGGCAGCTGAAGCTCTGCAGCTTCCTTTCTTCTCAATGAACTATGCAGTGGCCTGTCGGCGCCCCGCGCACCACCAGACCACAGCTGTGGCTGCGCTGCACCACCGCCAGCTCCACTGGCTGCTTATTTCGAAACATTCGGGTAACTGGGTCACAAGGATAGCCATTAATTTATAATAATTTCAACTAAGATTTCACAATTTCTTTTGCACCACTTGCCCCACTCCCACTCTCTCTGACAGTCGCTGTGCCCTGCTGCGCCTTTGCCTTACAAATTTTCGCATTTTCCATTCATCATTCGCGCAGCTGCCAAGCAGCCAACCAACAATCCCAACCATCTCAACCAGGACGCATCCAGCAGCCGGCAATGCCACTGTCAGCGCCCGCAAAAGCAAAGTCAATTTCGCGCACTTTGCATGCCCCGCCAGGCCACAGTAACTGTTTGAGTTGGCAAATGCAGCGAACGGAGCCGCTGATGCCGCTGCTGCTGCTGCTGCTGCTGCTGCTGCTGCTGTAGCTGGACCAAATGCCTGTGCCCAGCACACAATTCTGGACCATGACTTGCTGCTCAGCGGCGCCCACACTTCTGGCCCGAAAAACCGACGACCTGCTTCATCCGCAAACCAACGCGCCATCAAATTTACAAGCGCAATGCATCAATCACTTGACGCTCAAGCGGTTTCACGATGAATCAGAGCAGGGGCGGAGGCGCAGGCGACAAAGGGGGGCAGTTGGCTGCTGGCTGTTGGCTGCTTTCGCGGCAGCGACTGGGCTTTTCGCTGGCACAAAAGAAGGCACAAGTGAAAAAGTAAAAGAGAGAGACAGAGAGAGTGAACGAGAGCAAGAAAAGCATAAAAAATAAACGAGAACCTATCCCGTTGGCCAATTTGACGTTAAGATGGAATTTGTGAAAAATTCATCAAATTGACTGCGGCGCATTGCTCATTGAAAAGGCAAAGACAAAGAAAAAGGCAGCCAGCAGCGCGACTAGCGCTGAAAAGGACTCCAGCAAAGAAAGGAAGTGCAGCTGCCAAGGATGCCGTAGCATACAGCTAACGATAATTCAGTTAGCCGCACTTTGCATAATGCAAACAAATTACAAAAGATGATTTCGCCTTTTCGTTGCCCTTTGCAATAATTTCCCACACGCACAGATTCAGCAAAGAGAGAAATGCCCGCCCGGCACACGACCTGGGACATTTACTTACTTTTATTGCCAGCGTGGGTTCGTGTGCTCGACGCACACTTGACCTTTAAGCGACGATCGAAGCAAGCCGCACGCACTGGGCTGCCAGTTGATTGATCGTTGCATGGCAAGCAAAAGCTGATTGCTATGCAAGTGCTCGACTAAAGCGGAGTGCTATACAAGTGCTCGACGAAAGCTGAGTGCTATACATGTGCTCGACTAAAGTTGACTGTTATACAAGAGCTCGACGAAAGCTGACTGTTATACAGGTGCTCGACTAAAGCTGAGTGCTATACAAGTGCTCGACTATAGCAGTCAGCTTTGCGCTTAAATATTCATTCTGAAATAACTAGTTGTACTTGAATAACTGCCTGATAGAATCAGATTGATTGACTGATTGCTTGCTTGACGATTAAGCAGACTAATTAGCTGATGATTGATTGATCGGTAGGATGATTGAACAACTGTTTTACTAGCTATCTGCAGAGCTGACTAAATGACAAACTTATAAATTAGTTGACTGATTGCTTAATAGACCTATAACTTGACTGTATATCTGTATAACTGTGATTAACATATTGACTTTGTACGGTAATGAAAGTAATTTTAACACATTCTAAGCTTCAACAATAACTCAACATCATTTTCCTATACCATGCCACATTTCCAGCTCATTTTAGTATAGATGGACTTCAATATATATATATATGTATTTCACTTCTATGAATGACAAAACTCTATATATAGACCTTTTAGATATCTGTAGCCTTTCATATAGTCACAGACTTCTAAGTCTAACATGCTAATCGACATGCATTGTGGCAAGCGCCCTGTCGACTGCACACAGTTACAGCCTCCTCAACCGCAGGCAAGAACAGCTTAAGCTAACAAACTTAACAAACTTTACTTTTGTTTCAATGCTCGTAGCTAGCCAAGAAGAAGATATCAACTTGCATATACATATATATATATGTATATATATATATATATATATATATATGTGTGTGTGAATACCTAGAAAATAACATTAAAATTAGCTAATTAAAAACTTATTCTAATGTTAGTTTCTAACTGCTGGCCGTGTTGCTGGCATCAAATGTTGCTAAGCGCGCTGAGAGCAGAAGCGCTGACAAACGAAACAAATGTGAGAGAATTTCCCCAGCTTGGGTGGGTGGCTGCTGGGCTGCTTGACTTGGCTTGGCTTGGCTAGGCTAGGAATGCTGTTGCTCTGGCTCAGCAGTGTTGGTTGTTGTTATGGCTGTTGTCGTTGCTGTTGCTGTTGTTGTCATTAACCAACTGACTTATTGACTTACTTATGAACCTGACCTCACACGTCGCGAGTGACGTCGTGCCCAGTAGGCAAGTATTGTCTAGGGGTTGCTCTGCCGTCCACACTAAGCAGCTAGTTTGTTTAGCGGATAGTTGGGCATGGGGGGTTGGGCGGTTGGGGGTTGTTGGTTTGGGCTGTTGTGTCCTTTGGCCTCGTTTATGGCTCGTATATCACGCGAACACCAAGCAAATGGTGCTTAAGATAGACTAAAGCCCAATTGCATTTTCATTGCCTTCCCCTTTTTGGCGCTAGTTAAAGTATTTGAGTTAAATAAAATGTTGCATACTTCATGGCGCTGCCGAAGCGATAAACAACAAATGTCGGCGGTGGGGGACACAAGCCCTTATATGCCCTCTCTCTCTCTCTCGTGCTTCTCTTGCCCTGCGTGTGTGTGTGTGTGCGAGTGTGTGTTACCAACACTTTGTGGCTTTGTTTTGACTTTTATACTTAGTTTGTGTTTACTGCGGCAATTTTTTGTTGCTGTTGCTGCTGCTGATGATGTTGCTGTTGCTGTTGCTGTTGTTGTTTTTTCTCCAGCCACAAGCCCTGGTTAAGTGTGTTTACATTCGTGGTGCGCGTGTGTGTGTGTGTGTTACCCACACTTTAACCGGATTATTAATGCTTGTCTAGCTGCCTCAAATTAATCAAGTTGACCATTCATTCATTCAACGAGCAAACTGACGACGAACTTAACAGGGGCTGACCAAAGCAGCGCCCAGGACTCATGGCCATGAAAACTTAATTAGTCTTTAGTGCAAGAATACACACACTTAACGCACAAACAAGCACACACACACATACACACACACACACACACACTTACCACACACTCAAATGTTGAAGCAGAGACAAGTTGTGCTCGTTTTGTTGGCACTTTGGCCATCAGCAGAAGAGAAGCAAAAAAATTGCGTCTGACGCTATTTAGTTTTATTACTTCATTCATTTAGATATATAACTTTGATGGCATTCACTTTCATACATTTGAAACAGGCGCATTGCTCAGTTTCTCAGCAACATGTTGTTCTTACTGCCAGCAACAATAATAACTAAATTAATATTTACAACAATTGTTGTGGTTGCGGCCGATGTTGATTGATTCGATTTGATTGATGTCGCCTGCAAATGGTCGATTGCCATTAAGATGTCCTTAGTTTGCCCTAAACGACGTCGAGGCCACACACGATTGTTGGCCAATTAGCGGTTAGCATGGCTCTGGCCTAAATATATTCCCAGACTTTTGGCCAGCTGCAATTAATTTATAATTGAATACGAATGCAAACCTAATTCCGTAATTAAATGATAACATTTACTGAGCTCCTTGAACTATGAGACGGGACCTCGAATGAAAATCAGCTTTCTCTCTCTCTCTCTCTCTCTCTCAGGCCCTCTTTATTTCTCTTTTTTTCACACTTTATCTAGATTTTTTACAAGCTATACTACTCTCTTTATCTAGCTCTTTCTCTCTGTTCTCTCTGCTCTCTCTGACTCTTACTTTGTCGTCCTCTCTCGCTCTCTCTCTATCTCTTTAGCACTTACTCTCTCCACCTCTTTAACATTTTCTCTCTGCCTTACGCTATCTCTATTTCACATTTTATTACTAACTTTCTCTCTCTATTACTTTCATCTTCTCCTTTACGATTCTCTCTGTCACTTTCTCTCTTACTTCATTATACTTTCTCTCTCTCTCTCTCTTTCAGTTTAATTTCTTCTCATTCTCTTTCTCTCTTTCTTTCTTATTCTCTTTCTCTCTCTCTCTTTGCTCCCTTTTTCGCTCCCTCTCCCTCTTATTTAGACTATCCCTTTCCCCTCCTCTCCGCTTCACCCTTTCTCCCCCCCCCCCCCCCCTCTCACTCTCTCTCTGTCTTTCTCTCGCTCTTCCTCTCTCCCACTGTCTTCCATTGTCACACCTTAGCTAATCTCCAAAAAGTATTACGCTTCAATACACACTCAACTGAGTAGGCTGCTGGGCCAAATATGACGTCATAGCTTGAACATCTGCTTGACGTCCAAAAAGGGTTTAAGCAGTCAGCCCGATGAGCCAGAAGGACGAAGCTGCCGAGGATCCCAGCAGTTGAAGGTAAGTCAGTTGTTTGCTTTGATAATCCGCATACAGCTTAACATTGGCTGGCGAGGGCGAGGGCAAGGACGACGGCGACGGCGATGGCGATGGCATAAAGGTTGGCAACTTACTTACTTTGTTTCAGAGGTAAATATTTGCTTACAAGCAAGGTAAGCTTCGGTTCCATTAGTTGTAGGGCGCGGCGCTGCCTGAGTTTGACGAGCAGACGCGTTTGGCGGCAAAATGAAATTTTGGCCAATTTTCTGAGCATTAGTCAAAACAGAACCGTCCCAGGCTAAGGGACAATGTCGTCGGCCAGACACTGACACCGCGTGGGTGGCCGTGGACAAAACGCTCGAAGCGCCGAGCGTAACAATATTTGTTGTCACTTTTTATTTAATACACTTGCCAATGCCCCCCACACCCCGCCCTAAATTTGAGCAAACAAAAATGTCACTTTAAAGGCAGCGAAGCAGCATCACAAAATGAAATCGTTTCAGGTGTAAAACGCTTCAAGTCACTTGCTTCCGCTGCCCGCTGAGTGGTCTGGTCAGCTGTGGCATTCAATAAATAGATGCGAAAGGCCATTTTAATTTTGGGTTCATTTATTTCTTGCCAGCAACAAACAAACACAACCTACGCTCCTCGGCATCTCAGCTGCTCAGCTGCTCAACTGGCTACAACTCCATTTGCAGCTAGGGCAAAGTCTCGCTTGGCCAGTGATTGGCATTGTCCGACGGACCTCGCCGCTCAACTTAGGCCCTCACTCATTGCCACGTCGAATGCTGTTAAATTTACGCGCCCAACAATAAATTTATGCTCCCCAAGCCGAATCATATCCATGCACCTGCTGCCCCCGATGCGCAGCACTCGGGCTTCAACTGCGACTGGGACTGGAGCTGGGGCAGCCAAAGTGAATTATATGGCCGAACAAAACACCAAAATAAATCGAAAAACTTTTTATTTGTATTAAATAATTTATTTTGAATACAAAAATCTGCTTTTTTCTCCAATTTAATTATAAGTGCCCACCAGAAAGTGCGCAGTGTACGCTGCGAGCTGAGGAAGCGAAGTCCAACTTCGCATTTGAATGGATTATGAGGCGCTGAAGAGCAGTTATTTTTATTTTATAGAAACACACATACATATAGATATATGTATATACATATATATATATTTTTTTAAATAAGTTATGGCAGCTGTAGTACGGAATGCGCTGAGCTGATAAACTACTCTTTATCCGGATCAGTATGCCCCACTTTGCCTAGCGTTTACAGGTCACAATTTATTTGCCAATTCGATGTGTGTATATCTCTCTGTGTGTGTGTGTGTACTTATGCAAATTTTTAATGGATGCAAATAAAGCAGTTCTCTTGCTGCCGCTGCCACGCCCAACTTGCCAGCCATAAATCTACAGCAGAATTGCGCCGGCGAAGACGATGAAGAAGCAGCTGAAACGGCAGCAGGCAAACGCGGCCCACTGTCCATCATGCGCGCAATGCGCATTTCATGATCACTGTTATTGTTGGCAGTTCTTTTCACTTCACTTCAGGCTCGGCCACCTGGCCGCAAACAAACAACGGCCAAACACAGCTACAACCGCATACACACGTACGTATGCGTATATGCTGGGACAATTTGGAGAATGATTCGGTTACGGACTTGGTTTCAGTTACGGCCTGCACTTTCAGCCAGACAATCGAATGGACACAAAAGGCCTGTAATTGACTGAAGCAGGAAAATGGCAGTTGAAATTTGCAGCTACTGCTCTGTGCAGCCGGCAAAGGTGCTGCCAACGCATCCACAGCAGCAGCAGCAGCAGCAGTAGCAGTAGATTTGGTAGAGTTGGGGTCTGGTCACTGGACTGCCATGTATTATTTGAGCCGCCATCCACCGAGCGTCCGTTCGAACCCCAGCACGCCCCCTAACGAAGCAATCTTCCATTTGCGGCCCCTAACCTCCGTCGCGTCGTACGCCGCGTCAATTGAAAATTGAAATTGGAATTTCGCGCAAATATTTCCAATCCAATTTCAATTTTACAACACGCAACATGGCCACTGGCCACCAATGCACCAATGGCTGCCCAACCGCTCGCGAAATTCGTCATAATTAATGTGCCTGATTTGCCAGAATTTACGCCCGTAACATTCAAATCCGCTGCCAGCATTGCAATTTGAGTTGCTCTTGTTTAGTTGTCGTTGCTGTTGTTGTTGTTGTTGTTGTTTTCTCTTAGCCATGCTTGTTGTTATTGCTTGCTGTTTTATTTTTATTTGTTGCATATTGTTTGCTGGTTGCATCCGCCGGTCCCGTCGCAGCTTCAATTTCATTTCGATTTGCATGCCAAAATGCGAGCCTTGCTTTTATTTTAATTCCCATTCTATAACACAATTCCAGCCCGGCTAACCATTATCCGCTTACCCGCACGCCCGCTCGTGTGTTTACCCAGCATCCTGCTAATCACAACTCATCCATCACCTGCCTATCAAAACAGCATTTCCTGCCCCAGCCCGCCCAGCCTGCAGCGAGCCAAAACCAATTAGAAATATTGTGCTTTTAAAGTACTTTTCCACAAATCTATTTCCATATGAAAACAGCAGCCCACAGATAAAATATTAATACTCTGACGCTGCTTACTTCATATATCAAATCATCAGACTCGACTTGCAGCAGCTTTTTCTAGATCAATTCAGAGCAGAAGTAATTCTAAAGTTATTTCTGACTGATTAAAAATTCCAATAATTTTGCGGGCAAACTTTAAAAAGTTTTTTTCATTGAACGTCTTTTCTTCCGCATGCAAATCCCATAGAAATTTGCAATTATATTCAAATCGTCGTGCACTGCTTCCGGCTAGGTATGTGGCTCTGCGTAGCCATTAATGGGCTGACATAACTTTAGCTCAGATTTGCTGGCTGTCGCTGGCTTATTAATCGGATATGTCCTCTGTGGCTGCAGACAAAAGGCCAAAATCACTGGAAAATTGAATAAGTGTTAATTGAAAATGTCCCAGCCACTGTGAGTGCTTACTGTGAGCATCAACAACAACAGCAGCGGCAGCCGCAGCAGCAGCAGCCTCTTTCATTCTGTTGTGGCAGCAGCTCAAAGAGTCACGTGGCCATGCCCCATGTCCATTCTAGTGTCGAGTGAATGTAGTCTGCCTGGTTGTCAGTTGCCAGTTGCCAGTCGCCAGTCGCCAGTCGCCAGTTGCCAGTTGGCAGTTGGCAGAGGGACATGCGATGTCCTTTCAGCTGCTTTTAATTTCCATGTCCGCTCACTTGCGTTTTGCTCGCCTTTGTCATTTCATTTCTTTTTGTTTAAGTGCGCTCATCCATCACAAATGCCGCCCCCAACCTGTGATATGCCATATTGTGTTGCCAACTATGGTTGCCGTCGCTGTTGTTGTTGTTGTTGTTGTTGTTGCCACGCTCACATAAACAAAACTATGAAATGCCTTTGTCAGTCAAATCGTTAAATTCTCTGACAAATTTTCATTTATCATCGGCCGCGAATCCTCCAGCTTTTGCAAGTTTGAGTTAACCAAGCAAACAAACCGCCCGCCAGTCACTCGCCCCTACACTTGCATACATACATACACTCATTCAACTAACCCAGTCAGTCAGTCAGTCAGTGAGTCAGTAAGTCAGTAAGTCAGTCAAGCAGCTGGCACCTGGCTCGAGATCTGGTCGTGCAATAGATAGATTTGCATACAATTCTCAACTTTTATTCCATTCCATTTTCTCGCTTTTTTCGCATTCTCTTCTTCTACTTTTTTCTTGATTTTCTACAAAGCTCATAGATCTTTTATGCCATGCAGTAAAAGTTCTTTACTTCCCATTCTCTGCCAACTACTCGCGCACTATTTCTCTGCTGCTGCTTCTTCTCCTTCTCGTTTTTTTGTTTTTTTTTTTATTTTATTTATTTTGTCTCCAGTTTTCTTTTTACACTTTTTTTTGGTATTTTTTATTTTTGTGGGGGCCAAAACTTTCCCTGCAGTCAGCGTCGCTGCTGCTGTGGATGATAAAGACGCAGCTTTTGTGGTGAATTTAATTAAATTTATGAAAAATTTACATATTTATTGGTTTAAATGCCCAAAAATTTTGTGCTCGGCATATGCATGCGTGCTGTGCTGTGCTCTGCTGTGCTGCGCTGTGTCTGTCTGCAGTCAAATAAATATATGAATATTCATGTAAACCAAAAAAAGAATTAAATAAGATATATAGACACACATATATATATATATATATATGGTTAAAAAATAAAATACTCAACTATACAAACAGTCCGTGGAGGTTTTCATTTTTCAAACAGTTGGCAAGCGTCAAACTTTCATTTAGTTTGAACAAGTATATGCATTTGGGGCTTATATACATGGCTATATCTCCCTCTACCTATATAAATTTATATATATGCTTTGTTTAGCCATATAGGCTTTAGACTCAATCAAAGTGGCTATTTGATGATGACTGCTGTCTGCGCGTTTATTCATTTATTTAATGCATCTGTTGAGTCTCTGATTGAATTTGATATTCGCGTTGTTTTAACTTATACGTTTCGGTTCATTGATCGCACGGGCTTACCAATAAATATTAAAACAATAACATGCCAAACTGACTCGTCCACTGCTGTTCAATTTCAAATTTCAAATGCTTTTCAAAAAAATGCGAAAAACAACACGAGAATATAGAAGAAAAATATCAAACACCAAAATAAACAGACACGTCGCGATTATTCACTGAAAATCAAAACACATATATTATATTGATGGAGGAGGACAAATAAAGCAACAGCAACAATAACAGCAGCAACAACAGTAAACAACTTATACGAGTATAATAAATGAAATAAGCCCGCAGAGAATTTGTTGCCGACTGATAAACGTGCAGACTTCATTCGTATTCACATACAGATTGGCATAGAGTTTGGTACATAGCCACAGACACACCGGCACACACACACACATACATACGTACACATATTTTGTATTTTAAATTTAAGTGAATGAGCACACATCACAAATATTAAACATGCATACAGCGAAATGAACTAAAACAAGATAACATCAATTAATGCCAACTGAAATAAAACCCCACCGAATCGCTGCAAAAAAAAACAAAAAAAAAACACACCGACACACACACACATGGACTGGGCAAAAAACAACTTCAAAATTAATTCGAGTTCTATTGACATTTCCAAGAAAATCGAAAGCGTTTCAGCTCCATCAAAATTGAGTTTCTGCATTTTTGTTGACCAGTTCCACGACTAGTTGACTGTTGATTAACCACGCCGGATGTCATCATGAGTGCCATGCGGTTCCTGATATCGAATCCGAGAATCGGAAATATATATGTTAATAGCAGAGCTTGGGTTGATGACTTTGTAAGCGGTTTTTCTACAGACTGAAGCCAGGCAAGGGGTATCATGTTTTATTGACAGCGTATGTAACAGGCGAAAGAAGGCGCCCATAAAGTGTAGATTTGCTGTATGAGGATGCAGAATGTGTCTCCATGAATGCAGCGAATTCAAAGTCAAAGACTTTAAAATTTAGAAATATATATAAATATATATATATATATATATATATATATATATATATACATTAAAATTGATAATTGTTTTATATTGAATCAAATTTTACATTTTATTATGAATTTTTGTTAACCAGGCAAATTATGGAAACTTCCTATCAATATAATGTTGAGTATATTCCACAAGGTTTTGTTTATTGTGTCCTAAGGACTGGGAAGTCATTCGTTCATATGTCTTCATGAAGGAAGATCTCGATTGTTATGATTGTAGGAATTGTTATTCCAGATTTCACCTTGTATGCGCGCATGCCCAAAATCATAATTAGGCACTAATGTCATGCAATTTTCTATTTAATAAAGCTCGTTTCATTGATATTAAAAATACACTTTCTTACTTTATTATATTTAAATATTTAATACTTTAAAAAATCATCAGAGCGGTTAAAGGCGCAGTGTACAGCGTATCTCTGAGTCGTTCAGCGACAACTATGACTTGTTTTTATGGGAAAGACGGAAAGTTTGTTGGCCAAATGAGTTGTAAACATGGCCAACTTGATAAATGATATTTAATTTCAGCTTTCTGGAAGATTCACATTGACTTCTGATGCCTTCTATCCTATAAATTATGTTACTTACTATTTGAAGCTCTTGAGAAACAGCTCAAACATTGTCTGAGACTACTTCATCGCCAACTCAGATAAGTCTGAATGCATTCAAGCTAGAAACTTCCAAAACTCAGTCAACGTTTCCATAAATTATGCAATCGGCTGCATAAATTCTTTGGGTAATGTAACCATTCGGGCTTGATGCATCGATTTGTATGCAGTAGGCGAGGTCTGTATCGAAATACAGTTGTAGAACTCTCGAGTGTTAACTGTAATATGTACTTAATCTCGTTCTATTGCCATGCGGGTCGTGTGCACAGCACTTGAAAGAGGCAAGTGCCTGGGAGTAGCCGAGCGAGACACGCCCTGGGAATAGCAACTATCGATCGAACAACAAAGGAAAACTATTTTGGGCACTCGTATATGTAGATGATCTGATCTGTAGAGCCGGTCGATTAGGGCTCTGCCCTGCGGCTCATTGAAATGCGCGCGCATGCGCCGCGGCTCAAACCGGCTGTTCGACTCTTTTGGCCGTCATCGTCGAACCAGTTGAAATGAAAGTGAATTGAGAATAAGTTAAGTCAAGCCCGCAGCTGGCAGCGCGCAGCTCGAAGAGCCCAGCTCCCAGTTACCCCATCCGCTGCTCGCTGCCCGCGTCTCAGTTAACGTTGATCGCTGATCGTTGATCGTTGATCGTCGCTCGGCAGCCCGTTGAACGAGACTTGAACTTAACTTGGCTTCTTGCAATTTCTTTGGCGCTGTCTGCGTTCAGTTGGCGGTTTGCATTTGCGCGTTGCGGACGTCTCTCTCCTTCGGTCTGTCTCTCTCACAGCTCAATTTGGCCAAGTGTCATCAGTGTATCGGTACATTCGGTGTGGAGACTTCAAGATGCTGCAGCATTGTCTGATTGCAGCGCTGCTGATCGCTGTCGGCGTTCATGGTAAGTAGTACGCTTCTCGCTGGCCCACAAAGCCAGCTTATAAATAACAATAGGCGACTGCCGCTGGCAGATATGACACGCAACATGCGACACATAAACGACACAAGAAATAAACACGCTTCCGCATTCGTGTTTGCTATAAATGTTAATAGCTGTTTTCTTGCTCTTTTTTTTGTTGTTTTCTATTTTGTATTTTTACAATTTTTTTTTAATTTTTGTTTCTGTGCATTGGAGAAAAAGTGTTGACGTTGCCAATTGGAAGTGGTCTTGGTCTTCCTCTGTGCATGTGATATTTCTGTGTGTGCGTTTGACTGTGTCTTGACTGTGTCTTTGTCTTTGTCTTCCTGGCACTGTTGTACTCGTACTCGTATTTCTTGTTTAATTTTGGCTCGACGGCGAATTAGGTAACATAGCTGGCATTTCATTGACTTTTGCTCTTATCATAAATGGGTTTTCCAACTGGTTTTTGGACTTTGTCACCTGAAAGGCCCGCAAGGTCAACTGTCCTGGATGCATGGGCTCCAGCTTTACGACGCAGGCCGCGCGGGTATATATATATATATATAAAGATATATATATAGCTATATTTATGTGTACAGCAATGTATATGTAGCAAAAAGAGTTAACAAAAACTGGAAATTTAGCCGGTTTCACTTTTCTTTGCGTCTGTCTCTGCAGCTTGCTCTCACGCTCTCGCTCTTGCTCTCGTCTCTGCTGATGACGATCCTTACGTAACATGCGTGCTCCAATGCTGACCTCCAACTTGATTAGCGGCTGCTATTGCTCACTCGCTCGACTTCAACTGGGTTTCCAGTTGGCTTAATTAACATTTCGCCAACGGCACACATTAACAGCATCGACTGCTCTGGCATCGTCGCTCCGTATGCTCTTGTATCTGTGTGTTTATGTGGATGAAACTGTGCTTATGAATATGCAAATACAAACGTATGTCTGCATTGACTTCGGGCAATTTGGCTTTGAGCATTTTCATGGTCAACTTCAACTGTTTTCCATATTTTGCCCCGTCATCCACAACATCCGCAACATCCTCGACAGCAGCTGCTAAACTCTCCACTCAGCCACGCTTGCCGCCCATAGCCTTAATTGCCGCTGGGCCCGGCCCGATGATGATGCGCGACGGATTAGCCATATCACCTTTCTTCTATGCACATACACGTCGTGTCTTCTAGCGATTTCACTTTCGTGCGATTACCTGCGATAGCGAAACCCGTTCCTGAAACGGCACATTACATTAATTATGTACTTTTGTATGTAAATGGCGCCTTGCACCGAAAATCCGACAACAATCGACAATCGACAATCAACGGATCGCTCAAGGGCCCAACAATGGGCCCAGTGCATAACAGCGAACAGCTTCATTTATGCAACTGCCCAGCAATCCGATTGTGACATTGATTTTATATCACAGCATTGAATTGGCTGTCAATCGGACGCCGTTCATTCGACCGTTGCATAATGAATTCAATAATAATAAAAAGAAAAACTCAACAGCTGCAAACGGATGTAATCCGAAGAGTGGAGCCAGCTGCTTTCAACTGGGGCAACAAGCTTCTAGCTTCGATCTTTATGAATAGAGAAATATTCATTAACCATAAGCAAAGCTTTCGGGCTATGGGCTAAAGCGACGCGAGCACCAATATTTGGCGGCCAATCACATTTGTCTCCAAGTCAGAGCTAATATACAGTATTCCATATATATAAAAAAAACTTTGGAGCGAGAGTGAAAAAAGCAATATTCAATAAAGAAAAGAGCTGTCACGATTTAAGCGCTGCGAGTATTAAAAAAAGTCTGTATTGAAAATCTTATTGGTATGCAATATGCTAAGAGGCATGCCAAATGGCTGAGAGCGTTAATCCCATTAACTTATTTGTCGAAGCCAGCGGGCCGAATCTCTTTAATGAAGCTTTATGCCAAGAATAATGTTAGTATGTTAATAAGAAGCTCGGAGAACTTTTCGCTCTGTCTATCTCTCCCTTTCTCTCTCTCTCTCTCTCTCTCTCTCTCTCTCTCTCTCTAGTGTGTCCCACTTAATGCGTTAAAAAAATAAACATAATTTAAAAATACATTAAAACGAATTGCAAAGGCTGCGTCAACAAACAAGACAGCCGAGATGAGCCGACAAACCGACTGTCAAACCGGCTGACAAGCGGACGGACGGCTTGCGGCACATGAGCCATTTAAACGCAAATTTGTTGACAAAGGCAAGTGGCTTTGGCCATTACACACTGGAGAGCCGGCTGGCGCGGACTCAAAGGACTGAGGTTTCAGCTGGAGCCTGGGCAACCAAATCGGAATTATTTACAATTTAAGTGTTGTAAATGCAACAACAGCAAAAGAAAAACGATGACAACAACAACAGCAAAACAATGCTGCAAAAAGAAGTGGCAAAAACATTTAAGCAGCTTAACACACACAGACACACACACACACACACACACATGCGCGTGATGAAAAATGAGGCGCAAAGCAGCCACAGAAATGCGTGAAAAATTACTTGAAAATGCCAACGGATAAAAAGCAGAAAACGTTTTACCAAATACAAACAGTTGGCATGCCCCAGGCAAAAAGACAGTCCAAGACGCGCAGAGAAAGTGACGCAGAGAAAGGGCCCAAGCCAAGATGTGAGGGAGAGCGACAGAGAGATGATGTATGGTGTAAGTGTGCTGGCTGCTGTGTCTGAGCACATAAAGTACTTTTTTAAGTGAATATATATATTTAAATATATGTACATATAGGCGCAGCGAACTTATCGAACGCACCTCGCGAGCAGCTAATTGCGACTGCAACTGCGACTGCATTGCAATTTTCATTCATATTCATATATCAGTTGTGCAATTTATTGCCTTCTCGTCCGTTTCAGTATTCATTTTCGCACAGAAAGAGAGAGGGAGAGAGAGAGAGAGAGAGATGAACATATACTTAAAATGTTAAAATTTCAGTGATTGTTGTTATTATTGTGTTTTTTTTCTTCTTTGTGGCTTGCGATAAAACGAAACAGCAAAACAAAAAAAAAACACAACGAAGCAGTTGATACCCTGCACCTGCTTGAAGTGTGTCAAAATCAAAAATATTTTTACATGAAATGTTAAATGAGTTCGAAAATATTTCAAAATATTTATTGCAATTTTCATATTACATTTTTATTAATAAGCAAAATAACAGTAAAATTTGGCAAATTGTTTTTCCATTTTTAACACGACTCCTTGTTGCTGTTAGTGTTGTAGAAATTATTGAAAGGCAACTTAAGGGCAAATTGAATTGCATGGCTCGCCCCGTCGCTCGTCCTGCAGCAGGACCTGCATCGGCTGACTTTAAATTCCCGCAAAATGTTAAATAAATTATGTGCATCAGCGAAAAATCAACATCAACAGGCGCCGCACTATAACAACAACAATAAAACAGCGCGCACATGCCTACATATACACATGAGTGTGTGTGTAGCTATATGTTTAAACAAGCGCACACACACAGTTGTGCGCGTCTGTATGTGCACAAGTTAAAGTGGAATACCATTATCGAGGCGTGCATAAAATAAAGTTTGCCCATTTTTCAACTGTTCGCCAGGTTTTTAGCGCTTTTTTTGGCAGCTGTTTAAGTTAACATAGCAAACAAACAGAGAATACCCTGTAATTATATATGCATGTACGCATATTTAAAGAGTGCCCTATCTCTATAAATGCCAATTAAACATATTTTTTTTTATTTGAAATGCCTATTTCCTCTTCAACTCCATCGTCTGTCTGTCTACAGGGTATTTGGCCGTCGACTGCCGCTCGTCTAGACAATTTATGTTTTTCTTCATAATTCTGCTCAACTAATAAGTAAAAGGCGGCGTGAGCGCCGAGTCAGCGCTACAGTGAGCCACGATCCTTTGGACGCTTCTGGCGCGGGCTTATTTTTAATTATTATTTTTCGCATTGGCAATTTCTTAATTAAAGGTACAAAAAAAAAGGCCAGCGTAATTGGCCTTATGCCTTTTTTAATAAATTTACAATATTTTTCGTTTCTTTTTTTTTTGTGCTGCAGCAGCAACCACAGCCGCATGTAGCATGGCCAATACACAAGGCCAGTGACAGCTGCAAAGCTTCTTTCGCTAGGAGAAAAGGCAGATTTCACAAAGGGTATCTCCAAGTTAGGCGAATTGTACTATCTTGATCTAATGATAAATCCATGAAGTATTTAAATTTAAATGAAATATTAATATTTAAAAACTCAAACAAATCAGTTTTAAGCAGTCCTAAAAAAAACTCGATTTTTTGTTTGTCTTTTTTTTATTTTTGCATAAATTTGGAGTATTTTGAATAGCTTAAAAATATACAAATATAAAACATTTTATTTATATCTTTCATTATGCATTCGAGTGGAGCTCCTTGCCGCTGGCGACAACGACGCCCATGAAATGGTTAATAAATATTAATTAGCTATAATAATTATATGGAAATATGCTTCCTTCTTCTGGTCAGGTTTCCATGCTCTGCTCACCAAGCGCGTATTGAGCATATTTATTTCTCGTCTTCGTTAGGGAACTATGAATACAAAGCAGCTCAATCAATATCTGCCAAAGCGACCTTCTGTCGATCTATGAACAGAGCATTATGCAGTCAGCAACATTCGAATAGCTGGCACTTGATTTTTATACTCATTCATGAAGGGAAAGTGCAATGTGCATCTTGCTGTCCCTGCGTTTGTCCATCCTTCTGCCCCTGTGAATGCAAACCATTTCGCCTCTATTGAGGCTAGAGACTTAACATAAGGCTTCGAATAGATGCTCGTGAGTACAACCGGCTTCCAAGAATATATGGTTGATGTATCCAATTCTGTTGGAGGCGTGGCACCTCTCAAAAATCTACATCTTCTAAAGGTTAAGGCAAGGATGACCCAAAAGCTTTAAAATTTGATTATTAAATTACTGTTGACTTCCTCTATCGATGCACCTATAGAAAATACACTGTAATTTCCACAACTTTGCAGCTTAAGTCCATGCTACATTCCATCTAAGCCTTAGCCAAAATTAAGGTGTTCACGCCCATTGGGGCGTGCCAGTTTCACTCAACATTCAGCAACTAATTTAATGTTGAGCTTCTCAATCGAGGCCGTGGCAAATGGAATATCTTTCAAAGATTTGAAGCTAACCGCGCTCAGGCCTTGAATGAGTATCATGCAGTTGGTAGCATCCGTCGGCCACATTCTTGTTATTTAATAATAAAAATAATAATGCATTAAAATTGACTCTATTTGTTGGCAAATTTTTATTTTTTTTTTTGGTTGATTTTGTAATAATTTAGCTGGGTTTTTTGCCTTTGTTCACATACGGCTGGCATGCGAAAGCTGGAAAATTGAAGATGCCCTTTAACGCTGGCATATATATGTTTTTATTTATTTAAATAATATATGCAGCGTGGTTGTTTTTTTTTTCGCTTTTATGTTTTGTTTGCACTTATAACGAAATTCATACAAAATCAATAACGAATGCATTCGAATGGGCGCTGGAGCGCGAGGCTGTTGCGGCTGCAGCATTTTGTTGCATGCAAATAAAGAGAAACAACAAATGTTTTATGCCTGGCAAACAGAGAACTGTGAAATATGTGCGAAATGAATTCATAATAAACGCAAACGTCAAGCGGCTAAGGCAACAGACGCCTTCGTCAGGCAACCCTCTCACGCTTCGAGTCAAGCTGACCACACGCCGCACGCTCACTCGCTCATTAACGCATCGAAAGAGTCTAATTTATAATTGACACAAAAGGCTAATCGCACATAGAGAACGCTAATCTCTCAACGTGCCACAAACTTTGCCTACTTGCCGGCGCAGGGCTTCAGGATTACGCGCGTCAATTGCATAAACGCAGCGCGCGTGGCTAACAAATAATTGGCAATCGCCACGGCAGCCAATGCCATTAATCGAATATCGCGCTCAGCGGACAATGCACTTGCAATAAAAGCCATAATGATGCCAATTATAATTATAATCGCACGCAGGCGGCGTACACGCAACAAAGCTCAAAAATATCGCGCGCATTTAATTAGTATAAGTCCTAAATAGATGGGCTTTATTAATAATCGCCGAGACAGGACGCACTCTCTATCTGTCTCGCTCTCTCTGTCTATCTCTCTTCCACTCTGTCTCTCTATCGCTTTTGTTGTTGCTGCCGCTGCTGCTGCTGTTTAGGCGCATTGCATTAATCTAATGCTGTTAGCAAATTTATATTCATTACATGCAACACTCGACCATTCCACGTCCCTTTAGCTGTTCGGGTGGGCGCTGCAGGCTGCGGCCGTTGTTTAATTCCATGCAGTTTAAGTTAATCAAATGAATGCCGCCATTTAATTATAATTTATGTATCGCATATTTATTTATTTAAAACGCTTTTTGCTATTGTTTCACTTCGTTTTTTAACATTATTTAAATATTTTCCTATATCTCCCGCGCCCTCTGTCTCTGTCTCTTTTGTGGTTTTGATTATTTTTAAATGTCACAACGTCAAACGGCCTTTGAAGCATTGATTCCAATTTTCACAAGCAAAAAAGAATTGAAAATAATTACAAAACAAACAAAAAGTTAAAAGGCCAAACACAGCGCACATAATTATAAAATAAACGATTATCATTTAATGTTGTTTCAGACTGTTTGCCATTTCCATTCTCGTTAGCATTTGACAATTAATAGGCTCTCATTTAAATGCAGCTAGCTCTTTAAGGCCATCAAGACCGTGTAGCCAATTAGCCAACTGCCATAGGCGACACAGCAACCGAACTGAACTGAACTGAACTGGTTCATTGGAGCGGCAACAATAGTTCATTTAGCTCTGCAATGCTCGATGTTAGCTCTGCGGAGAAGTCTTCTGCTTGTCCAACTGATGCGTGACATCGCTAGTCTATGATTGACGAAAAGACTCATCCATGACCAAGCAGCACTTGCTCTATAAAATTCAGTATTAATTTCATTATATTTTCTATCCAAAAAAGTGTGCTTGATTGATATTAAAAAGGTTTTTCTTTATTTTAACTTAATTTAAACTTGTGCAACTCCAAGAAAAACAAACATTGCATAGTCTATAGGGTTATGATAAATCCAATCGTGTAGCCTTGGGAGACCATAGAAATAGAGATGAATTATTTAAAGAAAAATATATATTTATTAGTCAGAAAAATATTCCTAGTTTATAAGCAAGTCTTCGTAGCATCGACCAGGTCAGCAAAAATCTAGTAACTCACACTATCTTCACTGTCCTCCTCTATAGATAGACCTTTTTTTTAATATGTGTGACTCAGCAAGTTATATGTCCTGATAATACTTTGGTTAACTAAGCTCTAACTAATTCCAAACACAAACCTAACCACAGATAGTTCTTTTTATTCCATAGACCAATCAATTTATTTTAAGAAGTTTTGCAATTCAGGCAAATATGTAACCACAGGCAGCTTGCAGATAGAGCCCTGCAGTAAATTAGAATAATACTTAAATTTTATTTATTTAATATAAATTTGTTATTGTTGAGGTATTCAGCATGAATAGCCTGAGTCGAGTTTTGGGCAAAAGCACATAAATCGCAAAATAAAGAAAATATTTCTGACCAAATTCAATTAAAAGTTTTTCTTTAATCGGTTAAAAGGTAACTGAAGCTTTAAGTTGAAAAAGTTTAAGTTTAGGCTACGTACAAGTCAAGTCAATAACAAAGAATATACTTAATTCATGTTTGCAGCTCAAAACAAGGAGAAGGAGGAATTCACGTGCCCCTCCCACATTGCCAATGGCAACTATGCGGATCCAGCGACCTGTCGCCGCTTCTATCAGGTAAACTAACTGAGTTGGCCAATTGGCCAGAGCAAAAGTCTAACTCGCATCTTGAACTTGACTCGTTTTATGGCAGTGCGTCGATGGCTTCGCCTATTTGAATCGCTGTCCCTCTGGCCTCTACTTCGACGATCTGCAAAAGTTCTGCACGTTTAAGGACGAAGCCAAGTGCGGACCGCTGCCAACAAGTAAGTGATGAAGTTATGTCTCGGCTGCCCAGACGGCGATTAATAAAGGCACACAGATAAGACTCGCCGGAGGGCAAGATGACGGACAGACAGACTGATGGACAGACAGATGAGGGACAGCTTACAGTGTCAATGTAATGTTTGGCAGTCTTGATGTTGTCTACAAATAGCCATGGGAATGTTTTTAGCTAGGGAAACAATTGAAAGTGCGCCATAAATCAGGCAGCCCAGAAAGTTGTAAGTGCACTCGGGCACATGTGCATGCAGGCCAGACAGAGATGGCCGCATGCGGCTTGTGCGAGCGAGAGAGCATGCGGGCTTTGTGGCAAATGCCAAGCGGTTTGTTAAACGATTTTAAGTTTGCAAAACCAAAGTTGTTAACTTAAATAAAAGCCGAACTTCGACTCACAGGCCAGACACAAAGCACTCGGAGCCCAAAAAAAAAAAATAAATAAAAGTAAAAAAGAGAGAATAAAAAAAATTACATGGCTAAAACTGCAGAGCAGCAGCAAATTTATTAGAAGCTCAAAATAGAATTGGGCATTCTATTAGAAATACCAAGCAGCAGCAGCAGCAGCAGCCGCATACGAAGCCATTTGGGATAAGCTACTGAATGTGACAGGCTTACCAAACAGATAGAAAGAGACAGAGATAGCAAGAGTAAGAGCAATCGAATGCAATGCAAGGCATTCGACCACCGGATGTGTTGTGCATTAGGAAACAATTTTGAGTAAATGTCGCATAATTCATTTATGGCCCAATGGCAGAAAATGAAACATTTACCAAAAGATCGCAGCCCAGCCGCTCGATGACAATGCATTCGACGACGACACAATAACTTGGCCAAGTTGCCTAAAGGTGAGCGCTGCAGTCTGGCTCACAGTTCGTTCGCATGATAAATGCCAACTGCCTTGCCCGGCTTGCCTGGCTCGCCTCGCCCAGCCATCGAGGGCACTTCAAATGGAGCACAAACGCGACCGTTTAAGAATAACCAAGTGCCACAGCAGCTAGTGTGCGGGTGTGTGGGCGAGACAGAAGAGCTTACAGCTCAGATTTAGCTACCAGTCTTATATATATATATATAGTCTATGAAGGTATGTGTGCGTGAGCTCGTCTACCTAACCCACAGGCGAAAGACAATGCATGTGCATTACGACAAACACTGTGAAAAATCATGCATAACGTCAATGCAAAGCACTTGGAGAAATATTTCATAAACTGAGTATCGTTCAAGACTGTGATCTAAGCATTTCTAAAAAGTTAATTCAATTTCAAAATATTTGTTAAACAATTAAAAAACATTAAATATAAGTGAAAAATTTTAGCAAGTTTAAAAAATGATTAAATTAAAAATTTAGTCCAATGTAGTAAACAATTTTAATCCACACACAATGCTACTCAGACTATCTATCTCTTTCTCGCTCTGTTTCACACACACACACACGCACACACACCATGAGATATCGCTCAAATGCAAGCACGCACTTTTGCACTAGTCAGCAACGCAGTTGCCGTCGACGCCGACGTCGACGTCGTCGCAGTTAGCCGTCGTTGTCGGAAGGAAACCGCTTGGAAGAAAGCTACGACAGCTAAAGCATTTGGGATTTGCGTAATACCAACTGGAATGTTGTCTCATATAAATAGCTCTTTGCTCTGACTGTGACGGCGACAGCGAGTCAGCGCTGGTGTATGCGTATGTATATATATGTATATATATATATATATATATATATATATATATATGTTGGAGTAGAAAAGTAATAACATAAATGACACATACACACACACGAACACACACACACACGAGCAGAGAGTTAGCTCCTGGCCCATACCCCTTGCAAGCCACAATGCTTAAGCCAAAGTCTAGCAAGGCACGAGGAAAAATATTGCAGCAGAGATTAGGTCAAAGCTCTGTGCGCTTTTTGCTGACGCCACACACACGCACACCGCTAGAGAGGGAGAGAGAGCGAGAGAGCGCGCAACAAAGCGTGGCATATACTAATATAACGTTTGTAGTTTTTTTTTTCTTTTCTTTCTTTTAACATACTAAACTATAATATATGGCTACTCACAGTGGCTTCTTCTTCTTGTTCTTCAATTTTGGTATTTAGCTGGAACAGTTTTTGGCCCAGTTCGTTAGCCATTTAGCGAACATGTATCTTTGCCTTTGTTACAGCATTCAACACCGAAAAACTTCACAGTTAATAGTTGAAAAGAATTTTAATTAATGTAGCGCCCAAAGGAGCACACAAAACACGAGAGCTTGGCTGAAGTTGCTACAGAATACACTTAGCTTAGCTGGCTGCATTGGCTTACTCCCGACAAGGCTTAGGCGAAACAGCGGATATCGAATACTCTGAATGGGACTTCTTTCTGCTGATGTGCCTCGCTCCACTCGACACAGTTGAAAACCAATAGAACTCAGCTTTAAAAGGCTCTGTCTGTAGACTAATGATTTTATTTAATCAGTTTATAATTGCGGTGTAAATTGTATGCGATGCGATGCGATGCTTTGAAGCTAACCTTATAGAAGATCTGACTGATTGTCTCTAATCGTCTAGCACTTTAATTTGCAAACCAGCTGGCAGCAACGTAAGCCAACCCGGGGATTATGAGCTCTAAACTAAGCAGCTGAAGCATGGCTCCCCCACAAAAGCACCACAGCCCAACACAGCCCCTAGCCGCACACTTCCCACTCCCTACGCCCGCCACGTCCTTGTCAAAAGTCTCAGCTGACGAATTGCTTACGACGCATTGCAAGACCCAAAATGAATTTGAAATTGTGACAGCAAATGTCCCAAATAAATAAGCAAAAAGTGGCTGCTTTTCATTACACACACACAATGAGAGAGAGACAGACACACACATGTGTGTGTGTGTGCATAGCCGAAGCATTGCTGGGGTTAAGGCAGCATACAACGTGTGCAATACAATGTGCATATAAATGCGATTTTATTCCATTTTATTTGGATTTGATACACTGTTTTGTTATTGCCAGACACAAATTAAAATATCTAAGCCACTTTTCGGGGGCTCAAATTCAATAAAATTTGCTTACCAAATTCTATTTTGGCCAAGCAGCAGCAGCAGCAGCAGCCGTCTGCTGGCCAAAGGACTATTTGCCCAGAACTGACTCGTTGACTGTCTGACTGGCCGCCAACTTGGCCCAAACGATTGACAGCGCGCGTCCAAGCAACTGACTGAAAAAACACACACATATATTTATATATATATATACATATATACATTATATATATATAAATATATATATATATACATTTATTTATTCGCTATAGTGTTGTGTGCAGAAAACTCACACGAGCTGGTAAAATTCGAAGCAATTTTGCACTGAATAGTTTTCAATTTCATAATTCAGTGAGCACGCTCAATGACAGCATTTCAATATTGCTTACACAACAGCAGCGGCAACGGCGGCGGCAGCAACGACAACATCACCAGCAGCTACAAAGACAACGACGAGCAGCTAGACAAATATGCCCCAAACTGTACCGCATTACGTATACGCAACGTCTGTGCCCAGCCCAGCCCAGCCCAGTTCAGCTCTGCTCCGCTCAGCTTTGCTTTGCTTTGCCGCTGTCGCAGCCAGTGCGAAATGCATAAGACAAAGTTACTAAAAGTGTTTATTACATTTTATTGAATAACTGTATCCAAGGCACACACAGACACACACACACACACACATGCTCGAGTGCGCAAATTTGGCAAATAACTTTTTTGAAATAATAAAATTGTATGCATTTATTTTTGAGAGGTGTTGGACAGCAGACGATGTGCGCGTATGTGTGTTAGTGTCTGTGTCTCTGTCTGTGTGTGTGTGTGTGTATATGTGTGAATTTATGTTGATTGCACAGTGTGCAATTGAGTGCCCACTCTCTCCAAGCAATTCCCTTGTCCCACTGTGCCGTCCGGGCCAATTAATTGCCAAGCATTTCATTTGGCATTGCTGTTATTTATGATGTGACCGCAAAATGCATATTTTCTAGCATTGATAGCATCGATGCATTTATATTAGTTTTCCATAGATTTTCCACTTGCTGTGCTGATTCGATTCGTTGTGCTGTGGGCGTGGCACCAGCTGCACACAAGGCGACAATTTGGGTACACCGAAGCCAAATGGCATACTTCAAGGCGCCACCGGAAGCGGACTCGCCTCAAGCGTGTCTCTAGCTGCAAGTGTGTGTGAATTAAACTTTAATATATGCAGCTCATGTCACACACACACACACAGTCACACACATCAATATTCAGGCCTCAATTTAAACTCATTCATATTTATGGCATATGCTAGTATTACAGTGTTTATTATTTTGTGACTATTAACATTGATGCTGTTTGTTTTGCATTCGTTGCAATCTCTGGCTGTTGTTGTTGTTATTTTTGTTCTGTTTTGCTGTTATCCCAGGTTCAGATAAGCCATAAAAAATAGCAATACCAAATCACAGTCAAATCAAAAACATGAGCTCCAGCTCGCTGGTCAATTGCTCCGCTTGCAGAGTTGATGTTTGTTATGCCCGTATGCAGTGTATGGTAAACTGGGCTTGAAATGTGCGACGCACAGAAAGAGTAGATCCGTTAGAGCATATAAATACATATATATAAATATATATATCTAACAGATAGTTCAATGTATAGCCAATGGATTGCCAAGCTTATCTGAGTCTCACTCAGAAGTCTTTCGTCTCTTGCTCTCATCTTTCTATATAATTTAGTACACATACTATAATTAACCAGCTCGCCTAACTACATACTATACATTTAATAAGCTGCCTTCAAAATAGTCTCTTCAATGAACTCCATAGATACAACCAGCTTTTCGGGCAGTGTATCTAATCGTCGGCCAGCCACAAAGTCGCATTCTGATTCGTTTATTTATTTACTTTTTATCTACTCGAGAACGAATCGTTATGCAGCTGGTGATTATTTTGTTGTCAGCTTAAGCGTGGGCGTGGGCGTGGCAGAGTAGTCAACTATTGTAATTAAATCAAATTGTTTGTTGCTCGAGTTTCGCTTAGCAACTGAAGCTTGAATACTTAACGAATACGCGCAGCGTTTGTGCTGAATGTAAATTGGCCAACACCACCTCTTTAGCACACACACACACACACATTCACACACACATAGAGAGAGAGAGAGAGTGGGCGAGCCCTCGATTCGCTCGGGTTGGGGCTGCTGTGCAAAAATTCGTCAAAACGCTGGAAGTGGAAAAAGTTTTTGACATCATTAGTTTGTTTTGCATTTGGCATTGCGAAGCGGCATTAGTCCACTTTAAATTGATTGATGATGTTGTCAATGGACCCTGCAGCATACGCATCGAGCTTAACGCCATGGCATGGCAAAGTTGACGAACGTTGCGTAAATGATGGCAAGCAGCGCCTGAAGGCTAGCAAGGCAGTCAAAGTTCTGCCCAAGAGACAATAAATAATTATTTTTAATTTGCCAAAATTGATGGCGAATGATACAGAGCTGATGCAGAACACAAACTGGCATATCGATTGCCTGCAGAGAGATGACACTCCATCCTGAAGGCTGGCCGAATCAAGGACTCACCGACGCGCTCTTAATTTGGTTGCGTGTGTGAAGTGGATTTCAAATGTTGCTGCCCGCCTCCCACGCAAGGGCGTGGCATCGATGACCTAGTGCATGACTAATGCTGGTTTTACCTGTTGGCTTCGTGCCGGGCTTTGTTTTATAAACACATCTGCATGGCCAACCTTTTGTTTTGTGGACTTTAAGCGTATTTGTTTACTCGATCACAATACAATAACAGGAACAGCAGCAGCAGCAGCAGTAGCATCAGCAGCAGCGGCGGCAACAGCAAAGAGAAAAAAGAAATGCCAATTGAATTCTATTGACTTCTAGCCAAACACATCCACCCACACACACATACATATAGAACCACAAAACTGCCGCGCCCAACTCCCACATATGCAAATAACTGTGCCAAAAGCTGGCTCTAACGGTTTTTTTTTTGTATTTTGGTTGGCAGTTGGATGTATTTGGGGCTGGCCAGGATTTAACCGTTGGCTATTTGTATTGCCTGCTCGCTCGCACTCGCACGCGCCCAGTCGCAGGGTCAGGCCCCTTGCCCCCTTGTGCTCGTTGTTAACTTTCTTTTAACTTGTTTCTTGCACATTTTGTACGTTGTTTGGCTGGCATGCTGCTGCCTTATTGATATTTGTATTGCATTGTGTTATTTTGTTGACTTTTAACTTTCGACATGCTGCTCTCGGTGATTGTCTTGCCAGGTAGCCGAAGTCTGGGCGTGGTCCATCGATTGTCAGCTGCGCAATTGTGCTCGCATAAGCAACTAGACTTTAAATAATTTCCGAAGTAATTTGCGCAACAGGCCTCCAGATCTCCCCTCTCTCTCTCGCTCTTCTTATGTAATCAGTTTCGATTTCTTGTTCTTATTGCAGCACCAGCGCCAGCAACGGATGCGCCCGCAGACACCGCTCAGCGTTGCGACACAGAGGCCTGCCAGCTGCCCTACTGTTTCTGCTCCAAGGATGGCACCCAAATACCCGGCGACCTCGAGGCCGAAAAGGTAGGTGTACCGCCCAGCCAACACCCACATTTCATTGAAGGTTATTGGACAGCACTTAGCTCAGCCTTCCATAATATATATACATGCTTTCATTCTTTCTGTTTTGCTACCCTTAAGTGTTAATTTGCAAGGTGATAAATTTCAAGTGCATTGACAGCTTTTATTTTTACGGCACACAGCAGTACAGCAGTACGGCAGCAAGCCCGGATGGCAGGTGTAGTAGTAGTAGTAGTCGTATTGGTGGCAGTAGCAGTGGGGGTTGGCTTATACGTATGTATCTGAATGTTGTTAAGTTTGGCTTCGGCTTGGCCATAAATCTGTGTATTTGCATTCGGCTGCTGTTATCGCTGCTTTGCATAAGGAAATTGTTCTGCTGTCTTTGCCAGTTGTTGTTGTTGGCCCATTCGTTGCTCATTGTTGTCACAGTCTCGCTCAGTTGTTGCTATTCTCGTTGCTGCTGTTCCTCCTGATTCGAATATCCTGTTTAATAACTTCGGTTTGTTTATTTGCCCAAGAGTTATGTGCTTTACGTTTCCAAGCACACAAAAAATAAAAATAAAAATAAAACTGAAAAAAACATCAAATAAACCGAACTCAGCTCATAAAACTACATGAAATTAAAGTTTTTTGCACTGCACGGCCAAAGGGGCGTATACGTTATGTGTACATAAATCGCTTAATATACGCAGCAGTCGATAAAGTGTGGAGAAAGAGAATGAAACAAATGGGAGAGCTTGACTCGAGGCTGCTCGACTGGCAGATGCCCTGCATACCCGGCGAAGATTCCAATCATTCTTTGTTTTCATATTTATCGATTTTAATCGATAATGGGAAAATAGGGTTAACTATCAGAAAGGGATGACAAACTCGTAATTTACATGGCATACTCCAGCTTTCAACTCCTTAGCTTTTGTATTCCAATCATTGTTTGTTTTTATATTTATCGATTTTAATCGATAACAGAAAAAATTGATCCATCAGAATTGGTAAGATCCTATTGCGCATGGCATATTCTAGCTTAAAAGTCACCATAATTAGTATTAAAATCATTCTTTGTTTTAATACTTATCGATTTTAATCGATAACAATAAAATTGACCGATAAGAATTGATAAGATTTTAATGTGCATGGCATATTCTCGCTTAATAGTCACTATAATTTGTATTCAAATCATTCTTTGTTATTATATTTATCGATTATAATCGATAACCTTAAAAAAGGATGAGTTATCGAAAAGAAAAATTATACTCACACTATGCATGGCATACTCGAGCTTACAAGTCTCTACCTTTTATAGTTTACGGAGTCCAACTCAGCTCCACCTGAGTTCAGCTGATACGGCCACGCCTTCTTTTGCTTGTTACATACATTTTATTTTAGCCAATATACCCTGACTTGCCATTTTCAAAGGGCAAAAACATATTTTTATGTATGTATTTATTCATTTTAAACGATAGTTTCAGTATATCGTGCACATGGAAGTCCTGGGCTGTAGCACTTCACTGTGCATTTGCCTAATGGTATCTAAATAAACTGATTGATACGAGGCTAAATAAAAAGATTCTTGTGTGCATAAATCAAAGATTAATAGCGAGAGCACACAAAAGAATAAGAGACAACTGAAGTTTATTTGATTACCAAATGGATAGCATGGTAACTTGAGATAGTATCTACATATCTACATATCTATATATATATATATATATATATATATATATATATATATATATATATATATATTTATTTATATATATATATATAAATAATAGATTTACTAATGGCATAATTCACTTTTGATGGCATTGCGCTGTTTAAAGTCCATTTCGCATATTCATAATCAGTTTTAGACAACATGAATAAAAATAATGCCAGCTCCTTTGTGTGACTGTGTCTGTGCGTATTTGATTTAGTGTCCCAATATGTGTGTGTGTCTGTGTGTGTGCGTGTGGGCTACCAATTGACAGACAGTTTGAAGTGCACATTAGTTGTGGTTTCGCATACACGATAAAAGCAATGCCAGAAAACAACAAAACCACGCACATAAATATGCTCATTTACAAAAACTGAGCATAGAAACAAATACTCTATAGCTCGGCTATATATGTTGGACTACTGTAGTATCAAGTTTTCAAGACCCACTTCCATTTGCAAATGAAGGCAACATGTGGACCACATAGGTGTAATAGCCAAAACGAGTTGAGGTAGAACAATATTTTCAACTTACTCCGCTGAAGCCAGAGCCACGCAAGTGCATATAAAATATCACATTATTCAAATGTCTTTTACATATCTGCAGCCTCGCAGTTAGCAGAGCTAACTTAGACTGCCTAACTATTTAGCAATCAGCAGTGTCTGAGCAGACGCTGCCAGCTCTGTTGCTAACTGCTTGACAAAGGCTGTGCTGTCGAGCCATGCATAGTGTAGCATAAGTCAAATACTAGCAGAGAGCAGCGGAAGTTTATGTGGCGACAGCGATGCCAGCGCTGGCAGCGACGTCGACATAGTCGGCCGATTTTCAACATAAATGCAAAACGCAAAACGCAGAACGTAGAACGCTGAACGCTGAACGCACAACGCAAATATACAAATACACAAACACAAACGCAAACACAAACAAATCGCAAGTGAGCCACTTAATTTCGAAATTGAAATGTGTCTGTGGGTGTACGTGTGCGTGTGCGTGTGTGTGTGTGTGTGTGGGTGACTGTCGCTATAACTACCCAACTCTACATAACGCGCCATGTTGTCCTTTGTTTAAGGGGTTGTGCGAGTGATCCGGATGCTTATTTAAGTGTTATTAGCGCTTACATGTGTTTCCACAGCCGCCCAACAAAACGATTTCAATTTCTGACAGCCTATTTGTGCCCATTGCGGGCGCGCGTGTGTGTGTGTGTGTGCACATAATTATAATTAATACCATCTCAATTAACCGCAAACAGGCGGTTAATTTGTGCACACATTTAGCCTATATCTTTTGCAAATCGTTTGAGCTATGTTAGATATTACACATACGCCGCATTGGCGACGCTTTCAACACCATTTTCGCCCAGCGCTTAGCACTGAACGCGTTGCGCTCCATTTCACAGCGCGTTCAATTTCCGCAAAGGAAAACGCCATGGCAAATGCTTTAAGTGCTATGACCCGACTTGGCGAAGCTCCGCCGTTTGACTATCTCGAGTTCAGTTCAAGTCTTGATAAGATGTTCGCTTTTATTTTTATATAAATAATAAATGATTAAATAATCAACGTTTCCTGTAGCTGCCATTGCATAGAGACACACCGGTGCAACCCCATTGGAGGCATTCGCCATTTAGAGGGCATAAAAACGCCAAGAAGCTGCCAAGCCTATCCCAGCATTAGTTTGAAGGAGCAGGCAGACGTTGCGTTAAATAAAACGCTTTGCTCAATTTGAATGCGAATCCAATTTGATTTGAGCTGGCAAAGTAAATGAAAAAGAAAACTGAAAAGATGGCACACAGTGTCAACAAAAACTTTGCCGAGAGCTTCTTTTAAAGGGGGTGTCGAAGGCGGCGTGGGGTGCAGGGCTTGGTTGCTGCTGTTTAAGGGTGCTGCATTTATGCGCAGCTGCAATCACTCAATCAATGAGCCGTTCAATTGTCGCCGCGATTGAGCAACTAAGCTATGCAAATTCGCAGCCCAAGCCCAGTTTCTCTCTCATCCACAGCTTCTCGAAGAATGTCTCCCTCTCTCCTCGTCTCTCTATCCCTCTGTCTCACTCTCTCGGTCTGTGAGGCACTTGAACAGCATGAAAAACCCATCTATCATCCATTTGGTAGCGCTCAACGAGCTCGGCTGGCAAACTTCTGTCTCTCAGGCAAAGGTGCTTGTCAACTGCCGTCTGTCTGCCATATTTGCTCAAAGACTGAAGTGCAAACTTGAGTCGCATTAAGCAGAAATTATCAACGTACACATCGAGTGGCAGTGCGAGCTGGGCGACAGCAGACGTCTGCATCAAATGAATGTATGTGCTATTTAAAAAGCGACTCCTTTCAGGACAGAATTCCACTTGTGCAAAAGCACAAAACAAAATGCTTAAAGACAAATTACGTATACGACCAAAAAAAGCTAAGCCTCTAGGCTGGCAGCTGGTTTTGCTCTTTGTCAGCAACCAAATTATGAGCTGCAGCTCTATTTATATATCAATTTCTTTCACTGCCACAATCACGTCAATATTTTCAAGCTGCAGCCAACAATGGCAGAGACAAACTTAAAAATAGTTTTTTTCCCATTTTCTTATTCGCTGCTTGTGCTATCATCTCCTACTCTTTTTTTGTCGTACATTCATTATATTTGCAATAATATTTTTACTTTATAATTCAATGAGAAGAGAGTAAGGGCGAGAGGGAGCGGGAGCGGGAGAGTGGGAGCAGAGATGCTGCAAACTGCAGTTGATTTGCACTCATTTTAGCGGAAACGGCTTTTGAAATATGCCTTTCAATAAGCGGACGAACGCAGGAGCCAGGGCACAGGCAATAAAAGGACCCTACGCAGCTCAACGAAAGCGAACTCTGTCAAATCAAAGAGCAAATTTCAATTCCAATGGCAGCAGTTGCCAACATCGTCATCACCATCACCATCACCATCATCATCGTCATCATCGTCGTTATCCTCATAATCATCAGTTATCCTTGCCGCACTTAAGCTGACCACCGTTCGATGCTTACGAGTGTTTCACGCCTCTGCATAATTTTGCCAGCTCAGCTGCAGACGCAGGCGGAGGCGGAGGCGGAGGCGAAGGTAGGTGTGGCTGGAACTGGAGCTGGAATAGGGACAGCTTCAAATATGCTGGCAGCTGTAGGGCTAGATAAAGCTGGGGTCAATTGCCGAGTGTTGCACCCGTTGGCTGAGGTTAAGGCTTGGTTAGTCGTCGTTGGACCCCACATTAATATTGAATTTGTACAATAATCCTTTTTATGTGTTCAACAATGAGCGTTAAGTGCCGCTGCCCGTGCCACACCTCTTTATGTGCAGCTCAGGCGAAATGCATTTCGGCTGCTACCTCGTCAGCAGCCACTGCCATTCACATGCTGCTTTATGCTGATCGCATTCGATTTTCATTTCATTATTTGCCCGCCACGGGGCGCATTGGCTTTGACGTGCAGTTGGCGAAAACTCTGGCAGATGCGACCGCATCTAGCCAGATCTTAGCGCAGCTCTTAACTAGGACATCTTTGAAAGAAACCAATCAAATTTTTAAAAATGTTCTGCAACTCCCTCGCCATTTTTGCTTATCTAAAGGGGTACATTGGCTTTGTGCTGTGTCTGTCTGGACCAAGAGTTAGAGCTAGCCATTGCTACTAGTATTGTGCAAACGCTCTGCTCGATATAGTGGCACAGCTCCATGGCAGTGTATTTGAGATGCGTTGTGTTCTGGGGCAACAAGTTCTGTGTCTGCTGCCTGCTTTTATGGCGCGTCATTTCTTTTGGGTTAGCACTTGCATTGGTCTTTGATTATGGAATTGCACTTAAAGTGTTGCAAGCTTCTTTCGGGCGACGACGACAAACAGAGCCGTCGCCCATCGGGATTTCAATACGGCTGTGGGGTGGCAATTTTTGTAATGGAATTGCTCTGCTTTAGCACTCGTTAAACTTATTGCTGTTGCTGCTGCTGCTGCTGCTGCTGCTGCAGACGTTACTTTATTGATAGTCGCTGCGAGTGATTTGAAATTAATTTGGTTTTCGTATAGCAGCTAAAGATCGTGTAGCTGGAAATCTGGTTAACCGATTGCCCACTAATTATGTTAAATGCCGAAGTTACAAATCGTTAGCATTGCGCATACGCCGCATAAGCCAACAAGCAGCAGCAGCAGCAGCAGACGCCAAGTCAAAAGTCAGCCAGGCGCAACGTAGACAGGAAAAACAAACGCAAAATGCAAAACCTTCAATTAGAGTAGTTACCTCTGCTGTTGCTGCTGCTGAGGCAGTCCATGCCAATACATGCGCGGCTGGTTTTGAGGTTAGCGCTTCTCTAATTGGACCGCATGCTTGCATAAGCCACGCCCACACACATGCAGTCACACAGATGACAGCAGCAGGCATCCAGTAACTGAGACCTTTTTGCGCTTTCATTTTGCTGTCATACTTAACTGTAGTTTATATAGTTTATATACACGCATATTTCCATTAACTCTACCTACTCTCTCCACTTTCAGATCCCGCAAATTATAATGCTAACTTTTGATGGTGCCGTCAACTTGAACAATTACGATCATTATCAGAAAATATTCAATGGCAAACGCAAGAATCCCAATGGCTGCAACATTCGCGGCACATTCTTCCTGTCGCACGAGTACAGGTAACTATCTCAATCACATTGAGTCTATATAGTTGGGGCCATTTGATGAGCAGCGCAGCTGGCACTTTTTACGTAATCATATAAATTATTATTTTTGGCAATATCTTGCAAAGGCAGCAACTATGTTGCTAATGCTGCAATGTCTTCATCAGCGCGGCAGGGCAACACGTTGCAACGTCAAGTCGCTGTTTTGCCGCATATACGGGCAAAGTTTTGTGCATCGTTGTGGAAAATACTTGTCACATACTTACCACGCCCCAAAAACCCAGCTCTTGCCAGACGTCAGTCAGTCACTCAGTCAGCCTCTGCTCTACTAATTGTTGTTGATAAATTGGGGCTGACAAAGTTATGTCAACTGCAAAACGAATTTTCGCCAAAATATATGAACTACATTTTGGCAGACTTATAAAAACGGCACATCGCAAAGCTCACACACACACAACACAGCATAGAGCACATACAACAAAGTAAAGTCCCAACAAGAAGCAGATGCAGATGCAGTTGCCATAGAATATGAAGCGGCAGTTGTAGATAAAGACACAACAGCCAAAAATGGCATTCAAGAGTGGGCCAAATAGCTAAATTATTGCTAACAAATATGATGCAAAAATGTATATTTAAATTGAGATCTTAATCTGGCTAGCCATTCATTTGAGCTGTGTACGCTAATCATAATCGTACTGATATGAGAAAAAAATTCTAATATTTTTAAAAAAAACTTTTAGAATTATTATTTTGTTATTTTTAGTTTGAAATTGAAATTTGTCGTCCAAATTACTATTAATATTTCATGTTCAGCCGGTCAAATTTATAATTTAAAGTGACCACATACGCCAATCAAAATATTAATAATTTATTTAAAATATTTAATATTTAGTTATTTATTAAAAATATTTAATACTTATTTAAGCTATGGGAGACTTGATATTAATGTAGTATTCTATTGCAGCTACATTAATATCAAGTCTGTCATAGCTTAAATAAGTATTAAATATTTTTTTAATTTTTAATTTTATTTTATTTTACTTTTTTTAATGGATGCAATATTTGTTGAGAGGTTACTTAGTCTAGACAGAAATTAATTAATTTACTTAAGGCTGTGGGCTATACAATGGAGATATTGGAAGAGATATGTGATATATGATATGGGTCTTGAGAATGGTGGAGTTTGAGCATTCAGCTAGCTCTAAAGCGGAGCTAGCAGATCTTTGGGCTGCAGTACCTAGACGCGCTTTCAGGCTGTTCGGATGGGAATCTCTCTCTCTCTCTTTGTAGTTTTTAACTTTTTGGATTCTAATTGAATCTTTGAAAAAGTCTCTATTTTGACCACTGTGCTAAGCACGCTGAAGAACTAAGTAAGCGGCAACAGTCAAAAAATTTGCGAACCGAGCGTGAACAGCAAAAATCTTGAGTGAAGTTTAAAAGCTTTTTTTCTACTTTGCCACAGTAAAAGACGAAGAAAAAGTAGAATCAGCAGCGAGCGGACTGCATATATATATATATATATATATATATATATATACAGATAGGTGTATATGTTTATTTATATATATACAACTATGCGATATGGCGGCAGTTTCGAAGTTGAATTGAAATGCGCTGAATGGCAGTAATTGCCTGAATATGTTACACATGCACACACATGAATGCGCCAATGCATGCGTGGGTGTGTGTATATATTTATGCATATACACACATAGATGCGCACTTATGTACTTTTGGGGCAAATCATTTTTATGCTTTTGCTGGCAAAAGAAAAAGAGACACACTTATCATTCATTCCACATTCATTTTTTGGGCTTGCAACAAAAAGCAGCAGCAGCAGCAGCGGCAGCGGCAACACAGCACATAAATAGTGGTAAGCTGCAGTCGCACTCGCAACTTGCCACAAGAAGAAACGCCCCCGCCACCCAGCAACTCCTGGAACTCCTGCTGCCGCCGCTGCTGCTGCTGCTGCTGCCGCCGCTGCTGCTGCTGCTGCTGAGCTCTTTAGTGCGGAAATGATTTAATGCGCTTCGCAACTCTTCAGCTTATTTTGTTAAGATTTTTTACCAGCGGCTGTGGGCTGAATGACGATGATGACGATAATAATGATGCCGCTGATGATGATTTTGATTTGGCATGCAGAACTTCCAGCTTCCAGTCAGTTGGCATCTGCAGCGCCGCAAAGTATGCAGCGCCTTTTTTTGTTTACGTCTATTGAGGCAATTAGTTTTGTGTGCAACCATCTTCCACTTTCTATATGTCTCTTACCATCTGGGTGTGTTTCTACGTGTGTGTGTGCTGTACAAAGAAAACTGACAGGAATTTATGCTCAACTATTTATGAATGACAAAAACGATTTTCTGCAATTTCCTGCTTTAACTAAATATATATAAGCCAGACACAGATGAAAGGAAAACATATTTAATTTTAATAAAGTTCTTTGAGCGTTCTCAAAGCCAAAGCAGAAAGTAATGAATTCTGTTGGTAAAGCAATGAGCTCATATTACTTTCATCTGCCCACTGAGCTGAGGCAACTCAGAGCTCGGCTTGATCTTAAAAACTTTAAAATTCATTGCTAAATTCATTTGCAGGCAGCCATTGCCTATCAAGAGCTAAAGCTATCAAAACCAAATATGCAGCGATCCAGGTAGAGGAATGCTCAGAGCAGCTTGAAGTACTTGATCAATGAGAACTGCGATCTATGTTGAGCTCAGTCTCATGAGGACCTTTGTTGTAGAAGATATCTTGAACTGTCTCTGTGTATCTTAGCATTGGTGGAGAATACTCAGAGCGGCTCGAGTAAACAGATTTTGAAGCTGTGCTGCACTTATATGAGTGAGCTAAAGCGATCCATGCTGAACTGCTTGAGCGCAGTCTATAGCCATGTCTTGGCACTTTAAATTCCACAATGCAGTCTCCCGCAATTAGAAGTTGGCTTTCAATACCAGGAACATTAGTTCTTTTCAAGTATAAATCAAAGGCATATAAATGTGGAAATACAAAAAGCGTTTTTATATACATAGTATGGAGAGCTGCACCTGGCAGCTGCTCGATGGCCACTTAATTAACCATTCCTAATCCGCTTGCGCGCAATAAACTCAAAAGGCAAAGAGTTTTGGTCGCAGTTTGAAGCTCTTTGCGACCCGACTTGGCTTGGCATGGCATATGCAATCGAGCTGCCATGGCAAAGAGGCAACTGAGAGCTGTCGGCTGAGCATTGAAAGCAGCAAACTGCGAGCTGTTTGCTATTTGTTCGCCAAAATGTCACTGATAACGAACTTTCTTGCTATGCGAGGCTGCTGCGGCTAAGGAAACAATCAGGCAATTGCCAGAGGACTTGCACACTTTTCGACTGCGACTACGACTACGACTACGACTACGACTACGACTTCAACTAACAGACAGTTTGAAGAAACACACACACACACACGTGTATATAAAAAGGCGCAGCAGATGGAGACAATTCTGTTCATTTGTATTTAGCTTTGGCAAACTGTAAAAAAAGTGAATAAAAACTAAAAAAGAAGAGAAAAAAAAAACAAAAACCAAGAAAAAATTAAGAACAATGTTGAAGCAAACTTTTGGCGCAGCATTTTAATTGCACGCAAAAACTTTTAACTAACTAACAAGCCACAAACTAGGCAACACCTCAGTGCACACACAGCAACTAATGCACGCACACACACTCACACACAGACAGATGTACATGTGTATGTGCTGCTGGCCAGGCCAACTCGGAACAGCTCTAAACAAAAGCGTCTCGGGCCAAATCTAATTTTCAAACATTTACGTTTTCATTTTACTTGTTAACAATATACTAAAAACTCGCTCCAGCCGCAAATCTTGCAGCCAATTGCCGCGTGCGTGTGCTGTAGGTGTGATATGCCAGACAGTCGCTGCATTTGCTGAATAAACATGAGCGACTTCTGCAGGCGCTTGCACATAAGCGCTTCCATTTCCGCTTCCGTTTCCGCTGAAATTGAGTCGCGCGCTAAGCGAATTTGCAGAATGCAAAACTTTTCTTGACTGCAGCCATCAGCTGCATCGCTCGACCGTTTTTGCATGCAGCTTATTGCGTGCGAACAATACAACTGATTGCCGGCCAAAGAGCGAAGAGTTCCCGACAGCA
The DNA here is from genome assembly GCF_003285905.1 of Drosophila hydei. Classification (NCBI taxonomy): domain Eukaryota; kingdom Metazoa; phylum Arthropoda; class Insecta; order Diptera; family Drosophilidae; genus Drosophila; species Drosophila hydei. The sequence goes on along the minus strand of NW_022045685.1, from coordinate 2,651,206 downwards.
AGATACGCTGTAAACAGGCAACTGGATACACTTTTAGATCTGTATCTCTTCGAGCCCGTCTTCCAAGCATAGTAGACCTTCACTAGAACTTTCGACTCTGACCAAGAGCAACACACAAACTGTTGAAACCCATTTTTCAGTGAGCAAAGCCAGCAGGTGGGAAAACGCATTTCTTGTTGGGCAAGTGAAATCAAGTTAATTGATTGGACTTGAGGCGAGAGCAGCTCCATTAACCGCACACATGCATTTGGAAGGCAAGGCGAGAGGCCTTAAATCATTTGTTTATTGCATATTTGATGCCTGCGAAGAAGTCTATGAAACAGACGCTCAGGCCCACAGCTTAACCTCATAGCCGTGGCCATTTTGGCCACAGCAACGAGGAGAAGGCCAGGGCCGGAACAGGCACAACTTGACCCACTTAACACTGGTGTTAAACCACAGGCCACAGATCACACTGAGTGGCATTTCAAATGTCTGTGCGTGTGCGTGTGCTTGATTATAGATTTGTGCGTGTTGCCTTCAAGATTACTTTTCATTAGCTGGCTAAAACCGCCTGACCTCATAATCCGCAAAATACGTAACCGGAGCCGCAAGCAATTCAATAACGAGCATTGTCGCCAAGACGAGCTTGGCCCAGGTGAACTGAGCTGACTATGGAGACACGGCAACTGTAATCAACACATTTTAAATTTCCATAATGCTTGCATCGATAATGCCTGAGTGTAGCCGCAGCCCAAATCTGTTTAATATCCAAGTAGCTGCGCTGAGCGTGGGCTGAGCAGCTTTGCTTACCTGCTCTGTCCCGGCATGAGTAGCTGCGGGCACAACACACGCGCGTGCTGCCTGTTTAGAACTTTTTGTGGCCTACACAAATCCAACCACACCCACACACACACACAGCGAAAGAGGCCACAACACACATACATATATATTTAGCCTGCATGCCATCTTCACAAAAGTTAATTTTTATTTACCTTGACGCTTGATGTTAATATCGCTGAGCAGCGGTTGGCCAGCTATGCCTAACCAGGGCAGGTCTGATCCAGGTACACAGGCCTACGGTTAGGCTAGATGCTCCAGCACAGTGGGCAATAGCGCATCAATATTGGCTCGTAATCAAAAATGTCTATATATAGTCTATATCTAATTGGTATACATAATATTATATTCACATGTTCCAACAATTGCTGCATATTTATCAGAGAAGGTATGCTGACCAAGCAAGGCTATTTTTCAGCAATTTTTTAAGCTGTATATAATATATATCCCTTAATATATTAATTGTTATTACATTAATATTAATCTTAAATACATTTTAATATTATTATTAATAATAAATGAATTTTATTATTATTATTAATATTAAATATATTTTTCCATTTGATTATAAATTATTTTCTGGCTTCAAAGCTATAAATGGAAAGTTTTTATCAGTGAAAATTAATGGCTAAAATTTGACGTTCAATTCCGTTGATCGCTGCACTTGCCCCACTGTGCAAAACTCTCGTTTTCTTTTTTTTGTTGCGCCGCGACTTCGTCCAGCTGGTAGGCAGATTTCCACTTCTAACAGCCGCCGCGCAAAACGTCAGCGACAGACACGTTGCCATTTTTAATGCTAATACCGCCGCCAGTTTTAGCTTTAAACTTTTTAAATGACCCGAACAACTTTTGAGCAGCTGTCTGCCCCAACCCCCAGCAACCCCCTCAACCTGAACCTCAGCTCAAGTCCCGACCTTCGGCACGCCCACACACAAATGCTGACGAGCAGCAGCCACACGACGCGCGTTGCAAGTTTTAAGTTTCCATCAAGAGGCAGCTGTAAAGAAATTGCTTTGCCCGTAACGCAACCAAGCTGCATCAACGAGGAAATGCGGCTGCATAACTTTTCATTTTCATTTATGCATATTTTTGCTTTAATTTGCTTAAACTGTTTTCTTTGCGCCAGCTCTTGTCCCTGCGGCACACATTGCGTATACGCAATGGACTTAATTATGGCACGAAAGGGCTACTAGCCATAGGCCAATTATTTTACATGCTCTGGCTGAGGCAAGTGCTTAGAAATCTTCGAATTTGCAAGCATTTGAGATATTTTATGCTATTTCATCAATCAAAGATAAAGCTGGGACAGTTTATAGAACAGACGTGAGAGTCAAGTGGAGTAGTCCGACTTGTTGCAAGATATTTTATTTATTTGTATCGAGCTTATGAGCACAAATACTTATGCATTGCTGACCATATTTTGCTTCGCTTAAGTCCCGCAAAGCATCTCGTTTCCAGCTCACAAAGTTTGCCTGAATTGATCTCAGCTACAATAACTCTTTGCAGCCAACAAATCTGGCTGAGACAGTTTAGCAATCAGTAGCATTGCATTGATGGCTGAGGCAATGCTCACGTATCTTTATCAATCCAACTGCGACACATTTTTAGTGTAATTGCTGAGCTTTCAATACAAATTGTGTTGCTCTGCTAAGTGTACTAGAATTTTGTTGCAAAATACCCGTAACATTAATATCCGAATTCTCAAATTTCAAGCTCTGCTCATGGACTCTGTATGTGTGTGTGTGCACACCTACACGACATCCAGCTGTGTGCGTGTGTGTTAAAGTGTTTTTTTGTGTGCTGCGTTTTCAACTTCTGCCTGTTTTTCCTTTCATTCCTTTTCTTTCTTTCGTATTTTTTTGTTGCTGTTGCTGCAAATTGTTGATGAAGGCATTGATGTTGCTGCTGCTACGGCAATTGCTGCTGCTGTTGTTGCTGCAATGGCTGTTGCCGACAATGATGATGAGGCTTGGTCCTGGCCTGATCTGGTTTGGTTTTGCCATGCCATGGCCTGGCTTGGCTTGGCTTGGCTTCGTTTCGTTTGGTTTGGCCTGCTGCTGATGATGATGATGACAATGTCGTTGATGTGAAATAAAGATAACGACAACGTTGACAATGACTATGACAACAACCCAACGACACTTTAACAGCTCTTGCAGGTGCCCATGCCTAGCTGTATGTGTGGGCGACCGATGTGTGGCTCTGTGAGCTTTAGATACCATTGCCAAGCTCCAGCTGGTCTACATTGTAAATTAGTTCTACATTTATCAGCTAATAGATTTGACAATTAGACGAACTGCAATATTGTCCAGAGTATGTCTCAGTCGTGGCAACATTTCCATTCTGCTTTGTTTTGTTTCAATATATATATATAGAACATAGATGTACGTATACATTTCGAGTAGCTGCCCAGGAGCAGCTATCGACAAACCTAAGCACTCTGCACTAGACCTTGTTTTTTTGCCAAGTGTGTGCACTCGCATGTGTGTGTGTGTGCGAGTGTGTACTTTCTGTTTTTAGTTGTCTACTTCCTTTATTAGTCGTTCTTGTAATAACTACCGCACCCAGCGAAGCACGCAAAACAACAAACGAACGACTGTCCGCCTGCCACTGCACCCACATCTTAAAGCTTTGCTGGTTGTTGTTGTCACTGGCCAACTGGTGTTGATAACAACAACGATCATGGCCCGGCAGTTGAGCAAAGCCCAGCCAAGCCCAGCCAAGCCAAGCCAAGTCGAGGCCAGCAAGCAAGCCATAACTTTTCTATGTGAAGAGGCGTGAGCATCCTGCATTTTGCTTTGCCTTGTGTATTTTCACTTTTGTCTTGTTGCCTTTGCTTTCTTTTTCTGTTTTTTTTGTTTCGCTTATTGCTTATGCGTGTGCGGCTCGGCTCGGCTCGGTCGAAGAGCTTTATTGAAAACGAGAGACTTAAGCTTACAGCTGCTTGTTGTTTTGAAGGGCGTTTCTGATTCTCGGGCTCCTTCTGCGTTTTTCCTTGTTTTTTGTTCATATATTTTTATGCCTGCTGCAAGCTGAAACAAACTCGTTAGGCACACAGCCATTGCAGTACAAACACACACACACACACACACACCCACACACACACACACACTGCTGCACGCACAATATGCTGCATGCAAATTAAGTTAGTTTTTGGTGCAAGGCATAATAAAAACAAAAGCTCATTGCTACGAAAAATGTGTCCAGTGTGGGTGGGCGTTTAGGTGCATGGTGGATGGGGGCAGGTGGTTCTTGGATGGACTGCAGCAACAGCAACAGCAACGGCAACAGCAGCAGCAACAGCAACAGCAACAACGAGCTTCATGGAACCTGTAGATTTGGCTTTTAAAAGCACATTAAAAGAAATTGCTGCATGCGGTCATTGCACACATTTTGGGCCCAGGGCTGAGCCGCACTAAGCTGCCAACTACCAGGCACAAATTGAAGAAAAATATGCATGTGTGTGTGTGTGCGTGTGTGTGTGTGTGTGGAAACACGCAAATAGAATGCAGCCAGCGAGTCGCTGGCGGGGGTTGCTCATAGAGTTAGCGCCATTAATGCTGGAGCAGGTTAGAAAAATTGAAGTTAGCTCACATAGAGACGTCGACTCTGTCATATGTAAAAATTGCTATAAGCTAAAATCTGACTCTTTGCCTCACAGCTTCTTCTTCTGTGAAAACTTTGAGCCCAACTCCATAATTCTTTGATATTCAGACTGTCATCAGTCATAAGTTATTCCTACTGCTATCAAAACTCTTATGTTTATCTGAAAATTAAATTTTATTTGTTTTTAAAGAATTTTAAATAAATAAAAAATTCTTTTTTTTTAAACATAAATAGAAATAATTATAAAAGCAAGCACAAGCTGAGCTATGTTTAAGCTTTGGGACATGAATCATATGACCAAAGTGTTTAGTCTACATCAGATCAAAACCAAAATAGTATTCAGCTCAAGACACATGCATATGCGTATACTTTTATAAACTATTATTTTATATACGATGAAATATGATTACTAAAATAATACTTAGATTTCACTTAATTTATGTCAACTGCAAACAAGTTCAGTTTTTCTGTTTGCTAGAGAAAACGATTTTTAAATAATTTATTCGAATTATTTAAAAATCATTTTCTCTAAATAATGTCTAAATAATGCTAATTTTAATCTTATATTTAAAATAATATTTACTTTACATGAGCCAAAAATTGAAAAGATTTTTCGCTCCACCCGCAAGCAGCTGGTGGCAAAAACATTTTGGTGCACAAACGTTATTCATTTATTCACTATATCTATGTGCATATATGCTCAGACATGTGTGTGGGTGTGTGTGTGCTGGTGTGTGTGTGTGTGTGGGTGCGTGCTTGTGCTGCTCAATGCTAACAATTTCTAATCGTTGAGATTACATGTGTTTCTCCCTTTTTAAATGCAAATTGAACTTGTCAGCAGCCGCAGCAGAGCAGAGGCCAAACCACTCAACACACACAGACACACACACACACGTACACACATATGTATATGCACAAAAGAAAGTGTGTGTGTGCTGTTGTATGGGCTATTAAAGAAAAATGAGTTGACTGGCGTACCAAATTTAAAAAAGCAGAAGAGACGAAGAAAATGAACAAAAATAAAGGCAAACGAGAAAACTAAAAGCCACTGCAAATGGGCTGGGGCAATAAAAAGCCATTCGCACACACGCACACGCTGGCACAGTCAAGCGACTGGGCGTGACTCGTTTGGCATTTTGTCCGGTGCAACGTTGCGTATGAGCATTGTCATAAACAATGGTCACAGGAACGAGGGCCAGTGCCGAGGCCAGGCCACAGTTGCCCGACGCAAACTGCATTTGTCTCCTGACACTCGCGACAAGGCCAAAAGGAAATTCATCAAATGTCACAATGCATGTGTGTGTGTGTGTGTGTGGGCGTGGGTGTATGTTGCTACCATTTCCATGTCAGTTATTTTGAGCACTTGCTTTGCATCTTTTACCCTATGTGTGTGTGTTTCCTCCTTCACAGTGTTAATTGCTGCTAACATCTCGTGCCTCTCTCACCTACGTTGGCATGTCACGCCTACGCAACAGTAAAAGAAATAGAAGATTTGGGGCACTGCCCCGCCTCGACTGCACTTGCCACAGCGTCTGTTGACTGTTTTATTTTGCCAGCGTCTTTCGGCCTTGACTACAAGTGCAGCTTCTGGTTGTAGTTATAGCCCAGCTCAGTTCTCGTCCAGCTGTTTGTCTAACAATTGAAATGTCATGCAATAAATCTACCTCACACACATGTGCAGCGCTTATTGTCAACACCAACCAAGCTGCCTGCCGCCGCCCATTCAAGTGTTTCACTCTCTCTCTCTCTCTCTCCGTGTGTGTCTGTGCCCATGCTTTTCAACAACTTTTCACATTTCCACATTTTTGCATGAACTTTTTGACGATGTCAGATAGTAGTTTGGCCCAGCATTGTCGACGCCCCCCCACACACACACCCACACACGCACGCAGGCACTCGCCCGCTGCCGTCTGCGTGAAATGTTTAATAAATATACATGCAATTTTTTTATTCTGCATATACATTCGTTGTTAAATACACACACATATATGTGTATAAATTCGTAATTCCCTTTCTTGTTTTATCGCTGCATGCGAAACAAGCTAACAAAGAGCGACTCACAAAAAACATTCATAATTTTATTTACATTTTTTGTTTTTTTTTTTTATTTTTTTGTGCTTTACTTTTATCCAAAAACTATTTGCGCACAGTAAATTTCTTGCCTGCCTACTGCCCCGCCCCGTTAAGAAATTTATTTCACTCACACACATCCACACACATCCGCACACATATGCACAATTATATTTGTTGCTTGTGCTCCATAGAACTGACGCATTTTACGTTGCTGCATGCATAGTTTCTGTCTCAACTTTTCACTGTCTAAGTTGTTGTTTGCCGAAATACCCTTTGAAAGCGCAGTGCATAGCACATTCTTGAACAGTTCGACGAGCGCCTTCATTATCAGTTGCAGAATAGTAGTAATTTAGATAGATAGATAGTTGTAGCAAAAGTAGTAAGCATAGTAGTAATAATAGTAGTAGGAATAGCAGTAGAAATATTAATAGTAATTGTAGTAGTAATAGTAGTAATAATAATAATAATAATAGGAATAGTAGTAGAAATATTAGTAGTAATAGCAGTAGTAATAGTAGTAGTAATAGTAGTAATAATAGTAGTAGTAATAGTAGTAGAAATAGTATGAGTAATAGTAATAGTAATAGTAGTAGCAATAGTCGCAGTAATAGTAGTAGCAATAATAGTAGCAATTGTAGTAGCAATAGTAGTAGTAATAGTGGTAGTAATAGTAGTAAGCATAGTAGTAATAATAGTAGTAGTAATAGTAGTAGTAATAGTAGTAGTAATAGTAGTAGCAACAATAATAGTAATAGTAGTAGCAATAGTAGTAGCAATAGTAGTAGCAATAGTAGTAGCAATAGTAGTAGCAATAGTAGTAGCAATAGTAGTAGCAATAGTAGTAGTAATAGAAGTGTTCGTAATAGTAGTTGGAGTAGGCGTAGTCATAGTCGTAGAATTAATAGAATTAGTAACATAATTTTCAGAAGTAGTAGTATAATTTAGTACTATTATTAACAATACTAACATTTAACGAAATAGTAGTAGCATTTATGTGCATAGCCTTGGTAGTAGAACTTGAAGAACTAATAATTGTAGCAGAAGTAGAACTAGTAGTAGACGTTTCTTCAGTTGTCCTTCGGTAGTAGTAACGTTCAAATAGCAGTATTTGCGAGGGTCAATTGGTTTCTTTGTCCGTATACTACATTTTGCTGTTGACATGAATTGAAAATGTTCACTGGCTGTGAAAGAAGCATGAAATTCGGTGTTGCTTTGCTGGGGAATGCTCGAGCTGCTCCCTTTTTGTTTGTTTGTTTGTGCAGTTTTTTCTGTTGCTTTCGACGCTTTGTGCTTTGTTTGGGCGCTACAATTGTAAAATTTGTTCTAATTGGCAAGAGCTGAAGTGTGTGGCAGCCGCACAGCCACACGGCCGTCGGACGGCTTTGAAATTCAAAAAACTGCTTGCAGCCCATTGTAGCAAGTTTTGCAGCACCTGGCCAACAGCTATCCAGGTACGAACGAGTCAGCCCCTTCCAATACACAGCCAGTCGACGACTTTGTGTTTGTTCATCAAGTGTGAGCATTTTTTTATTAACATTTTGTGTGTAATTCCAAAATGTTGCGCATGGCCAAGCCAAACAACAAACTGCTAGATATCCCGTACTCAACTGAAAGCTAAATGAAATGTGGAATTTGAAGTTGACTCAGAAACTCAAATGAAGCCAAATAACTCAGATATCAAATAGAATGGCTATAGAGAAACTAAATTAAATTTATGAACTTCAATGAACTGAAAGATATATATATATATATGTATATATAACATAAAATAATATATATATATATATTAGGCAGGCAGATTTTCTCTAAATGCATTTGCCATCAATTTGAAGTATTTTAAACCTGGTGCAGCCAAGTGTTTCCAGTTTAAGGGAATTTAAATAAGCTTCTAGAAACCTGTTAACAAGTGAAAAAGAAAAGAAATTGAAATTGAATTGTATTTTTCTGGAATATAAACGCGTGTGTGTGTGCTTGTATACATGTGTGAGTACATGCTGATAATATTGATTGAGTACACGGTCATTGGCCATTGACCCTTCATTAAGTGCTGCGGCCATGGGGTCTATTTGATTTAATTGTTTGCCTTCTTTTGCTATCGCACAGGAACATCACATCACTTAATTGCCATTCACATATCTGCTGTCTATTTGTTTTGCAGCAACTATCAACAGATCCAGCATCTGGGCTTTGCCGGTCACGAAATTGCAACCGAGAGCGTCTCACAGCAGCTGGGGCTCCAGGACAAGGGCTACGAGGAGTGGGTCGGCGAAATGATTGGCATGCGTGAAATTCTACGTCATTTTGCGAATGTGTCCGTGAACGATGTGGTTGGCATGCGTGCTCCGTTCCTCAAGCCTGGACGCAATACCCAATACAAGGTGAGAGCTCGCAGTACACACACACACTCAGATGCGAGCTGCCTAATACATTTTGCAAGCAACCACAGCTCAAATGCACATAATTGATTGGCAATTATCAGATGTACTTCTAGCATTAGGAATCTGAAAAGCACCACTAGACGAGAGCTGTTCGAGTTTTATGAAGCGCATATTGTCTTGAATGAGCTAATAGAAAAGGGAAATGCATGGGAAATAGGCTTCAGGCTTAAATCATATTTAGCTTCATTTTAAATATTGTTAAAAAGCGCCAACGAGCTATGCAGGACATGGTCATGCAGTGACAGCATAATTAACAGCAACAGCAACAACCACACACACACACACACACAGTTGACACTTGACACGACGACAAGACACATCAATGTCATAACAGAGACGACGATAATACATCGGCTCACACAGGCACCCCAAACAGCATTATTGCCATCATCATCATCAGCAGGAAGAGCCGAGCGTTGTTGGGGTGGCCAAATCTAGTTGTATTTTAAATCATATCAATATCAGATCACAATGTTAACATAATGGGCTAAAATGCCTCTGACAAGCACCTGATGGGGTAGGGCGTGACAGTGTCAAGAGCTCGCTAATATCATTTAGCATGTCATGTGGGTGTAGCAAACCCAACGATGATGATGTATGGATAATGGCGACATTGTCGCGCTTGTGGCCTGAATGAAATAATCAAGATAAGCGAGCATAAAGCGCGCTTTATATTATATTATTAAGCAGGCGCATTTAAGATACAAATCCACATCACAAATAGCTTGCGAGCGTAATTGAAAATGTTGTTAACAGGTGCTGGAAGACTTCGGCTACATCTACGACAGCTCGATAACTGTGCCGCCAGTGCCAGTGCCCGTCTGGCCCTACACGCTGGACTATAAGATCTCGCACGAGTGCAAGAGCGGCACCTGCCCCTCGCGCACTTTCCCAGGCGTCTGGGAGGTGCCACTGAATACGCATTATGTGGAGGGCTTCGAGGGCGGCCACTGTCCCTATATGGATCAGTGTGTACTGCACAATCTGGACGAGAACGAGGTGTTCGACTGGCTGCAGGAGGACTTTTCGCGCTACTACGAACAGAACAAGGCGCCATACATGATGCCCTTCCATACCAATTGGTTCCAGACCAAGCCGCTGGAAAATGGACTACACAAATTCTTAGACTGGGCGCTCGAGCTGTAAGTACAGACCGAAACTCTCTCTCTCTATATATATTATTTTGAAATTGAATTGAATATGGTTAGCTGTGAGTCTTGCTCAACTGGCTCTGGAAGTTTCTTAGCTATTGCTTCCTCTTTCGATTTGGGTAGCTTTAAAGTGCCGAACTTTTATTGGGGCAGACGCAGGCGATGGGGCAGGCTCGTGTGCGATTTTGTTATCTACGCACGAGGCTTTTAATTTTTCATAAATGTATTTCTCAGCTCTGGCTTTTTGTTGTTGGTGTTTTCTTAATTGAAAGCCAACTTTGCCAGGCACCTACGCCCACTCACACACGCTCTCCCACCCACATACATACACACACACACACACATGGGCAGCTGGCGTTTCCTGCAGTGAGAGCTTCCGATTGCCGCTGGCAAGTTTTATATTCAATTAAAAAAAGCAGCAAAAAAAATAAAAAACGAGAAAAGCGAGAAAATAAGGAGAGAAGCGAAACAAAACGAGTAGATGGAAAACGCAAAAGCAACAGCAACAGCCCCACCGCCACCACCATTGCCAACAACAACAACGGCAACAACAATATTGGCAATCGCTATAAAAATTGCTTGAACAAGCGGCATATGCTGCTAGTCCGGGGCGTCCAATGGAGGGCACATGTTGGTGGCCACATTGATGGCCCGACACGGACAGCGGTCGCGTCTATCTGGAACAGGTTGATGCCGCACTCGCTCCACATCACTCCGGCAGGCAGGCAGTCAGTCAACCATATGCACAGCTCTCGACGGTCTCCCGAATCTCAGCCAATGTCCAACAATGGCGACGTTGTGGTCAGAGCAAAAAGAAGAGCAGCAGCAGCAGCAGCAAAAGCATCAAAAAAAAATCGCACGTTTTAATGAGAAAAGTTTAATTTTGTTAAACTTTCATTTTGAAAAATATCTGCGCAGGCACAACAGCAGCAGCAGCAGCAGCAGCATCAGCAGCGGCAGATCGAGCTCTGAGCTCTTAGGACTCAGGGCTAGGGCACTAGGAGGAGCTGGCAAAGAAAACAATAAGCAGGCAGAGCGGAGCAAAGCGCCTGGACCGTTGCTAACTAAAAGCCATGTTAAAACGCACAAAAACAACATGAGCGCTGGCACAGAGACACACAGTGTTACATGGCCGAAGCGTGGCCGCATTGGGCGGTTCAGGTTGTAGTGGGTGGACGGGTGCCTGATGAGTGGATGCGGCATCAAAGTGCCAACAGCATATACTATATATACTGGCGGCAGGGGCACAAAACTTCCATAATGAAGTTATGTGCTGATAGCATCGCACTTTGTCAGCATTGCCCCACGCATTTAGATGGGTATCTGGTTGGCATCGGGTTGGCTGGCTACAAATGCTACATGCGCCACTGAGCGAGGCCCAACCACCCATGGGACCAGCGGCCATCAAGCGTGCACCATTATAATTCCCATTTTATATCAGCATTATTTTTTATGTCATTTTTAATGAAATCAAAATACAAGCTCTCATAATTTCAAACCTAATTGAGCCAAGCAAATGCTTTTCACATACCACAATGGGATATATGAGCGGAGAGCAAGCGACATGCCAGATAATGAGAGTTATTAGCCAAGTTTGTAAGTTCCAAACTTGGCCAGAGTCATGCTTTGAGCCTGCTTTCAATTTCCAGTTTTGGGCTGTGGCAAAACGATCCGTAAGTTTTAGAGATGATATACCTGTTCTCCTCTATAAGCCAAACGCTTCCAGCAAATCTTGGGCCAAGTTCAAAGCTCACACCAAGCAGTCGAAAACAATTTAGTGTCATGTAGGCCTAAAGTTTCTAGCCAAGTGTTGAATTCATCAGTTTCATTTAACTATTACTTCATAAAAACTTAATCTTAAGTTGTTTATGAACTCAACTTAGGTTGAGGCAACTTAGCTAATCGCTTTTACTAGAGAGCAAACAAAGCCAAATTCAACTAAAGCTGGCAACATGCTTTTGGAGTAAATTAAAGTTGCAACTGGAATATAGTTTGGAATGGGATTTGTAGAGGGGCAACATTGCATTATGTTGCAGGCAGGCAGGCAGGTGGGTGGCTGGTTGGTTGGTTCGAACTCTTTCGCACCCACATTCGTTTAACTCTCTCAATAACTCATCTGCATGTTGTGAAACTGAAAGCGAAGTTGGTCGTATGCAGTTCGCTGCTATTATGATCACACTTCGGACCATGTGCAGGTGTCTCGACGTAGGTGTGAGCCAATTGCTAAATAAGATTGAAGACTGAAACGGGTCTGAGGCGCAGCTGAGCGGGTTGAGCTAAAGCCAAACTGAATAGCAGCTGCTGCAAAACTATTTCTCGCACAATTGTACGAAGTTTTTAATTAGTGTGAATGACTTTCAACATTGAGCTCCCAGCTGTGAATGTGGCAGAAAGCCAGAGCATGAGCACGAGCAGTAGCAGAAGCAGGAACAGGCACGGCACCGGAAGCAGCCTGGCCTGGCCCAGGCGTTAAACTGTTTGCATGAAATGCTTGAAAATGCGTGTTAGAATGATGAAACGCCGCCTGCCGAGCTGCCAAACAGAAGCCCAAAGCGTGAGGCGTGAGCGAGAGTGGAAAACGTTTGACTATGCACCAGTAGAAATCCGTACCATTTTCTTTTGCCATCGTCCAATTGTTCGACACCTGCGAAAGGCAATTTAGTGCGAGTGTGAAACTGAGCATTGTGCGGGCAATTCCAAGTTAGAGAAGTTTTAGGTTGCTCTACAAACTATTCGTAGCAATTTCATGTTATTTGCACCCACAAAGGCTCAACTATGCTAATGATAGGCAATTGTACTTACTACCGATTAGTGGCCGAGTTATCGAAAGAATCGCAATTGATGTCAATAAGACCAAACTGCACTTACTTCTGTTTGGTCGAACATTTATCGATCATAATTATCTAATAACAGTGAATTTATCGAAAAACATCTGCAATTAATCGATAAAATGTCGATCGACAACCGCTGACTGTTCAGTTATCGGTCAAATATTTAATGTGAAATTGAAAAACTAGTAATCGATAACAGTTATCGCACCACTATCTAAACTATAATCGAAAAACTATTAATCGATAACAGTTATCGCACAACTATCAAAAAGGTAATCGAAAAACGATTAATCGATAACCAATACCGAAAAAAAATCTCAATAATTTTTTCGAGAAACTTCAATCGATAACACATATCCATACAATTATCGCAGAAACATCTGCATTCTTATCTTGAAGTTATCGCTATCGAAAACTTGATAATTTCTCTTTCTGGCAACTTACAGACCCGACGTCTACATCCTGACCGTCACCCAGATGCTGCAATATATGACCGAGCCCAAGGAGCTACGCGATGTCAACCAGATCGAGTCGTGGAAGTGTGACAAGAGCGTCGCCGTTGCGTCCAAGCCGTGCAACATTTGGCAAACTTGCGCGTTGCCCTTCAAGATACCCGAACAGAATCTGACAGATACTCGCTACATGGAGACGTGCCGCGAGTGCCCCAACGTTTATCCCTGGCTAGGCGATGCCGGCGGTACGGGCATCTCGGGGCGTGACAACTACAACTTCCCCGTCAACAAAAACGAACCGGCAGAAGAAGATGAGGCTGAGCAAAGAAAGTAGAGCCTTTTGTCAGCGCATTTCTCTAAGATGATGCCTTCTCCGCCAGCTATCTATTCCCACTATTTCTATATAGTCCACATGTTCATTATCTGTTCCAAACTCTCATTAATTTCGTGCACAAATGCACGTCACGATGATGCAATAATGAGCAATTCTTTTATTTCCTTCTGCTTTTTTTTTTATCCTCATTTCTTTACCTGATTTCGACAACTTTTGTAGACTGTAAGCAAAATTGTAACAAATTGTTCTTAGTTTTAATATATATATTCTCTGTATTAATAAATACACAATTTTTTTTTAAACAAAAGATATTTATTGAAATGTGATTGGAGCTATCGATACTTCGTGCTCCGCTGTCGCCTCACGGCGAAACTGCGTTCATTACTCAGCCGAGTAGCGAGAGATCCGCAATCCCAAATTTTGCCAGCGAAATCAACTACAACTATGACCATGTATTTAAAACCGAAATTAGACGCGACGGCACCGAAGGCAGCGCCCAAAGGTCGGCGGGTAACAAACAAACAAACAAAAAAAAAACAGCAACAACAAAAAATAAAACAAAAAGTAAAAAATTCGGCAAAACTTTTACAATTTCAACCGGGAGAAAAACACGTGCAAAGCGTCAAAGAGAAGATGCCACGCGGATGATGAGGGCGACATCGCAGGTGAGTGTGTAATACCACACTGCACCACAAAGCCACCCACCCACACACACATACACAGCGAACGGCAAACGGCATTATGTGTGCTACACAGAGAGACAACTTTTTCGCTTTTAATTAGGCATTTTGTGAATTGGCAAAACAATTTTAGTTACAATAATGGAGTCTAATTTCTAAAATATGCGTATTTAATGTTGCTTGCAGATCTTATTTCGGGTCATTGCTAAACAATTCTTTTGTTACAGGGTAACAGGCAGTTTGGCAAACATTTGCCGGAGAGTCCACGATATGCGTTCGCATCGCTTTGCAAAAGTTTTGTTTTTTGAAACGAAACTACAAACACAAGCAAACACGCGCGTTTCACACACTCAAATACATAAGCCACACACACCCACATACTCACATATATATATATATATATATATATATATATATATATATATATATATATATATCTTTATATATAAATATATAAAAATGGGACATGAAAGCGCATTCATTGCTGCTGTTTGCTTAGAACAAGTGTGTGTGTGTGTGTGTATGTGAGCGAGCTTGTGTGTTCGTGTTTATGTGTGTGTGTGTGCGTGTTTTTTCGCCAACTTCAGCTCAAAATGAATGAATAAAGTTAGTCGGA
This sequence comes from Drosophila hydei, assembly GCF_003285905.1. NCBI lineage: Eukaryota > Metazoa > Arthropoda > Insecta > Diptera > Drosophilidae > Drosophila > Drosophila hydei. The sequence continues at coordinate 2,636,206 of NW_022045685.1, read as the reverse complement.
CAAATTGCATTTTCCGAAAATATTATCCCAAACAAGTAATTGAAAATTTGTTGGTGGTATTTATGCTCGCATCGGAGATACGAGTTCCCGACTACTCGAAGATGAGGTTAGATAGATTTTAAGGTGAGATATAGATAAAGATATAGATATAGATATAGATATAGATATAGATATAGATATAGATATAGATATAGATATAGATATAGATATAGATATAGATATAGATATAGATATAGATATAGATATAGATATAGATATAGATATAGATATAGATATAGATATAGATATAGATATAGAAATAGATATAGATATAGATATAGATATAGATATAGATATAGATATATAGATAGATATAGATATAGATATAGATATAGATATAGATATAGATATAGATATAGATAAAGATATAGATATAGATATAGATATAGATATAGATATAGATATAGATATATATATATAGATATAGATATAGATATAGATATAGATATAGATATAGATATAGATATAGATATAGATATAGATATAGATATAGATATAGATATAGATATAGATATAGATATAGATATAGATATAGATATAGATATAGATATAGATATAGATATAGAATAGATATAGATATAGATATAGATATAGATATAGATATAGATAGATATAGATATAGATATAGATATAGATATAGATATAGATATAGATATAGATATAGATATAGATATAGATATAGATATAGATATAGATATAGATATAGATATAGATATAGATATAGATATAGATATAGATATAGATATAGATATAGATATAGATATAGATATAGATATAGATATAGATATAGATATAGATATAGATATAGATATAGATATAGATATAGATATAGATATAGATATAGATATAGATATAGATATAGATATAGATATAGATATAGATATAGATATAGATATAGATATAGATATAGATATAGATATAGATATAGATATAGATATAGATATAGATATAGATATAGAATAGATATAGATATAGATATAGATATAGATATAGATATAGATATAGATAAGATATAGATATAGATATAGATATAGATATAGATATAGATATAGATATAGATATAGATATAGATATAGATATAGATATAGATATAGATATAGATATAGATATAGATATAGATATAGATATAGATATAGATATAGATATAGATATAGATATAGATATAGATATAGATATAGATATAGATATAGATATAGATATAGATATAGATATAGATATAGAAATAGATATAGATATAGATATAGATATAGATATAAATATAGATATAGATATAGAGATTCATACGTCAGCGAAAAGGAAAATATTTGCGCTTAAATGCGAATGTCAAAAAAACAGAACGCGGAAGCGTCTTCCTCTTCTTCTCTTTAATCCTCCTTTCTTCTCCGCCATCTTCCGCAATGTCACGTGCGAGTGGGCGTGGCAAAGTGGGTTAATTGTTAAGCGGCGTGTGACTTTTTAAGCCACAACTCTCCAGCCACTCGTCAAGGCACACACGCAAGCACCTGCTCCTCACACACACACGCACTCATATTGCGCACATGTGACAAAAAAGTAATACGAATATGATGTCAAGAGCGTAATTATTGAATTACTTTGCACACGCAGCCACTCAGGTGTGACTCGTAAAAAAGTAAAGGTGGCGCATGTACGTGGTAATATTATGCAATATAAAGTGCCAACTTGTAAATGTGTAAAATGCCAGTTACAACTGAATGTGGGCGGGCCGCAGAGGGGCGACCTGTGTCAGTTGGCAACAAAAACCAAAACAAAACTACAGCAGCAACAGCAGCGGCAGCAACAACAATTGCAATAACAAGATACAACAAGAAGGGAAAAAAAGGCGGCTATGTCCAACATGCTGCCACCAGCAGGGGGCAGCAGCCGCGCTAACTGTAACGGTAACTGGCAAACGCACGACACGTTCACGGCCAGCAGAATCTCACACACACACACACACACCTACACTCGCACTCGCAGTCGCATTCACATTCGCTTATGTGGTTAAAGTAGTGGCAAAAGTAGTAGCCAACACGCAAAATATAAAAAACAAACCGTTAGGAATGTGCGCAGTGCACAAAACTCGACTTTAAGTACCCTGTACAATGGTAGATCGTGTGTAGCTGTAGGCCAGATACGATATGCTATAGATAGCCTCCATGCTTACGGAGCATGTAAAGAGCTGAATCAATGACTCCTTTTCAATTAGCAGAGCTCCATCATTCACTCAAATCCTTATCCATATCAACCAGTTGCCCTAAAGCCTAAACTGGTTGTAACTATGAATAATGTATAATCTAATTAGGCACGGCCAAACATAGCACGGATGTAGTTGCTCCATTGAAGCGTTTTACATGAGTCGAAACAACAAACTGAATCAAAAATACATTTATTGTTTTTTGTTTTTTTTTTTTCAGCTATCTGTGAACATGCATAATTACATTAATATATTATTTATTGTTTAAAACGGATCATGTATGCCAAAGCTAAATACGCCACACAAACTCTGCTCCACATAGAGTACAAAAAAAGTACGCAGCATACCGCTAGCCATATGTGTGTGTGGGTGAGTGTTTTTTTCTTTAACCAACTTTGTGTGTGTGTGTGTGTGTGTGTGTCAGCAAGTGTGTGTATTTGCAGCGCGTGCCTTTTGGCGTCCATGTGGTAACACACATTTATACCACCAACCAACCAGCACACCCCCACACACACACCCACACACAGAGTGCACGCTCACCTATGCATAGAAAGAAATGTTTGCCTTAAATTACCGCCAGGCACACTTGCCTCTCCGCTCGCCAACTTTATACATGTTTTTTTGTTTGTGTGAGTGTGCGTGTGTGTGCCTGTGCAGCCGTGAGTCGCAAAACTTTGTCATTTAGTTAGGTGTAAGTTAGTTTTTGGCTTAGCAACGCCAACAGTAATACTAAAACACTTTAAACAGTTGCCATGGGGTCGCAGGATTCAGGCTGAAGGAGTTGTATGGAGAGAGTTTGCGTAATTTAGTGCAGTTGCAGAATGTGCGTACGTGTAGCATAAGACGCACACACACACACACACAGAGACGCTCGGGGTTAGAGTTGACTTTCCGTTAAATCAAATAAACAGCTTGACGAAGCATTTGAAGAAATGACTTCAAATATGAGAACAGTTAAAAATTGTGTTTTGTGCGCACACGACGGTACAGTGGTACTTGAAAACAAGAACTTTTGCTACCCTAAAAGCTTAAAATATGTAAACATAATTAACCAAAATTCTCATTTATGGGTGCAATTATTTTAGCAGACATTTTGTAATTTAAGAAACACTTGGCAATAGCTTAGCGTAGGGGCGGGAGGTGGATGAATTAAAGATATGAGAGAGAGGAAGAGAGAGAGATAAAGATGGAGGGTGGGAGAGAACGAGAGAGAGAGAGAGAGAGAGAGAGAGAGAGAGATAGAGAGAAAGCAAGAGAGAGGGAAAGAAAGGAAAAGAGAGAGAGAGAGAATGAAATTACAGAGAGAGATAGAAAAAGAATGAGGGAGACAAAAAATAGATAGAAAAATTTATAGAGAGAGACACAAAGAGGGGGAAAGGGAGAGTGAGAAATAAATAGAAAGAGAGAAATAGAAAGCGAAAGAGAAAGAAAGAGATAGAGAGAAGAGAGAATGAATAAACAAGGGAAAATATATGCTAAACAAATTAAAATTAAATTAAATTAATTAAAGTATTATTAAAAAGCCCATGCAAAAGAGAAATTTGAATCCATGAGAATCGCATAGAAGCGTACGAATTAAGAATATATACAGTTGTATATTGCACAGTCTTTTTTCCCAGACTAAACAAACAAGCCAACTAGACTTCTCATACCTCCTCTCCCTCTCCACACCCCCCTCTCCCTCTTCATCTCCATCTCCCTCTCCCTCTCTCTCTCTCTCTTCTGTATCTTAACAAACAACTAATTGTCGAAGTGAGTCACTCTTTAAATGCTTATATACTCGCATATACTGAATATGCTTGTATGGCCATGCACATGTTTGTGCTGGTACATAAGTAGAGCTCGAGCTGTACTCGAGCGTATTCCGCATCGATACATCTTAATGGCTGCCAACACTCATTAATGAGCTTTAATCGAATGATTAATTTCTTGAGAGCTGGCTGCTCTATTATGGGCATTTGAATAGCTGTCCGCGGGACTCGCAATCGCCCCATGAGTAGTTGCTACCTTACACTCAATGCCAAAACACTCGAATAGAAAACAGAACTCTTTGGGCCACACTGATTATTTTCTACTTTGTGACTGGCAGCAACAGCTCGGCGAGTGGGTGGCGTGGCACGGCATGGCTTGGCTTGGCTTGATTTGAATTGCTCTGATGGCATGTTAAGCAAGAGAAAATCGATTAACATGGCTTTAATGGTCGCCCAACTCACTTGGCAATTGCAACAGCATGTTGACAAGAGCGCGAAAAACTTCTTGCGCAGCGCCCACCTATATCAGCTGGCAGCGGTGTATGTGAATGAGCAACTGGGGTTCCGGATGTACCCACGACCGAACAGCGCCCCAGCAGCTCCATCAGGAAGTTGCTTTTGACTTCGCGCGTGCCGCGTGAGCCCGATTAAAGGTATTAATTGTGACAGATTTACGCATTCATTGTCTTGGGCGTGGCCCCTCCCCCACTCACCTCCCACACCCGCCTTGTCGCCCTGGCAAAAATTCAAATTTCGATGCTGTTAATGATGAGGGCAGGTGCCCTCAACCTTCGCAGCTCTAAGTTGTTTCAGTGAAATCGATTTTCTTTTAAAGCTTGCCTTTAAGAGGGTTGGTCCAATAACTACATTTGAATAGAAATAAAACAACTTATAAGCAATTGAATATATACTCAATCAATCCTTGGCTCACTGATTGGAATGTCTACTCCATAGCTGACACGCTTACAGATGTATTGTGAAGCAGCATCGCCTGATGGCAGCTTAATTACATATTAACTTAAACAACTGCATACTCGCCAATTATATGAGTATTCACTGAATTACGTATACGCAATGTGGCCACAATTTTGCTGTCAGTGCGCATCATTTAGTTAAATTTGAGTTGAGTGAACGAGCCACAACCACAGATAAATTTGTTATAAACAATAAATTGCGAAATTATGTGATTATTGTAAAATGCAAATGCAAATATCAACGTAATGAGCTCCATGCAAAAACAGACGAGTGCCTGTGAGTGGGTACTTGTCTTTAACAGCCACAAGGGCCACAAGAGCCATGCTTCTCAATTAAGTTTTTTATTCTAGCTGTCAAATTGTAAAACAAATTTAGCAAATCCCATTCGTGGTTAACCTTTGAATGAGCCTGCAGCAGCCATACAACAAATTCTCATAATTCTTTAGCTCTGTAGACCGAACTGCCAGACTAGAAGATATCCTGCTTGGGCTGCCGTTGCTGCTATGGAAAACTAACTGATGAATAACTTTTGTTGTAAATGGACTCTACTAATGATATATGCTGAGATTGACAATGACGTCAGCTGTGTGCCTTAGCCATAGCACAAGTCTTTAGTATTGGAAATGCAGGTGCAGGGCTAGTTGCCTTGATTAAGAATTTATGTACTTTAAGATGCCTGCCCCGTCTTCAACTGTCTGTTACATGCACGTTCACAAAATTATCATACTCCAAATTCCCATTTTCAATGGGTGCAGGGCATAGGCAGTATGAACAGTCTCTCAGACCAACAACATTTTTGTCAAGCTTCTTTGACTTTGACTTGTAAAACTTCTACAAATTCCTTTGTTCGAAATCATTTTTTTTGTTCACAATATTTTCTTTTGATAAATTTCAATTTTTTAATGAAATTAATTAAATGAAATTGAATTATCTATCGCATTCAAATTAGTACAAAATGCAATTTCTTAAATTCATAAAAAAAATTCATATTTATACTATATAACTAAATTAATTTGAATTATTAATAAAATTTTGTTCATGGCGTCTCTTCGTAATTCATGGCAATTAAGCAAACATTTGCACTGACAATTTGGATGCCATTAAAATTGAATTTGGCGTAGTCATAAAATTTACTTTTGCCTGTTTTGTTGAGTAACATTTATTTCGGCAACAAGTCGACAATAAAACACTCTGAAGAGCTTTTAAAGCGAATCAATTATAGTAGTCGGATTAGATCTTTTTTTTTTAATTATTATAGTTTTTATCAATTATTTAAATCGCAGCTATTTGATTAAGCTTTCTGATACACATATGCTTAATATTTCCACAAATTTATTATGCTGTACGGCAAAGTTTATATGCCGCATATTCTCTTAAACACTGCTCGAGCATACCCTGCTTCAGGCCAGGTCAGTTGAGTCAATGGATGTTGGCCTTAAGCTCCCCGTGCCCCAGTTACCCAAATAGGTAAACATAGCCTTAATCACGATGGACAACTGTACGAATTGTTGCACACGATGACACGGCTCATAAGCAGGTACCATGCACCATGCAACATGTACTATGTATCTTGTACCATGTACCAAGTACCAAGTACCATGTACCATCGTTGCCCGGCTGCATGCATGTCCGTTCATAAACGTGCAGGATTCCCAGCTTATGTGTAGTTTGATGTAGATTGCCTTCGACTTTGGCTACGGCAACGGCTATGGCAACGGCAACGAAAGTTTAGCGCATTGCAAATGAAGCATCGCTTCATGAATGAGCCATAAGCAAGTATGCATATACATACGTGTGTGTGTGGGTCGTGTTTATGCAGCTCATTGTTGCTGTTGCTGTTGCTGTTGCTGTTGCTGTTGTTGAAAAGCGCAGTCCATGCCGACACCCCGAGCAATGCAAATATATGCACAAGTGGATATAAGTACATGCAAGCTAGCGTCAGCAGCCATTGACGAGGCTATTCGAGTTGTTATGGTCGACAGTATTGGGACGAGAGATGCAGGCTGTTGCAGCTGTCGTCGTTGGGTGTTGAAATGCAATTGGCCCGAGTCTGTTTGGCGCTCTGAATAAACAGCAGGATGCATCAAAGAAACCCAGCACGCAATGCCAAATGACCAAAGTCTAGTCGGGCACAAACAGCATACACCCACCGAGGGCTCGACGGCAGCATGGCAGGAAGCTTTGGGCCTTGAGGTTATTTCAAACGCGCTGCAGCGGGACAATTCGTCAAACACAGTCAAGTGAGCAGCCTTAAACCTGCAGCACGCTGCCACGCCTCACCTCATATGCAGGGCGTGGGCGTGGGTGTGGGTGTGAGCGTGCACGCCTCGCTGCATTTACCATGTCAACAGTGTTAAGCAGCAGCCGCCGCATGGCCATGGCACAGGACATTTGCTCGTCATAGTCAGGCAAAAAGTTCAGCCACATGGAAAAATGACCGCATCACTCGAAAGGCAATTAAAAGCGAGCTGCAATCGCAGCTTCAATCGGATTGAAATTCATTTGACGGTAAACACACCATATATGTATGCCAATATACATATAAAACATGAATACATTAATTAAAAATTAGAGCGGATCGGATGAGATGAGGGCTAAATGCCTAAGCTAATCAGGCGACTGCGACTTATCGAACTCCTCAATGCGATTCTCCAATTTGTCTACTTCTAGCCACATTAGCGAGGCCTCATGCCACGGCGGTGGCGGATCCGCATTGATTGTCTCCATCAGCTTTTCGAGACGTGTGCGGTCCAAGTCGATGGACATCTTGCGCCGTTGGAACATAACAGCACGCAAGTTATCCATCTGGGAGTCGGACGATGAGCGCTTGACTCCAGTTTTAACAGTCTGGCATGCCTTATTCCTGGTGGTGCACTTGTCCGTCTCGCTGGCCACCTCCAAGGTCATATCTGGCCATTTCTGTTGCTGCTGATATGTGGTCTTGGGCCGGGCGAATTTCCGTGGCTGCGGCACATTGTCTAGGCTACGTATTTTGAAATCCTCTGTTTGTGTGCCCACCGAGACGGACGCTTGAAATGAATCCTTCGATTCGGACTTAACGGACTTAATTGCTTCCATCGCAATCTATATGAGACGAGCCTATTATTAATTCTCTATTCGAAGCAGACCTCAAAAATATTTTTATTTTTTTTTATTTCTGTTAGTTACGGTTCAGCAAGGCAGACAGACAGATCGGTTTGTTTCCATTTCCCGTCCAGGAAGCGGGCAACATAAAATCCATGGCTACCCAATGCTCAACTAACCCCATATCTAAGTCTAAGTGCCTGCTTAGCCAGAGCAAATCAAAATAAAAATATTTAATTTTATTTGTGTACTCAATAATCATTTTCCTTCTCGGCTGTCGGCTTAACAGAGTTTTTCATTTGGCTTGGATTGATCGGCCGCTTCTGAAACATCGTCGAGAGCGATAAATGCAGAGCCGAAGTTAACTGTTGATAGCCTTAGAGAGTTGAAACTGATTAATCAGCAAATACTTGACTTCAAGTCAACTTTACAAAGTCAAAGAGAACTAAGTCAAAGAAAATGAAAAATTCGAGATATTTTGCTGTGATCAGAATGATCGAGCTGAACACGAAGCTCTTCCCATGACACACGCAGATCTGGATTGAACTGATAACGTGAGCTGTTGTAATAGCAGTAGCAATATATATGCCGTAACTTGAGTTATGCGTCAATAAAGATAAGGTTCGACCGGATAAGTAAGCGTCTGCAACAAGAGTAATTCCTAGAACACAATCAGATCGCTGCTTTAAAGCAGCAGCCAGTAGCGAGTGAAGCACTTAGTCGTGAAGTAGCATACAAAGGAGTTGGAAGCAACAAAATGCCACAGCCAGTAATCTTGATACATGGCGGAGCGGGAGACATTAGCGACGACCTCGTTGAGGGCAAGTTCCTGGGCATCAAGGCCGCGCTGCGAGCTGCTTGGGAGCATCTTGAGCCGGCGAACGGCAAGTCGTCAGGCAGTGCACTTGATGCCGTTGAGGCTGCTGTGCGATCCATGGAGCAGAATGCCGCATTCAATGCGGGCTACGGCTCCAGTCTGAACACCGCCGGCTGTGTGGAAATGGATGCCAGCTTAATGGAGGGGCGTGAGATGCGTGCGGGCTGTGTTACACTGCTGACAGATGTTATGCATCCGATTACGGTGGCACGCCGGTTGATGGAGAAGCGACGTCATGTCTTCCTGGGCGGTCAGGCGGCCCAGGAGTTGGCGTTAAGCACCGGTAGTGAAAAGCTGCCAGCTGGCGCCCTTGTCACGGAAAGTGCTCGAGAGGCATTGCGTGAGTATTTGGAGCAAGAAGCTCAAGGCTTAGAAAACAACTTTGCGAGCAGCCGGATGGATGATGTACGCACCGATCAAAGGGGCGATACCGTAGGAGCCGTTGCCATGGATGCGAACGGGCTTATTGTGGCGGGTACCTCGACTGGCGGCATCACCGGCAAATGGCCGGGCCGCATTGGCGACACTCCGCTGCTTGGATGCGGCAACTATGCTGATAATACTGTGGGCGGGGTTTCCTGTACTGGCCAAGGTGAGACCATAATGCGATACAATCTAGCACAGCGCATATTGGGCGCCATACAACAGCAGGGACTCACTGCTCAAGCGGCCAGTGAACAGGAATGCAAAAGGATGACTGAACGCATCGGTGGCACAGGCGGCGCCATAATCATTGATCACAAGGGTGATATGGGCATTAGTTGGTCTACACCGCGCATGGCCTGGGGTTACGTGCGCGACGGCATCATTCATTATGGCATCAACCACAACGAAGTATTTCAGGAGCCATTGGTGGTCAGGAAACAATAGTTATGCAACTCCTCCTCAGCATTTGATTTGAATAAATAACTTTTAATAAAGCAAAAAAATAATTGTATCTAAATGTATATATAAACAATAAAGGTATATATGTATGTACAGTATTATGCACTTAAAATTATCTTAGCCCATATCTATATTAACTATATATATATATATATATAAATTCTAGAAAATTGTTCATAACTTCGAGACTGAAGTGCGGATTCCTTGTACTTGGCAACTAAAGATATAAATTATGTCATAAACCTGAGAAAAAAAAATGAAAAATCGAGCATTAATCGGTCTGCAGACGCCTCAACCTGCTTTATATTGCTCCCATCATGGCGAATTTTACTAAAAACTAATTGTCGCAGTGCCACTTAATCATGTAATTAATCTGACCTATTTGCACTTAATTTAGACAATCGAAGAAATTGTCCATAACGTTTACAGTTAATTAATGCAACTTTATGCTTATAACATTCTACTGAAACTTGACAGATATTGCAAACGATCTTTGTAGCCTATGACTAACCCTGACCACCCCTGGGTGCCACCTCGCGCTGCGACTCGTGCGCTTCGGTGGTGCCATAGCAGTATTTGGCTGCCTCATTGCGGTACTTGTTCTCGTGCTCGACAGAATGTGAGTTGGTGCGGCACTTGACCAGGCACAGCTCAAAGTGATCCACAACGCTGGCATAGATATATTTCTGTGTATCTTGCGCCTGCAGCACTTGCTCCAGCAGGGATCGCTTGTTCGGATGGAGGCAGCAGGAGACACAGTACTCATAGACGCCGCAACAGTGCGATGTGGTATTGCAACTGTAGCAGCTATAATAGCTAATGCCGGCCAACTCCACGTTACAGCAGCCATTGACAAGCATCTGCTCGCGTAAGCATACGAAGCCTCGCTCATCCGCCAGCAGCTTCCGTCCCTGCACCGAGTTTCGACAACGTAAGTCCGGATCTTTCGTGCGATTGAGATGTTCTTCGGGAGGCAACAGTTGTTGCTTCCATAGTAGCGGTCGTGTCCGTTGTGGTTTATACTCATCATAATGCAGCGCACTAAAGGCTCCCTTCTGTTGGGCATTCACCAGAGTGATACGAATCAATTATTGATAGTAATTCATGTTGTATGACTTACCTGATCAAAGAGGTTGCCGAATATGTAAAGAATAGCTAGCAGTACTAGAATTATATAAATAATGCGTCGTCTTAGCAATCGTGTGAGTGCGGCTGGCCACATCGTATGCGTATGCGGACATGGGCATCGGCATCATTGCCAGCGTTGTTTCCAGGCAGTTAGTTTCGTCAAAGCTCAAAGCGATGCCGTTTGTGCTGCTGCTGTAGTTCAGCCTCCCAATTACTTAAACGCTGCATGCGCATTTGCTTTTCGAGTCTCTAACAAAGTACTTTGCGAATATTTGCAATTTGTTTTGGGCCAAACAGCTGTGCACAGCGTTGCCACAAGGCGCAGTGAATGAAATGAACGATTACACCTCATGAGACTTATCGGTTGCGATAAGACAATCGAAATAAATTCATTTTAAAAACAAATATTATTGAATGACTAACATTAGCTAAGCTCTAGTTTTTTATATTCTTATATTTAACAACTTAACTAAATAAATAAATGAATCTTTCTTATTCTTCTTCTGATGAAGAATCAGATAATTCCTGTTCAGCTTTGTACGCTCTTATTTTGTCCCGCAAAGCCATGTCAGGCTCCAGATGGTTAGGCTGTATAAAACATTTACTCGCGCATCCCACTACTGGGCAACGTATACCACAATTGTCTTTTATAATGGCATTCACAGAATCTCTTTCATAGTGATGCCCGCATTTAATGTTTCGCACAGGATTCAACATCAATGCCTTGGACCAGGGATCAAACATTGAGACGACCTTGCCACCGGGCTCCATAACTTCGGCCACATCCTCATCATCAACGTTTGTTACATTCGATCCACCAAACGCGGAGTTCATTTGTTGTTTAAACTCTTTGTACTCGGTCGATAGTTTAACGTTAATTCGTTTCTTGTCTTCCTTTTCAAAAAATTCTGTACATTTTACATTTAACTGTTCAACTGTATCAGTTTCAGATAATGCCTTTTGCAAAGCATCATCTATGCGTTTCTGCTTGGTCTTCAAAGCAATTATACGTTCACCGATCTCCAGTCGGCCCTTCATTGTTTCATCAACCAATTTTTGTAAACTGTCGCGGAAACTGTCATCACAGCCTTAAAACAAATGCTTTGTATTCTAGATATGTATGAAACCTCATTAGATTTGTTTACTTACAGTTTTCCAATGACTTAATAAATTTGCTATTTTCAATAATGGTTTGTTTTACGTCTTCAAGGCTACTTAAAAACTCCATCATGTATATATATTAGCAAATACTACGTTCATTCAACTGCTGTTAACCCACTTGTTAATCTTCGGGACGCCGATTATTGGGTTTTGGATTTAGTTATCGGAACGTATCAATCGCTTTTGGGAGTTGAGCCAGAGCGTCGCTCAATCAGATCTGCGCGCTATTTTTTAAGCGACAGACCCTGAAACACAATATACACTAAAAAAAATTACTATTTTAAAATATATAATTATGCACTATTGTCCTTACCATCCCAATCTTGTAGGCTTTGCTTTATGAGTTTATGTGAAGACAAAATTCTTGTTTTTTCGCAATTATTAATCTAAAAATTATATATTTTTTGCAGTACTTGTACGTTTATATATTTTTACAATACCGATTCGGCCCTATAATTCAATTACAAGCAATAGTAATAGTAACCACTTGCTAGCCGGTGCAAAAGAAGAACTAGTTCACTGTGAAGCAGTGCGGAATCAATATGATTCCATTGGGACACCAATACAACTCTAGATAACAACAAAAACTGTTCAGAACGTTAAGAAACTTAGGTGAAAGTGCCAAAAGCCCCAACGCGCTAGCGTAGAAAGAACGTAGCGAAGAACTCGGTTTTACAGTTGCAAAGTAACCAGCATACTCATAAGGGCACAACTCTGCAGAGCTGTCAAAAAGTCAGACCCGAGCAAGGAGCAACAGCTGTTGCTTGCCACACACACAAACTCATACACCCAGGCACACAAGTACAAAATGCCACACAGACAGTCTCAAAGTTGGATTTACACCTGCCTATTGGTCAGTATCTTGCCCACGTTGTGCCTGGGCCTACTTGACGGTCTCTACTGCGGTAAAGAGAACTGTTACGATGTGCTCGGCGTCACACGCGAATCCTCAAAGTCGGAGATCGGCAAGGCCTATCGGCTACTGGCACGCAAATATCATCCGGATCTGCATCGTGGCGAGGAGGCCAAGGCGCTGGCAGAGGAGCAGTTTAAGCTAGTGGCCACTGCCTATGAGATACTGCGCGACGAGGAGTCCCGCACCGACTACGACTACATGCTGGATAACCCAGACGCATACTATGCGCATTATTATCGCTACTATCGACGACGTGTGGCCCCCAAAGTGGATGTGCGTGTGGTGATCGTAGTTACGCTGACCGTCATCTCTGTAATTCAGTACTACTCTGGCTGGCAGCGCTATGATGCTGCCATCAAATACTTTGCGACGGTGCCCAAGTATCGTAACAAGGCGCTGGACATAGCTCGAGATGAGATACAGGAGCGAGTGCACAATCGCAAGGGCAAGAATCGCAAGAGCTTATCGAAAACGGAGCAGAAGGAGGAAATCGAGCGGATCATACGCAAGGTTATTGAGGAGAAAATGGACGTGCAAGGTGGCTATGCGAAGCCAACGCTGTGGGATGTGCTATGGGTGCAGTTGCTCATCTGCCCGTACACGTTATTCAACTTCATTGCGTGGCACTCGCTGTGGTTCTGGCGCTATACGGTGCTCAAACAGCCGTACGGTCGGGAGCAGCAGCTCTATTTGATACGTCGTCACATGGGCATGGGTCAGCATCAATTCAATTCGCTAGAGGACAAACAGATCGAGGAGTATCTGCAGCTGGAGCTGTGGCAGCGCGACAATTTTATCGCGTGGAAGGCCGATCAGGACGAAGACATGAAAAAGAAACTGGCCGAGAATCCACGCTACAAAGCCTACAGACGGTATATGAAGAACCATGGGCCAGGGCGCATTACCTTTGAGGACTAGAGAGAGCGGCGTCTGTTGATGTTCAAGTTTTATTGTTCCATCTTGTCGCCATGGCCAATGTAATTTATTGTTTTATACGTTCTTTAATCTACAAGACATCAAAGTTTTTTATTTTCATTTTTTTTTTGTTTTTACAATTTTTTCGTGTTTAGGGCGAACTTTTGCAATAGCTTAAAAATAAATTATGTTAATAATTCTGTTAGCCATTGGATACTGCCCGCGGGGCAGCGATGGCCAAAACGTTGACCTCGCCACCAAACCGGTTCAAAAAACGTGCTTACTCGCGTTTCATCTTTCATCTTCCATCGGCCAGCGGAAACGTGCGATAAGCGAGAAAACGCGAAACCGAACAAACCGAGAACTTCCCTCTTTTTAAAAAAAGTTGTTAGCTCAATTGTCCGAATTTTATATAGCAAATATACAAATACTAACTATTAAATAAAAACTAAATATTTAAAATGAAAAATAAGTAAATGCTAATTGAAATTGAATTCTATCGTAATGTATACATAAATACGTGGCTAGCCTGACAAAATTTCAAATTTCGGAAATTTTTCAAACTCTATTACATTTAGAGGAGTTAGAATTCGGTATGGAATATTGGATATGGAGCACTCTGACGTGTATTGAAAGTGGAGCACCAAATGCGTATATTCAGTTGTGCTTCAGGCCATATCATAATCTGGATATTATAGTTTTTTCTTTTCTTTTCTTTTTGTTTTTAATATATGTTGGAAACCGTTGCCAACTCGACTTTATTTACACAGCTGATGAGCTCTATACTAATTTGTTTTGCATGCATGCTTAAGACCTAAAGGTGGGTTGGTGGATTGGGGAGGGAGTCGGGGGGTAGGGGTACTATTCCATCAAGTATTTGGTATCGCTGACAAGTTCGTCGGCATCGAGTAGATCGCTGACAAGCCCGTACGGCACCTTAACGTGTTGTACGCTCTGAAATTCGCTATCGTCCAGCTCCGTATCATGATAATCGTCCAGATTCTGCTCGGTGTCGTCCGCATCATCATCGTTGAACATAAAATCATTCGTGACAATGCACTCCTCCAGCACCTTGGCCTGCTCACCACCCGCCTGGTTTAGGTTGGTCATACCAATGCCAACGCTGACATTGTCATCATCATAGGAATCATCATCTCCAACAGCCAAGTCGCTGTTGTAACGCAAATGTTGCTGCTGTTGTTGTTGTTGTTGTCTTCGAAGCTGCTGCTCTTCCTGTTGTTTTTGTTGCAGCTGTTGCTGTTGCTGTTGCTGCTGCTGCTGCAGCTGTTGTTGTTGCTGCTGCTGCTTTTGTTGCTGCTGGCGCTTGCGCGTAGGCAATCGCTGTAACGTTGCCGTTGCCACCTCCACCTCTGGCTGGTGCTGTGCTAGATGCGTGGCGAGATAGGATTTCTTGGTGAATCCCTTGTCGCACTGCGTGCACTGGAACTGCTTTTTGCCCGTGTGTATGCGCCGATGCACGGAGAGCACATGAGCATAGGCGAATCCCTTGTTGCACACCTCGCAGATGTACGGCCGTTCGCCGGTGTGAATGCGTTCATGCTTCTTGCTGCTGCCAAAGTCGGAGAAGCGGCGATCGCAGTAATGGCAGCCGTACGGCTTTTGCCCGGTATGGACTCGCATGTGCCGGCGCAGCTCCACGTTTGAAATGAATGCCTTCTGGCACACCTCGCACGGATACGGACGCTCATTGTTGTGCCGTCGCATATGAGCATTGAGTGCGTGTTGATATTTGTATGTATTGCCGCAGATGTCGCAGATCTTGGACTCCGTGGTGCGGCGATTTCGCACTACCCCGCCGATATTGATGATTATGTTGTCTCCATTTCCGCTGCCATTGTTGTGGTTGCTGTAGTTGTTGTAGTTGTTGTAGTTGTTGCTGTTGCTGCTGTTGTTGTTGTTGACTGGAGCACACGAAGTCGTCTGTGTGTGCAAGTGCTCCTCATCGGGCAGCTTATAGTCATCATCTTCGTCCTGCTCCTGCTCCTGTTCCTGCTCCGGTTCCAATTCCTGCTCGTGATCGAACTCCTGCTCCAGCTCCATATCGTTGTCTTGCTCCGATTCAGAATGTCGCTGCTGCTGTAGCTGCTCCGTTTGCTCTGCAGCCCAATCGACGTCCAGTGCAATCATCTTGTCGTCCTCAGTGTCAGAGGCAATGGTGGTCACATCCTGCAGCACTAAAGCTGATGCTCCATTGTCTGGCTGAATCATTGATAGCGTCTCCACATCATCAGCCTCATCAACATCATCAACATCATCAACATCATCAATCTCATCAACGTTATGATCATCCTCATCTGGGTAATACTTAATTTTGTTGGCGGTTGGCTCAGCACCGAGACGCTTAACTCTGAGACTGGATGGCAACTTGAGATGCTGCGTTTGCTCCAGCTCCAGTTTATCAACATCCACAAGAAGAGTGGCCGAAGCTGCCGATTGGAATACCTTTTGAGCCTCCAGGCATTTCTGTTGGAAACGATAGGTGATGCTTAGCTCGTTTCGACATCCATGGCAGATCTTGTCGGGCAACTGTGAGAGGAGTGACCTCTCTAGCTGCAATGCACTGCAACTGCGTATTTTATCCACAATTTGCATATGAGGAGTCTCGAGATCCTGCCCATAAATTGAACAATATCCGGGCTCGGCGCGCAAACATATTAGACAAACAACGCCTAGATCCACAAGGCCCGAATTTGGGCCTAAATTACGCGGCATGGCTTAAAGTTTGTTATGAATGCTAAAAACATAACGTCCCGACTCGCACACACACACGTTCACACACATAGAAACATATACAAATATGGATACTATATTTTGTGTGTCTATTTTGTGCGTGTTGCTCTTTTCTGTTGTTAGTTCTTGTCAACCACAATCGATAGCTTGATAGTTCGTTCCTGATGATGATAAGCGCTGCTATCGATAAGAATATAGCAATGAACTATGACTCGTGACGTCATGACTTGATAATTTTCCAAATTCTTGTATTCCCGTTTGTTAAATGATACAAAGACTTGAAAAAATGTTATGAGCACTCAAGCCTTTCGTAATGTATGAAAATATTAATACATATAAGCCAAAAAACAATGGAATAAACAATATACTTTGCTAGAGATGTGTTTGCACTTGCAACTATTGTGAATTGCTATCGATAAGCAAGGCAGAATTAAATATTTTGAAAACTCACAGCAGGCGGCGAGATGTCATTTAATTACTAAAACTGTGGGGGTTTTGAACAGGACTGTAAAGTTCTTGAATATACTTTTATAAAAAATCTGGATTATTTCAAGGCGTTTGTCTCACGGTTGGATTGAATTTCTTCAAATACGACATGGACATGTCGCAAAACCCATTAACCAAGCTAACACACCAATTGATCAACCATTTCGCAAGCTATCCAGAGGACTCATATGCGGCACGTGCCACGCGCTACGGCGAGCTGATCCGCTATCAGAATGAGAACCTCGTCGATTGTGGTGATCTGAGTATTGCGGCAAGTAAGATAAACTGGGAATGCTTTTGCCAGAAACATGGACTGCAGTTGCGGATTCTAACGGAGCAGCTGCTACCCGATGAGAAGTCAAAGGAGGATCTGCTGGAACAAAGCAAACAATGGATATTCCCGCTGCAATCTGTCAAAAAGGTGCACAGGGAACGCTTCGCGCTGCGTTTCCATCGTGCTCCCATCATTATCAATGTCCTCAATTCCATACTAACAAAAGGCGAAAGTTACGGTAAGCATTCAAATCTGGAGGACGATGGGACGATCTTGCCGCCTAGTCTTTGCCTTACGCTCAACGAACGTTTTTCGGACCTGGAAGTGGGCAACACAAAAGAGCTGCATAAGTTCCGTGCCAAACAGCTGTATCTCATTGTGTGTCGCCTGCTGGCGTATGCCAACTGGCGTCTGGTTGAGCCACAGAATCAGACAGATGACACTTTGGTAGTCAGCGTCGAGTGCAACAATCTGCCACGTCGCACCTCTATCGACCTGCCGGAAAAGAAGATAGTGCGCATGGTGTGCGGCCCAGTGCTGGAGCCAACCAAAAAGACGGCCGCAACTTTGACCAGCGGCAGCTACATGGCGTAAGTAGACACTGCAGTGTAAGCGACCCACTTTATTAAGACGTTTTACTTTCATGTGCATTGCCGGTGGCAGACTGCGCTCCAATGACATGCTATTAATAGCCATGCATCGGCATGGCGTGCGCGACTGTGCCAAGCGAAATAACTTTGAGAGCCTGATGGAGCGTCTTGGCCATGCGGCTGTTATTGTGGATCTGTTCGAGGTACGACATAGCACGGGCGCCACTGTGGTGCGCAATGGCTTGGGCAGCTCTAAGGGCGCCAACTATATACTGTACAATTCCGCACGACTCGAAACATTACTGCGCACCTTTTCCGCACAGGTGGATGCGGGCGTCTATGAACCTTTGCCGCCCATAGAGAAAATCGATCTGAGTGTACTTGAAGATGAGGTGCGTTTGCCCCTACACGTATATCTAGGAGTATATTTACTAATGTTTATCTATATTTTTATGCAGCTCGACTGGCAGCTGATCTATGGGTATTTGCTCACCTTTCCGGAGGTGGTGGAGTCAACGCTAATTCACCTCGATCAAGGTCTGTGCGCCGTCCATTTGCTCGTTCGCTACATTGTCGACTTGGCTAGCTTATTCAGTCGCTACTATCGCAACAAACAAATACTCGTGCAGCAGCGAACGAATCTGATGCCCGTGCTCTATGCTCGCATCTATTTAGTCAAGGCGGTGCGAGAGGTGCTAAACGCAGCGCTGGCGTTGCTGGGCATCCAGCCCGTGGATTATATGTAAGACTCACAGACAGTTTTAACCTTTTGTATATTTAATGTACAAATGTTTTTGTAAATTTAACAACAATATTAACTATATATGAATAGGGCTTACGACTATGCTGATGCTGCACAAGGCAGCTTCAATAAAATGTTCTTTGCAATAAATACATGTATTTAGTTGTCCTGGCCAGGGGCCTATGCTAAGACATACAATATATGTATATATATATATATGGATCGTATTTAGTTTTGAATGGAACAAGAGCTTTAGCGCTATATATGTAATAGAAATTGTCAGGAAAATAATCATGCAAATATTGACATGAACTTAAATTAAAATTTAGATAAGTTAGGCTTATTTTAAAGTAGGAACAGATGGCCGAAAATGCGTCGCGAACTTATTTACAAACAAATTATAAAAAGAATAGAACTTAAAATAAAAAGACTATCCTAAGGAACAAGTTGTTTTCAATAGATATCAAGATAGACAGCGAATATACCCAATGATTGTGCCACATCTTCCTATCTCTCTCTCTCTCTCTTGACCTCCTCACTTGTCGCTTACTCGCTCTCATTCATTCGGCTGCAGCATTTCTAAAGTATTCATTTGGCATTTTGGCTAGCAAACACATTCACACACGCACGCACACTGATAGGAAACTTTAAGCATAATACTATGGTGGAACATGCCAAGGTTTAGGTGGCGCCTACGCATCATCTGCTCTGATGCTTCTGTCGATTAAATTCGGTAATAAAGTCGATGTTCTGTCGATTGTTGAAGAACAGCTGCTCCATGAGACGGGTGCTGCCCAGCGAGTTGGCCTTGGTGCCCAGGCACATATTGTACTGCGGCGGATCCAACTGCACGTCGCAGCTAATGTCATGATAGATATGCACCAGCGTCGGATCTGGGGCACGAAACACGCTGAGGCGTCGCCATTGTTCGGCTGCCTCGTTATAGTCGAGCGGCACCTCGGCCGTGTTGGACAGAAAGCCATGTTGGCGCGTTCCCACACGCACAATCTTCTCCAGAAACTTCACATCCTCCAGACCCCAGCCCGTTATGTCCTTGTCAAAGCCATTGATGTCATCGTCCAGTATGTCCGACTTGTATATGGCACAAATGCCGAATCCAAACTGCCTAAAGTATCCATTCTCATCGTTAATGGGAACTTCTTCGGAGGCACTGGCTCCATCCCGGCGCTTCGGATCGTATTGGCTGAACACAATGGGCAGATAAACCTGTCGACCACGCTGCGTATGCATGCGTACCCGCTGCAGTGTCTCCACGTTGAACACCATATCGACATCAATGAACAGAATAATGTCTTGCTGCCGTATGTACGAGGAGCGAGCGGCAATGTCCAAGGCGACGCCGCGCGAGAACTGTCCACTGCGCTGTATATAGTTGATCTGTTGGTAGATATGGCGACTCCGTAACTCGTTAAGCTGCTGCAGATGATCGGTCAGCTCTTCCGGCGGCCCGAAGATAACAACCAGCAGATCGCAGTGCTGCGCGCCCACAATGCAAACACGTTCATAGATGGACAGAAAGCGCCGAAAGGTGGCCAGACGACCCGCAATAGGTAGCACGAACACAATATGGTCCGGTGGAGGTGTTAACAGATTGCTGGCCATGGTAAAGTGGCTGCTCAGGCGTGCCATGCCGTTGTGCAGCAGGTTGCCGAGGAGACCTGCAGAGGACAAGCCTTCAATCAAAAAATCCGTCATTACCAAGCGAAAGTCATAATCGAAATATGAACTTACTTTGCTGCAGGGTCACATTGTAGAAGTCTTCATCCAGCTCCTTGACAAAAATGCCAGTGAAGGCGCGCTGAACGTAGAGATGTCGGCGCACGGTCACTGTCATTTTTTTGCCACGATACTTCTTGTAGATCAAGAGCAGATCGAGTATCAGATCTTGGCCATGCAATGCGTCCAATCGATGGTAACCATAGAGCAGCTCACGAAATTCAATGACACGTCCACGTTGACGCGAATAATAGTTGATGTTCTCCATTACCTCCGTTATGACATCCTCGAGACCTTCACGCATCGCCGAGTCAATTTTCTGCTTGGGATTCGCTGAGCCCGCCGAGTACAGGCTGCGCGCTATGAAGGACCAATCCAGCAGCTCCGCTGTGCTCGCGGGCACAAATTTATTGAGCTCGGGGCTAATGCCTGCAACAGTCGATAACATAAAATTAAATTCGATAGCTTTTCTTAATATACTTATTTGCATTAGTTCAAGTTCGATAGCGGGCACAAATTTAAATCACAATCATTTCGATAAGTAAACCGATTATTTTTTCAATTTGCCGCTGAACTGCAATTTAAATTCAATTAGAAAACTGTTTTGTATGGGCTTTAATACAGAGAGTAAATATGGTGTGAAAAGGCAACTGAATGCAAAAGCCCATAAGGTAGGCATAGCTGGAATGGAAGATGTGCTAACAAACTTTTGACAACATTTGCATTAAGATTTCTATACAATCAACTAACTCAACACGATATATATGTAAAGCATGTGGCTAACAAACTTGCCCCGCCTGGCATTGCTCATGGTATTAAACTGCTTTGCTGCAGTGGCTTATGGTACCGAAAGGCAAGCTGAACCAAAAGAAGATGAACGTAATGCTAGCTATTGGATGGACCAGGCGCAGCAGCAGCTGGATGTGCGCCTGCTGCGTAGTCGAAAGGCGGGTGGGGGCGACATTCGTGTCGCCAGGAACATTATAATGCTAATGGGAGATGGCTTATCCATTACGACGCTGACCGCGGCACGCATACTTAAAGGCCAGCTGGCCGGCTATAGCGGCGAGGAGAGCCAACTGGCCGTGGAGCAGTTCCCGTATTCGGGTCTAAGTAAAACATACTGCACGGACAGCCAGACAGCGGATTCGGCATGCGCGGCCACGGCATGCCTGACCGGCATAAAGACCAACTATGGCAGCATTGGGCAAAGTGCTCAAGGTGTCAAGGTTGAGTCAATCCTGAATTGGGCTCAGGACGCTGGCAAGGCAACTGGGATTGTCACCACCACGCGACTGACGGACGCTAGTCCGGCAGCTGCCTATGCACACGTACAAAGACGTTCTCAGGAGTTGGACATAGCACGCCAGCTGATCGAGGATGCACCGGGACGTCATCTGAACGTAATACTTGGCGGCGGCTTGGGTAAGTTTGCCAGCGAGCGCAGCGATGGACGCGATTTGCTTAAACAGTGGCAGACAGCGAATCCGGACGGCTGTTTTGCCACCACGTTGCTTGAGCTGCACGACTGCAGTGCCACTAATGGCAGCCTGTTGGGCGTCTTCAGTGATAGCCACATGGCATACCATTTGGCCGCATCCAGGGAACAGCCGCGTCTTCGTGACATGACAGAGGCTGCCATTCAGCGGCTGGAGCAGGCGCCTCAAGGGTACTTTGTGTTTATAGAAGGCGGACGCATCGATCACGGACATCATGAGACACGTGCTGGCTATGCGCTAGATGAGATGCTTGAACTCGATGAGGCCATCGAAATGGCTGTGCGTCTGACCAATCCCAATGAAACGCTCATTGTTGTCACAGCGGATCATTCGCATACGCTGACCATGGCGGGCTATGCCAATCGAGGAACATCCATATTAGGCTTGGATCTCAGCCAACGCGACTTAGACGGCATACCCTATAGCACGCTCAACTATGCCATCGGCAAGTGGCAGAGCCTCAACAAAGCAGGCAAACGGGAGAGTCCCGGACCGCATCTAAGCAAAAGTAAACAATGTTATTTATTTAAGAGTTTCCGAAAATTCTTAGGTATATATATATATATATATATATGTATTTTTTTTGTTTAGCATCCTTTACGCCCAGCTATATACTTGGAAAGGGCGTGCATTCTGGCGAAGATGTGGCTGTCTTTGCTTTGGGGCCACAGAGTCATCTCTTTAGCGGCGTCATGGAGCAAAATTTGTTACCACATCTGATGGCATATGCAGCCTGCCTGGGCCAAGGTGTTACAATCTGCGAGCCACCCCCTTAGGAATATCCACATGCGCGCTCATCTTAATTATTTACAATGTAAATTTCTGTGTTGTCTTTTGTGTATTCAAAAACAACGTTTTCTAAACTATCGATTGCTTGAACCACTACAAATGATATCGATATTTGAATTAGGCTTGGTTCACTTGCGCAACATTTCGAACTGGTTTCATATGTGAACCGATTATTGCAAATGTAACTTAACGTATTTTCGTAACGCAATATTTGAACTCAACTTACCCAGAATATTATGATCTTCAAAGTGTCGTTTGCCAGTGTCTTTCTCTGGGACGGCGCCTGGCGAGACGCTTGGCAGCATATATGTGCTATCGTCGGGCACATCCAAGTATTTGGCCATGCGCTTGATGTCGCGATGCAGCAGCAACGACTCCTGGCGCAGCTCCTCGGCCTTCAGGCCCTGTATGTAAGAGTGTAGGCGATACATAAGTGGCGCCTGTTTGATGGGATGCAGCGTGATGGCATTATGTATTTCCTTGCGTTTCAGTTTGCCCGTATAGGCGTTGCGACCGCTCGAATTGTGACGCAAAATGTACTGCATCTGCAATAAAGAAATTAGAGAGAGAGAGAGAGAGATAGAGATAGAGAGAGAGAGAGAGAGAGCGATACCATAAGTAAGAGAAGCATCGCTGCGAGTTAGCTCCGTTCAGCTCACCTCGTAGTTCCAGGTGCAGGGTATGCCAGCAAACTTTTGCACGCATCGCCCCACTTCAACATCCTCGTGAGTGCTGTATAGATTTTTTAGGCATGTGGGTATGTGCGGCGCGACACGACGCAGCGTCTCGCTGCTGAGTATTACGCCGGGGCCACCCATACAAAAGTTCTCATCGAATTCAAGGGACAGCAGCCCGAACTCCTCGCTATTACCCTTGCCCGCCTGTCCGATGAACTGCGGCTTCGAGCTATCGATAGAGCGCAGGAAGCGCTCCAGCTTGTCCGGCTCCATGTAGACGTCATCATCCGCACGGATGAACCACTCGAATCGATCAATATAATGCTCGAACATATAGTAAAGCATCATGAATGACTTCTTCTGCGGCGGATAACGATCGTCGACATTCTTAAGTCCCACCACCGGCAGCTCATCCGAATAGCTGCCCTCCGAGCTGAAGAACGCAATGCGTCCGGGCACCTCCTTGCCCCACGTATCGTACACAGCACGCGCACGACCCTCGATGAAGCTCTTGGCAGTCATCACGCCCACGAAAACCAAATTGCGCTGAGAGTTCTGTATGGTGTCCTCGTCGTTCAATCCAATAATTTCGTTAGGCGACTTGAGATTCGTTGGCCGCATGCTGCAGCGCTTAACAATCTCCAAGGCGCGATAGTTTTTCAAGACGGTGCCAATGCAGAGGCCCAGTGCAATGCCAAAGCAGGCAATGATTAGCGTTTTGCGCTTCGTCATCGTGTGCTGCAGCATTGTGTTGGACGCTTGTGTTGCGGGGGAGTCCACGGTTCAGGCTAATGGGCATAGGGGAGCGCTGCTAAAAAAAAAGAAACGTTAAGCAATTGTAATTTAAATAAAGTTCAATTGGATCTCGCTTTCACTGGCGCGTGGCCCATGGCAAATTGCACCAGCGCCGCCTCATCGACCCCCAACGCATACCCTGCACTATAGGGCATATATAATTTGAATGATTCTGAAACTTGAATCAATATGTTGAACTTTTCTGCCTCCACTTCGACTTGCAGCTCTCCTTCCTTCCACCTAAAGCTTTTCATACAGTAATATCTCTAATAATATCTCTATGAGTAAGAGGCACTTAATAGTTTACACTGCTCTAATTGTTTAAAAATCAACATTACAAATTGTATAATGAACTTTTTATAGTTTATACAATTGCTGATGAAAGATTTTCTACGAATTGTTTGCTATGCTCACACACATACACGCACACACACACATACACAAATGTCTAGTTGGTGGTTTTTGTGGTTTCTAGTGCACTTCGAAGCGTCCGAACACACGCACAGCAGTCAGCAGAGAGCAACAGATACTCAGATACTATGGATACTCAGTTACTATGGGATACTCAGATACGACATATTTACACAGACTCTCCAGCTACACAGCTGCTTGGAGATGAAGCTCAGATTGAAAATAAACGACTGCCAGCTGGCTAGCATCTAATTTTAGCTGCCCAGCGCTCGGTGCAGCCTATAAATTGGACATTGTACGAGCGTCAATTGATTTTGTCGCCCGTTAAGATGGACACATGCCGGCTGAGCAAAGTGGTGCAGGGTGGTGCACCTTACTAAAAACGTCGCTGAGATTTTGTAGTTTTTTTTTTTTTTTCTCATTCTGTTTTTGTTTGCTTTCATGTTTGCCCGGCCGCACTCTATGCGGCACACACACACACACCTCCTTGGCCGCACATAAATGCTAATTAAATAAACAAACAGCTCAGAAAACTATTTGGTCTACAGAAAAGAAAGAAAGCTGACGAGCGAGCATTGTGTTCCATATGCTTCGAGTTGGGTTCTGTTGCCTTTTAGCTTGTGCTGTGGCTCGAGTTTGTTTAGTTAGCAATTTGAAATGTTCACAAGCAGAGGGAGAAGAAGAAGCATGAAACAAATACGCACATGTATTTGGCACACCTTACGGCCTAATGGCCTTCACTCACCTGTGCGACCCATCCGCTCTCTCTCTCTCTCTCGCTCTCTCTCTCACTCGCTCTCACACACTCTCTCGCACACACACAGTCCTCTACTGACTCACCTTGGCAGGTGTTTATAGTGAAGCGGTCATTTTCCGTTTAAACGCTCTTAACTCTTAACCAATGTATTGAATTATGCAACCGACAGTCGCTGGATAAATCGGACATTATGTTTACGGCAGATAAAAGTTTCATTTAATTAATATGCCCATTGAAAATGGGTGAAACGGGTATATTGGTGTTGTAACTAGCAAAGTGGACTTTCCTAAACGTTCCCTATTTGGAGTTGATTTTCAGATAGCGATCACTTTTTCTACTTGCTATAAAATCGATATCAAATATTCATATATCTTTCAGAAGTAGACAAGTCTGTGCTACAGGGTATTCTGTAGTCATGCACGTTCGACTAGAGCCTTTTGCTTCGGATTAGTTTTATCTCTTCTATAATTTCGCTTACGATACTTGAAACTGCAGACCCAATTCCTAGGTGAAGTCTTAAGATATTTGTAGAAATTTGGATGAAGGTTCTACGTATGGGGAAAACGTAGGAATTTGGTGACCTTATTTTAAGCATAACTGAATGTTGTAGATCAGAATCTATTCGCAAGACAGTGTATTAAGATCAAAGTCGAAAACGTAAGACGTCGCTCTGTATCTTATCGTCCCAGTAAGATACTTTAAGCGCTACATAAACTACTTTGGGTTCTCTTGAGTTCAATGCAAACGAATCAGCATTGCAGCACTCACCTCACCTGTTGCTACAGTAAACGCTGCCAGTGGCTCGCCTTTTGCAGTGCCAGCAAATACGATCGATGATTATTTCGAGCAATTTTGCACACGCGAAAGCCGAGACGGAGACAGTTAAGGAGCGACGACCGGACGGACAAACAAGTGCCACTGTCAGCGTCTCCGGCTCTGGCTCTGGCTCTGACTCTGAGTCTGAGTCTGGGGCAGTGTCAGTGTCGCGTTGCGCAGCGCCGCGTTGCGTGGCGACACTTCTCAAGCTCAGCGGCTTTTGTTTCAGTTTGTCTGTGTGGCGATGGTGGAGACAGCGACGATGGTGGAGACGTGCCCGGCGCTGTGCAGGAAATGTGAGACTTTGAGACACAGCCACACACACACACACACACAGGAACACACACAAAAAAAAGAGCGATGCGCGCGCGCGGTACACGAGCAAAAATGCGAATTCGAAAATGTTTTTGCAGGCCAAACAGTTTGATATGAATAATTTACAACTGGCAAACACAGCAACAGCAGAATTTAACAACAGCAGCAAATGTAACAACAACTTGTTTAACTGTTGACAATTAGACGGCGTTGGGGCAATTAATGTGTTGGGCTTTCAACTTGAACCGCAGCAAAGACAACTCGCACTCACACACACACACACACACACACACACACACACACATACATTCGTGTAGTTAGTGAAACATGCGCTGTTTAATTATTTTTAGCTGTTGTTGTCGCTGTTACGACGTTAAGTTCGCAAAGGTCGAGAGCCACAAAACTTAGAAATATTAAGCAAAAACTTGCTCAGTGCACATTAAGTATTTTCTTTTAAGTTGTCTTACTTTACTTTTTATTATAGACAAAATATTATTTTATCTTAAGATCACTGTCTTTTGCAGATGTATTTAACAATTACCATGAAAAGAAAATGTATTTTCTTTTTGTGGCTCGTTGGTTCGCTTTCGGTGCCTGAACCACCACCACGCTCTATGTGCGGCTGTGTGCGTGCGCGTGTGTGTGCGTGTGTGCAACAAGAACAAACGTCAAAAAACGTTGAATTCCGTTGAAGAACTAACCGAATGAGCAGGCTGAGTCGGCGCCCGGTGTTCCGATGGCCCAACTTGAACGCTGAGAGAGGCGCAGAGAGCACTCGACCGACGGTGAACTATAGTGAGAGACAGAGAGAGAGAGAGAGAGCGCGCGCGCTCGACCGGCTGCTACCTTTGCTGCAAATAATCCCTCTCAGCCAGTCAGCTATTGCTGTGTGTGTAGGTGTGTGCGTGTGAGTGTTTGTGCTTGTGCTTATGTGCGAGTATTTGTGAGAGATCTGCGTAGCTGATAGCAACAGTCGGTCGGCAGAGGAACAGAGGAGCGCACCACTTCACTCATTCCCATAGTTCCCGCCTGCCAACCGCTGTCCGCTGCAGGCCAAGTGTCATGTGGTGCTTACGTCGATGCCAAACGGCCATACGCAACATGTGGCTCAATCTGAATCTGAAGCAGGTCCGAGTCATTCGTTTGTCGCTGTTTATAGTTCACAGAATCAGACATAACTCATTAAATTTGGCATCAAAAAATAAATTCGTATACACATGCCTGTTTATATAGCTTGATAAGAAGTTACGCATAAGCAATATTCGCCAATCAGTTGATTCAATTATTAAATTAATAATAAGCTACCAGAAAGTAAAGCTTCAAGCTTCAAGTGATGCCCCGCGTAGTACAGGGGCATTGTCTGATTATCATTGGGAACGCCGGCGTGACAATATATATATGTATATATGAGTATATAAAAGAATTATAAAAAAGTACAGCCAATTTTTTGATTTATGAAAATTCAGAACAATATTTCGAAAATTATTCAAAATGTAGTTTTTTGAATTCTTGAATGCCAATCGATAGTTTTGTTTGATGGGAACGATATCAGTTCGAAAATACATAACTACAATTCGAAGATCGAAGGTTGTTCGAAGATTCGCCATAATAATAATAAAATAGCCCATATGAAAACATTGATTCTATAGCGTTTAAATTAGCTGGTAAAAGTGGTTTGTGTCTCAGCTAAATACGAAAAAAACAGGAGCAGCCTTTTGTGCTGAGCACATCCGATCATTTTGGTCGGTTAATATTTAAAATATTTTTAAAGAGCTTACTTATATATGTTACTATTAAAATAAACAAAACTACATTAAAAAATGACCGAAAGCTCAATTATGAATATTCTTCTTTGTTTGCGGTGCTGCCAGACTTTGGCGAAATGTCTTGAGTGGCAACTTAGGGAAGCAACGGTTAATTTTGTAAATATGGAAAAAATGTGTTGCTCACGTGTTAATTGTTAATATTGTGATTTGTGTAATTTGTGTTAAAAGCTGATAACGAAGTTAAAGCAAAGAAGATGAATTGGATGTTATGCCTGATGCTGTGCGCGGTATGCAACAGCAGCGGCCAAAAAGCTAAGGATGCCCCAAAATCCATATATACGGCAAGGCAGCGTGACCAGGTTCATAAGTTGCGCAGTGAACTCAATGCCGCCTTCGAGGCAGGAGAAGAGGCACCGGTATGTAGAAAAACCGACACTTAAGCTTCGTTGAGATCATTTGTATGTTCTCTATAGGAGGGTGTCATAGTGCAGCCAGAGTGGACCAAAAAAGGTAATACTAATACCCCGATCAGCAAGGTTATAGTCAACGAGTCCACATTGAGAGAAGCGGAGGCTCTGCGTGTAGAGATCACTCAATCAGTCGTGAACCAGGGCCATACAGACGAAGTTGTCAAGCTGGAGGCAGCTATTAAAGCCAAAACAGATGCCGCTAAGCAACAAACGGTTGTGGGCAGTGCCCGCAATGAGATGCTAGGCAGCAGTCAGGAGTCGGCTCCCAATCAGGCTAATGTTGTGGATGCCACACCATTGGACATTGATTTGGCACAGCTACAACAGCTGGAACTGTCCAAACGTCGCACGCGCGAAATGCTTGTGCTCAGCCGCATTGAGGAGGATCTACAGTTTACGCTTGGAGCTGATGTGTCGCATTGGCTACAACTTCAGCAGAATGGCACCGTCTTCTTAATGGGTCGTCGTAGCAATGATGTGTTAATGTTTCAGCAACAAGCTCTATCCGAAGGTGCCCATTTTCGTGGTTATGCTCCACTCCAGCCATTGTTAGTGCCGGCGGGCATTGATGCGCTGCTCAGCTATGAGCGCTGGAACCCACAGGCACAGTGGCAGGAGAGCTTGGTGCTGCTGGCCACCGAGCAACAGTTGCTCTGGTACCGTCTAGAAGCGGATATGGGTCTGACACAGTTTTGGCACTGGCCGCTGGGTAGCAACATCGACAAGATGCTGCCTTTTGTTGTAGAGAACCGTGAATATTTGGCACTAATGCGGAATCATACGCTCAGCATTTATGCTTATGATGTGGATGGATTGGAGTTCTGGATTGTGCAGCGACTGCAGTTGGAGCAGCCTATAACCGCACTGGCGGTGCAGGATACGGGCCGAGATTTGCTGCTCGCAGTGGGTCAGTTGGATGAGGCGCTCATCTATGCGCACAACATGCGCGAGCTTGCTCCAGATGCAGGCTTACAGCTGCAGCTGCGGCAACGTGTGGATGCACCTAAGGTTGCGGACATAGCCGCCTTCCAAATGGGAGGACACAGCTACCTGGCCTTGGGCGGCCTGCAACCACAGATTCTTGCCTATGTGCAGGGCCAGCTGGTGCCAAGGACATTGCTTGGTCAAAATTTTGGACTGGTCGAGCTATTTCTACCGGTGCCCGTGCGCACCTATAGGGATGATCTGCTGCTGCTGGTGCAGCATCGTGTGTTTTTCGACACACATACGCTGATCCAGTTGGAGGTGCTTGTTTGGAATGGTGAGGCATTTGAGGCTAGCTTGCCGGCGCCCTGTGAGCTCGGCACACATACACGCTATGGTGCCGGATGTATGCTGGACGAGCAGCGTGATGCCGGCTTGACAGGATCGGTACTGCTACGTCACATGCAGCCGCCTTTGTTGCTGGTGCCACGACAAGCGGCGCCTTCGGGACTATTTCGACTACACACTCAATTGCTGCCTCGAAACTCGGAGCTGCACGACCTTCAGGAAATACACGACTTCATGAAGCAGTGGGTAGATGAGCAGGACAAGCTAATTGAGCTGGCCGAGCATCTGTTGCAAGCGGAGCATCATGCAGAGCCAGAGCTAATCCACTACGAGGTGATAAACACGCCGGTGCTTATCAATGAAGGTGCCACCTTGGATGCGCTGCACGTCAATGGAATACCGTGGACGATGCAAGATTCTGCCGTGGATCTGTATGAGCTGTTGCAGCAGATACGCCAGCTAACGCAACAAATCCAAGGAATGGTTGGAGGACGTATTAAGCGTCAGCCGCAACTCTTTCGCTATGCTTATGAGAAACTGGAATTCGATATTGTTGAAGTTCAGGAGCTGTATATCGATAAGCTGAACCATGTGCCCTTCTACGTACAGAATGCCACACTAGAGTTCAACGGTTCGATCAATACGCAGCTCCTGGATCTGATGCGACCGCAGCCAATTGAGCAAGCCGAATCCTTACCCTCAAGCACTCAACAACACCTGGAACTGGACGCCGATTTACGCTTCGAATTTATCAATGGTCTGGAGTGGAATCGATTCATTCAGCAGTTGGTCTGGCGTCAAGAACCGCTGCAGCTTTCGCAGCTGCGGGTGGCAGGCGTAAGCTGATCTTAGTTTAGCAGTTATAGCTACAAGCGTTCATAACATATTTTCCTCTCGTTTTAGGCTGTTGTCTTTGAGGATTCACTGCATTTGAGTGCGCTTAATGAGCTGAACTTTCCTGGGGACTATCTCTGGTCACAGGGCACCTCCACAACTATCGTTCATTCACCCAAACAGTTTACTCAAACGTTGTGTAGGCTATGCAGCTGGTTATAGTCGGAATATTTGCTGATCTATTGAAATCCTCTTTTAGCTGCAAATATGGTGGACATTCCTGGCACTATTAATGGATGCGATCCCACCGATGCAATTACATTAAGCGATGCACAGGATTGGCCAGGGTTGGTTACCTTTACACAGCTGGAAGTTTCAGAACAGCTTGAGGTGCTTGCAAGCGTAATACAATATTCTGTTACTTATTATTGCTTCTTTATTTGGTAGCTAAATGGCAGTGCCCAAGGACGTCAATTTGAGGAGGCGCCTCTAAATTCTATGTTAACTGACTCGCATCGCATTTCAGCCGCCTGTCACTTTGTCGAACTGATTGTCAATGGGCCCTTGCATCTGCGTGGCTTGCTAGATAATAACAGTTTTGATGAGCTGTTGGGTGATCTGGCGCAGCGTCCTGTTGATCCCAATGACGAGCTGCTTATAGGAGGATCCAAGCACGTGCAGCACCTGGCATTGCCAATGGATACTCATGTTTTGGATGGTACATTGAACAAAATTCCCATTGAGCGATTTGTAACCAAACACACGGAACAAACTCTTCACAATATGAGCAGTCTGAATGGTTATATATATTTCCATCAGCTACAGCTCAGTGGTGACTACGATGGCGTTCAGCTGGAGCAGCTGATGGCCCAAGCGTTGCGTGTGGATGCACCACTTCAGGCGCCAACTACACGACTCCATTTCGCCAACGAGCCTCAATTGGCAGAACTGCACGTGACACACATGTTGAACAGCGTGCCGCTCTCTAGCGGTTATCATACCTTACATGAGCCACTGTACCTCAGTCAAGCGAGCTTTGAACGCCTCCAGGCAGAACAGCTGGATGTTGCGGATAGTGTACTAGGTGCTGGCCACCTAAATGGACACAATCTTAGCGAGCTGTTCTCAAGACCGCCAAGCGTTGACACTGTACAGGTACAAGAGCTGATTTTGCCCATGGGCGTGCAAGCATCGCAGCTTCAGGGTATAAATGCCGAACTGCTTTTGGGTTTTCTGCGTCAGTTGGATGAGCTGCCCCTACTTATTCTTCATGGACAGCTGCAGGTTGAACAGATTGCGGTTAGTGGAGCTGTGCTTGTAGATGACACGCTAAACGGCCGAAATATGGCGCAGCTACAGCGCGATGTTGTCTGGCTGGATCGACCCAATAAGTTAGGCACGCGCTGGCGCTTCCAGCAAGCACCCATATTTGCCAGTGATGTATATCTCCAAGGTAGTTACAACGAACGATTGCTACCCGAACTACTCAACGATATTGTATTTCGCTCCGATCCGGAGCAAGAGCTGCTCATTGTGGGCACCAAGAGCTTTGCAGGCTCTGTGGTTGTTCTGGATACTCTACAGCTGCAGGCACTAAACGGTGTGCCCGTCGATCGTCTGGCCAATAGTTTGCAACCATTAGAGTTTGATGGCCAGCTCCGTCTGGACGGACGGCTGTATGTCGACGACTTACAGTTGAGGGGAGATCTGAACGGAGAGTCAGTTGAAAAGCTGGAAAAGCAATTGCGCTTTGATAAGCAGATAGGTGCTTTTGTACATCGTGGTCTGATTCGCTTACCGTCGCAAAAACATCTACAGGAGCTGACGGTTCTAGGTCACTTGGGTAATCGCAGTTCAGAACCATTGCAGGAATTCTTTGCTGATGTGATCAACAAGCGACAGCCGCAATTGCGTATTGAGGGTCACAAAGTATTTACGGGACGCGTTAATATTCAAGGTGGCGCTCACATTATCGAACTGAATGGCATCAAGGTTGAGCAGCTATTGCAGCAGATTATCTTCATTGATGGTACCGTAGAACGCCGCGAGGTGACACTGCAGTCGCCGGTGCACTTCGAAGCTCCTGTAGAGATGAACGAATTGCAGTTAGAACAATTGGTGTTGCAGGGTGAACTTCTCAACGGCTGCAATATCAGTGAGTGGATTCATGATACGCTGCGCGTGGATCGTAACTGGCAAGCGAACAGTAAGTTCAATGCCGTAAACTAAATATGTACACATCTAATCAGTTCAGTGCTATGCAACCTACAGCTCCTGTTAGTTTCGCTAAGGGTGCTTTGGACAACAATGCGCTGCTTGTTGGCCAGTTAAATAAAATAAACTTGGACAATGTAGTTACTCTGCACACTCAGCAAAATCTCAGCTTTCCACTGGTTGCCAAAGAGCTACATCTGGCTGATGGACATGTACAGCTAGATGGGCGTGTGAATGGACGCAATTTGTCGATGGAATATGCCAACACCTTGCTGGTAAGCTAGCTGATATCTTGGAAATTTAGCTGTAGCTCTTTATCTTTGGTTTCAGACTACGGCGCCGCAGCCGCAGCGTGTGACCACGCCATTAGTAATGCAATCCATGGATGTTACTGGTTCATTGTTTGCCAGCGCGCCCATCAACGGCGATCCTAATTTTAATTTAAGTGATGTGGCCACGTTGCATGAGGAGCAACTGTGTCTGCAAACGCCGCTCAATTTCGCCCAGCTTCATGTGCCGGAGTTGCGCACGGACATGCACATAAATGGATTTAACTTCAGTGCGTGGCATGAGAAGAGCCTGTGGGCGCAAGGTCGGGCAACTCAAATTATTAGTGGCAATTGGAGCGTACGTTGGCTGCGTGTCAAACAGTCGGTATCAGAGCAGTCAGCTCATGAAATTTATCGGCGGCAGAGTGAATGGGCAGAACGCTATCAACAACTATGCAAGCGGCTGTCTAGGCTTTTTGGTCTACTTCGTTTGCCCTACCAGGTAACCCAGCTACGTCGAAGCTTCGCATTACAACAGGCTTCAGGTCAAGCTGATATACGACGTGTTTTTGCGCTACAATCGGCGCCACACGGTGCGAGCTATTTATTGCTAAACAAAATAGGCTGCTGGACGCGCATCTATCGCTGGGACGGCAATCAGTATATAAATGCTGGCAGCTTCGAGAGTGGACCTGTTGATGATGTTACTGTGCTTCAATTGCGCAACGCTAGTGCCAACAACAATGACCAGTTCAGTTTCATGACCAGTTACGAGGTGAACGATGAGCAATTAGAACACAGATGGAACTGTAGCAGCCTAGCAAATCTGCAAAGCTGGCGCACCAGCACCGAGGTTGATATTGAACCAATGGGGGTGCCAGCTAGCAAGCTACAGCAGCTACAGCAGAAGCATGAGGCACAGCAGCAAAGGCGTGGGCCAAGCTATCAGGACGCCATTAAGTACCTAAACCGGCCCATCGCAGAATCACACTTGCAACCACATCTCGAAGGAATTCACGCACTTAGCCAGGAACAGTACGAGACGTTGGAACAGCGCCTGCTACAGCATCTCAGTTTTCGTCTACAAACCGAGGTGAATATCACGCAGCTGAGCATACCCGAGAGCGATCTCTACGATGACGAGCATCTTGTGGAGGACTTTCTACGTTTAATGCGACAACTGCGGCTTGCTTCTAGGTCTGGTAGTAAGGCATTTGCCTTGCTGCCAACAGACACGCTGCCATTGCCGAATAGTCCGGCTCGCGTTTTAGCCGCGCGCAGTGCGCAACTGATTTGGACTGTGGTAGAGGAGCTTAATGCTCTACGTTCACGTCTATCGACCAACGATAGCCAGGGGCTACAGGAGCAGCGCGCTCTTGGTCCCTATCTGGCAAACACAATAAGAGATGTATTGCTACTGGCCAACGCTGACAGCCACGAGGAAATTGACAATGCAGAGGAAGACACCATGCGACTACACGCGGTGATTGAACGATTGCGTGAGCTACAAGAGCAGATACAGGAATCCCAACAGTTGGACCTAAACACAGCGGAGACGAGCAGTGCGCTGGCCATACTGCCACATCCGAAACAACAATGGGAACCCGTTGAAACAATTCGTTTACTTGTGGGTCCTGCGCAGAAGGCACGGTTACTCTACGCCCGCCTTACCACAATTGCTGAAGATGCGTCGCCTATTGCCCCATCCACAGCGCCAACCGCTCACGTCCAGCTGCATTATGCCAATGGAACCCTATTCCAGTCATTAGCGGCCGATCTTATGGCACGTCAGTTGACAGCTCTGCGCGTGCGCGACGAGACGCTGTTGGCCTTTGTTGAGGGTTGTTGTTTTGTGCGTGTCTTTATTTATCGAGGCATTCAAGGTTTCGTACCGTTCACCCAGTTCCATACCGAGGCAGATGAGGAAACATTGCAACCGGATGTTCTGCAGCTGCTAGCTCTTCGCCTGCCATTACAGCGCTCACCGGGCGCGCTCTATTTATTAGCCGTGGTTCAGACACGGCGCATAGCCTTTTATGAGCTAGTTATGCCGGGATACTTTGAGCCATGGCTTCATTGTAACTAAGCAATTCTTGTATATTGTATTACGTATTAATAATTATTATATATTTATATAATTACTTCAAATGTGTCAGTGTATGTACGTATATATATCTATATGTATATAAACATTTATATGTATGTATGTATATATATATATATATATAAGTCTAAGGCTAAAACAAAAATACATTTTAGTGATTTAGTGGCCATATTAAATTCTATATAGAAATTGGTCATTTCTCGGTGCATAAGTTAAATCATTGAGCTTATCATTCGTGGAAACCTACACATTGGGAATAAGAATATTGTTAGTGTCATACCGAGGTGGATATCAACATACTAGTTCTTTCAGTAGGTCTCTCTCTTCTTCGTATAGAAGGCACCATGCCTTCGCGCCTAGCTTGACGGCGGTCGCCTTGTCCAAGTCGTTGTTCCGCCTTTGAAATTCGCGTATAAAGTTACGAAATGCATTTTTTTTGCAATATGATAAATTCAGTACCTTTCCTTTTACATTCGAACTGATTGCCTTTTGCGATTTCTTTGAAACCTTTGTCGATTTCCTGCTCATTGCAGATGCTTTTAGCTTGGTCTTCGGCTTCGCTTTCGATCTAGCTTTCCCAGTAGAAACTGTCCTGTTGCGCTTTGTTGTGCTGGTGGGCAAGTACTCTTTTTTGATATAAGCACGAGCCGGCTCCCCCAGATTCTAACGAGCGATTAAATATTGTCATCGCATCTCACGTCATGTAAATATAAACTCACTAGGAATTGGCTCTTCTGCTCGGGCGACATTGTATCCCATGTCATAACAGCATTCTGCTCAATTTCTTGTTCGCTCAGATAGGAATGGGTATTCTTAAATTTCTCCAAGAATAGCGTATATGCGCGATTGTTCTCTTCCGCAGACACGGGCTTCGAACGACCCACACCCATTTTAATTAAAAATTACCAAAAAAATAACTTTTCACTATTTAAGAAGTTGGTATATGTTTGTTCAAAAAAAAAAAAGACATTAAAATTTCTTCTCCAAGCACTTGAATGGTTGACAAAACTAAATATAATGAAAGTGCAGAGCTAACTATTTGGCTACCTTACGATCGCCTGACTTCAATTGCCGGGCTGACTATGTTCAGCTATATTTGAATTCAGTTTTTGTTGACTCGAAGCAGTGATGTTTGGTACACCTGACCTAGCACCGATTACCCCTTCATATTGAATCATCGAGTTGCTCAAAAATAAATGAAATTAACTACGATTGTGGCCATATTATTACGTAGTTTTAACATCTGGAATATCTGTCGGACATTCGGCAATCAGTGGCCGCTTAACTAGATCCCAGTAACCGAACTCACTAGCAATCAATATCGATCGCTTCTAGAATGGAAAAGAGGGAATGGCGAGCAGGAAATTCTTATTTTTATACATTTTATACATAATTTATTTTCACGACATATTCCATTTTAATTTAGTATAAACATAAAATTTCGTTTCTTGTGCCCAGCATTGAGATGTATTGTAAATTCTTTTACCAATGTAGCAAGCCAGGCAAACGAAGTAGCTAAAAAAAAATTATTCTACGATCTTTTTTGTCGAGATATCTGGCCGACGTTTCAGTGCGACTGATGACTTTAGGGAAACGCAATGCATGATCTCGGCTTTGGACTTATCTCCTAATTGCAAAACGGGCATTTGATTATGATTTTCAGAAGTAACCCCTTCTATAGCCTCACTTCGATCGTTCGCATCGGTGAATATATCATTTTGAGCGATATCTGCCGAGGCCATGCTCTCGCAGCTGGTTAACGAAATGGAGCTAGCATCTGGCGACATGTCCTCCGACTGACATATATCGATCACTCCTTCCATGTCCTCCGCATGGCTGCCAGCGAAGAAGTAATTATTGCAATGCATTATAGCGCCAGAGTTGATCGACTTGACCAGCACCCTATTAAGCAGTGACTTTGCCTCCACCTGCTTCGATTCCGAGTCTAGCGCGTCACAAAAGTGGGCGATAACTTTTTTGTACGACACTGGCTCTAGCTGTCTGCGAACAAAGAGCAGGACATTATCGCCGCAAATAGCGTTGGGAACTTCATCGGGCAATTCACTGCACTTCATTTCAAAGATTTTAAAATATAAATAATAAAAGCCACAAAACCAATGGCAATAAAATAAATAAAACTTCTTAAAATTATTGAACTACACGTTTTTTTTTTGTAAAAATTGTTTGTTGCGAACTGTACGAGTTTTTCAGTTGAATGAGAGAGACGTCAAGCTCCGGTGTAAGGCATTAAACGTCAATGATTGTTAAATCGGTGCTAACTTGGAAGATCTGCGGAATGACGGAGTAACCCAAGCAAGTGCTCAATTTAAACTCAACTAGGCTCCACCAGGAAATGCCCCGAGACCTACTCATGCATATGCACAGTTCCAGTATGTGCTATACAGACAGACGGCAAGGAAACAAACGGACGGATGGACAGACGGACGGACGGATGGGCAGACGTGGTTACATCGACTAAGGTCGTTGTCCTGATCATGAATATTTATACTTTATAGAGTCTGTCACGCCTTCTTCTGACGGATGGATGGATGGACAGACTGTCGGGCGGATGGATGGACAATCGGACGGACAGACGGACAGACTCTCGGACGGGCGTGGCAAGATCGACTAGGAATGTATATACTTTATAGAGTCTGTCACGCCTTCTTCTGACGGACGAATGGACTTCCATTTCCGACAGGTTCAGGGTATTTAAACAGATTCAATTGGAGTTTCACATCTTTATTAAACTAGAATATTTAATATAATATTTGATCTTATTTAATAATTTTAGATTCCTTCGCTTCTCTTTTTATTTTTCATTTGTTATTGACTCTTAGAACTTAGGCTTAGGCCCCAACTTATGACTACGACCCGCATACAGGTCCTTAGGCGGCGGAGGATACAAAAAAAAACCAGTGACTAAAATAAATACAACGCTCACACAATAACGATAGAGATTTTATATGTTTATGGTTAACGGTATAGGTAAGAACTATATACACGGCCAGCTAATTGGCACCTGCCAGCCTAGACGGCCAGAAAGTCGCGGGGATCGCCAATTTTGGGACTGAGACGCACCACCACCTGATCGTCGCCATCGCCGACTTCAAGGAACGAATTCCAATCGGCTAGAAAATAAAAGCCATTCTTTTTTTTGGGTGGTGGCGGCTCCTGTGCAACCGGATCGGGCCCAAACGAATTGGCCAGATCATCCAGCGAGCCATTGCGTGACTCCTCTGTGGTCGACGAGCTGCTCGACTCAGTGGTGCTGCTTGTGGCTAAATCTCCATCGCCAACCGATAGCGAGGCGGTGTCGGCATCCCCTAGACCTAGATCCAGGCTAATGCGTGTGGGCGATTGCGTTGTAACTGAATCATTCGACTCAACTGGAGTTGTGATGGTGGTGCTAGTAGTGGTTGAGGTGGTGCTGCTGCTGTTGTCCTCGCTCTGTCTGCGTGGCTTGAAACTATCGACGCCCGGTGGCAGCGACTGCAGATAGTTGGCATCCAACTGCGATTGCGTTTGACTTGGCAGCGACGCAGCTGGTCTCGTCTGGCCCAGGCTCACGTTGAGCTGCTGCAGCTGCTGCAGGTTGCTGATGAGACGCTGCAGCTCGCCAAGATTGTCACCCAGTTCCACTTGCTCTCGGGCCTCGGCTTGCGGCTCGGGCTTGGCCAGCTGATAGTTGAGCTCACTGAACTCGGCCATCAAATCGCCATCGAGCACGCCATCCTGCTCATCCTCTGCGGCCAAGTCCATGTCGTCATCGCTGCGTCGCCGAAAGCCGACGCCCGCAGCCAGACTCATTGGCTGCTCCGTGGACACGCCAATGCGATTCGCCGCCCGCTTAATGGCCGCCTCAATAATCTTTGTGGCACTGAACACGGGCAGCTCCACGCTGCTCTCGGTGGTGGGATTGGGTCGTGGAGGACGTGGCGATGCTGGCTTACTGGTGGTCAGCGAGAATACCGCTGGCGAGGATGAGTCGTGCGTGGGTGATGGAGATGCGGGTGGTGGAGGCGTTGTTGTGGTTGTTGATGTCGTGCTGCTAGTCGTAGTGGTGGTGGTGCT
Source organism: Drosophila hydei (assembly GCF_003285905.1). Lineage (NCBI taxonomy): Eukaryota > Metazoa > Arthropoda > Insecta > Diptera > Drosophilidae > Drosophila > Drosophila hydei. The sequence continues at coordinate 2,596,639 of NW_022045685.1, read as the reverse complement.
GCTGCTGCTGGGTTGGAATTGACTCTCCAGCTGCTGGGATAGCTCATTGGGTAGCGCCACGCCCAGTTTCTGCAGCTGCTGCGTATTGTACAGCAACTTTTGCAGCTCCGCCAAATCGGATTGCTTTGGCGTCGGTCGTGTCGTTGGTGGTGCAGGTGCTGCCGTCTGTGCCACTGGCTGCTGAGGTCGGCTAATCGCTGCCGGCGCTGGCGTCACCGTCTTATAAATGGGCTGCATATGCTGATAGCTCTGACGCTCGCCATTGTCCTCCAGGCTGCTGAAGAACTGCTGGAACTGCTTGTAATCCTGCTGGTCCTGATTTTGCCCCTGATTGTGGTTCATTTGCGGATTGGCCGGCTGCGACATTGCAAATTCACGCAGCTCCTCGCTAGAGCTGAGGTCGTGTGCTGCACTTGGCATTGGGGTTGTGTTCGCCGTGGCCGGCTGCTTATACACTGGCAGCTCCAGTTTGGGATTCATCTCGGAATCGGACATCGCCGCCGGCTGCGCATAGACAATCTGTGCGCCGCTCAAGCTCTTCACGTTCTGGGTGCGTACGGAGGCGGCTGTGACCAGCTGATGACTGGTGGTTGGGCGCGCCTCCTGCAGCTGCACACGCTCCAGCTCTTGCACCTTGCTGAGCAGCTTCTGCAGCTGCACATAGTCCTGCGGCTGCACGTCCTGCAGCAGGCCGTTGCTACGCTCGAAGCTGTTGAGCGGTCGCTGTCGCTGCTTGCCCGTTGAGGCAGCCGTCGAGATCTCCACCTGTCCCAGATCCTGTTCGTAGGCTAGCTGTGTGCCCGCCAGCTGCTGCAGCTGTGCATAGTCGTTGCTGGGCAGGCTCAGGCTAGCTGCCAATCCATGGGCGGCCACATTACGTGTGCTGAAGCCCGGCGTGGTCGGCTTTGGCTGCTGCAGCTGCTCCAGTTGCTGCACACGCGTTATCAATGCCTCAAACTGTGCATGATCCACGGCGGCGGACGCCTTGGTGGGACGCGGCGTAGTCGTTGTCGTCGTCGTTGTCGTCGTCGATGTCGTCGTCGACTTTGCTGGGGCACTGATCTTACCCGCCTTTTTGCTGTTGCGCGCTTGCTCGTAGAGCCGCTCCAGCTCTCTGTCGTCGCTGAGTAAGCGCTGCAGCTGCAGCAGATCAGCAGCTCCCAATCCGTTCGCCTGAGCCGCATCGAAGCCCAAGCCCAAGCCGAAGCTCTGCGCCGGCTTCGGACGCACCGTGGTGCTGGTGGTTGTGGGCTTGCGCACGGCATTCGACTGTTCCAGCTGCTGTAGCTGGCGTAGAATGAGCTGCAGTTCGCGTGCATCGTTGTTGGCCGGCGTGGTGGTGGTGCTGCGCGTGGTTGTTGTGGATGGCGCGGTGGTGGTGCCGCTGACGCTAAAGCGATTGCTAAGCGCCTGAGTGCCGGGACTCGCTGTCTTCAGCACATTCTCTGGGTTGATCTTCAGCTTCTCCAGCTCCTGCAGATTCTGCAGCAGCTTGGATAGCTCGTCCGTTGCGCTGGCTGTCTTCTGCTGGTTGTCCATGTTAGCGAAATTGATATCGATGTTGGGATCGATGCGGCGACGTGGCTTCTTGGCCTCGATGAGCAGTGGTGCACCATGGGTGATTAGCTGAGCCGTCGGCACCGACGTGGGTGGTGCTGCTGTAGTTGTCGTAGTTGTTGTTGTCGTTGTGCTGCTAGTGGTGCTGGTGGTGCTGGTGGAGCTTGGTGTCTTCCGCGCACCCTTCGTCTGCAAGCGCTCCAGTTCCTGCAGATTTTCAAGCAGCTTGGCCAGCTCAGCATTGCTCTGCGGCGGCACCTTGGCAGTTGCCGTCGATAGCTCTGTGTGGGCGCCCGTTGGCTCCTCGGTGGCCGTGGCAGCCGCTTGAGACTTCTTCAATGCCTTGGGCGACTTCTTCACAATGCCAAAGCGCGTTAGATAACCCTCCACCTCGGGCTTTACACGCAGCTCCTCGCCAATGTTAAGCGGCTTGAAGTTGGAGTAGGCATCGGGTCGTATGCGAGCGCCCTGCAGTCCACGCAAGTCCGCCACAGCGACAACGGGCTGCGGTGCACTCTCCGCCGGATAGTAATCGTCAATGGCGTAGCGCTTGTGCGAGCTCTGTGCGCCAGCTCCAGCGCCACCCACAATGCCTAGACTCTCCAGTATGTCAGCCACGGGCTTCACTGTGCTGCTGTGCCCAATGGCCTGCCCCTGAGCTGGCCGCAGCGGCTTCCGCAAAAACTGTGCATTCTTGGCGCTATAGTGCGAGCTGAAGCGCTGACCAGTCTGGGCTGCGGCACGAGGCGGCGCAGCTGTTGCCTGTGCCTTGGCATAGTCGTAGGCCAGCGCCACGTTCGTTACCGGCTGGAAGTCCATGCTGGGCTTGCCCAGAGACGGCGTCAGCTGGTACATGACGGGTGCTGGCGCTGGCGGATGGTATGTTGTAGCCGTGGGCGCCGGCAGCAGCTGCTTCTGCAGGCTGCTGTAGATGGGCTTGTAGGTGGTGGCAGCCACAGCCGGATTGCCACCGGGCACCGTGCTACGCGGCATTGCATTCGGATCGGGCGTTATGAATTTAATGGGATTCGGCGGCGTATAAGCGTCGATGACACGAGTGACCGGCGGACGCGTGTACAGCTCCTGCAGATTCTCCTCTGTGTTGTTGTCCGTGTTGTAGGGCAGCACCAGCATCAGAGCTCGCATGCTGTCGGCGCGACTCATGTCGCCCGCCTCGATGCTCTTCTCGTACTCCTCGCGAGTGACCTTCTCGTACAGCTCTTCGATCTCACCGCTGTCAAGAGCAATTGGTTAGCGACCATCAAGACGAATGGACTTATCGTTAGCATCTCTTACCGAGTTAGCCTGGGCAGCGCTGGATCATTGGCCAATATTTTCTGCACCTCATCAATGGTTTGCTCCACCTCGCGCGGCTGAAAGAAGCTTTTGTCCAGCTGCTGCACGTAATTGACGCCACCCAGCTGCCCCTGCTGCTTTATAGTTGGCAATGCGCCAACCGCAATTGTGCCCAACTGCAGCATCAGCAGCATCAGCAACTGTGCATGCTGGCCTCCCAAGCGGCTCGACTTACCCATACTGGTGGGCTGCAAGAGAGGGAGTTCGATTAAAGAGAATTATTAATACGTTGAACTGCAAGACGAAGTCGAGAACAATTGATCAGAAACTTGTTCGAGCGTTGTCCGAGTCTCAGTCCGATTGGATTAAGTTGTGAAATGCACGAGTCAAGGCAAGGAATGTGAAAAGCTGTTAGGTTTGCAGGAAGACGATGCCGAGCATTTGGCTAGAAACGCGACGACCACATTGCGAGCCAGTTGATTGAAAGGAAACAAAAACTGGCTAGCTGCATCATTCCAGAGCGTTTCGCAATGGCACACACAGACTCTAAGTGACTGCGCCGCAGTTGGAGTTCCATTTGCAGTCATAGCTTGGGGCTCCAATACGAATTCCAGTTGCACAGTCGTCGAGCTGTTATGCGCTGCAGTTGCTGGCAGTCCATTTAGAATGCGCAGCACGTCGACGGGTTAGTCAGGCAGAGCCAAATGCTTAGGCCATAATCGTCGCTGCTGCTGCCTGTTGAGTGAATTTTTATTTCATGAGGCTTTTTTTTTGCCTTTACATTCATTTTGACGAGATTATCTAACAGTTCATTTAGCTAACGGCTTTGCTGCTGGACACTAACCATGTCAACGCCAGCTGTTCACGTAGACGATCGACAATATTTTTCGTCGTCGCTTTCTACGGCAGTCATTTAATTTATGATTTAACTACGCTAATTAAGTGAAAATTAAATGCTTCGATAGGCCACAGACAGGCCGGAGTACGCGAAGCACTTGCCCAGCCAGATAGCAATGGACCGTAAAAAGCAGTTCCGCACAGACAACTCAAAAAAGCTGGCCAAGATCGTCATCTATATTAGACTTGCGTCACAATTCGCCAAGATGATAGATGTCTCGCTGGCTCGCTGTCTCTCTTGCATCCAAACTGCCAGCTCTTTAATCATATTTTGCATAATAAATCATGGACAGATTTCAATTGCCATAGCAACGCCTCCATCAATCCATTATTCATAATTGAAAACATTTTCCTTTCAATTATTTCGATTTTGTAATATCGTTTCACGGCTATATAAATCTGTACACTTGTCGTCTTGTTTGCTTGCTGGCTGTCACTTTTGTCAACAAAATTTTCCATGCATTTTACTCGGCGCTTTGTGCGGAAATCCACTTGGCAGTTGGCGCAAATTGTATGGCATTTGATCTGCATCGGGAGAGAATGCGATATGATCGCTTGGCTGACTTCCAGTCCAGTCCACACAATTAATATGCATGCGAATCAAAGCCAGCCAGCAACCGCTCGTATGGAATTTAATGATAAGTGTGAATGCCTGCGATAATGATATAATGACAGCCTGTCGTTCACTCTGTGGGTAACCGCAAAGCAAACTTCATTAATGCTTGATCTTAAAAGCCAACTGACTCAAAAGGGTTTTCCTTAACTCTTGAATGTGTGAACAAACTCTGTTTAAATTTATACAGATGTCCAGACTGACGAACCGCAGCCAGCAAACTAGTTTCTCTCCATGATTTGACGTATGTTTTTATGCATATTTACCTCAACTTAATTGCAACTATTTTTGCATAGCTTTAGCCCGATTTCTTTATCTATTTTTTTTTGCATGGTCTTTGCAATTTCCTATAACAATTAACTGCTGCCATGTACAACGCGTCGCATACGTAATTTATGTTGTTTGCATATCTATTTTTGCAAAATTCGATTAAACTTCAATTGTGAATACAAAAAAGAAAAAAAAATATATTTTAATTTTATAATCGCTGTCGCTGTGCGTGTCTAGCTGTATTCATGTGTGTGTGTATGCGTGTGGTTTGTTTGTTTATTACATTGGCCACAATCAAAACGCAAATAATTTGTTACAATTGCCGCAACAGACATAATAATAACAACAACAGCAGCAACATAAAAAGTGAGCCAATCTTTGGTGAGTGCATTTCCAATCCGCCGGCGACGCCGACGTCAAAGTCGACTTCACCGAAGCGCATTAGACGTCAACGTCGACTGCGCGCGCGCATGTGTGTGTGTGTGTGTGGTAACAATTAAGTTGCTGTTAAGTAATTTCTGCTGTTTGTTATTGTTATTAAGTTTATAAACTCTATACGGATTATATTATTATTGCCTCTCTCTCTCTCTCTCTCTCTGTGTCTCTCTTCTCTCATCACAATGGCCTAGTCCTAGGCGTGCCACGACTCAACGCACAAATTAAAGCGTTTCGTGTTATGATCGTTTGACATATTAATTTCATTTGCCTCTTCATTGTCAGTTTTCTTTAACATTCCGTTTTGTTATTCAACTTGACACATTACATTCGACGCACTAGACGGAAGTGAAATTGTCGCGCTGCCAGGGTCCAGCAACTTTGACACGAATGAACAATAATTAGCCGAGCAGCAAACATTTTAAATACTATTAGCATTAACTGGCACTTTTGACTTGGCCAATGTGCTACTAAAAAAAAAACATATTTTAAAAGGTTGTTCTTAAGTGTTTAAGGAGCAAATTCCAGAAGCTCGTTGCAAATGCAAATAAATTTTCTGGCAAAACTTGAATTCGATTCAACTCTTTGCTGAAGCTTACTGAATTTTGAGCTGCTGGAAAGGTCAATAAATTTTTCAAAATTCTGTGGCACAGTTCAAATAGCCATATGTTCCAAGCCTAGGGTGAGCGTAACTTATTATATGTCCATTATAAGCCCATTGCCCCAAGACCCAACCGACTCGTTAATAAGATAATGATTTGCTAATCATATAATACATAATAGATCAATTAGAGCTGGCAATGCCTAGGACATGAATTGCTTTGGCCCTGAACTTTTGCGTGCAAACTTTCTTGACGACATAGCCCACTTGACCTCACTCATTACCAACAACAACACAGCAAAACAACAATAACATTCAGTAACGTAGTTTAAAGTAATCGCCAACTCGAGCACCAATTGACTTGCAGCTTTGTTTAGTTTTGTCTACTTTTTTTTTTTTTGCCATTGTTCATTGTTTCTAGTCGCGAGACAGGGATAGTGTGTGAAGCAGAGAGCGAAAGAGATAGAAATACCACTTCATTAGCTTAGTTAATCAAGAGCATAAGAGCACTCTGGTAATTTGGTCGGTAATTAAAGTGACCTTCAAAAGAGCGATTTAGCTATTTCTAGAGACTTTTCAAGAGTCTACTTAATACGCTGCACTGCATGGCAATCGGTTGGACTCTTGTGAAATTTAACTGGGTTACACATAAAACTTCAAATGCATGTGCCGCACCCCGTCATCAACACCTTGACGGCTTAAAGAAAGTTTGTTTTTTTTTCTCTCTTCCAAAGAATCGTTAAATCAACATAATTTATGGCGCAGCATACGTTTTTTTTTTGTTGTATCTGTGAGATTTGCGCTGGAATATGGTTTTCCTTGTAGCCTAAGCTTGAGCCAATGTGAATTAGATAGATCTCAGATTGATTTGTGTATATTACAAAGATTTTTCTCTATATTCAATAAATTGAAATTCGATATAGAAAGTTCCATTGAAGATCAAATAACTAGATTTTCATTAAGATCAAAACTTAGATATGTCAGAGAAAACGTATAATCGAATCGTAGCACAATGCTTAAGTGCAGCTAACAATATCAATTTAAATACATTTCTCAAATACAAAAGACTTAAGACACAAACTTGTTGCTGCTGAAGCTAAGCATTTCATGCACCATACAAGATATTTGTGCTGCAATTGCTTGGAGCTTGTTAAGCTGTTGATAATCTAGCTTGTAATCTGCATAAACGAGCTTAGATTAGGTCGTGAGCCTTGCGGAAAATTTGTTGAAGCAAAAGAATTAAGACACGAACTTGCTGCAGCTGTTGGAGAAACAATCAAAGCCGATTGCAATGTATGAAAAGTCGATCAATAAATCTATCAAATCAAAAGACTTAAGACACAAACTGGCTGCTACTGTCATATATTTTGATGGGTGTTTTGTTGCTTTTGTAACGCACTGGTAAGGTCGTCTGCTACCATTTCCGGTACAAAGCGTTGAGAAAGCGCCGCTGGGCTGCTAACTGCTAACTGCTAACTGCTGACTGCTGCCTGCTCTCACTTTAGTCAATTAGTCAGTGGCGACAAAGCGCGTAAAATTCATCAACTTCAAGCCGATGTGCTTCATTAGTCAACAGACAGAGATGGAGTGACTCAGAGACAGAGAGCGAGAGGAAGGGAGGGAGCGAGAGATGGGATGGCAGCCAGCTAAAAAGAGACGGGACAACATATACGCACCACTTTTACTGCAACTTGTTACAAATGAATTTGTTGCTTTCAGCTTTTGGCTTGAGTTTTTGCAGCAGTAGCGGTTTTTACACGGGTTTTGTTGCTTTTCAGCCTACTAGCCGGACTGGCTTTTGGCTTATGGTAAATTTGCAAGTATTAGTTAAAGCTGCTGCGGCTGTGGCTGCGCTTGCAGTTGAAGCAGCAGCAACTGCTGCAAAATTCTAGTTAAGCGCCTAGTGGCTAGCGTTGCCTACATATGACGAGTGAATGTTGTTTTGGGCGGCCAGGAAAAAGAAACGCCTACTTTTGGCCGAGCCAAAAGCCAAAGGAAAACCAAGCCGGCTTTGGCCAAATCCAATGCATATTGTGTCCGAGTAGTCCATATAATCAGCTCTAACTATTTGCCTAGTTTCATTAACGCTTTCAGCTTCTGTATTTTTAGCTTAGCTTATATATTTTTATTTTTTTGCTTTGGCCAACTTTTACCCAGTCAATTGGATTTTGGTACCTTATTTTATTTTATTATTGATTTCTTATATGAATGTTTTGCCAGTTTATTGCTGTTTCCCTTTTTTTCTTCAACACTTTCACCTGTGCCACCAAAAAAAAAAAAACAAGAAAAAAAAAAAAGAAACAAAAACAACAGAAACAGAAACAAATATGAAGCACTCTTAGCTCTTAAATGCTTTCTTTTGCTTATTAAAATTGTTGTTAATGTCGTTTATTTTGTTAATATTTTTACTTTAATTATGCTGTCAAAAGTTATGACAAAAGGGTTTTTCAAATGTTGCGTTGACATTTCGTTGCCTTGTAAAAAATTATTACACTGTCAGCAGTGCTAATTGTTTGTTGTCTTTTATAGTATATATTTTGATGTTGTCGTTGTCATTCATTAGACTTCATAAACAATTGCTTGTTGACTTAAAAATAAATTCAGTTTTCTTTAATTGAATTTTGTTTCATTATATGAAGATTTAATATATGCAGGAATTTGATAGAGTAAGTAGGTTAGAGCCGGCTTCATCGGCTAACTCTGATTATTTCTTAAGCTAAAACCTGACTCAACTTGAAATGCGAATGGGTTAGACCCGGCCTTAGCGGTTGTCTGCTGATTTCTTAGGCTAAGGCCACATTGAACTTGAAATTTTAAACTAATTTTTGCCAACGAACCAAAGCTCACTATCAATCATATTATTTAAGTTTCAGCTAACAGGAAATGCTCTTTATGTAACAAACTCTCGAATCTAACTAAAGAAAGCTTTTTTTACATATAATTCTGACATTTTTTTAGTCTTGTTCAGGCTTGAACTCAGCACATTAATAAGTTCCTTCCAAGCCAATTATTGATGTCTGAATCAACCTAGAAACTAAGCTCAAGCCCGAAGCCACGCCAAGGCAAGCCATTATCAATCTTTCTGTGAATTTGACTTCTTTCTGTTCATGAATCTCGATATCTTATTTGTACTATACCTTAAGCATCTACCTTATCTGAGCAGACTTTACATTTGTAACATAAATAGCTGACGATCGTGAAGGGGATTTTATCAGAGCTTTGATCTAGCTGCGGCTACATTAACTCTTAAATCATGGTCAAACGTCAAACGTCACTGATGCTGATTGTTTGATTGCTAGCAGAAACGATTAAACATTAGTTAGCTGCCACGCCCATCCCTCCTTAGTTGTTTTCTTTTTTGTTCAACAAGTTAGCAGACAAACAGTGAAACATGTATCGAACGAGCAGAGACAATCGCTAGGCGAATTTGCATACTGCAAGCCGCCCCTCGTCCCCATTTCCATCGCACGACCCTGCCACCTCGTGTCGTGTCAAGGTCATTCGCTAGCATTTTTCTCACTCATCATTTCATTTTACTTATCAAAACGTCTTTACTTTCCATTGGCTGTGAACAACACAAGATCAATTTTTTCAATTACATTTTCAAAACTTTTGGCGCCTCGCCTTTGGCACGTCTTCAAATATATATATATATATATTTTTCACAACTTTGTTTTCGTATTTGGTTTTATTTAGATTTATTTTTTTGTTGTATTTTTCAGGCGTTAAACTTTCGTTGCACAAGCACAAACACAAGCAAACTAAAAATAACAGCAACAAAAATACAAATTCAACTATGAAATGTTGTATATATAAATGTATATATAGAGTATGTTGAGCACGCGACTTCAACTCCGAAACCGACTTCGACTTCGACTACGATTTGCAGGGGAACGTGGTGCTTTTAGCTTGGCGCATGCGCGGCCTGAAGACCATTTTCAATGAGCGTTCGAATTATACTGAACGGGTTGGACTGACGCTGACAACGCTGCTGTTGATGTTTATGTCGCTAGCGCTGCTGCTGCTGCCGACGACAACGTCGGCGTCATGTAAGTATCTCAGTGTCTGGGGCTCAGGTGAATTGCGTGCCCAAAAGAGAGCGTTAAATGGGCTGCTATAGAAGCTGCAACTAATGCTGGGCATGGAATCTTGGATTTTGGATTTCAATGTAGCTGCTGCTGCTGCTCGTTGATTGCTGTTTGATATTCTGCTCAGCTCGCTCACCTTGACCAAAAACACCTGTGCATAACATAAACGTGCCAGATCTAGGAGTCAGAGAGCGATGTTTGGCATTCTAGCATACAGGTTTCCACTTCCACTTCAACTCTAACTGCAACTGCATCTGCATCTGCATCTCTTGCCATTTCACTTTGGCCAAACGCATCTCTGCATACAGCCACGCACTGCCTGCCGCTTTCTGCTCCATTTCAAGCCTATAGAGTTCCACTTGAGGCCAGTCGCTGGCTCAAATTGATTTGGAAGTTGATTACGATTATATTGTATTATGCTTTGCTTTGCTTCGCCTTGCTGTGCTTTGCTCGGCTTTGCTTTGCTTTGCTTCGGCTTCAGATTTGTCTTTGGCCGTGCCATTATTGCATAATGAATATATATGCATATTGAGTGGATATATATAAATATATTTATATATATATATATATATGTGTAGGTATGTATGTGCATATATATATATGCTGTTCGCATTGCACTGCGTAGGTTTACGATGCACTCCGCCCATTGCTGAAACTGGATCAATTCGTGCATTGTTTTTCGATTTGTGACCACGCTGGGATAAACTAGGAAAAAAACTATTTTATTTTCTGCTTTGAGCATATATATACAATACAAACTTAGCTTAACTGACTTCAAAAATAATATACATTTATACTAATTTTATCTTTTTTATTTACTAATATTTTTTTTTAGAAAAATTAAAAAAAAATGTTTTTATAGATCACATAACTTGATTTCAATAGAAAATTATTTAATTTATTTTTAATTAATAAAATTTTTAACAAATGAAAAAATTTTCTTTATTTGATAATTCATATAAACGAATGTCCACATTAGTTGACTAAAATATAATAATTATGAAATCATATTATTTTCTTTTTTTATTTATTATTAATTAATTTTTGTTTTTATTGTTTTCTATTAAAATTTATTGTACTTACTAATATGTACATTTTATTTATTTTGAATTATTTTTTATAAAAGATAATAAATAAATATATATATTTTATATATTATTTATTTTTTTTTATTATATATTACTTTTCATTTTTATTAACTTTTCTTCATATAATTTTTTTTATCCCAATTGTCTTTTAAGAATATAAATAAATATACATGAATAAATATTTTTATTTTTCTTTTTCATTATTAATTTTTATATTTTATTTTAGCTTAACTCATTTTGTATTAAATATATAACTTGACTTCAATAAGAATAAATTGTCGTTGAAAAGCGTCTTTACCGTTTCAAGATATTTATTTATGTATTTAAATTTAAAAAATCAAAAAAGTACTCAACATTCCAGACAGTAAAATATAATTATTATATTTATTATAATTTCCAAAAATATTTGAAAACTGTGAAATATTTGTAAAGCTGCTAAATATTGCTCAACTGCTGCTAAAGTGTTCCCAGGCTATGTTTTGTGCGATGTACCCCAGGTTCAAATTGTGATTTAAGACCCATAGAAACACATAAAAACGGTTGTAATTTGTTTATTTTGTGCCAATATTTGTTTAAAACACATCTAAACGTTTGTCTAAAAGCATTTTATGTTTTGTATGTGTGTTTTTTTTTCGTTTTCTGCTCCACTTTGGCGCTCTTCTAGTTTTGCATAACGCTACGCTGCCTGCCCTTGCCCAATAGTCGGCGACTCGTCTCTCCTCGGCTGCAGACGCAGTCGTTGCCTGACACGTTTTTGCTCGAAATAATTAAAAGCAATTTTAGCAACAAACAAAAAACAACACACAAATATATTTGTAACATTACCATTTTCGCTTGGCATTTACTGGTGTACAATAAAAATTATAAAAAATTTAAAGATGTTTACCAGTCGCTTCGTTTAAGCCCGAACCGTGTCTGCCCTTTGTTACCTTTTGGTGACAACATTTGACACAATTTGTCGCTGACGCGGCAATTTACTCTACAAGAAGAAGAAAACTCAATATGCGTACGAGCATTGTTCAACTAGCAGATACCATAGACTTGTTTCTGAATAGTTTTCATGCGCAATTTTTGCAAATTATGTAGACTGAATTGTGTTCAGGCGGTGCTTGATACATAAAGTATTCAAGTTTTTTAGATGATGATATATTTTATATTTATGAAAATCACAAAAAAGGCGGTGATACTTGAGAGTTCAAGAGAGGGAGAAATAGAGATAGTATAAGAGGGAAAGAGAGTGAGTGTGAGAAGCAGGATGTGAGTGAAAGAGACATTATATAAAGAAAATACAGATAGAGAGAAAGAGAGAGAGAGTGAAAGAGACAGATGTATAGATAGAGAATGTGAGAAAGAGAGAGTGAGAAAGTGAGTGAGAGAAAGAGAGGGAGTGTTGCTTATATACCCAAAAAGAAGAACAAAGAGAGAGAGCGAGGGTGAGAGTCAGAGCATTTGAAAAAGAAAGTAAGAGTAGCTCGTGATTGTTTCATCCCTCCCTCTCTCACTCTTAGCTAAACACTTTTTTCTCTTTTACTCTCTCTCTATTTCTCACTCTCTCATTATCATTCTCATTCTCCGCCTCCCTCTTCTTTTCTTACTATCTCTCTCATGATCGTTCTTCCACTCGTTCTTCTAGCTATGTACTTCTAGTAATAATGTTACTCGTTCGGACCAAGTCTAGCTGCCACAACTATTTGGGGCTGATCAAAGATTTGCCAGCTGGTTACATACATATATATTTTCAGCGTAGAGTCATCTGCATAATAATTTCATGTATTTGCAAAACTTCGTTATACACATTTAATAGTTCCAGGGTATATACAAAAAAAATTGCTTGAGTGATGCCGAAGTTAAATGTTGTCTTATGCTGCATGCGTGTGCACTATGCTCCGGCTGTGGCTTGGATTTTCCGAGGGTCTGTGAGCTGGCTTTGCCCCATGCACATGAGTTGCAACAGGGGCCGGCAAAATGACACCACACAAAACGGCGACATGACAGACCCAATGTTGATGCTATTGCTGTTGTTGCTGCTCAAAAAAAACAAAAAACTTAAATTGCTTTACGATCTGAAACAAAAACCTGGCCCAGGTCTAGTTGGAGTGTGTAGCTGAAGTGCGACGGAGTCTGCGTAATCGCTGCACGGAGATTTGCATCTTTGATAAGAGACGGGTGTTGGCTTGTCACTCATGCTCAATGGTTGTTTGCCTCTTGTTGTTTTTGTTTTTGCTGTTGTTGTTGTCGCTGATATTGTTTTTGTTTTCTTGCTTTTACTTTGCTCGGCCATTCACTTTCTCCGCATGCCTTTTATTTGACTTTGCTTGTTTACTTTGCTAATTTTTGGCCTTTTCAAAAGTGAAACAACAAACAGAGAGACGCTGCTACGATTATGTATTGGTGTATGCAAATTTCTCATCAATATTATCCAATCGTCTGATAATATTATGGTCTCACGCTACGCTTCTAATCTACTCTAATGCCATCGGTGCTCGGTGCCTCATGTGTTTCGAGCTGATGACACAATTTGGCATAATTTGGAGAGGCATTGCATCAGTTGGCTTAATGTTAACGCATTGCGTGCATTGTGCTCCAATTCCTGCGATAAGTATTCATAACAAAACCAAGTTGAAACAACAACGAGCGAGAAGCGAACAGTGACAGGCGACGAGCAATGCCAAGTTCGTTGCCTAAGTCTTTTGTTAGCGGGCGTCGAATTGATGCCGCGCACTTTACGACGCGATCTTTTTAGCTCATGCACAGGGCCAAATAAACAGCGCCCAATCAATCAGTGGACCGACAGGTACACAACTCATGCCTCAAATGACAAAGTCACAGACGATGCCAATTAACATAGGTCGTCTAAAAAATTGTCTGCTTAATTTTGTGTGCGTGCAATTGAGTGCAGTTAAAAGCCGTCGCGCCACTCAGCATCTTGGTCTGTCTGCCTGCCCGACTCGTTTGTGTCATCTTCATCCACTTGTCCAGTATATTTGCTTGTTGAATTTGGCTTGGTTCGGTTTGCTTGGATTTGTCTAGCTTTCGAGTTGTCCAAGTGAAAGGCCTGCGGTGAGTGTCGAGTACTTTTGTAACCATTTAGTCAAATGGGCTTTACGAATATATTGAGCGCTTTGTAAGAAACAAGATTTTCAATAGATTGCAAAAAATTATTAATTTTAAATATAATATTATTGAAATGTTGTAGCTAGAAGCATTCGCATATCTCGAATATATATTTGATTAGTGTATTCAGTCTTCAGCGAATATTACTTATTATATTTATCCCGTTTTCATATTTGTTGTTTTCCACAAGTTTGGCTAAGCGCAGCTCAGCTAAAATCGAATTGAAATTAAAATCTTTCCAGACGCAGCAATCTGTGCGTTGCTTACATAAGACAAGCCCGCTCCGGATCCGACATCGGTATAAAAAAGCCCACTTGAAAACACTTGGAAACGCTGGCTGCAAGCAACGCTTGACTCATACGATTGTCCGAAGTCCAGCACCCACTAATCGAACAGGAAGAAGACAGAGCGAAGCATTCACTTTGCATGAACGACTTTTAAGAGCCGCAGCGACAGATATCAAATTAAGATTTAGTTACAGTTTTATGTGTGGACATTAATCTTGGTATATTTCGATCCCCTTTATTTTATTTATGTTTTGTTTGATCTCTGGCTTTTGGCTGAAATGTAGGCGAAGGTTATATTTATTGCTTTTTATTTTGGTCTCGACTTCGGTGTTATTCATGAGAGATTTTAAATATTTTGTTGTTTTAGCACCTAAATTTTAATATAAAAAAATCAGAAACTCAACTCAATTTTAAGGAAAAATAAAACAAATGAATACGTATAAAAATATATCATTTTATTTACCGCTGAAAAAAGTTTAATTTACCAACAAATTTTAACATATCGTGATGCTTTATGAAGAACCTTTAACCTTTGCATCTAATAATTTTTTAGAATACATTTATACATGAAAGAAATAGAAAGGCGCCAACATTTAAGCTTGAAATTTCGATTTAATTTGCTAACAAGAATACTATCGAAACGAAAATCTATCGGTGGCAATCGATAGCTAGCACAACCTTATGTGTGTGCTCAGCTGTTCGGTGAGTTACATGTGGTCGTGTGCATGTCAGTGTATTTATTCATAACCAAATAGAATAGAAATAACAGGCAAAGCAATAGAGGTGAGTATTAACTGATATATATAAGTCGCCATGTAAAGTACAATTTTCATATTTTGTTAAAGCACGTACATAAGAACTAAACAAAATTATGCATCATAAGCGGAACAGGAACAAAGTGCTACAAACAGTGCCGAGTGTATGTGTGTTAGAGATGGTGAATGGGTCGATATTCGACTTTCAGTGACTACTGGAAATGACTAAGTGCCTATTTCAATGCGGACATGTACTATGAAACATTTAATCAATATATAGTTATCCAATTCAAATATTAAAATAAATGCATATTAATTTTCTTTATATTAATCATTTAAACTCAGTGTATAAAGTTAAAACATATAAAAGTCCTATTGATTTTATGCAGTTACATTATGTTTCAGGAACTGCGACCCGTTCAGATACCAGTGATTGGCCAAAGTCACGATAATAACGCTCATCGCTCTTGAATTTGTATGCTTGTGTGTGTGTGTGTGTGCGGGTGTGTGAATGAAAAACTTGCAACTGTGAAAATATAACCAAAAATAAAGGCAAATCCGTCTAGAGTGCGTTGACTCCTCGCCAGCGACAGTGACATAGCCTATCAATAGCTGGAAAGTTACAGCACCAGTAGTAGGAGCAGGTGAGCATACAAAACTCCTTATACCCCTTTCCAACCAGTGCACTCAGCTGTGTCCTCCTGCTTAGAATTAAAATATTGCTTTCGTCCAACAGCGGCAACTCGGGTGGCCATGGCGGACACGGCGACAGCAGCGACAACTGCGGCCTCCAAGAAAAAGTATCGAAATAAAAAGAAAACACAGCAGCCACAAAAATCGGAGGCAAAGCCAGCACAAGGACCAGTAACTGTCAAGGCTGTTGTACATCAGTCCAATGGGCACGTTGAGTCTGAGGCTAATAATGAAATGTCCGTAATCAATAGTCTCATGGAGCAGGTGCAGCTGTGTAATGGCCATGTGATCGAGGGATCAAAGGTAACAGCGGCCTCAATAGGAGCCACTGTCAATGGGCATGTCAATAAGAGCGCTGCCATTAATAACAACAATCACATAAACAATAACAACAACAGCAGCAACAATAACAACGATGTGAGTAACATCAACTCTAGCAGCCGCAACAGAAAAAACAACAATAGCAGCAGTAGTAAAGCGAAAAACAACAACAAGGCCCAGGTATCAATAGAGGACTCGGAAAGCGGAGAGCACGACACATCATTAGCAGCCGCGGTAGCCACTAGTAATACAAGCACTGCCAACACACACACAACAAAAACCACAGCAAAGATCACCGCAACGGACAGCATCCAGGATGAAGCGCCCTCGACATCGGCAGCTGCCGGAGTAGGCGCAACTGTGGCACAGCCCCAAGAACAAGAAGAACAACCACAGCTCCAGCTCCAGCTCGAACCTGCCATTTCAGCCGATGAGATAGTTTATAAGGAATACGAAGCCGAGCATCAAATGCATGTAAGTGATGCTAGTTAATCCATATTGTACGGATCCTGACACCATCATTCTTTTGCAGGACATAATGCGTCTGATACAGGCAGAGCTGTCCGAGCCATATTCGATATACACGTACCGCTACTTCATCTACAATTGGCCAAAACTATGCTTCCTCGCTGCGCACGATAATCAATATGTGGGCGCCATCGTATGCAAGCTGGACATGCATATGAATGTGAGACGCGGCTACATTGCGATGTTGGCGGTGCGCAAGGAGTATCGCAAGCTCAAAATTGGCACCACGCTTGTGACCAAAGCCATTGAGGTAAGAAGTTTTCCGATAGCTTTACTGAGCAGTAAACTGTATTCGATTCGTTCTATGTTAGGCTATGCTAGCGGACAATGCCGATGAAGTGGTGCTAGAAACGGAGATGCGTAACGAACCAGCGCTGCGTCTGTATGAGAACTTGGGCTTTGTGCGTGATAAACGACTTTTTCGTTATTATTTGAACGGCGTGGATGCGCTTCGCTTGAAGCTCTGGTTTAGATGAGCCGCCGCATCGTTAAGTGATGTCGTTGAAATTATTGTCTAATGGCCGCCAAGCGAGAGCTCTAATTAGGATGCCTTGTTTCGACTATATAGTTAACACCCAATATTTCCTTGGGCTGGCTTCCATATTGTCCACACGAACAGGACTCTTGTTTGTTTTTTTTTTAACAGACATATATATGTATATATATATATATATATATATATATATATATATGAATATTATTAGGCGTTTGTTTGTCGTTTAATATTCTCTCACAGTGGCGCATGACAAACAATATTTTGTACCTATTAACTAGGATTTACAATTTTAATTTTCTTTAATTAATGTATGTAAATTATTTTAAATAACTTAAGCATATTGCAAACAACAAACAGTAACTAATGCAACAGCCGTAACAACAAAAAAATAAATACATGGAAATAAAAATCGTTACATACACATGCGATACGTGCTTTACATACTTACATAATTACCTAATTACGAGTACATAAAAAAGCAAACAAAATCAGAAGCAATAACCGGTTGCATTATATTTGTATATTAGACACAAACGATATTACAATTAAAAACGTATAAACAAAGCCGAGTAATACAAAGAAGGAAGTAATGAAATGAAAAGAAAAGAAAAAAAAACATAAAACACATCAACTAATAACCAAAATATTCATATTTATTTAGGAATATAATATGTTATAAAAGAAGAACAGCAACAAACACTTACAGCAAATACAAATGTATATCAAATAAACATTTAAACTGAAAACACAGACACACACAGACACGTAAGATATCGTAAACATTTACATAATTATACATTGACAACAGATATAAATATTTATATATATTGTGTCTTGTTATGCACACATACATACTTTCACTCGTACTTGTATACATACAAACAAACAAATATACATATATATGTATAGATATATATATGTTAAATCAAATTGCGCGTGCTAACTTGTGGCATTTTAAACATTTACAAATATAGTTGAACAACAAGAAATGAGAGAACATAAACTTGAACGAAAAACACAAAAAAATTATAGCATGAGGCGTGTTGTTAACGATCAAGACTTTGCCCTAATTATAGAAAATTACAAAAAAAAGAACAAAAACTATAGAAAACAAAACTGAATAAATTGAGCAATTATAAAAATCTAATCAGAACTTGACTAACTACTTAAAGCTAAGCTGAAATATGTTAAATTCTATAGCATATTGTTCAGCTTAGAGGAGTAACAAAGAAAAAAGGTATACATATTGTCGACACTTATACCTGACTAACCTACCCGTATAATCACGTTATTCATGTATTGTATATATATATATATATTTTTTTTTTATTTTGGAATATGTGACCCAAAAGTAGACGGGTCGAATTTCGAATGCATAATATTCAGGTCTATTTATGAACAATTTAGTGGGCTCACTTCAATTCTGACTTTTATATGAACACATGGGGCCAATAGTATTTATATATATATATATATAGACTACATTGTATACATCAAATATCAGTTTACAGCATGCATAAAAAGCCTAGCAACTGTTGCAATCCCAGCAATAGCCCCTCCATGAACATTTACTGGCTTTGTTTAACACTTTCTTTTAATTTTATTAAATGTAATAAAAAAACAACTACAATACTTAACGCTGGCAGGTAGTGCAGACAGGAATAGCTCGGAAGCTGTTCCGTTGGGCCCACCACACACGAGTTGCATATGCAAGGCTGCAACATGCTCGTACACTGTACGCCCGTTGGGGCGCAACGCTTAACAATATGAACAACATTTAGTTAGCTAAAATATGTAGTCAGAGTTGAGTTACTTTCTATTTGTTAGATATTTACACTAAGCTGGGATTTGTCTTTAGAAATGCCGCCGGTTATCACCTGCTGCGTTTGGTTTTGGCTGCGGACGTTGTTGTCGTCGTCGTTGTCGTCGTGCTGGACTCTCGCAGCTGTTTCAGTTCGCTGCGCGCGGCTGCCTTGATGCTCTGCACCTGCTGGCGCACGGTGGGGCTTTTGTAGTTGATGGCCGGCGGTTGACTCTGGGATTTATCAAACAGATCGCTGACCTCGACCATGCGCGGTTTGAAGAACATGTTGGGACGTATGACAGACTTCTCGGGATGTTTGAACAGATTGAGCAGACCCCAGGACTGCTCTCGTCGCTCGCTTTCGGAGAGCGTCGTGTTCTCCACCTCCGACTCGAGCATCCAGGCAGCATTACGCACTTCGATGCGCAGTCGCTCCGACTCTTCCAGGCTAACATTTTTGCTCACATTCAGCAGCTGCTCCAGCGGATTCACAATGTACATAGCCGAATGATCTGGCTTGGCTAGGGCGCGGCCCTCATTGAGTGATATGGCACGATTGTGAAAGTCAAATTGTGAGTAGAACTCAAAGAACTGCAAGAGCAGTTCGCTCAGGCTACTCGTATTCCGGCTCTGGAAGCCCACGCGCTCCATGTCCCGCGCAAAGGTACAATTGATACCATCCTCAGTGACTCGAATGTCTGTTGCAGTCGCGGCCTTCACCATTGCTCCAATTGCAGGCAGAATGGGCTGCCGCAACTGTTGCAGGAAAAACATGACCAGGCAGGTTAACGAGAAGTTGGTAATCCAACGTCCTGGCGACGGATTTGTCAAGCCGCAAGATTGCGCCCAGCGCCGCACACAAAAGGTCAGAGGACGTACGCGCGGATCTATCTGCCCGAACATGTACAGCAGCTCGGACATGAAGAAGCCAGTGCTACAACACGAGAATCGGGTAAGATAAGAGTAAGATGAATTTAATTCCAACATATTTGCTTATAATAAGTTTAGCTGAAACATTTGAGGTAGATTTTCAAAAATGTCTAGCTTAAAGGGAGGGAGCTAGGGAGGGGCTCGCGACTGTCTGATGAGGACATTGATCTGCAGATCACAGAGCTACAGACAAAACCGGCAGACGTACACGGAAAGTAAAGAAAATAATTTTCCATGTCCAATAATTTTTTGAAAAGTCCAAAAAAAAAAAAATACAAAAGAAAACTAAAGTTTTTAGAAGGAATTGCTCAACTGAAAAGCTTTTGGGCTGTATGATTCACCTGCCGTTGAGGCGCCAGGGCGTGGCTGGTCGTCTCATTCATGGTTTCGTAGAAGAACTGACCATCTCGACAAAACGGATATGGTTTTGAAAGCATTGCGGGCTTAGTTTTATCAGCAACTCTGTCCATGATTAAAACAAGCGTCAGCGGCATTGTGAATCATAATGGTAACATAAACGAAATACCAATGTAGTGGGAGGCATAATATTGTAACTGATTCACCTGCTTCATGGGCAAAATGGATGACAATACTATCCCGTTATGCGTGCATTATATAGCATTTGGCAATCGGCACCTGTTGCTATCTAATCTAATCAGCAAAAGCTTCGGCATACCTGCCACCAGCTTATCTTATCTTATCTTAGAGTCTCCTCGGCTGTACTGTGGATGTTGTCATCATTGAAACTTGTTGTCGTTGTTATAACTCTGGCACATAATACTATACTGTTCTTAAAGTTTGCTTTTGGTCAGGTTTCTGGCATTGTAGGCTTTTTGATAGCCGACAAAACGATTTCAACGAACGAACCCAACGGAGCAGCCACTAAGCGGTGTACCAAAAAGCTTATATATTTTTATATAATATATATTTTTTTTCGAGTTATAAACAATCAAAAAGGTGAACAACAAATTTTGTTTTGTTAAGTGAAGAACCAAAAATTAAAAAATATATTTTTTTTTAATACTATTGTGAAACCAACTAAAGCATTGACCTTAAAAAACTCTAAATGTGATCAATTAAGTAGAAATCTTGAGTTCCGTATAGAGTTTGGTAAAATTCGGTCTGAGATTCAATGAGTGTTGCAATAGCAAACTGTATTAATCATGTTGTGTGAGTGCCACTTCTTCGCTTGGAACAAAGCCAACACAACTATGATAACGTTATTTGTTAAACGCAATGCTGATAAGACCAAGTTACTTGGCCACCATTAGGGCGGGCCTGGGCCCAGCGAAATAAGGCATCGGAAGTTCGTATTATTACCGATTGAGTGTGATTTATAGTAGTGTTGACTCAGCATCGTTTACTATTGTAGCAGGTGAAAAGTGAGAGGCAAAGGCATAAAGAGGAGCCTTTGGCATATTGCAACTGATTGTTTTCCCTTCTACTCCCTTGCAGCATTTCATAATGGGCATTGGCTATGGAACTGCCGACGAGCAGCTGGAGAAACAAATCGGCTGCGTGAAGTACACGCTCTTCTGCTTCAACATTATAGCCTGGATGATATCAACGGCGCTGTTTGCGTTGACCGTTTGGTTGCGGGCCGAGCCGGGCTTCAATGATTGGCTGCGCATACTGGAGGCGCAGTCCTTTTACATTGGCGTCTATGTGCTGATCGCCATTAGCATAATCATGATGGCTGTCAGCTTCCTGGGCTGCCTTAGTGCGCTTATGGAAAACACGTTGGCTCTCTTTGTATTCATTGGCACGCAGATATTTGGTTTTATTGCCACGGTTATCGGCTCGGCTATATTGCTGCAGTACAGCACAATTAATTCGAGTCTGCAGCCGCTGCTGAATGTCTCGCTGAGGCGATTTGTGTCAACATCTGAGTACACCTACTCCAACTACGTGCTGACCATGATACAGGAGAATATTGGCTGCTGCGGTGCCAGCGGACCGTGGGACTATTTGGACTTGCGCCAACCATTGCCCAGCTCGTGCCGCGACACTGTCAGTGGCAACGCCTTCTTCAGTGGCTGCGTGGACGAATTGACCTGGTTCTTCGAGGGCAAAACTGCCTGGATTGTGGGACTGGCCATGATAATGGCAATGCTATCGGTGATCTGCGGCGTTATGAGCTTTGTGCTGGTCCAGGCCGTCAAAAAGGAAGAAGAGCAGGCCAGCAACTACAGACGCTAAAAGCCAATACCAGCTTATTGGATAGCTAAGTTTAACAGCCTAGAACTGCCTGGGCGAGTGTAGAGTGCAACGAGTTATATGCATCGTTAATAGATCTTAAGTTTTCATTTCGAACAATAAGTACGTTAATAAACCAGGAGAATAAAGCCCCCTTTGGCCTATTAAAACTCCAACATTATGTCGAATCTATTTCTACAATCTACTTTGTTTAAGACTTTCTACTAAAAACGGGCAAACTTATGAGTTAATGTTAAGTCGAGTACTCACAGGTTGCTCATAGAGAGATCCACCTCCAGGTCAAGATGCTCGTGATGGTATTTAATAATGGGCACACGCGCCTGCAGAATACGCCGCACATGGCAGACTCCGGGCAGAAACAGATGCAGCATATCGCCAATGCATTCCATTTGTCGCTGCGTCTGTGAGCGTCCATTGCTTAGATTCTCCTTCGTGTGGTATATAAGACGAGATGCTTCGCGTTGAATATCCTGATCAGTGGTTGTAGTTTTGCCATCAAAACGTAATATCAAATCTAGATCACAGCCCATTTTGCCAAAACCATTCACCGAGGATCCAAATGGCTGCGCTAATGCTTCCGGAAACATACCCGAAATGGCCTGCTCTACCTGGAGCGCAGCCAGAAAACGCATGCGCACACCCAGGTCATTCAAACACGTTCGCTCATACAACAGATGCAACTGTTGGTCAATACTAGAGGCACCGTGCAGCAGCTCCTTCAACGCCTCATGGTTCAATGCCCTTGTGCCGTAGATAGTGTGCAGCGCATGCGCTTTCTGATTGTTAGCCAATTTAGGTTGTCCCCGTCGTCCAGCTCCTGGAGCTGGCGCCCGAAACCAAAGAAATGGGGAACGTACCGGCACGCCATTGCCACCGCCACTACTGCTGAGTTCTGCATTATAAGCACTTGAGCTGATCGCGGCGGTTGCCTCTTCCGAGCTGGCATACTCCAGCAACATATAGTGCAGCTCATCTTCATGCTGTACGGAGTAGTGCTGTACCGTGACAATGTGTCCAAATCTGCTGCAGTAGTTATACAATTCAGCGTATGACTTCTCTGAGCTGACCTGCACTACGATGCTGCGTTGCGCCTGCTGGTGATGGTTGCCAATGAACTCCTCATAGTTGGGTTTACCTGTGGGTAGATGTGACAGTTATTGCAGACGAATAACTTTAAACTTACTATTATTGTTTACCAACCTCGAGCAGCGGCTTCTGCACCGGCGAATGCGCATTGTTTTATGCAATATGTGCGCCATTGGGGAAACTGGAGTGATAGGCGCATTAGGGTGTTCATGGCGTTTGGCTGGAGCTATCGGGACAGCCGCATGTACCTGCAGTAGTTAGTTTTGCTGGATATTTGACAAAACTCTCTTGTATATTGGTTCTATTGGCGTAGATTTGAGGTTATAGGGATGCAGCAATTGCCTACCAGGGCTGCCGTTAGCATATTTCGATTAGTTTTTACATCTGCTTTTCGGTAATAATCGATAAATATTTCAATTGAAAACTTCGGCGGCACTGATTTAACTTGTAAGTTAAATAATTTAAACTGATCAGCTTTAAAGGTTTACTATACGAAGTAATGCGAATGAAATAAGTATATTTGTTACGTCTTATTTTCCTTTGCAGTAGAATTCGTTGGGTTACATGGACTGTAATATAAACATTATTTTCGTTTATTAAACTGCTTATTACACATTTCAGTTAATATTGGTATTACATATAAATTGATTTTATGTTTTGTTCATGGATGCGTTATCTGCTCTTTGTATAACTAGGTTAAATTTATGCTATATAAGTATGTACGTCCAAAAGTAAAACGCTTTGTATATTTTTCAAATATTACGCGCAATGTTTTATGTGGGTTTCGATATTATGTTCTTAAATATTTGATTATATACCGAGATATATATATATATATATATATATATATATATATATATATATATATATATATATATATATATATATATATATATATATATATATATATATATATATATATATATATATATATATATATATATATATATATATATATATATTTATATATGCATACATATGTAATGTGGTATAAATAATGTAGTTATTGCAGATATAAGTGGTAATCGATTATGAATTTTATAGTTTTCAAATGTTATTTATTTTTTGCATTTGAAAAGTTGGGCTTCAATTAGTTGTGGCTCTTGCGGACGATATCTAATCAATTTTCAGTGTGTGTGTTGTTTGTGTGTGTGAGTTTAGATACATATATATTTTTAACATAAGGTATTTCAATCAAATCAGTTTCATTGACAATTTTCCCCTTAGAATAAGAACACGCCAAATTTCAAAACTATTTGCTGTTGCTTTGTTTTAGGCTGTTTGTTTTCTTCTTTGTTTTTGATTGTTTTTACTTATTATCTCATTATCACATATGTTTCCTCAAATAAATAATGTATGTATGTGCTTTGAGACGATACAAAAAGTACGGAAACATATCTATTAAGCAACAATTTTACAGGCTTTCTATAGAATTAAACAATAGGAAATTAGCAAAAGGACTTTACACAAGAAAGGAACATATTAGAAGCAGATTAAATTCTTGAACTTACGATTAATAAATAATTAGTACACAAGTAATTTTAATTTAGCTAAAGCTGCAATGTGCGCTGGGTTCGGTATTTGAGTGTGTTTGTGGGAAGATCGCTTCTAAATGCATGTGCTGGATTTAACATAACTATCTTTAGTGTCGCACTTTACATTTGTATGTTTTAATTTATTTAGTTTAGATTTAGCAAAATGCACTCAAAATATTGCTTGCCGCGTTTCCCAATAACCCATGTTCCCACTGTTTACGGCCCATGGCCAGAAGTCTAGATGTCGTCTATCAGCCGACCCTCTATTACCGAAGAATGATGATAGTTTGGCCGCGGCCTGAAGTCCTCGTTCTGCTCATTCAATTGTGTGGGCGACAGATCTACGCCTGGGCAAGAGGGTGTCACAACAATTTGCTCGTACTCATGCATGCGTTTTCTACAAAAGAATATTCGATATTCACAAAATGTTCAATATACATGTCTCGTATCAATTACGTACCCGAAGCAACGGAAAATGACGCTTTTGAGCCAGCCAAAAAAGTTGAACTCTGCGGTCAAGCCAGGCTTGACAGCGGGATTAGCTGTGCCCACATAGAACCAAACGACAAATACGACCAAAAAACATGTTAAGGCATAATACCAGTTCACCAACAGCATGACCAGCAGCTTGGTGAGTGCCTGTATCCGAGATACGAGATTAAAGTGAAGCTCTTTAAGGAAGATAACTAACTACTTACGCCCAGCAATGAGGCCCACCGATTGCAGAAGCCAGAATACCAATTTTTCGTCTTAGAATGTATAGGCGGGCGAATCGGAGCAATGGGCTCGTTCTCATCATCTACTTCGCTGCCAGCCTGGGCTGTTGACGGATCTACGGGCACGCCAGTGTCGTCCGCCACTGCTGTAGGTCCTTGTCTAGATGAAGTACTTGGTGCTGACTCATTGAAATCTACGATGTTATCTAAAGGCACTGATGGCAATGTTTGCGCTTGATGCATCGGCGAGTTCTGTGGACTCTGCAGGTTCTTATGCCGTACGCGATCCGGAAAGAGCATATCTAGATCATTGCCTCCGTCCGATACGCTGCCATAGCGACGCGTCTCGTAGCTTGGACTAGATGCTTGTATACGAAAACGTTCCTCGCGCTGCTCCTGAATATCAAAGGTTTGGGCCAGTGCGAAATAGGCGTAGTCTATGCAAGCATACGTCATCAGGAAGGGCATCGTTACAATGGGCGCCAAAAAGTTAATGTCGCCTACGATAATAAAGGTTACAGTAACCATAGCCACGACGGCCATTGCGTATAGGGGCACCTTATTAGGGCCGCGCTGCATGAAATAAAATAGAAGAGGAGATGGCAATAGAAACAAGATAGAGGGAGAGAGAGCTATATATATGTATATATATATATACTTACACCCTTGCCCAGCACATCAATACCAGGAATGACGCTTTCCTTAGCGATACTCTGCAGAACACGCGGCGTGCCGTACATGGCACCCAGGCAGGAGGACATGCTGGACACATAGATACCCGCCAGCAGCAGAAAGTGAACGGCCGAAACCTTCACAGAGATCATGTAGTCTGTGTATAATACAGCTCGCTGGCATGTTGCTCCCAAAAATAGCACAAAAACTAAATACAGGAAAGTGCTGCATAAAAAACCAAAAATGAGTCAAACGATTAAATAATCCATATACGAACGACTTACGAAGTGCCAAAAGCGGCCAGCGTGCCGTTAGGAATGTCTGTGGACGGAGCGCGTAGATCGCCGCTCATATTGATGCCGGATAAGACGCCAGTGACGGTAGGAAAGAAGACGCCAAAGACTTGAAACCACGAATATCCGTGTTCATATTTTGGCCAAAGATTTTTCACAAAATTTCCGCTCATCCACCCATCGAAATCGTTTTCTGAAAAATATGTAATGTTATTTAAGAATTACTATTATTGAAGAAAAGAAGGAATATATTAGCACTTACCCGGATCCTCGCCCACAAAGCTGCCCACCATGAAATCCAACGCAGATATGAGCAATATCATCAGTAGAATAAACTGCAGTTTGATCACCCACTTGACGCCAGCCACATTGATGCAGCCGAGCAGTAGGACAGCAGCTGTGGCAAATCCACGTATGGCCCATTTGTTACCCTCGAGACCCACTAGTCCAGCCATCGATTCGCCAAAGCCCATTACGTTGAGTGCACAGCCAACGGCTTGTCCAAAACAGTATAGCAAGCCGAGTGATCCACCGAAACGAGAGCCCAGTGTGTGTGCAATGAGAAAATAAACACCGCCACTTTCCACTCGACATCTCTCACAGATGCCAATGGCTGACAGTACACTAATCAACGCAATTACTACGGTGCAGAAAATGATAAGGACTGCATTGACGATGCCCGCTTGGGCGACAATCCAACCGGAACGCAGGAATACGATAACACCAAACACATTGATCAGGCAAGAAGTAAAGACACCGTCCCATGTTCCAAACAGCACTGGCTGTGAGATCAAGAAGTTCGAGCGCCACCTGTTGAGTGATGATGACATCAGTCAAATATTATTGGCAAAATTCTGAACGTGAACTTACCATGGCCTGTCGCCTTGCTCTCCGGCAAAGATTTCGTTGGCGCCGGACGCATGGTGTCCGCCAGCTGCGTACGTATACTCATTGCCTAAATCGACAAAGCCACCCGTGTTGTTGTTGCTGCGCTGACGAAAGTTTGCGACCGTTATCTCGCCTTCATCATCGCCACCAAGACCGAAACGTTGCCAATCAACGGTGCGTCTATTGCCGTTACTTTCTACGTTATTACTCATACTTTTGATGTTTGTAGGCCCGCCGTCCGCCCCCGCGCCAACAGCTTTCACAGTATCGTATTGTTGTTATTGCTTTTATATGGCACTTAGAATAACTCGTATGGATTTCTTTATACAAGACGCACTGATTCTTAACTGTTTTCAGACAAGCGTAGTTACAAACTGGTTGTTATCCAATGCCGGAGTATTTGTTGCTGTTGCTGTTTCTGTTTATGGTATCCAAAAACTCATCCACGCAAGCAGATTGGACAAAATTCAGTGCTCAGCGCCTTTATGGCTTACTTACGACTAGCATGTACTACAGCGAATACCATTGTTATTTAGCGGTGCCATTAAACAACTCAGCCGTAATTTTTAAATGCGTAAAAAAGTTAAATAAAAACACTTCTCAAACATATACATACATATATATATATAGCTCAGCAACTCGTCATCGATAACATATTGTTGCTTAGCAGTACGATAACGAAATGCATGTGTATTAACGCAAAAATTTAAATTTCCCTAAATGCAGAGTTACTCTTTTAATGTAAAATTGATAACATTTGAAAATAATTTAAATTGCTTAAACATTAATTTAATTTGTTTGCGTTTCAATAATTTTTTGAAATATTAGCGCTGCACTCATCAGCGTTGCTTCATATATGAACTAAAGATATCGAATTCGGTCCAATTGGAATACATCGTAATACATCGATACAAAAATCACACGATTTCAGCAATGGTATATGTATCGATATGTTGTGAACATCCCTACGCACGTGTTGCTGTGTTGCTATCTTATTTAAAATAATATAACATGGTCAAAAAGCCGGACAAATCAGTCAAGCCAAAAGCAAAGCTTACAAAACAGGAGAATGCTACAACTTCAGCACATGCCCAAAACGCTGATTCCGAGTCAACCGGAATTTGGAAGGATGCGCGCTTTCAGCATTTATTGGCTGACCCGCGATTTCGTGGTGTACCCAAGGTGCAGCGCAAAGTGAAGATCGACAAGCGTTTCCAGGGTATGTTCGACGATGAGAAGTTCAAAGTCAAGTATACCGTGGACAAGTATGGTAGGCCCGTAAATAAAACAAATGCCGAGGATCTGCGCAAGTTTTACGAGCTGGATGAAAATGAGAGTTCAGATGAAGATGAAGAGAAGAAAGAGTCAAAGGATGCCAATGAGGATGAGGACGAGGAACGCCGGGCCGAAGAGCTGGCCATCATACGCGATGATAAGGCTAATGACGCTCTGCAGTTAAACAGTGATGATGATGATGGTTCCGATGTACCTGAGAGTTTACGAGAGCGTCTAACAAATCCAAGCATCGATTATGCCCGCGGAGAGGGACGCCTAATGACTGATTCTTCGTCGGATGAGGATAGTACGGATGACGATGAAGAGGGAGGCCCAGAACTGCAAATTGATCACGTCTGGGGTGAATTGGATATAGATGCGGAGTGCACGGAGGAGTCAACACGACGTCTGGCTGTGTGCAACATGGACTGGGATCGCATACGTGCGCAGGATTTAATGGTACTGCTCAGTTCTTTCCTGCCTCCCGGCGGCAGCGTTCTCAGCGTTAAGATCTATCCGTCCGAATATGGTAAGGCGCGAATGGCCGAGGAGGATGTGCACGGTCCTACAGAGCTGGTGAACACTCAGCCTGAAAGTGATCTGGATTCTGACGAAGAACTGGTACGCGAGCAGGACAGCGATGCAGAAGAAGGCGACGACTATCACATGGAGAAATTGCGTCAATACCAGCTGAATCGCTTACGGTATTACTACGCCGTCGTTGAGTGCGACAGCGCCGCCACGGCGGACAAGGTATACAAGGAGTGCGACGGAATTGAGTATGAGAGCTCCGCGACGCGTGTAGATCTACGTTTTATACCAGATGACACGGACTTCGCTGAAGACATGCCCACGGACGAGTGCTATGAGTTGCCGGATGCAAACAATTACAAGCCGCGACAGTTCACCACGACGGCGCTGCAGCAGGCGAAGGTGGATCTCACTTGGGATGAAACAGCATTGGACAGGCGTGAACTTGGCGACAAGCTGTCCAGCGGCAAGGTGGATCAGCTGAACGACAAAGAGCTGCGTCAGATTGTCGCCTACAGCAGTGAAGAGGATGAAGAAGAAGATGAAGAAGATCAGGAACAGAAGCAAACCGAAATTGATAATGAACAGATAAATGCAACAAAACAAACTGACGCCACTAAGAGCTCATCTAAGGGTCTCAAGCAAAAAGAGCGCATTGAAAAGTATAAAAGTCTGCTAGCCGAAATTAACGCGCAGGAGAAGAAGTCTAAAGAGAAAAACTATGAAATGGAAATGTCCTGGAATATTGATGCGCCCGAGGATAACGTCGCCAAGGCACCAGCGAGTAGCAGCAGTAAACCTCAACTTACACCCATCGAAAAGGTGCTGCAGAAGCGCAGCGAGAAGAACAAACAGCGTAAGGAGCAGCGTCGTCGCAAGCAACTAGAACTTAAGGGCATTGATCCCGATGCAGCACAAAGCAGTGATAACGACTCTATACCCGACGGCATTGATATGAACGACTCCTACTTTGCTGAAGAGTTTGCCAGCGGTGATTACGAGCAGCCCAAGAAGAGTAAAAACACCAAATCGAAGAAGCAAAAGAATAATAAATCAACGGCCAACGAAGCGGAGGCGGAGTCAGAGGCGCAACTGGCGTTGCTGCTGGATGACGACGAAGAAGGACAACAGCAGCCAAAGCAGCACTTCAGTCTAGCCAAAATCCTAAAGGAAGAACAGGCAACCAACAGCAGTAGCAAGCGCAAACGGCGCAAGCAACTCAAGAAGTCGAAATCCAGTGAGGGCAAACAGCAGGAAGAGGATAACTTCCAAGTCAATCTAAACGACGAACGCTTCAATGCGGTCTACAAGTCGCACGAGTTCAACATTGATCCCACGCACTCCCACTACAAGCCCACTAAAGGCATGCAGCAGCTAATTGGCGAGAAGCTTAAGCGGCGGCAGACCCAAAACGTGCAGCAGGAGCCAGAGCAACCAGCAAAGAAGCGTTCCAAGCAACAGCTGGAGCAGAGCGCACTGGTAAAGAGTCTTAAAATGAAGATCCAACAGCGGAAGGCGTAGAGTTAGTCTACGGTTACAATTTATTGCTTAAATCATGTAAAATATTACGATCTAGGAATAAATATTGAAATGTTTTTAAACACAAATCGCAATCAAACTGGAAAAGAACGAACTAACATTTGACACATGAAGGGGTCACAGTTACAATTAATATTAATAATCATAGTTAAAGTATTGCGTATAAATCGTGCGCGTAATGTAGGGATCGATGCAGATCAAATCGGGCAGGCAAATTCTTTGTGCTGGCTTGTAGACAACCATTAATTCACAGAGACGTGCCCATATAGGCTCGTAGCGTCGTCGGATTACTTGACAGTCCAGCCTGGGCTGTGCCATGACCTTGACGACGGAGCGCACTTGTTCGAAGGGATCAGTCGGTCGGAGCAAGGACTGAAAGGGATTTCGACCAAGGCACAGTTCGTATAGCACTAGGCCCAGCGACCAGATATCCGACTTGAAGTCACATTTGGCGCCGCACATTATCTCTGGCGCCATGTACAGCGGTGTGCCGATCACCTGCCAAGGCTGTTGGTTGGCGGGCACATGGACATTGGAAATCCCAAAGTCGGCATATTTGACGCGATCATTCGCGTCCAGAAGCATGTTCTCCGGCTTGATGTCGCGATGGATGACGTGACGTATGTGCAGATACTCCAAGCCCAAGATCATGTCGCAAAAATAACGCAAAAGCCGCCTTGTGTCCAGCTGCCCCTTTGGAGTTTGATTGATTTGTTGGATGACATCGCGAATGGTGCCATTTGCAGCATATTCCATTACAATGTTAACAGTGCCGGAGTGCATGAAGGACCGCATGAATTGCACTATATGCGGATGTCGCAGCTGGGAGATGATGTAAATCTAAGCAGCACAGTTTGTGAGTTAACTCATAAGCTTATTTACATATATGTTTGTGCATTACCTCGTCTTTGATGAGGGGCAGCTCGATTTTGGGATTCCGCACAATAATGCGTTTTACGCATACTTTACGTTCTGCGTGACCATTGCGCTCTAGGCATAGGAAGACGCGACCAAAGGAGCCCTCGCCCAGCACACGCAGGGTTCGAAGATTGGCGTCGCCCAGATCCATGGCACAGCTTTTGCAATACAATGCACAACATTTTACAGTTACATTTCAGGCGTCGCGCGCTGTATCGATAGAACTGATGTAGTTGTCATCGAACCGATTAATTAGATCTTAATTTTACAGAGTTACAAAATAATAGAATGTTTTAAATTGAATGTCTTAATAGTAAAAGTCAATGCCGTTTATGTTAATAGAAGGCCCACAAATTAAAGTAAAGAGAGAAATAGATTTTTCCTAAGATATTGAAGTTACTTGTTGCATTATTTTTAGTTGGGTCAGCAACGGTCTCTTTTAAGGGATTATGTCTACAGATATCTTTTAATTTTTTTTGATGTCATATTGCCTTTTTTTGCAAGTAATTTTTGCTGCTCAATATTGCTGCAGCTGTTTTGGCTCGGAAGGCCAGGCACCTTAGGGAGCAGAGAGCCAGTCAAACCAGGAACTTATCTGTATTCAGTTGAACAGCTCATCCCTAATGTGCATCTTCGTTTTTCACAGCTGATTAAGTGTAATCGGATAATCGATAACGCAAACAACAAGTGGCAGCTCTTGATAACGGCTTTTTAACTCAAATTAAGCGACTTCCTGTGGTATGGGAAGAGGATTGAAGTTACATAAGCTAAGCGCTTATTAAATTATTAATTAAAATGGTTTTTGCATCAAGCGAGTTTTTCGATGGTGGCTACAGCTTGTTATGCAAATTTGTGGGCCTCCCCGTGGAGAAAAGTAGTTTACTTTTACTTTTACACTGTACATGGCGTTGCTGAGTTGGCTGATGGAAGCATACTAACCCAAAGAAATGCAAACTAAAGCACACATACGGCATTGTAACAGTAAAAAATAATAGCGGACCCATTTGGTAAGCAGTTAACACCGTTGTAGCGGGTTTAAACTTCGGTTCGAATCTACATTTCTTAACGTGTTTTTTAAAAATAAAGTTTTTACATTTTTTTTGGGAAATTTTCGCAATGTAAAGCTTCCTGCGCCAAATACTACCATTCACTGCATGATTATCTAATCGAAGTGCATTTTAATTGCTATAGCTTTTATTTAATGTGCATTTAAATGATAATTGGAACACAGCGAAAATGATTTAACCACTTCGATAGATACTTAGATTATGGCTGAGGCACAATAAGATTGGGCAAGCATTTACATAAACATCGATTCATTTACGAGCAGGTAAATGTGCAGTCATTAAGCATTTTGAACCTTTCACTACGAAGCCCTTCCACGGCACAGCACAGCTTCGCATTAGGCTGCAGCTTATTGCAGTGCCTCTTGTTTAACATATTCAAACATCAAAACCTCGCTATAATTAGCGACTGTCGATCATATACCAATTTCTAAAGCATTCGAAAATTTCACATTTACATTTGAGTAGTTTTGGGTGTGGCTAGATGAACGAACGAGGAAGCGAAACGACGAAACTGGCAACAATTGTTATCGCTGCTGTTGCAACCAGAATCGCTGATATGCAACATTCGCTTAGTATACCTACATATATGTATATATATTTGACTTGCTAATGCGAACAGGAAGATTATCGGTCAGCAATGTAAAACGCCAAACGGACTCGTTTCCCAGCGTGTAGAAAGTCCCATACGAGATTGAAATTTGTTGCTGTATCGATGTCACTCACTATTCGGCTAATTGGCGTAATTTCTACCATTTTCGATTTAATTTATTAATCTTATTTGATATTTATTTCTTTGTTTATTTTGTTTCTTTTGCTAACCGTTATCGTGCCGCTGAGCTGTGTATGTGTTCAGCTATTATTTTTATATTTTTTTTGTTCAATTACCTTGCACTTGCATTACATATTTGTGCACCGCTCGACCGGTTGGTGTTGGCGGCGGTGGTTAACCCGCCGCCAATCACACACACACACGCACACCACAAAAAAAAAAAATGACAACAGGCTTTTGCTGGAAAATCGGCTGTATCAAGTGGCGGCAAGGCGGCGTATACGTAATAATTTTTAATTGTATGACTTTCGCACGCATCTGTGTGTGTGAGAGTGTGTGTGAAGCAAGCAGCTAACGACAACTTATCTTATATGCCACTAACGACATCGACTATGACTTCAATTTCATTCGCTGTTGTTGCCCATTTTGAAGTTCGTTGCCGCAGCTACTCAATTGTTGTCATGGTTGTTGCTTGTTGGCTGTTGGTTGTTGCTTGTGTTGCACATTTCACTAGCTTGCAGCCAGTTCGTATCGCACGCGCACACATCATTTTTTCGGGTATAAATCGAATCTGGTCTCAACGGCTAAGCCACATTCAGCTCAGCAACGTCAAGGAGTCCACAACTCCAGCATCGTCCAAATCTTTATAGCTGTACTTTTTTTTTCGAGTGTAACGTTTTGTTAGAGTTGTGTTTTTATTTTTGTTTTGTGCGTGTCTGTGTGAAGCCGAAAACAATAAACAAAATGCTGAAATTTATTGTAAGCCAAAAAATGTTTCATAAAATATGAAAAAAATAACTCAAGGATCAACTGAAAAAAACTATAAAAAAATCTGTAATCCTTGTGTTGTAGCCTAATTAAAGCCGTTATTAATTTCTTGTTGTTGCCGTTGTGCGTGTCTTTGCCTTAGCTTCCGTGCCTGGCTCTGTTGGCGCTGAGCAGCGCGCTGAAAATTCATGATTACGAGCATGAGGAGCACGCCAAATACGAACCGGAACATGAGGAGACCGAGGTGCATCACGAGGTGGATCACAAGCACGCCACATCGCACCAGAGCGTCAAATTCCATCATTATCATGCCGTGCCCGTCTACATCAAGCACGAGGATCAGCACCTCATCAAGAAGCCCATCGAAATTGGCGGCACCAAGCAGAAGTTGAAGATCCTCCATCCCAAGACCGAGCACAATCACAACCACGGCCTGGTGCTGGAGAGCCACAGCGAGTCGCATTTGCACGAGCACGGCCACTACGAGGAGCCAGTGCATCATTCCGAGCACTACGAGCATTACGCGCACCACGAGTAGGCAACGCGTCTTCATAAATCATTTTTGCCAAATAATGTTTAATATTTTCTCTCTCAGATGAGAGCCAATTGCATACAGAATTATGTACTTAGGTTTAAGGCTTTGTTTTTTTATACACAACTATATTTGTGAAATAAAATTTTGCCCAGAGTATTATTGAACACAAAAGAATAATGTCATCGCTATAAACAGAATTACTTATTCCAAATTTGAAAATCTGATTGAACTTACGAACTCTTCTCATTCTTTGAATGTGTTTAAAAATTGTAACAAAATAAATAAAGTTTGTTTAAATATATGTAAGAAAATATTTTGTTAGAATAAATTTTATTTTTTTATTAAAATCTCTGAACTCTATCTGAAAAGCTCAGAGAGAAAAGCATATATATCCCAGTATATATGTTGATATGCT
This sequence comes from Drosophila hydei, assembly GCF_003285905.1. Taxonomy (NCBI): domain Eukaryota; kingdom Metazoa; phylum Arthropoda; class Insecta; order Diptera; family Drosophilidae; genus Drosophila; species Drosophila hydei. The sequence continues at coordinate 2,561,642 of NW_022045685.1, read as the reverse complement.
ACTTAGAGAACTGCGTGATTAAATCAAGCAAATTCGTATCCACGTGAAGTATTTACTGGCAATAGATCAGTTATTAACAGAGAAGGAAAGTTGCTTAACTGTGAAAGCTGCTTAAAAGCTGACCAAGCAAATATACCATGAAAGCTGCTTAGCAGCTCGCAGATCAAATGTACTCTGAAAACTGCTTAGAAGCTTGCCAAGCAAATGTACCACGAAAGCTGTTTAAAAGCTCGCAAATGAAATAAACAATTAAAGCTGCTTAAAAGCTCGCTAGCAAATACACATGTAAAAGTAATGTACATTTGCTCAACGAGCTTTTAATCAGCTTTCACAGCTTAGTAGCCGAACAGAAGCCCATGAGCTTATTAAGCTTCGAAACAGCTTGCAAAGCGCGGTTAGCTTACAATTAACTTTCTTAACTCAACAGCTTGCAAGGCTTTTGGTATACTGAAAGCTCTCACGATTGCTTGCTTAGAGCTTTTAGTTGCAAGCTTCAGCTTTTGCTCAAGTTGTTGCTTCAGTCAATTTTCTTACTCAAAGTTTTCTTTGCTTATATTGTTGAAGATGCATTTTTTTATTGTGTTCTCTTTTGTAGCCTAATGTAACTGTTGTGGCAACCTCCCCACTTAGCTACCCCGCCCCCACACGAACTGCAACTGGCTATTAAATAAATAATTTGTAATAACAAACTATAAATAACTAAGCACAAAAAAAAACAAAACAAAAATAATAATAAAAAAAAACAACAACGGCATATCTTTGCAGCATTAAAACAATTTTTCATATAATAAACTAAATAACAGACTATATCTTGGGTGGCGGTCGCAGCGCTAGATTGGCCTCCAGATCCTTGACCAGCTTGCCGCCCACGCCGACTGTGCCGCCGAGGCCCGAGGTGCCGGCATTGCTACGCAGCAGCTTCTTGCCCGGCACACCGCCAGCGCCTGGATGCGGAGCACCGCCTCGCTTGCCGCGCTTGCCAACGGCACTGTTGCCAGAGCTGACTGAGCCAGTGCCTCGGAGCAGCTGCGTCTTGTATGTGTGCTGATAGCCGTAGCCCTCGGGATTGTTGTTGAACTTGGGACTGTAGCTATCGTACTCCAGACTGCTCGAACTGCTGCTGCTGGCCTTGTAGCCGCCATTGGTGGCGGGCTTGCCATGGGCTAGGCGCATCGACTGCTCCCAGCTCTCACGCTCCTCCTCGTACTTGGCGGACAGTGGCTCCTTCTTCAGCACATACTGATAGGGCAGCGGAAAGCCTTCCTCGCTGCCATCATTGCCAATGCCACTGGGCAGTTCTCGGTTCTTCTCGGCCAGCTCCATGCTGCTGGAAGCCGGCTCCGCAAAGTAGCCGGAGTAGCCCTTGTAGTCGGAATGCAGATCGGCGGCTGCTTTGTGCTTGTGCCGATACTCTTGAGCCTGAATGGCGTGGATGTTGCTGGCGCTGTTGCCGCTGCTGCTGCTGCCACGCAGCTTCTCTCCCTTGTAGGGCAACGAGTTGATATCGTGATAGATCTCCGAGTTGAAATATAGCTTTTGCGGCTTGCTTGTGACGCGCTGTTCCTCCAGCTCGCGCTCTGGCGTTGTGACCACATGCGACAAGTCGAACTCTTCGATGTTCTTAAGTGCAGCCCCATGATCAAAGTGCTCCGCACTGCTCTTCAGCGGCAGGGTATAGGGCTTTGATACGGTCTTCACGGTGGCTGTTTGCAGTGGCGCTCGCGTCTTGATCTTGTAGATGAACTCCACATTCGGAGCCAGTGAGTCGGTGCCGATATCTGGCGCCTGGTAGGCAGTTTCCGTCTCAGATTGATAGCGCTGTGGCTTGGTCAGCCCATGGGAGCTTTGCTTGCCCAGCTGATGATGCTGGCCATGGTATTGTCCATGCTGCTGCGCCGGCTGACGACCCTGACCAGTGGATGGCGGGCTGCTGTACTTGGGACGCACCGTGCTGCTGCTGTAGCGTTTCTCCTCGCTACCAATTGAGCTGCTTGAGCCGCTGGAGCTGGGCAGCGATAGCAGCTTGTAGTAGGTCTTGGTGGCTGGCGGTGCTAGCTCCTGCGGTGTGGTTATGATCTTGCCTTCGGCTTCCAGCTCCTTCATGTACTTGATGACAGACTTCTCAATTTGTTTCATGATTTCGGCCTTGGGTATTTCTGTGGACGCTGAGACGCGCACCTTCTCCTCCGCTTCGTCCTCCAGGTGGCGATACACCTGTGGTTGCGGCTGTGGTGCTGGATAGCTATAGTACTTTGTGCGATAGAGTCTTTCGATGTCGCCGCCAGCAACGGGCTCAGCCTGGTTGGCTGTCTCGTATAGCTCATAGTTGCGTGGCACCGACTCTTTCTCATAGACGGGTGCTGGTGCAGCTGGAGAGGATTCATTGGGTGTGGACTCTACTGAATGTTGATGTGGCTGATGTTGTGGCTGCTGCTGCTGCTGTGGTTGTTGCTGTTGCTGTTGCTGCGGCTGTTGTTGCTGCGGCTGCTGTTGTTGCTGTCGCTGATGTTCAGCCTGGAGCAGCGCCTGCTGCTGCACAAGCTGCGCCTGCAGCTCCGCCTGCATTTGTGCCTCCAGCAGCGCTGCCTGCGCCTGAGCTTGAGCTTGCGCCTTGGCATGGTCCTGGTTCAACTTCTGCTGATGTTGCTGTTGTTGCTGCTGCTGCTGTTGCTGCTGCTGCTGTTCGGAGCTGGAACTAAAACTCGAGCTGGAGCTGGGACTATAGGGCCGCTGTGTGTTGGCCACAATGCGCAGTGGCGTCTGCTGCTCCTTGTGCCTTGAGCCATAGGCCATTTTCATGGCATTAGCCACGTACTCGGCTGCCGTCTCCGAGTCCTCCAGTATGTCCGTCTTCTCATGCCTCAATTCAGCAGCGCCAGCTCCAACCGACTGGACTGTTGTGCTCAGGCCACTGCCATAGTAAGCATTGAGTTTGCCCTGTGGCGGCAATGAAGAAGTCTCATGCTCGGGCCGTACCAGATTCAGCTCTAGCTGACCATAGTTAAAATCTGTGTGAGAGAGTAAAACAGAGAGAGGCAGGCAGCATTGGAGATTAGTAATTGCTTTTAATTGTGGCAGCTGCCAAAATTCGTTAACTAAAGAGAGTTGATCGGCCGCTTTACAGTTACAGCTGGGTACAAACTCAGAAGCTTAATTGATTTTTTTTTCAGAAAGTATTAAGTACTGTACCTAAGCTAAGGATGAAGCTAGTTTAATTTTTATTCACCTGTGCTTGGCTCCTTGGCCCTTGTTTGCATCGGAGCGCCACGTCTCGGATAGTTGCGTCCATGCCCATCAGCACGACCTGCGGCCTGGGCCAGTTGGTCGGGCACAACACTTCGCTCGCTCGACTCTTCCACATTTGTCTTCGGAATGGGTCGGCGGCTCATGCGAGGCAGCGACTGTGCCCCACACACGCTCAACTGCAAGCTCAACTGCAAGTGCAAGTAGGAGAGAGTTAACAATAGAGAGAGAGAGAGAGAGAGAGAGAGATAGAGAAAGAGATAGAGAGAGAGCGCGAAAATGGGAGCAGCAATTAAATAATATTTGTTTTGGTACTCGATGTCGTTCAGCGTCAATTGGCGGGCATGTGAATGCAAAGTGTACATTCAGTTGGCCATTTGCTTTGTTAATGGATAGTTGGACGCACAACAATCTATATATATATATATTTATATATATATATATATGTATTAGATATATAAATATAGATATATATATATATATATATATATATATATATATATAAACATATATCTTTATATATTTTGTAATTAAACTAATTAAAGTTAACCAATTCGCTTTCGCTTTTTGCAGGGGGGGAACCGTTTTTAACATTGGGAACGGATCATGACGCTGCCTCTGCCTCTGCCTCTGCCTCTGTTCTCCGCCTCCACAGTCTTATGATTGGCGTGGCGCTCGAGCTGCGTCCGCTGCAAGTTCATTGGCCCAGGCCGTTGGATGTTGCAGCAGCAGCCGCAGTCGAGTTTGGCGCTGGAGCTCTTTTACGCCCCAACATGAAATGTTTTCGGCACGCAATTTTGCTGTGATTGAAGTTGTTTTCCAATTGCTGGCTGCTTAGTGCCTGGTGGCAATTAATGGCGTCTCCTAATAGATATTTAATGCCAGATGTGGACTGAGTTAGCTGACTCTAACTGATAATTAAACTAGTTTTCTGCTGCGCCAAAAGAGTATTCATGCATATTTTCAGCTGGGAGAGGACTTTTATAGTTTATAAATTAAATACAAATTAACTGTAAATTAAATAAAGTTTTTGTTGTCTTCTCTGACTTAGGTATTCTCTTTTGTCCATAGGAAATATAATGTATTGAGTATAAAAAAGTGTCGAAATTCAGAGTGTTCCATGTTCCAGGATATAAAAAATTAAAAAAAATTATATATGAAAATAAATCGATAACTTTTGGGGCAAATATCACGCTAAAGTCTTGTTCAATATTAAATATTTCCTATGCTGAGATTGAGATAATACCTTACATAGCGCTCTAAGGGCACATTCAATTGACTACTCTATGATTTCCAAAGCCGAAACAGTGGAAAAGTTCCTCAACTTCCATCTTTGCTATACTAACTATACTAAATTGTAGGCCACTAGTACTTGAAGTACTTTAATTCTATATATTTTTATATATATTATTTTATTTTTATATATATTATATATATTATTATTATATTATAATATATATTTATATCTACATTTTTAGCTCTTGCTTTAGTTAGCTTTGATATATATTTATCATAGATAGATATCTACTCGAACTATACATAAATCTTATATAGGTAAGGAGAAGTAATATATTTTATTAGAATTTTTAAGTTAGGGCCACAACGTTTCATCGGCTTAGCGATAATTTCCGGATGCGCTTAATTATTTATTTACATTATTTTAATTTCTTTTTAAAATTCTTCTTTTGTTTACTTTCATATTATATTTTTCACATTTTCCATTTCATTAAATAGAAATCACTTGCAACTTGTGGCACAAACACATGAAAAAAATGACACTAGAGAATTGTGTGAACGTCCTTGGGTGTAAGGCTGTCGTTTGTAGCCAACAATCGCACTACTTACAATCAGCATGAACGCGGCCAGGCAGAGGCACAGGTGCAGGCTCTTGGTGGACCGACAACGCGTTGCCATAGCGAACATCATTTCGCGTCAGTTACTTTTTTTTTCGTTTTTATTTCTTTATTTTGTTGCAGCTTATTGTCTTAGACTCTATAGCGCATTTAGCTCTAAACCTTAACTAATGGGAGGGCAGATATGCCAATTATTCTGCACTTGTAGCTACTATCTTAATTAGTTCTAATATTGTCTAGAGGATGCAATCTCTTCAGTCTTCGCCTATTGTTGTTTATAGCCAGGTTGCTTGCGAGATGGTTAGGATGCGCTGCAAGTCTGTCCGCGTATCTTGAACTGTGTCGCCCAATGAGTTCAGCAACTGTGGGAATTGCTAAATCCCTATGTAAGACTGAGTTTCTTACAAACCAGCTGGCTCCAGTCCATCTGCGTAGTGCTTTATTCTGCAGGGTCTGAATTTTGTTCCTTGTAGTCTTCGCCGAGGAGCCCCATAGAGAGATACCATATACGAAGGTTGGGACAACTATTGCCTTGTAGATGGCGGCCTTGCTGCTGTAAGACAACTTGCTTGAAGCTCTCAGCATCCAGTCGAGGGTTTTTAGCTTGCTTTTGCATTTTGAGGTTACTTGACTTATGTGCGCTTTAAAAGTCAGCCTTCTGTCAAGAGTGATACCAAGGTACTTTACTTTTGAGGCTTTGGGAATAGTGGGCCCCAATGCAACGCTTGGGCAATCTCCTCTTCTAGTGGCGAAGGTAGTATGTACAGACTTTTGTGCATTAATGGTGATACACCACCGTTTTGCCCAGCGTCCGAAAGAGTCCAGATATTTTTGTAGTGAGTCTGAAGCTTCTTGCGCAGATACGTGACGTGATAAGATGGCGGTGTCATCTGCATAGGTCGCTATGAGTACTGCATCTGTACTTCCTATATTTGGCTCGGGAGTTGGCATATCTCCTGTGAATAAAGTATAAAGTGTTGGGCCTAGAACACTACCCTGTGGTACTCCAGCCATAATTGGTCTAGTCAAGGATACTGTTTGCCCCCTTGACACTTGGAAGGTTCTTCCAATAAGGTATGAGGATAGCAACGCGAAAAATGGGGCTGGAAGGGTGGTCCTCACTTTCTGCAGCAGTCCCAGGTGCCAAACTCGATCAAACGCCTGTTTGATGTCTAAAAAGACGGCAGAGCAGTACATCTTTTCTTCAAAGGCTCCAAGGATATGGTGCACAACTCTGTGAACCTGTTCCGGTGTTCCATGCTGTCTCCTGAAGCCAAACTGATGGTTTGGAATGGCCTCCTGGCGTCCCAGATGTGTCAGTACTCGTTCCAGAAATATTCTTTCGAATATTTTGGAGAGTACTGGCAACAGGCTAATTGGTCTGTACGACTCAATTTCTCCCACGGGTTTGCCAGGCTTAGGAATCATCACAATCACGGCGCGCTTCCAGCAGGCTGGAAAGTGCCGGATGCGGAGCATGGCGTTGTACACCATAGTTATGTAGTCTATGGTGGAGTCAGGCAGTGCTCTAAGGACTCTGCCGTTTATTAGATCATATCCAGGGGATTTTTTTGCCTTCACTCTTCTGATGTGTTCAAGAACCTCTTCTTTTGTACATCCAGTTATCTGGTCTTCAGCTGGGAGGGGCGAGAGAACGATGTCTTCTGTTGCTTCGATTTCTGAGGCCTCTGCGGTAATCACCGGCGTGAATTGGTCTTGAAGGTGGTTTGCAAAAGCCTCAGCTTGAGCTTCGTCTCCAATGTGCCAGGAACCAGAAATGCTCCGAATGGGATGACGTCGTATTGGCTGCCGTTTGAGCTTTCTTGTAAATTTCCATAATTGAAACTCTGCGTCAGTGGGCGATTCAGCTCGTACCAGCGCATCGCTGATACACCTCTTTTGAAGCAGGGCGAGAGCAGCTTTAAGATGCCTCGTGGCTTCGTTGTACATGGATTTGGCATCAGGCGTGCGTAATCTTAACCAGCGTCTCCTGGCCCATCTTTTGTGTATTAGTAGGTGTTGGGCCTCCAAGGTGAGGGGGATGTTGTACGGAGACTGTTGTCTTGTTTGGCAAGATGGTGGGGCGGCTTGGTGCGCAGCTTTGACTATTTCTTCCTGCAGTTTGTTTGCTGCGTAGTCCACGTCTTCAGGAGTGTTAAGTTCCATTTCTATGTGCAAAGAGTAATGGAGCTCGCGCCTAAAGACTCCTAAATCTGATCCTGCTGGCAGTAGTTGTTTCCTAATGGGCAAGGGCTGTGGCTGCGCGTGGATTGTGACTATTAGTGGCAGGTGGTCAGAGGATAGGTCCAAGGATTCTTCAATGGTCAATTGCCGGTCACAGATGCCTTTGTAGACAGCGAAGTCGATTGCCGAGGGCCTGTGTCCATTAATTGGGTAACGGGTGGGGGCTCCAGTCGCCAATATGCTGAATTGTAAGTTTTGAATCGCCTCAAATATGACTTCTCCGCGACGATTCGCACTATTGCTTCCCCAAAATGGGTGCCATCCATTCCAGTCGCCGCCGATGAGGGTCTTATTCAACCTTTGGCCTAGAACCTGTTCCATGTGATGATCACACAGACCAGTGTTTGGCGGAAGATAAATTGACGCAACTTCGATCGCTCCAATAGACGTAGGCAGGGTGATGGCTGAGACCTGCATTGTTGCGTTGCAAATTGGCAGTAAAGGTGTATGCGGTATTGTTGCTCGTATGAGGATTGAGGATCCACCAAAGCAGTTTGCTCCTTCACCATGAGCCTGATAGTGTTCGTATCCGAAAATTTGTGTAGTGGGGCACTCATGAGTTTCTGTTATTAACATTATATCTATGTTTTCTTGTGAGAGAAACGCAGCCAGTTCCTGAGTCTTGTTTCTCAGGCCATTGGCGTTCCAGATACCCACACGTAAAGCCATTATTTGTAGGCAAGCTTGGTTATGATGGCCATTAAACTGTTTAGCATGGTTGCTTGTTGGGATTGTACTTCTCGCATCGCTTTGAGCTCGGCATTAATTGCGTCAAACTGACGTTGTTGTTGCTGAAGCATTTCAGTGAACAAAGTGTCACTTGTGGTATTCTTATTTGACGGTCCACCTCTAGCGGCCTGTGCGTAAGAAACACCACTAATAGGCGTTGCAAAGCTCGTGGCTTGGGTAATGCTCCGGGGCCTTGTAATTTCGGAAGCAGTACTCGGACCCGTAGACGGTGTTTGTGTGGGACTCCTTTTTTGTGCTGGGGATTGCAATTTGCGCAACCGCTTGTATACTTGGCAGCCCTTATAGTTGGCTGGGTGCTGTAACTCACAGTGCACACAAGTTGGTGCCTGGTCCTTTTCGCGGGTGCAGTCTTTGGATGCGTGTTTCCCGGCGCAACGCACACATCTGGGAGCTTTGTGGCAGTAGCGTTGTGTGTGTCCAAATTCTTGACAGCGATGGCATTGTGTCAGGTCGTTGTATCTTCTTGGCAGTTCCACTGTGCAGCGTTGCCTGCAGACAACTCGAATGTCCAAAATTTCTTTGTTGTTGGGGGCCTGAGCCACGTCAACAAAAAATATATTTAGCGGTGTTTTGTCCATACGGCTCAGTGGGTTGTGCACATTTGTAATTGTGTGGCCTTTGGTTTCCAATTCCTTTTTAATTAGTGTTGTATCAGTGCTGGAGTGAAGCCCTTTGAACACGACTCTATATGGTTTGTCCTCCTTAAGCTGGTAGCAGTGGAACTCCAATTCCAGCTTAGTAAAGTGGTCTATAACTCTGCGATAGTCCTCACTGCATTGGGTTAATACACCTATGTTATTCTTCTTTGGCTTAATTACGTATGATTTAGCATCAATTACTTTATCTATTATCTGTTGAAGTAGGGCCACAGACTTGATGTTTGGACACCATATGGGGGGCGGACGAGGTTTCGGAGTAGTTTGCTGGTCGGTCAATACTGGGGCTTCTGGAGCTACAGGTGATTCGCTGTAGTCTTCATCTTCTTCTACGAGCAGTGAAAATCGATTTTCTGATATTAATGCTGCATTGCTGGTGCTTGGTTCGTCGAAGATGAGCCTTTTCTTGATGGTTTTTGGTGAATTTGGCTGTTTACGTTTCGTGTTTTTGTTGTTAGTGATGCCTTGCACGGAGGCGATATCTATTTTTGAGTTTATTGGCATGATGGAGGCTTGCCTATTTGCCATCACAACGTTAAGCTGGGCTTGCATTTCTGCATTTACCTTTACAGCTGTAGCGAGGTTATTGACATTAGATGTCATCGCGGATTGTGCTTTTGAGTGCAGGCGCACTCGCGCCAAGCGACGAAATTTCGTAAATTGCAATTAAAGCAATTGAGTTACGCGGAAGCAAGCGATAAGAAAACGCTGCGTGTGCGGTTTTTGTTGCTGTTGCGTTGAAGAATGCACCGCAAAGTTCTATTTTTAGAACTCTGCAGCAGTAGAGCTTAAGCGAAGGCTGTTCGAATTCACGTCTTTACAGGTCGAACGACTGAATAGTATGAATGTGCGTCAGTTACTGGATTTGAATTGTTTGCGCCGAGCTGGCGTGGCGAGGCTTTTATAATGACGATTACCGGCACAGCGGAAAATTTATGCGAATGTGTGCGCCAAAGAAACCACACAAATTGCGCTAAAGAAAGAGAAAAAAAGAGAGAGAGAGAGAGAGGATAGAGAAGGCAGGCGTGTGTGTGTGTGTGAGGGAGAGGCAAATGTGCTGGTGCGGAGACATTCGCTTTCAAGGCAACAAGCGGCAGCGGCGACTTTAACGCCATCAACAGATGCAAACATTCAAATTGTAACGGCTACTTAACGCACTGCGTATGCGTGATATGTTCGCCTATCACAATTAGCCATAACGCATACGCCGGGTGGGACGCGTGCGCAGCTGCCGCACACAAATCAAATGTCAAATGCCAAACTGGTTCCAGCCAACAGTTTCGATTTCGTTTTGGCCAATTAAGCTACAAGCTGTACAAGCACACACACACACACACACAATGTAGCGGCAGTGAAAATGCGGTTCAATGAAATGATAGCGCATGTCATTGTTTGGCGTCCGATAGGTAAGTTAGCTGGGACAAGCTGGAGCTGCTGAGCTGCCAACAGTTAATACAGCTGATGATTAAATTCTTACTTTTGTTGTGGCATCTACATTGAGAATTGCACTTGAATATTTTGAGATATTTCTGTATTTTTAAAACTCACAACTTCTCTTGATTTTTTATTCGCCTAACACCAGATTGGTCAGATTCAAATTCTTTGGCAAGTTGCTCAAAAAATCAAGTGAAATGCACCATATTTGCCCGGCTTTTATAACAGCTTACCCAAGCCTTGAGATACCTTTAGCTATAATGCATAGAGTTGAAACTCTTGGCTTAACTTGAAGTTAGTTTTTAGTTAGTTTTTGCATATAAAGAGCGGCGCCCAACTTTAAGCTGGCAGCATTGCTTCATTTTGTAACCCATTTAACAGATAGTTTATTTTTTGCTGAATTTGCCTGCACTTTTGGCTATGGATAGACCTAGCCGAGCAGCGCAAATTGTTAAAAATTTTATGAATAAATGGTTCTATTCAAACTTAACCTGAATTCGTCCATTTTATTGCGTGTATAATGACGAAGTTAATTTTTAGTTGAATGAATTGAGGATAGTCCACAATCTTTTGTGGAAGTCCCACAAAAAATTTGCTCCATATATCTTTAAAAACTACTATGGTATGATAATAAGCGTGTTCCCTAGTTATGGCTACCACATAATCAAAATCGTATATGTCATAAAATGTTCGATATAGAAATTTTCGTTTAGTTGATATTAAATGTATATTTATGTGTTTTATTTTAAAGTACACTTATATAGCTCAAAAAACATGCGTCGTATCTAGTTTTGCTGTTGCTATAGCTTACACAATTGTTTAGCATTGGTAACTTGCTTCAAATGTACAATTTCATGTCATGTTTGATCAGAATCTCCAATTGTGTTTTCACATTGCTCAAGTCTCTGCTAATCAGTAAAGTTTTTTCTTCTTTTGTTTTTGTAAAGATAATTCAGTTATGCGGGGAATGTGTGTTGTCTAAAAATCTTGTAACGAATACACGGCGTCTACACTCAAGCTATTAGCCATTAAACACTTTTTAGCTACAATGGACTGGCCAGATAAAAGCGCAATCATCTCTGAGTAGCTGGCCGCAGCACATCTCAAGCACAACGAGCACTCGAAGCAACCGCTAAAGAAACAAAATGCATTTTCTTTGTATTGTTTTTGTTTGGATTGTTTGGTCTGTGCGCTTTAAGGTTTCAGTTTCATTTGCTTCATGGCCACTGATTAAGTGCATTGTAATTAACAGAGAGAAAAGAGTTGCACAAAATTTATGAGGATATTTATCAGACTATTTGGACAGCAGCTGCTGCTGCTCTAACTGGATTTATATATATATATATATATATATATATATATATATATATATATATATATATATATATATATATATATATATATATATATTATAAGATTTCAATTTCGATTGTGGTCAATATAAATAAGCTGGCTAATTAATTTCGCTTTTGACTGCAATGGGTTCATTGTTCATTGTGGTCCATCGCCCAGTCGACAGTTTTTGCTTTGATTTATATTGAGATTCTGGCAAAAAGCATTTGCCACACTTAACAGCTTCAACAATATGGCAATGCAGCAAAAAACAATAACAATATTCGCATGTCGGCAAACTAAAAACGGGACTGCAACTGGGCATGCCACATGTGAAGATCAACAACCTTGCCAATGCGAATACGTGAATGCGATGCAAGCGCGTTACAGCGCCAACAACTGTGGTATCGGCAGCAACGGCAACGGACAACGATGCGGCGTTGCACATTGGCTTAACTTTATTTTTTTATGAATCTTCAAATAAGTAGCAGAGTTTTAGTTTTATATTCATATCATTCACTATAAATATGAATATAATTTTGCTTAAGACTTGATATTATTTATTAACATTGTTAAATCAATTATAAATCCTATTTCATTAGACTTGAATACTGGCCAAGCAGTAGCCTTTGTTTACGCACAGTTCATTAGGATTAGAGTTTGGCCCAGATGTACTCTTTTTCTATTCGTTTATGTATATATCATTTTCGACTTAAATATATAAAAAAAAAATATAATTGTTGTGAGTTATATAAGCTTTAATCATAATAGAATAAAAAAAATATAGATTTAAGATCAATAAATTGAGTTTTTTTTTAAATAAAAAATAGTATGAAAATTATGTTTAAATATGATTTCTGCAATATGGCTGCAATGAATGCATTGTACAAGGCGATATCTGGAGCACCAACTTTCATAATCATCATAATCGCTTTTGAAGATATATGGACCGATGACTCCGTCTTCCATCAGCCCACAAAGTGCACCAAATACATATTTTCTGTGGTTTCAACAAAGCTTGTGGATTATACTCACTCCAAAGGCGACAAGTTTGCTTATTTTCGCACCTATTCAAGCCATTCAATGGATTTAATTATGAATGAATGAATCCATGGTAAGTTTTAATATAACCATTCTGATGTTAGTCTATGTATTATAAAATGTCAAACTAAACTCAACGAAGAGCAAAAATCAGCTGTTAAATAATTTATTAAATAAAGCAAAGTTGCCAGCTTAAAGTTATAAAAGTCTGAAAAAAAACATAGACCATTCAGATTAATTTCATTTTGTCAGCAGACACATTCAGTTTGTATTATTTGCTATACTTAAACTAGTGCTATATTCTTATTAAATTTCACCTATACGAACTTTATACCACTGTGCAGCAACGGCGCTTGCAACGCTTGGACAATGTTGGAAAATGTTACGTGTTTCGGGCTGACGCTTAAGTTATTAATTTGCTGCTGCTGACGACTGACGAGCGAGTGAGTAAATTGTTGCTGCTGTTGTGGTTGTTGTTGTTGTTGTTGTTACAGTGTTTTATGGGTCCATTGTTATGGCAGCATTTAGATCATTATACAGTTTATGGTCTTTTGCAGGCCTATTATTGTCTTAAGCATTTGACTTTTCTTTTGGGGTCTGTAGTGCTGTCGCCAAGGAAGTGCTTACGGCTAATAACTCGTATGCTGCTGATGATAGGCAATCTAGTGAGATGAGACACAGCTTTTCACTTCAATGCGAGAAACTCAGCCTGACCACCAGGTCAGTCTTAATGCAGGGTTGGGCTGGCCAACGCCCGATATCTTGGCTGCCTGCCCGAGCAGTGCCCAACGTGACGGCAATGGCCAATCGATCCACTTTGGGCGTAAAACTTTCAATTTCAATAGCTTTCGTGCGCGCTTGGCATGCGAAGAGGGGCAGAGCTAGTCTGCATCCAATTGAATGGCAATTGGAATTGCAGTGGCATCTGCCTCGATAGACATCTGGAAGTGCAACAAATTTCGCGTGCGCGGAAGTTGCTGTCGCCTCTTGCTGCAAATGTTGCATATTTCGAGTGTGTATTTTTCGCTAATAATGTTTCGTCGACTGGAAAGTCGGGATGCAGCCGCAGCCACAGCCGCAGACGTTGCTGCATTTGCATAGGAAAAATTATAAAAATTGGTACAATTTGCCGTCCATTACGGCAGCTGATTATGCTAATTGTTTGCTTACATACTTGGCTTTTACGTAAACTCATTTAAGCGATGTGGCAACAGGCTAAACAGGCACTGTGAACAACGCACATAAATTACCCATGGGGGAAAGTTGACCAGCTAAGAAGATTGAATATCATATCTAAAATCTGTGTTGCAATCAGAGCAGAGTCGATGCCACATGAAACCACATCTGGCCAAAAGGGCGGCATTTGCTGCTTAAACGGCAGAAAAGGAATTTACAAATCGAGTGTGTGGCTTTGGCATATTTATTTCATTATTCAAATAGTTTTACTGATTTTCAATTATATATAAATTTATTTTTATATTTTATTTTATTTTTTATATTTTTTTTGCAAGGACTCGTTGGGATGTATTATTTGTGTCTTGAAGCTGACTTTGCCTGGCTTATGTTGCTTTGGAAACTACAAGCAATATTTTTTGGCATTAAAAACTCTTATTTATCAGAAAATAATTCAACTAAAAATATAGAATATAGATTTTTAGCTCAAATTTAGCTCAGATTGCCTCTTCGACTACAAGGGAACTCACTACAAAAGCTCGTTTATAGTGTTAGATGCTAAGATGCTAAGAGCCTTCAGCAAGATAAGAAACTACAAAGATGGAAGTGATAGGTGAGAAACTCAGTGCTATATACGGATCTAGCAGATTCATTGGGCGAAACTGTTCCAGCTACAACTCCAGACTGGCAGCGCTTGCAGCAGGCGATGGCTGTAAATCTACATATATTTATATATATTGTAGAATATAATAGAGTAATAAATAAATAAGTCTAGACTTAAGATGTATATACTACAAGATAAAGACTTGCGCACTCACTGGTTTAGCTTAGTGGCGAAAATAAGCTGCAACAAATGGAATGGAATGAAAAAACCAAGTGCACTCAAGAACACATTGAATGCTCGTCGGACATTCAATATCTTAATGACTTAATTCAGCGAACGGTCACACTTAAATGGAAGCGCACAGTGCACACCGAAAAGCTCCCATGCGATTGGCTGGTGTCTTAATTGAGTTTCGTTGCTATTTTTTTGGAATTTTGTATTTCCTGTTGGTTTCGGCAGCTGATTTGCGTGTCTGGCCGCAAGTTGCTTAAATTTGTATTTTGTATTTTGTATTTTTTGTGTGTAACATGCATTTAAAACTTTGTTGGCATTTAACATCGCAGCAATGCAAACAATCCACAAAAAAAAAAACTAAAACCGAATGTCGAATTAATTTTCAATTGATATTATTGTGTGTTGAGCTTTATTGGTTTTATGCGTGCCTTCCGGGTGACCGTTGCGAATTGCATAATATACTTGAATTTAGCGCTGAATATTCCGCATTAAATATGTGTTAAATGCGCCAGCGATGCACTTGCCACACATGCATGCAACATTCATGTCAACAGAGTGTGGCATGCTTTTAGGCGGCACTTTAATTACTGCATAATTGATATATCAACCAAGTGTAAGCCTGCAGTTAAGGCAATATAAATTAAATATAAAAACTGTGCTAGGGAATACCCTGTTGATGCCACAACAAGCCAAAAGTATAATAGGGAATACTCTTGTCGAAGTATACATAGTGCATTATTATTAGATGGTGAGAAGCTGGGGTCTATAATGCAGAGAAGAGCACTGAGCTAGGGAATACTCTGTTGAAGCCATAACTAGTCTAGCGTCATTAGATACTGCAAAGAAGTATACAATACCCATAGAAATTGCTTGACTAGGGAATACTATGTACGGTGTATACTTAGTGCGCCAGGATACACGGCCTGAGGCTGAGCATCTTTATACTGAGAAGAAGAGGTATACAATACAGAGAAGAATGCTGAGCTAGGGAATACCCTATTAATATCATAGTTAGATCAAATACATAGACGAATATTAAATATCCTGTTAAAGCACGTTAAGATACACATAGAAATAGCTGGACTAAGAAATATTTTGTGTAGCATAAATAAAATACGCAGCTTGAAACTAAGAATTACCTTGGATTCTGAGAAGAAGAAATAGTTAATACTAATAATAGGAAGACTGAGAAGAAGTAGTAATTTATACAGTTAGGAATGCTAAGCTGGAACAGGAAAATTCTGAAAAAGCTAACCAAGAGGGAAGACATGAAACTGAATACTTTGCATCTTTTAGGTATGTCAGGCATATTGGCTTTCAATGTTCAAACTGATTTACTGAAAGTCTCTTGTCTAAGCTCTCTTGCTTAGATGGACTCAAAAGCTACATACGTTTTGTATCACAGTGTAATGCAGTCTTGAAGAGGCCAGATCTCTATTCCATAAGGCTTATTAGTCTAAGGTTTACCAATGTTTCAGTGAGAGCTTCGAGGGAGACGCTGCATGGTCAAGCTGCTGTTAGTTATATATAATATAAATAAAGTAAATACATACAGTTCCTTTACACCTCAATCTCATCTAGCTTCGAGCATATACAAAAACCTCGCCTTCATTTATTTCACATTTTTTATTTGTGCAAAAATATATAAATTCAAAAGCACATATAATTACAAGCTAATTATTGCACATATTTAACACAATTTGTTGTTGTTAGCACAAAATACAGAAAAGAGGGAGGGAATAAGAAAACAATTAATTAAATGGGTTTACAATAATAAAACAACTGGCATGAAGGCATGAAGGCATGAAGGCGCGTGTAAATGTAAGAGAAGATGAACTCGAATTTGATGAAGATCAGACAAGGAGCTGCTTTTCTCAGTCTCCATTGCAGCTGAACCAATTGCACGGCTGGTTGTTCAACCTGATGCCGAGCACACAAAATAAATACTAATGATAGTTTACTTTCGACAACAACAAACAAAAGAGAGCGATGATTTTTATACAATAATATTAACAAATAGCTGCAGAATTCAGCGGAATTCAGTTAACCCTCTAGCAGCTGCGTCGTCTTGTACTCCACCGCCGAGCCCATCTCGGCGCCCAGCTTCTCTCGCACGTATTCACGTATCTGCTGCAGCTGGTGCTCGGGAGTGGAGTCTGACTTGGCTGCCCGCTTGCCTTGGCGCTGTTGGCGCGACATCTTCAGGCCGTGGGCGTGGTAGTTGTAGGGCGGCTGTGTAATGCTCATGGGCTCGGCGGCCTCATGAGATGGCTGATAATCGGCAGCTGTGGTAGCCACATCTGTGTGACCACTCTCCGGCTGCTGCTGCTGATGCTGCGCATGCTGTTGCTGCTCATCTGCGTATGGCCGAATAGAGGGCAGCGTATACATGCGCGATGCGTAGTCGGAGCCGCTGCTCTGCGAATTAAAGATGACCTTAGTGTGTGTGGGTCGTGGGTTGTTCTCGGTGATGGGCAGTTCATGATCGTGGCCATTTGGCTCTGCTTCCGGAGCCGTAGGTGGATCCTGTTCGGGCACATAAATGGGCTGCTGTTGCTGATGCTGCTGTTGCTGCTGGTGCTGGTGCTGATGATGCGCAGTATCCGAGGGCTCAGCGTATTGCGTCTGCGGTGCCATGGCAATCAGATACAGCTGTGGCTGGTAGCTGTTCTCGTACTGCGCCTGCTGCTGAGGCTGGGCGTAGTAGTATTGTGGCTGCTGTTGGTAGGCGGTGGGCGCATAGTAGCTCTCTGGAGCGGGCTGCTCGTACTGCGGTGCCTGGGCTACCTGTTGATGGCGTCCTTTGTAGCTTTGGTAGACATCATCGATGGGTGCGTATTGTATGGGCGGTGGTGTTGCTGCCACCTGGTGGGCATAGTTGACATCTGGATGATAGTGAGCCTGCTCGTGCTCCTCGGGCGTGGCATAGGGCTGTGGTGCCAGCTCCTCGGCCTGATGCTGTTTGCGCTGCTCTGCCTCCTGCAGCAGCTGCAGATACTGGGCGGCACGTATCTCCAGGTATTGCTGCAGCAGCGCTTGCAGATGCGCCGCATATTTGGCCGGGCCGGGTATACGCAGCACAATTACGGGCTCTTGGTAGCCAGCGGCATCGCCTCCCGCCGCATTTGTCTCATGTTGCGGCTGTGGCAAGTCAATCTGCGGCTGCTCAGCGCCCGGCTGGTGTGTTTCATAACTGGTCTGTGGCTTCAGCTCATATGAGTAGGAGGGCTCAATGGTCACGCTGGTCACCTGCTGATGCTGGATGGGCTGCTGCTGGGCCTGCGTTGCGCCGGGCTGTTCGTAGTCCGCGGACGAGTAGCCAGTATAAACATCAGGTGATTCCGTCGCAGGTATATCATGCTGTGAGTACGGATAGAACATAAACTTGGGCGGCGTATAGTCGTATCCCTGTTGAGCATATCCATAGCTGTAAAGAAACAGAGTCTTAGTATTTCACAATCCAATCATAATCATAGTGGTTAGGTCAACAAAGTAGCTCATAAGTCTTGAAGCATGTTCCAGTTTTCACTCTCGATATGAATTCTTGACAGCTAATTTAAATACCCGTTTACGTTCTCTTTTTCCCATAAGCTTGCTATTGAACTTGTAAATGTCAGTTGAGGAAGTGGGAATGCCACTTTAACCAGAGATAATTGCGTTGCATTCTTTGTTATTTATAGAAGATTATTATGGGAGCAACTTTATGAAGGTCATTTAAAAACCTAAGACTCTGATCGAGTAGTTGTGTAAATTGGAATGCATTTTCGATTCGAAACGATTCATATTTCAGATTTTCGTCAGGATAACTTTGAAGGTTAACTAGAAATTCGAGAAGAAACGCGCAGGGTGGAGTACAAAAATAAAGAAAGAGAAGGCTGCACCAGCTAATTCTTTAAGGATTAATAAGCTAAACTAGGAGATAAGGCTACATCTCTTCCTAGCTTTGTCGCAACAAACTGAAAACTGCAAACTGGTTCCATGCAGCAACACCTAACTGTCGCTACAGTAGAGAAGTCACTGACCCCAGCTCGCCGTCAATGGTGCGCTTGTTGTTCTTGCCACCTCCACTGCTGCTGGTTGAATTCTCACGCTCCACTTTGATCTTGATCTTGTTGCCGTGTAGCTTGAACTGTTTGTCCAGCTCCTTGATGAACTCTAAATCATCTGCGGGCAAATTTCCAAAGCTGGCAGCCAGCGAAGGTGTCTTGGTCGTTGCCGTTGACTTGGAGGCGATCTTAACGCGTGGCTTGCTCGGTTTCGTTGTGGCCGTTGTGGATGAAGAGGACAACGCTGAGGTGCCGGGTGTCTTGGTCGGTCGCTTCTTCAGCGTAGTTACCTTCTTCGGATAGCCGCTGGCTGAAGATTTCGTTGGCGTCTCTGGATGGCCTAGAGCACTGGACAAGCACAGTCCCACGCAAAGCGTACACTGCAACGAAAAATGGAAGGATGCAAAACTGTTAAGTGATTCCAATCATACATAGCCATGCTTAGATGTGTGCAGAGGCACAAATGTGTGAATGCAGACTGAGCGATGCTTTTGTTTGGTGCCACCTTTGTCTCTGCTTTGGGCTCAAGGTGAGGCGCCAGCTAGACAATCGAGCGCTGTGGCTACGATTGCGCCAAAAGCTCTTTTGTTTTTGTGCTCTTGGCTATCGAATGGTCTCGATACAAAAACCCAACCAGCTAAAATCATTAAAAATCACAGCGACTCTTTAAGCAGCGGTAATAAAATCAACAAACACTTTTACAGCTCACACACACACGTATTTCACATTTGACATTTCGTCGTCGATTCAATAAAGTGAATGTGCCGAAGCAGAAGTCGGGCTGCAGGAAAAACATTTTGCTCAGTTCGTGTCCTAAGTCTTTTGTTTAGCATGCACAAACAAGTTTGCAGCATTGCCTTTATTAATAAATAATATTGTTGAATAGTGTAGTTGTTAGTTGGAAGAGCTTTGCTTAGGCCTTGCAATATTTTGTCAAGTTCGTGTCCTTAGTCTTTTGTCTTCAAAATTTTATAAGCGTTTGGCTTACATCATCATAGACATCTCTGACTCTGGTCATGAATTGGAAGGGAATGAGGTATATATATATATATATATAGGTTGAACCTAATATTAAATGATTTCTAAGAGCTTTCCGCCACCTCTTTGGAGTATGTCCGCTTTCTCATCAACATTTTTAGTTTTACATTAAATTAACATGATTTGCATAAGCACTGAGTTGCGTTTGTTAACATGATTCGACCAGATTTCATGGCTGTGTCGTACAACATGACTCTATAATTTTGCTTTGTTTATTCTTGGAAACTGTAATAACCATTTCGTTGCACGCTTTGGCCAGCATTTCAACACTGTGCATGTGCCTAAGTGTTCGCTATAATACTCACATTTTTTAATTGCATTTTGTCACTCAATTACAGCGACGATAAATTCGAAACTGGGACAGTGTGCCAACTTAAAGACTCCCGGACTCAAGATACATAATTTAATAGCGCTCAGTGCCTAGGCAGCATTTTACTCGTGCTTATTTTGCAATTGTTTGTGTGTGTGCGTGTGTTGCTGTTGTTGTTGCTGCTGCTTTAAGCAGGAAGACTGTTTGGCTAACTTTCGTTCACCTGCTGCACGGGCGCACCTGCGACTCAGCAACAAAAAATACTCAAAAAAAAAAAAAAAATAGCAGAAATAATTTCTGTCAAATGCTAGCATTGTGGTTGGGACATGTTTACAGCTGGAGGGGGCGGGCGGTCGTTGGCGAGGAAGTCGACGAGTTTCGCTAACATGCGAATTTATGCGATCTTTGCTGTTATGTTAGCCGCTTTTATATAATGCGTCCAGCAGCAGCCACTGACTCCCCTCCCATCTGCCTCTGGCCGCCTGTCAGCCTGGCTAGCATTGATTTATTTTTGGTGGCAAGAAAATAAAAACAAAAAACCGTTTGTGTAATAATTTAATTAAACTAATGTTGTTGTTG
Source organism: Drosophila hydei (assembly GCF_003285905.1). Taxonomy (NCBI): domain Eukaryota; kingdom Metazoa; phylum Arthropoda; class Insecta; order Diptera; family Drosophilidae; genus Drosophila; species Drosophila hydei. The sequence continues at coordinate 2,541,105 of NW_022045685.1, read as the reverse complement.
CCTTTCACTTTGCAGAATGTGACAAGCCAAATTGTGCCAAGCAGCTCAGGCAGAACATTGTGAAGCGCCAGCCGCACAGTAAGCCTGCGAAACTCTGTGGAATGCTGAACAGTGTCCACATATACTAAATGCTTTTGTGCCGTGAGTCGTGAGCGTCACGACACGCGTGCATCTCTAGAATGGCCGAGCCAAAAGAAATTATAGCTGCTGGCGCTACGCAACGCGTGCAAATTAGCTTCAGCTACGTTTTGCTGTAGTTTGTTGTTGCTTTACCGTTTGCCGCTGTTGCTCAGTGATGCAACAAAAGGTATAAAACAAAGACAACACACAAAAAAAACCATAACAATAAAATGTAAATTAAACAACAATAAACCGAGTAGTTAGGCAGCTGCCAAAAGACGTCAAAGCCTAGTCCTGTGCCTGTGCCTAACTCGGCTATGAGTACTTTATATAACCGCCGCAAGCATTGCAACCGCGCCACCAAAACAAGTTCTGCATGCCACACAGAAAAATGTTGTCGCATTTGCGTAAATACGGTTTGTGGCTAAGTTAGTTTGGCAATCCCATCCAATCCAGTTGGTAGATCTGCCTAATAAACGTTGATAGCCAGCGACTCGGGCCAATTAGCGAATAGATATAAGCACTGCAACTGGAACTATCTGATGGCTCGCGCGTGGCGGCGTGCGGCAGACGTTGCTTTGACGAGGCCAGAACCGCAGGCGCTTTAGCCAACTTTACGTTTAAAGACAAGGGCAAGGGCGGCGCGTCACAACTCGAGAGGTTAAAAGGTCAGCCAAGCGTTCAGATCGAATCTGGTATCTTTGACGAGCTGTAAATGGAATTAAGCTGTTGTTGTTGCTGTTGTGCTGTGCGGAGACATCTTAAGGCGTAGAGCTATATCTAATTGATAGATTTCAGTATTCGAGTCGACATATACAGCTATAAATTATATTGATTTGTTCGATTTCTTGTCAGGCAGCTGCATGATATATCATTATATTTTGGCCGTCATGGAAAAAGTCTATTAACAATATCTTTAAAATTATGTAACATTATAAATATTATATATTATTTTAGCAAATGTCTGCATTGAGCTTGTGGCCTTACAAAAAATTTTATTTATTTTTTTACAACTATTTTGTAATAGAAAAAACATCAATACAAAGCTGCTTGTTTATAAGTTAAATATACGGTTTGCTACCAAAAGCTGTATAAATGTATATATATAAATATCTATATATATATATATATATTCGAATAGATATTAAATTTTGTAATCTTTTTCAGATAATCAAAAGAGTCAAGTCATGTATTTCTGTAACATAAACCACTTGAGCAGCTAAATTATTGCTGGGGTAGAGACTGTGGCAGGATCAGTGAACTGCCAGCGAAGACCGGCTAAGCTTAGTGCCACGAACTGGCCGCAGACACACACACATACACACACAGAGTTGTAAACTCCCACTGTGAGCACTTTCTATGACAGTCATTACGTGGCATTGCCCCAAAGTCCCGCGCCCCTTGTTAAACAAAAGTGAAACATATCTTACAGCTGGCCAAGCCGGCTCAGTGGCTTAGTGGCTGCCATGCAAATTAATTGAGCAGCCGGAGCAACGGATGACGGCACCGGAATGGCAGGAAGCGTTACGAGTGGGCGTCAGACACGCCTTCAACTAAACTTTCGACTTCTAAGGCAAATTTAAACAGCTAACAACAACTGCTTTAAGCGTGGTAACAACTGTGATCTTGCGTACTCAAATATTGGTATTGGGTTCGTCAATTAGGAAGGGTTTGCCAATAGCTGGGCTGGGCTGAGCTGGGCTCTGGTGCTTCCGCATGGGGCTGGGCACGATTATGCAAGTGTTGATGGGCTGGTGGCTTCCTGTTCGTATAATACATACCAATATCAATGCTAATCTCATTGTTCCCAAAGTTGTTTTGCTCGTATTTGCCTTCAGACAATGCACATTTAAATATTAATTTTTCACACAAACACTTCGAGTACACGCAGCGCCGAGTAGATCTAGATGTGAACGTTTATGTATATGTGTATCAGTACGTATCTTATAGATTGTATTTCTTTCAATTAGGCGGCTGCTTCACTAGTTTCTCGTTTTAATTACTTTTTGCGCACAGTTACACTTGCTAAATGCCAGACTGTGGCAAGCAAAAAAAAAAAAAAACAAATGAAAAAAAATTCAGATCACACTCTCAAAGCAAACGGCAAAAAAAGTAACAAGATGCTGGAAAAATGTGGGAAACTTGATCGTTGGGTGCCAGCGCACGACGTTGGTTGTGGCGTTCAAAGCTCGCGCGACTAACTGTGGCTGGCGCTGGCGGAGCGCTTGGTTTTTATGCTCAGCCACAGCAGCAGCCGTCGCCGCCGCAGCAGCAGCGTCTTCATTGCAGCAAGTCCAAGTCACTTGGCCAGTCAGTCAGCCAGCGGGAACGTGCGGAACGAGCAGCAGACGAGTTCACTAGCAATGACACCGCACGCGTGTGTGTGTGTGTGAGTGTGCAAATGTGTGAATGTGTGTGTGCATGAAGGTGTAGGTTGCCAGACGCTGCTGCAACAATAAACAAATGCAATGATACACAAATTTTCAGATTCGTTTCAATGTTAAAATGCTTGTTTTACGTTACACTTTTTGCCAAGTTCTTCAGCCACAAAATGGCTGACATGAAGTCTTAAAGTTGCACATATATGTGCACTACTGTATAGGTATTATACGATGTATAGCTAGCATATGAAAAACCTAGTCTTCAACTCAATAGCTCTCAAGGCGGCCAATGCAACTCAGCTTAAATTACTAAACACAAATGCTGCAGATAACTTTGCTCGATGATACGAGCTGTATCCCTATATGAAATTTGAGTGTTTCTTTTCTTATTGTAGGCTGAATTTAAATTATTAATTGTTTTTAGATGATATACATATCAATAGACTTAGCATGCTGCCAAGCCACTTATTAATAGCAAGGGCCTAAAAGTCAGATCAACTTTGACGAGCTGTCATAAATGTGTTGATCAAAATTTAAATTATAATCATATAATATAGAATTTATTTATGTTCATTCATTTTTTTAATTAAATTTGTTTGTTTTGACTGACTTTTCGTATACTTAATGTAGCCAGACTTTCATGTATAACCCATCTTGCTGCTTTCAAAGAGCACAAATGCGTCTTTTAAGCATTCATACTCATTCATACTGCTTTCAGTAATGTGTAAAGTCTAATTATTCCGCCAGTTAGAGTATTTGCTGCATATGAAATTTATTTATGACAGAAATAAAGTTTCACAGTGAATTAATAATGCATTCTGAAATAGCCCGTGGTATTTGTTAAGCTGCTCTTATCGCATAAAAAGCCATGACTAGAATTGATTGAGTGACCTTGTCTATTATATCCTCCTCCTCTCGTTTTACGAAATTTCTTTTTTAGAAAGAAAAACTATTTGTCATAAAACATTTGTTCGCCCAGTTCAAGTTCAAAGTCATAAAAAACTGGCGCAACGCTTGCTGATGCACGAGATTCAATTTGGGATACCTTTCATTTTAGATGAATACATTTTATGCTTATTATTTTTGGCCATTACGATCTCTATGGCTTGCACAAAGGCAGCCCAGCGACTGACTTCGCGTCACAAAGCGCCACCAAATATAAAGAAAAAAAAAAACAGAAAAAAAGCGACGATCGAAATGTCATTTGCATAAAAACAATTGCGGTGCCAGGGCAGTGCAGATCCGAGCCGCAATCTTCACTCAGCTGCTCCACAAGTAGTGGCAATTTAATTGGCGCATTAAGAGAGATCTGGGATTGGACTAGTGTCTGGGATCGTGGAGATTTGCATTTGGATTTCGGTGCGGCGCCTGGGCTTGTGTGAAAAAAGAAATGGCATAACAAAGACGACTAAATGCAAACATTCAACTGTTTTGTCAGTTTTGTAATCCATTTGGGCCAAACAACATCAGCATCAAAAACAAAACCAGCAACAACGACTTGACGCGATAACGATAATGGCAATAAAATATTTTAAAAGGGTAAAAAGAAAGAGAAAAACTGAAATACATTTAAAAGAAATACGAATATCACGCGCCCCGTCGCAATCAACAATCGCCAATCGCCTGCATTGTTTGAAAGTTTGTGTTTTATCTGCCTTTTTTTCTCTCTCTCTCTATCTTTTCGAGTTTGCGTTTTTAACTAATTTGCTCTGATCGCATCGATAGGCAAATAAACAGCAATTGAGATGTGGGCCAGCTAGTGGGCTGCCCTCTTGCCACATAGCCATAAAGTACACCCCACATGCCACAGCGAGGCAGTCGGTCAGCTGGTGCGAGGCGTCACTATTATTATTATTATTTATTGTGCTTTTACCTCGTTGCCGAAGATGCGTTCAAAGTCGCCGGACCCATATAATAATAATAATATGAAATGTCATAATAATCGGCAATGATAATGCAGCTTACTCGCCCGTCGGCAGAAGGTTAACGTGGGCTTTGTCCATGCAGCTTAAAACGCTTGTCAGCAGCCAAAGGAAGTTGGCTGCCCAATAGCGACTAGTCGTTGCCCTAACTTAAGCTCGATACTAGGCATGGGAATACACGTTTCTCGTATTCGAAATTTATATATAAATTTAGAGAAGCATAAATATCTGGTTATCCAATTCGAGTCGCAAAGGCCCAACGGAGAAGGGTATACAAATAAATACTAATAAAAAGCGTAGTAAATAAAAGGAAAAATAAGTTTTTATTGTACAACGACAACAATCGACCTGCATTCGATTCGATTCGATTCGAAGGTGAGTTCCCTATTATGCTTATGCGCATGCATTTGAATACTATGGAGCATCTGGAGCGAGCCCTTGGGCAGCGCAAGGCCAGCTGGCATACATAGATTGTCCATATTGTCCGGAGGCGTCTACCTACCTGCCTGCCAGGCATCCAAGACTTAAAAAATTTGTTCATGCATTGCTCGCTGTACATCAGCAATGTAAATTCAAATAATTGCGAGCAACCAAATTCGCTCATGAATACTGCGAAAGCTAAACTATGGAAATGGACGCCCATTTAAATTAGTTAGTTTCACTAAATGTCGAACACTTTGTTAAATAAGTAATTCAATTAAGTGCAAATTAGTTAGGTTTTGAAAAGATAATGGCTTAGTTGCGCAGCAAAAAAAACTCGTTTCACTCTTGCCTCTCAGTGCTCTGGTGTGCTGTGCTGTGGACTGTTGAAACCGGGCAATTCAGATGGTAGCTTAAATGCTATTTTGATAGTGAGGAACACTTATATCACATGATTGGAAAGTACATTTACATTTTAAGTGGCCTGCTGTCCACTTAGCTTCGGGCTCTACTTGTTGTACATGCCAATTAGCAAAGAGGACGAGTCTTTGTCTTGTCAGAAAGTCTGCATAGTTACAATTATCTTGTATGGTATCTTATGCTGCGATTTGCTTTAGAATACGATATAGGCTGAGGAAGGGATATATAGTGAAATCAGTTGTATTTGCATTTGAATTTATGAGCAGCGCAAAGAAAGGTGCAGACTCTTTGCTCTTGCTAATTACTTATCGATAACATCGATGAGTCTTGTGTGTTAAAAGCAGGAAATGGCAGAGGTACAAAATCACTGCTAATGTCAGAGTCAGTCCAGTTAACTACCTACTTATTATAAAGATGGTTGTTAAAGAGTTGATGAGCGGAAGCTGGGCAGCTGGAACATCCTCTATCTTCATATATTTTCGGAAATAATTGGTTGGCAGGCAAACCGCAACAGACGATGCAACAATTGGGCCCTCAACAGTGGTGCAGCCAGCAGCCAGTAGGCAGCACTGTGGCAACTTCATTAACAGCCAAAATGCGACCTCTTGATGCCACAGTTTTTGTTGTTGCGCCTTTTAATGCTGGTGCTGGTGGTGGTGGTGCTGCTGCTGCAGTTGGCAGCGAGTGTGCAACGCTTCCTACTTGCATAAATTGCACAGTTGCCGACTTTCAAATATAACAACAAAGCACACTGCCATACAAATCATAATTTTGCAGCATCGCCTCGCAATGATGCGATGCGACGTCGACTGCGACTTGGGTGCAGCTATGCAACTTGGCAGCTTTGATGGCGTCTGCTGATGCGACCGGTGTAATTGTTTGTTATTGGTGGCTCCTCGGCTTATGGACGTGATTACATCAGCAGATCGGGCACATCGTCTTAAAGTCGCGCTAAAGTCACATCTTCCATTTGAATTGTCGTCAGATTCGATTGGCTTCGCCTTGCTTTAAATGGCCTGGACATGGTGCTTGGCGCATGTTATGTGAGCACAGTGCACACAACAGCATACGCTCCTCGAGTTCAACTGTGGCATATGCGAGTGTTAGCTAGACATTCGTCTGCACATTGCGCATTGGAATATGCAAGCTGTGTTCAGATTTGAGAAGCGGAAAGTCCATTTATGATATTTGACTACTGAAGAGTAGCGAAGTTAGTTAGTAACGAAAAGTACTTGGCTTCCACAGAGCTAGCTCATGCCATTCTCATTCAAATCTGTTCCACATTGAACCATTTTCAAAGTGCAAATTTAAAGATATCATTGGCATGATAGGTGCTCTTCGTACTAAAAAAGTAAGCATGGCAGTAAGTTAATATGTGGAATATAACTCTACGGAATCGGATCAAATTTTAAACAACACTTATCTTTGAGTGATATATAAGCAGCACTAAGTTTTTAGCAATTTTCCAAAGTCACCTTTTCATCAAGCAATCAGCGAATTGCACTGTTACAAGAGACTCAAGCGGACCCATCACATCTGCCCACTACACTTATGAGATACCTTCAGCTCGCCTAGCCTAGTTTTATATCTAATCATTCCATACTTAATGCAGCTCGCCACATAGCTACAGCCAAAGTATTTATAAATGCAAACTAAATGCATAAATAAAGTTTTATAGTCTAAAACAAAAAACTTTTCCTTAATATAAATATTCTAATATAATACTAAAAACTGTAAGAAGCATTTCGCCTCTCTTCTACTATCTATATAAATATATACATATATATTTAATTAATTATTGACAAAAATTCATTTCATAACTTTCACTGCGTGCTTTAATAAATAATAAAAACAAATATTATTACAAATAAAAAATAATAATAAAAAAAATCATTTGAGTGCAAACATGCAATCGCTAGATAATACAAGCTAATGTGGCGCCAGCTGCTTGTCCAGAGACTTCTTGACGATGCGACTACGCTCGGACGCAGCTTCCAGCTGAGAGTCTCGCTTGAAGACTCTCAGGCTGGGCACCGCATAGGCCAGCGTATGGCGATGCAGCGGACGCGGCGTTTGGTGCTGCTGATACAGACGCAACACCTCCCAGCTGGGTATGTACGACTCCAGCAACGATTTGGAATCACGTCCGGCGAATAGATCCGGGGTCAGATCTGGCGGCGACGGCCGGAAGGGCTTCGAATAGCTGGCTGCGTACCCAGACGCTGGCCGGCGCGTCGTAATGCTGACAAAGCTGGGCGGATAGGGCAGCGGAATGCGGGTAGCGGACGCATAATTGCGCTGAGCCACAGGGGCATAGGCGAACTGCTTGGACTGCGGCAGCAGTAGCGGAAGAGACACTGGGCTGCCATGGGAACGCAGCGACTGCTGCTGCTGTAAGAAAGCGTACGGTGGTCGCAGTGGATGCGCTACGGGCCTTGGTCTTGGTATGGGGCGTGGCAGCAATGCTGTGGGAGCAGGTAGCGCATTGCCATTCAGATATTGCACGCCATTTAGTTGAAGCTGCAGGTCCAGATCAAAGGGCACAATGGGTTGTAGAAATCGCGTTTGTGTCTTCGTTGCTGCTGTTGTTGTTGGCGTTGCTGCAGTTGAGGCCGTTGGAGGTGAGCTGGCAGCAATAGGTAGAAAGAGAGAGAGAGAAAGTGTGGGTGTGAGAGAGAGAGTAAGCAAGACGTGACTTAACAAGCTGCGTTTATCTAATCTCTGCTACTTATTATGGCAATCGATGTTGCCATTTGTCGGAAGCCAACGGCGGCAACAGTCGTGAGTGAAACTGACCCTTTCAACACCCACCCACAAGCTAACAGCTATCTATCACAAATTGGCCTAACATTAGACTCGCTCTAAAATGTGTCCTTAAGGGCATTCGATTAACACAGTAATTTCCCCTCATTGTCAGCCAATTCGCCAATTCAATTGACAAACAGGCAATTTGGCTGCCGACAAAAGCTGCAAAACCACAATTCAATGGCCACTTCTGTTGTTAGGAGTATCTCGTGGTTCGGTCTTGTTAATGCTGCGGTTTTCTTAAGCCTCTAAATCACTTCCAAAGTCTAACAAAAGAACTATATAAGATCAGCTTTGTAGTATTTTGAAAGTCACCACTAATTGCAGCAAAGCAATGACTTCGATGCTTAGCGGATGCTTGAATCAACATTTCCACATTTATATTGCTGACTCCCCCCCATACAATAAAGCCTTGTATACAAAGAAAGAATAGCCGTCGTAGAAAATATTTCAGCTTCCCTCAACTGTTGCCTTGCAGGGCTAACCAACTCCCAAATCATACTCCAATGAGATTGGTAGAGCTAAGCCATATATCTATATCATCTATATTCATTCTCTATTCGAAATGCTGCAATGAATTTAAAAAACAATCAAGCTCTTTACTTTATCAAAAGTTGAGCTTCATGCCCAAAACTCTGCTAGGTAAAAGCTTTAAGCTTTGTTTGAAAGTTACAAAAGCTTCGAAGCTTACTTGGCATGTAAAGCTTGTGTCTGCACTTAAGCTGGGGCCATGACAAAAGCTTTAAAGCTCAATCTGCTTGCATACTTACACATTGGCGTCTTGTAGCAGCAGAAAGCCGCCTGACAGCTGGTCGGGCAGTGCGTAACCAGCGCTCAGCTGCTGATGCTGCTGCTGCAGCTGGCGCAAGCGTTCCACCTGCTCCAGCTTGGCGGCATCGTGGACGTAGTTGGGCGGCACACTGGCCGCTACGCTGGGATGCCACTCGTAGTGCGTGGGCAGCAGTGGCAGGCGATTGAGATCGAAACTCTGCTCCTGCTCACGCTCCAGATCCTCGAGACTCAGTTGGAGTGGCGTGTTGTCATCGTCGTAGCCATGTGGGCGCTGCAGGGCCGCTTGAGTTGCGGGCCAAACGGCTAGCAGAGTCCAGAGCAGAGCAAGCTGTCTCTGTAGAAGACAAGAAAAGAAGATGTTTAACAGGGGATTCACCAAGCGGATGGAATGGCGCAGGTGTACGCAAGTAATTGTTTGGCTTTGGACTTGTGTTTGCGGTGAAAGGTTTACGCTTTGCTAGCTGCCTTTCGCTTAAATGTGGCCAGTGCCACGCCCACCTGCGGCCAGTGGTGCATTTAATTGGGATTTTATTCGGCTAGCTTGACGAATAATAATAGCAATACATTGTCTGTGAAATTGGCTTCACAGGCGGCCAGCTTTGATAGTGGGGGTGGCCAGCCGGCTAGACGAGCAGCTGGCAAAACGGCACAAGGCCAAGCCAAGAGCCACTGATAAGCTGCGCCTTTCTAAATAGTTGGTCAACGCTAACGGCCATTTGTCACGAAGCACTCAAATGCAACTCCAACTCTAAATGGCCCCGATTGCAACATTCCTGTTGCATTCAAGATTCAACGTGAGACGGTCTCAAATCGAACCGAAAACTGCACTCGTCTCGCCAGCCAAAAAATTGCATTTTGTGCAATACCCAATGATGCCACATTCAAACAAAAAAAAAAACACGAAAAAAAATTATAAAAAAATCCGTTCACAAGACTTTGAAAAACTAGTTGCAATTTTTGGCCAAACGGCTGCACAGCATTCAGTGAGGCGCGCGAAGTGAGCTCCAGCTCCAGTCAGTGCCATCGTGACCATTATCATAGATGCGTGCGCCAGTTTGGCGCTGCTCTCTAATTATTTTGGCCACGGCAGCTGCTAATGATCGCTAGCAGGTCACATGCTCGCCGCTGCGATGCAAATGCAGCTTGATTGATGACAGGCTAGCTAATGGATCTGATGGACTGTCAATTGCCAGCGCTAACGTGCGTAATTTGCGCGCCTTTGTTTGGCCCCTCCAGCGGAAAAGAATCAACAAAAAATCAACAACAAAATAGCCAAAATCAAAAGACTCAAAAGACAAACTGCGCTCTGAGGGCCCTGGCCATCAATCATGCTTCTGTGTCATTCACAAATGTCAGCATGATTACTGGGCGGAATTGCATTGTTGCAGTAGAAGGCGGCTTGAGCTATGCTGAGCTCTTAACTTTTCCAATCGGAGGTTAACCATAATGGAACTCGACAAACATAATTTGGTTGACATCGATGTTTTCGACTGCTAAAGCTACAGCTGATGTCTTTTAATTAGTAAATTATTTAAGCTCTACTTCTGGATCATTTTTTAGATATCTTGGCCATACCTAATAGTTTGAGATTTGCATAGAACTTGAGTATATATTTGCTAGAAGCGATATAATTTAAAACTCTCTTTGGTTCTTCGCAGCACTAAGTCAATAATAATTTTCACATAATTGTTCAATATCACATTTAACTTATATATTTCAAAATTTTGTCTAGAACATATCAGATAAAAGAGAAATCTGTAGAAGCCGAAACTTTCATTTAAAGAACAACTCTATCAATGATGAGTCAACTTAATTCTTTTCCTCTAACACGTAACTCTAAAGTCTAAGGGGCCACTGAAGCAGTTGTAACGAGCTTCTGCTGTTTACGCACCATTTCTGCACTTTGCGCGATTCAAGCTTTAATATACTGCCAAGTCTCTGGGCTTTTTAGCACGTAATCGTAAAAGAAACTCGACCAATCACTTTGGTTATACTTTAAAGCGGATGTTCCTTAACAACCAAAATTAAATTTCCAACGCACTGTCGACATTCACAAAGTAACCAGAAAAAAAAAGCAACGAAAATAAAAAAATAAACAAATACGGCGCAATTTGAAACGAAACCGAAACCAAACAACGTAGCGTAGCAATTGCGACTGCGACAGAGCGAGCCGTTAACGGTGCGTTTTATACCAAGAGCCAACTTGGCTAACACAGAAACGGCCGTGCAGTTCTGCAGGCACAGCCAAAGCCCAACAAGTGGACGCATTGTTGCTGCCTGGCCAAAGCAGAGACAGACAGAGACAGAAAGAGAGGGAGAGGGAGAGGGAGATCGAGAGAGCGCAATAAACGTCTTGCAATGCAGATGGGAGTCGCGACAGCGTTGAAGGATTGCAGCTGAAACCGATCAAACGGAGCCAAGCCCACAAATGGGAAACAAAAGGCGGCTAACAGTGCCAAGTGCGCGCAATTAATTGAAATGGAAAGTTTGGGCCAGCGCAGCCACCGCTCGGAAATTAAAAATTGAAATCATTTCAAATTCGAGCACCGCCCCAAACCTAATAAGCAAAAAAAAGGGGGGCAACACCAACAATATGCAAAGTCAAGCCATCAAAGCTAATTTACGCATTTAAAAGTGTTATAACAGCTACAGACAACATGCAAAGCAGCCATGGGCGGCCCCTCCCCTAGCCCCCAAACAGTCTCCCCTTTCACTACCCCTGCACCTGCTCTGCGACAGAGCAACGAGAGCATCTCGAACATGACCATTAATTGAACTATATTCAAGTAGTTTTTGTTTTTTTTTTTCTTCATATATTTGTTAATGTTATTGTTGGTGTTGTTAACCGTTCACTTCCGCCAAGGCAGTCCAAGACGTACCAAGTGGACCTAATCAGTCCCATCCATATCCAGAGTAGAGCTCACAAATTCCATTGCGATGGCCCCACAAGACGCACTGGGCACGCCGTGGGGCGTCGTCAACACCATTAGAGCTCGAAAGTAAATTGTGGCAGCATATGCAGCATCGATGTGGCATGTAATGCTCATAGATTCAATAACATTTTGGGGTATACCAAAAACCGTTTTACACTCTAATTGAGTAGCTCAGAGTTGAGTTATATATTGGCAGAGTTCAGTTATAATGGCTCGCAGTGTGCTGGACAGAACAAACAGATTCAGATGTGAATAGTATTATGTTTATATATAGTAAAATTCTTCTACTTTTAAATTCTTTTAGATGATAACATTATAAATAAATTCATAACCCACTTAGAACTCTTCTGAAGTTTCTAAGGTTTCGCTCTTAAGTAATATAAATTATTTAAATAAATATTTATATATATTTGAAATTAGCTTTTATAATCTATATAGGGCATTTAAGAGTTGGGTTCGATATTTTGAAATGCCTGTCGGCACTTGGTCCACATAATGCCGCAAGTGAAAGAAGGTCTGCTCGATCGCTGTAATTGAGCGAAAGATGGAGTGGTAATGAAAGCTTCGTGCAAGCTAAGTCCAAGCCAAATGAATTTGTCAAAATGCGACAATTAGACAGCTGAGAGCAAGTATTGGCCCGACTGCGACTCCGACTTCGACTCGGATTTGGAACGCTTGGGGCATCTGAATGACGCAACTTCAAGGTTGACAACGTAATGGCTGCTGACACATGTGTGTGTCTGCAAGTGCATGTGTTGCTCATGTTAACAATTCGACTGTTCCGGGCGGGCGTGAAATTTGTTGTTTCACTTTCACTCAAAGCGGCCCCAAGACAATGGAAATTCATTCTTTTAGGCTGTTGGCTTAAGACGACCTTGCTCCAACTCATCTTAGTTTGTTTGCTTATTTTGTTCCGCCTGTAAGCCAGTTGGGCATGTCGCAACAGACTCTGTAATATTTATAATGCTACATTAATGCCTGGAAGAGTCGGACTATGTAAACATTGATGTGAACCTTAAAATATTGCTGTGTTTTCTATGGCATCAGGTAGAGTTTTTGTTATATGTGAAGAAGACAGATGAAATTGCGAAACTAACAAAACAAGGGCTGATCTAATCTAATCTAATCTCATCTAATTAGATTCTAATTCAATTGTTCAATAAAAACAATTTGATTAGAATTGCTGTTATTATAATGCCTTATCTAAGTCCTATAAAAGTGTTCAATTTATATATTTGGCCAGTTATCAGAGTTCACATATACCAATATGTATGTCCATAAAAATACATTCATTATTCTGTTAAGCCTAAATCTATAAAATAATCGAGTCACTCAGGCTTCGGCATCTCAATGAACTTTATCCCACTATAAATCTTTAATTTAACATGCTTTATTCGGCTTTTGAAAATAACAAGTGTGGAGTGTAAGTGTTAAATATAGAGTTTAAAAGTAATAAAAAAAAAAAACAAATGACTTAAGCAAAAAACTTGAATTAGTACATTATGTTCTATTTCGGATATACATCTGGTTCTGCGGATGCATTGCAGTGCCCGCAGTTGAGCCATCGTGACCACCCGCTGCTGCTGGCAGATACTCGTTCATATTGAGGCTAAATGTAGGCGGAAAGTTCTTCTCCTTTGCCTCGCGATTGATGCGATAGCTGCTGCGATAGGCGGCCACGGGGGAGATGGCACTGGCATAGCCCTGCAGCCCGGCCGCTGAATAGTGTAGGCCCGTGACGCCCGTGTTGCTCGGCATCGCACTAATTTGCACACTCCGTGCACCATAATCGGGTGGGGCGGCCACGTTGGGCGTCAGGGCGGGCAGCGGCGCTTGTATGCCAGCCGCGGCCGTCGACGTCAAGTATGGACTGATGGGCACAATGATGGGACGCGTCGGTATCAGCTGCAGATACTGCACAGTTCCACTGCCATCCTGTAGCGTCTGCGCTGGCAAATACTGCATCAGCATGGGCGTGCTGGGCAGATTGGCAATGGTGGGGCTGTCGCCCAGACTGGCGCTCTGCATGGGCGAAAAGTTTGTTTCCATTTCGGGCAGCTTGTAAGAGGGCTTAAAGCCGACTTCTGTCGGCGGCTGCACCTGTGCCGTGCCCATGTTATCGTAGTTGGTGGCAAAAGCACTTAGCGAGTTGAGATGCGCATCCTGGCCATTAGAGCTCGCTTTGAGTAGCTGCTGCTGCTGCTGCTGCTGCTGCTGCTGTTGCTGTTGCTGCTGCGCTTGAACGCTGTTTGCTGACTTGCTCGATTTGTTGGCTATCTCAGGACTTGATACGGGCAATGCCTGTAGCAAAGGCAGCACAAGCAGCTGCGCGACCAGCAACAAACAATGGAATCGACCTTGGCACAGCATCTGAAATTTGCGTGAGTAAAGCGGGTACAGCGACAGACTATAATTAATAAGATGTTATATTGGACGTTTATATAGAAGTATTGGCCAGTTGGGCGGCTATAAACGTTTTTTTGATAACTGAGTTGATCTGAACCACTAAGACCTTGAAGCCTATATGAAACTTATTGATGAACAATAAAATTATTTTTAAATTTCCTATTGTTAAGACGTATGAAATTCCAACCAAAAACTCCTTCGCTCCATAATAGTAATAATTTGCAAAATATTGTTAATTTATCAATTTGGTAAAAGGTAATTACAGAAATAGTGAGGGAGGGGAAGGGGTGCTTCTGCTTGGTTAATTTAATTTTTGTTTTAGCTGCAACTGGCAATGGGAGCAACGAGGTAATTAGGTAGCCTGTTCTGTTTAAACTTTTGGCCAGGTTAATTGCCATACAAATGGCATAAGCATTACTTAACAAAATTCCATGAATGGGCGTAACAATGTTATTTAAAGTTCACTTTCACTGGCTACGCGCGTTGTCTTGTTGCTTGCTGCTGCTTGCTTTTATTTTTCATTTAATTTTTAGCCTTATAGCAATTATGCTCATTCATATAAGCGCAAATATTTGTTGAAAACAATAATAAAATAAAACAAAACAAAAAAGAAGGGAATAAAAATGACAAAATACAGCAGTAAACGCTTCACCTCTGCTATGATTTTGAGTTAGCTGGGACACACGTTGGCGCGCGTTTGTTTATAAAAGGAAAATTAAAATTGTATTTGATGTTGGCACAACACTTGCACTTGCACTTGCACTTCTGTGGCAGCCCACGACTGTCAGGCGACGCGGTTTGATTAACGTCACGGACGCCAACGGTGCTGCTTATATACCCCAGCTGAGTAGGCGCAGCAGGTGCAGCTGGGGACATGGGGAAGCTGCCAATTTTCCTCAATCGCCATTAAAAGCCGTTTAACTGTAGCATGCCACAAGCTGCAGCCAAAAGCTGTTTGCTACTTACCGGCTATTGCATGTTTTCTGGTGCTGTGGCTGCTGCTGGTGTGGAAATCAAAACATTATCACAGCTGCCCATTCTGTGCGCATTGTTGCATGTGCAGCATAGCTCAGTTTAAGTCGTGTTCAAGTCAAGTTCAAGTTTAACGCGCGTATAGCTCCAGCTCCAGCTGTGCATACTCTCTGCAAACATTCCACAACTTTCATTATTCATTTTCGCAATAATTTATACGCGTAAAATGTGATCAGCAGATGGCAGTCCAAGCTTTATTGAAATCTCCAAAATAATATTTAGATAAATTCATCTCAATTATGACAGATTTATCGCAGCGCTTTACTCACTTCGGTTGCTACACATTTGTAGCGTATCTGGCAGTGCGGCAAGCTCGACGGCTGCATTCTGTTTGCTTTTGGTTTTTGGTTCCGTCTTCCGAAACACGACGAGAGGAGAAGTGCAGCAGCCCACAATTAGGCGCTTGCTGCGGATGTTTTCCGCATTGCCTCCTGGCCATGATACGCTCAAACGGGTTTCTTTGTGGCAGCAACCGAGCACCGGTTGGCTTAAAGCTAAAGCTAACAAAAATAGCTTTTCCAATTTGGTTTACTAGCTGCTTGGTTATAGCAGTGGCAGCACAGAAAAAAAACCACCTTGCAAGGTCGCAAGAAAACTACATTAGCTCTTAAAGCAAGCTACGCCAATGGGCCAAGCGGAAATTCTGAACTAGCTCGAAGCTGCTGAATGGTGGCGAGCAAATTGTGATAACTGTTTTGCAGCAGATGAACAGGAACTGTGTTCGTGAAACAGGTCTTTCAACCATAGCTGACCCAAGTCAAACAGATCAATTGTGGTTGATTTGATTTATTTTATTTTACAATTTTGATTTCACAATCTTCCACTATTGCATGGGTATGTAGTCAGCAGTGTAGCTCAATCAAATTTTTGGCTCAATTATTTGCATGCCTAGCGTCAAACTGAACTAAGAGGCTCAGCTGGCAAAGCTTTGCATGCTGCCTTGGCAACGGAGCGCGCTGTTGTGCTGCATGTTCGGTGTCCCGAAGGCCATGTTGTAAATATTGCGTTTGACGGAAAGTGAAACACTTGTCTGCCAGTTGGTAAAGTCAAGGCGCAGCCGGGAGGGCAGCGCTGTGGCCCACACTGTGAACCAGAGCAGGCAGGCACCGATAATGCTCGTGGTAATACCCAGCAGCCAGTACTCGCAGTTGGCAAAGGTGCACTCCTCTGTGACTAGCTGTTGCAGTATGCCGACAATAGCGCAGTGGCAGAGCGATTCGATGCGACACCACAGCTTGGTCAGCATCAGGTCCAGCGTCAGGAGGCAGACGCCCATCTCGAGGGTGAGGCGGCACAGAGATGAACAGTTGCAGCCCCATCGCGGAAAAATATGCACCACCTGCAGAACTGCCCCAATGCTGGCCACGAACAGCCAGCTGCCGAGCAGGGGCGCCGGGGAGCAGCGGGCTAGAAGGAAGTAGTACGAGATGCCCATGACCGAGTGCAAAAGTATGGCCATGGTTACTGCTGATAGCGAGAGTCGCTCCATTGTTGGATTGTCCTTGCTACAACAAACTCGACTCACTCTTCCTCTCACGCTCACCCTCCTTCGCTCTGTCTCCGTGTGTGTTGGGCCAGCTCCTTGGTTTAAATTTTGATTGAGCTAACAGATCTACACATAATACATAATAATACACGTCTAACTGGCTTTAGAGTCATGGCATTGTTTTTCCTCATTTCGTACACTTTGATTAGTCGACAGTTTACTTTCATTTTTATGCCACACAGCTCAAAGCTCAAACTTTGGATCCAGCTCAATTCGAATTTAAGTCGCGTTCGTTGCATACTTTCCGCTGTATGAACAAATTGTTTTTAGCTATTTATCAGTAAAGCTGACACGATATTTGCAGGGCATATAATTAGCTGATAAATGATTATTTTTCATATTAAATGTTTCAATTTAGGCCAAATACTTGATGATGGCTAAATATCAAATTGCATACTTTGCGGCGCATGCATTAAAAGCTCTAAGCCGACATGCATATTTACCAGGAAGCTGATCAGGCAGACTGGCATTAATATCCCAAGCTGTGCCTTCCACCTACAGTGTCTCTGCAGAATGTGCACAATAGTTGGCTAGGCAGTCAGGCTAACCAGATAGACAACAATGCAATCGCAAGATAATAAATAATAGCAAGGAAATGGCATTTACTTTGTGATAACTTTATCGAGAGCTATAAATATTTTATTACCCTAATTACGGCTAACTGCAAATCGCATTTTAATTGTTGCAATAGCTAACTGCTGCAACCGCTAGGTAATAAATGGCCACAGCTACGCTGGAGCATTTGGTCAAATGAAATTTCTTAGCAGCATATTGCAGACTCCGCCTCCTCGACGGCTTTGCTGTCAAGTAATTCGTCAAGATGCTTTGTGCTCGCATCCACGTGCTTTGCTATCTAGTTAACTGTGCGTCTGCCTGCCTGGCTATCTGTCTGTCTAGCTGGCTGTCTATCTGTCTGTCTGTCCTCCTTGGGTGCCTTTTATGTCAACTGCATTTTTCGCTGCTGTTGCCGTATTTCTTGTTGTGCATTTTTTTTGTACTGGTTTAAGCCACTTAATGGATTTATTTCCTTTTTTTGGCTTAGATGCGGGCGCTGAAGTTGAAAGCGCTATTCACGCACAGTTTTCTTGCAGCTTCCATTCACAAAGACTTGCAATTCATCAAATCTCGTTAGCCTCGGCTTTTATAGAATATCTTCAGATGCTTTTGCTATTATTTTCGGGTTTTTTCCTTCTATGGCGAGCACTTTATTCGAGTGAAAAGGCGCCACGCCCAGCAGCAGCAGTTGTAGGGCGTTCCTCTAGATATATGTATGTGTATGTCTAATGCGAGTGCAGCTGCACAGCGTCCGTCGACTGCCTTTTTAAAGCTAAAGGGCGTAGCTTAAGGTACCTATCTTGCCAGCAACTCAGCCAACTGACAGCTGAAATGCAGTCTAACAAATGTGCTTCGAATAACCAATATCAATTTGTGGCCATAAGCGAAACACATCGCTAACAAAGGGTACTGTATGATTGATGAATTCCCTCCGGCAGGCGAATCCGTGCAATGATTACCTATAAGACTTCAGTGCAGTTCAGCGCGTAGACAAATAACTTTTATTAGTGCCAAATAATTATCGATTTATGACCTTGAACATAGTCAATTAACAAACTGAAGTCATACGAAATCTTTATTGGAATGTCATATAAAATGTGGATTGCATCAGTGTATCCGAAAAGCGCTTATCGATAAGATATGACAGAATTGCCGCAATCAGCTCTGTACTCAGGATAAAGTGAAGTTTTTTTTTGGGTAATTCCATTAGATCGATTGCGATGGCTTGAAATATATGTAGGTATATATTATGGCAGCAAGTTTTAAGTAATCCACTTCGTTTACTAATTTCAACTGCTACCAGATGGCCACTCATTTGGGTAAAAGGCAAACACTGCGCACCCAAAGTGCATTCAATTAACAATTTTCGGGCTGCGAGTGGTGCAAAAGTTTGGCCCACTGCGTGGATAGCGTTTTGTGGCAGGCTTTTAATCAAAAACTTGCAACCAAGTGCCAGACAAGTTTTTCGTCTAAGTTTGCCACAGCGCGCTGGCAAAACTTCTCAGATTGTGACGTCTACAAAAGTCAAATCGTGCTGTGCCGCTCACATGCTGGCAGCAATCAGTCTGACTTTAGCCAAGAAAAAAGTCAGCTGAGCTCTGACATCTAGCATCACGCACACCCAATGCCCTACGCCAAATAGTATCAGCCCCTAATATACTAATATGAGTTGGTAGATAAATGAACTACTTTCTCATCTTGTTTACAAAAAACATTTCAATTAATATAGAATATTTTCGCTCTTTTGAAAAAGCATTGCAACACTCGAGGCAACTGGAAAGAAGTTTCTGGTTGGATTGCTGGCAACAATAGGCGCATAAATTCAGTCTCTATGCTAAGCAGTTAAGCAGTGCAAATTCCATAATATCCAGAGCTAAAGTGTATAAACAGATGGAGACTTGGCCAATGCCATGAACTGAATGCAGTAAATTGCCTGGCTGCAAATTCAAAGCGTGCCCAACCTCTACCTCTGGCTACCTTTTACGCCCGCATGCTGCAAAGTTGGCCCTGGCACTTGGGCAGAGTTCGAATGAAAGCAAAAATGCAGCAGCGCCACGCCCGGCCCGCCCACTGTTTACGTAACACAGTCGACGGCAACATCCCTGCCATTTAGCAAAAGTAATTAAGCGTCGATGGCTTTCATTTGTGTTACTTTTCTGGGCAATTAAGGCAAAAAGTTTGCAGTTTTGCAGTGCGGCGTAAAATTTTCATAGTTAATTGTAGCCCATAAGCCCGAGCAGATCCAGCTCCAGCTCCAGTGCCAGCTTCAACGACAGCTCCTGCTCGTGCAGCCGGCCTGAGCGCTAGCTATGAGGTCGAAGTGTCTGTGTGTGTGTGTGTGTATGTGCCAATGTTCGCGTCAATCGTCTGGGCATAAAACTTTTCCACTCGCTGGCAAGTGGTAAATGTTGTAGTTGTTGCCCCACGTATTTTCCATGGCACTAAAATCGATTGTGTGGTTGTTTTTAATGGCGCCGCAGCTCATCATCAGCCGCAACAGCCACAGGTGTCTTACAATACCCGTACCAAGGTGTCAAAACGTTCATTGCTTCAATGTAATATGAAAAGTGTCTATCAAAACTTGATTGCAAATTGAATAAAACATATTTCATTTGTTATACCCGGTAAAGGGGAATGGAGTACTGATTTGAGCTGATCGCAGATAGTGTCTCGTATATAGATAGAGAGCAGCACAGTAATCTCTACATTTATCGAGCAAATAGGAAGACAGATAAGCAGTACAATGACAAATATAA
This sequence comes from Drosophila hydei, assembly GCF_003285905.1. NCBI lineage: Eukaryota > Metazoa > Arthropoda > Insecta > Diptera > Drosophilidae > Drosophila > Drosophila hydei. The sequence goes on along the minus strand of NW_022045685.1, from coordinate 2,521,017 downwards.
CAAACACATCATACTACATATTGCGGAGGAAGTCAATTCGATTACAAGGCTTACCAACTATCATTACCTTTAACATTTTGATAACTGTTGGGAAACCGCAAATATGCTGCTGTAGCGGCTCATTGAGCGACCAGGTTAGAGCCAATATAATGCCGATAGACAAATACGCGCATTGTATGGAGGCTAAGCCCTGTTGAGTTTCTCCATATTTTATGGGTACTCGGGTAATTTACATTGCATTTATGCGATTACCGCATCAACCGAAAGTAACTTCAGTTTTCTCGCTCGCTAACCGTATCCGGGGCATACAGCCACCGGCAGCAACGGAGACAGCTACAGCCACGGCAGCAACAGCATCATCAACATCAACAGTTGTGGCAGCAGCAACAATTTGCCCACTTGATGCACCCACGCCATGTCAGATCTCAACCCTTCGCACGAGCAACGCGATATGCAAAAAATGTTTCTCATTAAAAAGTTGTTTCACAATTTTATTATCCGCATGTCGCTGTTCTGGCGTCAACCGTGGACCGTGGTCGCTTTGCAGGTATGCCGCCATTGTGACAAGCCCTGGTGACAATGTCAATAAAGCAAACTTCGGACCTCGCAAAAAACGTTAATCCCAAGCGAACAACCTCCCCGCCACCCCACACCCACATCAGCAGTAGCAGCAGAAGCGACGTCATCAAATTATTTTTAAATTACTTGTAAAAATAGGGCAGCGAAAAAGTTATAATAGCGCACAGAACATAAGAAATAAAGCAAGGGAAGCAGATGTCGACCGACTTGCAAGTACCCTTTAGTTTTATTACACGAAGATAGGCAGATTTTCACAAATATTTAACGAGTTCCTGAAATGTGAAAAGGCAAGGAATATGGATTATGAAATATTCTTGTTTCATCTCCCGCGTTTTAGGTTTTGATTAAAGTTTTTTCTATATTTTTGTTTTTACAATTTATTTTATAATATATAAAATTTTATAATGTATAGGATAAATTTTATTATAATTTTTATACCCTGATCCCATTAAAAGTTTGCAATGTGCAAATGTATGTAACAAGCAGAAGGAGACATGCCAGGCCCCATAAAGTATATATATTCTTGATCAGGACGAGTCAATTGAGCCCTGTCCGTTCGTCTGTATGTTCATCTGTCTGTCCGTAGGTGTGAACGCGTTTATCTCATCATCTATAAGAGCTAGACACTTGTGTTTTTTTGTATATATTATATATTCGATAATTGTTCCTACGTATATTTTATAGAATTTTGATTTTCGTTATATTTTCGATACCGGCTGCAAATTTCCCAAAAATCTTTCAAATTTAAGTTCAGTTGCAAATATGGCCAATAAGTAAAGGTTCCATTTCCACCAAGTCAACAGAATATATAGACCATAAAAATCATAAAAATCCATTAAGTAAAACAGAAGTTTTTAAACAGAACGTTTGGCCAATTTGATCAAGCACAGACACAAGCAGCGACAAGCGTGCGTATATTTTCTATACATTTAAATGCGTGTATTCTTTTCTACTCAAAGAATCAAAATTGCTATTGAATTGGGCTTGAATTGTTGTACAAACAGTGCAGTGGTGGTGTTGGTGTGCGACAATGTCTGGGTTTTGTTTTCTTATTTTATTTTATACAATTTTTTTAAACATTTTTATTATATTTTTTATAAACCATTTTTATTATTTATGAATTTTCACTTTTGTAAACAAGAATTCAATGTCGAAAACGCTACTATTTTTCATGCGGTTCATGAGTTTCAGCCAACATTAATTTATTTATTCTATTATTCACTGAAAATATAAAAAACTGGCTAGAACTATTTGGGTTCATTAATATTTGTAAGTATTATCTGAGCCCCTTGGCTAATCAGTCACGCACTTATCAGCACTTTAATCGCCCGAAGGTAGCCAATAGCAATCAATTTACGGGAGAGTTAAAATAAGGAAAGAGAAAAGAGCGTAGTCCATAGAGAAGCAGCTCAAGTTATTTCCTAAAAATATAACATTGAAGGTATTAGTCATGTAATTCCTCTAAAGCAGTCTCGTCATCAGCTGCGCCGCAGACCACTGCAAAACTATACAGTATCTACACACAAGAGAAAATGAAAACAGCAACGTGTTTCAAATAAGTTTTAAAAGCAATACCATGTTCTAAACACATATATAATATATATTTTAACGATGCATTTGCTTTTGCACATGTCGCCAAGAACCGAACGCTAGAATGAGGTCAAACGAATGCAGCGCAGGTTTTATGCATATGTTACCAATACGATAGCGATTGCTTAAATATAATATAACATTAATTATTAAATAGCAGACAGCAATTTGCTGTATGTGCCCTGTTCATTTTGCAATTAGTGTTTGATTGATGTGAATGATATCTTTACCAGATTGCACAAAATTCCCGATAAATTGAAATTTCCGATAAGCTTCGATACGTACGACACGAATCACACTGAGATATAACTTTATGTCTATTGTCCACATTTGAATTGAGTTAGCTGAAATCAATACAATATAATATAATTTGCTTATTCATATCGATGATTGTAATACTTTCAATGGGGCAAATTTGAATTAAAATAGTTTAAGAGAAAGAGAATTAAAAAGAAATTTACAAAATTCATTTTTGCCCAATATCCAACACAATGCTAATGAGGGCGAATTAACGGCAGTTAGAATAATGCTGATAACAACTCGGGCAGTTCTATTCAACAGCAGGAGACATTTCGTAGCTAGGTGTTTCGTTAACTTGTATAGATAAAGCGGACGATTGCCGGGCTCGACGTTAGGCGTTATAACCGCCGCAATTAGTTTGGCCGCAATGACAACAAGAGGTAGAAGTTGTTTCGTCAAGCTGACGGTGCTTGCGGTGTTTGTGATATTTATGCTGTTGCTGCTGCTGAGTTCCCTGCACAGCAGGGATTTGGACTTGCGGCAGCATCTCGAAACGGATGTGGAACGGGCGCTGCGAGCGAAACTGTTGTCGCCGCTGGCGCACCCAAGCGAGACTATCGAGGAGCCGCTTGATGAGGAACTGGAGCGGCAGCTGGAACACGAGCTGCCCGAGGTGGACTATGGCTTCTGGACACACTATGCAAAGCCGCAAAAATATCGCAAAAATAACACATGCGCCCGGTATCCAGATCCACTGGAGCTGCAGCTCCACAACACCTATTGGCAGACGTTTACTAATGCGAACGTGACGTTTCGCTTGTATGCCGCCTACATGGATATGCGTCGGGGCGTCAAGCTGCCATTGGGTGTGGTGCGCATTCTGGCCACGGCAAATCAAATCAAGTCCGAGTTCCCGCCCACGCACTGCCAGCTGTGGTATGCCGGCCACAAGGAGCCCGTTATGACGCAGGTCAGCGAGTTTTTGAGCGTGTGGATTTACGACTGGGGCCACGTGCCGCTGCTCAGCTATCCGCATCTGCTCAGCTGCCCGGTGCCAAAAACTCTGTTCCATGCCACGCCACGTATCGTCTCGCTTGTCAGCAAGAGTTGTGACAGCGCCACCAACTCGCTACGCGTGCACTATGATCGCTCTCCAGTTGCGAATGTCACCGTCAAGCCGAGCTCCAGCTCCCGTCTGCAGGTCAACTCCAGCTCCCAGACCTACTCAAAGTCCAGCTCCATCGCTAGCCCCAGTGCTACGTCTATTAGCAATGCTACCGTAAAGTTAAACTTTGGCGTCTGTGTTAAGGCTTTCGATTTTCCGTACGTGGATCTCTCGGCTCGCCTGATCGAGTGGTTCGAACTGCAGCGCCTGTTGGGTGCCACGCGCATCTACGCCTACATTTACGACGTGCATCCGGCGGTGCAGCGGGTATTGGATTACTACCAACGCATCGATTTCCTCGAGCTTCGTCCCCTAACGATGGCCAACGGCATGCCACGTCTACGTCACTATCAGCACCAGCTGCTGCAGCATCGTCGCCTAATTAAACGGCTCAACGAGCTGATACCCTACAATGACTGCTTCTATCGGAATATGTATCGCCACGACTATATGCTGAATGTGGACATCGATGAGGTGATAATGCCATTGGGCACTCTAAACAGTTGGCAAGATGTTATCGATGTCGACGAGATTGAAACGAAAAGGCGTTGCCCGAACGGCCATGTCTCGCTGTGTTTCATCAATACGTACTTCAGCAAGGTGGTGCCCGAGGCGCAAAACCACGAGCAGCTGGAGGCCGATCAGCTTTATGTGCTGCAGCACACATTGCGCTATCGAAACTATTCGCTGCCCAATCGGGCAACCAAGTGCTTTCACAACACTCGCTTCTCGGTGACTCTGCACAATCATTTCACGCTCAAGTGGCTGCCTGGCGGCTGCATGCAGCGCACTCTGAGCACTCAGCTGGCCCAGATGCAGCACTATCGCGAGCCAGATCAGAAGTACGAGCTGTCCGATCTGGTCGAGGATCGCAGCGTTTGGAAGTATGCCACAGAGCTGCGTGCAGCTGTGGAAAATGCGTGGCTGCATCTAAACGATGTTCAGGAGCAAGATACCAATGTGGAGGACCAGAATACGCTAGAGGAGCTGCCAGAGCAGGAAACAGCTCTAGAGCAGGCTCAAGAGCAGCACCAAGTACTGGAGCAAACGCATACAGCAAATGCTACAAATTAATTCTTAATTCGAATATGTTAAGGGCTTTTTTTTCTTAGTAGTTACGAACATATATGTATATATATATTTTTTTACGAGGGACAACTGTGCTGCCTACGCATGTGCTTATATTGCTAATTATTTTTAATGATAATATTAATTAAACTTATTTCTCTGAAATATACTCAAAAGCAATGGCAAGTATAAGCGTATCTGCAAGAAACTGTGTTAAGTGCCACTTCAAGCTTTATCGAACTCTTTTCAATGTATTTTTAGTCTCTAGAATAATTTAATATTTACCGCCTTAAAATATTTATCTATGGAGTGGCAAGTCAAGGCAAGAGCTGGAGCTTACTGCTTATAGAGAGAAGATAGAAGATAGAAGATAGAAGATAGAAGATAGAAGATAGAAGATAGAAGATAGAAGATAGAAGATAGAAGATAGAAGATAGAAGATAGAAGATAGAAGATAGAAGATAGAAGATAGAAGATAGAAGATAGAAGATAGAAGATAGAAGATAGAAGATAGAAGATAGAAGATAGAAGATAGAAGATAGAAGATAGAAGATAGAAGATAGAAGATAGAAGATAGAAGATAGAAGATAGAAGATAGAAGATAGAAGATAGAAGATAGAAGAAGGAAGGTGAAAGATGGAATATAGAAGAAGGAAGGTGGAAGATGGAAAATGGAATACAGAACGATAGTGCCTTGTGTATATATATTTGATATTTTATCTATAATATTTTTATATTTATAAGAGTTCACATCAGATGATAGTCACATGGACTGTGTTTTCCCATTAACACTGTGAGTGACGCCTCTTGAATATTAGCACACCTAAAGGTATGAAATATGGATCGATTATCGCTTAAGTATATGCCAGCTCGTCAGAGCGCAGTCAATAACTTATCAGATATACCTAGTCTTTAATCACTCAAAGGGGTATATTGTACCGAGCGGTCATTATACTTAGACGTCGTCAGCTGTGTGGCATTTTTATTTAATTTAAGTGAGCCGCACAAAAGTATGCAACAATTGGTTGAATGCATGACGCAGTTGTTTCTTATCTGTCGGCCTCAGTGCTGCTCTAATGGCTCGGCTGTTGAAGTTGAAGTTGAAAATTTACTGAATCACCAACTAGATCAACCTTACGAGTTTGACTTAATTCGGAATTATTGCACGAGTCGAATGAGCAGCACTCTATTGAGTAATCGTAGTTTGATGATTTGGATTCCGAAAATAAATGTGCTGCGATACATTTGAAGATTTGATAAGAAAAAACCCTAACTGAGTCCATGAATTATTTATATATATCAAATATGTATTTATGTCTGACATTTCTGTTATATTTGCTGATGATTAGGCGTTCGTTCGATCACGTCTATTATGCCTCAGATTGCTTACAAGTCTGGAATATTAATGGCATTCCTTCGAAGGGTAGATGTTGGCTCACATATCGTAATTGTTTGTTTATTATAGGCAATAAATAAAGTTGTCATTAAATTACAAAGTACCGTATATAAGCACTCAAACAAAAAAAAAAATTGATTACAAAATACTTGCCGGAAACGTTATAACTACGCTCATTATTGCAGATAAGAAAAAAAAAATAATTATATATATTAATGATATATATGGAAATAAGGAATACTTTAAACATTTATCAACTCTAACGCAATTCTGGGCATGATGAATTCTAAATGCTAGTCTAGTTACGCAGCAAGAAGGCGCTCAGCGTCAGGGCCAAGGTGCCGCCCAGGGTCGTGACTAGTGTGGCGGCCCCGCCGCCAGTGTTATTGCCGCTGGCCAACAGAATGGGACGCTCGTTGGCACGGGCATCCATCCACGCCTTGCAGTCGGTCTCGTTCTTCACGAAGCGAAAGATCGACTGGACAATGTTGGCGGGCGTGATTTCAGCGCACTGTTCCAGATGATGCAGCACACAGCTCTCGAAGCTCTGCAGGTCGACACAGTGCGTGGGCGAGAAGAGCAGCTCGGGGCGGCTCATCAGATCGGGCACTTGGCCATCCTTGGGTATATACTGATGGAATGATCTGTTCAGGCAGTTGCTGATGCTCTCTTTGTTGGCCTCCAGGCACTCGGGGCCCTGCTCGGCAACAAATAGCGCAATCTGATCGCCACCACGAGAGCAGGCAAAGTTCAGCAGGGAAGCGCCCAGCCGCATCATGGTTGCCTGCTGACGCAGCTCCTCGGCGCTCAAGCAGGGCTTAACCTTGTCATTGAATTCGCGCACACAACCCTCGGCCTCGGGCGCACGCTTGCAGTACTTGTGGAAGACGGTGTCCAGTTCGCCAATCGGGCGAGCTTTTTCCATCTCTTCCTGCAGGGCCGTCAGATTGGCCAGCCCGCTCAGGCAGGCGCTCAGCTTGCCGGCAGCATCCTCGATATCCTTGTATAGCGTTGCATTATCTGTGCCAGTCACCTTCTTGCACTTCTCGCGGTAAACGCGCTTAACATCATCTGTGCATGGCAAAAAGCAATTGTCAAATAATTAATTATTACCTCTTCGTTATGTCACCGGCTCGCCGGCTCACAGGGACACTTACCCATGCTGACGTTCGTGTTGCGAAACTCTGGCGGCAGAAACTGCGCCGAGACGCTCTCCAGCTGACTCGAGGTCAGCTTCTGTGGACTAGGACTGGCGCGCACCTCCAGCAACAGGGCGCCCAAGGCGGCCAACAGGCACACTGCGATCAGAGCGTATTTGTTCATATCGGCTACGGCAGTGAGTCGATTTGAGTATGCGATCAGTTAGTTAATCTATCTATGCTGTTGTGGCTTCCGTGCCTCCGTACAGCGCGCGTGGCTACGAGTGAATGAGAGCGGCTAGCGGCTGTCGTTCAAAAGCGCGAGCAACTGCGATTCGATTGTGTACAGTGGAGCGTGGCGTTCCAAGCGCTGTGCGAAATAACTACAATTGCTGATTGCCGGCGGTATAACTATAACTATTTGGCAGTTGCAAGTCTTGCCGATAAGAGCGCTTGTGCCTTATGTATCCAAAATATTTGCAAGTATTCTCTATCGATAAGTTTTCGCGTTCATCGATAACTGGTCACTTTCATTTTGTCGATCATTCTCTAATTGGATCACTTCATATTTATGATATATATATATATATATATATATATATATATATATATATATATATATATATATATATATGTATATATATATATATAATTAAGCGTTTTACTTATCAGTAACGATATGATAATACTACAGAGCTCCTTGGGACACTGTGCCGTGCCGTTGGCGGCATTTCGAGCAGCTCTAATCAGCACAGTGACATAATTTACGTTTCGTTCGCTGCAAATTTTGCAACATTGGCCCAGGTGGGCAAAGGGTAATGTCGTCTGACGACTGATTTACAGGGAATTAGCACTCTCTAAGGTACATATCTACGCTGATATGTGCCGATATATGCATACATATGCATGTGTATCGTGTGTGTGTTTATGTACTTGATTTTTCCATAAGTTGTTCGCTTATCTTATCTGCTGGCTGTCCATAAAGTTTATTGCATTATCGATGTATATAGCCGAATCGTTTAGTAACAGCAGCGGAATGCTTTAAAATAAACTGATAATTGATAACTGATAACTGATAACTGATTATCAATCAGGCACAGTCGCATCAGCGGCCTCGCGCGTTCGCTTGCAGCGCCAGCGAAATTTTCATACATTTTCCATGCTCAATGCTCAATTTCATGCAATTGTTGATCTAAAGTTTCACAGTTCACTATAATTGCTGTTTATGCTACCTTTTTGTTATTGTTGTTTTCTTGTTTTATTTTCATTTTCAGCTGTTTTTGTGTTATTTAATACGACTTAGGTATTTCTTAATAATTTTACTACGAGAGCAATTACTGCTGTTCGCAGCGGTTTTGCCAGCAAACACTTAAACCGAACTTGAACATAGAGAGTGAGACAGACAGAGAGAGAGAGAGAGAGAGAGAGAGAGAGGGAAAAGCATGAAAAACGATAAGTCTAGATAAACCACGTACGACGTAAAAATTAAGTATTTTTTTTGCGACTGTGTTGATCTCTTAGTGTAACTACACTTTAGATCCAGTAGAGCCTCATCCATTGCGCAGTCGAAAATGCTAGTTTTAATAATATACGTCAAGAGTAGCATCAATCATTTTAATCTATATATCAGAATAAGTCTGATATTGCTTAACCTTTTACCCACCGTAGGCCAATTATAAAAGTTATGCATCAATCACATCTAGTTATAATAATGTACTATTAGCTTGTGAACTGAGCAAGTCAAGCTTGAGTCCAATTAGCCGATCTTAAGTGCATATTTTATTTATAAGTTGTATGCTATATATATTAATATTCACATGTGTCCATATGAAGCTCTGTGTGATGTGCGAGCTCAGTGCAAAAGCTCAAGTTCATGTACGGAAACCGGTTGGACCAAGCGACAAAGCGCAAACTAAACGACATTCAACGTTTTACAGGCGATCAAAGTTCGCCGGCCACAGTCAGAGGAGTTGCTACGTAATGACTGCGATAAGCATTATCGCCCTTTATCTACATGAATGAATAGAAGCGATCGGGATGTGTGAAACGGGAAATGGGTTGCGGAATGCCTCCAGAGCAAAGTACAAACAACTAATGGCAGCTCACTGGCTTGAGGCACTAGAGAGCTTTGTTGATTTCAGATCTGATGCATTCATTAATCGGTGGCCAAGGGTATAAGCTCGGACATCAATCGAGACGTCTCTGAGCGCGAGAGCGAAGGGAAGCGAAAGCAAATGGCAGTGGGGCAGTGTGTTATAATATTTATTTGCAATAGCAGATAGCTACGTAGCTCGAAGACATTATAATCTTAAGCTGTAGCCATGGCGTCTGTTCTGTTCTCTGAGAACTTAGTAGCTGTCATTTAATTAGCCAATACGCAATACGCATGGGACGCTCTTACAACAATTACATCAGTTATATGATTCATTATCTGACAACAAACATAAATTTAGTTTAGATATAGCTCAAAAGTCGAATAACATTTAATCTTATCAAAGCACAGATATGTTTTCTGCGCAAACAAACAGAATTGACAGCTGCGACTGAGTGCGTCGGGTGTGTCCGACTGGCGCATGAAGACTTTTTACATATATCTGACTGACATATCTGCATACACTTGATATGTGAACAACGAACATGTAATTGTGTCTAGGGGTTCTTATGACAAAAATGAGTACTTTAATATGTCTGTTAGCAAATTGTTATTGAAAGCAGCCAACTAACATGGTTGGTACAAATTCATTCGGAAAGAATTACAATTTAAAACCAATCAACAACTCGTACATGATATATATATTTATCATTCGTTTGTTTTGTTGTGTAGCTGCATGACGAATGACGCTTAGAGAAACTCAATTTTATTTTATTTATATTTTTGGCATTCATGTGAATCAGCTTAGGGTATAGTTACTTATATGAAAAAACTTTGCGAATTGTTTTCGGTTCAGTCTATGCTATTAGTCATCAAACTCTTTTTCTTACATGCGCACACACACACGCACACACACACACGCATGCATGGAGCATGCACGCTCTCCCACTCATTCGTGCTCATGTTGTTTCTCTCTGATTAGTATCTGGTTGCTGGCACACAAAACACGCATAGCATACTTTTAGGGGAAGCTGAAACGGATACACACACCGCGGAAATGCCGCTGGCGTATGGCTCACATTGTGTATACACCGCGTATTGGCCCAGTTTGTAGATTTGTTATGAATGGGAACATTGCATTGCCGTTGCCGCTCTATAAGCAGCTCACTCGCCGGCTCTCCTAATTGTGAGCTGGCAAGAAGCTAAATACTGTATATTTGCAAATTCAGCTTTGAGGCATACACACAAGTGCACAACTGAACAGCGAGAGTGCAGGTGATGATTAAATTTCTGAATTTATATGCTGCCAATGCCAGCAGCTGCACAGCTTGCATGTAATCAGTGTGTGAGGGCTTGGCTATATCACAGAAAGCATGAAGCCGACTGTCTTTGTGCCTGTTGTGTGTGTGCTTTACTTTCCAATTAGGTTAACAAACATAATTAACAAATTCATGAGTTATTAACAAGGCTAACTAATACTAATACTAATTCTAATACTAATACTAATACTAATACTAATACTAATACTAATACTAATACTAATACTAATACTAATACTAATACTAATACTAATACTAATACTAATACTAATACTAATACTAATACTAATACTAATACTAATACTAATACTAATACTAATACTAATACTAATACTAATACTAATACTAATACTAATACTAATACTAATACTAATACTAATACTAATACGAATACTAATACTAATACTAATACTAATACTAATACTAATACTAATACTAATACTAATACTAATAATAATAATAATAATACGAACAGTAATAATATGAATAGAAAAGCAAATGATTAAGAGCTTGTTTGCTGGCCTGGGAGTGACCGTGGGCGTGCCAGCATACCTCCTTCAACAACAACAACAACAACATGGAGCATGGTATGTTTTTAAATGAAATTAAGCTAATTTAGGAAGCTGCCAACGTGTCGTCGTGCCCTTCCTGGCCGGAACCTGTCGACATACTCGTCCTGACCGTAGTTTAATTCAATGCAGGGCCACAGCACACATCACGACCTCATCTGCGCGAACGTATCCCAGTGTGTGTGCGTGTGTGTGTGGGCTGTCTGTCTGTTAGCTATTTGAAGCACATGCTACCTGTCCGTGCGTTGGCTCGTTCGCTCGTTTGTCCGCCCGTGCTGGTCTGTGTATTGTAATTTATTATCCTGCATGGCAAAAGGGATTTTCATCAATTAATCATGCTGACGATTCAGCTGCAGTTGGACAACCAGAACAACACACTGCTGGCCTCACATTAAATCGGCCGAGAGTTGACCCAAAGATGAGTCTATGTATGTTCCGTAGCTACGTACGAAATCCGCCCGTAGTTAAATTACGGCTATTAACTCTTTTATCTTATTTACGTTCAATATTTGAGCATTTTAGAGCAATGCTGATGTTGGTCTGCAACTCATTAAGATGGCTATCTCATTTAGGCAAGACTTCCGCCTGCTAGATATTAAATAGATGTTGATGAGCGTACACGGTTACCCACTGCATAAACTTCTTTTCATATAAATATATATATATGTATTTTAAGACTGCTTCGAGTATATTCAAAAGATATCAATCACTGCTCCAAGTGAACTGAAAATCAGACCAGACCTTTCGATTTGAATTTTGAATAGCCAACCAGCCAGCTCTGGCTTGGCTTGGCTTCTGGCAGCGTCCCAACTAGAGAAACCACCTACGCCCTCGGCCCTAGCCGGAGGTGACTGTGCATGACCCGGCTGCTTGGAGTGCGGGCATTAAAGTGATTTATGGACTGGCCGGCACACTGCCAAAGAAGAGGCCTCCACGCATAGTCGTGTTCTCTAACTATTTCAGCCAGAGCTGTTGCTGTTCTTTTGTGTTCAGCTTTAAATGCATCTTTGGGCACTTCTCGGTTGCGCTTGCATCAATTATTAAGCTGACCAATGCCTGCCTGCTGTAAAAGCACAGCAAAATTTGACTGAGTTCTTCGATTAGTTTATTATGCAAAATTTAATTTGAATAAACAAGCAATCAATTGCAGGGGAAAAAAGGGAGGGGGTGTTGTTGGTGCTGGGCTGTTATATATTGTTTAGCCATTTGTATTGGCTGCAAAGACCATAAACGCCTTGATTGACTGCGCTTTAGTCATGCTTGCATGAGTGTGCATGTGCATGTGTGTGTGTGTGTGTGTGTGTTTACCTGGCTATGGCATTGACGTTTACGTTTGAAAGGTGCAGCCAGAGCCTGTTTGAACGCTAAGCTGCACAAGGAGCATGCCCACGAATCAAATAGCCTGATCCGGCCGGAACTTGGCTGACTTGGCCAGTCTAAGCCAGTCCAGTCCAGCCCAGCATTTCCAGCTAATAAGCTGACAAAAGCTTTGGTCAAGGCCTTTACACATTTTGCTATGTGATTTATTTTCAATTTTATTTAGTTTTTGTTTTTGGCTAAACATTAAATATATTTCTTTCATTTTTTCTTTTATGTAGGTAAATAACGAACATTCACTGTCATTTAGCTATATTTATATATATATATATAATATCAATTACATTTGGTCATTTATTCACAATTTGTGTGATGCAGTAATTAGTCAAATAGCAATTATCAAATTCAGCAAATGCAAAGTATTTGAAACCGAAAGAGCAACAACAACAACAAATAAATTCAGTTAAATAATACAACAAATTTATCGCATAAACAATTATCGAAACACAGATTTTTAAATATTTATAAATTATATAATTGATGGTAATTGCATAAAATAAATTGGAAACTAATCCAAAGTCTCTGATTCAATATAAAATAACTTAATCTATGCAAATGATATGATTTGATTGTAAAGAAGCTTGAACGGAACCCATGAGATGTGGGTCTTCAGGGTCTACTGTTTGCGTACAAACAGGCAGAAGGAGGCATGGCCGAAGTATATAAATATTTTTAATCAGGGCGACGATGCTGTCCGTCATTATCGTAGATTGATTGGAATATGATCTGGGACTCAGGGTGTCTTCTAGTCTAAATTAAATTAAAATTTAAGATATAATAATGCTTAGATTACATCTCGTCATATTGAAATTTACGCATTCATTTCGTTTTTAGATTCTCATATTTCATATCTAAATTCTTAGCCAGCTTCGTAGCTTATGTGAGCTATTAATTTGTGGGCTGCTGCTGCAACTCAACGATTCAAGCTGCTGCGGCTTGTAGCAGCTAACGTCTGGTCTGCAATGTGATGTAATGTGACACCAGCTGCTTAATGTTTTGGTTAAAAGCATTTTAAGTGAAATGCAACACACATACACAGAATGAGAAAAAGAGCCAGAGCGAGAGAGCGAGAGAGAGAGAGAGAGAGAGAGAGACAGAGAGAGAGTGTGTGTGTGGCAGAAGTTGGCTTGCCATGAAAGCAGCTCCAGGTTCACTTTGCTATTTTGGGAAAACGCTGCTGTCGCTGCTTCCATTGCACGAGTACAATAACTCAGCGCCTTTTGCTGGCCACAAGTACAAGGCAGTGCCGCAGCGCCAGCAAACACAAACGCAAACGCAAACTCATCAAGGCACACACACGCACACGCTGGCAATTTGCTTAAGCGAAAGGTTGCAACATATGAGGCAAAAAACGATGCAACAAGCAGCAACAGCCAGCACAGGATGCCAACGAGCAGCGAGCGCGGCGACCAGTTTCACAGTGGTTAACAGTCAGCTCAAGTTTCTTGCCTAAAAAGTAGTCAAACTTTGGGCCTTGTTAGACTTTGCTTAGAACTGTGAGAATCTTACAAAATACGATTCAAATTAAAAGAGGAGGCTCGATAGCCTTCGATATGGACAAAGTAACATTTATAAGTTAGTCTGGAAAGCGAAATTGAATTTGAAATGTTTTCTTTCAGCGTTTGGCCACTGTGCAATGCTTAAGGCGCAGCCCGAGCAGGATGTTGCATCGACAAAAAGTAGCGACTGCACAACATCATCATTCATTTGCGCTCAGGTGCGTTTTTGTGCGCACTTCTGACTACACACACCCAACACACACACACACATTGTAAAGCTGGTTTCGTTTACCATTTAGTTGTGTTTGCGTTTGGTTTGTGGCGGCTGTTGCATACCTCCAGGCGCGGCGCATTGCCAGACAGGGCATGCAAGTCAGCGCCTTAGGTAAGAGAGTAACTCCCATGCATAACTCGCCAACAACAATTCCGAGGACAGAGCACATTTGGCGGTTGTTTGTCATTCTTACAACTTACAACTTATGCCACATTCTGCTTGACTGTCTGAGTCGCCGTCTCAGCGCTAGCTCCGCCCAACCTTGACCTTAGCACGACTTTACTTAGTTCTATTAGTCGCTGTTTGGCCATGGCAAACATAGTCGAATATTTTTGGTTACAGCTGCTGAAAATGTAATGATCACCGAAGCTCCAGCTAAATACATATTTAACCATTTGTGAATCTAATTCAATAAGGCGGGTTTCTTTCTCTACTGACGAACATTCAATATTTATACTTCAGTTCTTTTATTGGACGAGCAAAGAGGCATAGCTGTGTTTGAAAAAACTTATCTATTTTTATATTGCCTTGTATATTTTTAAACTGTGAACCAGATTCAAATTTAAAAATAATTCTACGAATGGTATATTAGCTTGTCGATCTTATAAAGTTCCAGTTGCTTTATAATCTAAGCATGATATGATTGAGGTAGATAATTTAGATAGTGTAGCTTGTGGAAGCTTTTAGAGCGGGCCATAAAAAAAATACAAAAAAATAACTTAATAAATAGATGAGATATGACTATCTATACCCTTGAGATAGCCTTTTTTAGTTGAAGCTCGTCGTCTTTGCGCCGCTGCTCCTTGGCAGTCAGCACTTGTTGAATGCTGGGCAGAAAGCCGAGCCTTTCGTATTGGGCATAGACGCGCTGTTGCAGCAGCGGCTGATAGCGCCAGATGCTGTCATCTATGATTGGATCGATGAGGCGCGTCTTGTTGTCCGGCTCCCGGTAATGCTGCAGCTGGGCATACTTGATGGGCACTGATTTCGCTTCGCATTCACCGTTTTCTGCCCGAAAGAGTGGAAAGTGATTGTGCAGTCCAATCACATAACGTGTGGAGTGCAGGCATTTGACTGCCGCATACCGATCACAGTGCTCGGCAACGCGTTCCACATGCTGCAGCATGTAGTAGAAGCCGGGCAGCTTCTTGTAGACCTTGGGCCGTTCGGGGTAACTGGGGAAGTAGACATTGCGAAAGCAAAAGCTGGCCCATTCGTCGCATTTCCAAGTCTCCCTTTCATAGTCGGGCACCCTGTATGCCAGCTCGACGAGGTCCGACCATTTGGTGACATTGCCCAGCGGCATGATCACCTCATCAGTGTCGAACACGCCAATGTAGTCGTATTTGTACATGTTGCGATAGAAGCAGTCGTTGTAGGGTATCATTTCGTTTAGTATACGATTGAAGCCGTCAGCATCCATGGCATAGTGTTGAAAATGTGGGCCCGAGTGCGGTTCACCGCGGGCCATGGACAAAGGGCGCACCTCTACAAAGCCTGGACTCGTTTCCATGTAGTCGTTCAGCACTCGCGTCATATTTGGATGCATCTGTGCATCGTAGAAGACCACCTTTCCGGCGCCCAGCAGACGCATCAGTTCCAGCCATTCAATTAGCCGCCAAGACAAGTCTTTATAGATAAAGTCCATGGCCTTTACGCAGACCATAAAACGCAATGGTTTCTTCTGTAGCTGCGTGCTATTGTTTTGCTTGGATTGCTGTTGAGGAGGATCTGTTACAGCTGTACTCGCCTCGTCCGGTTCGTAAACAACGCGCACCAGATTCCTGGCCTTGTCGCAGCGCTTCGTTACCAACGAGACCATTTCGGGCGCCTCCTGCGCCTTGGTGTCGTTTGTTTTCGGCAAGCAGCAGCTGAGGAGCGTGGGATAGACCATGGTCGAGCCGCCGCCCCAGATCCAAATTATCTTGTAGTCTGTCACATTCACTACAACGGGCTCGATGCGATTCCTGAACCAGAGCTGACAAAAGGTTTCCGGATGCTTTACAACGTCACGCTTGCCATAGTGATTGATCATGGTTAGCACGCGGACCAGCGGCGCCTCGATCATCTTCTCTCTGTTGTCGTAGTACGCACCAAAGATGTGATAAGTGAGGTTAGCATTGTTCAAGGTTTGCCAATAGTCGTTGCTGAAATCGATGCCCAATGCAGCAGGCACTTTGCCGCATTTCGGCTCGCCTAGCGGTCGACGGTGCAGCTCCTCGAGCGGAAATGAGGGCATCTCCTTTCGTATCAGAGCCAGTCGCTGCTCCCAGCTGGGCTCTGGAACATGGCTCAGTTCAATTACTTAATTAAAGATCATGACATTGTGACCTACCGTCGCTTTTGTCCACTAGCAGCTCATCGATGAAAACCATTGACTGTTCCGGAATATCCTCAACGGAATTGTTGTAGCCGAAGAGCACGAGCACGATGAACAGCTTTATGGCGATGATCACGAATAGTATTTTGATTAGGCGCACATGACTCGCCTGCATATTGCGCTCAGTTAATGTCCACTTAGTCCGTTAGCTGTTGGATAGATGCGAACTGTCTGGCTCCTTAGTCAATTGACGCTCAACGTTCGATGTTTGACCTACGACAGCTACTTCTGAACTACGGTCGGCAGCTCCGCTCGGATCACGGTTAACTCTCAACCAAGCTAACTTTTGCAGCGCTTACGTTGACATAGTTGTCTTAACGTAATATTTGATAAAACTGTTTTGTGTTGGGCACAAGTAAACACACCAACTGCACACTAATAGATATGCTCTTGTTTTTTATTTTTAATTTTTTTTATTAACAATTACCTGCTGCTCTATCAGCTAGATCCGTCCAAGCACTTAACTACTTCCACCCTAGGTAACATTAAGTTTTTTCATTGTCTTTTATACTATGATATTCATATGACATATTTTCATTATCTCTTCTAGACATTACCTTATGTGGAGTAACTTCCTTTCGCTTACAATTTATTGTCAGGCACAGGTAGATTTCAATAGCTCAAAATCGATTTGAAATCCACTTTTGTTATTCTATTTTCTAATTGTTATAAAGGGAAGCATATCGAAAACCATTAGCTAAGGTTAATATAATGACTTTTGATTCACATATACTTGAACCCAAGAGACACAGAGATACACCCAATGGCACTAGCTGATGTGTATACCGATTGATATGCGTCTTCTTCTCTCCGGCACGTCTCTAGTCCAAGACGCGGCTTATCGCAACACTCTGTTTCTGCAAGCCATTCAGCTGTACTCATAATTGCTACAACTCGAGCATAAGCACGTTCTTCAGCAACTGATGTGCTGTATCTAGGCCAAGCTACCAATCGCATGTGTAATTCCTGTAGCCATCAATAGAAGAGTATGGCCCATGCATATTCTCATGACGTCAAAAGTGGTTTGGCTTTCAATCGAGCTTGCAGTATAGTTGACAGAACAAAAGAAAATAACACTTGGGCAAATAAATAGCGTCCACTTCGGGCGCTGTAAGTTAACAGTCAACGCTCTGCTGTTGCATGCCCAACACCGACAAGTTGCGTCATTGCGTGGCAAGCTGTCTGCTGTCTGCCAGTTGGCAGTTGCGTCTCGACTCGCACGGTTGTGGCGGACGCGACTGCTGCGAAAGCCACTGATTGCGCCCAAAATTATTCAGATGCGATTAGATTGGTTACGTCTGATAACCTAGATAACCACCCAAACTTGATACATTCTTGCCTATCTAAATTGCTATTTAGGCTGCTGGCCTGACAGTTTCAAGTTGTATTGTTTTATAATTATCCGCTTGCTGCTATGAGCATTGCAATTTCCACAGCTCTCTTGTCAGCATCGAGTAAAAAGTTAGCTAAAGTATAGCAAAGATGCTTGGATAAGAGTCTGTGACTTCGGCGACCTGGACGCTGTGACCAGCTCCTGACGGCAAGTTGGGAGGCGGCCGGCAGCAAGATCAAGTTTCTTGTTTGGCTAGCGGTAATTGGGTCAGCATAATGCATTTTAGCCAACATCAAACACAAAAACAATTATTATTTGTAAAACTTTGCCGCATTAAATCTAAATGTTAGAGTATTCAATATTTTGCCTCTATAATTGTCCCGTAATAAAAGTCTCAAATTTGCTTAATATGCTTCTTCACTTCACAGCAATATTTGAAGAACAAACAGCGAGCCCCAGAAACAAGAAGCTTTTGTACTAATCTTTATTGAGGTCGCACTATTTTCAAAGAGGAGCCTATAAAATATTTATACAGATGTGCGCTTTCATAATTATGTTCGCAAAGTGGAAATAATTAGATGAGCTAAATACGGGTTTTTGGCAAAGTTAATTGATTTTTATAATACCGTGTTATTTACGGCGTATTTTTATGTACTTCAATTTACATATCAATTTGTTATTGCAATTGAATATTTATGAATCACATTGCACATTGGCCCATACATAAATATATGTTAAAGCCATATTTATAATAAAATAATTGTTTCTCACTTTGGCTGTTTAATGTGCTTTTTATTTAATTACATATATTTTGTCTCTGTAATTTTCAATCAGTTTTTCACACTCATTAATATTTATGCGTTTTGAAAAGGTAACCCAGAAAACCTAGTAAAGTAGGTAAATAGTAAATAACAGACAAGTCGGGCGTTAACGACTGCATAATACTCAGTTGAATTTTGTGAAGTCAGGAAGGAGCCTGTAAAATTATTGAGCTGCATCTTTTTGTCTTAAAAGTAGCTGACAAAAAAGTGTCTAGTGCAAAAACTGTGCAATTTATAGTTTAAGCCGATTTGTCGCATCTCTCATGGGCGTTGATATATCCATTATATATTTTTTGACCTGGGTTGTTGAAACGAGTTTCAATAAAATGATTTCTGATATACCACATGCAGTATTTACCGATTTGGCACGCCCCTAGTGGGCGTAACACTCTATAAGGCATGGGTACTCTCGAGTATATATTCAAAATTTCATATCTCTATCTTATAGCAAACGAAATGGCTTGGCTCATGCGGACAGACAGACAGCAATTGCACAAAATTAAAATTGTTACATGAATATCACATTTGATTGTCAAAGAAAAAACCACTAAGTGTCAAAATATCATTAGAGAGAACGCACAAGAGTCATATAGCCGAGATGTGCTGCTGCATGCTGTCCCAGTCTTAGTCTCTCCATCTGACTCGAGCTAATGTGGACAAAGTCCACAGCTACAGCATCCACTTCAGTGTATGCTGCTTATAATTTAAAGCTCAGTGATAAATAGTTGTTTGCTTTATATGTTTATTTACTAAGCCTGGATAAGCTGGTGCTGTAAATGTCATCACTTTTGACTGTCCGAGCCTGATCCGTTTACCGCTGAACACTTAACGCCGTCATAAAGTGCCGGCAGGGCCAAGAGAAAATGCTAAAACATTGCACAACAGACATAAAGTGCGCAAAGAAGTGCGCAGCTTGTGCCAGATTTGCTTTTAAAAAGCGCGCTGGGATTGAAATTGGCTCCCAGGCCAAAGACAGCTCGCAGTCTTTGTCGAGGGCCCAAGCGCCATCCTGCCAAAGAAGTCCAACCCCAAACCGAACGCAATTCCCCCAACCCCAATCACAATTCCCAGGAACACTCGCTGGCCCAGACCTTCCAAGTCCACACGCTTGCACAGAAACCTGCTCCTTAACTCCGAGCAGTCACAGCGCACTTACAAATGCGCTTTTAACTTAAATGACAGTCCTAGGAGGGGCGCCGCCTGCAGCGCTGCTGCGAAGCTCTGTTGATACATGGAGGGGTCCCAGCCAAACGAAAGGCAAAAATACGCACTGCTATTTTTTATTTTAGACATTTCAGCCCCCGCCGCCACACTACGAGCCTCATGTATTACAACGATTTGATGTAAATATTGTATTAGTTGGGGGCCAAAGTGTTGAGTAAATTTATTGGCAGCACATAAATCGCTTTTCGAATGGACGAGGCGTTGGCGTTGGTGTTGGCATTGGCATTGGCGTTGCCATTGCCACACCCACAGCCATTTGACAAAGTCGCTCTCGAACCGTGTGGCCACTTGCCAAATAAAAAATCAGTCAATCTCTAGATAAGTGGCATGCGGGCAGTTCGCTGTCAAGGACTCAGCACACTTCTCCACAAGTGAGCCGTGCATGTAATAAACGTGCGAAGCTAATCTTATAATTAGCGCTGAGCCAGCCAGACACACAGCTGGCATCGCACAGCTGGAAAAAATGTAAAGTTCTTAGCTTAGTTTCTTGTGAGACTGGAACTGCGGCTTACTGCGCGTATTCTAGTTGCAAAGAAGGCACATAGAAGCCAGCTGACCACCATAGGTAAAACTAAATTTAAAATGCTGAATTGGGTGCAGAGTGCCGCTAGGAAACTCTCTTTAAACAGCAAAGTCATCAAGCCTAATATATTAATTAGAAGGTAACATTCTCTGAACGGCATACTTAAACCTAGATGAAAGCTGTATCTGCTGACATGCAGAGCCATTAATTACTTAAACCCAACTGCGCTACGAAGTCGAAAAAATTAAAATACGATGCCAAAAATAAGATCAAACACAAAATCGAGTCAATATTTATCTTAACTGGCTCAAATATGCAAAAGACATTTACTTGACGTTAGCTTATTATCATATTTCCGTCTTTCTTTCACTCTTAGAGAGTTCTGAGTAAGAGTATGCAATATTAAGATAGAGGTCATTTAACATATCTTGTATAAAGAACGCTAGCTGCATGGATTTACATACTAAACAAGTTTCCCTGGCGTTTGCCGAGTTCTTTTTGAAGTACAAGCGTTTGCACTTTCTTGAAGCTGAAGTGGGACTGTTCACCTTTGATTACAGTTTCTAATTAAATTTCAGCTAATTATTAGCTCATTTCAGTCAGTTACGTAATATTTGTGATTTTGCTTGGACTGCACCAAAGGCGAAAGTTAATGAAAAATCGTAAACAATTTTGATAAAAATACTTTAAGCATAAGCATAAGTTCAATTGCAATAGAAATTACTATTAGATCTAGTTAGTTAGTGCCAGCAAAGGTATGCCATGGTGAAATGTGTCAGGGGTCTGGCAGGTGCAGGAGCGGGAGCATACTTTTGGGAGTGCCGATAATTAATAATTTTAATTGAAAATAAACGAACTCGTGTCACATGGCCATTCAATTGCAGCCTAAATTTATGCTAAAAATGTATGCATATTTCAATAAAGAACAAAACAAATGTAAATTCAATTCAATTATGTGTAAATAAAACTTTATATTCATATATTTAAAGCTTTAGTAAATATGTGAGCCGCCTAATGCATTCCGAAACTGAAATGCAAATCGCAAGCGTAATCCAAGTCCCAAAACACCAGCCCCATTAAATGAAATATTCAAATGTTGACCTGTCTTCAA
This sequence comes from Drosophila hydei, assembly GCF_003285905.1. Lineage (NCBI taxonomy): Eukaryota > Metazoa > Arthropoda > Insecta > Diptera > Drosophilidae > Drosophila > Drosophila hydei. The sequence continues at coordinate 2,499,318 of NW_022045685.1, read as the reverse complement.
ACTACTTTGAAATGCGGTTTACACTTTTTTGGCTCAATTTTTGGTCATGTTGATGTCGTTGTTGTTGCTGTTTTGCTGTTGCCATAGCTGCTGCGCCAATTTTAATTAACAAACAACATGGCTGGCTCGTGTTGTGTTGTTTTGTTTTGTTTTGCTTTGCTATTTTTTTTCTTTTTGTTTTGTGTTTTATTTGTAGTTTTGATGTGTTCTATTTTGTTGCATGGCTGCTGCGAGTCAACGCCTCGAGCTGTGCACAGCGTGAGAGCGAGAGATGCTGTGTTTTCTCTTGATTTAAAGCTTGTGTTTCATAACTTCTGCAAAACCTTCACATACTTATGAGCTGCCGGAATATTGGTTTATTGTTGGTATTTATTAAATACGCACAAAGATTCAAAAATCATTTTGTATGCATACCAAAGGGGCGTGAGCTGCTTTCAGCAAATATTATCAGACACTATTCATATTTGCAAAAGATTTCCGATTGATTTTCAATTCATTTCGACATTTCATTTATCTGAGCAGGTCGAAGCTGTCAAAAAACATTCAAAGCATGAATTACTCTTTAAGGATATAGGCACAACAAGCTCAACTCTTGATTAACAAAGGTGAATCAACAGCTTAAAGCTGTGATTAAATAAGCATAACAAAATTTCAGCTGGATTTGGATATGATTTGAATTATAATGAATTGTTTTTTTAGAGTTACACAAGTTTGAGTCATAGTAAAATAGAGAAATGTACTCTTAATATCAATGAAACGAACTTCATTGAATAGTAAATTTATTGACATTAATGTTTAAATATGATTTCAGATATGACTTGATATACAAATCTAAGCGCTGTGACACGCCGCACATTTGTAGCCGATATAGCTTCACAGCTTAAGCACAAAAATAAACTATTTGTCATGGCTAAAGGCAAGCAGAGACTGTTTCTGCTTGCAACTAGCCCATTAACTGACATTTGACAGCTGATATACGAAAAAGAAAGAAGGTACAAGCAAAATGTTTCAAAATATGCATACTTAATAAGCTAAATTGAAATATACGTATGTGTGTCTATAGTCGCTGCTTAGTATTCAGATGTCGCATCTTTGGGTATGCAACAGAATGTTGCAACAGTATTGGCATTTAGCAGCACTGGATTTGGCTTCCATTTGGTCATTGCACAAATATTTGTCAGCCATGTTCTAGGATTTGTTGCCATGCCTTGGACTTTGACATTTTTCATTTATCCTTTGGCTGCCATTGCTTTAGTGGTTGTTGTTGCTGTTGTTGTTGTTGTTGGTGTTGATTTTGCTTGTTCGCCCAATAACCCCATTTAAACTTATGACAGCCGGAGCCAAATGAAACTTTGCTCTTTTGCTTTAGCTCAATAACACTCGACATGAGCAAACAAAAATGTTGCCATTAGTTAAAGTTGGCTTACTTTATCCCATTCCCACGGCCATTTCCTTCCGTTTGCCTTTTCTTCAGCTTTTTTCTCTTCTTCTTCTTCTTCTTTTCCTTATTTTTTGGGTCCAACCGAGTGCCATAATAAGTTTGGAGCGCAACTTTGCACAGTTTTTGAAGTGCAGCTAATAAGAAATTCGTGAAGTGTTGCTCCAGCGTGTCGACCAAGTGTATTGAGTGTGCGTGTGTGTGTGTGTGTATAGAAATGTGCGTGTGTGTGTGCATGAGGGTGTGTGTAAATATTTATTTTGAAACTCGTCAAGTTTTGCGTGCGATTGGAATTGAAATTGGGCTTTGCCCAGGACTCGTTATCCAACTCAGCATTCCGGAATGTGCAGTTTTTTCGTTTGGTCAGCTTTCAGCTAAGGCCATTAGATATATCCTTTAAAAAGGAGAATGTATGGTCTGATATTTCAATAGGCTGAAAGTCTAAGTCTGCACACAATAAGTACTTTAACTAATCAGCTCAGCTCAGCCTGGGCAAGCTGGGAATAGGGTATGTGAAGTTCGGTTTAGAGCAACACAGCCATTTGGCTACAGGGTATTTGTTAGTGAGGCTCACTTAGCAAATTCAATTTTAAGTGTTAGATTCACTTAGCTTTAGTTTCTTATTCAATTTAAATTGAACAAAAAATAAAGCTCACGGCTCATGCAATGAGCTCACGTCTGTGTTTCAACTTCTGGATCTGGTCTGTTAGGGTATAATTACTGCTACAAGCTTCGCAAAGTCCATATATGCCAATCAAATTTAATGAATACATCTAAAAAAAGGCTACTTTTTGCCACACCATTCGAGCAGGTGTCGAGGGAAAAAAGGTTGAGTTTTTTTTAATCTAATAAATTGTTGGGCGTCAAGAGTTTTGTAATTTGACGTGACGTTTGTGAAGCTGACGTGGCTTTGTGAAGCTGGGCTGAAGTCTAAATCAATTTGCATGAAACATAAGCTAAACAAATTCTTCTAATTGTTATCTATTGAATTTGGAAATGCTTAGCTAATGAGTCCGTTTCAAGTTGTTCAAGCCAATGCTCAGTATATGTCGAGTTCGCAACGACACTAATGTCACTACGATCAAAGCAAGGCCAGATGACAATGCTCTATCAGTCTCTATTATCACATGGATCCATGGACAATTGCTCGTTTGTGTGTTCTGCAAACGGGGCTGAAAATCCCTTGTGATTTGTTGCTTGTAGTGTGCGACGCTCAAAAAATCAATCACACAGTTCGCTTTCTAGAACAGAAATAACATCGTTCGCATGTTGTGATAATCCTAAAATCAAAAGCAACAAATTTGAATTTGGAGCAAAGTACAGAGGAACACAAAAACGGCAATTGAGATCAAGTTATTCGCAGGCAAAGGCAAGTTGAAAATCGATGGATAAGTCGATCGGGACCTCACAAATAGTTGGGCAACTGTTAATTGTTTGCTATTTTGTTCCCCGTAGAGTTCAACGAAAGTGTGCATCATGTATCCATCTAACTTTTACAAGATGAAAAACTTTGCCAATCCAAAGACCATGTTCAAGTCGTGCTCCAACAACGAAGAGTTCTCCACGACGCCAGTGCAAAGCTGCTCACCCACCAAAAAAGCGAATAAACCGGGCTCAGCGAGTGGCCGCAGCGGCAGTGGCAGCAGCAGCAGCGCTAGTTATAAGAGCGTCATGAATGCAACATGCTGCAGCGGTGGTAGCAGCGTATGTTCACCGCTATCCACACCTCGCTCCGATTTGAGTGGTTGCACCACAGACGGCGGGTACATGACTCCATTGGCGCCCGGAGATCCAGCTGGTACGGATACAGTCAGCTTTGGTGTGACTGGCAGTGAAACAGAACAATTGCCAACGGAGCCGCATCATCCTTTAAACAGTGAATGGACGCTGTGGTATTTGGAGACAGATCGCAGTAAGAGCTGGGAGGAGATGCTGCACGAGGTGGCCAGCTTTAATACGGTCGAGAACTTCTGGAGCCTCATAAATCATATAAAGACGCCATCAGAGATTAAAATGGGCAGCGACTATTGTCTGTTCAAGAAGGGAATACGCCCAATGTGGGAGGATGAAGCCAATGTGAAGGGCGGACGCTGGGTAATTACCCTCAACAAAGGGAATAAAAATGATTTGGATAACTTCTGGCTGGACACAATGCTTGTTTTAATCGGCGAAAGCTGTGAATATTCGCACGAGCTGTGCGGTGCTGTCGTCAATATACGCGGCAAGAACAATAAAATCTCCATTTGGACAGCCAATGGTGGCAATGAAGCAGCTGCCCTCGAGATCGGCGGCAAGCTGCGCGATGGCCTGCGCATGGAGAGCGCATATGTGCTGCAATACCAACTACACAAAGACACCATGGCCAAGCAGGGATCGTTGGTCAAAACCATCTATACGCGTTGACGCAGCGGCCTAGTGCCATACGTCGACCACAAAAACAAAAAAATACAACCTTACCCGCACCAAAACAAATGTATCACAAACATAGCACACTTATAATGTCCAATTGGATGTCAGTCCTTCTAATCATCAACTATCCATCGATTATAAAAAAAAAACACAGCAACTGAAATGTTCAATCCACATCATCCCAAAATCGTCAGTCTAACAAGAAGGCTGATCCCAAATGACGGCGACTAAATTCTCAGTCCATAACCGTAGTTCCGAGTTCATTTGAAATTTTTCAGTTGATATTCTCAAAAATAAAGCCCAAATTGTTAATTATCATAAAAATTCCATGTCGATCGCAGCAAATCTTCTATGTCAAGTACATATGTAATTGGTTACAAGAAAACTAAGGAATACTGAAAATAAATTATAATTAACTGGAAACATTTTCATTTTTATTTCTATATGTGCTTAGCTATCTTACTAGATATAGTATATAAATAAATATATAGTATATATATATAAATAGATGTTTAATATTCGGCAAACTCTCGGGATCTCAACAGCTCCACAACAGTGAGGGGCAGGAAACAATGTATGAGCTAGATACCTTTTGATTTTCTTAGGACACTAGCACTAGAAGCCTTACAAGCATAGACTAATATCTTCTGTATTGGTTGGAGGAGTAACTGCATTAAGCTACCCAACTTTGAACTAATTTCCTCCGAAGGCACAGATAAAAATGCCTTGATATTTCCAAGACTGTGAACGTTTAAGGATTGGATAAGAGAGAGTCCTAAAAGTTTACTCCACGCTTACTTGCAGTTCGCCAGAGATCACATTGTCCTTGCCAGTTTTGAACATCCTAAGAATTGATTGTCTTTATTATTTAAGAGAACAATTAGTATTTTAAAGCATTTGAATAAGAAAGTTCCACAATTGGCTCAACTCTCTGCTGAAACTTCACTGGCTAGATTGGCTTCCTTTGTATTAAATTTAATGGGATCTCTATTCTCATATCTTCATAAAATGATCTTAAAGCTGTCGATGTCATTGGCAATTGAAGTACATTATTATTATACTGTTATTAACTACATTTATCAAATTACACAGATCGTTTCGTATGCATTATGCGTGCGTGCTCTACTATTTGTTGTGTCAATAAGTTAGGCAAGCTCCCTACAGTTTTGCTTAGGTGAAGGCAATGCATCTGCCAATATATGGCTATGCTAACATGGCCTGCCGCTTGGCTCGCTTTAGTTGTATTTTATTTTTACATGTTTTCTGTTCTTTTTTTTTTTGGTTATTTGAACTGCTTGGAGCTGTTAGGGGCCACGTCGTTAGTTGGACTTATTTGGCGCACGGCGTCGCAAAAGTTGGCCCCGCTCAATTGTTTGATTTATTGACGTTTATTGGCAGTTGGCATTTTATTGTGACTATTTTTGTTACCGCATAGAACTGAGCAGTGACGGTGCGGGATCGGGTCAGGTGGTAGCCAGCCGCCGCCGCCACATGGTTTCTGCCGTATACGCTTGCCCGACCGACCCCCTACCCAGCGTCTCCTTTTCCGCTGTTGGTTTCGGTTATTGGCACTGGAGCAGCGACGTGCCAGCCACGGGTCACCCACAAGCCGTTGACCACTTTACTTCTATTTGATTGCCTTTTTTTCTCGCTCTCTACACATTTGCTTGAGCTTGTGTTGTTTGCTTTGTTCGCTGAACAGCGAATTGTGGTTTATATATACGAAGCAATTGTGCAACATTTCCATAAAAGATTGCCCAAGAGTTATTGTTGTTAATGGTATTTAATCCTGTTAACTGTCAAATGCACATTAACCCACTCTCGACCACCTTTGACTTTAATCACCAGCTTTATGCAATGCAAGCGATATCGAATTTCGGGCAATAACGGAATGTATAACACTAGCCAACAGGATTGACTTTCCAGCGAAGCTCGTTCAAATTGTCGACGCTGATAAAAGCAATATATATATATATATTGAAAGGCCTTAATTAGCTTAGATATTTATCGACACGATAATACTGATTAAAATTAATTTTGATCCTAAAAACATCCTTTCACGACAGCTAAAAAGTCTAAAAGTCCTTCGATGTGTAGATTTATATATCAGTATATATATTATGTTTGTATTATTGGGCATTATAGGCAAGCAGTACGGTCCCCTCAATAGCCGTCTCGGTCAAAGGTCAACGCGTAACGCGCAACGCCTTGTGTATTGCTGTATCTGTGCCATAAATATATGAAAGCTTCTATGTTTGGGGCCAGCGAGCAGCATATTTGGCGCTGATTTATGGCATTTAATTTCGTTTTATTGCATACACAGGGGGTGGCAGTAAATTAGTTGTAATTGCGTCCTTGTCCAAAAAAACGAAAAACCTGCCACAAAATTGATTAAAAACGCTTTAATCCAAATGCCAAATCGTCTTGCTGCAAATGTGTTAGATCGAAACATCTAACGTGGCTAGCAGCATACGATTTCAATATTTCATGCACGTATGCTTACAGGTCTACTCATTCGGAATATTTTATAATAGAGTTAGCACTTCAGCTAGCTTTGGCCAAATACAAATAGGAAACGAGGCGGCGTCAGCTGAAAATTACAAGCACTTGTAACTCTTGAAGCCTCTTTGAATGTCACCCTGAAGTAGCGAATGTGAAGAGTTAATTCTTATATAAGCAATGATTTGGATTGGTTTGAAGTGTTAAGAATTCCCATTGGAAAGCGAAAGCTTTACACGATCAGCAACATAATTCAATGAAAGCAAATAAATCTAAATATAACTGAATACACATATAAGGATATATATTTTTACATATAATATATATATATATATATATATATTAGAAGCTGCGACGTCAAGTGAAGCACAAACGTTGCCGATTTTAGCGTGTGGAAAATCGACAAATATGCAAAATAGCGCAGACAAAAAGGTGTAAAAAAAATAGGGAGAAAGAAAGAAGAAAAGCAAACCGACGACCGGCCCCAGCTACCCGCACACCCCCCACAATTTGAGCAATTGGCAATGGCAGATCCACGGCACAGAAAATTTACCCGTGCAACTACACCCCAGACAGCCAGCTAACGGGTCAGGTGGCTGGCAGCCCCACAGGTAGCATTTGTGTTGTAAAACGTCGATTTACATGCGTGTTATGTCCTGGCAAAGCGAGAGGCAGAGCGGAGTAGAGGGGGTGGGGGCTGCTGCCAGTGGGCGCTGATGCCCAACGTATTTCAATTTATTTATTTTTATTTGCGTATGCAAAATAGTCGGCTTGATTTTGGTTAACACACGCACACCCACGCACACACAAGTACTCACAGCATGAAAGTGCTTTTCCATTTGCGAAAGCGTGTGATAGAGATACGCGTGTGCCAACTTAAAGCTGCAGCATTGAGTTTTAAAGAAAGTTTTCCGACTCTAACAGGCTTATATTTAGACACTCGTCTATATCGTTCAAATATTTCTTGCCATTTATCAAATTATAGAGACAAGAAAGGTTTATCTGTCAGCTGCTGGCAGGTTGGTCAGTTGAAGGTTAAGTGAATATAGTATCTTATAAATAAGTGTTATTTTTTTAATATTTTTGAAGATTAGATCTACTCTATAGAACGTTTTAGTTGAGGTATATATGCATAGGGTTTTATGTGTATTAAATTTTGTTATATTTTTTTCATTCATGAGCCATGCGCTTTCGGCTCCTTTGTCATAGAAACTTATAACGACGCGAATTAACATTAAGCGTCTACTGATTGAGATACAACACTTTATGCTGAACTGAGGATACCGGAGCTAGAGCTATCTACAACTTGGAAGGGAATACTTAGAGCGACTCGAAGAGGAGTAGATGAATGACTACTTGAAGCTACAATCAGGTATGAAGAACCGAGCTTCGTATTATTTAAAATTCTTATATAATATTTATAGCTTATAATTTCAGCAAGCGCAATGCTCTCCCGCAGTAGATCGGTTAACAAGTCATTCCGAATCTTCAATCTACTCTATGCTTAAAAGTCTCATTCTCTTCTCTTATGTTTACTGGAAGCTTTCTCCTGCAATTACAGTTCTATTGCCATCGACGCTCAGCTAGTCAGCCAAGCACAGTGCGCAATTGGCAAGCACTACTGCCAGTCCCAAAGCAACATTAATCAATTGTTGGAGAACGAATGCTATATGGAAGTTGAGACAAGCTATTAGAGCGACAGATTGAGACCGAGCAGAGCATTTGGCATACGTCAAACAGGCGATACATTATTGAAATAGCTTCCGCTTGAGGCCCAGCGCTGACTTTGTGGGTCCGTCTCCGTCTCTAGGACACTGCCTAATTATGTGGCTCAAGCACACAGCAAGTTAATGTATGAAAATTGGTTGTATTGGGCCGTTGTTCGAGACTACATTGACGTAGTCCTGCCTTGCCTTGGCATGGCTCCTAAATACGTAATGACATGGCTGGCAGTCAGGCATTGGTGTGATTACCTTCTGGGACGAATGGTGAGCAACGTTCCGAAAGCTGTTTAGCATTTGACTGACCATTGACCCCATCACCTGCCCTGGGCCGAGTTCAAGCTGCAATTTGGCCATTTGACACATCTTGACAAGGCCAACGTGTTGCTCGTCTCATTTGGCTTTAAAACTTTTTCATATATCAGCTAGTTAAAAGTATATTGTTGTTTAGAACTGGCGTGGACTGTAATTCAAATTTGAATTGATTCAGTACAAAAGGGAAATGCTAAAAATTCATATAACAAATCAAAGTTTTGCACAACTATTTTTATGATATATATATATGTATATACATATAAGAAGATTAGACTGAAAATAAATACTCTGCAGTCAGATGACATGGACTGTGCTTTGACTATCGTAAATTCAATACACATACATTAAATTTATTATATATATTTAAGTAAAAAGGAAGAGGGAGAGAGGCAGAGAGGGAGGAAGAGAGAGAGCCTGCATCAACTTTTTATTTTTAAGGCGAAGGTAGAAAAAGAAAATAACTGATATTCAATTTCACTTGGAAAGTAATTTAAATGGCTTTAAATATTGCTAGAGTTGTGGCATCAAATACGTTCGTATTGGTACTCAAATAGTCAATAATTGGTGCGAAGCTTGACTCTAAGATTAGTTTAGCCAAGCAAACTGAACTGCATAGTGCATTGTTTACTGATATCGGTAATAATAATCGCTGTCAGTGCAGCGCCATTGAGTGACCTGGCTTAAGCGCAGCCGTTGATGCGATATGAATTTTATCAGGCCGCAGACCAAACCATTTGCAAATTAACATCGGATCCTGGCAGCGGGTCTAGCCAGTTTGGCTGCCAACCAACCGCAACATGAAAATCCGCTGCCAATTTAAGAGGTCTGGCGTATAAATCGAACGGCGTCAGCTTTCAGATTGGATGGACCCCAAAAAAAACCCCAAACTTCATTAAGGGCAAATTAAATGGATTGCATTGCCCTGATCAAGATAACTAAGCCGACGTGAGGCATTCACGTCGTTCCTGTTCATGTCCAAGTCAAAGCCCATGTCCTGATTCCCAGCTTCCGTTTTCTTGCCAAAGTGCACTGGCAAATGTTGACATTCATTGTTGTTGCTTCTATTACTGCTGCTGCTGCTGCCGCCTTAGCTGCTGTTTCTTTAATGCGCTTTCCCTTGTTCTGGCCACGCTCGTTCCCCATCTAAGGCTCAATGCTATTCTACGTCTTCGTCTCGTCTGTGCCGCATTCGTGCGCTGGATTTTGTTTTTATTATGATTATTTTAACTGCCAAGGCAAAGGCAAACATACAACACAAGGACCTGTCTGCTTAGCAGCAACAGCAAACGCAGCAGCAGCAACAGACAGCGAATGGGTTTGGGATTGGGATGCGTAACTAGCAGAGCAGCAGCATAAAATGCAATTTTCACATGCCTGACAGCAGCAACTGGCGAGGCTAAGGAGGAGTCGATTCGGGGGCAAATGAATTTGGCGTCAAGGCAGCGAAACCAACAATAACAAGTGTGAGTACTCCAGTTTGAGCTGACCGACTAGAGGATATTCCAAGACTTCGCTGAATCAATTCCAAGTTTTTGCGTCTCAAAACTTCTCAACTTCCATAGCTTTTTCGTAATGACTGCACTATTAAATTGGCATTTATGCACAAGCTTCTTGTAGTACGAACAATATACCCGTTCCTCAAGGCTGCGGGGTATCGAAATGAAAACTAAAAGCCAGTAAAGTGAAATGCAATAAAACAAAAAGAAAGGGCAACAGCAGCGTCTACAACTGGGACTGCAGCTGCGACTGTCTTGTCTTTTGGATACGAACTGGCACTGGCACTGGCACTAGCAACTAGCAACTAGCAACTGGCAACTGAGAACTGTAAACTGCGATCTGCGCGGCTAGAGGCTGCTCCGTGGAGCTGTTGCAGCTGCGACAATGCCGTTGCCCGTCAAACGTTTGGCCACGACCCACGAAGACCTCTCGACCTGCACACGACACGGACTGCAGCAGAGGTTGCCATACGCCCACTCGCCCACCCGCCATGCATTTACAGCGCCATGATTCAAATTGTCGCCTTGGATTATGGATTTATTACGCGTCTCGTTTTTAGTAAGCTGCAAGCGGCTGCAATTGTGCATGCTGCATGCAATTACTATCAATGTAGCAACCAGGCTGACGACGAACAAGACAACGCAACGCCCTGTCGCACACAGCCACGCCCCTGCCAGCTCCGCTCAGCCCCGCTCAGCAGCCTTGTGAGCAGTGCGCACTGTGGACTCAGAGTAACCCATAAAAACATTTATATCGAATTCGAAAATGTGTCACTAATTCGCGTTGGCAACTTTAGTTGCTTTCGTTTTGGCATCTCATCCTTAGAGCTTGTGTGCATGTGTGTGTGTGTGTGTGTGTGTGCGTGTGTGCAAGCGTGTGTGTCACTTTGATACTTAGCCTTGTGCTGGCGCCTGTTCTGTGTGCGACATCTTGAATAGCAATGGAGCTGCTCATACAACGAATGAATACATTCGAATGCAGCTTAAACACTCTGTTGACTTTAAGCACAAAGGACCAAAATGTGTGTTTGAGATATATATATATATATATATATATATATATATATATATATATATATATAGAAGCACAAATGTATTCTTCACATTGAATTGTTCTATTAAAAGTGAGAACATCTGAGAGCGGACACATATTGAGAATTGAGCTTCAAGCTAGCTTGTATGCAGCTCTCTTTAATCAGAGCAATCAGCTTTAAGTTTTCTTCAAGTCTTCCAACATATCTTAGCACTAGCTTGATCAGTTCTGGCTAATCTCTTGTACAAACTTTCTAACTTGAAAATATTTCGTTTCAAATCTGATTTCAGCTAACAATTGACTCGCCATTTTTCTCATTAATTTCGTGTATTTTAATATTTTTCAATTTATTATATTTTATATATTATAACAGCGAAAAAACCGAACGAGCGAAAAGTAAATGGAAATTCGCATTGTATAAATGCTTTAGATGCAAATAAAATGTGTGTAAATACTTTTGACAACTGATATGCATGATTCCAAAGGCTTTAATTGGTTATATGAACCGTTCTATTGTCCAATTTATTTACTTTTTTATTGTTAAGCCCCAGCCCAGATCAAATTCTGTGAAAAAGAAACAAAAGTAGAACAAAAAAAGTCTTCTATGGTGAAATATGTAAACAAACCTTTGACACACATAAATATATAATATATAAGCATTATAAAAACATATTTGAATGAGCTGTTTTTTTTTTAAATCTATGAATAGTAAATTAAGCGTTTTTTAGCTCTATATATTTATTTATTTTTTTTTTACATTTTATGATAATTTGGTTTTATTCATTGTTTACAAAGTCTAACTGGAAATCCATTGAAAATGTCACTGAGTCCAAGTAATCTCAGCTTTTGTTGGTTAATTTGTGGGAACTTCTTGCCAGAGAATCATCCTGATAGCAATCTATATTCAGTAGAAGAAACCTTGCTCAGCTGCATTCTCCTCAATCATTCATCTGATCATTTCCAGCTAACACTAAAAAATAGTTTTTAAGCAGCTCAAAGGTGTGCATACCTGTGTATAAATTAAATAAAATCATCATTCAGGTGCAGAGTTCAGTGCTATGTGGCGCATCTTCATAAGGTCGTACACATAAGGTTTGCTTTTATCTTAAGTGCTTATAGAATCTTCAATAAAGCTAAACAAACTTTTGATGGCCATTATTTGGCCAAGGTCTCTGGCCAAACACAAAGAAAACGATATTAGATAATAACAATAAGATAGTGCTTAGTCAGGAGATTGCACAACACAACTACCGGGTCGACCCTTCGCCGGGCCCTCGGGTCCAATGGGCGATGCTGTAGACACTGTGAATTAAGCAAACTCATGCCCATGCTTTATGTCACATGCATCATGTTGTATGACGCATGCCGCGCATGCCGCATTCCGCATGCCGTATGCCACATTTTCGTGCTTGCGTCAAGGCCTCAGCTTGTGCCCAAATCCGACGACCAAAACATTTAAACAAAGCATTTGAAAGCTTTTCGTAATTATTATTATGTATTATGCATTATTTGTGTACAAGTGTAAATGTTGTCAACGCAAAAAACAAAGCCAACAAGCAGCAAACAGCAAGCAGCTAACAGCAAACAAAAAAGCAACAAGCAACTGCGAGCATCAACAACATTGTGCAATGTGTTGCAGCTTTTCGAATGCTCTACACGTTTGGCCATCTCAACTGCTTCACTCCAACTGCAACACAAGCAACACATAAAGTTTGTTGCAACAGGCTGTGCCACTTATACTTATGCTTTCAGCAAATATAAAAGTGTATATTGGTTTTGAGGAATGTCCCTTTGCTGTCCAAATCTTTGCAAACGAAACTTGAAACTTTTTTAGCTGACTTACATATGTAAACGCCCACTGTGGGCGTGGCAAGTGACGCTATTGTAGCTACAGCTGCGAGCTGCTAAATTAAAATATGTAAAAAATAGTTTAAGAGTTAGAAATTGAGTTGACTGTGGAAGTTCTTTACAGATCAGTTCAAAACGTCTTGATCCACGACTGCTTCAAGTGTCGAAAATCTGAAGTATCTCTGTAGTGATTAGCATAAATTGTATAATATTATTAGAGCAAATCAGTTAAAAATATATGTTTTTGCTTATTTATATGTAGGGCTCTTCCCATTGTCCCTAGTCAGTTAATGTCAGTTAATCAGGATTGACAAGCAGATTAATGTCATAATATAGAATCATAATAACAAGTGATTAGTGTATTTAAATGTATGTATATAGTATGTAAATATTATGTGTATTATATATATGTTATATACTATGTAAAGGGTGTTTATTTCAGAGCTATACACCTTTGAGCTGGCAATTCATTCCTAATTGATAGCCGATTTAACAGCTGATAGCTGATAGTTTTATTTTATTGAGTTTGGCTTGACATCTTATTATAATTGCAATGTTTAAAAATTATTAAAATTCTTATCAAAATTTTATCGTTCGTTTTATGAAGAATTGAATTTGTATTGAGAATAGTCCAGAAGCATTTGTCAAAACAGCATTCTATATACTAGCCATGGTAATTACACGATCAAAAGTATAATTAAACATTAATGTCATAAAATTTTCTATTCAACAAAGTATAATTTGTTGATATTTAAAATATATTATTTTACTTTATTATACTTTCAACTTGTAAAACACTAAAAAAAAAAGCCAATGCATAAGCACTTACATGTTTCTAGCTCGCATGCTTATGGCACATGTCCGATAGATTATCGTTTGTTAAATCCTATATTACAAAATGATATGTTTCAGAACATAAACTCACATTGACTTAGTCCACATATTTGCATACCCATTTTAATTATAGAAGTGTATTCAAACAACGACGCCCCAAAAAAATGAACTACTCATTCTGATTGCTGTTGTCGTCGTTGTTGTTGTTATTGCTGTTATGTGTTGTTGGAGTTGTCACCGCGTTGCGACTAAATTGCCGTTGACAACGCTGACATTTCAAATTTAGACGTTGGCTGACTGTTGACCGCACATTAAAATGCGCTGTTTGTGTGCCACGGCAAGTCGGGCTGAGGCCCCGACCCGTCGTCCAGCAAATGTCAACTCCTGCGATGCGAGTGCCGAACACTTCGCCCATCACCCATCACCCCTCACGCCCGTGTGGCCCATCGCAGTCCCTTAACTCATTTAAGTGGCATATACCCCACAGCCTACAACTCACTCAGTGACTCAAATTTTTTGCTACATTTTGTTTATTTTGTTAATTGTCATTGCGGTCGTCGTTGTCGTTGTCGTCGCTGCCTCCGCCTTTAACCGTAGTCGTACAAAAAATTATGTAAAAATATTAGAAGAATTTCCGTTTCGCAAAAACGTGTTAAAAATGTTTACAGCATCGCAAAGGCAGCAGAGGGAAGGTGCGTCGGGGTTACTGACGGGGCCATGCCACCAGTTCGACCTGCACGAAGATGCAGCAGTCGCAACAATGGAGTTGAAGGCGTCACAGATTAATTAGCGTCTCTGCGATAAAGCACGTTGCAGTCAAAGCCGCCCGCCGTCCTATTCAAAGAGCCAACGTGCACAGCCCGGCCAAGATAACCACTTCGGCTCACCTGGAATTTGGAAAACCATTTGCAGCCAGAAGCAAAACGCCAGCAACACTTAGCACAGTCGAGGCATACGAAATACTTTAGTATTCACTTAACGAAACAGTGGCTGAAACTGTTCAAATCTTGAATGAAAATTAAACTGAGCTGGATACAAAAACACAATGCTTCTAACTCGACTCAATAATGATGAAGAACTCAGATCGTTGGGCTATGGTCCCTAGAGGAAGTGTCCAAGACGGAAACGAAAAAAGTTGAGAAACGAAAAGAGCTTTAATCAAATTGAAAAATCATGAAGATAAAGACAATATGTTTATTGAGATGAGCAAAGCAGAGTTGAGCAGCGTGACACGTAGTTCCATTCAGTTTGTGCGGTCAGTTCGGGGGGCGCTTGGCTGGTTAATGTTGGAGCAATGATAAATGAAAGCAATATCCACGTCATGGCCATAATTCTCCAGGATAACTACGACTGCAGCGGCCTGTGAGGTCTGCGCAAATCGCAGCGCGTGCTGATTTATCTAACATATCGCGAGCAGCGACAGGACGAGGCGCAGTCTATGGCAGGTGGAGTGGGGCAGGACGCTCGAGCGACTCTCGACTGAGAAATGACGTCTAGACGTTTTTTGTTTTCGCCCAAAACAATGGGTCACACAGCAGCAGCATCAAAGCGATTGCCAGCTTTTTATTAAAGTTGTTCATTTGGCTAACATTTTGCTTCTGCTGCTGCCACATCCGCGGGCAGCTGTCTATTTCCTTGGGTTCGTTTATTTCATGTTTTTTTTTTTCATTTTTTTTGGTGGCTTTTTTATTTTCGCCATTTCTTTTCGTGGCATTTTGCTTAATTTTCGTTTGCTCGGCGCGGTTGTTCCTTTTTTTTTGTTGGAGTCCGCCTAACTAAATACCTGTATAAATATTTTATTACGCAAATGAAACAAGCATTGTTTGCATTTTATTTGTGTGCGCTGGGAAGCGCAGGTAACCGTACCACATCCTGCAACAGGATGGCGTCGTCTCTAACGAAACACTGCGCCATGTCCAACTGCGAGCAAGACCTGGCTAACTGATGCTGCCGCTCTGCCTCGGCCACTGGCGAAACGGAATGGCCGCATAAAGGTGACGGCAACCGCCCCAAAGGAGAGAAGCCGATGAGAGCACGTGCCGTATCCGGCCAACGTTCATTTGCATGCTGCCAGCAAATGGCAATGTGTACTGGGGGATTGGACATGGTAACACCAGTGGGACCGGGTCTGGAACTGGGACTGGCACTGGCAATGGTCATGGCAACGGGAGTTGGAATGGGGTCGCCTTGACCACAAACACAGTCAGCGCAGTAAGCCACAGGAAGCACAAAGAATATACAAGAGATTCCTCAGAGTCAGTACATATACATAAACTAAACTAGTAAATAGACGGATGTGTGTGTGTGTGTGGGTGTGGGAGCGGGAGCGGGAGTGTGTAACTGTGGGCGTGTAGATGTGGTATGGGCGTGTATGTCAAATTATTTTGCAGTGCATTTTAATAGATAAATTTACTTTAAAATGAGCTAAATGAATGAATATCAAATGAATAAATATATGAATGAATGAAGAGATTTAGTGAATAAGAAATTGTAGTAAAAGAAATTTACATATTTTTAAAAATTACATTGAAATAAGCTGAATAAATGATGAATATCATATGAATTAATATATAAGTGAATGAATAAATTTAATGAATAAGAAATTATAGTAAAAGAAGTTTGAATACATATAAAACATACTTTGAAATGAGCTGAATAACTGAATTTTGTATGAATAATTATATGAATAAACTTAATGAATAAGAAATTATGGTAAAAGAATTTGAATATATTTTAAGCTTACTTTCAAATGAGATGAATGAATATTATATGAGTATATATTTATATGAATGAACTTTATATGAATGAAACTTAATGAATCACAAATTTTAATAAACTAAAATAGTTATGAATCACTACTGTGAGTATTCATTGAAAAGCTTGAGAGCAAAAATTAATTTAACACTAAAGTCTACTTCTATAAGCTATAAAATTTCTAATGATTAAAACAAATGTTTCACACATAAATTTAATGAATTGTTGCAAAGTGCTGAGCACTGGGTGCTGTTCGGATTCGAAGCACATTCACTCCAATCAAAACGTGTACAATGTGCTATTCATTTGATTTTAACTGGCAGCTAGCTGGCTGTGAAAAGACAAATTGACCCATTGTAATCAAGTTAAGTGCGATCCAGTACTGGGCCTATTGGCCAATTGGTCACTGGCCACGTAAATGTGTTAACTGACAGACAGAGGAACCCGTTGAAAGGGAGAGCGAGATTTGAGGCAGAGCTGCTGTTAATGAAGATTACGTCTAGTTCTTCACTTCGAACAAAGCAAGCCACATTAAAACGTCTGTAATATAGCAATTGAATAACACAAATTTATTTGTATGAAGAAACTACCTCGTCATGCGGAGCAGTGAGTCTTGTGCAGCACTCGATATTTGTTATTGACGATTGACTTTATTGCAGTATCATATGGCCACGAGAACAGCGAGGCGAAACAGCTGATGCAGTGGGTCAAGGGACTGGTGTACAGTCCCCGCTGCCACAAGCTAAAGGATCTCAGCGATGGTGTGGTCTGGTGTCGTCTGATGGGGAAACTGCGCCCGGGCACTTTGGCCAGCGTTTTGATCATAAATCGTCCAGCGAACGTCAATGATTCGATGCACAACTATATGCTGCTGGAGTCGGCATTTGGCAAGGCCAATATACCCTGGTACTTTGATACCGGGGCACTCATTGCCGGCGACAGCAACGAGTTGTTAAGGATGGCCAAATGCTTTGCCGAATTGAGTACCACACGAGAGACTGCTCCGATGTCTCACCCGGTGCCACCGTTCAAGGCCAGTCGCCAGACACGCCGTCCAGCCGGTGAACACGAATCACAACGCTATTTGAGCAGCCCGCAACCTTCAGCAGAGGTAGGTGCAGTTGAGCTTACCGAGATCGCAGGGCAGCCCCAACCCGACGATGACCAACCGCCGTCTCCTACCGGCGATGTGCTGCAGCTGAAACAGCAAATCCAAGCCATGTTCCGCAACCAGCAGGCGGCAGTGAAGGCCTATTTGGCCGAAGAGCAGCCAATTACCCCTACTCATCCGCAACAAGGCAACACAATGTGCTTTTGCAGTAAATGTCAAAATCAAGGTCAGGATGTACTCGATATCAAATCCATAATTGAAATCTGAAACCGCTTTCCTTTTAATGATGATCAAGATTTTATTCGATAGCAAAATATATTAAAACTGTAAAACTAAATTTAAAGCCAGACGTAAAGTAGAATTTGTAGTCAGAAATTCATTAATCAGAATTAAATTGAACTTAAATTTCCCAGAATCGAGAGTTTTTTCCATATTTCTCCAACTGTCCAACTTATAGATAAACATATCCAATAATTTCCCTGAATATTATGAAATTGGGTTAAACATGGAAAATATAACACAATTACAGTCGTAAGCGGAGTGAACAAAAGTTAACGTCAATTACGGCCATTATATGAGCATAAAGGCACACGCTATAAAAGCTGAAAGAGCAACATTGCGCATACGCCTCGTGTGACAGTCGGCCAAGCGTTTAGTTTGCTGTGTTGAGGGGGTGTTAGCAAGTCTTTGATCTGCAATCAAACAGCGAATTGCCAACAAAAATTAGGCTAATGAAATACTTGTCAAGTGAAAGTGACAAATCGACAAGCCGGCTAAATAGAGCGCCAAGCGTGTCTCTCTCTAGTTGGGGACTCTATCAATAGCTTGAGCTTCAGCTAGTATAATTTACCTGCCTTTTTTTGTGATGCGCTGTTTATTTATTTATTCGACTGCCAAGCGAAATGACTTTACACTTTATTTATTTATACTGGAGAATAAAAAACTTGAATTTATACAATATTTTTTTTTGGGTCTTAATGATGCAAGTGGAGGATCCCATTGGCGGCCCTTTGGGTCATGGCAATTGAACAATTTAAAAATAAAGAAGGAAAGATTTCTGATTGTTAATTGATTGGAAAAACTTGAGGAGCTCGGGTGAGTGGCAGCAATTCATCAGCGGCCTCAAACACAAGGACGGGGCTAGCATATTTTTTGGCCTTAATGACTGCCAGCAGCAACAACAGCAGCAGTAGCATCAATATGAGCAGCAGCAGCTATGCTCTTGGCCATTAGCTTTGCCCATGCCAAGTGTCATGCAAGCCAAATGCATTTCCAACTCATTTAACTCGCCTGAACGTCCTGCTACATCTTGTGCCTTGCCTTCGTGGCACTCTTGCCTTGCTCTGCAGTTGCACACAGTCATTGCCATGGCCATTGGCAGTGCCAGTGCCAGTGCCAGTGCCAGTCCCATTGCCATTGCCATTGCAATTTTCCAACAATTTCATTTTCATATTTTTTTATTTCGTTTTTCCGCTGCTGCCGAAATATATGCGCGCTTTGCTTGATTTTCCATGAATTTTGATCACCTAGCCGAGAGTCTTAATGTTGGCAGTCTGGCACTATGGACTCCACTGCAACTGCAGTGTCCGTTGCACTCTACCTTTCTCTCTCTCATTTTGACTAGCTCTCTCTGTCTTCTCTTTGCTTTAAATGCATTCAACATATGTGCATAAATTTCACACGTTGCGCGTCCGCCGCGCCAGCCCTTCATGCATTTTACATGCACAAAAGGATTTTCAGCTCGGCATACTTCAATACAGAAAGTCAGTCAAGCTACCGCCAGGCCCCACCCGGCCGTCGAACGTCTTTTTTATTGCAAATATTCTGTGGTCGAAGATGCCACTGCCACTGCTGGCAACGGGTGTAGCTTGTTTGTTAATACGACAACATTTAATTTTTAATCGTTGCATCCGATTCACAATGCGATTGGAGCAGTTGAGCTGCGCGGTGTCGGGTGAGCGGGATGGGGTCGAAAGGGCCGTTCGTTGGGGCAACTTCTCGTAAGCCAATGCATATACATATGTTTAATGAAGAGCGTTGCACGCACGAGTTATCAGTGGGTGGCGGTGCAACACATGACCCATTCCGTTTGTCCCAATTGCACATTCCAACTGTTTCCCACTTCCATTTGCACAGCCACAGTGCGAGGCAGTCCGAAAGCCGCAGCAGCATCCAAAAAATTATGCACTGCAACAAGTTAGGGAGCAGCTTCACCGTGTATTCGTAATATATATAGATATTGATAGGTCTAGTAATACATGCAATTTTAACATAGACGAATCGATATCGCTATAAATAAATATAGTTTGCTAATGCCTTTCTTCGACTTAAGTTTTTGTCGCAGTGTAGCTGAGTAAGCCGCCGCTGTCTGTGCATTCCGCTGACTGAATCTCCCTCTCTCTCTTTTTCATTCTCTGCACATATGCATTTAAGGGTCTTTACGTACCTACCAATAAGTATATATATATATATCCATGCGAGCACATATGTACATATGTTGCATATCCACGCATACGTGGCTGAAGCTGCAGATAGATATGCAAGGAGTCCTCTGACGCTGCAGCAAGTTATTATAACAGTTCATTGATTTTCAATTTTCAATGCATTTCATTGCGAGCATTTTCATTGTTTGCTCCTCTTTTTTTTTTGGTGTCTGCCAAACCGAACTTCTGACATAGGGTTTCGGGGGCGGAACAATGAAAATGGGCCTGCGTTCAGCAACGGCAACAAATTCCCATGTTGCGTTCTCACTCGCATACATAAATTCATGGATAGTTTATTTTGGCAGTGCCAAAGTGAAAAAAGCAAAAAACAGAATAAATGGAAATTAAGAACAACAAATTTTTGTAAACAAAAAAAAAATATGAAAGCTGTAGTCGGGGTGCCCGACTAGGAGATATCCTGAATCCAGTCCTATCTGCGTTTTTTAATATTTTCCAAAGCTTGTATCGAGCATTTAAAAAAAAGGGTAAATAATAAAAGACATTAGGTTAAAACGAGACTCGAACACCACACATAAATAATTCGTTTGGGACATTAAATATAAGTATAAATATATATTATATAGGTACATAGTAAATATAGGCATAAATATTAATATATTTATTGTTTTATATATTTTTTTTCCGTTTTTTTTCTGATTTTTTACAATTTTTTTTTATTTATTTTAGACAATCTTTCTATTTTTAAAGAGAGAAAATTGTCATAAATATTAATTTTGTAATACATCAAAATCTTATTTAGCAAACATTTGTACACGCTATTGCTATTTAATATATTAAATACATCTATATATACATTTATATAGATGATACATTTATATATATAATACATTTATATATTTAATACATTTATATATTTAATACATTTATATATTTAATACACTTATATATATAACACACTTATAAATTCTTCTTTTTAAATATTTAATATACATGTGCAAAATATAATGTTATAAAAATTAAAATTAAGAGAACAGATTTACTGCCTATGACAAACACTGAGAACATTTTGCAAGCTTAGTACTAAACAATTTGAAAGAGAACATGGCAGCATTGGTATTTGAATCTTAATTTAAAAATGATATGATCATTATCGTTAATGATAATTACCAGTTATAATCATGTACATATATTATTATGTACTTAAAAGATCATTACTCTTAATAATCATTATCGCTAATGAACATTATGACAAACTTCATTATTATAATAACAATAAGTGTTTAGTAACAATAAATAAGAGTAAATACTAAATATTTTACATTGTTAACAATTAAACAATTTAAACTTAACAATATATTTAAATATTTATTAAACAAGAAAAACCTTAAATATAATTATTTAAACAAATACAATATTTATTTTACTTAAACAATTTAACAAATTAAATTAAATTTATTCACCACTTTCACTGAACTGCACAACGACTGACCTAGTCCAGGTCTTGAACTTGACTGATCGTGCACAGCCGCTGCTCGCCCTTTTATACCCGAAAGTCGCTCAACTCCAGCTGAGCTCTAGAGCCCTTTTTGAGTGGGAGTTTTCACTCATTTGGAATGAAGTTGGAGGCAGAACGAAAGACTAACAGACAGAGCTATGTATATACACACAACCTATCATTCTCATCGGGAATATATATGCCATACAGATATACTCCATATATATGTGTATTTTTTCTGGCTGCTGTTGAGCACATTTATTAGTTGTTTACTCATTTTATACGATATGAAAGACACATAAATATATGCAACTATATAGGCAACTGTGAATCAGGCTGGTCATAAATAAATTTTATATATATGTATATATATAAATAAATAAATATATTTATATACATATATATTTATTAATTTTTCATTTATTAAAACCAAAATCTTCTTTATAGTCTTTGACAGACAAACGCAAACAAAGACCCATACTGACTCTTCTTGTTATATATATATGTATATATATATTATATTATTTCTCAGCTGTTTTCTTATATATATGAGTATAAAATAAACGTTCTACAAAAAATATTGTCTCTAACTCTTATTGATGCTAACATACGGAACTCGGCTTGTTGTCCTGATCAAGTATCAACGAATCCTTTTGTCTGTTACGTACATTTTAATAAAATCATTATACCTTAATTGCTCATTTTCAATGGGTTCAGGGTATAAAAATGAAAAGCGAAAAAAAAGAAGGAAGGAATATGTAAATGGTTTCATTTGTGCGTGTTGTTGTCTGTGGGCAGTTTTAATTTTCCAGCAAATGGCGAAAAGGCAAAAATATTGTCCTTGCTGATTGACTGCGGCTTAATAGACTTAAAGTTTAATTTATTCCAGCCTAAAAGTAAGCGCATGAAAACCAAATTCCATGGAATATAACAACAATAACAGAGAGAGAGAGATTAAGAGGGGTGAGAGAGAAAAAGACAGAGGGAAAGTGAAGGGGACAGAGAGAGATAACGAGTGAGAGAGAGAGAGACAGAGAGAAGTGAGGAGAACAATATGGAGTGCAAGAGACAGACAGAGACAAAGCAATGGAACAAGAGAGAGTGAGACTTGTGAAAGAGGGCGAGAGGAAATGAATGAGAAATATATGTAAGGAGAGGCAGAGAAAGGGCTGGAAAAGGCCACAGGCAAAGCAGAGACAAGGAGCACAATGTCATAGCTGCAAGGGAATTAAGAAAATATAGATAAAGAGAGACAGCCAGATCACAAGTGTTTTCAGGATTTATACAGTAACACGATTTGAATTAACTAAAATGCAGATTTCAGGTGATGTTAAGGATAATTTAAAGCATAGATTATAGCGGTTTAATCTTAATAAAGGAGATCCAAATGATAACAAACTCGTTTCGGAAGAGCTGTTAGAAACACGCTCGGCGCAGGCGTAGAGCGCGGGTTTTCTTTTTCTAGCTGTCACCTACATTTGCTCGCTCGACTTATGCAATGCGAATGGGCCAAAACGAAAGGCAACTAGCTCTACGCCTATATCATTTATTTTGGGCAGCTTATTATTTATTTAACATCATCTTTTCGTCGCACAGGTGAAGCGACACTTTTGTCCGGCGGCTTTTATAAATGAATCTTGCCCGCTCAGCGCGCGAGACTTGTGATTGGTCATGGCTAATTAGTAGCACTTTCCCGGGCCGGGCCAGAGCGTAATTGTGGTGGCCATGACTTTGTTTTCTTTTTGCGGCCACTTTCAAATTCGGCCAGACAAAAGCCCATACGCATTTGACAGCCAGACAGCGTATCACCTTGAAGATCGGCATTCAATTGGACACCTTTGCCAGACTATAAATGACAATTTCTAAGCAATTTCTATGCGGAGACTAGCGCCAAGAGCAAATACCAATTGCCGGGAATCTATTTGACTTCTGCTGACATTCACGCAGCCAGTGTGAGAGTAACCATGTAAATCTGTGCTAGTTTGCTCTCTTCTCTAATTTTCATTTTCCAACTGCCATTTGCTTTCAAGCATCTGGAGACTGACGTACACGGCGCTTCCTCTGCAGTCTCACGGAGAGCGCCAGGTGCCCCGCCGGGCCTGTCAAAGTGTGGAGCATTGATACAATTGCTAACTTTATTACCATATTCATTAAACTTACCTAGTTGGAAATGAAACCAACTTCATGTCAACGCGAATTATTTTGAAAAGTGCTGCAAAACTTTCAAATGGAAATGAGAAGTCAGAATGAAGGCGGCAACACTTGACATCTAAGAAAGAAGAAGCAAATTTTTACTTTAAATTTAGTAAAAGCCTTGATATAGCAGATGATATGATCAAAGGTGTATAGAGAGGCAATACTCTGGCATAGCTTGGATATAAGCAATGAGTCAACATTAGAAAGAAAAACGCTCATAAATTTGAATTTTGTGCACTTCATAAAGGTAAAACTGCATTCGTTCCAGTCGCTGCGCCGCTGGCCAGAGGCCGTGTCGTGTCCTGTCAGAAGGCGCTGAACCATTTAATGCGGCTTGTTACCGAGGGGTTGGCTTTATATAGATGTTTGCTTATGCACGTGTGCATTATCTTTTAGTTAGGGTGGTTTCCTGTGGCTGTGCCAGCTGCTCAGCTGGGCATAAGTTAGGAGGCAGCGCAGTTGGCGTTGGAGTTGGAGTTGGCGTTGACCCGCACGGGTTGCCTCGGTCGACCTGCTCCCTACCATGGCGTCATCAAATTAGCGCTTGTATCGCTGCAATTTCAATTTGCAACGTCAGTCGATACTGCTTCTGTTGCAGTGCCAGTGCAAGCTGCAGTGGCTGTGGCAATTGCACAAAACTCGCAGGCAGCGCTTACTCAATCTAATTTCGGGTTGCTTTGTCGACCAAGCCGCAAAATGAAGCGCTTATCGCCTATCCACAAGCCCCGACAAGCCGACAATCAACATTAAAATGATGATAGCATGGGAGCCACCGCCCACACACGCCGCCCCCTCACTGGGCAGAGGTGAGGACCCCCAACCAGCCCCGGCGACGTACCTAAGCAACGTGCGTCAATTACATTTTCGGTTGGCATTGTGAAATGTTCGATTTGGTTACCAAATTGACGCCATGCCCCCGGGTGTTGCCGCGAGCATTGCCTTTTGCACACCGCGCTTCCAGCCAGCACTCCGCACAATACCAACATTGATTTAGGGCCTTGCAGCGCCAACGACAACGCGAAAAGTGCATTGCTATATATTCAAATTTATATATATGCAATATTTGTTTCTCTTATTTCTTATTTTTGCTCTTGCTTTTGCCTTTGCCTCTGGCAGGCTGTTAGCTATGCGCATATTAAAGTTGTGCTAACAGAAAATCAATGGCTTTTAAAGCTGGACAAATATTTTTCGAAGACTAACGAGATTCAAAATATTCTTTTAACTCGCATTCATACTGCTTCCATATGGACATTAAATACTTTTGCTAGTTGTTTTTTAGCTCGAATATCTGCAGTTGCTTTATGTCCTGAAGCCAGACATCTAATATCTTGATAAGAACTAACTACTATAGGCTACTATATCATTGATAACGGTTCGATTCGATTCAATACAATTGAATTGAAATTTTCCACAAATTCTCAACGAAATGAATTTTATGAAAAAATAATTCCATAAAAAAAACTTTTTCAATTTTTAACTTTTTTTTATAATTTTTTTTCTGTCGTCATTCGAATCCGCTTAGTACTCATTCAGAAATATATTCGCAGTAGGTGTTAACAGTTATATGAATAAAAGATTGATTTGGCTTTTGAAACAAAACTTTTAAAGCGCAAAATTATAAAATAACGAAAATTGAATTTCAAATATTTCGCTTCGATTTAAATTGGCTGAGCCTTTAAGCAAAAGCCTTAAGTGTTATATATTTAAATCTATTAACAGGCTTACTTTGAAGCCGTTTTGTTGGCAGTCAATATAAGACAATATCTATTATATATACTATATACTATATATATATATACATACCTGAAAGTCGACATAAAACTGTCTTCGTCAAAGAAAGTTCTGCTGAAAATTTTCATAAGTTTGTGTTTTACGTTCTAGTCGCTGGCACAGCTTGTAGCCAGCTTTAAAGGCTCTTTGCAGCAAATTTGTGGCACACTAGTGAGTGCAACTTGTAGCTGCCACCGGCTGCACCACTCTAAATGCCATATAAATATATATAGTCTATATATCTATGTGTGTGTGTGTTTGTGTGTGCTGCATGGATGCCTGGCGGCGACCTTAAGCCATCTTAGTCCAACAGCATGTTGTCTGTCCCAACACCCCGCTAATCCCTGCGCACGCCCCGCTGCTCGTCAGCTTCCAATGCATTCATAATGCATGAGCAAAGCTACTGCCCCGTTGGATTCGCAATAATTCAACTTTTGCCATCGACAAGTTCCATGCATAAAAAACTAAGCGCTTCATCATTTAAGAGGCAGCCTAAACTGGGGGAAAGGTGTAACTTTTTTGTTGCTGTTGTTGTTGCGGCTGCTGCTGCTGGTGCTGGTGCTGGTGCTGGTGCTGGTGCTGCGAGCGCTTCTCCATTTGCCAGATTTCCACACTGCCCGAGCTAACCGATGCCAACACGCCCACAAAAACGCCCCAATAATATTTTTTGAATGCAACTGCTGCTGCTACTTTTGCTGCTGTTGCTGTTGTTGCTGGCAACTTTTTTGGCTGTTGTCGCTACGCAAAAGTTGCTGCTGGCGCTTTCCAACCTACGACCTCCACTGCCACGCCCAGCTCTTGTCTAACGGAATCTGTGTGTATCAGTGCCCAGGATTTATGTGTTTATATTGCGAGTTTGAAGTTAGTTTGGCAGTCCGCGCCTTTCTAGGGCAACAGTTGTTGCTTAACGCGGAGCGGAGATCGGGGCAAGGGTGTTCGGGGCGGTGCAGGAGCTTTGACTCCTTGGCATGGGAATGCGGTTGCACAACCGGCGGACGGGGCGCATAAATTGTAACCATGTTTATGTATTGCATTGCAAAAAGTGTTGCAAAAAAAGGAGATGAGCGAGAGGAAGAGAGAGTGCCGGAGAGAGTGAGAAAACAAAGTTTTGGCGGCACAGACAAGTTGCCAGCTTTAACAGAGCGGAGTATGGGGCCGGACTGTGATTTGTTTGAGTTATTCTCATTTTTGCGCTGCCATTGAATAGCTCTGATTGAATGCTGCGGGCTGTCCATTCGCCAAGTTGAGCACTGGACCATTTGGTCGCATCGCGTCAGCACGACTGTCGCTCTGATTGTGCGTGAGGCGCATTGATTTGGCAGCTGGGGACGCTGATCCGTTGAAGTGTGCTGCCAGTTGCAGCGCAGACATTGAACATAAAGGAACCCAAGCTATGAATTCAGTTCAAGCCTTCAATGAGCGATGAACTAACCAAAGATGATTTTTCAGAGACAAGAAAACTCTTTCAGTGCAATTATATTTTTATAATATAATATAATATAATATAATATAATTGTTAAATATTGTAATTCTTTTAATAAAATATATTTATATAAATATTCATATTCGACTACATTCTTCATGTGCTTTTAGATCCAGCTAAAGCTCGACTGGAAACCTATAACAAACCGAAATGTCGCACTGGATAAGATTCCAATGCATTGCAGATGTTAACGAATATTGTAAATGAATTTTAATTTTGCTTTATACACATGCAAATATATTTCGTGTTTTTGAACTTTCGTTGGTAACGTGTAAAAAATTTCAGAGCCCTTTAATATGTAGACCACACAAAAATCTTGCTTTGCTTTCGACAGCAACAGAAACTAATGGGAAACTGTTGTCAAACAATAAGAGAAAAAAAAAACAGCCAAAGAGTAAATACGATCATGCACACACACACGCATATGTATATACATATATATATATATATATATATATTTATATATTTTACCAATAGAGCAGCACAAATAACTTATATAATCGAAGCAATATTTATGCATATGAAAAATTGCGTTGGGGAAATTTTTAGCATATTGCCTTGCCTCCAGCAGCGATAGCAGCTTATTTCGCTATAAAATACAACAACAGCAACAACTACAACAACAACAACAACAACAAGAAAAAGAACACATGGCACATAAATCTTGCAAGCCCCCGCCCACCCCCTGCTGGGCTCCATGCAACCGACGCTGCTCGCTGCGCACAACCCTTAGCCACCTGGCAAGTGGCTCTTGTCGAGACGAGGTGCTAATGTCAGCCACTGCCTCCGGAAGTGGCTGCGAAATGTGCGAGCTGCGTCGTGTGCTGTTCAATTTTAAATGTAATTTCTGTACCATGCAGCATACAAGCAGCCAACCCAGCCATGATTCAGCCCCTACCACGCGGCATACTCCTTTTTTTTATTGGCACGATATTGAAAATTATGCGAACGCGCGTGTTTGACTAAAGCGATTTATGCACTTCGCCCGCCTGCGCTTGCGAAGCTGGGGCTGCTGGTGCTGCTGCTGGCATATTCTCTCTGGTTTGGGTAATCGTGCAACAAGCAATTCTGATTGGAATGTAAACTGCCAGTGCTTATCAGAAGCTATCGCTGCAATTTTTATCAAATATTTAGGAAAGAAATAAAACAAGAATTCGCCGCTCGCTTGGCAGCGACTCGCAGATGCCCTGCAGCCCATTTTATTTTTACACATAACTTTTCCGTTCGATAACTATGATAATTATCGATCTTACATCTTGAGAAGTACGTGCTTAAGATAGGGGAAAGAGGCTCGATTTTAAAGTTGAGTTATTCGGCAGCTTTATCGTATTCTTAAATCTCTTACCAAGCAGGTTAATGGCAACGGAGTTGGCTTTGGTAAGCCTGGAAGTCTCTTAATGAACTGAAGCGGCTCCGAGCTCTACGTGAATTTATTTGATTGAGTGCAGTTGCAGATCGTTCTAAGCGCTCTATTTTAAAACATTTTTATAATTTTACTGTTGGAATAAATGTAATGTTAATGAGATATCGATAACTTATCGATAACACTGGCACACGTTAAGCAAAGCTTACAGCACTTAAATTAAAATTAATCACAATTGAGATCGATAACTTATCGACAAGCGCACGGGCGCACTTTTCATTAAATTTTGATTAAATTTCTATAATCTGTTATCGATATATTTTCTTTGAAAATCGACTCCATTAACAAAATTTCATAACTGAGTCCAATTATTCAATTTACCATTGG
The DNA here is from genome assembly GCF_003285905.1 of Drosophila hydei. Classification (NCBI taxonomy): domain Eukaryota; kingdom Metazoa; phylum Arthropoda; class Insecta; order Diptera; family Drosophilidae; genus Drosophila; species Drosophila hydei. The sequence goes on along the minus strand of NW_022045685.1, from coordinate 2,470,722 downwards.
GCATTATGCATCAGCGATCGATTTCGTGCTCATTTTCATATATTTCGTGTTTTCCTTTTGATTTTTGTTGACTGCGAGTGGCTACTGCAGGCCATTTGCGCTGCTGCAACGCCAAATCTAATGCCCCCATTAAGTGTTGCAGTTGCAATTGGTGGCAACACTTTGGCCAACGTGCTCGCAATTAAGCCAAATCCAAGCGAATGCCTCCAAGCAAATGCTGGCGCGATCGAAAAGGGCCAAAAACCTAGACTTGGCTTGCAACACATCTGCCCCAGCTGCTGCCCCAAACCGAGTCGCCGTCAAGGTCTGCGTCTGCCATTAAGCTCTAGCGATCGTCAGCGTCCCGTTCAAACGACTGTTTAACGAGTGGGACAAATGACAACACAGCGCCATCAATCAGTCACTCATTCAGTCCGTCATTCAGTCACTCAGTTGGTTAGTCGGTCAAAGAGCTGCAGCCCCAAAAAGCGCATGAAAAATTGAAGTTATTTAATTGATGGCGCGGCAATTGCAACAGCATCTCCGAGGCAGCCAAAATCAGAGCAACGATCATCAACATGACTGCGCGTCTGTCTGTCTGTCGGCTGTAGCCAGCAACACCTGTACTGTGTTTTCTTTTCTTTTTTTAACCAATTGATGCTCTACCTTATTTTTGGAGCCCGCATTCAATAACAAAAACAATGCAGCTGCAATTTGAGTTATCATTGAGGAAGCAGCGCTCAATTATGCTTGTGATGGGTTTTTTTTTGACTTAATTTTGGATGGGGGCAACTTATGAGTGTGAGGTTTGGTGCCCTTTGTGGAGCAAATGCATCATTGCCCAATGCAACTGGCATCAATGAGGCCGACGCATCACTAAAACAAAGTACAATTTATGGCTTGATTGTGGCAGCATTAACTGAAGAACTTTAAATTTAAAGTTAAGTATTTGCGAGTTTGACAGGAGATTCGGGGTACTTACAAATTAATATGAATTTATGTATATATATATACATACATATATATATATATATATATATAAATGAAACCAATATAAATGATTATTTTTTTTTTATTTATTTTTTTATATTTCAACGAATTTTTATATTGACTTTTTTAACTAGAATCACAGCAGTTGTGCTAATCTCTCAGTACATTCTCTTATAACTGAACATTTGCTTAAAAAAAATCCTGCTTAAAGCTTAAAATATCTAAGCAGAGTATCTCCGCTACAATAAAATCGCGCCTTGTCTAATAATTGTTCTGAACTGCAAAGGTATTCGAGGCTCTGTTAACTTAGGCTCTAAAATTTAATTTGAAGTAGAGCTGGTTTAGATAGTAGAGTCTACAGCTTTAAGTTAAACTAGTTAACTCGTTTATTAGATTTAAACATGAATGTCATATAATTATCTACAACATAAAGCTCGTTGCATATTGCAAAAATATTTATTCATTTTATTATGTTTTAAGCTTGTGATCTCTTAGGTGCGCTTGGTTATAAACTTATTTACTGCTGTTACCTTAACTTAGCATTGCATTTTCTAACTAATGTTAGCTTTAGCTCACATCCTATGCATATTTCTTATTAGAATACGAATATTTATGACTTGGCCCGAATATAACTCAATGGCCTTTTGCACTCTGTTTGGCTTTTTGTGTTAAACTTTCTTATATATATATGTATAAATATATATGTATATATATATATATATATATATATGAGTCTGTTATTTTATGTCGTATTTCGTTTTTTTTTCGTTCTTGTATTTTCTTATACATTTTGTGAGTGTGTGTCTTTTTTTTGTTTTTATTCTTTGGCACTGTATCATTTTTTCTAGATTTCTGCACGGGAAGAGAGCTGAAAAAAAGTTTCTTTGGCAAAGTTTATGTGCCACTTGCAAAGATTTACTGGCTAAACTTTTGCATTTTGCATACACAGGCCATAGATATCCAATCGTATATGTATAAATTAATATGTTGCTGGTCCAGCGATGAACTAGGCGTCGGTGGCAGGTCCAGCGTTGATCGGGTATTTATAGTCTTAATCAATAAGTTGCTGGTCCAGCGATGAGCTAGGCGTCGGTGGCAGGTCCAGCGTTGATCGGGTAATTATAATCTTCTTATGATGATTATGTTGGAGGGTTTGACTTCACCCCCTTTTCTATTAACTGGCCTTGTGGCTCAGCAATGATCAGAAATATAACAATTCGATTACGGCGGTGTGCCGGAGTAGTGCGGGTTTATTCTTCAAACTTCAATACAAAACTGATTTTTAGCTACATAGAATATTTCACTTAAGCTAAGCCAAAACTCGCATCACACCACAATGTCATGGTCGGCAAGCCGACTCAGCAATCTTAGGCAATAACGGAAACTCTTGCAGTAAACAAAAGTATCTGGTTACCGCCGCTGACCATTGCAGTTATAGCGCGCTGATACAAAGTATGCAGTGTCGCAATTGCGAGGGCTGTTTCTTAACTTACGAAACACGCGATAGCGAGGGTTGATTATAAACTTATGAAATACCCTATATTAAATGTTATGTGTTAACTACTCCCCCTTCAAGTGTAAGGCCGCCCTCGGCCGACCCAATTCCGGCGACGACTTCTCGTAATTGCTTCGCAGACTTCCTTGCGTCGATGAACCGCCAAAGGGTGAGGCCAATGTAGATTAAAGCACAGCATATAGCTCCAATGATGAATGCCACACGATAAGCTTGATCAGTTCCGGCGTCTTTCTTGAATTGCTGTATCTCCTCCAAATTACGTTCATTTAAACGATGAAGATAAGGGAGGCTGAGGACATCTTGGCTGGCAGTGATGTTCAGCAAGGGAGAGTTGGCAATGCCCGGGACTCTATTGCGTACGTTGTTGTGGTTGTAAAACAGAGTCCCGTTGATCGCGACTCGGTCCCCGAACGTAATGAGATGCGTGCCGTGTACTTGGATTTCAGTGCCGTTATCCACCTGGATCCTTGCGAACCCGTCGTTAAGAATGATGATTCCATCATCTACGTGGGTGATTATTTCCAGGTTGCTCGGCTGGATTTCACAGTGTGCCGTGCCACCTGCATGGAGCTCTTTGGCACATGAACTCTCTAATGCCAGACGACAAAAGGTGGCTCCAGGTGAAGCGGTGCAACTCTGCAGTGTGTGGGTTTTTCCATCGCATTCGGCTATGATGTTGTCAGGCAATCGCAATATGAAATTCTTGTGAATGACAGGATAAATCGTAATTTTTCTGCAAGCTTGTTTAATCTTTGGGAATTTAATTATAAAATGTATAGTGTTAATGGATTGAAGGACTTTTACGGACGCAACGGACATAAGATCTCCTATGGGAGTGTTGGTGGGTTCCTCTAGCCAAATTGATTTCAAATCTGAGTGGTCCAAAATGTTTGGGCTAACAATGTTAGCCTTTGCAAGAGTAATAGCAAGCATTAAATTTTGCAACTCCATTACCAGCATTCTATTTCTAGACAATAGTGTCTCGAATAAATGGCTAGTGTCAACTTGTGAGTTTTTGGCTATCTTGAGAATCTTATTGACAGTGAATGTCAACTGGTTAAGCTGGTCTTGAACTCTAGTGTTTATTTCTATCTGTCTATTGTTGGCATTTACTAGCTGCCTTTCAGTAAATCTAGTCTGCTCTAAATCCCTGGCATCAGGTGTACCCGCCACAACCTTCAGTATGGACCCTAGGAAATCTAAACTTCTGGCGACTCTATGATGCGTGCCTAACGCCTCCAATAGGTCTTGTAGATGTACCGTGTCCACACTCAGAAGTTTTTTCATGTGGGATAGCGGGAACATGTCAATTAATTTGACCGTTTCTTCCACAATTCGCACGTATTCTGAGAGGTTTGCCGAGTGCCTAACGTAGGCGTATTCTTCCCATATCAAGATTTCGCCGTCGATGATGGGAATGTACTTGGCACGCGAGTAGTCGGTGACATGTGCCGAAGCCACTGATAAGAAAAGGAGTACTATGGATCCCAACCTGTGAAATAAGGTTGTTTCCTTTCTTTTTAGCAACTTTTTTTTTTTTAAAAGGTTTGCCCACCACCAAAAATGTTTAATAAAAACTATGCCAAGTGGCTAAAAGTAAATTGAAAAACTATATCTAACTTATACAAGTTTGCCTAGTGGCTTAAAAATAAAAAAAAACAAGAGTCATCTTAGGTTGTCCTTGTGGACCACCCTCCCTCTAATGAGGACCTCGGTCCCCAGGTCTGCATCCACGGCCTTCTCATCACATAAAGGTGTGAGTTTGTTTCCGAGTCGTCGGTTGGACTTGACCAAAACTTTGTCACCAACGTCAAAGACCCTATTCTGCCGATTTGCGTTCTCCCTAGCTCTAAGCGTCATCTGAGCGTTTCTGATCTTTTCTTGTATTTTCTCTTGTGGCTCATCTGGTTGAGCCTGAACCACATCAACTGGTCTCTGGTCGATGACCGAATGGATCGACTTATTGTACTCAGTTGTAGCCAGTAAAATGACTTCTACCGTGTCACTTATGCCCTTATCGATCTTTAGGCATCTGGCTAGCTCCAAGAGAGTGCTGTGAAAGCGCTCAACCTGTCCATTCGAGATGCTATGCAATGGTGGTGCATTTGAAATGCTGACCCCATATTTGTTTGCGAGCATAGTCACGATGGTCTCTGAGTTCAATGACGGTTCATTGTCACAGTAGATGGATCTGGCTTTTGGATAAAAATTCATCAGCTGCATTAACGCTGGCTTCAGATCCACGATGGTTCTTGAAGGGACCGGTTGGACAATAGCAAACTTAGAGAACTTGTCGATGCAAGTGAGAAAGTATTTCCTGTCAGTGGAGAAAATGTCTATGTGTAACATCTCTCCTACATGTGCGGGTATCGGAGTTTCCCCAATCTCTTGTTTTTTGGGGTGTCTATCGTATTTAGCCCTAGCACATGTTTTGCAATTTAGTACTATCTCATTGGCTATTTTTGCCATCTTTGGAAAGTAGTACTCCGAGAGTACCTGCTTAATATTCTCTTGTGCAGCCCTATGGGCCCTATTATGTTCGGCCGTGAGAATTTCCCTTCTTTCTCCAACTGCCAATACGTCCACTACGCGATTTTTGCAGTGCCAGAACTTTGTGGCCGGGTATCTTCGAACCAATGTATCTTGTATCATTGCAAGCGTGTGTAAATTACAGTGGAGAGCATTCACGCATTTGGGTGAAACTACATCTTCGAGCTCGTCTAGCAGCGATTCGACGCAAGTATAGTTGACCAAGTGGCGTTTCTTATTTCCAAAAAGAATAAAACTTCGTTTTAAGGGGAAACGCGCCTCTTCTATAACTATTTGGTTTTGAAAACAGTTCAAGGGCTTATCTGTTGTCTCGATGGTGTTGGTAAGTGATACCTCACTGTGGATCGTTGCTGCGCAGGACTCAATCTCTTGTTCATTTACAGCGTTGAGCTGTTGTCTTGACAAGGCATCCGCAACCAGATTGTCCTTGCCAGGTTTATAGAAGATACGTGCATTAGACTCGTCAATGCGCGCTTTCCACCTTTTGATCTTCGCATTTGGATTGGATTCCGAAACTGCGAAGGTCAAGGGTTGATGGTCAGTGAAGACATTAATGTCTTTCACCCCATACAAATAGTGCCTTAACTTGGCAAGTGACCATACGATGGCCAATAACTCTCTCTCATTTGTTGCATAGTTAACCTCGCTGTCCTTCAATGTTCTTGAAATCATTGTTATAGGACGACCCTCTTGTGACAAAACTGCACCTATGCCGTGAGCCGAAGCATCGGTCGTTAGATCGAATGGCTTCTTAAAATCGGGGTACCTAAGCATTACATTCTCGGATGACAAAATATCGCGCAATTTCTGAAACGCCCTTTGCTGCACTTCAGAGAATTGAACTTTTATATTTCTGGACCTATGTTTACTGACTGTTCCATTTTCACCCTTCAAGATATTCGAGATGGGTCTTGCTATAGCGGCGAAGTCCCTAATGAAACATCTGTAATAACTTGCGAGGCCTAGAAATGATCTGACCTCGAACAGTGTTTTAGGTTCTGGATACTCTTGTATTGCCCTAACCTTTTCGGGATCCGTCGTGGCGCCAGTGCTGGTGACTATGAAACCAAGAAAGTTCACGCTTTTCTTAAAAAAACGTGATTTTTCGACGGAGACCCTCATGTTTGCTTCAAATAAGCTTTTTAGGACCCAATCCACGTGTTTAATGTGGGATTCCTCATCTTCTGAAAAGATGATTACGTCATCGACATAAACATAGCAGAATTTGCCAATCTGCTCTCGCAGTATGTCGTCGATGGTTCTTTGGAAGATGCTTGCTGCATTCTTTAATCCAAAGGGGAGTCTTTTGAACTCGTATTTCCCCCCGTTCACAGAGAAAGCGGTTTTTTCACGGTCGCGTTCAGCGAGTATGATCTGGTGATATCCAGACTTGAGGTCTAATGTTGAAAAGAATTTGGCTCTTCCCAAATTCCCCAATATCATTGATATATTTGGTATAGGGTATTTGTCAGGCACGGTTCTTTCGTTAAGTTTACGAAAGTCCATTACCAACCTCATTTTCCTATTGCCTGCTTCATCAGTACCCTTCTTGTCTACTACCCATATTGGGTTATTGTAGGGAGAGACGGACTTTTGAATTATATCATTTTTTAGCAGATCTTTGATTTCTTTGTTAACGAAATCAGCTGCTCCCATTGGATATGGGTAAAGCTTGGCATAGATCGGTTGCTCATCTGTGGTCCTAATGGTAGCCACGACTGATGTGTTATACGGCAACGCCTCGTCTGGGTCCGCAAAGGCCTTTTGTCTAGCTTTTAGCATTTTCAAAAAAGAACTTCTAGCTAAAGGGGATGCCTCTGCACAGTCTACATTCGTGAAATTTACATTTTTGCACGTGTGGAAGGTGATTTGTTCGACCTCCGTACCCCACTTAAGTTGTCCTGAAGCTAGACAAAGCGAAGCAGCTGCCTGCTTTAGCAGGTCAAGGCCTACAATCCCATCAAAAGTTGATAAGTCCGGCAGAATAAAAAAGGTTGCCTTTAACCCAAACATTGAAACAAAGCATTTGTGTGTGATTTGTGTCTCGCCGTGAATGGAATGAATTTTAAAGGGGGACTCTACCGAGCGGACGCCTTTCAACCCCTCGTGTGGCCGAATGAAATTCTTGGCCGCGCCCGTGTCTATGAGGAATCGCATGTCAGTCCCTGCTACTCTTCGTCTGATGACGGGTAGCAGGGATTTGCTCCTAAAAAATTGAGGGCTTCAGAGTCATAACTATCGTCATTGATTTGTGCCGCTGCGCTAGAGGCGGCATCAGCATACGCCTCTGCCCCCTGTCCCACGTCTTGTGTGACGTGATTCAGCCTCTGCTGATTCCTCTGACCGCTTGTGCGGTCAGATGCGGGGTGCTTCCTATTCGCGTAAGCAGGGGCCTGAGTGGGCTGCAAGACCCTTGAGAAGGAAGGATCGACCTCCATGGGCACCGGTGCGCCATTATTATTGTGCTGCCTGCTGCTTCGTTGGTCAGACTGCACTGGGGCCCTGCTTTGCTTGCTAAAGTGCGGATTCTTTGTACCGCTAGCTTGTGTTTCGGCTTGCTGCGAATGCCTCTCCTGTTGGTGACCCTGTGCTTTTGCATGCGGCTTGCGCTCTTTGTCTTCTAGACTTTTTGCGAAGTTAGCCGCGAATGCGTACCTTTCATGGTTTGACTCGACTTCTTGTGCGAGAGCTAGTGCTGAAGGCAAATCTCTGGGCTTTGCTGCAAAGAGCACGTCTGTAAGACTGCGCTTGAGACCCGATATGAACACACGCAACGCATCGTCGCGGAATTTTTCACATAGGCCCTTTGCTAAAGTCGGCTCATATGACATGTTAACTTTGTTAGTGAGAAGAGCGAGTTTCTTCTCCACCTCATCGTAATATTGAAGCAGGGACAGGCCACCTTGCCTCAAGGTACCTAATTCCTGTTCAATGACATGAATTGGTCTCTTGTCACTGTATGTGAAATCTAGGCGATTTATTATCGCATCAAAATTCAGTACAGTACCAAATGAGGCCAGCACCGCGTCTGCGGGGCCCCTAATCTTGCTTCTTATAATGATGACAGCCTGATAATGACGAGAACTGCCATTATGTGGTCTGAAGATCTCGTAAGCGGCTAATGCTGCCTGCCTCCAAGATACATAAGATTCCTGTGCTCCTGCGAACTCAGGTAAGCACTTGACGGCATCTAGCGGCTCGTCACAGTGAATATCGTTTCTAATTTCTATAGCAGAATATGCTACTACTTGTGGGGTGGCAAAGCTTGTTGCTGCTATTTGTTTAGCTAACTCATTAATTCTTTGAGTCAATGCTTGCTCCCTCTGCTGGTTTGCAGCGGCCTGTTCGGCTAAGGCATTGCTGATGGCCGTTCTTACTACTTCCCTAAGCTGATCTGGATCCATTCTATCTGATGGTGGAGGAACTGCCGGTATAAGTCTTGTAGACGGAACTCTGATACGAGTGTCACAGTCGGAATCTGAGTCGCTAGATTGCTCGCGAGGGCTTCTATATTGGCTGAACCGTGGCATGCGCAGGCCAGTGGCCGCGAAAAATTAAACGGGCCGTCAAAAGATGGGTCGAATTAGACACATAGAAAGTAACACTAAATATTTTTATCAGCCTAAATTCTCAGAGCAGCCACTCTCACGTATTTCAGAAACTTGGTTCTGATTATTATAATCTAATCTGTTGCAATACGAAATACTCACTAGTACTAACAAATTTTTTATGAAGTAAATTTAAGAAATTTTGTGTTTGAAAAAAAATGTTGGCTGGAGTATCCACTTACATGATTTAAATTCCAAAAAAAAAAAAATTTTTTTTTTTTTTTTTTTTTTTTTTTTTTTTTTACGTTGGGCGCCAATTAATATGTTGCTGGTCCAGCGATGAACTAGGCGTCGGTGGCAGGTCCAGCGTTGATCGGGTATTTATAGTCTTAATCAATAAGTTGCTGGTCCAGCGATGAGCTAGGCGTCGGTGGCAGGTCCAGCGTTGATCGGGTAATTATAATCTTCTTATGATGATTATGTTGGAGGGTTTGACTTCACCCCCTTTTCTATTAACTGGCCTTGTGGCTCAGCAATGATCAGAAATATAACAATTCGATTACGGCGGTGTGCCGGAGTAGTGCGGGTTTATTCTTCAAACTTCAATACAAAACTGATTTTTAGCTACATAGAATATTTCACTTAAGCTAAGCCAAAACTCGCATCACACCACAATGTCATGGTCGGCAAGCCGACTCAGCAATCTTAGGCAATAACGGAAACTCTTGCAGTAAACAAAAGTATCTGGTTACCGCCGCTGACCATTGCAGTTATAGCGCGCTGATACAAAGTATGCAGTGTCGCAATTGCGAGGGCTGTTTCTTAACTTACGAAACACGCGATAGCGAGGGTTGATTATAAACTTATGAAATACCCTATATTAAATGTTATGTGTTAACTTATATATACGTGTGTGTGTGTGTGTGTGTAAGTGTGCATATATTTTGTTTCAGTTCTTTATTTTTTCTGTGCTCTGCTGACACGAAATTCAAGTTGCGAGAAGTCTGCACACTGCTGTCACATAAGGTGCAAAGCGAAGTTGAAGCTTAAGCTGCAAAACTTTTGCAGACAATTCAAATCATGCGTGTCCTGTTTCGGCAACAGACAGAGCGCAGCCTCCTGAATAATGCATGTGCCTCAAGTCCTTGGCAGCCAGTCACTGGCTGCTACTGATTTGGACACTTGATTAGGCAGGCGAGAAACTCACTGTGACAGAGCGGACGACAGAGTTCGAGCTGAGCAGGGAACAACTGGGAACAAAGAACACAGAACAGAGAACAGAGAGCTTTGCAGCTTGGACAGTTGACACATTCGGAATTGCAAGCTGATCGCTCTAAGGCGCTGTGCACCTTTTTTGGACAAGACACAGCTTAGCAAAGGCATCACCGCTTCAAAAGCTTTTGACTTTAATTAACTTGAAAGCTTTCAAGACGTTAGCTAATGGGAAATATATTTATATCTATTTTATTAGTATAATAAAATTAAGTTCTCCAAAAGCTCCTGTTCCTAGACAGCTTTGAAATACTTGCAATGTTTAATCGAACGCTTATGATCGATAGATAACTGTGATTAGCTTGAAAGCTTTCAAGCTTTTAGCTAATGGGCAATATATTTATATTTATATTTTATCTATAATAAAACTAAGTTTCTCAAACAGCAACTGTTTACTGAAATACTTACAAGTCTGACTTGATAGCTTTTAGGGCTTTAGCAACTGGGCAATATATCTGCCCCTATATATGTTTAATCCAAAGCTTTCAATTAATAGATTATTTTGATGAGCTTGAAAGCTTTCAGGACGCTTGCTAATGGAGATTGTATTATCTGCCAATAAAACTAAACTATATAAGCTATAGCAAAATAGTCTCGAGTGCTGTAAACACTTAAACGAAAAGCTTCGGCTTCAAGCTTTTTAAAGCTTCTAGCGTGAATAAGTGTTTTGTAGGTTTGCTCTACGGCAAACTATTTTCAAATATGTTTAGCTTGGTATCGATTGCATTTGCCATCACATTTTCCCATGTAAATTTGTGAAAAAAAGGCGAGAAGAAGAAGCAGCAGCGGAGCTAAGCTAAAAAACTGGCAACGCATGCGAAAACACTTTTGTCAACTGGAAAATAAAAATAAAAATAACAAAAAATCGAAGCGATGGCGACAAACAGCAAACAAACTTTTACCTCCCAACTCTTTGGCTGCAGTTGCAATGGCAAAAATAACAGCAGCAGCAGCAGCAGCAGCAACGGCAACAACAACAATTGCAAAAAGTTCATTTACGTAAATGCGAATTCGGCAAGCGCTTCGCTATTGTGAGAAATTAATCAGCAAATGGATTTTCAATTTTCCCATTAACACTCGGCAACCAGAGCTGCCCCGAGCTGTGGCATCTTCAACTTTGACGCCCCCTTGCTGCAGTCAGCCTCAATGCTTTTACACTGTCCGCCCCGCTCTTTGTTTCAAAATACGTTAAAAAAGGCAAAAAACAGAAGAGAAAAACTGACGCCAGAAGCATATGTAATCGGAGTTTGTGTCGGGTTTAGGAAATTGCTTGCATAGACCCAAATGACAGGCAGCAAATCTTCTTGTCGCACAGCCAAATAAATATAATTAAGTAATACCATTTTGAGAGAGGAGTCGTATGTGTGCTTTGCCCCATTCCAAAATCAGGAAACAGGTTGCAACAGCTGCCGCATCAGGCACTCCATCGCCATCTCCAGCTCTAACTCGATGTCAGCTACGGCTTCTGGCTACTGGGTTTTGGGTATGGGTCAAAGTGTTTGCTTGTTGTGCACACACACACACACACACACACACACACTCACCTGGCCGAAAGGTGTTTGTGCTTGTGTATTTGGCTTAGGCTTAGCTTTTGCTGCCGCTGCCGCTGCTGCCGAGTGTTGTTAGCTATTATGCAACAGCACGCGGATCATGGGCTGCAGGCGTCTTGCCACAAATGTTGCATAACACTGAACGCTCACTGCAACTGCAGAATAGTCAAGGTTTCGTTGACACACCAAAATGCCTTATCATTAATCTAAAACATATACTTAAGCTATGATCGTTAACAATAAACAGAAAAACAGAAAAGAAAAGTTAACTTTGACAAGCGAAAGTTCGAATACTCTAGCAGATCGCACTAACTTGGCTAAGTGAAGATGTCTGCAGAAATTGAACTGAATAAAAGCATTTTAGCCAAAAAGTCTTTTCTAACAACTTTTAGCTAAACTTATCTGATCTGATATAGGCAAGAGCACAGTTTAGAAAAATATGTCAACTATCATCCCTTTTCTAGATATACATATATATATATATATATATATATATATATATATATATATATATATATCTAAGATCAATAATTGAGAAGATAAGTTTATATGACAGAGTATTCTATAAAAGATTTTTTAATTTAAGCTGAAATTCCTTTGATGTATTATGAGTTCTGATAAGCACATATATCATATATCTGAAACAATAAGCAAAAGAAGATAAAAAGAAATTTATGATATATGCATCTATATATAGTAAATATAATATATTTCACATTTCCCTTACACTTTTCGTGTTATATTCGTTATGCCCCGCATGTAGGGTATTTGAGCATAATCAATATGCATAAGCAGAGCTGTGATTGATTATAGCTATACACAGATATCTCTATATATATATATATATATATATATATATATATATATATATAAAACGATGATCAAATGCTTGAGTCATACGCAAATCACGTTTATCAATCGAAGGGAAATTCTCAACTCTCATCTGTCGAGCTTCGATTTCGTAATGTTAATACATTAGTTCGCAGTTCACGGACGAATCATAAATAAATTGTGTGGCTGACAGCAATTAGTAACTCTGATAAGCAATTGTCAAGTGCCATATCAGTTATTGTGCCTAATTTATAGAGCATTTATAGCCGATTTATGATTAGGCGTCAATGATAAGGATTTACAGCTATATCAATTATGATTGGGAGCGGAGTTCTAGGCGTGGAAATCAAATTATGTCAGACAAGTCAAGGAGTTCCACAGACCATAGGCCGAACAATCAAGAGCAATTTTTATCAGCCCCTAACTGGCTTTTGTAATTTGCTGTAATTGAGTTGTTTGCTGCCGAGCTGGATGCTTCTAATTGCATTAGATGTGCCGCAGTGGCAACGACAAAGGATTCGCTGAAGGTCAGCACTCAATGGGCTTTTAATTGAGTCAAATGGGTAATTTAATTGCGCCAAAGGATGCCGCACGATAGCAGCCAAAGGGCGCAGTTAATGTGTGGGCGTTGTGGGGCACGTCGGCTTGCCACAGTCAGTCTGACGGCCACTCGCTGGCTCGCACGCACGCACGCACGCATATTTTGGGCTTAAACGACGACTAGGCGAGTTAATCTTCATGAATATCGCGACACTTTATGAGGCGACGATAACAAAGAGCAGCCACAACAAAAAATTAAGGCGGCTGGACAATGCGGCGTATGAGCAATGCGACAAACGACCACGTCACGTACCTGATACATATGTCAGATGGCATCACTGATAGCGAGCCTCGAGTGGCGACTAGCGTCGTCCCACATCCGTGATATATGCGTTAACCGATCTGTTGCGACAGCTCAAGCAACTGGGTCGCTCGCTTACCTTTCGTCAGTCTGTCTCACTATATATCGTGCTATATGCGCACACCTGTAGAATGGCATTAAACGTGGGATCTTCGTAGCGTTTGTGCCGCGGAAATCATGATATTGTCGGAAGTCACGTTAATGCTGAGACAAGTGCAGCTTGAGCTCAGCGGCAATTCGATGCCAAGATATTCTTGAAAACATTGTCCGGCTTTGCCCGGCGCGAACCACTCGAATTTTCCTAGAGACGGATATGCGAGTAAGGGCTTTAGGTTTATCTCTGTCTAGCGTCTCTTCAGATTTTACAGCTCGCCAGCATTTCGATAGAAGATATGCTTATCTACGCGATAATGCCCAGGTGGCACGGCATGTCTTGAATGAAACTGCTGTAAATGAATTCAGTTTCCATTCAGTCAGCTCTACAGTTGGAGATGTTCAAAGACATTAGTAAGTAAGCAGAAAAAGAACAGCTAAAGCGGCTCAATTAATTGTTAAAGGAAGACATTTATTTTTGATCTCAATTCTAATTATTTGTGATGCGATCTAGGAGCAAATTCAATTGGCATTGGCCTTGGAACTTACGCATATATACTTGAAGTTGCAGGGTATCTCGGGAGTCGAGTCGTGTGCCTCACATTGTCTGCTCTATAAGCATAGAGCAGCAGCATTTGCTTTTTTATTTCTATAAACTTTCCATAGAGAACTGAGTCACATGGCTCCGGTTTCGCTCTTCGCGGATGCTGGCACAATTTCGACTTTGCTTTTTGGCCGCTTCTGAAAACTTTTGTCAGCGAGTTGACGACTTTTTGACATTTGTCGCCGTCGGAGTTATGAAGGAAGCGACAGCCAAGAAACATCCTCATTTTCAACATCATAAACGTCGCCTTATTAAAAGTGCAAAAACTTTTATATTCCTGCAGCTTGTTGTTGTGCGCGGCCCTGGGCGTTTGAGTGTGGGCGTGGGCGTTGCTGGTGTCTAGGCGGCGAGCGCGTTGCGATGCACAAGTTGGGTGCAAAACTAACCAAGAAATTATTATCAATGTACGCATAATTCATTAAAACGTGCAACTTTTTTGGGGCCAGCTGCGTGCAGGGGGCGTGGCTAGAGTCTTTGGCTGCCTGCTGCTTACTTGATGACAGCAACGGCGACATGCGCTGATGATGATAATGTCAAAGTGCACTTTGTTATTATATCAGGAGGCGCGCACACACACGCGCACACACACACACACACACACACATATGAGTCGCCAGCGGAAGGAAGAAACTAAATAACTTTGTTAAAAGTGCGCTCTGTTTATGCACGATTCTCTCTATCACACTTCTAGTTATTCTCTCGCACTCTCTCTCTCTCTCTCCCCTTCGCTCTCTGTATCACTGTTTTGCTCATTCACACTGTGCGTGTGTGTGTGTCACTTGCGGTGCACTACAATGAAGTTATCGTCCAAGTTTTAAGCGTGAACTTTTTGCCATGCCAGCAGCTACGCCTCCACTTCAGCCAACCCCTACCCCCTACCCCACTGCCTCCTGCAGGAACCGCAGCCATTGCATTGAAAATTGGCCGCCTTCCTTTTAGCGGAAACCAGGACCCCCATTTGCCTCCAGCCGCCCCATCATAATTCGCTATTAGAAGTCACTTAAAAACTTTTGCAAGTTTTCCATGCAGCTGCCAACATCGTTGTCAGACCGCCTACTGCCACGCCTACGCTGCACACAGCCCAAGCACCTATCCATGTGCTCACACAGACGCACATATCGAGCCAGCAGACCGAAAAACTTTTAGCTTCGCTTTCGTTGCTCGAAAATTATATTAATTGCGCGGCATGCACTTTTTAATTGAATGATTGTAGGCATAATGGTGGGCGTGGCAGAGCAACTTGAGAGCCACAGTGTCAGGTCTAGGGTCTGCGCCGAGAACTAAGAAGTCAGAACACTTGCGCCCTGCAGACATCACAAATACTCTGCTTAATTTTCATTATGGCCATTATCGATTCTCTATATCGATTTTCAAATATCGATTACAAAAATTTTATGCTTCTTTGAATCATTCTCTTCTCTTATAATCTTTATAATCCATGCATACAGCAATTATTGATAGCTATCGATATTCATCTTTTATCGACTATCGAAAATTTCTATTTTTAAGATTTATGATAATTATTACATGATTTGTGTAGGCTTACAGAGCTTGATACATATTGGATTCTATTTGCATAGTCTTTTGGCAGCATATCGTAATAAGTTTTATCGATTATCGATTGTTATTGATTATCATACTCTATTTTTCGTGCTTGTATGCATATGTATATCTTATGTTTAAGTTGGGATTATTAAAAGTATTCAATATTGGTATTTCGTTATGCCTGTTATCGACTATCGATTACTATGGCTTATCGACCTTTAGCTATTTCATATGAATATATAATTTTTTAATATATATTTTAATATAAATTTTATTTAACTCACCTAGGCCTATCGCTGATATTCCATATTTGCATTTTCTAAATAATAATCGTAATAACTGTTATCGATTGTCGATTGCTATTGCTTTTTGTCGTGCTTATATAGCTTAATGCTTTAGTTGGAGCTATCGATAGTCACATGCTCAGATTCTGCACAAGTTGTAGGCATTCGATAGTCACGAACTATCACGACGAATAAATACAGCAGATTATATTTAATGGCTAACGTTAATAGATATGTATTAAGCTCTCGGGACTTATCATCTATGGCAACCGCATGAACTCATTAATCTGCTATATAAATTTATATGCATAACTGTATCTATATGTATATATATATTGATTGAATTGCTATAGCATTAATTTGATATTCAATTTGGCTATAATGTTACCTCGTTTATGCATGTGCATGGCTAAAGACTCGATATTTGTGTATGAATCTTAATGCAATATTGCGCATACGCCGCGTGTGTCGTTTAAATTCGATTTGCCAGCATTTCAATTAAATTAATCTCCAGCTAACGGCTTCTGCTGCTGCTGGTGCTGCTGCTCTGGCTTGATAGATGAGACGGTTCTCCAAAGTATGCAATGAGTGTTATTAAATGCATACATAATTGCATTTTAAACGCGCACAAACAAAAGCCAACCTGTCAATGCCGCCCGCCAGCGTCCTTTTGCAGCGCGCCAAAGCTGAAATCATCATTAAAGTAATTATAGCTGTCAACGCGACAATGCAAGGGGCAGGATGCACAATTTATCCAGATGGGAAATGACAGTTGGATGCAAGACAGGCCCATAAAGGTAATTCGCCGCGTCTCGCATCCCTGCAGCTGCCTATCGTCTAAGCCAGAGCCGCGCTACCTGGCTGAAAGCCAAAAGACAAAAGTTCTTATATATTTCTGATTGTCGCAGTTCTATCAAAATGCAGAATGTACAAAGCTTTCATATTTAGCTCAACTAGCAAACCAGCTTTAATGAGCTTTGCAGCGATTGTATTTCACTATCGAGTCTATTAAGTCTATAAAGTTTGAGTTTGCTTGTACTTTACTATCAAGTTGTTTGAGGCGAGCTTTCAGAGAAAGCTGCTGAGTAAGGATTATTGCTGCAGCTTCTTAGCTTATCTTACAAACCAGCTTTAATGAGCTTTATATCTAGTTTTAAGCTTTGGCTTGTCTTTCACTACTAAAACGAGCTTTCAGAGAAAGCTTTTGGGCAGGGATTTTGGCTGTGGCTTCTGAGTTTCAAGCATTCAGTGAACTATTTATCTATCTCTTGGCATAAAGTTCTTTATCTAATCAAAAAGCCTCAAAGTGTTTGTGTTTGCTATTCGAATGACTCAGAAGCCCCATTTGCAGTTTATCTTAGGCAAATTTGCTTAGTTTCCACTTGGGCGATAATATCTCAGTTCTCTACAGCAATTAAATACTTAACTACTCTTTACATGACAGCCGCAGAGCAGGCAGCCGAGCAGACCTATTTACATGCCGAGTCTCGGGTTCCGCTGCTCCTTCTTCGCTTCTCTTTCATTTGCATAGGCGGCTGTAAACGAAAGCAAAAGCCTCAAATCAAAGTCCAAGTCCAAAGTCAAAGTCAAACCACTTTTGGCACTTCACTCGTTCTTAGGCCTGGCTTATACAGATCGCTTCTCTCTCTCTCTCTCTCTCGCGCTCTCTCTCTCTCTGTCTCTCTCCCTCTTTCGCCGTGGCAACTCTTTGCTCGTTGGCGCTGCTTCGCCTGGCTGCACTTCATTACCGCTGCAGCCAACAGAGACTTTGGCCCCAAAAGCCTTAACTATAACCTACCTTGCACCGCGTCCCGCATTCCTGCGCCCTTGCTCTATCTCTCTGCCGGCTGGCATAAGAACTTGGCGCTCTGACTGATTAACGTGATTTGCTGATGAGTTTTGGTGCTGGCTCAAACTTTTCCATCTATCTCTCTCTCTCTCTCATACTCTGCCGCGCACTCTTCCTCCCTCGCCTGGGTTTGCCGCTTTGTTGTTGTTGTTGTTGTTGTTGTTGTTGTTGTTGTTGTGTTTACTCTTCAACGCTTCTTTGGCTTGTTGACTTGTTGTTTGCTGTTGGCTTTGTTGCTGTTGTTGCTGCTGCTGCTGCTTTTAATAACTCTGGCAAGCGTAGCATGACGCACTGCGTCCCAGCTTCGGTTGTTCTTGAGTTTTAATTGAAACTTTGCCGTTCCTCACGCGTTCAGCCGAGGCGACGGCGGCGGCGGCACAGACTATAGATAAAAGTGTGCGCGAGCGAGAGGGCAAGAGGGACATAAACTTAGAGACACAAACACCTATATGTGTGTGCGTGTGTGTGTGTGTGTGTGTGCATAGAGGGGTGACTTTCTAGGCTGCATCCAAATGTTAATGCTTTTGATGTTAATGAGACGACATACTTACCGGGCCGATGTCTGGCTTGAATAACGGGATGAAGCCCAAAACAAAAAAATAATAAAGAAAAGATAGGGGAAAAAAACAACTCGTAACGGTACTTGCTGTAGTTGCCCAAAAGCCGTGATTGATGTGCTTTGATTGATTGCCTCCAAGTGGACAAGAATTTGCACTCAATTTCAGCAACTTTGCAACTGCCACGCCCCCCTGGGCGTTGGCTCAACTGCAGTTGCATGTCAAAGTTGCTCTCAGCTGTCAGTTGGCTAAAATTAAAAGTAGAAACTGGAGCTCCACTGCAATTTGCAGTTACTCAAATTCAAAAAGCACAACTGAGCTTGCTCGACTTCAAGATACCCTAACAATGAGCCCAAGCTGAATAACCTTTAGTTTGCCTGCTACAAAACGTGTGCAGCAACCGTTTAGACCCCATTTAGCCATAATTGAATGCAGGCCAGCTAAATACAACTATTAAAAAGTCCAAATGAACAGCAAATAGTTGGAGCGCAAGTCAAATAGCTGAACTTATCAACGAAATCTAAGCGAAAATTTGCTGGCTTGCGCTTGACATTGAAGTTTGGGCCGTACTCAAGGTCGACAGCGACAACGACAGCAACAACAACAACGGCAGCAGGTGCGTTGCCCAACACATTGAAATGCATTAGCCAGCGCTGAGAGCAGCAACAACTATTAATTACACAATATCTACATATAGAGTCAAAGCTCAATCCCTCCGCTGCGGCTCATTCAAATTGTCTATGTCTATTCAAATGCTCAAAGTCAAGTGCAAAAAAGAAAAACAACAATAAAAACAAATCATGCGACATCGACTCATTAAAATGCTGAGTAAACGCGCCTCGCACCGAGCTACGCGCCCCGAGCGGATCATTAAACTAACACACACACATACACATCCACTCGAACATATACATATCTGGCTCTCGCTCGCACTCGCTGCCTGCGGCGCAATGCAGCGTTTAATAATGAATTTAGTTAAGATTGCAGCTTAACTAAATTAATTATCAGCCATCTCTACGCACTATATTGAAATCTATTTAATTTTGCATCAGCTCTGGTTGCCTGTAATTGTTTAACACACGCAGCTAACATGCCAGCGAACATGTTTGCTCGGTCGCAATGCTGTAAACACCTGTTACTTTACAGGTCAAACATGTTCCATGCTCGACAACAGCCATTGACAACATGGACATGCGCGCATGCGTGTTTCAATAATTTGTGCGTTGCACTGTGGAATGCGATGCTTAGAATTACCACATCCGTAATATGCACGGGTTTCGCGTTTGTTCATTGTCTCAATACTTATTCAGTAGATTATTGCTTAGAATAAACTTATTGTCTGCTTATCGGACTACAGAATCGCTGCAGTCGCAGATAAATTGCGGGAAACAATTGAATAGAACAATGCGCATTAAAATCACGCTTAATAATAAGCAGTGAAATGAAATGTATATAATTGCATTTTATCAGTTACTCGCAAAATCATTATTTTTATACATTTAATTAAAGTCAATAGAATTGCCTAACAAGAAGTAGCCACTTCTAAATACAGAAGTATTTTATCAGTAACTAAAAAAATCTTCAATTTTAATATTAATTAAAATCGATCGAGTTGTCAGATAGAGAATAGCCACGACCAAGCAGCACATACGTGGAATAGATTCGATTCCGTTTTGTTGCTGCTCGCGCCACTGTGCAGTGTCTGCCAGCAACATGTTGCGACAACAGCGCTGTTAATCCAGCCAGTTCGTTTAACAGCGCGTCGTCAACCTCACGAATGTCTGTTAGAGTGCGACGTTAGTCTTTTGCCGGCATTCAAAGCGAACGCGTGCGTTACATGTCCGTCGCCGTCGCTTTAGCTGTTTTGTAAACGGTGCACAGTTTGCGTAAATATTTTGTTGTTAGTTTGGCGCGCGTGATAGATTCTAGGCGCTAACGGTTAACATTATTGTTGTTGACTGAGTGAGTTGCTCAATTAAAAGCATTATTAAATTGTCTTAACATTGTTTGCGGTCCGCGTGGCCCGCAGGACAAAGACTAACAACACATTTCTGTTAGTTTTTTTGCGTGTATTTTTTTTTTTTTTTTTTGGCGATCGAAGCGCAGTGTTTGTATATGAAAATATAGTTTCAAGTGCATTTGTTGCTAATTTCGCTACACGTGAAGTGCTACATACACACACAGGCACATACGCGCATGTTTGCATGTGTGTGTATAGAGCGTGTAAAAGGAAATCCCAAAGAAGCAGCAAAAACAAATTTTTGATGTACAAGCAAATAAGAAGAAATACCAAGTTGAAAGAAATTTAAAACCGGATTCAATACAACAACAAGAACGACTACAACTACAACAACAACAACAGTAATAATAACAGCAGCAGGCAGAGCGACAGCAGCCGATACAACAAAAACAAATTTAGTTTTTTTCTCTCTGCTGCTACGCACAGCAGTGACGCCGACGCAGACGCTGACGTTGACATCTATCCTCAGCAGCATCTTAACGCAGCTGCTCCGTTGACTGTGAGGCTTTTGTTGTTGTCGCTGCTGCTCCCGCTGCTGTTAAAGCGGCAGAGCAAGCGCAACAGGAGCAGCCGCGCCGATCGCTGTGCAAGAATTAGAAGCAGCAGAGGCTGAAACACCATCAGACTCAAGCAGAAGGTAAGTGCACACATACATTAACATACTCGCACACACATGGAAGCATGTGCAAATGTTTGCTGTTGTTATGTTAGTTTATGTGGGCAGCACCCAAACGGTCCCAGGCCACAACCGAACTGAATATGTGAGACAGGCAGATAGATAGAGAAGGAGAGAACAGAATCACGAAAAGGAGACGCCGATGAGAGCGGGCAAATGTTAATTCTCTTGAATGAAAAATTGAGCGAAAACTTTTTAATTTAAAAAGAATTCTGCTTGTAATACATGTTCGATGCAAGTTTTTTATTGTAAAAAATGAGCAAATCAATGTGCCAAGCGATCAATTGATATAATATATAAATAAACAAAGAGATTTTTAATTTCTATCATATTCAAGAATAAATCAGTGGAGTAAGCGTCAAAGCTTATTTGTGGCGTTTAAAAGGGCATTGCACATTCGCCGATAGCCGATTGAAAGGAGTGCAGAAATCCAAGACCTAAAAAGTGCTCGGCCCTTCACCCGGCTTAAAACCCAGTGCTAACCGCAGCTCGAGGCGGTCGAGCATATTCATTCATAATTGTAAATCAATGCAAATATCGGTCAACATATTTATGTATGTGCATACATGCATATGCATGCCTCTATATACACATGGATATGTATGTATATTCATATTGTCAGGTGTCTGACATACTGCGATGGCGCCATTAAAATTGCTGGCATAATGAGCTAAAAAGCTAAAAAAGCCAACCCATCTAAGTACTCTACATATGTGTATATGTATGCATGTATGTATGAATATATATATATATAAATTTACATATGATTTGTTGGCATTGCACTCTTTACACACTTTTGTTTGTTTGCTTTTTTATGTCTCTGTGTTTTGGTTTCTTCATTGCTTTCGATTCTTGTACAAATATATATATGTATATATTTACATATGTATTATTATAGTTTTTAACCTTTTGTTTGCAGAGTTGAGTGCTAGAAAGGGTCGCGGGTATTTTGAATAATCGAAGTGCAACATTTAGCTGCAAATACGACGAGATTTACATGCACATTTCTCTGTAATAATTGACTTATTGCCATCAGTCATGATTCGATATCAATTAAATAAGAGAAACAACGGAACAACTGAAGTCTGCAGTGCTGAAAAAGTCTTGCTCTGATCACCAATCAATCAGTCACTCTAACAAAATGTATATATATATTTATATATATATATATATACATATATGGATATAGAATCTAGCAGAGCATAGCATGTAATATATGTATATAAGAGCTTGCTGCTGGCAGCGCAGTCTAAAAGAGCCGCTAATTGAATTAGCACTCAACGTATGGCAGGGAAAGGCAGTGGGGCCTGAAGGGTAGTCCACGATAAATTGGATTAATGCAGATATAAAGAGAGCAGCAGTAAAGCGAGGGAAGAAGAAGAAGCTATCAAAAAAAAAAAAAAAAAAAAAAAAAGAAAAAGAAACGTTGTAATAGCATTTTGTTAGCATTTCAATGAAACAAATTTCTAACATTTGCTCACAGAAATGCCAATAAATTCCAATATGCATACGAGTGGACTTTAGATACAGTGAAATCAGCTTTGAGCGTACGAGAGACAAGGAAGAGAGATAACAAGAGGTACTGAAAGAGTAAAAGTTTCAACTTTCAATTGTTTTTATAGTTTCGTCTTGACCAGGCATTAAAAAACATAAAAATTTACCTTGAATGAGATCAAAATTATATTACCATATATAAAAATAAGTATATATAAACTGTACTTTCTACTGTTAGCTGTTTGTTTTAAATATTATATATATGAAATTACATATTGTTAAGGATACAAACCGACTTTTTGCATAACAAAACAATTAGCCAGAGAAAACCTTCAGAGATATTCGCCTCAGATACTCCGCTCTACTCTATGCTAACTTTAAATACATTTAATTCTCATTCAGATATCTCGCTCCCTTCTGCTCTTGCTCTGCTTGCTGTAGTAGTTAGAACCAGGTCAAATGGACAATTCCATAATCAAATTACAAATAATAGACGTGTTTTGTTTGTTTTTATTAGTATCCATTTTCTTTGAATTTTCTATGTTATTTTTTCTACTGATTTCTATTTCCCGCTATCGGTTTTGCGATTAAAAGTATTGGCCACACTGTTTGGCATGAAGTTGTTGGACTATTTTGCTAACTGCTGTAAGCTTGGGATTATTTTATAAACTTCTAAATACCTATTTGATGCAAGTTAAATCGTTTGCCTAGGTTCGTAAATCTTTCACACTTAAATAATTGATTTCTAAGATTTCTTCTCTTTATAAATTTATTATTTTGTTTTTTATATATCTATCTATTGATAGTAGGTAATTTATTAATATCAATGGCTATAATTATATAGATTTTATTACATACAATATCAATTCAGCTATTAACTTATAAATTATATTTATTGAAATATTTAATTAGGATTTGATGATGACTTGAGATGATTTGATTAAGAAAGGAAAGTATACATAAATAAGAGAAGGTATAATACTCGATCGTGTTTTGCTATAGCCAGGATCTTATGCAATTCGCTCATCAATTGTTTCACTTTCAACACTTTCAAAGAAAGTGAAAATCGTGCATATGCTCAAAAAAATTAATGTATATATATAATATACATAAATATATATCTATTTATATATATATATAAATATATATATAGATATGTTTACGTCTACGTGTATGAAAGCCAAACCCAGGCGCATAATCAGCATCAAATTTAACTTTGACTCTAACATGGGCATCAGCGTTGTGGGCCACTCCCTCGTGTAAACTAATTAAATGAAGACCTGGCCAATATTTGTGATGTATTTTTGAAGATTGATTAATGTGTTTATGGTTAGCTGCGGCTCTTGAATATCTCCATTGGTTCGATAGAAGCACATGACTCTAATGAGTGGAGTCATTCGATACAATCGCCACATTTTCGTGTCTAAACGTGTTCGTGATATATTGTTCATTTTCTGCATATATACATGCATTGATTGGGCCAATGCAGTGTACTCTCATGCTTATGGATTATATTACATTATGTCTTTGATTTCGCCAATGACACTTCTGTTTGTTTTGTGAAACTGCAGTTTGGCAATCCGGAAACAATGAGCCACAAAAGTTACGTCGCACTATCGACTCTATATACATATATATATATATATATATATATATATATATATATATATATATATATATATATATATATATATATATATATATATGAAGCAACCTTAATTGAAGTTTCTTTTATGATCTATGGGGTGTTTGCCTTTGCCTTAGAATTATTATTTTTATTTCATTTGTTCGCGGTGTGGCATTTGGAATCAATTAGACAGTTGACGTATAAATTTTATTGCATTCGCTGATAACAGCTGCTCCAAGACCAATTTGCGTTTGTATAGACATTATATATATATATATATATATATATATATATTTTTTTTTTTTTAATGATCAAATGAGTTATAAATGCTTGTACATTATAGTATTCAAAATGGTTGTTTATAATTGTAGTTGAAATCGCTCAAAAATATATAAAAATGGATTTTTAGCGAAACTCGGCGGACGGATCACCCTGCTCTCTACTTCTTTTTTCTTTCTTATAATTTACTACTATTTTATTGAACATAAATTCTTATCGATTTTCAATTTCTCGTTGGATTTTATTGTTTGAGTGTAGCTAACTGCTTAGCACTTCCAAATTCGTTGAGATATCTTTAGATCTTTTAAAGATCAGCTATGCTCAACACTTCATGCCTAATCGTGTGAGCTCAACACGCGCAGTTCTAATTCCCAGACCCCCAATGCAACAAGACAGCAAAACTGAAAAAAATGAAAAAAAAAAACTTGGCAACCGCAAAACCCAAATTACGAGCAAAAGGCGAAAAACAAAAACAAAACCGAAATAAAACATTTTCTTTAGCTGATTTGTTGTAAAATGTGCCTATTATCATTTTTGGCTGTTTCATTTTCTTAGCGCTTTTTCAATTGTCTGCCATTGCATGGCTTTTTTCTCCTTCGGTGCGGTTCGGTTCGGTTTGGCTCTGTATTTTATATTTAGCTGGTTGCTTCTTGGGTCTCTGGGTTTTTGTCCGCTTCTTGCTTTCGAGCAGCTCACGAAACGCATTTGCCGCAAGAAATAACAAGCAGAATTAGAGAAGCAGCAAAAAAAAAAATGTGAAAAATGAATGCATAGCGTTTCGTGTGGCACGATCTGCGATGTGGAAGTGGAATGTGAAGCGACGAGGCGCGTTTTATATATAGAATTGCAACTCGATGTCGGGCAATTGTGGCATTCAAAGAGTCAAGCATCGAGACGATATCGATAGGCATTGTTGTTATACTTTTGCATTGCTTTCGATAACTTGCAAAATGCTGCACTTATCGATATGATTATCGATCAAGCAGATGAGCCATAGCATTGAGTATTGTATCTCTAATATCTTCGATTTAGTTTATAGCTAATATGTTATCGATTATTATCGAGCTCTACACAATTCTGATTAAAATACATTCCTGTATAAAACGGATATATAGAAAAGGTTTGGTGCGGCAAACGAATTGCCAAAACAAGTCTGCATATCAGCCCATGAATACCTATCGATAAATTATCGAACCTGCGACTGAGCAAACAAGTTTCGAGCTCGCCCTTTGAAAATGTTGTCCCTCTGGCAAACGTTGAAAACTTTTCGGTGCTGATTTTTTTCTCGCAGCTGTCGCCAACTCTTTTTGATGCGATTTTAAGTTTTTGCCGCCATCAACGTCGCACAGACGAACCCACCCTTTTAGCGAAACAGATGGCCAACATGTGGGGAACACGAAGGAGTCGCCACACGTGACTAGTGAGAGCTACACGGGCGTGTGTGCGTTTCGGTGTATATTGTCCCCTTGTGGCAGCAGTCCGATTCGCGAATTGCAAGTTGGAGTGCTGCAAATGCGACGCGCTATACCCTGTACGAGTTGTTAGAGAGGGCATTTCAATTGTGACTAAAGGAGCTTAAGATAAAGCTATCTCTGACAATCTATTTCGATTAGCTCAAGTCTGATAACCTGTATCGATATGCAGAGACGAGCTAACCCAAATAGATTAAAAACAGAACAATTAATAGATTTGTTCACTTGTGATTATTATAGACATTTGCATAGTAACAATATACCCATTACTCATTTTCAAGGGGTAGCTTGCATAAAAACCTTGATATGATACTGAAATATGAGCCTGCTGAGAAAGGAGCTCTGAATGCATGAGGGTGAAAGAGAGAACGAGAAAGAGAAAAGGCGAGAGAGAGCTAGAATGAGAGAGGGTGAACGTTAAAGATAGACAGTCGAATTAAGACAGAGGCAAAGATAGTGAGCGAGAGAGGGTGACAGAGTATGAGAGAAGGAGAGCTAAAGACAAAGGTAAGAGAAAGGCAGACAGACAGAGACAGCGCAAGAGAGAAGGGTCAGAGGTGAGATAGAGACAGGCGGAGGCAGCGCAAGAGCGAAAAGGAGAAGACAAAAGGAAGACAGACAGAGACAGCGCAAGAGAGAAGGATCTGAGGTAAGCTAGAGGCAGACAAAGACAGCGCAAGAGAGAAAGAGAGAAGCAAATAACTTAAGTATTCTGCGCTCTCAATAAATCTATTCTAATAGCTACATCTGAAGGTATAGTTTTGCAGGGTATTTGGCAGTCGCTTGGTTGCGAGAGCCTTGTTCTTACTTGCTTCTATTTGTGTAATTAAAATAATAATAATAATGCGACGTCGTCTGAGGTGGGGTCGTCTGCACGTGTGCGTCTCGAGTGGACGCACCAGCCAAAGTGTGTGCGGTGGAGCTCGCTGTGGCGGGCCGAGGTGTGAACAATTTGGTGGCACATGTGTGCGCGTAGTTGTTGTTGTTGTTGTTGCTGCTGTTGCTGTTGCCATTGTTGTTTGTTTGTTGTTGATGGGATTGTTTTTTCGCTTTGTTTGTTCATGCATTTGACTTTAGTTGCTGTGCTTTGGCGTTCGTTCTACTTGCTTTCTTGTTGGCATTTGGAGTGCACACGACTTGGCAGTAGTGTGTGTGTTTTTTGGTGCTATTCGTGTGCAGCTCCACAGTTAAATTTATTGTAAATGTATTCCAAGAACTGTCAGGCGAAACCGAGAAAACAATGATCTTCAAATATGTGAAGCGATCTTTCAAGCACAACGAGTTGCAAGACGAAACTAGACGCAGCTAATGGAAAACCGTTGCAGCTCTATGCAGATTTCCTTGAACTAATTGACTCTACTTATTTTGGAATAATTTAATTCTTTGTGAATTGAGGCTATGAATGGAATCGACTTTATCGTTTGATCGCTGATCGCTGATATCGTTCGGAAATGGCATTTGGCTTATCAGCTGTGTAGAGAAACCTTTAACTTGGCGCAGATCTATAATTTATAGACCAGACAATCTCCTCTGAGTTGCGTTATGTTGAGAGCCAGGAACAACAGAGAGTATTTACAGTAGATGTCCTTAAATCATAAAGTCCTTAAATCATAAAGCTGTCAGTTCTATTGATGAGTTTGGCGCCTGAGATTGCTGATTTTGCATGATTGAAAGGCCATAGATCCAAGTGGAGTCACAGCAGTCGAAAGCAAGAAGAAAAGAAAAAGAGAGAAGCAAATAAAAAAATTGCTAAGACAACCGGTTTTTTTTTTTTTTTTTTTTTTGTGTAGCTGTTGTTGCTGATGTTGTATGCCTTTAACAAATTCCTGCAGCATCTGAACTGAAACTCAAAACGAAAAAAAAAAAAACTAAGAAAAAAGTAAAGAAAATACTAAATTTGTGGCTGTGTGGCAGCCGAACAACGTGCAACAACCACAGCAACAACAAAGGCGACGCATGTTTCGGCCCAAAGACAAACGCAACAGCAACAGCAACAGCAACAGCAACAACATCATTATCTTCATGTTAAGTTGAACGAGTTATGTGCGAAGCCTGGGGCATGCCTCATCCTCATCATCGTCATCAAGCATCGTCATTATCGTTGTCAGACTGTGTGTGATGTTAATGAGGAGCACTCTTGAATTAATTCTGCTTCGCTGTTGTTATTGCTGTTGTACAGCTCCCGGGCCATGTTGCATGTCGCACACGCACACGCAGAGACTTGTAAAAAGGGAGCTGCAGCTGCAAAACTCTTTGCATAATGTTGTGCCTCAAGTACTTGGCAAATCTTGCTTTTAGCGAGACTTCGGTTTTTCATCGATAATCGATTTCTCAGGGTCAGCCGAAAGAAGAAAATATCGGCAAATCGAACAGCACACGAAAAAAATGCCAGATTTCTCCTTAGAAATGTTGAAGAAAAAGATGTACAGCAATGCACACGACTGCGCCATACTCTATGCTGCTTAGGCAGAAGCAGCCTTGCTCTTGAAACGAGATATTTAGTCTTGTTGAAAGTTACGTTTAAAATGTTGTGAATCTCTGCATTTGGATTATGGTTTTTCTCGATTTTCCTCTCTAATTGTGTGGGCAGAAGAGTGTACAGAAACCACAAGAGCACCTTTCCCACTCGCCCTCTCTCTCACTCACTCTTTCTGCCCCTTTCTATACTTGCAGTAGAAGAAGCAGAATTGAGCTAGCCAGAGCCGGTCTCAGACGCGTTCGCATTCCCACTAACAAACCCATTTCCATTTTCATGCCCATTTCCCGTCTTGTGTGCGGTTCGAGCTGCCTGCGCATGAGTAGCCGACTGGCTGCATATACACATGTGTATACAGCTATATATATATATATATATATATGTGTGTGTTTGTGTGTATCTAGAACAGGTACCAGATGAGTTGCTATGGCAATTGCTTTTGTTGCTGCGGTTGGCAGGAGGAGTTGAAGTCGGAGTTGGAGTTGGAATTGGAGTTGGCGCTGTGGCTATTTCTTTTCCTGTTTTGTTCCTGGTTGCTGGATGCTGTCGCCTCAGTGTGTATATGTATGTTTTGCGGTTGCATGTCATGCTCTATGAGAGAGCGAGAGAGAATGAGAGGGGTTTTTGGCACATTTTACGACTAGTTGGCTGGGAGAAAGAGAGAGCCAGAGAGGAAGAGTGTGACCTATGACCATATCTGCTCGCTGCCTGTTCCAACTAAAGCTGAAAAAAGTGTCAGAGACGACTTAATGCCTTGTTCTAAGCCATGCTGAAATAAGAAGAAATCGCGTCTGCCTATGGAAACTCAGCTGAATTAGACTAAGATTTTATGGAATAAGCAACAAATCAATTTGAGTTTCTGTTCATATATTAATTCTAAGATAAATTAGAACTGAAATACATATGCTGGCACAGTTGTTATCTCTATAGCTTACAATTATTTTAATATCTGAATGCAAAAGTGGGATAGTTTGCTTCCACTTGTTAAGCATTTTGTTGGAGTTTTGCATTTATTTCAATAATACTTATTCTGAGAGATTTGTTGTATATTCTTATGTATTTCTTTATCAATTCTTGTCTTGATCGCTGCTGCTTTGCATGATTTATATGCCGTTTGGTTGAGCGCTTAAAGCTGTTGCCGGCGATCCATCTAACCAAAGCACTCATGCCGCTTTTGGCCAGAACCTTTAACAACAACAAAAAGAAGAAGCAAAAAGCATCTAAGCAAAACGAAAAAGAAAAAAGTCATTCGAAGGCAAATTGCCAAAAAGCTTTTTGCTGCTACTGCTGTTGCTGTTGCTGTTGCTGCTGGTGCTGCATCAGTCGCTTCAAGTGCAGCAGCCTCCTGCCTGTCAATGCGACACGTTGCCTAGCCCCGCCCACTTATGCTCGGGCTGCAGCCCACCCAGTTTTATGCAAATCTACGTGAAAATATTCAAAATATTTCTTCTTTTTTTTTCGCTTTGCGCCTCACTTCGTTGTTGCTTTCAATTTCATGCCACTCTTTGTGGGGGCGCGCAGCTTCGTTGCTGGCGAGACAACAGCTTCCAGCGCTGCAGCCGCTACGCCCCATGCCCCGCTGCACGAACTGCAGCTCGATGCTGTTGCTGCGGCAATTCATCGCTGGCGACATTTTTCGATTATTGCGCATACTTTCGCCTCGTCGCTTATTTCGTGTTTGGTTTTGGGCTCCAAAATTTGTCAACGCCTGAAAAATGCAGCGACAAGAGAGAGGAGCTGTCGCCGCGCACCTCTGCCACGCCCGCGCCAGCAATTTTTGCACGCGAAAAAAAAGCAACTGAAGCAGCAGCAGCACAAGGAGAAGAAGAAGCAGATTATATTGACAGCGTCGACGGCGGCGTCGTCATCAGCATCGTCAGTGGTTGCTGCTGGCTTTTGTTTATGCTGCGCCGTCTGCGCCGTCGAGAGAGAGATGGGAGCTTGGACGGCGGGGTAGGTGTGGCATCTGGTGGGGCGTGTGTCACTGGAGCTGCGGCTCGGTCTGGGCGGCCTTTTGTGCAATGAAGCAAAACGGTTGACGCTTTTTTGTTCGCTTCTTTTTGCGCGCTGTTTCGTTTGTTTCTTCTTTGAAATTCATTCCTGAAGCGAGCTGCCGCCCCCCGAAACGGCTGCTGCGCCAAGCCACCTTTTCGCCCCGTTCAATGCAACGCTGCACCCATGCAGGCCACTCGCTGCCTGCCGTTCACGCTCCACTCTCTGTTGCTGACAGCGTCTTTATAAAGTTTCAGGCAGCTGCTTTATTTACTCGGCTCGTTCACATCTTTTGTGCCAATGACAATTTCATAGCCATCGATTTATAGCTGTTAAATGCAATGAGCTTTACAAATTTCCTTTCAGTCAAATTCAAGTGAAATGCGCCGAGTGTTCGAGATTCCTCAAAGCAAAGAGTTGAGTTAAGATCGTGCGATCGTGTCATCACTTCAAAAATACAAAATACAAAAAAAAAAAAACAGGAAATCATCTAGTTTTTTGAGCTGTTAGCTGATACCACGATCAGGCCGCATTTGAAGAAGTCATCAACAATGTGGAAAATTTAGAAGATCAGTGAAAATCTGTGGCATAATCAAAATCAGAATATTCGATTGTCAATCAAAATGTATAAATATTTCTTAAAACTAAGCATTGGTATCAAGGTCCCTGGTTAACGATTTGAAGCCACAAGTGCCGGCTGGACTACTTCAAAGTTGTTGACGCCTGAGATCGCGGATATATGCTGATCAGTTAGATCAGTGAGTATCGCAATATTAAGAGACAAAGTATCGTAAGTTGTGGCCATTACAATGTCGCTGTTAACCGATCGCAACAGCTGGCGTGAGTTTAGCTTTTTTCGTATTCATGCAACGAGGAACAGCAGCAGCGATCACTCAAGTGGTGCGATCATTGAAATCACAATCGATCAGCATGTAGCCATCTGCTAACTTAACACTTGAAGTCCAAGGCATATATATTTCAGATACATATCACGTAGGCATTGACCTCAAACTGAAATATTTCATAGACGTCTTGGTGGCTCGGACACTATGCAGGCCAATTGCCCAATTACGAGCGATGAATGTGGTCCGAACGCTGCACAAGCCACCCAATTGGATGAGTTGTTGCTTATGATTTTGGCTTATTTGTTGTATTTTGTTAGCTTTAATTTCGGTTTTGTTTTGTTTTGTTTTGTTGTATTTCGAGGGCTTAATTAACGCACGACCCAAGGCCTGAATGGCCAAATTTCGTGTGTGCTTTGACCCGTGCGATAGGCCAGAAATGTGGCCAGCAATAGAAAACATATCTGTAGCACCTATTAAGCCAACATCCAAAAGGCAAACGCACAGTTAATGCGCTCGTGAGGCCAGTAGATGATACCTATGCGAAGATAGATATATGTATATATATATATATAGCTGCTAACTTATAGATACTCAGATATATTTGTATGCGATGAACATTGCACAAGCGGCAACTACATTAACGTAATCATCTTGATGATGATGAATAACAACAACAATTACAATAACTTTATCATCCAGTATCTTGTGCATCATCATCAGCAACAGCAACAGCAACAGCAACAGCAACAGCAACATCATCTTCATCTAGTTCATTTTCTTCGACCACATTTCGCAGTCATAAAAGAAACTTTTACTTTTTCGTTGCAAATAATGCAAAATAATTGGAGGCGCAAACAATGCAGAGCTCTTGTCGTCTTCGTCGTGGTTGTTGTTGTTGCTATTGTTAACTGTTGTGTTACCATTGTTGTTGCTGTTGTAGGCACGACCCAAAACGTTTAATTTGCGGCCAGCAACAACAACAACAACGCCAACAACGACGACGACGACGAAGAAGAAGAGGCAACTCCAATTGCCAATTCGATTTTTGCAATGTAAAATTGTAAATAAACCAACCGCAACGAGCAAGCAATGCAAAATATCTTTGTCTACTCCTAATCATGCTCAGCTCTTCTGGCAACTGCTGCACAATCCTCGCACAACTCATTAGCCAGAGCAGAGGCAAGCAACAACGCAGAGCCGTTGCTTAGACAGCGAAGACGTTGCAATGCTGCCAGCTCCGTGCAGCTCATTGGGGCACTCCTCTGTGCCTTGGCTCTGCCGCACGTTTCGGGCCGCGTTGCAACTTAGCGCTCCTGCCGGCGAAATGTCAGAGTGACAAGCTTTTTATTTGCACAACATGTCGACAAAGGGGGGACGACAACGACGACGACGACGACGTGGACCCGGGACGGGCAACGTCGGCAGCCGCAGAGGTGAGCCGCATAAATGGCAGGGCTCGCCGCCAAGACACAAACTTTGACTGCAGCTACTACGTAATTTGAAAAGGCAGAGGCGGCAACCTTGCCAGTTCAAGCCAATTTAAGGAAATGTACTAATAACTATGGTTAGTCGCTTAGTTTCGCAGTAACTCAAGCATAAATATGTAAAAGAAATGTTAACAAAAATATAGCGGTGCACATTTGAGTTCGATAAACGATAGGTTTTACTGTTGCAGCACCTAAAACATGATCATTTTACTACTTTAGACTAGTTTATCGATAGGTCTACGTGAGTCTGTTTTGATATCTTCTATGATTGCTACAGTTCATTGCTAACTGCATTGCAGCTTGCAACGATCGAGTTTTATCGATTTTAGTATAGTATGCTCAACGAATGTAATTGTGAAACAAATTTTTACTTGATACAACTACAAAAAGCTTTCGATAAATTATCGATAACAGTTAACTACTTTAGGTGCTCAATTGTTGCCGTATGCTCCAACTTTTTAACCACCTTCGATCACTTTGTAAAATTACAAATTACTTGCAACTGTCGAAACTTTAGTTATTGCTATCGATAATTTTCGTAACAAAAGATGCTTCGATAAATAACAAATTTGAAGCCATTTTCATAAAATGTGCTCTACTTTAAGCCACAATCTGATCCAAAGCTCCCGTTATGCTATTCCGTTTTGCTTGACCGTCGCCCACTGCTTGAGGCAGAGCAGAAACAACCAAAATATTTTTACTGCACAACAGCTAAGCGGCTTATCAGCAGCGGCAGCAGCAGCAGCAGCAGCAGTGGCAGCGGGAGCAACAGCAGTGGCAGCGGGAGCAACTGCAGCCAAAAGGCAAACAGAGCGAACGAGTCAAATTGGGCCGATGCGGGGCGTTGTGGGGCGCATTGCCCACTGGGCAGCAAAAGAATGAAACAAGCGGCGCACAGCGAAAAGGGGCGGCGCACAACGGACGACGGCAGGCGGCCAACATGCTTTTAACATTAATTTAACGTTTTGTATATGCCGCCAACAGCAACAGCAACAGCAACGGCAACGAGAGCCAGCGACCAGTGACAGCACTTTTTTCACTTTTCCCTCTCTCTCTCGCTCGCTCTGTCTCTCATTGTGTATGACTCTCTCTTTATCTTTACTAGCTGCAGCTGTATTTTGTATTTGTGTGCGTTGCGTGTAGCTACAAGATGTTTGTTTGCCCTGCCTATGAATAATTTGCATTGGACGTTTGTCAACGGCAACACAACACGGAGAAGCTGAGCTGCCGACTTAAAAGCTAAAACTGAGGCCCATTTTCCCATTTTAAAGCTCGATACCCATCAAAACTTGGCTGCTAAATGGTCATCCCGGCGACAAATTAAGAAAAATGTTGGCTTAACTTGCTGAATCTATTAACATTTTGGGATTTATTCTTTGTCTAGGCGCGACCGAAGGTGTTGCTTAGGTTTGGCTTAAGGCTTGGCTCTTGCTAAAAAATAAATAGGAATTCTGTGTTGCATCTGGTTTGCATAATTGCTGCAAAGGCGGGGGAAGACGTCCATAACTTCGATGTCTTTTAGCTATATACATGTGTGTAGGGTGTAGGGTATCCACAAGTCGATTGCTTTCGCTTGGAGCCGTCTAACGTGTTCCATTTGCCATTCTCTTAGGTAGCTCCTCGGGCGTTTGGCTTCAATTTTATTCAGCTGCGGCTGCGTTCTGCGGCTAAGAATTTTGCCTGCCTTTTTGCAGCCGCCGTTAATGGTGTTGTTGTTGTTGGATATGGGATTTTGGTTTTGATAAATCGCTTTGAAATTTATTTTCGCCCCCTCATCAGCCAGCTGAGTGACCGAGCAGAAACTGGACTGTGCAAGTGTCGGGCTGGCCATTTGTCTAGCTAACAGTTTAACGCCTGCCACGCCCACAGCCGGACAAATGTTGCGATGTCAACCGGTTCAGAATCAGGTTGAATAAGTGGCCAAAGCCAACCAACCCTCCCCGGCCACAGTCTGAATAGCCCACGCTGTCAGCGTTAGCCAGAACTCTGGTCAGCTTTTCAATTGCCAAGCCTGTTTACTGTTGTTTGTATCTGCAACTCCTGATAAGGGCAGCTGCTTTTGTTTATAATTGTGTAATTGGAGGCAAAGGGGCGGCATCAATTGAACAGCTCGTAAATAAGGCGTTTTGTCCAAAACTCGTCTTCAATAACAGTTACATCATGATTTAAAAGGCAGCCCTAGCAGCTGCCCCTAGCCTAACCCTAACCTTCCATTGGCATATCAACTAAATCGCCTACGCATGCTGCATGACAACAGTAGATACAATATCTCAAAGATATTTTGCTTAGCGCCCATGGCAAATAAGAAATAAGTATCCACGGCACAAAGGCACAACAACAAGGACAAATATCTGCTGGGCTGAAGAACGCAAAATACTCTATCAAATGTCAAGCAAACATAATGATTCTAGGACAAGGCACATTTCGATAGGGAAGCTTGACTTTGGAAGCTTCGCCAAGTGTTTAATGAACTCGAAATGGCCCGTTGGTAGTGTATAGGCAAGGAAATGCGAACAACGGCAAAAGGTTCAAGACAATTTATAACAATTCGTTTTCATTTACATGAGCATGGACATGGACGTGGACAACGACATGGACGACGACGCCCTCAAAAAATTTGCACTATTGAATACTTTGTAAGCGATTTTGGCAATAACAAATGCTCCGTCGGTCACTAGGGCCAATAGCAAATTGGTTAGCTACTTATGTATTACACATATATTACACATATTATTACTATTATTATTTTTATTATTATGGAAAATGTAAATGAATAATACTTGAAAATCGAACGAAGCATCCGTCTCCATGGCAGCCCGAGGCCAGCTATTGCCCATTGTGTGACCCTCATTCGGTCTCCGATGAACCAAAAAAATAATAAATATATATATATAAATATATGTTTGTGTACATATACATATGTATGTGTATAAAAAAGGACTGCGACTCAGCAGTCAAGAAGATAAACAGCTTTTGATTGCGTTTCGCTCTTGTTTCGGTTCTCCCCTCTTTCTCAGATTTTTGCTCTTTGTGCGTCGGGTTTTTTTCAATTCTGGGCCGCATCCCTCTCGTTGTCGTTCAGGGACCCCGACGGGATCGCCCCTTGTCAATGTAATTGCATAAGTGTAAAACGGTAAACATAACTTTATATATGGCATTCAGCGCCTGTGGTGGCAACGGGCCTATATATGGGGTATTCCCATTTCCTATTTTATTTATTTTTTCCCTTTTTTTGGGCTAGATAATAATTGGCTTGTAATTGCGTGTAGCAATTAGTGATAAGGTCCGCTCAGTTCCTGTCGGGGTTTCTGATAAGCCAACAATAAAACATTTACTGCTTCTTACCTCGCCCTCTCCCTTTCTCTCTCTCCTACGGAATCGACTACAATTGAAGGCGATTTGGAAATGACTTGGGTTATTGATCTAATCAAGAAACGTTTAGATATTTATAGATCTTGTATAGCAACAGATTAGTATACATGTGTTAGCTCAGACTGTTGTTTCTGTTTCACTTTCCCTCTCTCGCTCTCTCACCTCGCCTACCTCTCGCAGGTAAACAAAGCTTGATATTCATACTCAAATCTCTCACAGTTCATCAGTTTTATATGTGGATTTATATTATCGCCTATCTCTTACTACATCGATTCGTGTTGTGAATGAAATTTTTCAATATTTATTTACTAAACTGCCCTAAAAGCTTAGCAAAGTGAAATGAACAGACTTCACACTCACGCATCGACTGCGCTTAATGCGCACTTCCGTTCTCTCTCACTCTCGCTCGCTGCTAATCAAGCGATTACAAACTGTATTATTGTACGTGTGTGTGCCTGTGTGTGTGCGTGACACATAAATTGTTTATATGTTATCGCTTATCGCCTGTCACTTATCGGTTATCGCTCTGCTTCCTCAACCGCTCTCGCGCTGTTGCCCAATTCAATGAATATCATGACGAAAAATGAAAGTGGCATTAATTTATACTTATATACATATATACGTATACGTATACATATATAAATGTTATTTATTAAACCTATTATTTGGTTGTTATTAGTTGCTCTCATTGTTGTTGCTTTTTTGCTTTTAGCGGCTTGCATTTTAAATGCCGTTAATAGTTGTTATTGCTTTTTGCCAGTTGGCTGCTGAAAGCGCTCACCAAATGCCGCCTAATCAATTTATAGCATCCCCATTGCCCCATCCTCCAACCCCAACCGCTACCCGCCTGCCGTTCACGCCTCAATCTCCACGCGATGCGCAGTGGATTGCATTTGAACGCTTTGCCCCAGCAGTTGCCCCCTGCAGCCAGCTGCAGTTTTAATTAAGTGTTTAATTAATGATGATGATGATGAAGATGATGATGATGCTGTTGCTGCTGCTTCTGCTGATGCTGATGTTGATGCTGATGATAATGATGACGATGGGCATCGATGGCTGTGTCGTTTGACCACGTGATGTGGGCACCCTGGACAGCCGACAAATGCCAATGAGTTTTGCATATGTGAGTGCAATGGGATTAACAGATGAGATCAGGATGACCGCAGCTGCAAGCTGTATGTGTGTGTGTGTGTGTGTGAGTGAGTTGATTAACTCACTTTAGAAAACATCAACTGAAACAGTCTTTAAATTTAAATTACAAATTGTGTTTAGATTGCGAAGCCATGAAACAAATTGTCGTGGATTTGAATCAATTCTTTGGTTTTTTATATATTATATTGTGATTAGATTGCGGATATATATAGACTTATATAAATTCGATTGATATTCGAGCTCGAAATTTCAATTGTAATGCAAATTTTCTTTCTTGTTTTGGCACTCTCGTTAGCTTTTCCCTTGGCCTAGTGGGAATTCAGTTTCTTTTTTATTTCTCTCTGTTTTTTTTTTTTGGCTGATTAGCGAACCTTTTCAGCTCATTTCTCTGTCCCCTTTCACCTCATCGGCGCTTTCTGCCAGTCAACCTTGCCACACATTTTCGTCTTAATTTTCAGCTGCATTAAAAGCAAATGCAATTTTCACTTTTCAGACAACTTACAAACGCCCATGGCTCAGTGGATGCCAGACTGACTGACTGACTGACTTGTAGTCAGATTTGTGTGCGCGCGTGTGTGTGTGTGTGTGTGCGTTGTTTGCTTGCTTGTTTGTTTGTCTGTTTGCCTGTTTGTCTGTTTTTCGGCGCTGTTTGCTTTCTGTGCGCACGCTCCGCTTGCAAACATTGCGCATACGCCGCGTTGGCAAAAGTAAAATCAAAAGTCGGCATCTGCTGCGTGTGTGTAAAAATTGTGAAAAGCGTATCTGGAGCAGAAAATGTAATGTGTCTGCGGCCCGCCGGCAAGCCAACTGTACTTCTTATCCACTGCCGCTGCCGCAGCCTCTGCTTTTCTTATTTATGTGCATAAACCTCCATTTAAATTATATTTCTCCCTTTTTTTGCTTACATTTTCATTGCAATTAATTAAGCTGCGCACTCCGCTCACGTGATAGCCACACAGAGTACATCAAAAGATATTGAAAGACGGGGAGTGGGAAAGGGAGAGATCAAGAGAGCGGGAGAGCTGTCCCAATCCGATCCCGGCCTATAGCTAAAACTGATAAGACCCAAGGCAGCGATACTCAAGTAGCTGCTCTGCCTTACGCCACGCAAATAGATAAGATTTCTTATTTTTTTTACCAAGGTCAAGCAGAGAATTGACGCACCTGCTGGTCCATAAAAACAATTAGTCAAAGCTGTTTTGAAATATTTAACATATTTTTCCATAATTTGTTGTTCGCTTAGCTTTTATAGACTATCAAATGTCGCGTTGTGCGATAAGATCCCGATAAATTGGGGCATATAAAAAATGTCCTCACGGAAAATAATAGAAAAGATAAGCGAGAAATTTGTAAGCAATTGATTAAATGTTATACAGAAATCATTGGGTTAGGCGCGCACTTATCATGAAATATGTCGACGAGTGGCCGAGCCAAATTCCTATTCATTCAAGAAAGCTGCCTTAAGTCTGGTTGATGCGTATCTTATCTTGTGATATTTCAACTATGATTTAACTATTCACATGTGGCTAATATCATTTGCCTTTTGTTTTACAGATCGACAACAGCAACAACAATAACAAGCTAGAGCAAAGCAGTTGTGGGACGTGGCTAATTGCAAGTAAGTCGTCAAATGTAATTTCTTTATAAAAGTAGATTATAAATACATACATATAGATATATATATATATATATATATATATATAAATATGTATAGTATATTTAAAGATAGACATCAGCAGTGGGGTCTCTGAGTAAAATGGGCAAGGCCGGTTGGCGCGCCAGCTAGTGCTACAGGAGGGGGCCAGCAGGCGTCGTGAAAATTTTGCCTTCGCCAACACTTCATGTAAATCGCATAACACGACAGCCAAGGCGATGGCGATGGCGACAGCTTGCTTGACTAGCTCAAAGTCCAACAGCACAGCAGCTACAACGTCTAGAAATGAACAGCAATAACAACTGCAACGACAACAACGAGTCGTCTGACTTGTCAGATCGCGTGCCAAGAAATAATAATGAAGAAAAATCGTGTTACTTAGGCCTGGGCCGAGGCAGCAGCAGCAGCTTCAGCACTTTATGCCTAATAATCATGCCAACAACAACAACAGTAACAATGAACAACAATTGCAGCGACAGCAACAGCTACAACAGCAATCTCCTTTAACTTCTATTCAGCCCCCTATGGCCCTGCGGTTTGGTTTGCTTTGTTTGTGTTTTTTGTGTCATGCGCCTGCGTGCCGTCTGATTAGCGTGCATCGAGATATGCCCCTCATGCCACAGCCCCTGTTTGCATTTACTTCAAATTACAGCGCTTGACAATGCCCGATTTGCAGCGCATCCGTTCGTCATGCCAATGAAGCGCCTAATGCAAATTAATCCACAGCTCGAAACATTGACGGGACCTAAGCCAAGAAGTTGCCAATGAAAAGAGTTGCGCTCGAGTCTATTGTTAACTGCTTTGCCCAGCAGTTTATAGATTAATTTTATCGAAAATATTCCATTAGCAGTTGTATGGCTGACACTGACTGCTCTTCCCTAATATAATTCGATATTATTGTTTTAGCTAAAGGCAGAAAATTGCATATTTGCAAATATTTAAACATTCAAAGCTGGCATCAATAAAAGTAGAGAAAAATAACTAAATCGCAGCCTGCGGCAAAATGTCGGTCTTCAGGGTCTACAGTTCGAATGTGCGTGACTGCCGTTAGGCGGATGACGAGAGGCATGCAGCCCCCACTAATGGGCTATTAAGCGTTTACGGGTAATTGAGATGTGTGTACGTCCACAAAGAATCGAGCGCATAGAGGTGGATGTGTTTAATGCAAATATTAATCAATATTTATGCATGATTGGGCATCGGCTACATCCGTATATGGATGTTATTTTCAGGTAATTGAAATGCATACTTATGCTATTAGCTAAATTAATTAGTGACCGAAAACAAGGCTGTAAAACAAATACTTTCATGATGCCAAATAGCTGCGTCTTGCCACTGTATCATGTCTTAGGCAACCCCAGGCAGAAAGTATGTTTTAAGGTAATTTCTGTTCTTTTCTGCATTACTAATTAGCTTTTCACGGCAAATTTATTGTTCAAAGTTTCCGTGGCTTAGCTTAGGCAAATGCCAACAGCCCGCAACACTACGGATAACTTATTGGACTCACGTGTCTAGATAGTTATCTATTCGCTACCCAAACACCTAATCTCTTTCTCTTTGCCTCCACTCTCTCTGTCTCTTTCTTCCGCTGCCTCTCTCATTTCGCGCTAAATCACAAACGCAAAAACCACATGCGACACTAAGCCTAAGTCGCATTTAAGTCCTTGGCGCCCATCAGCAGTGGCAGCTTCTCCGACCCGCCACAAAAACTATTGCCTGGCTCATGCGTCTCATACTCTGGCTGGGCTAGGCAAACATCGCTGCTGATTCTCTCCACAGTTTTAGCAATGGCATCGAGCACCTGCGTCTAGGTTGTTGCCAGTCAACCAAAAAGCCATTCAAAAATCCCCAAAACAACTTGCAACAAACGAGCTGCGTTGCGGCCCACAGACAACATGCTAATTAAAAGCTACTTTTGCCAGCCGCATTAATATACACACAATACACACACACACACAGGCACAGACATGGTGTTGTTGTTGTTGTACTGTCTGCAATGCCAGCGGATTAATGAACATTTACGAGGCGGGCCGCAACACGGGAACAGGACGCCAAGTGCCGGCTCCAGGCTTCAAACCAATCGACTGTTGTTGTCCTCGTTGATGTCGTTGAATGACAACAATTTGCATTTGTTTCATTTGAAATGTGTATATAGACATAGCATATATCAGACAGGTTGGCGGTGGCACGTGCAGCACAGGAGCTCGGCAGCGGCGCTCGGGAATGGCGGAGCGGTCTGAGCTGAATGTCGGTCTGTCTGTCTGGCTGTCTCTTTGTCTGTCCGTCTGGCTGGCTGTCTGGAAACCCTTAACCGCACTGGCAAGACACAGCAGGCGAGCTGCGGCTGCTAACAGCTCGAATGTTGGGGATGGGTCGCAGCCTTGGGGCGTCATTAAAAATGTCTTGATAGGTTTGCGGCTTTGATTAAAATGCGTTGTCGTTGCTGCTGCTGTTGTTGTTGTTGCTGCTGCAACTGATGGACAGACTTGACAGGACATTTGCTTAAAGACTCTTGGATATCGCTTGAACTTAAATAACAATTGACTTGAATCACAATTGATTTGCAATTCAGGCTAACAGACAGACTAGCTGATGGAGTACATACATATATATCTTGTCTCGATCATGACAATGGGCTGAGGCAATACAGTCGTCTGTCTGTTTCAGCTGAAGGCTTGATATTTGAATTATATGTTTCTGTATAACGTTTGGAATTAAAGTGTATCATTTCTTAATCGATATCTCAACTCGCTTTCCATTTATCGATATATATCGAACTTGCTTCTGAGGCATAGCTTGAATAGTATACCAGCTATGGACACCAGGAAGGAACTTACACTTATTCTATTATGTCTTATCTTAGTTACTTTAACGAACTCCATTTAAACTTAAAGAAAATAAACGTAGCATGTTTGAAAGAGAAGTTTATCGCAAGTTTCAGGGTGTCTTTTGGTCGTGTACTCCCTATTAGAGCGCACTTACTTGTCTAAGAGCATTCTAGCTTGCTCTTAATGAGGGGTTCGGTGCAGCCTCGAGCTCATCCGGTTCATAATAAGCTTAAAACGGATTCAACTCAGACTTGTGTTTCACTATTCCATCTACAGCTGTTGAATCCACGGAAACTTGTGAAACTTTTGCTTACCTGCCAATGGTTGTTAATTTAAATTTGGCTTTCAGTGCAGCAGGAACGACATTTATTGTCCTTATGCACATACATATACATGGGTCCATTGTCACCAGGCGTTTGCTGCAAGCTCTTGCGGAGCCATAAATTCACAAGTTAAGAAATAATATTATTTCTTTTATATCCACAGTTTTTTCTTTGCTCGCCTAGCCCAGCCTCGCCTCGGCTCGCCTCGCCCTGGCAGCCGGCGCGACGGCCTCGGCGCATTCGTCTCTGTCTTAACATTTTGCAGTTGAACTTTTTGACAGTCATAAATTTGCGTCTAACATGAATTCGACAGCAAACTTAGAAGCCAAAGTCAGCTTAGATATAGTTGTTTTCCCTCGTTCTTTGCACATTTTCATTTTACTTTATTTTATTCTATTTTCCTTTCATTTTTTGTCTGTTTGCTTCGCGCATGACTTTTTGCGATGTGCGCCGTAGAATAAGTCAACTTAAAGCTAACAATTTTCCAAAAAAATAATGAGAGCTCGGAACCTTTTTTGTTAAATCTTGTCTAAAAGAAAATCGAAAGTTTTCGCCAACTAATTTGAACAGCTTTTTGTTACAGTAACTTATGCAGCTGTTAAGGTACATGTTAAGTTAACATGCAGTGCTTGCTGCTTAAAGAATTGCCAGCAATTTGTGTAAATGTTATTAGCTAATGACAGACCAGCAATATTTCTAAGAGTTTATATAAATATCTTTTTGTGGGATTTCCATTTTCAGCTTTGTATTGTATTTTGACAGTTGCGAAATGCAGGCAGTCAAGGACTTCTAGTCTAGCGTTTGAATTGAAAGTCAATTCAATGGAAACTGGTTGGTTACCTTTCTTTGCTACCTGACGGCTGGCACAGTGGTGGCGCCACATTCAGCTGTCCCTTTGTGCCACATGGTACATATCATTTATTTAGTCGTTGCTGCTACCTCTGTTTAAGTTGACTCAAGTCGTCTCGAGTCGACTTCATTCCTTCCATCCTTCCATTTCTTACTGCTGCTGCTGCTGCTTCCTTAATACGTTTAAAAATAAGCATACAAGGAGGCTTGCCCTGGGAAGAGGACGCGACTGCAACGCGGCGCGTCGCTACTTGAGCGTACAATGTGCCTTGCCAAGTACTATATCTTTGACTGCATTATTGTTGTAGTGGAAGTTGCTGTTGCTGTTGCTGTTGTTGCTACTGCTATTGCAAT
Organism: Drosophila hydei; assembly: GCF_003285905.1. Classification (NCBI taxonomy): domain Eukaryota; kingdom Metazoa; phylum Arthropoda; class Insecta; order Diptera; family Drosophilidae; genus Drosophila; species Drosophila hydei. Next base: position 2,427,753 of record NW_022045685.1, on the reverse strand, counting down.
GGCATTGACTGCTTGAGTAATTGGAACGCATCAGGATTGAGTAAGCGACAGAAAAGCAGAAACAGAGAGAAAGCTGCTTAAGAGGGACAAGTGAAATATGTTGAATCAACTAGTGTTCTATTCAGTAAGACTTTCCATTGAGCATTTAGATTATAGAGCAGCAGAAAATAAAATACATTGAGTTGATTACATTCAAAGAGCTTGTTAAAGTACCCCACAAAGTCAAGAGATGGATTTCGCCATAGCTTTAAAACCTGAAGAAGCTCAAAGATATAGATTGAAAATAATAAATTTATGAAAGCAAATTAAAGTTGTTCACTTATGGAGAAAACTACTTAAACTTAAACTAAATCAAAAATCATTTTCATTAATTTAAACAAATACTTTGCATTAGCATTTAGCCTTTTTCCAGCAAGCTGCAACTTTAGTTATACTTTTTGAGTGATTGAGATTAGTTGCAATTTCTGTGTTAAGCTTTCCTTTAACGGATTAGTTAAGCGCTCAAGCAGATTTTCTCCTCTGCAAGTTTTCCACATTTTGTACACTTAAAAACTGCATTTAACGAGATTCGCAGATAGTAGTCGTATTGCCAGCCGAATTGAAGCTAAACATTTTTGTATTGGGCAGCGCTCTCGACGAATCAATATTTATTCATGCCCCAATGCCATAAAACTTTTGATACAAACGGTAAACAATGAATGCCACAGTGTGAAGCACACAAATGCACGTGGGGCGCTCGATGTTGCTTTTGCTGTTGCCGTCGTTGTTGTTGTTGTTGCTGCTATTCCTGTGGCTGCGGTTGTTATTGTGGCTGCCACTGTGACTATGACTGCGACGATAGTGCTATCTCTCTCTCTCTCTCTACCTGTCTCTCTATCTCTGCCACTCGTTCTCCTGGGGACAACAATAGCACCGCAAACGTTTAAATAATCAATGAGTGTTTTCTGTCTCCATTGCTGTGTGCGTGTGCATGTGCGACTGTCTGCGTGTGTGTGCGTATCTGTCTGCTTGCGTGAAAAACGAAACTATCAACTGGACAGGTGAATCGAACGTTCACTCATTCGGTTCAGTTGATTGGTCTCCCGTATAAGCGCCTCTCATTACTCATTTGTTATTATTTGCTTAGTGGCCGTTGGCATATAAAGTTTTCAACCCACACACACGTGTACACACACACGCACACACGCTTTACAGAGAGCCTCGACACTCTTAGGTATTATGGCAAATTATCAAATTGACATTAAAAACGCTCATCTGTACGTCATTTCAACTTGAATGTGCAATGGAGAGAAACCAGTGCCAAGCCAGAACACCGAACTCGACTCGAACCTCGAGAATTGACGTTGATGCCACTTAAGCGCATTTCCTCAACTATACACCTACACAGCTTAGAGTGCTATTGTGCATGTGTGTGTGTGTGTTCGTTCAGCATTGCAGCTTACTTACGAGCACAAGTGTCAGCACGCCCATAAGTATGAGTATCAGTATGAGTATCGGAATGAGCATGAATACAAGTATCTGTTTGAGTATGAGTATCAGCATGAATCACAGACACACAGGTGCAAACACGTTTTCACATATCTGCCCTGTGTAAAGGAGAACGGAAATTTGTGCTGTAATTTGTAGCACATTAAAGGAGCGAACATCTCTGTACGTGAGCTAATCAATATATTCCCTAGCTGCAATTGCAAGCGAGATCAGAATCGAGATTAAAATTAAGCTTGATTGTGCCATTCCCATATACTTAGGACAGGTCAGTTGCTAATGTGAAGTTCTTATACACACTTTTAGCATGGCGTAGTCGTTTGGTTTTCGTTGGGGCATGAATATTTCGGCTTACCCAAAGTATTGTAAGCACCAACAATTGTAACATTGGGCCATGCGGGCATCAGGGCTGCAATCGGTTTGGCAAACGTAACTTGCTTTTTTATGTTTTTCCTGTGAAAGGAGAGTTTGTGGCAATGGCAATGAATTCAATTCAGCAAGTGCCACATTGTTGCAATATGCAGTCGAATGGAGGATTGAGAGCTCAAAACTTCTTATGCTCCATAATGTTGCAGGCAGTAAGCAGCCAGTCAGGCAGGCAATTGCCACCTTGGCAAAGGCAGCAAACAGCTTGCCTACTTTGCAGCGCAACAAAATGTCAAACTGTAAATAAGGAGCAAATGCCAAGGGCAAGCGGCACGTAGCGGATATATTCGAACGGGTAGAAAACGTGGCTAGCTGGGTGGGTGGTCGGCTGTCCGGCTGTCAAGCCTGTGTTGACACTTGGCACACCAACTGGCTCGACTGTGACTCGATTATAATGATAAAATCTAATTAAAAAAGTTGAACTTAAGATGTCAACTTAATTTGCGAATCTCAGCTATCGTTAACATCTCTGCCGGACTGCTTCAAGTTTAGCATTGGATTTGGACTCTGCTTTAGCTTCAGCTTCAACTTGGGCTTCGTGTATTTCCTCTGTCATGACTGCCAGCAAACCCGTTCGACAGCCGTTTGCCATTTCACTTTCTTTTGCGTTGAGTCGTTTTTTTGTGCATTCTTTTCGCCACTGTCTGACTGCCCGTTTGGCTGTCGCGCTCTCTCGCTCTCTCGCTGTCTGGCTGTCTGTCAGCACAAACATCCTAATTACCAAGTTTTTGCCCAAGTCTCTGGCCCAGACGCTGATCCAATGGGGAACGCGCTCATCGAGAGCATGGCTCGTTGGGTCAGTCGAGCGGCATTCGCCCTACTTTACATGTTTTGATGTCGTCTCCGTCTCCGACTAATTACGTTTGCGCCCATGGACAAGCGTCACCTAATGACCCAAAGCTGCCAACAATGAGAGGCCAAGGCAAGGAAAGAAAGAAAACTTTTGCTTTGTACTTTACGCACTTTTTTGATTGCGAACCACTCGCCTCCTTCTCGACCCCGCCAATCCCGCCCTGCAACTTGAACCAAGTGCAAATGAGTTGTGCGTGTGCCATGCCCTCGAGCACATTTCTAATGACCTTCATTACATTGAGTGGTTCGCCTTGCCCTCCTCCCAGACACTTGACTGGCTGGACAAACAAAAGGCGGCGCAATGCAGGAATAGGTGGCAGGACGTAAGTATGACTATGATCCTTCCACGAGTGGCAAGCTATAGAAAGGCGGCATGGGGTATCTACATGCACGAACGCTTCGACAAAGAAACTGTAGCAAGGCCTGAATGTAACTAAGTAGTTGGCAGCGCAGTGTGGATGCTCTCATCGCTGTTGCTGTTGTTGTTGTGTTTGCAGTTTCCGTCTAATAGCTTTGAAATGAGTTTCGCTTCACGTACCTAGTTTGTTTCGCTGGCCAGTCGATGTCGCTGCCCGTCTCATAATGCAAAGCTCATTAAAAAGCGTAGCTAGACAGCTGGACAGACAAACGAAATTAGCGGTCAGATAGTTTCGTTGAAGCTATTTACGAGTATATTGGGAACACAAGTGAATTACTTCAAGTACATTGTCTACAATTTTTATTTAATGATATATTCAAGCATGAAGCACTAAAGTGTGTGCCAGTTCGACTAACAGCTACCCTAGGCAGGTTGACAGACAGAGGGATTTGCAACCCTCTAACAATTTCCATGCCTATATACATATGCATGATACGTGATAAAAATAATTTATATAAACAATTGACCTGATTTTTAGCTTTGGCAAGAGAAAAGCAAATATTATTGGTGCTTCACACTAAATTATTATGCATAGTCATATAAAGACAGTTTAATTGAATTAAATTGTGCGACAAATTGTCATTTGTTCTTAAAATATATGAATAAACATAAAATTAAATTAAAAATATATTTAATTAATTATATTTATTTTTGCAAAAGTTAAATTCCAACTGGTGTCAAAAATTGTTATTTTAAAGCATTTTTAGATTAATAGAAAAGTATTTGCTTCTCTTCCTTTGCTCTGGAAATGAAGGATTTTCGAATTTCCATTGCCTGTGATCAGCGCTGCAAATAAAACAAATAAATGCGAAAAGGTGAAATGCAAATGTTATTTACAGCACACATTGCTCATACGCCATGTGAGCGTCCAGTTGCTTTGCCCCCCTCTCTCTCTCTCACTGTCTCATTCGCTGTGCTTCCGTGACTCACTCTCTTAAGAGTCTGATTCCTATGAGTGCATGCTCTTTGTTTTATTGAACGTCCTGATGTGCTGGAACTGGGTGCTGCTGATGCTGTTGATGCTGCACACTTTGGTCCAGGTCCATTTCGGAGTGGCGACCACTTTTCGTGGTCGTTTGAAGTTTTTATCCTTATTTATCTTCATAAAATATTCATGCACTTTGCTTTCGGCTACTTTATATGGGTGTATGTTCTATGTGTGTGTGTGTGACTGAGTGAGTGTTCGTGTCTGTTGCTTGTAAAACCACTTGAAGTGTAGTGCTGAGCACTTTCAGCAGGTGACCCGGTCAGCTGGGATTGAAGCTCTTCTGCCACTTTGGCTGCTTTTCAATTAAAAATTGTTTTTCACTACATTTGAGTTGATTGATTTTTAATTGATTGCAATTGAGTAAAAGCAGTCCGAGACAAAGAGTGTGTGAGCTTGAGCTTTTAAGTGCACACAGTCAAGAAGCACACACACGCGAACACACACAGAAATGGAAAACCTTTTAAGAGGCCGCCCCGCCTTGAATAAGTTTTTGCCGCAATGCTTATACATTATTGACGAAGCATCTGGCTAGCGATACAACGTGGCAACGCCCGCAATATGCCACCCCAGCACCGACTTGAACCAATCCCCAGCCGCATACTCCTATAGCTCCTATAGCGTTGCTTAACTGAATGCAAATTGCATGGGTCACGTCTGCGGCTTTAGTGTCTCATAAATTCTTAACAAGGATTTGGGCCATTTAAGTAACAAAAACCTCAAAAAACGTAAAGTATTTGAATACAATGGGAGCTCTTTTTTTCTGCCTTTTTTTTTTTGTTGAATAAAAATTAAAACTAAAGCGGAATGTTGTTAAGTGAATTTTAATTTGGCTAAACAAAAAGGGACATGTGTGGTGCATGGGGCTGGGGTGTCAATGGAGTTTTAAAAGTCATTTGGAGACCGGGAGGGTATGCTCTCTAAGCACCGGATGTGCGCAAGGGTTGTCGCTGCGACAGACTTGTTCAAACTTCGCAAAACAGCAATAACAAAAACAGAAAGCCAACCAAAAAAAAAAAAGCGTTAAAAGACTTAAGCAAAGCGGACGCCAGCCATAGCCACAGCCACAGCCAAAAGGTAGCACAGCCAACCAGTTAGGCAGTCAGGCGGGCAGCCAGCCAGCCAGTTCCCCCTGGTTTGTCGGACAACCCTTTTCTGATGAAATATTAGCAACAAGCTGGCAAAATTGAAGTTAAACAAACAAAGTAATAACAGCCATCGGCTGCCGCACAAGGAACAACAGCTAAGCAGGGCTTCCCCTGGGCTGGCATAACTCGCATATCATTTGTACGGGGGTCACTGCCTGAGGCACCATATACCTCGCTGTGTTTGCTGTACAGGGTATTAGCAAATTGTCACGCATAGCAGCAGATGTCCATATGACTTATATGTTCTTAAGCTGGATTAGGTCGAATCGAATCACTATTTCAAATAGTTGCCATAAAAATTTTAGCTTTAATACGAGTTTCTTTGGCGAAAATATTTTCTACCAGCAATATCCAATGGCAAATTTGTATTATCTAAAAGCTCTTTAACGTGTCTATCCATAATATTCAATATTTTAATAGTGTATCTCGGCTCAAGTTGTGCATATTGTAAGCGAAACTTTTATTCATAAATAAATGCAAAAATACCTGAGGCTGTTTCAATCTGTGCACGTTGACCATCTCAATGATGCTTTGCATTCTTTACTCTGGTAGTATAATAATTGCGAGTTGAACTTTTGCCAATGTAAATTGAAGCGTTTCGGCTTAACAAAAAGTGAACAAATTTACCATTTAATAGACATAAATGCATGTTGGCATGTGCTTCAATCAAATGTCAGGTGCTTTGACAGGCTGTTAATTGTACAGTTCTGATATTTTATAAATATCATGTTTCGCTTAAAAATACCAATTTCACTGGAAAAGCAACTCACAAATAAACAATAAAAGTGTCACAATGGAAGCATGCATTAGTAGTCGTTGGTCGACCAAGAAGCACTGACTAAGAGAGACTGATTGACTGACTGACAGAAGGACTAACTGACTAATTGATTAAGCAAGAGTTTGCCTGGCCAACAAGCAGAAGACAAATTCACTGATCAATTGCTGTAAAGCGTTTGCTTAAAAATGTGTCCGCCAGCGATGCAACAGAACTTTATCTAACAGAGCAGCGTGTAGAAGACTTTATAGTGTCAAGTCTGTCAGACGTGCTTTCAGTTTTCCTATTGCAGACTCAAATCGAATTTGTTCATGTATTATCCTAATCTGCCATCGTTTTGCATATCAGTTCTGTTGTCTCTGGACGGGCTCACATGGCGCATGAATGATACGCAAAATGAGTGCGACACTTGGCAACAACTTTAACAAAACTGTGCACACTGAACAAAAAAGGCAAAAGGCGAAAGGCAGAGCAAAAAACAACTGTGTATCGAGGGTTATGTGTCCCTGGCTGTTACCTGAAATTTATGGCAAAGCTGTCAATACAAGAGCGTGTGTGCGTGCGTTTGTCTGTGCGTGTGTAGCATTTCTTTGATTTTTTTTCTTTATTTTGGTGCTTTTTGCTTGTCTGAATTATGACAGAGTAGCAGCGACTCAGTAAAAGTCGAAGCCCAATACTGGAAGCTACGAACCGATAAGTTAGAATGGAGAACACATGTCCCTGTCTGTTGCCCTGCGCCTTGTTGCTGTCGTCGTAGTAGTAGTTGTTGTTGTTTTGTTAGAAAATTGTTTTTGAAATGGCTAACAAGCTATTAGCAAACAAACAAAGGGCTATTCATGCTGATGACGATGTGCTTTAGAGGCACTCCAAGCACCGTCTTCTGGCACTGGCAGCTGTTGCATGGCACGCCTCAGAAAGCGACACTTAAACGTTTTATGGAAACCAGTTCTGCTCTCTACGTATATCTTTAGCATCAATCAACAACTATGAGGACAACAATTCATTATCGGCCGGGGGATGCTGTCGCTGCCGTTCTAGTTGCTCGGTTGCCGCCGTTAGCTTCGACCCGGTGGTCATGCCACACCTAGGCAATGATTTATGATGCAAGCAGCAACAGAGAAATCAAAAATGTGGAACGCCATTTAACTTGTTGTCTGGCTCGAGAAAAATAAAGCATAATAATGCCAGAAGAAAGCATAAATACAAGCAGAAACTGTCAAATCACATCAAGCCATATGTTGCAGCAAATTTAATTCATTTGGCCTGCTACTAGTTGTCATAAATCAAGTAAAAGTCGTTGCAAGCGCGTTGCCTCCTTCTCTATCTCTGTCTCTCACTTACTCACTCTCTGCCTGTCTCTCTGCTGCTGCTGCTGCTCGTTGCAGCACGAATGTAGGCAATAGTTTTTTTGCCTTTCCGTTTTCTATTCGTCCACATTACGCATACGCCGAGTTGGAAGTTCGAAAAACTGTAAATCGAAAAATTGAACTCAACTGGGAACAAGCTGTGCCGGCAACGCGACTATTGAAAATTGAAAAGAAAAAATGGCTGTGGGGGTGCAAGGTCTAAGGCATGTGTATAGCGCGCATACATAGTGAAAGCAACAAACAGGAAAATCAATTAATATGTGCAGCTTCAAACAGGAGCGCACGCATACAACCACACGAGTTGCCCTTCAACTCCGCCCCCAGCCCCAAACGGCATACAAAAATTTAATAAAAAGCCAAACAAGCATCAAGCAACAAAAGCTAAGCAAAAACAATACAAAAGGATATTCACTCTTCCCTCACACATGTGTGTGTGTGTGTGTTTGGGTTAGGGCTTGTTGTTGCTGCTGCCATTATGGTACTTCTCATCGTCTCCTGCCCTTTGTCCCATCACCCACTTGCCACTTATACTTTATTAGCTGCCTGCGTTTGGCTGCTTATTAAAAATCGCAAATGGTAAATGCGGCAACCGCCTCTGACCAGAGCAACAGAGCGCTGCTGATTATGAGCTTAGGCGGAGGCTATACAAGCCAGCAAATTCCAGAGGCTTTTCCCCCTGCCCCGACGCTGCCTAATGCCTACTCATGCCAGCGCACAGCTTCCACCACGCCTCCCACACTTGGCTGCCTGCTTATATGGCTTACCTTTTTGGGTGGCCGACAAAACAAATGACAACCCAAATTATTTTGACACCATTACCAAAAATGTTCAACACACACACACACACACACACGGAGTGGCGCACACTCAAGTGGCAGCCAGACTCTAGGCGAGGCGTGGCTGTGGGCGTCTGCGAAGGAGTGGCAGACATGGCAACATATTGTGCCATGTTCTATGCATCAAAAACAAAAACACACACACATGCAAGAGAGAGAGAGAGAGAGAGAGACTCGCACACGCTCATGGAAATTGCTGGGGACGTTGCTGCTGCTCCTGTGTATCACTGTCTGTAGCCCTCGACCTCCCACGCTCTGTGCTGTCTGCCCGTCAGATTGTCCTTTTGTGGCTCCTGAATACGCGTCCCCCTAATGCCAGCCAGCCAACCAACCAGCCAGCCATTGCCCGCTGCCCAGCGCTCCCGTCTGCCATGCAGCCGTCCACGTGGCCGACTGGCCGTGTCTGGTCGTGTTGTACGTGCGTGGCGTGCGTTCTGCTGCAAATTGCCAGTTAAAATTTCTGACATGTCAGCAAACGGTGTCTGCAGCGCCAACTCACCGTGGGAGCGACTGACTAGCTGCAAGGATGCACAGCATTAATACTGTATCAGACAAATCTGCAAGACAGTCGAGCTGTGCTCAATCTTCAACGCAATCTGTAAGCTATCGTTTTTTTCTCTCGATAGATGTGTCTATCGAAGTGTCAGCGTTATTGGTTGTTATTCTTATGGCTCGCAGCGCTGTTGCTTATTAACACAATACAGCAATTTATTGCTCCAAATATGCAGAATAGTCAAGTCTTGTTATCGATAAGTTCTATGAGAAATTGGCAATTAAACTACACTTTAAAGTGTAAGCTCAGTGTTATCGATAAAGTGTGACTATCTAAATGTCAGCTAGCTCATGGCTGATCGAAGTTGACAGTATCATTATCGCTAGATCTGTCGATAATTAAAGCAATATCAAACCTTAAACGATAACTGACGCATACAACAATTTGTAATTTTCAATGATAAATCTTCAACTTGTAAGATTCATTTAAGCGGTAGTGAAATATGGATATCGACACTGATATCGATTAACAACACTCTGTGAAGCTTCGTCACTACGCACTAAGAACAGGTGCCATATGGCTTTATATTGCGTGTCAGATGCTCGCCCATTGTGCCTACATTGCGATTTAGTATATATATAAGTGTGTGTGAGTGTGAGTGTGTGTGTAAGTGTGTATGGATGAATGCTTGGCTGGTTAAGTGGTAGCTGCTGATGGGCTGCTGCTACATGGGCGACGGTGCGGTGCCTGGGCAGAAGATCAACAATGGCACGCTTTGTCATACGAAAAATGGGCGACATGCAGCTCGGGACAGGGCAGACGGGATTGGTTTAGAGCGAGGGGCACAACATATTCAATAGATGTCCCGAGCCTGGCTGGTTGCCTGCCTGCCTGGCTGACTGGCTGTCTGGCTGGTTGTCTAGCTGTCTGCCTGCCTGCCTGCGTGGCTGCATGGTTGGCTGTGTGTTAACAGCTGCGGTGCAGGGCATTGACAAGAGTCGTAATTGAAAGGCAGCTGCCAGAGACTGAGGCAACATTTTGTATAATATGCACATGGAAACATAGTCGGATAAAGGTGTTGCCTGCACTACGTCAGCTCTGATGTCTTTGCCCGTTATCTTTGTTACAATGTTAGTTCAATATAACGTATAATTTGAACAACTTCCTCGCCCCACATCACAAATCTCATTGAGTGGAAGCTGGCCCAGAGGCCTGGAATCAAATTCGAGTTCCACTGTAATTTATACAGTTGTAATTTATACATAACAATAAAGTATTTAGTTATGATAAATATGATTTATGGGCCGTAGGTGCTAAGCTGCAGCTCATTAACTCTTATGCTGTCGATAGACAATATTTACTAATGCTGATGCCGACTGCGGGCCAGTTAATTGTCAACGCCTGCGCACGACCTTCTGGCTATAAATATATATATTTGAAATTGAAATTGAAAACTAAACGCTTGCCAGCTTGCCATAAATATCTATAAAGGAAAAAAATAAAATAAATGAAATAAAAGCGAGTATAAAATGCGCAATGTACGGCGCGCATTTCAAGGGCATTCGATATAATTTTGAACGCGTGCCGCGGCATACAAAACTTGGCAATTGGTAAAGCAAATAAAAACATAAAAAGCCCAAGACTGCATTCCAATGCTGGCCATAATTATGAAGCGGGGGTGAGGGTTAAATGCAAGGATGGTCAATGCTTTGACCCAGCTACAACGGCTGCTGCTCAAGTATGCAAAGCACAAGGCGCAAGCAATAAAAATAATAATATGAAAAAAAAAAACTGACTGAAAAATTAAGGCGAAAAGCCGAAAAATCGAAAAACCGAAATGACGCGATCTAAATGCCATTGAAGTGTCAGTTTGGCCACGTTCGGGCCGGAGTTCGAGTTCGGCTTGAAGTATGTTGGCCATAACGCATTCGAGTATCAATCTGTATGCGGTTCAAGTTGGGTCACTTGGCCTGGCCTAGCATGGCCTGGCTCGGCCTGGTCGGCCAGCCAATTGGTACTGTGAGTCAAAAATGTTGTAAATTGGTATTCAAATGGCAGTTAAAACTCAGCACTCGACTCTGGCCGTGCGACAACTGACAAGCAAACACAATTGACAATCGAGTGTTGTCCATTGAAAGCAACTGCCAAAAATAAGTTGAGATTGCGAGCAGCATGTGACACTTGGCTTTTGGTCTTCAAGTTGTTGTCCGCATTAACTCGAGTGCCAGTCGAAGTGGCAACATTTAAGGGTCTGTTTTTTTTTTTTTATTATTATTATTTTCCCATTATATTGCTGTCAAAGTTCATGTCAATTGAGCTGAATTGAGAGCAGCGCATTTGACATCAAATTTGTGAGTTTGCTTAGCAAGCAATTTAGTTTGACACGGCCTGGCCGCTGCTGTGCCCAACAATTTGCAATTCCATTCCATTTTCAACAGCTTAAGAATTAAATATCGGCTTTCAAACCAGTTCAACAATATGCTAAGACAAGCATTAGCTCTTGCGCTTCTCTGACCCTAGTTTTTTTTTTTTTTTTGGAGCGCTCATCTTTCACTCGATATGCATATGAATAGCTGACGTTCCCTATGCTAATTAGGCCGACGAAATCACCATCAGCCGTATCACTGGCAACATTATCAATAAACATCAGCATCGAGCCCGGTCCTGCCATGTCACAGCCGGCGCTCGCCAACCCTCCGCTGAGCTTGAGTCCTATCTATAACAATTTTCCCATTTGCTGTTGTTTGCATTGTTGGCTGTCAGCCGGCGATTTGGCGCACATTGATAAATGATGCATTGGGTAAACTGAGCTCAATTCGACGCTAATTTTCTGTGACAAATTTCAACAGCTACATGTCAATACTTATAGTTGAGTCGCATTGAGTCGACTCCTTACTCCTTACTCGAGCTCTTACTCTTCACTTCAAGTGTAGCCTGTCTATTCAATTTTCCCGCTGGGGAAGTTTGCCTTGATTGAGGCACTTACGGGACGCACTTAATGCCAGCTTGACATGCAACTAAGGTATTTACGCGACTTATATATTTAGACTCCAATATATATATATAAATATATATATAGATTCAGTTCTTTCCAGCCTGCGCACTTACACTTGTTATCGCTCCATCACGGTAGCTGGTTTATACAAATCTCAATGCCCATAAATCTATATAGCACTTATATAAATAAATAAATATATATATATATATGTATGTATAACTTCAGCTAATGCTAATCTATTTTGTTTTCAGCTTCTGTTTCCGTTTCGCCATTGGCAGGGCCCAAAATTAATGGTAATTTCATGCTGTCATTGCGCAAAAATCAACACGGCCCCCGAAGCGCCAGCAGAACAAAGCACAAAGGTAGGTAACTGGGTAATTAAAAGTCTATTAGGGGTAGCTCCAAACTTACAGCTATAGAATACATCCCATTACCAAAAAAATAATAAAAAAGAACACCTCATAGTCTTACATTATGGCCTACTGAAGGGGGTTCATTGGGGCGCTCTGTGTATATGTTTCTTCTTTGGCCTTTGTATATATGGCGAAATGTTTGCCAATGAAAATAAATTGGCAAGACGAGCGCCTGGGCCCGGCCAGGGCCAGGAGTTGGACGGTTGTTGGGGACACTCACTTCTTTGGCAACAGAAAATTGCAAAGTTGTCAGCGCTTTTTGTCGCAGCAAACTCAATCAAGAATTTCAGCCAAAATTGTGTCATATACAAAGATTTAATTAATATCATCGCATTCGCAATTTGGGCATCATTTGCATTCCAATGGATATTTTGCAGAGGACAGTAAAAGCATCAACGAATATCTTATTGTCTGCTTAAAAGTGATGTTCAATTTGAGAGGAATAAAGCTGTTTAAATGACAACGGCAATGAGTAACACTATTGCTTTAAGTATTTTCAAGTAACAGGAATGTCTGCTCGGAAGTCTATTGGGCAGCGCAGAGGTGGAGCCTATGAATAAATGATTACTATAATCACCCGATAGCCTTGACAATGGTTTATCTTCAGTTTCGACCGTCAGTTCATTTGGCTTTTTACCATATTCCAATGTTTATTATTAACTTTGATTAGATCATCGCTAGATTCGCTTAAGACGCAGCTAATAATCAGCTTTAATGAATTTCATATTACAATACACTCACACAGCTACATACCTACTCATACACACGCTCATATGTATCGAATTGCTTTCTCCACACATAAACACGTTCTATCTAACAGAGCAGCATAGCAACTAGGTTAGTCGTCGTACATACATATGCATATAGTATATTATCGCAGCTCATAACTCATGTGATGTATTATGAATGGCTCCGTGGCAGAGTTTAATTGAAATGCAGTTTAGCTTTTAGCTGAATCATGACTCTCCGACTTCATGGAGTTATGTTATGCTGGCTCGTGCTATTGCACACACCTGTTCCTTATCTGATTTGTCATGGACTGCGACGGCAGATTGCCTGGCGCTAATTAATTAGCTTTATGCGCATAATTAAATGGTGTATACACAGATTCTTTTTGCTTTAGCTTTTTCCATTTTTTCATTTGCTATTTTTTTTTTTGTATTTATTTATTTTCGTCATGTTTGCACTCACGACGACTCGACTCGGCTCGAGTCGACTCGAGTTGTTGGGCCAAAAAGTTTTGCCAGCCAATTTTTCATACATCTTGGCCATAATGGCCAGCAATTACGTCGGCCATCCGGCTGGGCTAAGCTGGGCCAAGTTGGCCAAGCTGGCCAAGCTGGCTGGCTGCCTGAGCTGGACGAGTAGCAAGTCCACTTGCTGATGATCATAATCGTTAATACATAGTCATAATCGTAGCTATGCTAGATGTAGTCGTCGCTCATCTGCCGGAAGTTGGGCATACGAAAAATGTTGTTGGTAATTAATGCCGTGGCCTGGTCCGGTCAGAGCGCGTTCAGCTTGGGCTTTTGATTATTTGATTTTCACGGTTAGTTAAGCGACTGAAATTATTTTCAAGCAATGTGGAAACTGAATGATTGATTGATATAGACATTTATGGACGGACATATGTTGAAAAGGATTACCGAACCGACAGGTAGGCAGGAAGTTGACGAAAATTCTTGATTAAATTTAATAGTTTTAATTAGTTGGTATCATCAATATACAAATTAACATTATCAACAGCTGGCATCATTATCGCCACTATCATTGGGATGCTTAGACCGAATCGTCATACGATAAACCGTTTATGCAATTCACACTCCCAGCATCCACAGGCCAAAAGCAGCCATCAATTATGCAGCAACAGTTTGCAAATGATTATTAACTTATTAATGTTTGCATTGTTTTTTAAATACATCAATGTTTAAATGACAACCGAATGTGGGCACGTGTGTGTCTGTGTGGTTATCTGTACAATGCATAAAATTAATATCATGTTTTTCTGTTTATTTTTTGTTTTTGTTTTTTTTTTATTATATTATTATTAAAATTTATATTTTATCATTATGTCGTGGATGGAGTTTACATTTTTTCAATCGTACGCTTTGTTAATTGCGTTAAGCCCCAGTCAATTATCAAATATACAAACCGCAATGTTTATAACGATGATAAAGCCAACGATCATGATGTTGTTGAAGGAGAGAAGGGGTCGTTGCCAGAGCCAGCGGCTTGTTCAGATTTTTAATTATAATTCCATGACGTTAACGACTTGTCTGTCCGTCTCTCTCTGTCGCTCTGTCTGCCTGTCTGTTGTTATTTTAAATAGTTTTGCCATTGCTATTGCCATTGTTAGTTGTTGTCGTTGTCGACAGTTGACATGGCGAGCTTTACAGTAGCTGACATCATAAATTGGCCAAAGCAACAGATGCCCACATACGGACAGTTGCCAAGCTTGCCGGGCGGGCGCACAACGCCTAGGAGACTGCGAACAACGTTGACCATGACAGAAAAAGGCGCCAAGAGTAAATAAAGAAAATGCTGAAAAATCTAAGATACTTCGCCAGCACAAGTAAAAGAAGAGGAAAAACGTAATCTTATAATCGCGATTAAATCGCTTACTCTGCACTAGCGAAAGTTAAAATGTTTCAGAATTAACTTTAAGCTCATCAATCATGGTACAAATAAATTGCTGTAAGGGCTTGAGGAGCTTCAAACTGAAATATAATATATGAAATGATTATTTTTTGGTTATGATTAGAAATAATCGAAGAGGAGGCATAAAGTCGAACTTAGGACAAGCTTTAAAGTAAATTTAGACATATTAATAAAATTGCTGATAAGTTATAAATCGAATATAAGAAAAGATTCATAGATAATTAAGCAAAAATATTTATAAATAATTGAAAACTCAAGCGATAACTGTTTGTATGCCATGAACAGTTAAGTAACAACAAAAGAAGGGGCAACAAAATCCAATCAGAGCTCACAAAATCAAATACAATAGAGTAAAAGAGAGTGAGAGAGAGAGAGAGAGTTTGAAATAGTTAAATAACTGATGATGGCAACAACCTTAGCTCAGCTTCGAGCAACAGATACAATAATCAGCGACGTGAAGCTGTGCGTTATTTTTATTTTTATTTGAATTTGAAGTTTTTTGAACCCTGGACCTAGGCGGAAGTCGCAGCACTTATGACTCATTTGATGGATAGATGGAGATAGAGACAAGGCAAGGCTGCCTGTGCGAGCAGCGAGAGTCCCAGATACAAATGCGGCTTTGGCCATTTTTTTGTCTTTCGGTTTCTTCGTGATTTTTTTGTTGTTCGGACTGACAACTTGAAGCCGCAAACAGCAAGATATTTTTAGTGGCTGGCCCTTCAAAAACGTTTTAGGAGCTGTGTGTCTGTGTGTGTGGGCGTAATTCTCACCCACTTCAACACTTCATTTAATAAATGTTGTAAACACGCACGAATTGAATTATTTATGCTTAGTTGTCATAAATTCATTTGGAGAGGGTCGCAGGGGTGGCACACCCACACATATAATGTGTGTGCGTGGGGGAGGGGAGGAGCTTCTGCTGCTGCAGCATCACAAAAACAGATGTGCGGCAATTAAGCGAACGCCAGAGCCGTTGACTGACAAACGCACTCAAATGTCAGGCGGCGCCTATTTTTAAGTTGGCTTATATGATTTACGATAGCAGCTAGAGTTGGAGCTGGAGATGGAGGTGGTGGTGGTGGTAGAGATGGAGAGGTTGGTTTGTTATCAAGAATTCGCCTACAGTTGAATTCTGTAATTAGAAATATGTTGCCGTCTGCAGCTGCAGTTGCCACTCCGAAGTGTGTTGGCAATTAAATTATGCGCTGCTGTCTTTTCGCTGACCCATTTCTGCGGGGCCAATGCTCAAAGGCAGGCAAACATTGGGCGAATGCCAGGCAGCGCGAACGGATGCCAACATTACTGAGGCACTGGGCTAAAAGGATGCCTCAAGAACTCAAACAAAAACATTAGCCCAAACCCACCGCCCTCCCCCACACCCACCAGCATCTAAAACTTGCAACGTTCTCTGCATTTGTCTGCCGCCAACTGAAATGAAAATGAAAATGGAATTAAGCACACAAGTTTGCCTAAGTATGTAGCAAATGGGCGTGTGTGTGTGTGTGCGTGTAGAATTCGTAGAACTTGTAGATATTTGTGTACGTATTGCTTTAGCTCTGCACTCGCTAGATACTTGCCACACATGCCCAGGCGAGTCGAGCCAAAGTGTTGCAAAGCGCAATGCAAACAAAAAGTTCAAGTATCCTCACAGTGTCTTATGAGTGCTTTGTCTGATTGTGAGAGTGCACGCGTGTGTGTGCATGTGTGAGTGTGTTTAAGTGTTTAAACTGTTACTCTTGCCGTTGTTCCTGTTGTTGCCTTTACAAGTGAATTCACTTGCATTCTCATTGCCACTGCCCATGCCCCTCTTCCGCTCGTCTCGCATTCCGACTGCTAAAGTCGAGTCAACTAAAATGGGCCGTTTATGTGCTTATATTGTTATATTTTCCCGACATGACTTTCGGCTTGTCTAACCCCTCGCTCCCTCACACTCTCCCTCTCCCTCTCGCTCTCGCACTCGTTCTCTGTTTTGCTATTTTCCAACTTGCACTTTGTGATTTTTCTTGAAATTTGCATGCAAACGCAACCGACTGAGTGGTCTCCTCCTCTAGATTCTAGACTCAAATGTGAACTACAAATAATGCAATGGAAGTCTGACGAATAATTCAAACAAAATACTTGTAGATAATAAAGAAAGTGATAGAAGGAACTCATATTTGGATTATATTTGATAACATGATCACAATCGTAGCTAGAGAACTGATTGTTAAGCCTCGCAATTACTCACTTTCGCTGTCGCCGTCTTTCGCTCAACTCCACCTCTCTCATTTCTGTTAGCCATTCATAAGACAATGACTCTGTCAGGGACTCAAGACAAAGGCAATCAACAGGCAGATAGGAGAGCTGCCACTGAAAGCAGCAGCGAATTAATCTCTGAGATGGCAGCGCTGAGAACGAGGCCGCCGAGAAGCATATGGCACTGCGTGCCTAGAGGACTTTAATCATTGAGGGGCAGCAGACAAGTCTGCCAGACTCATGAGTACAGAGACAGAGAGCCTTGGTCCGCCTAACCATCTAGCGCTAGCCGAGCCAGCCGTCGTTGATGCTCGCTCGCGTCCGTATGTCTGTCAGTCAACGAATGTGTTTTGAATTATTGCGTTGTAAATTCAAAAAGGATAATGCGCCCGGTAGGGCTTCTGGATACTGGCAACAGCTACTCGACGTGGGCCTGGAAAAATGGCAAAACAAAAGGATGTTGTGACAAGGATTTATTAGTGTGTCCTGCGTCGACGAGCACAGGGTAGACGCGTCCATTGTCTTGCCCTGCCCGTTGTCATTTATGAATTTCAGGGTTGATTTGAGGCGCACACACACACAACATTTGGTTGAGATGTGGGGTCAACTGGGAGAGAGCTGCCCACTCAAGTGTCAAAGCGCAATTATTGCTCATTGCAACGCTTACAGCTTCCGAGTTCAGTGTGCGCATCGCCCACATGAAGCAAACAGCAGCAGCAGATCCTGAGTCCTTTTAGCTCGACTCGAGTTGATGCGGCTCAGCTGCGATTTATAGCATTCAATCTGTTTTCGAAAATATGCTCCGTGCGCTCTCATCCTGCCTTATAATACTCTTATCAAAGGTATTACCGTCTGCCCAATGCTTTAGTAATCCATTGAAGTAAGCTTCTTCATCATCGTAGATCGTGGGGAGAATGTTTCTAAGAGTAGAGAGTAGAGAGTAGAGAGTAGAGAGTAGAGAGTAGAGAGTAGAGAGTAGAGAGTAGAGAGTAGAGAGTAGAGAGTAGAGTGTAGAGAGTAGAGAGTAGAGAGTAGAGAGTAGAGAGTAGAGAGTAGAGAGTAGAGAGTAGAGAGTAGAGAGTAGAGAGTAGAGAGTAGAGAGTAGAGAGTAGAGAGTAGAGAGTAGAGAGTAGAGAGTAGAGAGTAGAGAGTAGAGAGTAGAGAGTAGAGAGTAGAGAGTAGAGAGTAGAGAGTAGAGAGTAGAGAGTAGAGAGTAGAGAGTAGAGAGTAGAGAGTAGAGAGTAGAGAGTAGAGAGTAGAGAGTAGAGAGTAGAGAGTAGAGAGTAGAGAGTAGAGAGTAGAGAGTAGAGAGTAGAGATAATCTAATCTAATCCCAATGCATTCAAGGGTATTTAAGTTTCGCTATTTGTTGACAAATTTTCGCTCTTGCTTGCCTTTTGCTTCTTTCTGTTTGCTGCAGTTTGGTTTAATTACATAGAACATTTCATGGCAAATCCTCAGTGACAAATGTTTTGTTTTGCTGCTCCTCTTGCTCAGCGACAGAGAACTTTGGCTTAATAGTGGAAGAGTCTTGAATGCGAAATTTAATCTATAAAGCACTTTAGAGCAGGTGACACGCCTAATGTCTTCTGATCAGCGTTAAGTTCATAATACCCCTTTGCTAAGAGGGCCAATAGAGCATTTGGGACACGCAAGCTGCTGTCTGCTGCCTGCTGCCTGCTGCCTGGCTGCCACTTGCTCATCCAGTTAAGCAAAGCCCCAACTAGGCAACAGAAAAGATTTGACTAATTTATTTAATGGCCCGGTTATTACACGAACATGACGCTGAGCTGAATACAGAAACTGTTTTGGGGCGACGGGGACGATAGAAGCAGCTGGAGCTGGAGTCGGCCTCCACTTGGAAGTTGCTTGCATTTACAAGGCATTGAATAATGGCCAAATCTGCTGCAAAAGTTTTATTGCACTTGCCAAATTAATTTGCCACAAAGTAGAAGGCGCCAGACGTGTTGTTGTTGTTGTTGTTGTTGTTGCTGGTGTTTGGCACTTTGCTAATGTAGACTACTTGGCAATGGTAAATGGTAAATGGTAAATGAAAATGGAAATGAAAATGGCTATGCCAAAGCGAATGGAAATGACTATAGAAAACACCACCAACAACAACAACAACAACAGCAGTAGCAGTAGCAGCATCAGCAGCAAAACGAACTTGAAATGTGGAAATGAAAGCTAAGTTTGAGGTTGGTTTCTCTGCTTCTATTTATTTTTTTCTTTTGGGTCTACTGGGATATATATTTCCATCCGCTCTTAAATGTGCGTTCATTAATTTAATTTTTCATTATGCAGCGGCAAATGAAAAGTGTCATAAGACCGTCGCGGCTGGCACCACCATGGCCATGGCCCATAAACAAAAGGCCAGAAAAGCGAACTCAACCGAACGAACTGTGCGGGCCAAAAAGGCAGCAGCACCTTTTATTTTAATATTTGGTCATTAAAAACAGTTTCCAGACTCACTAAGCACAAGATGACGGACCCAAAGAGCTCGCTCCATAACCAACCAAAATGCGTGCAATCCACGACGTTTTTGATTTCGTTTTTTACGCACACACACACCTATGGGAGAGTCTGGTTTTTTATGATGACAGCGCAAAATGCCGAGAAAAACGCGTAAAGGAAAAACAAATCGTTGCACACGGCAGCAGCAGCAGCAACAACAGCAACAACAACAATAACCTTTAACGCCCCAACAATTAAGGCTAAACGCTTTTATAACATCAATTGGGGGCGGGGCGAGCCGAAAACTTTGGAACTGCTGCCGGGGTTTGGAAAGTCCTCAGATTAATGACACTGCGCGATTTTTACGATTGTTTCTTCAAGTTGCGGAAAAAAGTTACGAGGCATTCGGCTTTTTCTTTTATACATATATATTTACATATATATATATATATATATATGTATATATATTTTTTTTTTAAATTTATGAAATTTTACCTTTTGGCCAAGCAATTTGCTCCATTTACATTCCTTATTATCCGACTGCCGCGTTAAAAACTTTTAATTTTCTTCTCTTTCTTTTGTTTTTTTTTTTGGATTTTCCTTTATTTTGTTGCTTTTGTTGGCAAAGAATTTGTTCATCGTATGCAAGTAATATAAAAATCGGCATACAAAAGATTAAAACAATCCAGCTACGGGTCAGAGGTAGCAAAGTTATCATTTCTATGCAGGCATTGGAAGAATTTGGTGTGAGAGACAGTTGGGGCAAGGCACATACAAAATGCAAATTTGGTTTATTCGTAGGTCGTTAATGTGCGTAAGCAGAAGACGTTACGGCTAAAGAGTATAGGATAAGCGTAAAGGAAGCTTGTCATTTCATTTCATATTTATTTATTTATATATATATATATATATATATATATATATATATATATATATATATATTTGATAAAGTATTGAAAATTTGTAAATGTTTGCTGCCCTAAGACAAACTGATTGCTGTTGCGCCGTTTCGAGCATAGAATTGCATATTATTTATTATGTCGCAGCAGCAGCAGCTCAGTGGACCCAGCCTCAAGCCCCTTGTCTATGTTATCCACATGGAGAGAATTTAATAAATTCATCATCTTTCATTTAGTTGCTGGAGCCAAGTCTGTTACATGGCTGTCCCTGGCAGAGCGAAGAAAAGAAAGAAATAAAGCGGGCGCAAAACGAAAAGCGAAATAAAAAAATGAAAAAATTATATAAATGGGTGTTGTACTAGAAAGGAGGGGGAAAGAGAAGGTGAAGGGCACGGAGAGGGAGGGGGGGGGGGGGGGGGGGGGTCGCTTGGCGGCAAAGAGATGAAACATTTTCGCAGACAACGTGCACCAACGAAGATGAGCGCAGTCGGCGCTGCCGATGGAGGCGTGGCAGCGACGTCGGAGTTGGCCGAAAAAAGCAAAAGCAAAATCGTGACTGTCATTTCAACGAAGCGAAGTTATTTTTCATGACAAAGCAGCCGAGAACTCAGTCCTCCGACTCATTTCGCCAGCCGGCGGTAAAGCAGATAATGGCGACAGGGATCGGAACAGTTGTACGGGCCAAGCGCTGCCAGCGGACGGCTGGTCGGGGGCAGAGTGATAGCTGCACGGGCGACATGATGTTCTCGTTGTAGCTGGCGCTGTTGGCCAGGGCAGTGCAGGGCGTTGCGCGGCTGAGCATTCCAGCGTTAAAATACCTTTTACTGGCACATTACCAGCAACGCGCGACTGCCCAAACAGCGCGCACAGCGGCATCACACTAACCATCCAGGCACCCACCACCCGCCACCCGCGAACTAAGCCAAGTCACCCAGCCAGCTGAAGCTGAAGCTGAAGCTCAAACAAAATGCAGCGCAGTCGACGTCGCTGCGTTTTTCATGAAATTATTACGACTTTGGAAATGGGGTCGTACAAAATGTCGTTACGTTCAGAGACTCCCGCTCACCCATGCTGCAGCATCCCCATATCGCGCTCCTTTTGCCTCTTCCGTTACCCTTTTACATCTCCCCCGGGCTCAGCGTTCATTTTAGTTTATTGTATCTACCGAAAATGTTTGGAAATTGGTTAAAGTTAAAGCCGAAGTCGAGTGCTGGCAAACAAACACTGTGTGTGGGCTCATGAGAGTCTCTTATAGTATAAGAAAACATGTCAAAATCTATTTACCGCTTTACTAAGGTCGAAACCAAATTGTTAACATGCTAAAGATCAGCTAAGAACAGACAAAGATAGCAGGCCAAGG
This sequence comes from Drosophila hydei, assembly GCF_003285905.1. Lineage (NCBI taxonomy): Eukaryota > Metazoa > Arthropoda > Insecta > Diptera > Drosophilidae > Drosophila > Drosophila hydei. The sequence continues at coordinate 2,405,951 of NW_022045685.1, read as the reverse complement.
TGCAAAGAAAGAGGCAAAGAGATAGCAAGAAGATTGATCGGAGGTGGCAGATTAAGATACAGCACAAGAATGAGAAGAGTAACCGAGCAAGGTAGAAAGAGTGTGAGGCAGAGAGTGACCCAGAGAGTATGGGGCATCACCTGAATTGACCCACAAAAATGTCGCATCTCATCTTGGCTGTCTAGTCACCGAGAAATGTTTGTCGCGCGCTCGTAAAGATCGCATTAAAACGCTATAAAAAAGCGAGAGACACTTACTTTTATTTTTTATATTCCAGGTACTTGCACATAGCACACATATTGTCTTTCTTCTTCTTCCTCTTGCCCTTCTTCTTTTTCACTTTTCGTTTTTCTTACTATTATTATTTTTGTCTATTTGTTTTTTTTTATATAAAATTTTATTTTTTATTATTCGACTTTCTCGCTAATGAAGTTGGCCGTCATCGGCATCATCTTCATTATGGTCATCATCATTCGAGAATGTAATAAGCGTGAAATAATTGACATTTAAGCAAAGCGCACGCACATAGACAATGGAACCAAGACACAACCGCTGGACAAGTCTACATGGCAAAGCTATTCAAGAGCGCCTCCGCCCTTCCTCGCCGCAGTCCCCAGGCTGTGTATGCTTTGTAGGCCAACACCAGCGACCAGCTACGGGGCCCAAGAGCCAGCGCTTAGTCGTAGAATCATGACAGATGACCGCACGTACTCACTTCTCTCTTACTTTTACGGTCGCACGAACGGAACGCAGCCATGGAGCTGGAGTTGGATTCGAAGAGATGCGGACGCGCAGTCTGTAATTCTGGTGGGGCTACGTTTCTGGGGCATGAACCAAAAATGTAAAATAATAAGTTGGTTTTAAAATAAAACAAAAAACAGTCGCTGTGCCTGACCTCACCTCATCATCTGGCCGCCGCGTTTACCTATTTCTGTTGGCACTCTTATTCTTCCTCATCTTTTTTTTTTTTGGTTTTTGGTTTTGTGTCGATTTGCAAAGCGTATCATTTTTTTGTGGCTTGGTGTGGCACCTGTGCGCGGCGCGGAGGCAGCAGCATGAAACATCTGTCAATGCGACACGTGATGTGCTTGCGAAATTTTAACACACACACACATGCCACAAATTGGCATTTAAAGTGTGTGATAGTTGGGTGCCAAGGTAATCAGATTAGATCCCAAAATGATAGAGCGTCCGGAATGTCAGAATTATTGCGGCTGTGGCTGGTTGAGCTCACTAACTGAACTACAGGTACAATAATGTATTTTTAATGATTGAATATTCTTCACTATTAATCGAAGTAATGAAAGAAACAAGTTTTAAGCGAATTTAAGATATAAATAATCAGAAATTGAGGTATTGACAATCTGTAGATATGCCTAAAGATTGCTATATACAGATTCCTCTATTGATATATTACTATAGATCGCTATGAATATATCTGAATACATATTCAATGCTCTAACTTACAGCCATCTATTGATGTAGGCAACTTTTTATGCTAATTGTATCTATAGCTGTTGAAGTATATGTGTCTGAGTTGAAGAGCTACTTGTTCTATGCATACAAAATATCAAAAGATTCAGTTTATGTCCATACACACATAGTCATTTATGAAATCCCCTTTTCTTCTTTTGTTACAGTCAGCGCCATCAATGACCTCAGCTAACTCGTAAACGGTAAGTGCAAAATTGTCTGTAAAATGCATTTTAAACTCGCAATCAGATGCTGGAGCTGGGGCTGGGGAGATGCTGCTGTAACGCAGCCCTCTCTTTCTTGTCCCGTTGGCTATTACATAGAAAATAGCATAAAACACACTCAATGCGCCCCCAACCTCGACCTTAACGTCAGCGTTGGTCACGCCCAACGCCCCGTAATGCGGCGCCAACTAAATTGCTTTGCGGAGCTCAGCATCAGGCAGCTTTACCTATAAACCAAAATGAATGACTGAGCGAACGTCCCGCACCGCCGCACCGCAGCGCGCCGGCCAAGCGGGTGCGAGGGTAGAGCTCCAGCGTGGGGTATGGGACTGCAATATAAACGGCTGTGAATGCAAATAGATGCGTTGTGCTGCGAGTATATGCAAAAATCTCATGCTGACTGCAACCTCGTCATCAGCAGCATCATGATCATCAACAACGTCATCAACAGCAACAGGAACAGCAGCCGGAAAATGCAATCGCATCAGGCGGTCATAATATGGTCGATGAGTAGAAGGGAGAAAATGAAAGGGTTTAGGGGTTGACGTGTGGTCGCGAGCTGGCCCTGGCCTGCCTGACTGCCAGCCATGAGCCTCGAGCCACGGGCTAGTTGATGGTGCTAAAAAATGTTGGCCGCAGGCAATGTCATCATCTTCATGCTCATCATCTGCATCCATATTAACATTAGCACCAACAGCAGCATCATCGTGTGAAAATTTAAATGCAACATTTTGTTTTTATTTTCCTCCCATTGACTTTGACCACGCATAAAATCCGTCAGGTCCTCCGCATGCGGCGCCCTCCTTCGATGGCATTTGCCTGAGCTTTTATTAGAATTATCTAGGAGCAGTGAGCGGTGAGGCAGACAACTTTCGTGCTTATGTGATGAATCAATTCGTAGCAAGAGGAACGCATTTAGCGGTTGCATCCAATGCGACTCCTATCGCATTACGCCATCTGCCGGCAGTTAAATGAGTTAAGCAGACCCGATTACGGTTAGAAGGATGCTCCATTAGAGCAACAGCAACAGTAGCAACAGCAGCAGCAGCAGAAGCAGCAACAGCAACAGCAAGGGCTGCTAGGCACCACATTAATCCGACCCACTTGCGTAGGCAAACAACGTAATTATAAGCAACCCAATAGCTGACTATCTCCTGCCTCTGCTGTTACACGTACCTTGGCTGAAGGCTTGTTCGTAGTTGAGAGTTAACTTGGAGGTTATGTGATCAGTGGAATTAAACAGTTTCAATGTAAGCATAGGGATCAGCGCAAGGAATAACTTAAGTTTGGCAAAAGCTTTTATATAAACTTTGACTTACGATTGAAAAACTATCTTTTGCTTAGATTGACTAGAATAACTGAAATTATGATCTCCTTAAATGCATTGAGCTAAGCTTCTTATGCACAACTAAAGTGTTTAATTCTCAAGCTTTACGCTGCTTATTAAACTGAAAGCTCTTATGACTAGCAAGGCGGTAAAGTATATAAGTCTGAACATTAAGATAAACATCTAACTGCTTGACTCTCATTGAGTTAGTTTAATTTGTTAGTTAAGCTTTTGGTTGCTTGACTCTCAGTGGGCTGTTTAGATTAATCGCAACATAATCTAAAGCTCAGCTAGCTATTACATAATGTTCTAAACTCATCAGCTTTGTCAGAGGACTCGCAATTGACAACTATTAAGGAGGTTGTCCTTAATTATGGAGCGTCTGCCGCTTGCCTAATCCCCAATTGCCTGCAACACGTGCTAAATTTACCGCTTTGTCTATATTGTTTTTATTTTATTGTTGTTTATTTGCCGTTTATTTTTTCTTGCTTTTGCTTTTGCTATATTTGCACAAGCGACACCAGGGTCATAAATATTGTACGTCGCCTTTAATATGCAATAAGCTGTTGTATTTATTTACACAGCTCAACAAATGCCAATGATTTTTTCCATAACTCATTTGGCACATACAGCAACTAAGCACCCCAACCCCAGCCGCGCTCCCTTCACCATCCCCCTATCCGCTGGTTAACCACTTGCCACGCATTTTAAATCATGACATAAACACTTTCGCACATCCCAAGCAGCATCCAACCAGCCAACGCTGGGCAGCTATTTTGTTTATTTATTTGTCTGTTTGTTTGTTTGTTTGTTGCTGTTGCTGTTGCCAATGACTTTTATGATTTTTGTGGTCAGGGTTATGCAATTGCAGCAAGGGACACGAATTTAACTCATCAGCAGCAGAATACATATCTATGTATCTATGTATATATAGAAATATATATTTATATATAGAAATACACATAATTGATATTTGACACAAAATTTATGATATGTTTGCCAAGTAATTAGTTGAAATCATCGCACTTGCAGCAGCGCATGCAATGTCGAGTGATGGCGCTGTAAAACAACTGAAAACTGAAGCAGAGAAAGAGTCCAGCTCTAGTTGGATGTGGGTTAATAAACTTGCTTTATAGTGAAATCTTCAGATTGAGTTTCCACTCCAATTTTATTTAAATCTAAATAAAATAGATATGTTTCGCAACTGATTTTCTGTAGAGTATAATTTTCTTTGGAATTTGTTAACTTTAAACATAACTCTAGTTCTAAAACCAAATAGAGATCTCTAAATGGATGTGTTTGTTACACATACCGCAATGAAACGTAAAATACCTTCTGCCAGAGTATAAACATTATCTAATCGGCTTCAAAGAACGCAGCTAGAGCTTGGTCCTATCTGCCAGTGCAAATATTGTCACAAGCTGCCAACGACGACGACGACGATGATGAGCTGTGAGAAGGAGGCGGCAGACGTAGACGTCCAAGTTATCAGATTTCACTGCTAAACGGTAGACGAAAGATTTCGCAGTAAACCAAACCAAACCAAACTGTGCAACTATTTGCACAACTAATAATTCACTTTAGTGTTTCATTTAGTACAAATATTGATAATGCCTAGCACAAATGCAGTAAAAATCTAGCGTCCGGGCGGGACAGGAATGTGTCATAATGGCTCTTATCATGCACGAGACTATTCCTCTTTATAAACATGACTTGGCCAAAATTATTGTGTTCCGAAAACGAAAAAACTTAAAGTTTAACGTTTTGAATTCCCCAAAGACGCTGATAAATACCCAAAGCCATACAATGTACAATAATTTTGTTTGTTTAATTTTATTGTATATAAAAAAATGTGTTTTTTTCCATCGTTCGTTTTTTTTTTTGCCAGCTCACTGTTGAGTTCTCAGATTTTAGATCTAAGATCTCGAATCTTGGCATGCAAGTCATGCGGCGTGTTTTCTGGGGGAGGCCTCGTTGAGCATTTCAGATGTTTGTTATTGGGGTCTCCCCACAAACAAACACACACACTCTACAATATGTGCATTCACGTTTGTGTGTGGGCAAAATGTCAACATCATGTGGCAAGAAGAACTCCATAAGCTGCTTAGTGTTGTTAGCAGTTGCCCATTTTTGGTTAGCTGTGATGAGGCGACGGCCTTGAGAATCTCTTTTGGCTTGTTTATGGCCACGTCTAAGCGTTCAATTGCTGACAATGTGCACAAACGAACAGACGCTTCATTGAAAGCAGCTTTTCCCTTGATGATTGCCGACATTTCAAGCTTGACGCTGAGAACTGAATTATTTGCAACTTGTTACCCATCAGTCAACTTCAGATGCGCTGCGAACAGCCAAAGCTCAGTGTCGCACTGCAAGCCATGAATTTCAATAAACCTTTGATTCACTTTGTTTTCACTTTAGTCCCGGAATATTTGAATACTTAATACTTGTCTTTCACCTTCGAGCTGTGCATTTTAATCACTCTTTCGACACTATAAATGTGCTTATTTATAAATTTCAATTGGTTCCTGTGAGAATGGCGATTGTCGTGCTTTCATTCAATTTCAACTGGATTTAACTTTGCCTTGAGAAACAATTTCAATCTGAACTTCATCGATATGTTTCCTACCTCAGCTTGGCTAAAATCTCGACCAACCTTCGATTTAATGCTGATTCAAGTTCTATGCAATGACAACTATATAAGTAAACTGTAATGGCTTCAGTGTTGATTAGCTGTATTGCTTTCGATTAATTGAAAAATTCACATTTAGTGCACGCAGCTGATCGATTTAGAAGTGCAATTCATCGACACTCTTGAGGCCGTCTGCTTCAATCAGATTTCCATTTAATTTTTATAAAACGCCTTTAATCCATTTTGCTTATCAATCAGAAATGTCGCAAACAGGCGGCCACAAACAAATCTGTGCTAAGAGTCTCGCTTGAATGGGGCTTTCAATCAGTGCCATTGGACTCTTTCAATCAGCTTAAGAGGGTAAAAGACAAAGACGCCGGGGCGTGGTCAGCAGTTGTGACCGTTCGTCATTCACCTTGGAAATATCTTGCAGTGTACAGTGAAGCGGAAAAACCAGTAATTAAATGGCTTCACTTTTACGCTTTTTTCTCTTGCGGCCAAACAAAATATAAAAAGCAAAAAAAATACAAAAAACAAATAGCAGAAGATGAAGAAAAGCACACGCCTTCTTCATTTTCTTTCAGTGTTTGGCATTTTTCGCTTGCCAGACAAAAGCACTGTACTAACCCGTCCAATTTGTAATTGAAACTTTCATTTTCATTTTTTTCCATTTTTTTGTTTCACATTTTTAACGTTTTTCACTTTTTGCTTTGCTGTTCACAATTTTTAAGCATGTACCTAATGAAAAACCGGCACCAGCTCAAGATCTGTGAATGTGCAGCGGCGGTGCTATGAACCAGTTGCCATTGCTGCTGCACCGAATTGCTATGATACCCTCTCTAACCATCTGTCTGCTTGCTAATGGAAACGGACTCGACAAATTGCAATTATGTTTAAACTTAACTTTGTCGCATCAACAACGTGAAATTGAAATTAAAATTTAAGTGAAAATTGAAATGAAAGTGGAAAGTGTAGGAAAATGAAAACGAAAATGGCCACCCAAAGGGCGACAGGAGTAGAAAAAGAAGATATTTATTTGCCAGCTACTCATGTTTGCTCATATGAAATATGAATATATTGCGAATGTAACAATATTGAAATGACAAATGTCAAATGGATAATGGCTAATGGCTAATGGCTAATGGCACATGACAGACTGGATTGATTTGTAGACCTTTTAGGCTGTACATTTTTGGTATTTGCCTTTAATAGCTCGCTTGCTTTCACTTGTAGCGAGCAGTTAAATTGGCTTGAAATTTGATGAGTTTTCGAGCGCTACCGACGTCGAAACGTCTCCATGCAAGGGTGAAGAGTTTCGTAACGGGTGCCCCATGCACACGCGTCCGCTCTATCACTTAAAGGGGGATGAGGTCGTGGTAGGGCTCCCAATGAATGACATGCTATACTAATGAATGACAAGAGACGCGTTGCCCGTTAGTGCCTGTTACCTGTGCACAAATCAATGGCTCGACTTTAACAAATGATGAAATACAATACCTGGCCGCATGGCCAATAGCGTGGCCGTTGCTGCCGCAGCAGCAGCAGCAGCAGCAACACAAATAGCCAGAGACAGAGTGCAGCTAGTGTAAATGAAACCCAAGCCAAAAACTAAATAACGGGGCCAATAGCAGCAGTAGCAGCCGTATCAGAGGAGCCGAGATGGAGGAGGGGCTGGGAGTATCCGCAGCACCCTGCACATTGGGCATGTCAACTTAACCTTGTCTAGCGTCAAACGAGAGAAAAAATTAAGCGCAATAAATAACGTATACGCCGCATAAGCCAACACATATCATGCCTGTCCGGCGCCTCAATGATGGCAAAAAAATTGCCCGTAAATGAACAAAAAATAATTAAAAATGCATTTTTCATTAAGGCATTAAAATGCACAAACACACACACATATATACATACGCACACACGCACAGCAATTGCACATTCACAGATGCCGGCAATGCCATTCATTTAATTCATTTATCTGGGGGTTGGCCTGACCAGTTCATTGATTACAACGCCATGCCCAGAGCTGGCGTCTCTATATGGTGGGACACGCCGCCTGCAGCACTTCGGCCACATTTATGTCATTTGGAAATTATCATTAAAGCTCGTTGCGACTGCATGAAGAGGGACGGTCGGGGCTTATACAGCACAGATATGACCACTTCATTTTGCAAACAAACAGCAGCAGCAACAGCAACAGCAACAACAACAACAACAACAACAACAACAACAACAACAACAACAACAACAACAACAATGATAACAACATCAGCAGCAGCAGCAGCAACAACAACTTCAACTGTTTGGCCGGTCGACTTTGCAGCGGGCTGCGGCGCGTGACGGTCATTGAAACAATGCGCGAAAAAACGCATGAAATTAAAACAATAAAAGCCAACAACAACAGCAGCAACAACAATGCAAGCCGGCAACAACAAAATGTTCAGTTAAGTTTTAATTTTCACAAGTGTGAAAAATACTATTGAAAGGCCGCACACAAAGTGCGCCTCGGCAACGAGCTATTTCCGCCTCGGCAGCACGAAAAACAAAACAAAAAAAAAAGCCAAATAAAAAAGCAACTTTGCGAAACTGTAGAAAAAGAAGAAGCAATTATGCTGCCACTTGTCGAATATTTAATACACTTTACTTTGCTCCTCTCACGTAACTCCAAACTTTAGAAGAATCTTGGCGAATTTATCTGAAATTAATATGAATTCATGAAACAAACTCAACTCTCTTCCAATGGAAGACTTATATAATATACAGTATAGTGTAACTTTATAGTGTATAGTATATAGTATAGGATACCTGAACATATTATTGTTATGTTAACATGAATACTTTAATTATATATATTTGATAATCAATTTGTAAAACTCAAAAATAGAGTAAATTAAATAGTTTATTGCAATCTGCTCTAGAATGCTCGACTCTGGCATACCCTAAAACAATATATAAAATGATAATAAAATCGATAAAAATTGATTTTTCTATATTTATCGATAAACTTTTGTATATATATGCAAATTATATAAATACAGATCCATATCAATTAAACTACAAATTTCGATGAAAAGAAATTTTTATGTGTTTATCGATAAGCTGTTGTATATCTGTGCAAACTCAATAAAAAAATTTTTTCGATAGATATCGATTTTTATAGATTTGTCAGAAACCTTGTATTAGGGCAAACTATTTATTCCCAGTTTCATGACAATTCAACAAGAGAGTTCGATAAACATATCTATAAATATAAATGAATATAAATTCTTAAATTTATCGATAAACTATTTTCAGAGTATATCTATGCAAACTATACATTGCCAGCTTCATTCCAATTCAACTAATTCTATAAGTATCGATTTTCAAACATATTCAGCGCGAGTAAAATTCATCACATTTTTTGCAAACCATATATTTCTAGCTTCAAACACTTGACAATCTGATATATGATTATGTAAAAATTTATTATAGTTATTCTCTATAAAGAACATTTTTTAATGAAACTGAACATCGAAAGTACTCGCATGTGATATAAGTAATGGGCATAAAAAAAGAAAAAAGAACAAAAAGAAAAACAATCTCGTCATGAAAAGAATGGTGCTTGCTGTTGTCATTGTAACTTTGCTGAATTGCTTTTGGCCCGAAGTGTTTTAGTTATGAGCTTTTATTATAAGGCATAGCATAATCCAGTTGCTGTGCCATGCAAATGACCTGAAATCGCTGAAGTTTTCGAGTTGAAAATTAATCGAAATCGAATTGAAAAAGGTACGATTATGAAATGTAAGCTCTGCAATAATGAAGTACTTCACTAATTTCATTCATTGATAATAATTAATAAAAAATTACCTTCAAAGCAAACGTTTTTGAAATCTGTAGCGAAATAAAATCTCGTCAAATTTGCAGTTGATTGAATTGAAGCTGCACAGGCGAAAAGCCCCAAATAAAATGGCTGCCACATATGGAGCTGGAGATTGGCAAAAAGTGAATGTCTGGATGCTTGGAGTGCTCCAAAAGGCTGAGCTCAAGTCAACGTTTATTTCTAAGCTCGATAAATAACCGCAGTCAAATGAAAGTGAAATCTGAGCAGCATTTGTTTTTGTTTTGTTGTGTTTGTCTTTTTTTTTGGGGTGTTTTTGTTGTATATTTTGGCCATATTTGCGGCTGATTTGCTAGTCATTCGGTTGTCTTCTGCTCTTGGCTCGCGTTCCGCATTGCTTTGGGCTTATGCAATAAGCGATTCCCAACCTCAATAGCAATACCCCATGACAATGATGTGTCACATTTTGGCTGCGGATGCGGCAATGTCTGCGGCTGCGTCTGTGGCTTCCACTTCAATGTAGCTTTGTAGCTGGCATAACTGTAGCTGCAAATCGGAAATGAAATAAAAATGGCTAAAATCAATTTCCATTTGCTTTGACGAACAGTTGCAGTTGTTAATGTTGCTGTTGCTGTTGCTGTTGCTGTTGTTGCCGTTGTCGTTATTGTTGTATCCAAGTGAAGTAATCACAGTAAACAGTAAAGTCAATAAATAAACTGATGAGCACCAGGCTAACATTATTGTAGTTGAAAACACCAACAACAGCAACAACAACAACAACAATGGCAGCAAATACCAAAATCGAACTGAAGAAATGCCAATCATGCGCGATAATAACAACAACAGCACACAAAAAAATACACCAACATCAACAACATTTACCAAAGATGATGGCAAATGATGACACAGTGCTGGGGAACGTACAAAGCGAAGATCTACTCAAGCTAGCTTTTGAGGCAACATGTCGAAAATCAATTTAATGCAGTGCAATCAAAAGTTAAAATTGAACGACCGTGCAGCCAGCAAAGTTGAAAGTGCTGAGAGCACAACACCAAACAAACACACAACAGCAACAACAACATCGAGCAATTGCTTTGATTAGTTGCATAAAGAAAAAGGCAAAAGGTACCAGGATGAGTTATCTGAATAGCACAAACGATGACTTGACTTCAATTATCGATTGTCAACCGAAATCATGTTGAGCCCTCGGAAGCGATTTCATAATGTGCCTCTAGCAACGGCAGTGTGACTCGGCAACAAATAGGCCCAAAAGTTTAGAGCCTTTGCGAAAGTTGTGCCTAAGACAAACACACTAAAATAAATACATGCCTATATATATATGTGTATGTACATGCTTATGTACAGTGTCTTAATAATGTCTTTGCACAGCAGCAACCTTATTGTTTGGCAACTTTGTAAGACTTAAAAGTCAAGAGAAACTTAAAATAATTTTAGTACAGTTTTATTAACTAGTTAATTAACTTATATGATAAAATGAAAAAATATATATCTTTGGCCACAATTCTATCTCATAAGCAAATGCATTAAAACCATTCTTAAAAGCTGCGTAAAATTGTATATATATTTATAATAAGACAGAAGAGAATAACAACATTTAGGCATTATTATATATATATATTATTATATATATATACATATATATATATACGAAATTATCGTTTATTTTCTTTAAATAAATTTCGATACGTTTTTTATTAAAAATTAAGTTTTTAAAAATTTGCATTTCAAACCAATTTTAATTTATTAGTGACTTAAATGCAATATTGCTCTCTCTTTCTCTTTTGTTCTATCTCTCTCCCCCACATTGACTTTTACAATCATCAGTATAATCATGTATCAGTTTCATATCATTATTTGTGTGGCTGGATATTTTGTATTTAAGTCAAATTTTAATTTTAATTGGTTTCAATTTGACATGCATTTTCAAGCCATCAATATCTATTTGTAATTCAGTTGCTCTCAATTTCACGTACATATGTTTCAATTTCACTACGTTTCGCAGTTAAATTTTGAATGTTTAACAATGTTTGGAAATATTGTTCACTGTTAACTAGGGCGAATGCATTTTTGCCGCTTACATTTTAATGAACTTACAAAACTTACAATCAAAATGCCACTGACCATAACAAAGTCTTAGCTGGACGACCTTTCTTAAAGCTTCAATGTCTGGGCTATGTGTGACAGTGTGTGTGTATGTGTGTGTGTGCGTGTGTGAAAAGCTGTTAGGAATTTGCATAAACACGCTATAATATGCGATTATCATAGCGACATAGACTTGGTTTCGTATATGGACTATACACACGGCTGACCACGCCAACGCCACCTTCACTTTCGACGCGGAGTTGGCTGCTGCTGCTGCTGCTGGTTTTGTTATTATTTTTTTCATATTTCTCTTTTTTTTTGTTGTGGAAAAATTGTGTCAACAATTTGTTGGCCGAGCTGTTGCGCTTCGGCCTAACGAGCCACATAAACATTTGAATATTTCGGGCATGTGCAAGTGTTTCCGGCTATCACAACTGAATGTATTACATGTGTGGCTCGTTGGGAAACTGGGACGTGGCTGGGAGATGCGATTCCCACACTTTGGCACGCCTTAAGTGGCAAGTTATGCAATGTCTTCGACCATCCGGCAGCATATAAATCATAACTCTTGCTGCTTGGCGACGGCAATTGGACTTTATTGAATTGAATTGAGGCGAATTGAAGTGCGTTGAATGTTGACTTTTGTGTGCACATCAAACTAATTAGCAGTCAGACGCGCTCAATTATGAAAGCCCACAACAGCAGCCGGAGTAAATAAGTTGCACTTTTAGAATTGTTTGATTTATGGCATGAAAGTTGCGCGACCTTTTGGGGAATATTGAAGCTGCAGTAATTCCCGTTATAGCCTCGCTCTGGTTAACGTTGCGTATGAGTAATCGCTAAACGATTTACGGAAATTGCCATACGACATTTATTTAATTTATATTCTTCTGTTGCGATGGCGACTGCTGCTGCTGCTGTTGCTCATGTTGTTGTTGCTGTCGTTGTCGTTGCTGCTGCTTATGTGAATTTTTTGGTTAAATTAGTAATTAATCGATATAAATTAACACATTTATCGTTTCAACGGGGGCGAATCTCCGATTTCCGAGGTAAATGAGAACGTGTTTCTGCTGCCACACCGAAGATGGAATACACTTGGTGATATAAGGCATCGAAATAGGTTATATAGGTTATATATCTATATATCTATATATATATATATATATATATATATATATATATATATATATATATATATCTATAGTAGTCCGATAACAGTTGAAACATAAACTGTTTAGAAAATCTTCGGGAATTCTTATATCTTCGCATCAAAAGCCATCAACTAATCGAGTTGTTCTTCAAACGTGTTTCTCGCATATTGATGCTGCTCAACACGTGTGATAAAATTGTAAAACCCCTCGAAAAGCGTACAAATAAACAAGCAGAAAAACAAATCAAAAACGGAACGTCTGCCTGCCATCAGAAATGTAAATTTAAATTCCCAAGTTGCGGCTAAGGTGACTGAGTCATGATCTTTCGAAAAGCGCTTGGTAGCCGCTAATCTGTTTATTGAATTACGTTGCGTGTCTTATCGATAAACATACAAATGAGCAGCAACAGCTTGTTGTATCCACTTCAGTAAACCCATAACTCAAGAGGTATTATTTGCATCGATTCAGGATGCCGCAGAGTTCGCACTTCATGTTTGGGCGAATTCGCAACTCATTGAGGGCAATGTGTATTGAAATGTCTTACGTCCAAAAACCCATGTACTTGAATGCTTAACCAAGGAAACTAAAGAAACACATTTTTACAACACGAAAACTAATTGAAAGTTCTTGTAGAGAGATCACGTCTTATTTAACTTGGCCGCAATTCAAGCCAAATTGATTCTTGCTGTTTTTTCCACCGTTGCATTTACCGTTCAATACGTGTGTGTGTGTATGTGTATGTGTGTCTGCGCGTGTGTATTGGTGCATTAACTAACTGTAGTATCTGTGAGTGCCCCATTTAAGCATCTGTTTCAACGTCTTCAATCAATTGATTGATTATGAAAACCACGCACGCAAAGCATAATCAATGATGATTACAATGCAGACGACGATGACCATGATGATGATGATGATGATAATATGAACTGTTAGCATATTTATTTATTAATATGAAATAGCAGCAACTGTCGGTCCATGCCAAAGCAAAGAGCAACAGGCAACATAAATACAAATTGTTATTAATGTTTGCTTTAGTTTTGTTTATTTGTTCGTGCGATTTGTTATTTCTTCTTTTATTCATAAATACATTCATTCGTCTTGTCTTGCCACACTTGTGCTTCCTCTTCGCTGGCAACGGTTCGTGCAAAATATCAATTCGATTCCTATTGAGCACAAGGTTATTCTGGATGCAAACGTGAATGCTCCAGCGGGCATTCGGTTCGCTGTCTGTAGCTAGTTAGTTGCAGTTTCACCGCCACCTTGTTATAGTTTCAATTGATTTTTATATCATATGATATATATATATATATATATATATATATATATATATATATAAATGATCAGACCCGGTTTGGATCGTGCGTCGCGACTCAAATATGCTGGACCGGCGTGTCGGCCATGTGCCGAGCGAGAAACCGGCTTGACACGTTGCCAAAGTTAGTTTCATATTGTTTATTTTTATTTTTATATATTTTTTTTTCAAATGCCAATGGCTGCCGCGTTTCGCAGGCGACTTTTACTCTGCTGTGTTGTGTTAAACTTGAACTTGCGAGACGATGCGTAGCCAACGCAGCTTCATTGAATGCCAGCGTGTGTGTGTGTCTCAATTTGTAGCCAACAGCCCAAATAGCAGGCTGCCCACCATCACGGTAAACTGACCCATTGGTGAGGCCAAAAGCGAACATATAACTCCGGGCACGGCTATCTCCTTCGGTGGCGCGGGTGCGGCAGCTCAGGTAAGCTCAGGTGTCAGTTGCAAGATACCGAGTGCCCGGTTGCTCATTGCCCGTTGCCAGTTGCCAGTTGCCTGTTGCCAGTTGTCAGTTGCCAGTTGCCAGTGAGTTAGCTGGCTTTGGTAGTTGATACTCATAGTTGGTCAGGCTTGTGAAAGTTCAGTTCAGTTCAGTTCAGTTCAGAAAACTTTCAAGTGCAGCTGCTAAACTTGACAAGCTCTGGAGCCAAAACTTGCAAACGGATTCGTTAGATTTACCTGACTGTGCTCAGTGCTTGAGGGTATTCCATCCAGCCCAGCCAGAGCAGCACAAAGTCCTATCATAACTGTTGACATAGAAGACATGTCATAGCTTAAGGACCACCTTCAGTGGACCTAAGCTGCTTATGAATTATTTGGCAATAAACGTCAGCGCCAGCCATTCAATTGAGCTTACAGCAGCAATCGTTAGGCAAATATTATCAGCTTATACTTAAAATGCATTTAAATGAAATGAACAGAAATGCTTCGACTTGTTTGGCTGCTGCAGACGGCGAGTCTGTCGACAACATTAGCTGAACAATAATATCCTCAATTAAATACAACTTATGTCATACAATAATAATAATATAATATTAAGTTTTGATGCAAAACTATGTGAGGCAAAGCGGCAAGGGTAGCAAGAGCGAATGGTAAAAGAGAAAGATATCAATTGTGTATAAATACGTAAACATCATTAGCACTTGAGACTTTGTGGGCCTAATTTGAGAATCACAAAGAAAGGTGATAATTTCGAGTAGGATAATTTGAGCTGCGTAATGTAGAGATCAAGCCGACTAATCGAATCGAATGACATAATACAAGACGGCTAGTACAGGGCATCAGTAAGTCGTGCATATTTGCTTTTAGTTGATTTTGATTAGCAATTATCAGATTATTTACTGATGTGGCAAAGTCTAATGAACTCAAAAAGTCTATGTGGTTGTTGTCGCTCGGCTGGCTTGTCCCACACAGAAGAGCGAAAGTTGCAGACGCTCTGGCTTTTGTCAGTTTTTGGTCAAAGCTTTCGCATAAGCGACTGCGATTTAGTGTCACGAAAAACTTTGCCATTTCGAGCGTTTTGGCCAAGCTTATTGAAACCCGTTAGCAGTGCCAGTCACGGTCCATCCAAAGACAAAAGATCGTCGGATCGCTGCTTGATCGATGATCTTTTGCGCTCTAGCCAAAAGACTTTCTTCGCGGCAAAAGCGTTGAATGACCGAGACAAAACTGAAATGAAAATCGAGCAAAAATCCATTTGATTAATTGTTAAAGGCCAAAAAAATAATGCAGCTAAAAATGGAAACTCCATAAAGCTATATCTGGATTTCACAAGAAAAGTCAATGGATACGCATGACTTTCAAGTCTTTTCATATATATTTCGCAGTGTTTCGGTTTATTGTTCGCCTGTCTCTTATACAATTGACACCAACAGTAACTCGAAATGCATGCTGGCTGTGTGCATGCGTGTCAGGGAGAGAGTGTGTGTGTGTGGGTGGCTGTCATCGTTGTAGCGAAAGCAAAATTAAGCCATTAATATGCGTGATGAGGTGTTTGCAAATCCAAGACCAACACGCTCTTAAAAGTTTAGAAAATGCTCAAATTTGTGTTCATATCCACCTGAAGTTGATTTTTGATGTTAATTTTCTTCGATTCACATTCCATTTGTTTGAACTTCTGAACTTCCTGTGTTATGCATAAGCTGCCTAAGCAGCCAGTTCCGCCTGGACCCTGGTATACAAATTAGGCTTCACAGTAAATCGTGGTATAACATATATAATCAGTTAGCTAGTGAATATATGAGCAATCTCTGGAATAATTGATTAGCTATTCACAGTTTTTCATCAATATCTCAAT
This sequence comes from Drosophila hydei, assembly GCF_003285905.1. Taxonomy (NCBI): domain Eukaryota; kingdom Metazoa; phylum Arthropoda; class Insecta; order Diptera; family Drosophilidae; genus Drosophila; species Drosophila hydei. The sequence continues at coordinate 2,389,622 of NW_022045685.1, read as the reverse complement.
ATGTTGTCCGTTTGCGCAATCAAGCCAACTAGTCAATTAATTGTTAAGCTCTGCTAGCCAACAATACTCGTTGGCTTGAAATCAAAAATGAATATTCATCAGGCTTTAAGAACCTGCCATTAAATGCATCCAGTATCTAACGACTAGATTAGTTGGTTCTTTGAATGTTGCTTTGTCTATGTCTGTGTGTGTTCTCTGCCAAGTTCAGGGCAGACATCAACAACTAGATGTACTACAAGAACAGCAAGCACTTGGCAGAGGACTTGAATTGCGGACGCCCTTCAATTTTTTGCAACATTCTTTTTCGGACGCATTTGGCTGCACTCTAATTACATTTGAAGTGTGGCCATTGGCCAGCAAGAGCGAGCTAACTTATCAACATGCTCATCAACATCAACATCATCATCATCATCATTGTCGTCGTCATCATCATCATCATCATGATTGCTGCATACTTGAGCAATGAAAAGGGGGCTTAACTCTAGACCAAAGACTCTTGCCTGTGCGCTCAAGCATACGACTTTGTTTTCTAATTTGGCTTTAACCTTTACCAAAGAGTCAGCTCCAACTCCCATTATCCATAGGGCGCACACAAAAAAAAAAGAAGACATAAAACGAAAAAAAGTAAATCCCACAGCAACGAGAAAGAGAGAGAGAGCAAGAGAGCACGCAAATAAATGGTACAGTCAAGAGTTGTAGACATGAAAACGAGCCCCAAAAGTGGAGGTAATTGAACCATGGCATATAACCTTGACTTAACCGTGGAATTTTGCAACTCGTTGCCGCTTCGCTTGTCGCATTTCCTCTTTGTTCATCTCGCTCTCTCTCTCTCTCGAGATGTTGACCCCCGAAATAATAATGGTCAGGCAGGTGGGTATCGCCGCCACGCCCACCGCACAACTCGCAAAAGGCAAATGAAAAATTCGTGCATCGTTTGTCATATATTCGATTTAAGTTTTCGTTTTGCAATTGAAATTTTCAATTGAACTGTTGCAGTTGCAGTTGCTGTTGCAGCTTCAGTTTCGATTGCAAATTGCATTGATCCTTCCGATAGAAACTTTTCCTTTGACCAGCAGCAGCTGTCTAAAAAGTTTTAGTCACATGTTGCCAGAGTATGTGCGTATTTAAAAAAATAAAGCAAGCTACCTAGATATGGGATCTGTGGCATAATAAATGCTGAATGATATCAGTTTGAAATTCTGACGTTTGTTTTCAATTTCTAAGAGCAACACAACTAACATGGAAAACCTTAAAACAAATTATTATTGGCTTGACTTGGCTTGCAGCTGAAAGTAAGCATCTATCTGAATGCAATTTGAGTTGTAAACCAGTTCCATTTCGACTGTGTCCTGGCCTACGTCTGGTTTTTTGTATCATTAAAATGATTTTTGAAAACAAAAAATATTTGCTTCAATAGCTTATTTAGATTATTGACAATTCGGCTCTGCTTCGTGCTCGGCTGTTGAGCTTCAGTTCGTTGTATGCGAAAGCTTCTCGAAAGCTTTAATGTGCTTTTCAGTGGCAAATTAAAGCTTTTGGAATGCAAACGAGTAAATTGATATGATAACATTGAATTGAATGAATTCGTATCGCTATATCATTTCCTGGTGGAACAAATAAAGGCAAATACTTCGAATGCATTTGGTTAATTAAGCACAATTTGCAATTAATTGAAACGTTTTTGTGCTTTGTTTGTGCGGCTCTCGTGTGCTGGCTGGCACTCAACATGACATTAATCCGAGCTGTCTGCTGCCTTTGTTGCTGTTGCTGTTGCTGTTGTTGTTTACTGCTGCTGTTGCTTGAAGTGAGCAGACAGCCAAGTCAACGACACCTTGGGCCATAAAACGGTTCAGTTCCTGTTTGACATTTTCGGCTAATAAAGTTGGTCTCACATAGCGTACGCTACGAATGAGCTCCAAAACTGCACAGCTTCTGCCGACCCCGATGTCTCGATAGGCCCCCCCTTTGAGCGGCGCTTAGCCACTTGAGTGCATTGCACTTGACCGCATCGTAAATTTGCCAGTCATGGCTAGAGGCTGTTGCAGTTTAGCTGCCCCTTTTGGTGGCGTCGCCGACGCTTGCTGTCAACTTTTAATTTGTTTTAAAAACTTTTTGATTGTTTTGCTTCTGCTGTTGCTGTGCTGTTGCTGTTGCTGTTGCTGGCATGCAAATGCGCGCCCAAGCTCTGGCGCCACAGCGTCTTCTTGGTCTTGAATTCTCATCTCTGGTCATGGGCCTCTTTGCTCGGTGCTCGGTAGCTCTCTGGGAGGTTGCTCGGGGCATCCATTTGCAGTAGCTTGATTAAATTGTCTTGGCCACTCCGTGTGCTGGCTGTTATTTAAAGTTTTTAATTTCATTTTATTGACACTCGCTGGCAACACTGGCCATCCAGGGCTGCACGTTTGTCAGCCGCAAGTTTTTACCATTACAGTGGCTATTGTTGCTGCTGCTGCGGCTGTTGCTGCTGTTGCTGTTCTTGACAGTTGCCCACAAAGCCAAACAATTTCCAGCCCGTTCAAACCCTAACAGCAGCCAGCAACCAAAGGCTATCCAACAGCTGCCAATACGATATTCACACGCATATCAAACACGACGGCTCGATGGCTGAACAGGAATGTTCGTTGCTGATTGAGTTTGGCTTACCTGGTCAGAGCTGTACAGTCTTTAGGCTAACGGTTAACATATAGCATTTGCTTATGATTTGCCAACGAACCAGTTGATTGTCGCACGTGGCAACGTGCTCTTTGCTATATTGCTACGAAGGACATGCAACAGACGTGCTGCAACGGCAACAAATTGTTGTTGCAGGCGTTGGCAACAATATGCGAAATGTCGCTGACATCGCAACTTGCAGCAGTTGCTGCATTTGCCATGTGAAGTGTGGGAGTTAACTGAGCGAGTAGGAGCAAAGAGAAAACTACACGGAGCGAGAGAGAGACAGAGAGAGATGTGCACCTACACAGACCGTCTCGACGGCCAACTTATGTCAGCTGCTATTACAGTTACTGCTGTCGGGCCAACTTTTGCATGCTGTTGTTGTGCTGTTGCTGTTGCTGCTGCTGCTGTCCAACTAGTGAGTCAGCAGCAAGAGCGCGCGCGCGTTGGCATTCTAATTTGTTTATGTTAATGCAATAAAAACACTCAATTTGCGGCTGCATATTCGAACCATTTTCTTGCTCTCGTTGTTGTTGTTGCTGTTGCACTCGCTGGGCAAACATCACATATTGGCGACGTTATCGCAACGACAGCAGCAGCAGTAGTACTACCAGAAGCAACATAAAAACACAGCTAACCTTGTTATTGTTATTTAATTTCACTTTTTTGTTAGCATTGTTATTGCTATTGCTTGCTGTTGTTGTTGCTGCTGCTGCTGCTGCTGCTGCTGTCTGTTGTTACCGTTTTGCGTTGGCGTTTTTCGTGCTGGTTGTTTGGCTTGTTGCTGTTGCCATTTTATGCTGGTTGCATGATTTACATTGTTGGCGGCATTTTTTCTCTTTTTCTTGTATGCATACCCTGTGCCCATCAACATTGCTTTCAAAAGTGTACCAGGCTATCACATGATTGCTCAGGCATTATAGCCCAGCTTTGTCAGTCCACTTGTCCTTCTATTCTGCTATACAGAACTACAAAGCTCTCTAAAAATTCTATAAAGACTTGCAGTTCCAGAGGTCTCTTAATAGATTGCTGCTTTTTATTAAAAAATCAAACAAAATTGATTCTTAAGCACATCTTGCATGCTACGATCACGTCTGAACTATGCCATTTACAGGGTATAGCCCATGCATGCAACAGTTCCATGCGTTTACAAAGTGCTTACAAATTTATTGAAAGTAAAAACTGCAGATGTGGAACAGTCTGGCAACGCTGCCATCGACTGGTTATAAAAAATGAGAGAAACAAAAATGTGGCTGGCTGCGTCGCATTTGTTTCAATTTTTGCATTCAATTTTTGATGTTTGCAGTTGCGTCACATCGACAGCTCGCGAATTGACTGCTGACTGCCGACTGCTGCCTTCGTACCACTGTGCATACAAATTTTGCATGGGTTTATTTGATAAATTTTTAAAAATATTTTTTATTCCGCCGCGACCATGTCTAAAGTTGCCAAATCCAGCTGCGACATTTGCATTTGTCATATACAAAAAGGTCGGCTAGACGACTAAGGAGGGACAGAGATGGAGTTAGGGAGTGAGCGGGACAGGGCAGCACTGGGAGCATGTTGTGGCCTTTACAGTGGGTTGGCTGCCGCTGCTGCTGCACTGCCAGACAGATTTACTTTTTACCTACTACGCCCAGCCATAGCCATAGCCATGGGGCTGGCGAATGTCTCTATTATTTGCACACTGAAAGTTTATAAAAACGCCTATCCTTTTCTTTTACACTCGCTTGCGCGCGCTCTCTCTCTCTCTCTCTCTCTTTGTCTCTGATGTTGCTGTTGTTGTTGGTGCGCCCAGCTTTTTAATAAAGTCATTTTATTTACATTTGTGCTTTTGTTTAGTAATTTATTTACTTTTTTATGCCATTACATATATTTGGTGCTTGCATATTTGCTTTTGCTGTTGCTATTGTTGCTCTTGTTGCTGCTGCTGCTGCTGCTGTCAGTAGCCGAAAACATTTTAAATGCCATTTTAATTATATTTGTTCTTTTGTGCGTTGGCTGGGCGTAAATTCCACTTGGCTTTGGTCGCTCAGTTTGCAAGTTTTTCAATTAAAATGAAATAAAGCGACATAAATCAAGTCTCTCTCGCACACATATGTACACAAAAACGTTGCCTGGCAGTAGCAGTAATAGCAGCAACAGCAACAGTAGTAGCAGCAGCAGCAATACAAAAAAAAACTGTTTAAAAACTATCAGCAACCGCAAGTAACTTCATTTGGCTTGAGGCAAACGCTGCGTATGAGCAATGTCGAGAGCCGAGCCACAGTCAACACTCGACATCACCGAACAACCACTGGCGCAGAGCATCCGTCCCATTCGAGCAATTTACAGTCTGCAGCCTGACTGACATTTGCGTGCATTTGAGCAGCTGAAACGGATAACTGGGCCCACAATCTAGGGGCTTGGGCTGGGCATGCATATTGTAATGGTTAGCAGGATTTTTGGAACGGGACGGCATCTTTGGGTATGGCTCTGCTGAACTGGGCTGAACTGAGCTGAACTGAGCTGAGCTGAGCTACAGCTGCACTTGGCACAGACATTAATCAAAAGCAAAATCGTTCAACTCGGTTGGCCAACAAAAGCAAAAGAATGCATGGCGCATAAAGAACTTGAGGGCTTGCTCAAAATGCGAATTTATTTTAATTTCTTTGATACTTTCGAGCCACAATAAACAAAACATATGTACGCACGCATATATGTCTGTGCTGCTGACATGCTTGAAGCATTTGCTTAAGAAACAAATCAATAAATGACAACTCGACCAAATGAATATGTTAAGAGTCCATTTCAGTTATTTGTCTGCAGCGCATATCGTAAAAATCTATGTAATATTGAATAGGGTCAACTGCCAGGACATGCTCTGTGCACAGTCCTTGGAATGTCTTTAACTCTAAACCAATATGCGTAGGGTTGAATACGATTCGCTTGCTACTACTGGTGCCGTTCTATATCAGCTGTGATTTGTATAACTAGAACTGTCTTTTTAATTAGTTTAAAAGTTATATTAGTTGCCGAGGTGGCCTCATTCTGAACCTCAGCCCAGCATTCTAGCCTGCACGCCCAAAAAGTTGCAATTGACACACTGCTGCAACTGTAATCGATCACAATTGCAATTTTATTTATACAATTCCAAAAATTATGCATGCCTTTCATTGTATGCCGGTGATTGCTGCCTGAGGGCAAACGCTGTTATTTAATGGATTTCGATGACATTTTCAACATCTATTAATATTATATATTTGTTTGCAACTATTAAATTTTACTTTAAATGAATTTGTATCTTGTCAAAATTGTATTTAATGTACAATAAACCAAAGGCAAATTCGGTAAACACGCTTCACATGTGCTCGCATAAACAAAGCACATTAACTTTTCGAATAGATTTGGTTTTATCGTGAGCATGGAAAAGTTGAAGTTAACAGCGATCTATGCTGAACTCAGTTGAGTGAGCTAAATGGTCGAATGATGAACATGAGTGAATTGCAACACCTTCGCCTTCTATTCAACATATTTAGATAATAATTTACATTTATTGCCATCGAGAATTATTGTAAATTCCTCAATATAATTCGTATAGGCTACAAAATCAGTATATAAATATAGAACTAGATAGGCAGACAGGACTATATGGATTCGGCAAATGTTTGCAATCAAGAATTTACTCCATGTGTCCTTTTGCCTTTAACTAAAGCATTTCACAGATACACAGAATAAGTTATTAAATTAATAATTATTTGTCTTTGCTTCAGTCTAATGCCATTTGATAATGGCTGAGAAGTAAAACTTGGAATGATAAATAATTGGAGTAGCTTCAAATATATTTAGTTGAGTCGAAGTGTCAAACTTTACTGTAATATTAAAGTAATAATGAATGGAAACAATTGACGAAGATTTCCACATCAAATATTAATTTTAGCTATGAACTACACCTTGCTTCCTTAAGCAGCCGCTCAATCGATACCAGCTGATATCGGCCTTTAATAAGTCCAGTTATTGACATTCGGCATGCGGCTTGTGCCAGTTTTTTCTGCTTTTTTATACATTTTTTATAACTGTAGCTTTTGTTTATGACAAGTATTTGTGTGTGTGGCATGCATTGGCGACAAACACAATGAGCACTCGAGCGTGGCCTGGTTGGTTGCCGCCTGCCACCGCGACAACAACACGGCTGCCGCCTCCTGCTACCCCTTTGGCGCGCCAGTGAGTGCACTTATCAGCGCCAATTGCAATTGTTTTTAATAATTCACTTTCACTTTTGCGCCCGTAGCTTGTGGCCCCAAAACACACACTCACAACACACACCCGCCCGTACACACCCAAAAAACCTTGAACCGCATTTCTGTTTTCTCACCTGGCAAGCGGCTAGCAGGCAATTCAAGCTGGCTTTGGGCCTGACTCGGGCAGACAGTCTGTTGCAAACCAAAGCTGTGGGCCAGCTCTGGGGATTTGGACTGGGATTGGAACTGGGCTAAGCCCCGGCCTCGGTGGCCTGTTGCCACTTGACTTTGGCTTTTTGCATACGAATAGCCGATTGTAAGACTTACTGTGACAGTGTGTGTGCGAGTCTTTGTGTGCGTGTGTGTGTGAGTATGCGTGTGGCTGTGTTCTCTTCTTTGGCTGTCTTGCTTTTTTATCAATTTTTAAGAGTCGCACACTTGAAGTGTGGCAGCAGCAGCTTCCCAGAAGCCACCGCAAAGGCCAAATAAAAGTAATGAGCTTACAGCTAAATCTGAAGCCGAAAGGCGACTCTAGGCCATATTTTCGTAGCCTGATCTCATTGCAATGGAAATTCAGGGTCTAATGGGTTTGCTAAATGGTTTGTCACAGACTAAAGAAGGCCTGGCAGGCCAGCCTGTTCGTGTGCCCCACTAGCTCTGTAATGTGTTGCAGAAAAAATTGCTTGATCACATTGATCATTTATCTAATTTCATCTGAATCACTGCGAACAACCCGAACAAAAGAAAAATCTTAATTTTAATTCTTTGCTCTTTGAACTCTCTTTGCAGAAACTACAGCAAACGCGGCAATAACAATAAATCAGCTTAAGAAGTCCTTGACAAGCAATTGACGTCCGTGAAATTCGTTTGTGAGGTAACTAAATAATTTGTATTTCTTTTCCAATCAATCAAAAAATCCAAGTATTGAAAAACTGTTTGCAAATCAAATTTATTTAAATTTTTTCTTATATATATTTTTAAAGCGAAGTTTACGCCAAATTTTGCCTAACCAGTTTTGAGATTTTCCTTGGTATTTGTTTGGCTTTTTTCGTTTCACCATTTCCAATCTATTGCCATTTAATTTGCTTAGCTTGTTTTCACGTTTTCTTCTGCCCTTAAATTTTTCTATAGAAAATAAATTACGGTTCCTTTTGTTGCTTGCCAGCTTCAGCGTTCAATAAGTGTAACAACATAGACATACAGACACACACACTCATACACATGGAAGCCTGTGCACTTTTTATATTTTTAACCTGTTCAATGTGCCGTGCCAATTGTTGTTGTTGCTGTTGTTTTGTTCTTTTCCTTTGGTCATTTTGTCAGGACGTTAAGCCAAGTAAGCCCAGTCCGCAGCCCTCTCTCAAATGTCCGAAATGTCCAGTACATTTCTTACGTTTAACCTCGAAGCGAGAGTTTCACAATTTCATCAGGAGATATGTAACGCACGAGCAGCACAGTTGGCAGTTATATAGCAGCTTGGATTCGGATAAGTGATAGGGAAAATAGGCATAAATTCATTGAATATATGCATTTTTACTTCATGTTTTTTTTTAACACATCTGCAAAGCTTTATCGATGCCGACTTAAGCTTGTAACACTGCTAAGACTTAGATCTCTGAGGGTATTTAATCTTTGTTGTGCCGAAAAGAAAAACGTTCTTTCTTGATGTTGCTGTTTTGGTATCAAGAGAAATGGCCAGCAGCTACCAAAGGAACAACAACAATAGCAAGATGAAACGAGTCGTTTTATCCTTCTGACTGAGCTTAGAGCGGAGGGTGAGCCGCCCCCTAAGAAGCTTTCGACTGCATTTCTCTCATGGAAACTGTTGCCGTTGCCGTTGCCGTTGCCGTTGCCTTTGATTTTGATTTTGATTCGGTTGGCCATGAGGCCGTAGGTCGGCACGCTTTCGCATAATCGGGCGTATTATCTGCCAGCTTCGGCCTCATACATCTAATTTATGTGCCAGGCCGCAAGACACATCAGCAAGCCGAAACAAAAAAGCCAGCGCAATCGTCAGAGACTGAAGCGAATGTGAAATTCAGTTTGACTGGAGCTATGGCTGCTAACGGTGTAGGGAGCGCGCAAAGAGAGGGGTCAGAAAACGAGTGAAGTGCCGCCAAATGCTTTCATTTCATTAATTATGCTGCGAATCAAGAACAGAGGCCAAAGCCTACTACACATGGCGGGAATTTGTTGTAGAAGGTGAGTGGGTTCCACATGAAACTCCATTCAATTCGCCACATTGACATGCACATATATACAAATGTATTTGAAAAGCCCAATACCCTGTTTAGTCGATTCAAATAGTGATTAGCCAAGCTACAAATTAATAAACTATTCTATATAGTCATATCTTATTATGCGAAATGCTGATGGACTCGTTAGCGATATAAGCTATATATATTCAGTTGGATTCAGCATGCAACCCCCTATAGGGTACCTTGCGGGTCGTTAAGTTTTTGCTTGATGGCTTTTTGCATTTTATTTTGGGTATGTTTTGTTTTGCGGTCACAAATCTGTTTATGTGGCGACAAGAACAGACGCAGCCCCTCGGACGGTCGGTCGGTTCGTTGGCTGGTTGGTTGGTTAAGTCCTGCATCAGGCAGCAAACGTCTGAAATTCTCCCAGTAGCAAACGAGATGCCTCTCTCGCAGCGCGCTCACTGGTGGCTGGCTGGCCAAGTTGGCAGCGTACGTTTTGTGCATTTGACTTTTATATGAACTAATTCATGAAAAATGCATGCCGCTTGGCCCCACGGCTGCCCGCTGCTAGTTCCGCGTGCCACCAACAAATGAAGAAAAACTGGCCGCCATAAATCGTCGTATACGGCTCCGTCGCCTGCTCCATTGTCGACGACATTGCTGCACTGCATCAAATACGAATGTGAATGTGACGGCGACTGCGACTGCAAATGTGAATGGCAAATGTTTTATGTGTGAGTGCGAGTGTGTCTGTGTGTGTGTGAGTGTGTGTTGAATGTATGTTCTGGCTTTGTTCGTGTGGCAAATAATTAAATTAAGATTTTTATAGCTTAATTGGATGGCTGTCGGGCGCCGAGCGCAGTAACCTGATGAATGACTGCTTGCCAGCCAGCCCGACAGTAACATGGCCAGTTGCATTTGCAACTTGCAACTTGCAACTAGCAACTTGCAACAAGCAGCTTGTCATCAGGCAGCCAACAACAAAAATGCCGAACGCCAAGTGAAAGGCAACAAGTCTTGCGCAGCCAATCGACGCCGTGGGGGTGGCAGGGTCTCGGCCTGGCCTGGTCATTGGCCAAACCCATCAAACACTGTTAATTGACTTGACGTTAATGCGAATCAAAGTCTCGTGCACTGAACGAACAACTATTATTAGGTTTCAGCGACGTATTACATTTATCCACACAATGGTATTAGCTGTTGCGTAGACATATTTGATGAGGTCGATAGTTTCCTAATTGACTGACAGGTCGCCGGAACAATGGAGCATAGTTACTAATAGTACTTTGAGGATACCTCATTCAATTATTGAACCACGCAAAATCAAGGGATATATATATATAGGTCATACAATAAAACTTCTTTTCTCTGGCGAGCAATGCTTTCGGCTACCCACTAAAAGAAATAACAAATAATGCACTTCCAATAAATTCCAATTACTAAACAATAACAAAATTAATTACACTTGCTGTGGTTGCTTTTTTATTTTTAATTATCCTTTGCTATTTATTTTTTTAACTTCTTACATCCAGCACTACTATTTCTATGAACAGTGGGCTTGCAATACTTCGCTCAAAAACAAATGAAATCTGACCGAAAAAACTGGGACTTATTCGTAATTCTCTTGTTTGCATTCGAATCTCGAATGATTACTATATCTATGAATACAACTACGTGTAGAAAAAGCAGTCCTTAATCAGTATGAGCTACTTTTTTATAAGATATTTGTAATATAGTTGTTAAGGATTTCTGCTGCTGCCATCAGATCAATTTAGCTCAATGCTACTCGACTCGTATATGCAGTGCGTAGTTTAATTTATTTCAATGTAGTTTTTAATTAACCTTATTTTAGAGGTTTTATTTCCTTTTAACTTTCGTTATTTACTCTTATGAGCTAGTTGCGTGCTTTCTATGCGCTTCTCACTTATTCTTTTTACGCGTGCCGTCGTTGCAATGGCTCCTATTGTGGCCCAGCACTCAGCTCCCTTGGCTTTTAAATATGTATTTGTAAAGGTGTATATGCATGTGCGTGTGCACGTGTGGGTGTGTGTGTGTGTGTGTGTGTATTTTTGGTTGTGTGTAGACTTACCTAAGTAGTGCACATTGCTCGCTCATGTGCCACATAGCATTTGGCCCTAGGCCGTGGCATTTGTTGCTATGCTTCTGCTGCTGATTCTGTTGCTGCTGTTGTTGTTGTTGTTGTTGTTATTGTTGGTTTTCTTTTGGGTTACCTGGCCAACAGCATACCAACAAATGACTGGCGCAGCACAATCTGCACAGCATCTAAACTCACGACGTTGGCGAGCAGCAATCCTTGAACTTTTCGCATTTCCAATATGCATGCAGCCAAGCAAAATCCACAGCTCTGTGTGGCTGTTACTGTCGGCTGGCTGCTGTTGCTGCTGCTGCTGCTGTTGCTGCTGCTGCTGCTGGTGCTGCTTGCTGCTTTTGTGACTCATGACAACTCGGCCATGCCACGCTGCGCCGTTTGCAGAGGACGCAGTGTTGCATCTGCAGTTGCCTTTCATTAACATGCACTGCGACGGCGACGACGACGACGACGACGACAACGCCGACGACCATCAAAAGCATAAATTGCACATGCAAATCGCACAGCACAATGTGGGTGTTGGGTGGTGGTTGGCTGTTTGGCTGTTTGGCTCTTTGCTGCTTGATGGTTGGGCTGCGGTGCTGCCGAGCCTCGCTTTGTGTCCAGATCTTTTTTTTCAAGCGCTGCTTTCTCCTTTTTTATTCAAAGTTGAAATTCTTAAAAATAAAGCTGCAAAGTGCTCCAGTTTCAAGTGTGCGATGTGTCGATACCCTGTACTTGAGTTATGAGTGTGATGAGCGTAACAGTAGAGCAGTCTTATGCCAATCCTCGAAGCTTGTTCAGCTTCTCTTTCGATGCCAGCTGTATCTACTCAAAGTCACATAAGAATTATGAATAGCTCAGAGTGTTCTGGCTTGTAGCTGATCTGGTAACTTTAATGTTCAGGCTACCCGAACTTGAACTAATTATTGAAGCTACAAAACGAAACCGTCTTCAACTCAGCCTTTAGCCGCTTTGAGACTACAGGGTATATGAAATAGTCAACTGTGCCTAGCAGCAGCATCTACAGCAGCAGCTTTAAGCAAACAAAATGGCCACCCATGGCTACGGCCTACAGTGCGCCTGAACACAAATGCCAAGAAATTTGTATACGTACAGTGAAGCCTGCTTACATACAGATGTAAGATGTGAAAGCCGATGCTTTCTTAAAGTTGTCCATTGTCGGAAGAAGGCTGCATACAAATTGGAATAGGGCAGCTAATGCAATGTCGTAAATATACTTTGATATTTATATATATATATAGTGTTACAACAAATATGCTTTATAGAGCATGCGTTAGTCGTTGATTAGTGTCGAGATAAATGTGCCTTGTTGTTTGTCTGCGACTGACAGTTTTTGACTTTTCATTATGTTCTGTTGTTAGCAGTCTTTCCGCTGCAGCGCCAACAGGAATTCCTCCGCAAGTAACTACGTAATGCCAGCCAACGCATCGTTATGAAATGATTATAAATATATATTTATATATATATATATTTATTTATAGTTCCTAACAATGTCAGCTGAGACTTTCTGAAGACGCAATTCTCTATTGTTGCCATATCGGAGCATATTACGAAAAGCGGATGTGCATTATGACAGACGACGTGAGAATGAACAATTTCTTACGTCATTTGCTTACGTAATTGGGTAGGCCACATATTTGCTTTGAATTGGGACGTTAAACTTGAAGTTAACCAGAGTTACTTAGCATTTTGCAGCAACTGTTGACTTTTTGCCGCCACATTAGACGATTGCGGAGCATTAAGTGGGCAAGGAGGTGGCGATGGAGGATAGTGCACTGCGCTTGTCTTCCAATAGAAATTGATGTGCCACAATTTACAGAATCTCTCTCCGCAATGAGCTGAGCTGCTGGTGCTGCTGCTGCTGAGATACTGAGCTGCCGCATTGAAAATCTGTCTACTCTACGCTCTCTGTCTGTTTGTCTGTCTGTCTATCTGTTTGTATGCCGGGCTTGCCAAGTTTTCGTCGTCAACGTCTTGACAATTTCGGCAATGTGCGTTGAAGCGTTGCACGACGTCAGCGTTGGTGCTGCTGCCACGGCTGATGCTGCTGTCGGTGGTGATGGGGCCGCTGCTGCTGCTGCTGTTGCAACTGTCTGTGCTGCAGCATCCTTGGCGCATTGCAATCAAAGTCAGCGCACTGACTGACAGCGGGACCAACTTGCAGATACGCCGCTTTACGTTAACGTTTAAGTCCCATCCCGCCCGCCTCCCGCGCTCACGCTTCTTTGCGCTGGCCGTCTCTGTCTCTCTGCATGTCATTCAAATGCTGTTGACAACTCTGATGCCCCTCTGCATCTGCATCGCTTCTGATTCAGCTTCTAACTCCGGCTGCAGCGGCAGTCCAAAGCTGAGTGACTGCCGCTTTGGGGATGGCAGTCAGCTTTTGACTGCTTCCTTATGTTGTTAGCAGAAACGTGACAAGAAAATCAAACACGCAAAAATCTGCGACTACAACAACAACAGCAAGCACATTAACTGCCTTGTGCCCATGATAACACCACAGGACCAGGCGGCACACAGAGCACAGCCACACACAGTAAACCACAACAGGCACAACCACATAAAAAGAAACGGGCGACTAGATAAAGGCAGAGAGACAGAGAGAGAAAGAGAGAGAGACTGAGTGAGAGAGGGACATGTCTTGCAGTTAGTTAGCTGCATGTTCGCCGCGCAGATTTCTGTTGCATGCAGCTAAAGCCAAAGCTAAACATTTCGTGTCGCATTTATAGACAACGTGCTGCAAGTTTTTTTCCTTGTAGTTTTTCCTTCTCTTTTGCTGAGGCTAAACGCTGATTTGCTTTTCGTGAAATTGTTTCTCAATTCGTTGGCCAGCTCGTTGGCGAGTGTGTGTTGTGTGTGTTGTGTGTGCTGTGTGTGCTGTGCGTTGGTGTGCCATCTGTAAATTGCCACAATAAGTTGGCCGTCGCTGTTGCCAGGTTGCAGGATGAGCCAAAAGCAAGCGAATGGCAATACTTGTGAAATGCAGATGCTGCAAATGTGGCTGTTGGCTGTAGCGCTGCCCGTACATGAGGCTGATTGATGTGCTGCCCCTTGTGAGTTGGTCAGGCGTAGTCAGAAGGCCGCTGGCTGATTAGCTAGTTAGCATGGCAGCCAACTACGTGAATACGTAACCGAGTTACCTAAGCCGTCCACCTAGCTGAAGTAATATCACAGTGCAATATAATAATAAACAAACAAGACATAAGTATGTGTCCAATTAATACACGTGTGGCAATAACGTTTCACGTGTTGCCATGGCGTTATGCAATACGGCGTGAATTACGTTACGCTATGACGTAATGATTTTAATTTGGAACATGAATAATATTCAGAAGCTGTGTACATTAGACGCAGCTCAACTAAAGGCAATAATTACGTCATAGCTTACGTCATGACATTATTAAATAAACATTAAATGGCCCAGATTAACTTACTTAACCCAAGAAGCTACTTACGTCGTGACGTCTTGATGTGATAGAACATAATTCAGATTTTTAGTTGTAGAGTATAGCAATGTAAAGCAACTTTTACGTAATATAGCTTACGTCATGACGTAATAAAACCACCTTACATGGCTTAGATATTGACACTACAATACTTGCTATAAAATATCTGTGCGTCATATGGAAACGTAAAAAAAATTACGTAAGCTACAACGTAAGTGTGTTACGTTACGTTTGATTTTCTTATTTGCTGCATGGCTTTGAGACTATCTCCCGCAGCAAAGCAGCTTACAATCGCATTGAACGTAAGCTGTCTTCATGTGTAGACAAATCACGTAAAGTGTAGTACGTAAGCAGCATAAATGTCAAAGGCTTGTGTACTTTTTAGGCATCTTATGAATTTTGCTATTGACAAATACTTCCGCCACATCCTGAGTTGCGAGCTGCGTACAACAGATGCATAGCATCTGCAGTGGGAGATGCAAATGCAGCTGCAGCTGCAGTTGCAGTTGCAGTTGCAGTAACACAGAGTTGACTCGCCCAAACATTTGTATTAACAACGACATACATATATTCTGTTTGATTGCTGCCAGCTGGTGGCAGGGGCGGTCTTTGGGGGCGTGTCGGCAGCCTGGGCAATTTATATTGCGACATTTTGTGCAGTTTTCGCTTTGCATTTTGGCGGCCATTGTCGAGCAACAAGCAAATAACCAACAGACAAGCAACGACCGGCGACGGACAACAGCCAACAGACAACCGACGCCCGTTTCATGTCTTTTGACCGCATTGTTTGTTAATTGTTAAACATTTTAAATCACGGACAACGATTGCACTTCATGTTGAATTTATGAGCTACATGTGCATAAGTTTTTTCTTTCGTTTTGGTAATCGATTGCAAATGCTCTGCGATTTTTTACTCACATTTCTTTGGCATCGAGAAGCGCAATATGGAAATGTGTGTAATAGCAACGGCAGAGCTTGTACTTCTGTTTAAATGGAAAGCGAGTCAGCAAAACATAAAAAAAACGAAAGAGGCAAGTGGCAAGACGAAAGAGGAAAGAGGAAAAAGGAAAGCTAAAAAAGAGGAAATTGGAATCGGCACGGATTTTAGCTACAGCTCATAAATCGTTAATCAGCTTCGAAGGAAAATTTTAATTACAACTCGAGAATCGTAAAGCGAGTATCAGAAATGTTGTCAAATGCAAACGACATTGCCACTTTGACGTTAATCAAATCGGTCTATCTCTCACTCTCTCTCTCTTTATCTCTCTCTCTGCCTCTGTCAGCCACTCAATTACTGACTAGCAGAGGCCCGTTCCCTTGGTCTGTGTAAATGCGTTATTTCTAATTAAATTTAGCAATGTGTGTGTGTAATGTATCCGGCAGGCACACAACTCAATGTAAAAGATGAAGATACCAAATGTCAACTTATTGGGTAGCATAACGAAAAATCATTTTGGTATCAATCGACTGGCAGCCCGAGGGCCGACACATGCATGGGTGCGAGACAGATATTGGCAGGCTGGCTGGCTGGCTGGCTGGCAGGCGTTAGCAAATTTAAAACGTAGCCCGCCCAACCCCAAACTCCGAATCGTGGCACGTACGCAAATAGAAGGATGTGATGCGAATTAAAAACGCAAGCAGCGGATACGGATACAGATACAGATACAGATATAGATACAGCTGCAGATACGGCTAGAGCTAAAGATACAGATACAGCGCGAGATACAATCGCCTGGCTGTGGCATATGCGCACACAGATATGTTTCACTGCATATGTGTGTGCGTGTGTGTGTGTGTGGACGCATCCAATAGATACGCGTCGCAATCGTTGGCACGCACGATACTTAAGTTCATTTGCGCCACTTTGCGCCCGTGAATTTTAAGTGCGTGCGACTTCTTTTTGTTTCGTCAGCTTCTAGATTTTTTTTTAATAAATATGCCGCCAGCTTGCGAGCTGACTGACTGTGAACTAGAAAGTGATGTAGCTGTCAGATACATACATATGGGATCTGCTCATAGTTAAACGGCTGCTGCGCATGGCAAACACAGAACGGCTCGAACGGTTCTCTGTGCCAATTTCATTTCTATTTTCTATTGATATTACGCTTTGACTCTTTCATGGTGAAGAATATGCAGATATAAGTGGATATATGGATATGAACCAGTATATTCAACCGGTCATTGCTCAGGGCCGAAAACAATGGATTCAAAAAGCTTATTAAATCAGTCAGAGACAGTCGTAGCAAGAATGAGATAGAGCGAATGGTAGAAGTAGAAGTAGAGGTAGAGGTAGAGGGAGAGAGATCGGCTTTATTGATAATGTGGACAGCAGCTGTAATTATTCGATTGTGCCATAAATCTTTAAGGCACACACAAGAATGCTGTCATAAAATCCAATCAATGACAGTCGTAAAGCTGGGCTGCTGCCGTTTCAATAAAATGGAAACTGTTCTATAAAGACGCCCGAACCGAACCAAGCACTAATGAGTCAGACGTCCATATGCCAGCTCACACACATGGCCTCTGTACAGAGCTGGGAATGTGGAGACACTTTACAGTCGTCTGCTGAATATCAAATCATACAACACTGTTGCCAAGCAGAAAATAAGACAGTTACTATCCACATTTAGAAACATATTTCAAACCTATTCAATATATTTTCGAATGAGCTTAAATTCTTAAATGTCTTTTAGCTGCTAATCAAATGCTTAAGAGCTGTATATGCACGATATACACACGCTGTCAAGCAGGGGGTCTTCAGCTGAAAAAAAAAAAAAAAACACACATGAGGAAAACTCCAAGCACTCATCCTCTGTAAGCGGCAAACACTTGCAGCGAGGCATAAGTTTCACACGATCTGAACAGAGGCAGTGGCAGAGGGAGTGAGAGGGGGAGGGAGGGAGTCGAGTTTCTGCTGCAGTTCTTTTTGCAGTCATCCTTCATTTGGCCCCGAGCCCAACTTTGTCTCAAAATAAACAATGGAACGCCTCTGTGTTGGCAGCTGCCAGCTAGAGAGTTCCTTGCTTTAGTTGTCCGTTGGCTGGTTTTACCCTACCACAAGACCAGCCAACGCCACCGTCCCGCCCCCACTCCTGGCTCCGGACAGCACTCGACATTTGCGGCGTGATAAGCTTTGATTACATGCCAGACAGCAACTGATCAGCCCCAGCGACTGGTTCCACTCACTGTGGCAGTGCGAAGTCAGCGCTAGAGAGAGTGGCGAGGGCAAAATTCTATAAATATTGCTTGCAAATTGCAGTTGGGGCGACCGCGCTGCGGCCGGGTATGTGCGGGTGTGCGGGTATGCGTTGGGGCAGCAATGAGAAACTTGGCGAGTTGATTCCAAGAAATTTGCAGCAACAATGCCTTGTGACACGCATTTCCTGTTGTTTCCTATGCAGCAGGCAGGCTATAGAATAACTGCCACACAGAGAGAGAGGGAGAGAGAGGGAGAGGGAGGGAAAGAAAGACACATAAATAGAGTTAGAACTTGTTTGGTGGCTTTTGCGCGTGCGCAACACACATTTCCGTTAGCTCAGTCAGCAGCAGCCACCAAGTGGAGATCAATGGACGCGCCAGCAACGGCAGCTGCTGCTGCTGCTGCTTATCGAATCTAAGAGCAGAGCGAGTTAAGCATTTTTAATTGTTGGACGCTGTCCGGAGTACGAAGAGAACGCGTCTACAAATTGTAAAAGTCATTAAGGCTCATTGACCCATTTTGAAGGCAGCTGGCTGTCGTCTGTGCTGTCGGTTGAATAGTTGAATAAGTAGTTGAATAGCTGGGCATCATTAAAATATTCACAAACAGACACACATACTATATGTACATCTGTGTTCTCAATGGTCGAGCGACAAGTTGTCGAACGGTTTGGGCGCGACACATTGCCAGAAGCCGCATTCAAGATCGAACCTGTTTTGCCTAGCAAATTAGCAGCAACAGCAACAATTTTCGCTGCTGCTGCTGTTGGGGCAAATATTTTGTGGTAGCCAAAATAAAAAAAAAAATCGCATAACCGTAACGAGTATTAAATAGCGAATTGACCCAAATCGTTTGGGTGTTAACATTGTGCCTGAAATATCAAAGCGATTTACAGAACACCACGCGAGAAAGTCCGCCATTCAACTAGAAACAGGGCAACTCTAGCTTGTAAATGCTAATGCCTGACATGTTGCTCGATATGAATTTGGGTTAAGTGCGCACCAAGCGACTGCGACTCTGATTAATGAGCCACCTCTAGCCGGCCGTGCCTGGCTACTGAGCCGAGTTTGCGGAATATCTTTCAAATTCAATCAGCATCAGATTCAAATGTGACAGGCGAAAGCGACAGGTAATCAATGCCAAGCGTTAATGCGACTCAATTCTATTTAAAATATGTTTCTATTCTATTCTATTTAAAATACATTTTTGAACATGTTCGACAATCATTGGGAAGTTTCAGGACATTGCCATTCGAAAAGGTCTCTTTGATCTGCTTGACCTCGCGCTCATACTCATACTAAAACTATAAACTAAACAGTTAAATACATACATATTTACCGTGCCAAGCTGGCCCACATAGCTGGTATACCTCAGGGCTTGTTGCTATCTATGCAGAGTAGTACAACTGTTGACTTTAACTCTGAATGCAGCCGAGATGAGTTGAGTGCAAATCATCAGAGATTTATAACAACTTCAGGCACACACACAGGCACATATATACATATTTACTGCTATATTTGCATGGATATATATATATATATATATATATATATAAATATATACACTTATGTACATTTGCTCTGGTCCAGATAGAGTTTCAGATAGGTAGTCCCTGCATATTTCACGAGCCCTGCAGCCAACTAGCTCGAGGATGTGTTTGTTGCCAAAAATAAAAAGCGAAATAAAAAAGCAGCTTGTTGAAAGCATGTTGCAAAATATTTTGTATAATGTTCACTAACTCTTCAACTGTCTGTCTGTCTGTTTGCGTCTGTGTGTATGTGTGTGTGTGTGTGTGTTTGCTGGGCAAAGTTTTTGCGGCGCATGCAAATGAAATGGAAAACACTTGAGCAAAAACTCTAAGCTGCCAGAATGCGACCTGGCTCAGGGACTACGTCGGTCTGACTGTCTGTCTGTCTCTGAATGTGTGTGTGTGTTTGTTTGTTTGTGTGTATGCTTTGCATTTGCCTGATTTTGGGCTGCAGCAAATGTTGCACAAAGTTTTTGATTATGTAAAAATTGCATTAAAGCTGCGGGCGGTCGGGGCTATATAAAGGGTTTTAAGTGCCTGCTGTTGCCTTTCAAATGGCCAATCCCACAGGCAGGCAATCATAATGAAGTCTCAGGTGTGCCAGAACTCTCGCCAGACATTGTGCAGTGGCAACCAGCTAGGCAGCGAGACAGCGAGAGGGTGAGAGTGTGAGATAGAATTGCTTAAGCAGCAGGGCCAACAAACTATTTAGTTGCCCGAGGGGGTCTGGGCGCGATGGGTGGGCCAGGGAGAGGGGCGGGCGCCAAAGAAATGAACAGGACATGCAATTTGCTGGCCAAAGACTCGGACATGCGGATACACACAGTCACAGTCACAGTCACAGCCATAGACACAGATCCTGTCTGTCAATTGAAAGCGCAGACGGCACGGAACGTAACGGACAGCGACGAGAATGGGAATGGCAACGGATCGAGTTAAAAGTGTCGCCCGTTTGTCTGCCACTGTGGCAGCTCGAATGTCCGACAGTGGCTATTGTCATCCATTTGCCACAGACACTGCCACCACGTGCAATTTGTAGACAAAATTGAGCTATGAATGGGCAGCCGGGCCCAGCTGCAATCCAGGGGCACGCCTTTTGTTTATCACAACGCAAACGCCTCGAGGCAGGTCAGCGTCGGCACGCAAGTGCCGCATTTGATGCTACCATTGAGTTCTGGCAGCAGGCATGGCTCCTGCCATTCTCATAAATATTAGAAGTTCGCCCTCAGACAAAACGCCAACGTCAAAGCCAATGCCTACGCCAACGCCAACGCCTAAGCCTACGCCAACGCCTACGCAGTTGCTGCTGTCGATGTCGTGCGGCCCATACAAAGATGCAAAGGCCCAGATAGACAAACAGATTGTCGCCTGAAGTGTCGTATCGCATCGTCCGGAGCGCAGATGGAAATGGAGATGGCAGTGCTGCGTGGCTGACACCATTTGTGGCAACTGCAACCCCTTGACTGAGGCATAGCGTTGGCTTCTACGCCAAAGAGTCCTCCAGCCGTGTTGCCAGTTGACCAGGGACTATGGCAGCATGCAAATGATATTTCAGTCACAATGGGTGTGACAAAACTCAACCTATCGACTATAAGACATTCGATTTGTTATCGATCAGACTAGCCATATGTTATCCATGGGCCCACATAATCCAAAGATACAGCTCGTAGCTTAAAGAATTCAATGTCGATTATTTGCAATCATTTGTCAACACATGTCTCTCTATATACATTGATATATTTATATTGATGACATGTCCAATTTGATCTCTCACACTTATCGATGCGTTGATAGCCCGCACTCCCACTGTGTCACACTTTCAGATTGTTTTCCATTAGGCAGAGGCTTCATTCAGCAGTCCATCTCTGGCCGGATGGACAGCCGCCAGACCGGCCCGGTTGCTGCAGTGTGTTGTACGCTGTGAGAAATATTACACGCAATTTCCAAGTTGACATTCGGCGTCTGATGCTGCGCTGGAGGCTGGGGGAAACGGAAATGGCAGCGCGGCTGGCCGACATATTAAAAATGAATGACGGCATTTCATTAGTAAGCGGCTGACGCTGGTTTCGGTGGTGGTGCGTTGTGTTTAGGGTCGTTGTCGGTGTCGATAAGAAATGCAAAGTAATTTGCCACTGACACCGCGTGGCATCAATTTTAGTTGTAGCACCCGAAAGTAGGCCACAATTTATATATTGCCTGGCGCCTAACTGCGACTACTCAATTTTTCGTTACAGAGACGACGCGCAAGAAGCCAACACAGCTAGAAAGAGAGGCAAAGAGAAGGATAACGAGAGATTTCATTACACAGAGCTAGACGACAGAAGCTTGCAACAATGGCGCACTCGAAAGTCATACTGAAGATTCTGTTCTCGCTGTGCGTTTGGTCATTTGTAATCATTGGCCTGTTCAAGATGCATGGCACGAACCTGGTGCCACAGGACTACCGCCAAGTGCCACAGGACTATCAACAGCTGCCACTGAATGGTCGCAGTCTGCTGCAGAAGGATATGCTACGCTACGCTGAGACAACGTCCACCACCACCGATCACTTCGATCCCAGCGAGATACTCGTCGACAATCGCACAGGTGAGTGCCACTAGTGAGTGCAACTAGTGCCACATGCAGCACATGCCAAGCTATACTTACTCTGTTTGTTCTTCTTCTTCCTCTTCTTCTACTGCAGCCATGGACGATGATCAGCTGGTGCGCGACGTGGAGTCCAGAATACCATCCCTGCCGATCGCCTACTGGAGCAAGAACAAAAACTTTCTGCAGCAAAAGTCCGCAACGTGCGCCAAATACCCATCGATCTTTGAGCTCGAATTCAACAACATTTATTGGCAAACGATGCACACATCGAATGGCACCTTTCAGCTATTTGGCGCCTATTACGACATTCGGCGCGCCTCGCTGCTGGGGCCGACGGTGCGTATTCTGGGCATGATCGATCGGATCGAGCCCAAGGTAAAGACCTACTGTCAGTTCTGGTTCGACGGCCAGAAGGAGCCGTTCATTGTGAAGACATTCGAGTACAAGTACATTTGGTATAACAAGTGGGGCAACTACAAGCAGGGCATCTATCAGCCATATCTGATCGCCTGCCAGATACCGAAGCCCTTCCACGGCGTGGTGCCCAGCTCCGTGTCGATGGTGGAGAAGGAATGCGACACGGCCACCAACAATTTGCGCGTCATCTACAATCGGCCGCCCGATGATCACAAGAAGGGTTTCGCCGTCTGTGTCAAGGGTCTGGACTTTCTCTACGATGATCTGAGCGTGCGGCTAATTGAATGGATTGAAATGTTAAACATTTTGGGCGCCGACAAAATCTACTTTTACAATCTGCAAGTGCATCCAAACATAACCAAGGTACTCAGCCACTACGAGCAGGAGGGCAAGGTGCAAGTGATACCATTGACGTTGCCTGGCGGCCAGCCCAATGTGCCCGGCTTCCAGCATCTCTATCTGACAAAGAAGACCAACCACAAGCGACAGAACGAGGTCATACCTTACAATGACTGCCTGTATAAGAACCTCTATCTGTACGACTATATTGCGCTGCTAGACATCGACGAAGTGATTATGCCCAAGGGCAATTCCATACTCTGGTCCGAGCTGATGGACAAAGCGCGCCCGGAGTCTCTAAAGTTCAAGCCGGACGGCTATCATAGCTACAATTTTCGCAATGTCTACTTCCTGGACGATCAGCAGCACGAGCATGGCTGGCACAAAGACATACCCAAGTATATGCATATGCTGCAGCATGTGCATCGCGCTAAGAACTACACGAAGCCCAATCAGTATGTGAAGTGCTTCCACGATCCGGAACGTGTGCTCACGCTGCATAATCATTTTCCGCTCAGCTGCTTGGGCGGTGTCTGCAAGTCGTATCCGGTGGACACGCAGGATGCACAGCTGCAGCACTATCGGGCCGATTGCGTGAAGACGCTGAAGAAGAGCTGCGAGGAATATCGCGAGAATTCGGTCGAAGACAAGACGATTTGGAAGTATAAGGATGAGCTAATCCGACGCACCATCAAGACGCTCGAGACGCTGGGCTTCTTTAGGCGTAGCGGCGGCCCAGGATTTGGGGGCAGCAGCAGCGGACTCGGCGGTGGCGCCACGACGCATTCCACGGAGCGGTGATTCGCGCTTCTCGGCGGCTGGTCATGGCCCTGGCTGCCTGTGGCGCCCTACGTGGATCCAGCGGCAGCTGGAGCGATGGGCAACGAGGAGTTTTTTGTCTAATGAGAGCGAAATAGAAAGAGACAGAGAGCGAGAGAGAGAGAGTGAGAGATATAGGGAAAGTGAGTTCCTTGCCGCAATAGAGACCGTAAAAGCTACCGAGCCCGCAACTGAACTCAAATCCAAAACTTGAACCCGTCCCCCCCCTAGCCTAGCCTAGCCTAGAGCTCGATTTGTTCATTTTGTGTATTATAGAAAAGTTTATAATTTTTATTTTTATTTTTTTTTTTTAAATAGTTTGATAGTATTCTGTACTTCGTAGCTGCCCCTAATATATATATATATATACATATATGTATGTATATATAAATATAAATGTATATTTAGTTAGTTTATATTATACAGTTATTTTTGATATATGTATGCCCTTATCAACTTCTTACATATGCCCTATCAGATAACACACTCACACACACACACACACACTCTTTCGTATGGCTAGTGTAAAAAAGAAAGCGAATGAAAAACACTTCTGAAATCGTGCCTTCAACTTTAAATTGTAGTGTATAGAGTTTTACTGCAGCGGCTCGCCACGAACTAAGCACTTGACTATACACACACACACAGATGCATGTGTCCTATATATACACACACACATATATATATATAAATATATATATATATATAAATATATCCAAGTATGCGCATGTAGCTGCTTATTGGGAGGTGGCCCAACAAAAACACATCTATTTACTCCTTATTCACAAAAGACGTTACAAATCACAAGTCCAATGGTTAAATTGGTGACAAAATCACAACAAGCATAAAAATAAAAATAATAAAAAAAACTATGTTAAGTTAAAGACTGATGATGTTTATAAATAATTAGAAACAATTGCGAAAAGCTTTTGAGCAAAAAAAAGGAATCGATAAACAAAAATTGTGTGAAATTGAAAACATTTCAAAAATTGATTTAAAAAAAAACATTTTTATTGATATTATGTATTAACTAACTATTATCTGTTAGTATCTGTACTTAGCTACTGAACATGAAATATCACTAAATGCTAAGCAAACATCTGAACAAAACCTAAATTGTAAATAGTTTAATTGTTTTAAAGAAATATATATGTTAAAAAAAAGAACAAAAAACAAAAATAAGATATACACAAAAAAGCACTAAAGTAAAACATATAAATAATTATAATAATAATAATAATAATATTCATATATGTTTAAAAAGTTGCAACCAATTCGTGAGCCGAATTGCTCAAGTTTCTTATATATATATATATATATATATATATATATATATATATTTTTTTTTTTTTGGATTTTTGTTTTTATAATTTTTTCATCCTATAAATGTTAAGCGTATCTGTCTTGTGACTAAAGTTGTGTTCAACTTAATTGTATATAAATTTAAAACGATCTTTGCACGTAACTCATTTTGATTTCGCACTTTTATTGTTTCCTTATTTGAGTCTACTCAATTTTAGCAGCTTAGTCAAATTGTTGGAACTAAATGAAAAGTTGTTTGCATTTTGCATAAGCGTTGATTTGTATGGGACATACTATATACATATGCATATACATATACATATACATATACATATAGATATAAAAATAGATATAGATATAGAAATATCTACACCAGGTTGCAGATACTTAAACTATTGCACTAGATCACATCGATCTACCATTAAATTAAAAATATATACATAAATACAAATATATATAGATATGCCTACAATATAAATGTATACATATATATATATATATATATATATATAAACATTCATAAATGTATTAATGTTAGTTGATATGATGAGACCCAAAATTTTTTTTTGCCTAGCTAATAACAATTGATATGAGAACAAGTGATTGATGAATAAAATTTAAAAAATTGTACATTCACCCGAGTGTTTTAACTCTGAATCAGTTTACTAAATATATAAGTCGCTGTTCAAGTCTTGCTCAAGAGGTTTGCCAATTGGTTTTGCTGCAAGACTGGCTAAGGAATATATATTGAATAGTCTCAATTCTTTTTGGCTGGCTTTGGCTTTCCTTTGTAAGGCTTAAGCCGTAGATCCGTTGAAATACTTAGCGTCTCAGTTGCTTGAGCAAGCTAAGCGGTTCAGGAATAATTCTTTGGGTTTCCTTTGGCAGACTTATTGCCGACGTTGGCTTAAATTTAACTTGAGGTCAAATGGTTGTGGGGCTGCAGCTAAGCACAAGTATACTATTTGGTCCATTTAAGATAGCCAAATTTGAGGCATGCAGTCACAGACTCTCAGACACACACACACACACATACACTTGAATAGAAACAGAAGCGAGGTCTTTTCCAGTTGAGTGGTTAGCTATCCAGGCACCTTGGCTGGAACGTGGCATCGTTGCTTACTGCGCGTCCAGCGTGGCAAGACGTGAGATACAAAACTTCTAAGAATGTAAACAACAAAGCATTTGTTCTCGGGCATAAATGAACCCACTTACGCACAACTTGGCTGGGAGCAAGCAGCTAGCCAGCCAGCCAGCCAGCCAGCCAGCCAGTCAGCCAGCCAGCCAGTCAAGACGGCAAGCAAGGCGTACATACCTTAAGCCACTGCACAAAGAACGTTGTGCTCCAGGAAGCAACGGAAGGATACGAACTACACAAAAAAAAATAAAAAACAAAAACAAAATAAAATAAAAATAAAGAAGGAGACGAAGTTACAGGGTATTTTGGGGTTGGCCGAGCTGGCTGCGTGTCAGCGGCGTTGGCACGGTGGCTGGAGCCAAAGAAATTTGTATAAACGCAACTTAAGTGAGCATTAAACACGCTCCACTGAAGGACTCCGGCCG
Source organism: Drosophila hydei (assembly GCF_003285905.1). Lineage (NCBI taxonomy): Eukaryota > Metazoa > Arthropoda > Insecta > Diptera > Drosophilidae > Drosophila > Drosophila hydei. The sequence goes on along the minus strand of NW_022045685.1, from coordinate 2,363,231 downwards.
ACGTCGTCCCTTTTCGGAACAGTGGCGCTTAACTTGGTTAATAAACATTACCAACGCCACAAAAACCATTTACGTGAACTATTAAAATTCCGCAGCATTTTAGTTGCCTTTGCCTTGTTTCACGATTATGTTTATTTATATGGCAGCAGCCGAAGCAGTAGATGCTGCTCACACACACACACACACATACACAGACAGTAAAGCTGATGAGGCCTCAGCTGGAAACCCCTTTCGGTTTTGCATGTGCGTTAGCCGTTAAGTGAAATCTCATGGCTGCATGATGAGACTACTTTAAGTCTATATATCCTTTTATGAATATGCACCCATTAAATAGGGGGCTTCTTGGCCCAGCGCCTAAGTTTCCAAGGCGCCTCGTTCTTGTTTGGGTTTATGGGCCATCATTTCGACCTCATATATAGTGTCCACAGCTGGCAGCTTGAGGCGCTCCGGTGCGCTACTCGATCCGGATCGGCCGCTGCCAACCGACTATCAGCACGTTGAAGTGCGATTTATAAATTATGAAAAATACAATTTAGAGCGCTGGCTTGGCTTAAATTGTATGGGGCTAGCGGCCGGCCGACCGACAAATCCAAAATGCTGTTGCAAACTAATTAAAATCTACTATAGGATCGGTGGGCAGGATATTTATAATGCATGCACATAAATCCTGAAATTAAGCGCTTCGGCTTAAAAACCATGCAAAATTAAAATGTGCAATTACGATGCAGTTGCCAGCTATCTGTGTGTGAGTGGGTGTGTGTCTGTGTGCGTGTTTTTGTCTGTTTGCAGAGAGACTGAGTTAAATTAAGCCCATTGCCCAGCGGGAAATTGTTCAACTCTTTCTTTTTAAAAGCTGCTAAATTTGTTGTTTTTTTTTCTGAATTTTGTTAGTTTTTTTTAATAAAACTTTTGCACTGACACAAATAAAAACATGTATATATATAAGTCAGACAGGTTATTTGATAAGACCACAGTCTATTCTAGTTCTAGCTATATTAGTCCAAGTTGCTATTGGCTGCATTTTCCCTGCGAACTGAACTACTGCAGCCAGCGAATCGTTTCCCGCTGGGAAATCGGGCAAGTTGCAGTTATTCTTTTTTAGCTTTTAGCTTTTGGCGTTAAAAACTAGAACCACATGAAATCCGTGCATTTGGTCATTTGCCTGATTTGTCGGTTGATGTGAATAGAGCCAATTGCGGTTTTGACTGCTCTGCAGGTTTTGACCAATTGTGTGTATAATGCGGAGCCATGGAGCTATGCGTGTGTGAGCGGATAATACTTTTTTTGTCATCTAGAAAAGTATATAACAAATTAGTTTTTTTATTGTTCATATTCGCTTTCATTCGTATGTACATTCATATTCATATTCATATTCACATATTTCTGCTCATATTTAGACATTCACACTCTTATTCATATTCGCATTCACATTCATATTTTAAAGCGTTGCATAGGTAGCTAACCACGTAGCTGTCATGTATTCGCATATATATCAGCAGCAAGGATATCACCAGTTAGTTATAATTATCCCACACACACACACACACGCATACAAACTCATATGCATGTAATATTCGCTTGCATATGGCGGTTGATTTTGGGCTGCGTGCTATACGCTATTGAATGTAATTGCATATAAGTATACGCACAACTGTTTGTGTGTGTGTGTGTGTGTGGGCGTGAGTGAGGGAGGCCAAACAGGAAATGCTAATTGCATGGAAGTGTAGACGCCCGACGACATGTGTGTGTCTGGGTGTATAAGGCAATGTGTATGCAAGGCGCGGTCTCAATCGTGGTGCGGAAGAGTTGGTTGGATTGCATTCGCGAAACGCCAGCTCGACCCCACTCCAAAGCATCTAACTGGGTAACCCGACAGACTCGTACAATATTATTGCCCGCAATCTAATTAGCCTCACGGAGTGAAGCAGACAGAGAGAGAGTGAGTAGGAACGAGTGCGAAAGCCGTGAGACCGATTGGCATCGCTTGCCTCCTGTGATCCTTCAGTTGCTCACTTCCCACTTCTAATCCTTGCTGCCAATATTTGCTTCACGTTTTGGTAGCCCTCAATTGGCTGCTGTGTTTGCCTGCTCAAGCTTAAAGTATAGCCACATGCCTGGCGCGTATCCAGACACAGCCACTCGACCACATATACACACACACACACACACACACACACACACACACGCGCAACTGGAGCTATATACTTAATTGAGAAAGGAATTCAGCGGTAATTCAATTCGTTTCGGCTGCGTATATACATATGTGTGCACGCTGAATTGAATGGCAAACGGATCCGGCTACAGCTGACGGCTCTTGTGGCCAGGCATTTGCCTGTTTAGTGCATTTAAAGAACAGCAGCAGCATGGGGTTAAAGCTCCGATTCCCATCACAGGCCGACACAGGCAGTGACACAGTTTTCGCTCCCTTTGCTCTGGCTGCCCATTTGCCACTCACTATTCACACTTGCGGCTGCCAGCGAGAGCGAGTGCGAGTGCGAGGTCTGGCACGTTTTGCTCCTGCTGTCGATTAGTCAATTATAGACAAATGGCCTGGGAGTTGCGCGCGGCGCAATGTAAACAAGCCATCAATAGCATAAAGGAGTGCACAGCGTCGTCCTGAGAAACGGAGAAATGGCGAAACGGCAAACAGCGAAATGGGAGATGCTCGCGTCCAGGTCCAGGCAACAGCCCGAGCGAGCGGCGTGGATGAGATAAAAGAATTATGCATAAGCAGCGGGGCGCACACACAGACACACACACACACAGAAGACACGCCGTCCAGAGCGCAAGACACCCCGGGGCACAATGGAGCGAAAAGCACAAAACGGAAACCACAAAACAGAGAAAAATTTAAAAACAGGTATAACGGAAAAGTGCATGAATAAGTGGAACGCTCTAAAGCGTTTCAACTGAATTAAATGGCAAATCTTGAATCATATATGCGATGGGCGTGGCAAAATAGTGTCAGATATATTGTGAATTGAAGAGCAATTCGAGAAATAAAACCAACAAGATGCAGATATAGATGTCACTGTAGACAGAGCAGAGAAGTGAGATATATGAACAGATGAGGTATTCAGTCCTCAGTTACCAAAAAGGATATTACGGCAATCGAATCGAGAGGGACTGACAAACAGCTCTAGAAATTTGTATTGCATACCCGCAGGGGCGGCAGCTGGCGGGAGATTTGAAAATACTTTTAGCGTGGCGCACTTATCGTCCCACAAATCGGCGCTTGATTTGGACCTGTGTAAAGGTGAAAACATATACAGCACACACACGTATATAGACACACACACATATATACATTCACACAACGAAGCTGTCGTCCAAGTTTTCTGTCGCACAAAACAAAATACCAAATGGATATCGGCAAAAAACAGTCTGGCGCTGGTCATTTGCTTGGCCAGAAGGTTGGCCATGGGCAGGTGGATGCTACTGGAACATAGCTGTGTTTCGGACTTGTGTCCGGTGTGCGGTGCCCAGCGACAATGCTAAGAGATAAATAAAAGTTTTGTCGCCATTGAATGCCAGGACTAGAACAAGGTGCCACAGCTCACACCCAGACAAACATTTATGGAAACTGAACTGAACTGAACAACGGCCAAAGAATGCACAAGTTTAAATTGTATCTGGAGCACTAAAACAGCATCAGCATTGGCATCAGGATGCAGCTAAATGAGCATGGATTCTAGAGTAAATGTCGTCAACATTAACGAATCATTTTTGCACTTTCCAGACGTCACTCTGCTCCATCTTTTAAATTATATTATAACTAACATTATATTATAATTATATAAAATAAATTATTAACTTATACAAAAAATGATTCATCTTAAATGTTCTGATATTTCTTACGATATCCGTGAATAAGGCAAAGTTTTCGGCGATATTCATGCAGAAAGTTGGCTTCATGAAATGATCAGGAAAATTTGCAACTGCTGCCATGTGGTAATCAACTATTCAATATCATAAAATACCAATGATTCGATATGAAAGAGGTGTCAATCTCAGTTGCACGCATGGCCATGGTATATGGCCGAAACAATAACCATAATCGGGCCGATCCAACCCTCGGCTCTGGGCATTTGGGGCTGCAACGGACACACGATTTCCGCTGAATGGCAACTAGAGAATGGTCGACGCTTTCATTGGCAGGCCCAGACCCAACGACTGTACTTTTTGGCTATTGTTGTGCCAGCCCCGAAACAGACAGCCGATGCCTGGCTGCTGGCCTGCCAATGGGGCTGGCAGAGCTGGCAAAACAAACAGAAGCAAAATCTAGTTAATTGGGTAAAATGCTGTGCGGAAATTGAAAGCAAAAGCACAAACACAGAGTCAGCAGCAGTGTTGGCGGCAATGGTAGAGGCGGAGGCGGAGGTGGAGGCGCCACCAAAAGTTGAAACCAGTTGCATTTGGCATTACCGTTTTGGAGCGGAAATGCCTGTGATCCCGGGCAGCGCCTCCGTTCTCCAAAATGCAATAAATATCTAAATTGGCGCATGGCAGTCGCATTTGCATGCTCTGTGGCTGCTGGCCATTGCGCTGTTTGTGCCATTGTTCATCGATTTATGCAAATTTCTGCGCACATTTTATCAATAAACAATAATAAATTAAAATCAACAATCATTGTGCGCGCCGCTCGCCAGGGAGTCCACAGCCAGGCGCCGAAATTGAAAACGAAATTTTTAAATGCCAATTGTCAACGGCCGCTGGCTAATGGGAGAAGGCCTGCAGTCTCGCTAGAGATGGCCAAATGCACAACAACAAGAAACTCTGCTAGTTCTGTTAGTGAAATATTTACAATTTACAACGCACTTGGCTTGCGATAGCCATTATATACTATCGATACTATCGAACAGCTTGAACAGTCATGCATCGATGATGAGCCCAATGATCTGATATAATAGTTAGCTGGAAGTGTCCATCACTTGGTAAGTGGATTTGATATTTGGTTATTCTGCAAGCCATATTTATGCGCATAGACAAATTTACGCGAATGCCATGGCAACGACAATACAACAACAATAGCAAAATATTTCTATATTTGCAATCAAAAATTATACCGAAAAACTAACAGAAACGCAAGGCATACCAAATGGGGGCCCAGCTTCGCACAGAGCTGGCAGCAACAGGCATTGGCCAATGGTAAATCCAAATGTCGCTTTTATGACAAACCACAAATAAAATAGTTTAATAATAATAGCAATAATTTGAATTAGATGGGCTGTGGATAAAAACAAACAGAGCTGTCGGCATCCATACGCTTAAATTGATATAGTATTCTAGATTTCATAGCACAAATATACATATTATTCTCTCTCTCTGAAAAAACAATTTGCATTTAGATTAAAAGTCTGCAAAAGAGTTGTTAGCATGGAAAAAAGCTATAATATTTCAAATGTTAGTTTGTATAGAAAATGTATACAAATGCTGCTGCTGCTGCTGCTGCGGCTGCTCCTCGTGCCATCTATCAAATTTCAGCTCATATTTGGCAATTTGAAGAATGCTCAATGAAAAGTTTGGCACGCGAACGGGCTGAGGCCTGGCCGGCTTGGCCAACAGAAATGCTTTGGCGTCCAGTGAGAAAAGTGCGATAAAGATTAAGAAATAACAGCCGCATTCCTAGCGGGCATCATGAAGCCACAAAGGGGGTTAATTGCGGGGGTGTTCAGCTGGCAGCGCATTGCTTGGTGCTTTTCGTTTCTCCTTTTTTTTTTTTTTGTTCAAGCTTTGGCTTGTTGGGTCAGTTTTGCATACTTTTGTGCGGGGCACATAAAAAATTTGCATTTTCCAATTCACGGCAGGCGTTCGCGTCAAATGAATGAATCGCCAAGCCCAGCGCCCTCGCATTGCAGCACCAACCAGCTGAACATCTGCAGATAGATGGCCCAGTCAATGCATGAGGGCAACGAGGGCAAGGCAGGCGGCTCAGGTTATTCAGATGCAAAAACAACAAGCTGATTGATGATTTATTACGCTTTTGGCATTATTGATATTTTATTTGTATGCGACGAAGTCATTTGCCTCAACTGCAACTGCAATGAAATCAACTGCAGTCTAGCCACTCAGCCTGGGCAGGCATAATTAATGTTTTGTTTGACATCTCTGCACCCATAGCTACACACACACACACTCATGCACATACACACAGATTCGTTGGCGAGGTAAGAGTAAATTGAACTGGCTTTCATCAGAAATTCTTAGCCAACTGGCACTATGGGCTCATTATCCTTCAATCAAGCTGGGCACATGCGAAACCAGGAATCACAGAACTCATTTGAAGTCTGTTTTTATGTGATATTTCCAATTACTATTCTAGCTTAGGCACGCGTCTGCTCGGAAGACAGGTATGCACGGCATGTAGAAAGCAAATTCATGTCAATTGTACTTTCAGGATGTATGTAGGGCACTCGCTGCTCAAAGGAAGTGCCATGGCTTTTTGAGCCTGCAGCTCTCTATATACGCTCCATTACCTGCTAAGATCTCTGCTGAATATTGCCTGCCTCTATCAACTCGTACGGTTGACTTGTTTCCTATATTATTTATCACTTAGCCCATTTAATTCATAATTTTTTCTTAATCTAAGCAACTTTAACTTCTAAGGCAGAGCATGCAGAGTTGGCTATGGAAAAAGGACAAGTAGTCTCAGCCTTTTATTCAATAGAGCACACTCATTTCGATAGTTGGAGCAAAATCGGTAATTCAAACACACTACAGCAATTAAATTTAAAAAATGTCCTTGAACAATTGGACCCGTTCCTGCCTGAAGGCTCGGCGCCTGGCGCTCTGCACCAACCATATGTCGCGCTGCAAATCGGACTACTCAAAGACCATTTGCAATTTGAAGATTAGCAAGGATACCAAGCTGCTTGTGCAGGGCTTCACCGGCAAGCAGGGCACCTTTCACTCTGAGGAGGCTAAAAAGTATGGCACTCAAATTGTAGGCGGAACATCGCCCAAAAAGGCCGGCACAACTCATATGGATTTGCCCGTGTTCAAGAACGTTAAGGAGGCCGTCAAGGCAGTAAAGCCGGATGCAACGGTCATTTTCATACCGCCGGCCTCAGCAGCTGTTGGCATTTGTGCTGCCATTGAGAACGAGGTTGGACTAATTGTGGCCATCACAGAGGGTATTCCACAAGTGGATATGGTACGCATTTTACAGATGCTTCATAGTCAAGAGAAGTCTCGCTTGCTGGGACCCAATTGTCCAGGAATTATATCTCCAGGCCAGTGCAAGATCGGCATCATGCCCGGCCACATCCACAAGCGCGGCTGCGTGGGTATCGTCTCGCGTTCCGGTACCCTCACCTATGAGGCAGTACATCAGACTACCAATGTGGGCTTGGGACAGACCCTGTGCATCGGCATTGGCGGGGATCCCTTCAATGGCACCAATTTCATAGATGCCCTGAACATCTTTCTCTTCGATAAGGAGACAAAGGGAATTATACTTATTGGTGAAATCGGTGGCTCCGCCGAGGAAGAAGCGGCCGACTTCTTAAAGGCCAACAACTCGGGCTCGAATGCAAAGCCTGTGGTGGCATTCATAGCCGGCGTAACAGCCCCACCGGGACGCCGTATGGGCCACGCTGGTGCCATCATATCCGGCGGCAAGGGTGCCGCCTCAGACAAACTGAAAGCCCTTAAAGCCGCTGGTGCATTGATTGCCCTCAACCCCAACCACCTTGGCTCGATTCTTCACAAGGAGATGGTGCGCAAGAAGCTGGTTAGCCCCCAAGAAGTGAAGGCGTGAGTATCGATGGCAGCCGCTTAGGCGAAAAGCTATTAACTGATGTATGCTTCAACTTCATTGCGGATTCGTGATTCTGGTTATTAATAACGTTCAATTATCAAGACTTGCCTAACAAAAAGCACAAACATATCATTGATGTACACACTCTTGGCCAAAAGGGCTCCCAAATTACCTAAAGCAAACACAAAAGGAACAAAGCCCATTTAAATTATGTTTTAAGGTTGGTCGAAAAGCCACACATTATCATGAGACTGACATAATCTTGCATAGTTTATATAATAAAAATATTATATCACGTTTTCAAAGCTACATGAAAATGTGTATGGAGTGCTTGAAGCTGATGGAGGCAAAGCGCCGATTCGAATGACTAGCGCCTAGATCGGCTGTTAAAAATATATACCAAAATATATACTATAAATACATGATTTATATCGCAATTGTATTCAAGTTGAGCAAATTTAAAGCGTGTACAGCGTTTCCTGCTCTGTGGGTCAACATTATTTGGATTGTCCTTGTGCTGTTCTGGTCGCTGGATAGCCTGACCTGCAGCTTGGGGGCACGCAATTACATGAGTTTCATTTGCTTTAGCGCCAACCAAGTTCAGTCAACTTTTGGTGTTATGTCTGTGCGCCAAAAAGCTAATTTTGTTACGTTGTCTGTTTTGTTGTTTGTATATTGTGGGTGCCACAACCACCTTGCCTGTTGTGGTGTTGTTTTTATTGTTGTTGCTGCTGCTGCTGCTGTTGCTGCTGCTGCATGTCATGTCGTGGCGCTATTTTTCCGTGTTTTGCCTAACTGCCGGCTATAAACTAATTACCGCACACTTTTTGCAGTGCTTTGTTGTTCTTTGTTGTTGTTCTTTGCTGCTGCTGTTGCCGCCGTTGCTGAGCGTGTTACTTTCGTACTGTCTGCGAGCTGCGTCCCTGCCAACGATTATGTTGATAATTGGCGTTGGCGTGTCGGCATCACGTGGCGTATGCGCAACATTTGCAGCTGCAGCCAGCGACATCTGCTCCCTGTTGGGCAAGTTACCAGCTACCTGGCCATCCACTTGACAAATATTTAAATCATTTGCTGTCAGGTAAAAGTCAGGTACGGTGTGTATGTGTGTGTGCACTTGTGTATGGCAAGTATGTCTCTTATCCAACTGGCGCATAATTTAACTAAAAGCAATTCAAAAGGCAGCTCAGCGCAGCAACAGCAGCACAAAGTGAAGCCAAGTGTAGCCCGGCTTCAACAACTGCTAAATGCCAGCAGCCATGTACCAGCCACGCCTCTTTTGAATGAGACTAGCAAGTGGGCAGACACACACACACACACACACACACACACACACACACAGAGAGAGAGAGAGAGAAGCACACACTTGAAAATATATGGTAAAGTAAGTTCTTGGCTCTGTTTCTGTCGCCGGCTTTAAAGTATTTGCCCGGCTTTCTTTGCCAGCTGCTTAGGTGTCAACGCTGCACTCGAGCAACGTGCATTCCAGTGAGTTATTCCTTTTCAAGCTTTTTACCAAATCCCACAGCATTGCATACACAGACAGCTAGACACACACGCATTCAAGCCGCAGCCGAGTCCTAGAGCAGTTGAGTTCCCAACAAGTGCCGCACTTCTATGGACGAGTGTGCAGCACAAATGCATTTTCCTTATTAAAAACCTTTGGCTCTGTGTGTGTATGTGTCATTCATTTAAATTAAATAGTATGTGGATTGTGACAAGTGCCAGCCCCCCAAATAGGGTCTTAGCTAGTTGAGCAAAAATAATTTTGGGTTTGCTGTCGTGAGGTGGGACTCGACCGCAGCTACAGTGAAATGCAATTACAGTTGCAATTGAGCACAAAGAAGCTCACAGAGCACTTCGACTTCTGATTGAAAGAGGTGAGACCTCTGCTCCCGTGAAGCAGGTGGTAATTGCTGCTTGCGGTCAGTGCGGTTGTAAGGCATGGCTCCACCTCAGCTTGACATTTGATTAAACGGCATTCGAATCGAATGGCAATTGAGTTTTAGTTTCTTATGTCACCTCAATTTCAGCACAATTGTTCGCTCTTAAAAGAATTCGTACGAATCGAGCAAGTCAAATCATGATTGCTGTCAACGAACGTAGAAAATATGACAGAATTCGTACAAAGCGATTGTATTCATATTGCAATAAATGGAACACACTTCAATTATTGATTCACTCAACACTCGACGGCATTGTAGTTAACCAGCTCTTGTCGCCCATTAAGCACGATAATGGCATTGGAGCTTTATCAACAGCACAGTAAACCACAATTTTGCAGCCACTTGCAGGGCAGCCACATATCGAACTAATTGAAAAACTAAGCCTTCTAGATGAGCTATCTCGAAAAAAGCGCAAGACGGAAGCCCAGTGGTCCCATAAAAATAAACACACGAACACACTCACACAGAGATGTATATGTGGATGGGAGGATTGCAAACAAAGCCCTAAAATGTTGCATTTAATTGGGACGATTGGAAAGTTTTGCCGTTTTATTGCCCCGCCCGGTGCCTGTAACAATTGCAGCCGCATTTTTGCACGTAAAGCCAAATTGGTTTATTTTCTTGCCAAATTCTCGTAACATGTTGTGTCAATGCGATGCTGCATGGCTGGGAGCTGCCAATTGAAAATGGAAAATTTCATGCAAGGCATTTATCCCCAATAAGTCAAAACGAATTTGTCAATTTATGCAGAGCATACAACGGGGCTACGGTGCTGGCCTCGTTCTCAACTGCATCATAAGCCGAGCGAGTTTACATAGCCCCGAACCCACTGAACCACAAGCACCAAGCAATGAGCCACAGGTCTCAGCAAGCCAAAACACTGCTGGCATTGCCATTCGCTTATTTTGTATTTCATTTTTGGCAACTGCAAACAACTGAAATGCTGCACGTGCCACGCCCAACCAAACACAGCGGCAACTCGCAGCTGGCAGCCATCACGGAATTGACAATTGCGAAAATTGTGATTTTATTTGACAAAGTTTCGACTGGAAATAATCATTTGCGACGCATTCAATGATTACTAATGATGAGACATCCCCATCCCAAATGATCCATCGCCATCAACTTTTGCCGCAATTAACAACGCTTTGCTGTGCGCAAATTGATTTGAATATTCAGCTTATGCAATCCATAAATTCGCATCAATTCACATTTGATATTCGATAAGGCTGGCAAAGCTGCGCTGGGAGATTCCTGACATTCCTTTATTTATTTCCCAATCCTTCTCTGTGTATTTATTCATTACAAAATTGCCTATGCATATTTGCTCGAAGCAAATACTATTTATTATATATATATGCAGTTCATCAACTATTTTATTTATAAAAAAATAAAACAGAAACAAATTCCTGGCAGACAGCGCCCTCGAGCTCGTTGCTCGCTCTCGTCAGCTGAATCGCCCGACTGTCCGGCTGCAAACTATGCAAATTTGCTAGCACATGGTTAAAAGCTGTCAACTTTTATGCTTAGCGCGCAAATAATTAGAAAAGTTCGTTGACTGCTGACCAAAAGCCCGCAATGCCCCCCAAAGATAACAGCTGAAAATCATCATGTGTGAGAGGAATTCAATTAAATATGCTAAAATAAATTGTATATTAAGCTAACAAAACAAAGTCAATTTTGATAAGTTACAGTTGATAAATACTCTAGTTAGGGATAGCATAAAAATTATTATTGAAAATTAACCAAAAATATAATGAAGGCCTGATCGAATAAACAAAACGCAAACATCAGATTGAGATAAAGTAATGTGCTTAAAGTTCATTCGGATCTGCTTCAGTTTTTCAGCAACAACATTTAAAATTTACAGCACAGAGGAGTCCGGGGTCCAATTCGCCGGAATAATTATATGCTCTTTTATGAATTTTTAAAGTGTACAGGGTAAAAAAAAGAACATAAATGAAATGGGGGAAAAGTAAACAACGCGCGTTTTAATAGTTTCAAGGGTTGTTGGGATTGAATTAGGGACGCTTGCGGCTGCAAACTTCACTGTCGCAATTAATAAAGTTTTGGCCCCAGCAAAAAACCACTGAAACAATAGCAAAAAAACGTCACATAAATGGCGTGAAGCAGCAACAACAACTGCGACGCGTTTCAGTTGAAAATTTTTGCAATTTGTGGGAAAATGGCTGACATTGCGTATACGCCGCATATGACAGCAAAGCAATTGCCAGCAAATGCTCCCCTTGGCAAGCGTCTATGTATACATCATTTGTCGGCAACCCCACCCACCGACCACAAGGGATACCATACAACCTCATCACGATTGTGTTTTTTCCCACCACGCTGTGGCCTACCAATAGCCGTATCTGAATACTGTCAACATATTGATTACGCAGCTTTAATCAAATTACGAGCAGCCAGCTAGAAACAGATGACACAAGCTGCACATATCAAACCAAAAAGAGTTTCCCTTGCCTTTGTCCGAATTGATTGAAATATGCATTTTTTTACAGTTTCGGATAATCGAAGCGCTTGCTACCGAAAGCTCATACAATAATATATTCAAGTTTTTCTATCGATTTATATGTTTTTGTTCAATCTTCATGAACTTTACCATGCAAGTTCTCTGTCTGCCTCTCTCTCTCTCTCTCTCTCTCTCTCTCGCATTATATCTCTATCCTCTCTCTCTCTCTTATTCACCATCTTTATCTCTTTCTTTCTCTCTCTGTCCCTCTCTCTTTATTTTTCTATCTTTCTTTTTCTCAGTCTCCCTTTGTCTCCCTCTCTACATCAAACGCTTCATCTTTCTTTTCTCCGCTCTATTTCTCGCTCTTCCCTCTCTTTTATTCTCAATTGCTCTCTATATCCCTTTCTTTCTTTCTCACTCATTTTCTCCTCGTCCCTCGTCCTCTCTTTTTCTCTTTTCCCTTCTCGCTCTCACTTCCCTTTTCTCTATCTATTTATAAATTTCTTTCTCTTTTTATCTCATTAGTCTCCCTCTCTCTCTGTGTCTCTCTCTCTCTAATTTTCCCCTTCTCCCACCCTTTCCCTCAGTCTCTATCATGCCATCACCCGCTCTCTCTCTCCCCCTTCATACTCATGCATATATAAATCCTTGTGAACGAGCTCATAGCCGTTAACGATAATTATAATTAGGACATTTAGCAACGCATAGAATACAATTATGAGTATATATGGGCAATTACTATAGAAAAATGTTGCACAGTGTGGTGAACACGAAGTGCTGCCACGGCTTATGTTTTATTAAACAATTGGCAGCCCTGACCACGTGCAGCTACCTTGTGGCTTGGCCTGCAAATATTTCGTTTCGTTTGAGACAACTTTGTGTTTAAAATTCTTTTGCAAACTTTACGCAATTAAACGCTCTTCAAAGTGAAGACATACCTAGGTAGATGGTTACATGTGTGTGCGTGTGTGTGCGTGTGTTTGTGGTGTATGTAAGCTGGTCAGCTGACCGCTGCCACAGCTGAAGTTATTTTTCTACTGTTTTTTTGCAGCGCGTTTCGACAACACGAAAGAGAAACAGCAGAAGTTGCAAAGTGCATTGGTTACTGTGGCAATAACACTCAGACTTTGTGGCATGCTGAGACTTTGCGGTTTTTATGCTCCACTAAATGACGCTATCCAAAAACGTGGCCGTGTGCTTGGACGCGTGTGTGTGTGCCAGCTGAGGTGTTTGGGCGAAAGTTTTGTCGACATCTTAATTTCTCACTTGTAAATTGAGCTGCGCCAGCAACCGCAAATTAGACCCCAAAGTATACGTACTTTGTGGATGCCAAATATGGCCACACACATACACACACACACGCACAGATACAATGTACGCACACTCATGTGTAAAACCAACATGCACACGCATGTCGGCTCACACGGACACAGACAAAGGCGCTTACCCGCACACAGATGCACAGATTCGCTGTGTAACCAAGTTGAAGTGGGCGACGTGAAGCAGGGCAAAAGACAGAATTGAATTGGCCCATAGATTGCGATGAAATTGAGTTTGAATTTGTGATCAGCAGCGGCTTTGATGTGGCCAGACTCAAGATGGGGAGTCTTGAAATAAGCGCCAACAATTGATGCCTTGTATTAATTGCAAATTAATATTACCAATATATAAATATATGATATATTCCACTCAAGCTCGACTAGAGATTTGTTAAGCCTGCTTATTTAATTACTGTATTTGGATATTGTGGTTAATACATTATGATTCATTGGGATCTTAGTTATATTGCTAGAAATTGCCAACAGATAGCTGATAGCAGTGGAGGGCGCGGGTTAAGAACCTGTCAATTTGCCAGTCGCGCATCGCTGAAATTTCCCAGCGGGCGGGAGGCTGCCTCTTTTCACACTCAGTCCGGAGACAGGGACATATACCTAGACACACGCTGGCAGACAAACATGTTGGCGCGCATTTCACACCGCACACGTAGACAAACATTTACAAATGAGCGCTGAAGCGTGGGACACCAGACGCCGCAAATGCCTCAGGTGCCATCAGCTGGGTCCCAGCTGAAGTGCAAGCTTCCGCCCCTCCCACAACTGCCAGCTCTCGCACTCTGATTGCCATTTCCATTTGCCCGGCGCCCGCTCGCTTTCTAATGCGTGCACAATTAGTGCCAGTTGCAGGCAAATTGTGATATTTAATTAAACGTTGGCCACACTGCGAATACCCTTTAGATTGTGTGTTTATTTGTGCGTTACATGCATGTGGAGCTTCTATTTGGCTGGCGCAGCTCAGTCGAAAGTTAAATCCGAACTTTGTTGGCTTGCCTTCGGCCCCAGTCCCCGTGGCACAGTCAATAATTTGGCCAATGACGTGCAATTATTTGCCCAGCCAAGTTTTGAGACAACTCAGCCGCTGACACCACCGCCCGGACCGGCCCGGCCCGGCCCGGCCCGGCCCTGACAGCAGCAAACACTCTCTGCCTGCTTTTTGCCAGCTTTCCTGCATTCTGGCTGGCTGGCAACTGCACGCGTGGCACGTACAAAGTTTGTCTACTTGGCGAGTGCGGAGCTGAAGTTGAAGTGGAAGTTGAAGTTGAAGTCGTAGTCGCAGTCGCAGTCGCAGCCGCAGTCGAAGTGGAAGTCGAATGATTCATGGCCGCTGCAATTTAGCTGCCAACTCGCGAAAAGTACCGGAAACGCATTCATTTTCCGCATTTTTCACATCAATAATAAAGTGCACCCGGCCCAGCCGTTACCCAGCTGCCAATGGCCATTGAATGGCCCTGGCAACTGGCCACACAAACTGTGGCAAACCTAGCGCTGGAAGCTGCAAGAGACAAGCCTAATTAAGTTTGCAACATTTATGACTTGTTAGCTGTACTCCAAACAGTTGACTAACTAACCAACTGAGTTGAAACAGTTGCAACTTGGCCCTTGCCACCGTCGCGACGCCCCCAGCCTTGCCAACTTTCGGCTGAGGGGAAATGAAAAATGTTGAATGCAACTAAAGAAACTAAATTCATTTACAGAATGCAATTGACAGTTCGTCATCTTAAGAATTTCAATTAAAATTTGCTACGTTTCGTCTCATTTCCGAGACAAAAATCGATGGAAATCAAAATGTTTTCTCAACTTATCGATCAATTGTATACTTTTGTCTCTACAATGTGAGAAGAGAAAACTTTTCCAACTATTTTATTTCATTCCAATTCATTCCATTCACTCTGTTTCATTCTCACCCAGTCAATTCCATCTGGCTACGCAGCTCAAAGCATGTGCCAGCTGCAAAGTTGAAGAGATATTTTTCATCATTTCTTTTGCAGTCCATCCCAATCGCGTTCCCATTCCATTCCATTTCTTGCCACATGCCACATGCCACATGGCAAACCTTTTAATTCCCGTTCCGCTCAGAAGAGAGAGAAAAACTGCGTCCATAAACTCAACTAAGCCACGTAAAACTCCATTCATTTCACGCTTCGCCTGCCAGCAAATGCCCGACCCAAAAGATGTCGGCGTCATCTTCAACCTCATTCGTATCCGCATCGGTATCCAAGTCCGTATCCTCGCTGTCCAGCCACTACAAGTATTGAACTTTGCTGTACCGCGGTCGCTGTTGTCTCCATCGCCGGGGAAACGATGACAGTTGCGCTTTTTTTACGCAGCTCTCGCTTAGATTTATACGCAATTTTTTATGATTTACGAGATGGGCAGGCAGAACACACTCATTTCAAGGTAATCTTTGGGCTGGGCTAGCGCAACGGTAAGTCGGCCAGCTGGTCAGTTGGCCAGTTGGCTTAGCTGCCAAATCAATTTGCTTGCCAGACTGATGAGCTGGTCAAAGTCCAAAGTGCGCCTCACTTGGCTAAACCTTTTCGCATTTCCCAAGCTGTTCGAAACTGTGGCTCCTACTGCAGCTGCCCGCCACCTAGACAATCCCATTCTCATTGTTTTGCCAGCGAGTCGCTGATAAGACACCGGCCCAGTCAGCAAACTGAACGGACAGCGAACGACACAGCGCGCACCAGACAGACAGCTGACCCGGCTGCTAACTACCCGATAAGCGCTGCAATGTGCGGCTGCTGTTGCTGTTCTTACTGCTGCTGCTGCTGCTGCTGCTGCTGTGACTGCTGTGACTGCTGTGCCTGCTAGTTGCTGGCTTCTGGCTGCTGCCTGCTGGTGGCTGCTGTTCATATTTCAGACTCGTGTTTATGCAGCTTTGAACTTAACACTTTGCGACTTTCAGCTTGCTGGCGGGCATTAAAAGCGAAGCCGTTAAGCGGCTTAAGAGCACATTGCGCATACGCAGCGTGGACTTTATTAAATATAATTATGAAATACACACGAAGAGGAGTATGAAAAAAAAATAAAAAAAATATGGGAACAGGCGTGAACAAAAGTTTGTACAATGCACCGCATTTGAGATAATCTCTACAGCTAAATTCACTACATTAGAGCCGAGCCCAGAGCCAAGATAATCGTTGCTCCAGCTGCGGTTGTCCAGCGGCTGGTCGCGCCCGAACGCAGGCCCAGTGCCTCGCTGCGGTCCCTGGCCACACGATCGACGACCTGCTGACAGTTGGACTCCTTGCGCACGTAGCGGAACATCGACTCCACGATGTTGCTGGGCGTGATGTTGCTGCACGTTTCCAAGTGGCGCACGACGCACGACTCGAAATCGTGCAGCTCGGTGCACTGGCGCGTGCCGAGCACCAGCTCGGGCAGCTCTGCCTGCGATATGTTCAGCTGGCTGGGCATATAGTGGCCGAAGGACTTCTCCAGGCAAGTGCCCACATTGTCCTTGTGGTGCTCCAGACACTCGGGCCCCTGCTCAGCAATGAACAGTGCTATCTGATCGCCGTTCTTGTAGCAGACAAAGTCGAGCAGCTTGCCGATGATGCGCTGCAACACGGCGTTGTGCTGGCGCTCCTCGCGCGTCAGACAGGGTAGCAGCACCGAGTTGAAGTCCGTGAGGCACTGGCGGGCCTGTGGCAAGCGCAGGCAGTACTTCTCAAAGACAACGTCGAGGTCGCCGAGTGGTCGCGCCTGCTCTACCTCGTCCAAGACGACAGTGATGTTGGCCAGCCCATTGATGCACTCCATCAAGCGGACACCAGCTTGCTGAATATCCTGCCTCAGCTTGGTCGCATTCACTTCGCTGGCGGGCAGAGCGGCATTCGCCTTCTCGCACTTCTGCTCCAGCAGTCGCTCCAAGTCTGCCAGGCTAACGTTTGCGGGCGAATAGCCAGCGGGTAGATAGTGAGCGCTCAGCTCATCCAGATCCTTAATATTGGCCGCATTCGGCAGCTGCAGCTCTGCGGCGACCAAGCAGCAACAGCAGCCAATCAGCGCCACGCACAATGCGAGCAGCTGACGCGAACCATTCAACGTTGTCTCCATGACTGCCAACTAGCAGCTAGCAGCTAGGCCACGCTCTCACTCTCTATCTCTGGCATGGAGCTGGCCGCAGCTGTAACTATCGCTGGCTAGCCATCACCATAGGCTTATCTTATCAGCGGCCAGCGCCGACACACTTTATAGGCTTCGCCCTAATGCGACTGCGTCTCGCGATTAACGCTCTGCGGTCAATGTACGAGATTATCACGTTGTCAGCGTCAAATAAACACTTCCATAATCGCACCAGAATGCACAAACACATAGAAATACATATAAATATATATATATATATATATATATATATATAAATACATATATATATATACTCTTATGTGTGGCAAGCAATTTATCAGAGCAAAAGGCAGAGCAAAGCTACAAATTTTGAAACCAATGCAGATTAGAGTTAAGAGCTAAGACTTCAACGGAGTGGGAACCGGAAGCAAACATAAATCGGCTGAGGGTTAAAGTTAGAGTGGAGTTTCAGTAGCATAATATACACAACATAACATGACCCTCTATTGGCATGTCTTATGTAAAGAACAGCTCTTTTAGTCCAGTCCGTAAATGTAGTCCACTTAAGCAAACCGATCAAGAAGCTCTAATTGAATGGCTTATGCAATCAGCAAGTGAGTGAAAAGCCTTGTGTCCTCCAGTTGGCCTGTGTGCACGGCGATAAGCGCCAGTCAGCATGAGCCAGCATATAGAGATTGTATTGTTTTGGATCGAACTTGATCCATAGTTCAACTCTCCAAATCGAAGCTGATAGGGAGCTCAGGAAATGATGTGTTTGACTCAATTCCCGATCGATTATCAGCGCGCGAGCTGGCAGGCAATAAACGCCAAGCGATTCCACAATTTTTGATAAGTTTTCCAGCAAGGCTATGCCACTGTGCGCACGCGAAGTGGAGGTGAAATTTGAGCTGCAGCAGCTGCTGGCAAAACTCAAATAGAAAAACGCAACACGAACTAACTAACAACAGCAACAGAAACAACAAGCGGCGAAACAAAAACAAAAAAATTTAACAATTTATCTTCGTTTGTAACGGAAGTTGCAACGCAATAAACAACACGGCAACACGGGAGGCGTGCACCAAGGAGGCGTGCCACGAAACTTTGGTTGCATTACACAAAGAATTTTCGGGTTGCTGAAATAATACAGCAAAATTACAGCTAACTGCGCCTCGAGACGATTTGGCTGCAAGTGAATGAAGCGTACGAAAGGATTCTAAAAAATGATGGCAATTAATTGTTGCTGTTGTTGCTGCTGCTGCTGTTGCTACTGCTGCTGTGGGCGTGGCATGCTGCAAGGAATTGGACTTTAGCGAGTGCTGCCTGGCATCGCCTCAAACTAGCTGCCAGCAATTAGTGCGCTGGCATTTCTCAGAAAGCGCAAATTTGCATTTATCACAGCCGCAGCACCAAGTGGTGAAGTAGTGAAGTGGTGGTGGTGCAGTGGTGCAGCGGCGCTATATCGAAAGTCCTTTCGCATCCCTCCTGTCTTGCGTTTACATTTCTTCAAAACTTAGCTGGAAACCCAACTTAAGCTGACTTTGAGTTTAACTGCAACAGTAGCTGCCAAAATAAAGTGCGGACTTCTCGTAAGGCTTACGGCTTAGGCACCACCCATTCGCTGGTAATTGGTGTACGTCAAACATTTTGCGTTGCCATAGCCATGGCTTAGCTGAATCCATCTGACTGCGACAGTGACTGCCAAAAAACAAAGCATACCAGCCTCAAGTTAGCAAAGCTGTTGACTCAATTTCAAAGACTGCACAGTGGAGCGCCGTAGCGGATGCAACCATTATAGCTGCCGAAGCACCACTCGACAGCAACACAAGTGCAGCAGCTCAAGCATTTCGAGTAGATATTGCCATTGGCATGCGCTTAGCTTAGCTTGATGAGCTGAGTCTGATTTGAAGGCAACGCCGACATTGGCTGCCAAAATTAAGTGCATGCTCGTTTATTTTTAGCCGATTGTTGACTGGGACTGTCACAATTTTAATGCTCAACTTGCATTGTAATTGGCACGCAGCAAGTTTGCCAAGTCCCTCGGCTGGCCGAAGTCGGAAGTGCGGCCAACTAATTGCAGCTGCCAATAAATTGCAACTGTGCAGCCGCTGCTGCAGTCGACGTCAACGCCAGCGTCAGCGTCAGCGTCGCCATTTGCCAATTGCTTTTTCAACGTTTCCGTTTCCGTTTTTGCAGTGTGCGTGTAATGCCATTTAGAAGATTACGATGATGCTCATGATGAGCATCTGGCAAATGAAGTTGTTTTATTGTTACGCACACGATTCCAGCAGCTGCTTGTTTGCTTCAGCCAGTCTGTGTCTCTGTCTGTGTGCGAGTGTGTGTTTACATCGGCTAAATGGCACCCGTATTAGTATGTATCTGTGTGCATTTCAAAGCAAATATTTCATTTCCATAATCAGGCGTCGTCTGAGCAACAAATTGAAGCGCATGCAGGAATTCTATAATACGTGCATATTTCTATATACATAATTAAATGCACACACTCACACACATGTCTTATATTAAGCCAATTAAATGCTGATTATAAAGGTACTCGAAAGCACACGCTCTGCGCAATTAATTAGCCCAAATTTGCAGCTATTAAGCGAGTGCTTGATCAAAATGCATATGGAATATGTACATATATATAAACATATATACAGATATATAAATTGAATTTGTTTTTTCCCAATAGGCGAGCTAAATGAGAATTCGTTGACAGCATTTTAAGAACTTGGTTGACTTCGCAGCATGACGGCCCTTTGTTGATGGCGACAGTCAATGCGCTGTGTCCAAGCGGCTACAGCTAAAATCCATTAAGCAACGCATTGCAATTAAATTGAATACAAACCGCAAACACAAATTCCAAATGGCAAATGCCGAATGGCAAATGACAAATGCCAAATGCCAAATGCCAAATTTGGCAAATGGATGCAAAATGCTTGCTTGGCCCTCGCAACTGAAAACAGGCCTGGCAACTGGAACGATTACTGGAGGGAACTTTTATCGCCTCGACTGCACTGCTGCAACGCAAACGCCAACGCCAACGCCAACGCCACCGCCAACGAAACTGAAAACGAAAACGAAAACTATTTCGAGTGAATAGAGCAATAGTCGAAACCCAAACCGCAATACATTTTTTTTGTCATAAAAAAACCGAAAATAAGAATTGAAAACAATCAAAACTAATATGGGATCAGCATAGCCAACTAGTGGGATACCACGTAGATTAGATTAATGTCTTTTCCAATAGAAAATATCTAATGTTGTTCCTTGCACACAATATATATCGCCTATGATTCGATGTTTTACTATCGATCCCGCCAGAAAATGCTGCATCGATAAATATTCAAGGCGCAGCATAAATATTGATAGCTGGAGCCATGGCATCGACAGCTTAGCCAGCTCTCATGCCCATTTCATGGCACATGCCAAAAGATAAAAATAAATGCATAAAACGCTTCTAAGCTGACAAAGACGAGCAGCATGCAAAGCGGGTCACGCCTATTCACGATAGTTGAGTGCGCGTGACACGAAAGGGGATCAAAATCCAAATCAATAAACTGCCAAACATTGTGTCAAGCGGCTGCGTGCCACAACTATAAAAGCTATAAACAAGAAAAAACAATTGCATTTCACTAACAGCAGCTTGAAAAGCGCTTGCAACAAGAGAGAATCAATGTGAAGCGTAGACACACAGCTCCAACCCCAACCCCAAACCCAATCCCAACCCCAACTTTTCACCCGACAACCACAATCATCCCATCCATATGCGACTGTGTGTCCAAGTCTTTGTGCCTGGCGCATGCAGTGTGTGCGACAATGGCGTGTGTCAACTGCCATCCAACATGATATCTATCAAATTGCTGGGATTTTAGCTGATGCTGTTTTCCAACAGCAACAACAATAGCAGCAATAACAGAAAACAAAAGCTGCTGCGCTTGGCAATCATTATAATTGTCGCTGTCATCAATCGTTGGATGATTATCCGCGCCGTCGGCTGATCACCATGATTAGGACATTGATGCCGCCTACTCGCATCACACAATGCTTTACATGATTTGGCGATCCATTGCGAGGTGTCGGCCACAAACACTTTGCCCCAATCAATGATTGCACTGCCACTGCACACACATATTGGCATTCGATGCAGCCTGAAAGTATGCAATGCAGAGTAGCCAGACGAAGCAATAGGGGATCAGGCGGACATGTGTCTAGGCTTATTAAGTATGTTCAGTCTTAAAGGGGATGTCTTCTTCTTATCACAGAGAAAGAGAGAGAGAGAGAGAGAAGCATGCGATATATACTAGTTAGTTTATAAGTTGAGATAGAAGGGAGTTTTGTTAAGAGGCTTAGAGCTTTGCCTTGGCAGGTCTGATTTACGAGACATTTCATTTCACAGCTAAAATATGTTTGTTATTGAGCTTGTATTGACATCTTCTTGCAATAGGCTTACACTAGAGCAATGCTTGCATATTGTTTAAATTTAGTATCAAAACTTACATCGTCCATAAGCATGAAGCACATTTTGGTTGAATGGGTAAATAATTAAGCAGAATTGTCGTATTTACCGTGAATACAGTTCACAAGATTTGGCGTGACACTATTACCTCCACTATTTGTGCGCTTTATGAGCTGACAGAGTCATTGGTCCATAAGTATTCAAAATCGATGATGGTCATTGATTGTGTAAATTGGTGCTTCTGTGTGCACTATATAGCTAAAATTATATTGAAACAATAATGTGATACAATTTCATATTCCATAAAGTTAATTGTATTTATATTAAATTATATTTCTTTGCTTTATTATCGCTTAAGCATGTATAGCTCTGAGATAAACACTCGATCTATATTACATCAGGCGAAGCGAGTTATTAGCTCATATAACTCGAATAACTCAATTCATGTGTTACAATTTCTAAAAATAGCACATCCATAACATATGTATTTTACGAACGTGTGTGTTTTGCAATAAAAATAAAAAAAAAAAGAAAATATTTCAAATCTCAAAGCGCAAAATCAAATTCTAAAAAATTTGAGCAGATTAGCAAATGCATTATATTTGTTTACACAGATATTGGAGCGGCACAACAATGGGGTCAAAATGTGTGTATATATGTCGGTTTGTATGTGTGTGTGTGTGTGCATGTTTTGGCCATAAATCAACAGTCTATCGCATTGTATTAAAAACTTAGCATTGGGCACATTTTGTACCCATTTCAATGCCAATCGTTTGACTGCCAGCCTCCCAGATAAAGTCGAAATTATATGAGCATTTTATGGCCAGAGCCCCAGAAATCAGTCAGTTGTGAATTGAAACGTTGCACGGACTCAGAACCTGCCGCCACTTCACTACACAGACGCAGGCACAGGTTGGCCCTTTATGCCGCACGGCAATCGCAAGAGCTCAAGGACTGAATGTCGATGAATACGATATGATACGTTTGATGCGTGCGTGCGTGTGGCCCGATGTTTGCCGATGTGTGTGCGTGTGTAAGTGAGTGTAAATATGTGTGTTATATAGCAAACGCCAGACTTTTACACTCTGGCGTAAGGATGGGCATCCTAAACAGTTAAATATGCTGCAATTACATGAAAGTTGGATTACTAAATGTATTCTATAAATCATTTGTTCTTTAATAATTAAATAGATTATATATTAAAAGACGTCTTTGTAAACTCTAAATGAGAAACAGCAACTGCCTTGCTCTTTGGGCCACACATTCATCTGAAACTCCACGATGTCGAAGGATATCAACAGATCCAGAGAGAGATCAACAGATTTGATATTGATATCCGAGCTGTCAATCGAACAAACGACTTCAACTTATCGTAGACTTTCATATAGGTCCTATGTTTTCAAGATCCTTCGCCCACTGCATAGACATATGCTAGGGGTTCGACGAACCACACGGACTAGAGTATAGCATAGTGAACCACTTGACAATAGTGAATTGTTTCCGGTTCGCTGTTTTTGGTTTATTCCAGTTTTTTTCTGTTTCGTTTTTTTTTTTTTGCCACTCCCTTGAGTTTTTCATGTTGATTGCGTTTGAATTTCCGCTGGCTGTTCCGATATGACTATGCTTGCCATTCATCGAGATTTTCTTTTTTTTTTTTGCGAAATTCAATGAATTTGAGGAATACACAAATCTGAAGAGCGCGCAGCCAGCCTGGCTGCGTCTTTGACACAGTCACACAGACAAAATAGACAAACAAGGCGGAGAGTGGGCGGGTGCGTGGATTGGCTGTTGCATGCTCGACGCTGCACAGCATGCGGTATATGGTGTATGGTATATGGTGTAAGGTATACGGTGTATGATGTATGGATGGTGTGGCATATGGGCAACCCGTGCTCCTACAAACATGTTTGCATTTCAAATTCGACCGTCAGTTCCTTTCATTCCTTCCATAGGCAGCATGCGAAATTGGAGGCCACATACGAATACGAAAACGAATGCGAAAAAGGGCCGAAATAAACGCAATCACAAAGAAGGGGAGACAGGCCGACTAAATGTCTGGCTGACTCACTGACTGGCTGTCATCGTGTTTGCTCCTGTAAATTGAGCACCCCGCTCAGTGGGCGGCTGACGTGAGTTTATTAACGTTTGGTTTGGGCTCCAGCCAACATTCTCGACTCAATGACAGCAAACATTTACATTTTGCATGTTGTCAGCGCTCGATTCACTAACGCCCCCATTTTGGCCGACCCATTCAAAAAACGCTTCCCACTCTGCCCACTCTATCTCTGTCCCTGTCTCTCTGCCCTGACCCCTTTTCGCTTTTGAATGCAGAGGCTTTGTACCTGAGGATTTACTTAGCATCAAAGTTCTTTGTTACTTTTGCACCTTTCTTGTGGCTGTTGGCTGTCAATTGATAAGACTCAATATATATTTATATATAAAAGCCAGCCAATATTTATTCAGGAGTAGTCAAGCGGCAACCTAATGAGAAATAAGAAATTTTAACAAAAGTATTTTAAATTGACATCTCCTGAATTCGAAATATAAATGTTAAATTTCTTTAATAACTTTTAATTGAAAATTTAAATTGTACTTAGATTATTGTACTGAATTTTTACACCATACACAAAAATCACACGTCTTTTCGTCTGTCCGTATGTGTTAATGCGTCGATCTCAACATCTATAAGAGCTAGAGACTTGAAATTGTATATTATAGGCTAATATAACTTAACTTGAAAGACATAGCAACTGAAGCCTTTCCACTGAAACTATGTAGACAATACACGAACCCACTCCGATCTTTGTAAGGCAGCAAAGCTTATCATAGTTCATCCCATTCACAAACCATAGCCAAGACACCCACTGATCAGAGCAAAGTCAAGACATAAAATTGCGTGCAGCGCACGTCGAGCTGTGACTAGCTTTTGTTAGCTTTAGCAAAAAAGCTCAGCTTCGTCTTCCTAAGCTTTACTCTTCACAGTTAAAGCAATCCAGAGGTTTTCAAGCTAATTGTCAAATAAGAGAATATTTATAGAAAATATAAGTGCTAACTGATATAAATTTACACATGTATATATTTATGTAAATATTTCGATTAAAAATGCAATTTTGATTACTGTGATACTGTGTGTAATTATACCCCACATAAGAGCCTTTTAAGCACGGGGTAGACTCATAATTAAACCTCGTCATGCGGTGAGCAATAATAACACGTTCAAGCAAACAAAACTCAGCAGCTGTTTATCAATTTGGAATCTTTTGTCATTAATTAACAATGCTTAATTGGTGTAGGAACCACGTCTGCTGCATTTACTGATGGGAATGCACGTGCCAGCGGAATCGCGGGCATATCCTTTGTTGCAATAGCAGCCGTCGGGGCAACGGATATGCCTGATTAGACAGGGCTGGCCCAGGGTAGCGCACTCCGTCTGGCAACTGGGACCGCACGGCAGAAAGGTCTCATTCGAAGGACATTCGCGAGGTGCTGCAAAGGATGTGCAAGGATTGCATTAGCTGGGCAAACACTGCACCATCAACACTTACTGATAGGCGGCTGGGCAGCCACCAAAACCGAAAGGCAGACTGCAAGCAGCAGGCACGCATTTAGCACTTTGCACGCAGACATTTTGAGCTTCTCTAGATTTCCAGAAATGTTTCCAGCTGTAGAACTTGTTGACAACTGAACTGATTTGCATGAGTCAAGCGTGTTTTATCTGTATTTCGTTGCTCGCTGGGGAAGCACCTGCGCAAATACTGACTGAGTGGCTTTCAAAGTGTTAAGGCCGCAAAGTATGCTATGAATTGTGTTGAATACATAATGTGAGAAATATTTGTGATAAATGAGCTGTCAAAGAGAGACTAAAGCTGTTCAAATAAATTGAACAATGCGTCGAGACGTGACTATTTTTAAATTGTGTTGAAGTATTTTTATACACTTCTTATCAACAATATGAGTACATAATATCCTGTCTGACTATTTATAGAGCGTCGTTTTTGTTTTTGTTTTATTTTTTTTAAATATTTCCGTCCACCTGCCTGAATAGCTCTCCTCTTCCATAACGGTGATAACCCAACCAGTTTAACCGGCTAGATATTAGTCGTCCGTTCGTTTGACTGCATCTATATCTCAGTATCTTCCCATGGTAGATAGCTCATTAAATACTTGACATTCTATAGAAACAAATTCCATTAAATATTGGCCACGTATTTTCTTTTAGTACAAAATCCATATCAATGAAACACGATTATGAAATGTTATCGATCGTCGTTTGTCCGTCAATTGCTTTGCTTTTTTAGCTATCTGGCTACACTGCATGCTGCCAGATCGTGGCTAAATCACACGCATCTGGCAGCGCTAGCTGAGCGACTTGAACAGGTAAACGGGTCGCAATACTTGTTATAGCTGTGTACCTGTTTTTCGTTTCTTTTTGTACCGCTCTCTCGCTCTGTTTGCGAGTCGCCGTCTCCTTCTTCGCGTTCGCCTTAGTTGAGTTTTGCATGCGGCGCGTTCAACAACGAGGCAAAAAACGTAACGCGATTCGGATTTTTTTTCATTTTTGTTGTTGTTTATTTTTTTACTTATTTTTTTGATTTGTGTTCGGGCATCTCGACGGCAACAACAACAACAACAACGGGATATAAAGTGAATATTTATTTTATTGTGTTGTGTTCTGTGCCAAAAGCGTGAGTTGCCTTTGCCAAGTGGTGTCTTTGGCTTAAACGATGTAAATGGCCGATAGTGCTAAAGAAGCGATCAACGGGCCGTTGCGGCCTTTGAACTCTGACAGCTTTTGACATATGTTCAGAGCTTTGGTCGCCCACTCTTCGCAGCTCGCACTTCTTTGACTCCCTACTCATTCACACGCTTGTCCTCTCACTTGCTCCTTTGCACTCTCACTCTCTCTCTCTCCCTCTCTGTAACTCTCGCCTCTCTCTCTCTGTCTCACCAACTGAGTCCTTCTCTGTCACTCAGTGGAGTGCTAACCAGGCCATGCATTTTTCTGTTTTCGCAACAAGACGTCAATGGCCAAAGGCGCTGCCAGCATCGTCGTCGTCATTTTTCGAAACGTTCTCGCTTTGTTGCATTCCAAAGTAAATGCTACTAATAACAAAAAGGCAACAACAACACCAACAACAACATAGTGGTAGTAGTTGTAGTAAAGAGAAAAAGGAAGGCAATCCAAAGCGGCGGCCGCTTCCAATAAAATGAGGAAA
This sequence comes from Drosophila hydei, assembly GCF_003285905.1. Lineage (NCBI taxonomy): Eukaryota > Metazoa > Arthropoda > Insecta > Diptera > Drosophilidae > Drosophila > Drosophila hydei. The sequence continues at coordinate 2,335,973 of NW_022045685.1, read as the reverse complement.
AATAAAAAAGTTGCCTGACTTGTTTCAGCCACGATTGTGAGAGTGTGTGTGTGTGTGCTTCTATGTGTGTGTATGTATCGAGAGAGTAAAATACTATGTGTGTGCTTGTGTCTGTGTGTGTGCGCATTGGTTTAAGGCGGTTGGCTTTGGGCATGCCCAAATGCCTTTCTGGCCAACTCAAAGGCTAAAGCTAAATTCGACATAAGAAATTTAAGCAAGTTAAATGCCAATAAAACTCAACAATAAACTATTTAAATAAGTTTGGCAACAAGAGCCAAAAGTCAACAATTTAAGGCAATTATTTATTATTATGCAAAAATTTGAAAAGCCAATCGAATATTTGAAATTAGTGAAATTAATGCGGCCATTAGAGCGCCTCTCTCTTTCTCTTTCTCTGTGCGTGCGCGTGTGTGTGTATACAACAAGTTCGTTGCCTAAGTCATTTGTATGATAATAAGCCAAGCAGCAACGACTGCAGTTAATCAAACCTAATCCCCACGCAGCTGGACGTACAGTAGACAAAGAGAACAACAAATAGATGCGAGGCATTAAAAAGCCATCAGCTGTGAATTAGACACAGAATCGAATTTATATGTATAACTGAAGTAAATTGCAAGCTCTGACTTACACTGCTTAGAAATATTTATATATATATATATATATTATTATATATATATATTATTACAATATATATATGTATATGTATATATATTACAAGCAACTGTAAACTCTCACGTTAAGTCTCAGGCAGATCACAACCCAGAAACCTAAACAAATTAGATACAAATACAAATACAGTCGCTCATAGCATATATGCACACATATGAGCAACTATACACACACACATATACACACACTTATATATATATATAAGACGGCAATTTACGACGAGGCGTCGGCGACTCCAGTTCGGGACGCTGTCGCCACATTCCACGGTAAGTGGAGGCCATAAATTTACAGTGAAAATTTGTAGCCCGAAAATGCTTAAACATGAAATTTATTAGACAAAGCCAGGAAAATTAAAAAAAAATACCAACAACCAAAATTAATATGCGCCGGGCAGTGTGGTGCGTAAATCAAATGAGAGAAAACACAGACGCAGCATCAATAAACGTAAATAGATACACACATAGGCATAAACATATACATTAGCATATACGTCTCTGTGGATTCTTTGGCTTTTCAAGCGATTTGCATAGATTAAGGGCACTGGGAATTGGAAATTGAAAATCTTTGCTGGTCGGGGCACCCGGTTGCTGCTTGCCGATGCGGTGGGTCAATGCCATGGCATGGCATGGCATATGAGAACGGTTAACGTTGATAACGGGTCTCTCTCGCTGGTCTCGCTCGCTCCATTGCTCCCTCGCTCGCTTGTTCTCTGACTCGCTTGGTGGCAGGCCACTTTCTAGTGCTCCTTTTGGCTGAGCTGGTCGCCACACTCTGGTCGCTGCTCGCGCTTTAGTCTAATGATGTCAATTACATCGTGCCACTCGCATTGTGGGCAACAACAAATGCATGCCAGCTTATATGGCAGCAACAATGTGGCCAACAGCAGTAGCGGTGGCAGCCGCAACAACTAGCAACAAGTGTCTCGGACTCGGCTACAACTACAACGACTTCAGCTTCATTAAAATTGCTTTTCATTTTGGTCCACGTCTTTCATACAGATACGTTTTGGCTTTTCTTGCACGGTTTGTTGGCTTTTCAACAACGGCAGCAGCAAAATGGCCAAAAAATTTTAATGAGATTTAATGAAATTGTATGAGCATGTGGCCGGCCATAGACAAGTTACCAAGTAAAGGCCGCAGTGACCAATCGCAGCAATAACCGCAAGCAAAGATTTCATTTCATTTCATTTCATTTTGGCTCGCTAGAGACACAAACAAAAGACTTAGGCAACGAACTTGAACAAATCCATTGCTATTTCATGAACAGAACGAGCACAGCGCGAGCTGAGCTACAATTTCAGTTGCCTTGGGCAACATACGCACACATACACGACCACATACTTGATGCTCAACAAATTGATTGCTTTGTTATAGTTTTTTTCTTCTTATTCAAGTGCTTATCAAATAATGTGCTTTGAAAAATATCACCAAATACTTAAGCACTTAAACATGAGTAGCAGCACATTTATAATGTGTCGTCTTCAGCTTGGCACGAACCCCTTCGCCGTGGTGCATCAGCGTCAGTGCGCTTCATGTTAATCAACTTTAAATTTATGGCTCAATTTTTGGCTGTGCTTAAGCAAATTTTTTACCTTGAAAAAATTGTTAAGAAAAAACAAATGAGAAAAAAGAAGAACGTAACAAAATCGCTTCACGTCACGCCCACGTTTCTGACTTAATGAGCCTGCACTGGGCGGCAAAGGACAGCGAGCGGCAGCGGGGAGGAGCATCCTTTTCACTTCGGCTGTTTACGCCCAATTTGTCACACATTTCAACAGGTTGCGAGCAGGCATCATCAAAAAGCGAACGGCGATGGCGATGGCGACAGCGACGTCAACGTCGAGAATGACGATGGGGCTGGCGATGACGAAGACGATCAACGAGCCTCCTCAAACGGAGACTTAGCCCCAGCTTGGACTCGGATACCAGATCTGGGGATGGGGCTGTCTGTCCAGCCTGGGTCGGGGTAGGCGTTGTCTTGCGGAATTTTCGGGCATGCCTCACGGGCGTCTGAAGCGTGAGGAATTTCTTTTTCGCCGTTTGCTGTTGACTCCGCCTCAATCGCTGTGTGCTGCTCCCGCTGCTGTTGTTGTTGTTGCTGTCCTCTCTAAGTGAAAAATTATGCAAAAGTGTTTTATTTTAATAGCGGAAATCATTTATAGATGTTGTAATAAAGACCCAGATCGTTCGCCCTGCTCTGCTTCGGCCAGCAAATGCCATGTTTTGAGGATCTTCGTTGCCGCTGTTGCCCAGGGCTGTGCTGCTTTTGTACTCGTTGAACGACCGCCAACGAAGCTGCCAATGCGCAACACTGTTGCCACAATTGCGACTCAGAGACTCAGCTAAAAGTTTATGAGGGTGGACAGCTTCTAAAAGCGAAGCGAATCGAAGAGTCAAAGCCATATTTGTGATAGTTGCCAGGGCTGGAGCTAATTTGCCATAAATTAAATATGTATAAATATATGCATATACGTATGTATATATATGTGTATATAAATCTATTTATGCCCACAGAAAAGGTTGATTCATATGCTTTAGTCCCAGTGGCAATCGTCTCTTTCTTGACCCTGGTATCATTGCGATTTTCTGATTTCGATTTACGTGTTAACAATGACAAAAAAAAAAAACACACATTAAATAAAGTATTGAAAGTGAGATTTATTGCATCGTTGTGTGTTTAAGAGTCACCATTTCCCGTATGACTTCATTTTTGCACGTTGGGACGCGAACTGAACTTGATCAACGCTGGCCGAGGCAATCAAAGAGCGCTCCACAATCGTCACACTGGCTCTTTGAGTCTTTTCCGCTCGCATTTGGTCGACTTGAGAGCAGCCATAAAAACGAGCGGCCGAAGTACAATTATAAAGCCATTAATGCGGCTAAATTAGCTCATTTGTAATGAAACCGGGCTTCATAATCGTTAAAAAATGTATATAAAAAATAAAAGAAAAATAAAAACAAAACGCCAAAAGGCGGCCGCAAAGATACAGAAACAATCAAAGTAATAAAAGCTGAGCGCAGCGCAATTGATAAGCACTTTACGCCGAAGGTAGAACAAACAAAAACGGCAACGATTAATATCTGCTGTGATTGCGACTCTCCAGCGGAAATAGTTGGAGAGCAAAAAGGAAAAAATTGGAAAGGAGAAAACGAAATGGACTATTAGATAGCATTAAGAGAAATGAATAGTGAATGTCATTCAGTATCTGTTAACATATGCGAATGCTTATATGCAAACGAGTTCTTCTATGACATAATGATAAATAAAGAATATCGCTGGCAAGCCCTTCTGTGTCGAGCGAAGTAACCGCATTGAGTTTGTGTCGCAAGCTTTTTGTTCGACTTGCGGCATTTCAGGTTTGTCGCCTAAGTCTTTTGTCATCATGCGTAACATTTCAATTAATGTTAATGTTAATGCTAAACAAGAATGCGCACATACCAATCCACCATATGGCTTCTGTATGGCGAGTGTGAAACCGAAGCCAACAGCGCGCAGCATCAATTTCCGCTGCTTATGAAATGGAGATTGAATTGATGTGGCCAATTTTACATTGCAGCTGTTGGGCTTTTAATTAAATTGGCTAATGTAAACTTTCTCTAGCTACCGCCAAACCCAATTAAATGATAACATATTAAATATACAATGTATTTTCACAAGAAGCCACAGCCGCTCAGCTGAGCTCGCCGCTTGGGCATCGAGAATGAATGAGAGACTTAAAATCGAAGCGAAGACTGGGCACTGGCCTGATCCTCATGATACTGAGGCGCCGCTGGCGAGTAAGCGGCAGAATTCGCACCGAGTTGCTGTGGCCACTGTGCCGCTGGTGCGGACGACACGTCTCAGCTTCGAGAAATTTATGGCCACATTCAATTGTCAAGTTTATGTGACTGCGGCCAGGCCTAAATTTGCATAAGAGCCGTTGGTCAACAGCAACAACAACAACAACAATAACAGCAACAACAGAAGAATCAGCAACCGCAGCCGCAGCAGCAGCAGGCGAACTTCTCTAGAATTCTCTTGTTGAGGCATTTGAAAGTTTTGTTTCACATATCTTGCTGCAGCGTCTCTCTCCCTCTCTCTCTCTCTCTATCTCTTCTTCTCGCTCGCTCTTCCTGTGTAAGTCTTTGTTTCATTTATGTTTAATTCTCGTTTTCTTTTTGTTCTTACAGACCGGCATGCTAAAGGCGCATTGATGGTTCTTGCATACAAATGACGAATTATGAGAATCTTATAAATTTGCCATTAAATTTTAATGCAAATAATCATGCAAATAATAATGAGAACAATGGCAAAATTGCTGTTGGCGAGCAGCTATTGAATAAGATGTCGCAGCGGGACTTCTCCGAGGTGAGTCTGGGAATGGGTTTTGTAAAGCTAATAGGAATTTGAATAGAGTGTGAATGGACCAAAAAGAACAGAAACCAAAGAAAGAAATCTCATATAGACGAGTAGGTGGCAAGAGAGCTATACGTTTGATAGGCAAAGGCTAAGTTTATTCGCCAGTCAGCAGCAATGCTGTTTGGATAAATGCGACTAAATCCGGATAAAGGCAATTAAGAATGCTATCAGTCAAGAGCAACAATTTGCAATAACCTAAACGTCGCTCTGCCTTTATCTCAATAGCCATTCACAGAGTGCTGCTCATGTTTGCATGCATTTCAAGTTCCCAATTTATGCAGCCTGACAATTATTTATGGCCTTCACAGAAACTTAATCATCGAGTGCGCTTGGAAATTAAGACGGATAACAACTACAACAGCTGAAATGAACAAGAAAACGAAAAGCAGCAAAAAAAAGAAATAAAAAAAAAGTAAAGAAGAAAACAATCAACGAAGCCAGCGCTAATAATCAAAAAGATGGCAAAATGATTTCAATGTTGATTAACTGAGCGGCGAGACAACAAAAGGGTTAAGCAACAGCAACAGAGACAGCAGCAGCAACAACAACAACAACAACAATGCAACACACGCCAAATTAAACAAAGCGCAGAGATAAAAACGCCAAACACACAAACCCTTTTTCAGCTCCGACTACACCCTAGGCCCTTTCATCATATTCCGCGCTGTCATGTCATGGGCAACAACGATGACAATGTCGAGACTTGGACTGCGACTGGGACTGGGACTGGGACTGGGACTGGGATTGAAACTGAGGACGACAACGTCAACATTGTTGGATAAGTTTGTGGCGCATGTTTAGAAGCTGCCCGCTGCTGTCTCACTAGCTGTCCATTGTGTCCAACTGTCCGTGTGTCTGGCTGGCTGGCTGGCTGGCTGATCCGCCTCGGCTTCGACCTGAGCAACAGCTAGATGACAGCCAATTGAATCTGTGCATTTTGGGCAGCTCAGCTCAATGGATAATATCTACATCTACTAAGCTCAGGCGACAGCAGCCGGATAGCAACAGCACGGATAGGCTAACAGTAGTAGGGCCTGGAACGGGGAGGCCGTGAACGCAGAGCAACAGCTAATTATTTTATTACGCGTTAAATTGCAATAAAATTCTTGACTTAAGCGCAAAACATGCCAATGTGCGCCACAAGCAATCGTGAAATTGTTAGCATTCCAATGCGGCGACTCTATCGATGGGCCATCGGGACGGGACGGGTCGAGCGCGGCGTGCCACTGGCTCACATATTGCTCCGGCCAGTTGGCACTTGCCGCCTGCCACATCCCGCCCCACCACCGCTTCACGCACATTAACATCGACATGTGGTGCATGTGGCATGGCAGGCAACAACCTGAAGCCAACTGCTGCGGTTGCATCTTTGGGTGCCACTTTTTTTTCTCTTTTATTTTATTTTTTTTTTTTGCTTTTACACTGTTGTCCGCCCAGGCAGCCAAAGCGCGACCAGTTCTCAAGTCGATGGTTTTTTACTTAAAGCATTCCTGGTCGCTCACTCTCTCTCTCTCTCTCTCTCTCTCTCTCTCTCTCTCTCTCTCTCTCTCTCTCTCTCTCTCTCTCTCTCTCTCTCTCTCTCTCTCTCTCTTTAATCTCTCTCTATATATATATATATCTGACAGGCTCTTGCTTCAAGATTCTTGACTATTTTCTAAACAGAGGGCCTTTGGCTGGTGTTGCTGCTCGTGTTGTTGCTTTAGTTGGAATTGTTGGAGCAGGACAGCAGACATATCAGCTTACATGACTTCTCTATGTGGCATTTGGGCGCCAATCCCTAAATTGATACACAGCCCGTTGAATGGAATAGATTCACAGCCCCTGCTTTGACAAGCAAACCGTTTGGTCCACGAAGGCAGCCCCTTCAAGGCAGCCAAAATGCAGCCTTTGCAGAATGTGTTTAACTTCAGCTCTTTATTAAGAGTACTCAAAATTATTCCAAGCAACCCTTGAAATATATCAATGATAAAGCTACGCCAGGTCTTCAATAGTCTATTCTGTGGTTTATTGTGAACGTAAAGCTAGAGATCCCAAGGTTAGATCCATGTTCATACGTAAAAATAGTTAAATAAGAAACTGCAAATGAAATCACAAAAAAAAAACAGACACAACTTTTAAAGGTTTTTACATGAAACAGAAGCCATATGGAAATAGTTGTTGTCATTGGCACTCAGTGCGCTTGAGTTGGCTTAAGATTCGGTGCAAAATAAAGAAAACTTATATGATTAGAGTCGAGGGCTGCTGAATCGGTTTAGTTCATAAAGAGCTGTCTGGCTTGATTGTTATCTGAGGCATTTGCCGCTTATCCACAGCTATCCGGGGCTCATCGTTTGGCACGGATAAACGCTAAGGCCAAACGGCTAGCAGTTGGGCGCGCTCGTAGCGCGCTGCCAGTTATTATTTTTAGCTGGAACGATAATATCTGCTAATATGAAACGGCGCTCCCTTCCGCTCAGCTTGGCCTTAGACGCCTGGTCTCTGTTCGTCCGTTCGGCCTGCCTTTGGGTTAGTCTGGGCATGTTTGGTGCGTGTTTATTTGACTTTGACCATTGGAGCTGACTGTCTTGGACCAATCTGCTTGCTGTGATCTGCGCCAGCAACGCCAACGCTGTGCAAAAATTTCATTTTGCTAAGTTATGCGAGTGGTTTTTAAAGTTGTTCGACGTTTCGCCCTCTCTCTCTCTCTATCTCTCTCAGGTTATTTGCTTTTGTTTTTATTTTTTGATTGTTTTGTTATATTTCGCTTCATCTTCTTCTTGTTCATTGTAACGCCTACTCCATTTGGATTATCGGCTGATGGGGGACGTTGCTGAACGGGGCAAGGGCACGGGCACGGGCACGGGCACGAACACAGCCTTTAATGGTTGCATAAAACATAAATTTCGTTCTGCATCTGTCAGATACACTTTGTGGCTGCCACTTGTGTGAGTATCTATGTGCACGTACATATGAATAGCTGCATGTATCGACGAGTTGATTTATTCGCATTAGCTGGACCCGAAAAACAAAAAGAAATAGCAACAACAATCAGAAGAAGCAGAACGACAACGCAAGCCAGAAGGCTAATCTAAGCACGTTATCCGTAACCCACGCCCCAACTACACCTGGCCCTGCCTCCCCCTCTCTGCTCCACGCTTCACTCTTCGACAACGGCACTTGGCACTTGGCACTTGGCACTTGGCACTTGGCATTTGGCACTTGCTGTGCACGTTTTCTAGGAAAGAGCTCAACGCTTTGGTCTTGCTTTTGGTTTCGCTTTTGACTGTGGCTTTGTGTCTTCAAGCCGGGCTAATGCATTTGCATACTCATTCCATTTAATTGCTTTAAAAATATGTAAAAACTCTACGCTCTTGTCACGGCCTCGTCCTCGTCCTCAACCTCAACCTCAGCCTCAGCCTCAGCCGCCGATCCCGTTGCCTTTCGGTATCGGGCTAGCCTTCTTGTCTTCGCATGGCTTATGCCAAAAAAGGCTCAGACACTCAACACTTCGCTTGGCCACTGGCTCCCTCTGTTTGCTGCGCAGTTCTTGGGCCACGAATTCGTGGAATTGCTTCCGCATTTGACGAGCAGAACTGCTGGCGGAACAGCAATTGGATGCTGACTTCTCAGTCGCCAGTTGGCAGTCGCCAGTTGGCAGTTCGCCGGGAAACGTGACTCAGTGGTCGCATACCTGTAGCATGGATTTGAAGTGGAACTGCGACTGCGATTACAGTGGCGGCAATTTAACGTAATTACAGCCTAGCGCATGCACAGTGGTGCAAAGCCAAGCAAAATATGCAAACAATGTGTGATGTCTCTCATAAATTTCTAAGATAAATCTGAACTTCTGTGCAGCTAAGCCGAAAATGATTCGACAGCAATATTTGTTAGCACATGAAGACTGTAGAGATATATAGAAAACATTCCGAAGAATCCAAGTCAGCTCGAATCTCAGTCACCAGAGAGACACCTACTTAAATCAAGTCACGATTTTTCCTTTCTTGCAGAATGAACCGGAATGCACACCGGAGCTGCCCGCTGCAAATCGCGCGCTCTTCTTGGAGAAGGTGCGCCAGTCGAACGCTGCCTGCCAGAGCGGAGACTTTGCCACCGCCGTGCTGCTGTACACGGACGCACTGCAGCTGGATCCGGGCAATCATATACTCTACAGCAACCGTTCGGCGGCGCGGCTCAAGCAGGGACAGTTTGCAGCGGCGCTGCAGGATGCGACGCAGGCGCGTGAATTGTGCCCACAGTGGCCCAAGGCGTATTTTCGTCAAGGCGTTGCGCTGCAGTGCCTGGGCAGGTATGGCGAGGCGTTGGCTTCCTTCGCCGCCGGCCTGGCACAGGAGCCGAGCCACAAGCAGCTGCTGGCGGGTCTTGTCGAGGCCTCGCTGAAAAGTCCGCTGCGTGCGGCACTGGAGCCGACGCTGCAGCAGCTGCGCGCCATGCAGCTGCACGAGTCACCGTTCGTGGTCAGCTCCGTGGTCGGGCAGGAGTTGTTGCAGGCTTCGCAGTATCAGGCGGCGGTTGCCGTGCTGGAGGCGGCGCTGCGCATTGGCAGCTGCTCGCTCAAGCTGCGTGGATCCGTCTTCAGTGCATTGAGCTCGGCGCACTGGGCGCTCAATCAGCTGGACCAAGCTATTGGCTATATGCAGCAGGACTTGGCCGTGGCCAAGTCGCTGGGCGACACAGCCGGCGAGTGCCGTGCCCATGGCAATCTGGGCTCCGCCTACTTCAGTCAGGGCGCCTACAAGGAGGCACTCACAGCGCATCGCTACCAGCTGGTGCTGGCCATGAAGTGCAAGGACACACAGGCAGCCGCCTCGGCTTTGACCTCACTCGGCCATGTGTACACGGCCAGCGGAGACTATCCCAACGCCCTGGCCTCCCACAAGCAGTGCGTGCAGCTCTTCAAGCAACTCGGCGATCGACTGCAAGAGGCGCGCGAAATCGGCAATGTGGGCGCCGTCTACTTGGCCCTGGGTGAGTGCGAGGCGGCACTCGATTGCCACACGCAACATCTGCGTCTGGCGAGGAAGCTGCACGATCAGGTGGAAGAAGCGCGCGCCTATTCCAATCTCGGCTCTGCGCATCATCAGCGGCGGCAGTTTGGCCAGGCGGCCGCCTGCCACGAGCAGGTGCTGCGCATAGCTCAGACGCTGGGCGATCGCAGCATAGAGGCGCGCGCCTATGCGGGATTGGGGCATGCGGCACGCTGTGCCGGCGATGCGGCCGCCTCGAAGCGCTGGCACGAACGCCAGCTGGCCATGGCGCTGGCTGCGCGCGATAAGCTTGGCGAAGGACGCGCCTGTTCCAATCTGGGCATCGTGTATCAGCTGCTGGGCGCCCACGATGCGGCGCTGAAGCTGCACCAGGCACATCTGGGTATTGCACGCGCCTTGGGCGATCGGGCGGGCATGGGACGTGCCTATGGCAACATGGGCAATGCCCACGCTGCCGCTGGCGCCTACGAGGCAGCTGTCAAGTATCACAAACAGGAGCTGGCCATTAGCCAGGCCGTCAACGATCGCAGCGCCGAGGCGGCCACGCACGGCAACCTGGCGGTTGCCTACCAGGCGCTGGGCGCCCATGATGCAGCACTGGCGCACTATCGCGCCCATCTGGCCACCGCCAGATCCCTGAAGGATGCGGCTGGCGAGGCTTGTGCGCTGCTCAATCTAGGCAACTGCCTCAGCGCACGCCAGCTCTACGGCGAGGCGGTGCCGCACTACGAGAGCTACTTGATGCTCGCCCAAGAGCTGGGCGACGTGGCCGCCGAGGGCAAGGCCTGCCATCTGCTGGGCTATGCCCACTATTGCCTGGGCAATTATCGCGCCGCTGTGCGCTACTACGATCAGGATCTGGCCCTGGCCAAGGACGCACAGCATCGGCCGCACATGGGACGCGCCTACTGCAATCTAGGCCTGGCTCACCTGGCGCTGGGCCACACGGCCGCCGCCCTGGAGTGCCAGCAACTGTTCTTGGCTGTTGCCCATGCCACTGGTCAGCTGCCGGCCAAGTTCCGAGCACTGGGCAACATTGGCGACATACTCATACGCACCGGTGCCCACGAGGAGGCCATTAAGCTGTATCAGCGTCAGCTGGCGCTGGCTAGGTCGGCCGGCGAGCGCGCCATGGAGGCGGCTGCCTGTGGCGCTTTGGGCTTGGCGCATCGTTTGCTGCGGCGTTGGGACAAGGCGCTCGGGCATCATACACAGGAGCTGACACTGCGCCAGGAGCTGGGCGATCTGGCTGGGGAGTGTCGCGCCCATGGTCATCTGGGCGCTGTGCACATGGCGCTGTGCAGCTGGACGCATGCCGTCAAGTGCTATCAGGAGCAACTGGAGCGCGCCCAGGAACAACGAGATGCCGCCGTCGAGGCACAGGCACACGGAAATCTCGGCATTGCTCGGCTCAATATGGCGCACTATGAGGCGGCCATTGGCTGCCTGGAGGCGCAGCTGGGCACCTTGGAGCGCGTGTCGCTGCCCTCGACGCAGGCGGATCGCGCCCGAGCACTGGGACATCTGGGGGATTGCTATGCTGCGCTGGGCGACTATGAGGAGGCGTTGAAGTGTCACGAGCGCCAGCTGCAGCTGGCACTGGGCCTGGCCAGCCATCGCGATCAGGAGCGCGCCTATCGCGGCCTCGGCCAGGCTCGCCGCGCCCTGGGGCAGCTGGCGACGGCGCTGGTGTGTCTGGAGAAGCGTCTGGTCGTCGCCCACGAGCTGCACAGTGCCGAGGTCAAGGCGCTAGCCTATGGCGACTTGGGCCATGTGCACGCAGCGCTTGGTAATCATGCCCAGGCGCTCAACTGCTTGGAGCATCAGCGGGAGTTGGCACGCGGCCTGCAGGATCGCGCCCTCGAATCGGATGCAATGTGCGCCTTGGGGCAGGTGCAGCAGCGCATGGGTCAACATGCCGAGGCGCTGCAGCTACACGAACAGGATCTCCAGCTGTGCACCGAGCTGGCGGCGCCAGCCTTGCAGGCACGCGCCGTGGGCAATCTGGGCGCCGTGCACGAGGCACTGGGACAACAGGAGGAGGCGCTCAAATGCTACGAACGACAATTGGCACTCAGCACAGATCGACTGGGCAAAGCGCTGGCCTGCGGAGCCCTGGGCCGTGTGCATCATCAGCTGGAGCAGCACGCGCAGGCAGTGGAATATCTGCGGCAGGGCTTGGCCAGTGCGCAGTCCATTGGCAAGTCAGAGGAGGAGGCCAAGATAAGACATCAACTGGGTAAGTGTGACTCTCCCTCGCTCTATGTGCCGCGCTGTCTTAACTCTCTCTCGCTCTCTCTTGCAACCAGGTCTTGCTCTGCGTTCCTCTGGCGACGCTGAAGGCGCTCGCATACAACTGGAAACGGCCGCCCAGCTGCTGGAGTCCGTGCGCCAGGAGCAGCGCAGCCCTGAGACGCGTCTAGCTCTCTACGAGCTGCAGACGAGCTGCTACCATCTGCTGCAGCAGCTGCTCGTGGCTCTGCAACGTAGCGAGGATGCGCTGGTCGCTGCGGAGCGCTGCAAGGCGCGCAACGGCGCCGATGCAACTGTCGGCGATGCCAAGGCCACAGCAACAACAGCAAACAGCACTGCGGACATCGATGCCATTTTGGAGGCAGTGAACCGAGGCCGCATGCCCGTGCTCTACTACAGCTTGGCCGGGGAGCAGCTCTATGCCTGGCTGCTGCAGCCACAGACGGGCATCGTGCGCTTCCATGCGGCGCGCATTGATCCGCAGACGCTGCAGCTGCCGCTGTCGCTCAATGAGTGCCATGAGGAGGAGGACGACGACGAGCAGCAGCCGGAGCAACAGAAGCAGCAGCGCGATGATGATCCTGAACCAGCGGGTCAACTCCTGCTGGAGCGCTATGTCAACATGGTGCGTGATAATCTTGGCGTCAACTCCCAGAACCTGTTACACGAGGGCGATGGCAGCGGCTGGCGTGCCAGCAGCGAGCAGCTGCTGGAGGACTTGCCCGGAGCTGGTGCCGGCGGCGGTGGCTTTCTGCGCATGGTCAGCCGCAATCAGCTGCTGAACTCATCCAACTACTCGCTCAGCTCACTGTTCTCTCTGGGCTCCGTGGCTAGTCTGCAGGGCTCCACGCGATCCGTGGGCAGCCGTAGCTCCCGGCGAGCGCCCGCTCCGCCCGCGTGGCGTGGACCCGCCTGCCTACACACGCTCTACAATCTGCTGCTGGCGCCGTTCGATGATCTGTTGCCCAGCGGCGCCAGCGTGTCGCGCCAAGGCAGACGTGAGCTCATCCTGGTGCTGGACAGCGCCCTCTACCTGGTGCCATTCGCCATATTACGCGCCGCGGGCGATGATGGCGAGTACCTGTCGGAGCGCTGTGCTCTGTTAACGGCGCCATCACTGCAGGCGCTGCGCGGCCGCTCCCGAAGCCGACGAGATCGTGGTCGCCCGCCAACAGCTCTGGTCGTCGGTGGACCGCGGGTACCATCCGCTCTTGCGGAGCGCTGGGGCTGGGCCGCCGCCGAATCGCCAGCAGCCTTGCAGGAGGCCGCCATGGTTGCAGACATGCTGCAGGCAAATGCTCTAGCCGGCTGCAATGCCACCAAGGAGTCTGTGCTGGCCGAGCTGCCTGGCGCCGAGTGCGTGCATTTTGCCGCCAATCTCAGCTGGAAACTTGGCGCTGTGGTGCTCAGTCCGGGCGATGTGGTTACCGCCGAGCAGCAGCAACAGAAGGAGCCACATGAGCCTCAGCTATCTGACTTTACATTGGCTGCCGCAGAGCTGCGTCAGCTGCGCCTCGGCGCACGCCTGGTGGTGCTCAGCTCCTATCACTCCGTGGAGCCCATAACAGGCACTGGTGTTGCCCAGCTGGCCGGTGGCTGGCTGCTGGCCGGCGCCGGCGCTGTGCTCATCTCGCTCTGGCCAGTGCCGGAGACAGCGGCCAAAATTCTGCTGCGCGCCTTCTACTCGGCCCTGCTCCAGGGCGCACGAGCGGCACGGTGAGAAATACTACTTATATATATATATATATTATATAACTGAACCTTGCCTCCTCTCACCTCTTCAGCGCATTGGCAGAGGCCATGCAAACGGTGCAGCATACCAAGCACTTTGCACATCCGGCCAACTGGGCTGGCTTTTTGCTCGTGGGCGCCAATGTGAGGTTATCGAACAAGGTGGCGCTGCTGGGCCATGCACTGTGCGAGCTGCTGCGCACGCCGGAACGCTGTCGGGATGCGCTGCGTGTGTGCCTGCATCTGGTGGAGAAGAGCCTGCAGCGGATACATCGCGGCCAAAAGAACGCCATGTACACAACTCAGCAGAGCATTGAGAACAAAGCTGGACCGGTGGCCGGATGGAAGGATTTGCTAATGGCTGTGGGCTTTCGCTTCGAGCCAGCCGCCAATGGCATACCCTCTAGCGTGTTCTTCCCGCAAACGGATCCCGAGGAGCGGCTATCCCAGTGCTCGGCCAGCCTGCAGGCGCTGCTGGCCCTGACGCCCGCTACGCTCCAGGCGCTGGCCAAGCTGGTGAACAGTGCCGAGCATGCGGATGATATTATTGCCGTAGTACGCAACATATTGGCTCAGTTCCCTGCCAAGCCGGAGGCTGAGGCCTGCATTGAGATGCCGTTGAGCGTGCGCCTGTGGCGCGTTGCCGGCTGCCACGAGCTGCTGGCTTCGGTGGGCTTCGATCTGACCGAGGTGGGCGCGGACCAGGTTATACTGCGCACCGGCAAACAGGCCAATCGACGTCACTGTCAGTTCGTGCTGCAGGCGCTCCTCGCGCTCTTCGGTAAGTCAAGCAAATCAGGCAATACAACGCCGGAACTAAAATGCTTTTATTTATTGCAGATACACACGAGGCACCCAAGAGTCTTAGTCTAGACTCGGCAGCTCACAGCAGCAGCAGCTGCGAGTCGCTGACGGAGCCCGAGCTAACTGCCGCACCCGTACAGCCTGTTACGTCGAATGGCAACAGCTCCACGCCCGTTGCAGCCACCAACGCCACACAGTCGCCTCTGCCGCTGCATCCACGCAGCGCATTCATCTCGTACGTGCGTCGCCGCGGCGAGCCCGACGGCGGCGGCGGCCTAGACTCCAGTCTGGCCAACACCACGGACAGCGAGCACTCGCTTTCCGATGGCTATGCCACGCAGGCGGGCAACGGGCAGCCAGCTGCACGCTTGGGCTATGCCAGCCTGCGTGGTCCAGTGCGCGTCTCGCGGCCTGGCGGCGGTGGTGAGAGTGATGCGGCCTTTACGCCCAGTCCGCCGGTAACCGACCCCAGCCTGTCGCTGGCGCTAGCTCACCAGACGCGCATACGCTGCCTCTACGCTCAGCCGAGCACAGTTGCTTCATCAGCTGCGCCTTTGGCGAACTCCAGCCGTCGACCCGATAGCTCAAGCTCAGCCAGCAGCACCACAACGGACTGGGAGGGCTCCGGACATGCAACAGTGCTGCGACGTGGAGCAGCTGCTGGCGCTCAGCAGCAGCAGCCGCAGCAACAACAGACGCAACTGCAGCAGCAGCCACCGCTGCCGCCGCCTCGTCCGCCCGTCTATCACAATTTAGGCGCTGGCGGACGCAGCAAGCCGAAAATCAAGCTGGGCAGCGCACAGAGCTCGCTGGCGGCACGCGTTAACAAGGAGCATGCTCTATTCATGGACAGACTGAGCGTGCGCACCGAGCTGAATGCCCCAGCAGTGCCCAATGGCGCGGCGAGTAACGTGGGTGGCGGCGGAGGCGCCGTGGTCACTGGAGGGCAGCGTAAGGCGCTAACATTGTCGGAAGAGGAGGCTGCCAGTGTGGCCTTTAATCCGGCCAGCCTGTACTTTTCGCCAGCTGACAGCGAGCTGCTGGGTGAGCCCAAGCAGCCACTGGAGGAGACGCCAGTGAAGCCGAGCGCCAAGTGCATTCAGGACAGCATTATGCGGCACATGAATCGCGAGCTGACGCCCAGCATCTCGGAGCTGTATCATGAGCGCAATTTGGGTCTGGGTCTGGCACCGCCGCTCTCCAAGCTGCTGCTCAATCCGAACTACGAGGAGCAGGAGGTGACTGCCATGGTCGAAAGCAACAATCCATCTGCTGGTAATGCGGCTGCCATCAAAACCCTCGTGGATGCAGTTAACGAGCTGGAGCTGAGCGGCAGTTCGTCCGGCGCCACAATACCAACTGTGGTCGGCGGCGGCGAACCGGAAAACAATCCGGTCAACGGCGTCGGGGACACCGAGCGCTTCTGTTCCATATGCGGCGAGCACGCAGACGTCGTCTGCCGCTGCAAGGCGGCCACCATGCAGAAGAAGTCCACACTAAAGCCCTGGCTAAGCAATGTGCCCGCCAGCAGCCTGGTCCAGGCTAGCGAGCTAACTACCGCAGAGATACTGGAGCGACGTCTGGAAACGGTGGCAGCAACCAGCGCACCATTTACCGCCGAGCTATGTCGTCGCGACGAGGGCGACGGACGCTCCGTAGCCGATTCGCAGTGCAGCAGCAACTACAAACGGGTGCTGGCCACCGCCGGCGCCGTCAGTCTGGTGGTTGGCATCGGTGCTGGCGATGCGGAAGCCCAGAACACAACATCGCCTGCCACCTGCTCGGCAGCGCGTCTCGTCTAGATGCGACTACCCCACCACTTGCCACTTGCCACTTGCCACTTGCCACTTGCCACTTGCCGCTCTTCAATTGATATTAGACTTTATTTATAGGCTTAATCGGAGACACCCTGTACTGATCATCGTAGCATTAGTTATTGCATTTTATTTATTTATTTATATACAATATCCGTCAACATTAGTTAGATAAGACACACACACACATACATGCACACTTGCATTTGTAATTTGTAATGTTTCAACGAAGCCACTGATTAAATTTTATGCATTTATGTGACCTTCTTTAGCAGAATCCATTTGTACAGCTTTCGGAGATAATATTTAGGATTAAGTGCAAATAAATATGAATTGATTGATTGAAGTTGTTATACTGTTAACTAACTGTTATACGATTGTCATGCGATTGTCTTAAAACACACAGTTACAACTGATAGGCAACTGTTATACATTGAAAATGTCATAATAATCGTCAAATATGACTTAGAAACCATCGTATACCACAGTTAAATTCTGTTATACAGACTGGTATATCTGATATTGAGCTGTTATACATTGAAAGTATGATCATTTTCTTCAAATATAACTTAGAAACCATCATATAACACAGTAAATTCTGTTATACAAATTTGTATAGTTGATATTAAGCTGTCATACATCACTTTCCTCAAATATGATTGAGCAAATTCTATTATACAGCTCTTGAACAACTGTTATACCACAGTTATATACTCAAAGTGCAAGAAAGTGCAGTAAATGGATATTTACGACTTAACAACTGTTATACAAATATTATAGACGACTGTCATACAACTGTTATACAGCGGAAATACAGATCTAACTTTCAGTCACAGTCAACTATCAGCGACCAGTCGGTGACCTCAGCTGTCAGGCATAGCCCTGACATGAATTATTGCAAACATGTGCAAAAATTTCTATGAAGAAAATATCAAAAAAATTAAAAATACATTCCAAACAAATGAACAGAGTCGAAGAGTTCGACGAGCATACAGCAAAATAAAAGCAGACGAATATGATTTATTGATAATATAGTATGTATGTGCATGAACCTTGATTAGCACAGTGAAGGGTGCCTGTGACACACCGAAGTCAACGCCGTAACACAAAGGCCCACAGAACGGTCGTCAAGGCCAGGCCTCACTGTGCCAAATATTCGGCGTATACGCTCTTTTTCAAGCTGCCGGCCAACCAATTCGCGCTTCTCGAATTGCATCAACATCATGATTCTTGTTTACTCGAAGCTGTCGGTTGTGTAACTGAGCGAGCGGCTTGCGATGCTGGCCTTTGACCCTTGCGTGTGATCTCTCGTTAATATCAGCACGTAAATATTTATGGCCATTTAATTAGGCATGCTGCGTTCATTAAAGTGATTGATACTGCTATGGCAGCAAAATGAACCCCAAAATTAGCAGAACTCATTTTTAGATTTAGCATTCGAAACTGTTATACGAATTTATAAATAGATACACTATCATCTATTAGACTGTCAATTTTAATATTATTTATTTGTGTAATTATTGAACTGTTTTTCTTGTTACTTTGAAATTCCAGTTCAAAGCGGAATCAAATATATTATATTTACATATATTTAGGCTGGAGTCCAAACATAGATCTTCGGTGCTCAATTAACTCATCCTCGAAAGGCAGTTGAGCAATCAGAAAATAAAATGTTATTTTTACACTCTTATTGCAGTTGATCGATTTATACTTGGGCATTTTATGTATGCTATATTCAGTGCCATTGCGTTTCAATAGTGAACGACAACAACATGGTATACAAATATTATAAAACATTTCCATTGACTTTAACACCCCAAATATGTACCTATATGTACACTTCGTATCATTAGCTTTTACACTGGACAACAAGCGTTGGTCAGATCGACATTCTAAAGACAGCTATAAAATCAATTATATAACTGCATTAAATACTATATAGTTTAAGAATATTTCTCATTGAAATTTATGAATTTTGATTTTGATTAAAGACTTATTTCGAATTTATTGACATATAATTACGATATTCTGTTGACTAGTGCAATCTGTGGCTGGGGGCACGTGTTTATTAATTGATAAGATTTATTGACGCCGCGCACTCGATCGTTACAAATTGACCTTTTTACGATCGGAATCGTGACGACGTCGTACTGCGCCGCAGGGAAACGAGCCCCTTGCCCAGGCCAGTAAACGTCCGCTGGCAGACCACTCGTGGAGCAGCGCGGAATCACGCACCGAATCCGGAGTCGGACACCGACGTCATTTAGTATGTGTCGATGCTGCCGCTCTGGCTGACTGATAACTTTTCTCTAGGCAATCCCCCCCTTGATGGCACATTATTTTTGCGTTCGATGACGATGTACCTAGATTAGACGGAATTATGGCGATTTTGGCGGTACGCCGGAGCGCTCGAATCTGGAGCGCTTGCCCCTGAGATTTGCTCAAGGTGACGCCAAAAGCTATCGTAGCCCGTGGCACACAATAACAATAACAAATTTTCTATGAAAGCAATTGATACTAGGAAGGAAAGTTAAAGATCTATTAAACATGGAAATTCCTCTGATTGACAGGTAAACATAATATAGATAATAGCTAAATAAATAAAAAACATTTAATAAAAAAGTAGAATCATCCAAAGATATATGAACCAAACAAATATCATTTATCTCCTTTAGGTAGATCTGATTTCGTAAAATTGAGAATTGGAATTGACGCAAAAAGAAGCTTATCAACTCACCTACAGAAATCTCAAGTTCCTCACTTCTACTACAAAATATATAGAGTATATAAAATAGAAATACGATTTTGGTTCCTTTTAAAATAAATCTGGAACCGACTAAATATTTCAAAATATTATAAATATTCATTTATAATATATAAGTTATATATTAGTTATATATTCAACAGAAGCAATTCTCGACAGTGCCAAAATCTTATATGAAAACGACTTTAATAAACTCACTAGAACAGTTTCGTATAAAGAAATTTGATATACGTATCAATTTCGAGGGACTTGCACTTGCTCCAGTTAAAAGTCTTATCGGTCAAGTGCAGCCTTTAGTTTAATATATAAAGAATAATATACAAATACATATATATTTATATATATTATATATATATATATATATATATATATATATATATATATATATATATATATATATGTATGGAGACAGATAAGAGTGCTAGCACGTGTTGAGGCAATGCTCGAGTCGCGGATGTGGCTCAGGCCTTCAGATATATAACTTAGGGTATGCACTTACGGGACTTCATGCAGCCGGAATGTTGAGTGAGCCCGAATCGGACGTATTTCCTACATCTACATCTCTATGTGCGATGACTTGAGTGGGCTCCCACATTGATAACTGATTAGGTGACTACACATATACATCTGTATGTGTGTGTGTTTGCTTTGAATAACAACAAAAGTGCTATAAATCATATATTATACCATAGAAATACTGTATGTACCCTAGATGAGAGGAACATATAGCTGGGTGATCTATAAAAGTGTGCGCACGGACAAGCTGGCGATTCAATAGCATCTTGTTCGGCCTGCCGTGCGGTACTTGAAGCCAACAATTTGAATTATAATAGTTTTTCGTTTTCTATTTTTTGTGTGGTTTTTGCCTTTTCAAAAATGAGAATCTTAAATGAGGTAAAAATCCGAATCGGTACAGCGATTTCGTAGTTTTTATTGAAAACGATTTTTTTTCTCCGTGTTTCTTTAGCATCAAATGTTTTTTCTGGATCCTTCGGAGCTTTTGCGGCCTGAGCCCACATTTGCCGACAAGAATCCTTCGCAGTTTCGAGACTATAGCGTCGACACCGAGGATCCACTAAAGGAACGCGTGCGACGCACCTACCGTGATATGCACTTAAATCAAACTGTGGACTTTGTTATGGGTAATAGGGATCCTTGGCTGTTTCACCTGTCAATATTCAAGAATTGTTTCCTTACGCAGGCCGCCGTGACCACTGGCTGAAGTTCAACACCATTAAGATGACGGTGCGTGAGGCATTGGAAAAGCTCAATGATTTGGTAGACGAGTCCGATCCCGATCTGGATTTGCCCAACATCATACACGCTTTCCAGGCTGCCGAGCGGGCACGCACCGAATTTCCCGAGCACGATTGGCTTCATTTGACGGCGCTGATCCACGATCTGGGCAAGATCATGGCCTTCTACAATGAACCCCAATGGGCCGTTGTGGGCGATACCTTTGTGGTGGGCTGTCGCTGGGGCGACAGCATTGTCTATCGCGACGAGAGTTTTGTGGACAATCCCGATGGCGACAATCCCAAATACAATACAGAATACGGCATGTATGAGCCGAACTGTGGAATAGACAATGTGCTCATGTCCTGGGGACATGATGAATACATGTACTCAGTGCTCAAGCACAACAAGACCAAGTTGCCCGACGTGGCCTGCAATATCATTCGCTTTCACTCGTTCTATCCCTGGCATAACGGAGGTGACTACAAGCACCTGGAGGCGCCAAAGGATGATGAGACCAAGAAATGGGTATTGATTTTCAAGTGAGTTGAACCGTTACTTAAATATAATATATATTTATATATGATTCACTGATAACAACTTCACTCTGCTTACAGCCGTTACGATTTATACACAAAGAGCGAAGTATTGCCCGATATTGATGCTTTATGGCCCTACTACCAAACGCTCATTGACAAATATTTGCCTGGTGTCTTGGAGTTTTAGGGCGTTCTTTGTATCCAAACATATATCCCCATAGATATACACATATACAATTTACTATAAACTACTAACTATATTAGCTATCTAATTTTCCCTACTACTTTCGTAAGAAACTATATAGTCATATTAGCCAAGCCTATAACACCAAACTTACAAAATGTTGCTTATGATAATGCAATGTGATGTGTCTATAAATAATCTCTACTAACCATTGACAAAAATATATACCTTTAACCATTGACAAAATTACATACCTTAGCTACATGTATAGATAAAATATAATTATTATATATACTTGTCCCAGAAGACTTGTTTTCCTATTTATCATAAATAAGAAAAACGACGAGAGATTTCCATCTAGTGTAGCCCGAGATTGTACTGGTTTCCATTCAGAACTATAGTAACCATCCAATTATTTGTATATAATTAAACAAAAATCTGAAATATGTTGTGGAAAAATCTTGACAACTTTTTTTCTTACACTAAAATTTTATTATTGACGACCAAAATCTATGGATCGCATTCAAAACATTTGCTCAACATTAAAAAAAAGAATGAAATGTACAATCTTTAGAACTTAGACCCTATATTAATTAAGACAATGACACGGTTCATTGGGAGACGGATCCGCAGCTGCTGCGTCGACGTCGCTTGTGACGCTTGTGACTCTTTTTGGATGATTGGCGCTGATGATTCCTTCGCCGTGATAATGCATCTTCCTTATCCCGATGATGGTCGCGATGACGGCGTGAGCTCGAATGACTGCTGCTACGACTGCGACTTCGACTGCGACTGCGACTGCGACTGCGACTACGCGACAAACTGCGACTGCGACGGCGACGTCTATGTTTTGATATGGAGCTCGCTTTGCGCTTGTGTCGCTGCCGATGTGAGCTGCGACTACGACTCCGTCGGCAGCTGGCATTGCTGCTGGATGAGGTCACTGAAGCATCGCGGCTTGTGGAGCTGCTGCTACTGCGCCTGCTCCGACTTCGACTCCGACGGCCAGTCTTACGGTGTCGCGCAGCCAATGATACGGACGACAATGATTGCGGTGCGGCTGCAGTGGACACCAGCTGCACATCATCATCATCAGAAAGCAGGACGGGCGCTGTTGCAGCAGCAGCCGCCGCTGCCTTGCTGGTGTACGTATTGGTGCTATCATCGTTTAGCAAGTTGTATTTCTCTAAATCACCATCATCGGTTTCATCATCTTCGTCAACTGCGTGCCTTTTCGTCGCCGACTGCGCCCCGACATCATTTTCGTCGTCGTCATCATCATCAGGCCCAAAGTACGTGATAGGTATGGAACGCACAGAATCGTTGGAGTCACTATTTATGTTGTCAGCTGCCACAGTTGATTCACTATTTGAGGCAGCCGTCGCATCCGATCCAATTGTTGCACCAATGGCAGTGCCTTCAGCTAAATAATAAGGTTAATATTGAAATACTTGTTAGTATAATACTAACTTACATTTGATTTGATTGAGAAATTCCCTGGCCTTGCGCTTTCGCTCCAGCTGCAACTGCTTCTCGCGCGAGACCATGCCATTTAGCTTGTCGCGTGCGACCTGCGCTAGCTTGTCCTTGAAACGCTCCTCAGCTGAGAAAATAAATGTTGGGCATTACACTATGTCTCTGTATCGCTCACTCTCTCTCTGTTACTCCTTTTCCATCTCTTTCTAATTGATTTGATTGTCTATACACACCTTGGCGTTGCTCCTTAAGTGGAGACGTTGCTGTGGTTGCTGAAGCTGCCACTGTCGTTTTTGGACCATTCGTTCTAGCTAACAATTGAGTCTCCACTTGCTTAATGGCACGTTGCACGCTATCGGGCATGCCAGGCCGTACTTGCTCGGTATTCGATTTGGCCTTTTGCTCATCTTCATCGCTAGCTTCCTGTGGCAGTGCCGGGTGCAAAGATGCGTTTTCATCGCGTGCACGTATAGCAAAGCTAACGTGTGCTACAAGAGATTGTGCAAATGAGATATGGTTCATTATATACTATATAGCGTTATACGAACCCTTCTCACTCGCGCTGGCAGCAGCTGTGCCTCCTAGACCTTTTTTGCTGATCAGGGCAGCAGCCACAGCTGCCGCCTTGCGCGTTTTCTCCTCCTTGGAAGCGGCGTCCACATCGCCAGTTATCTTGTACATATAATACGCATAGAACTTGTGCTCTGGAAGCAAAAAATTGAAACGTTCCACGCTCTTGGTGCGCAGCGTCTCCTCAAACTGGCGACCGTTCTTAATTACATACGTGGCCGTCTTATCTATGATATGGCGCAGCGTCTCCTCTGGCAATGGAAAAGTTAACAAGGGTGGTGGCGCCAGCACAGCAGCGGGTTTCGCATTGGCGCTGGCCGTTGTGGTGCTTGTGGTGCTGTTAGTGGCGCCCGATTGTGTGGTTCGTTGTGACTGTTGCTCAGTTGTATCATTGTTCTCATCATCCTCTTCGTCACTGTCCGAACTATAGTTTTGGGCGAGGGCCAGAGCACTAGTGTTCTTCAATAGCTCCACTTTGGGCGGCGCATCGTTGGCATTATCTTCCTCCGCCTCGTGGGCGAATGTGCTACCATTGTATTGGAGTAGAACAGGTGTAAACTCGCCATTTGACGCAGCGGCGGCAACGCTGCTTTGGCTTTGGCCCTCCGACTTGGAGCTGGGCGTCGGCGAGACGGTTCCGGCGGAATGCTGTGAGGCGACCTCATCATCTAGTACTGTCTGGAGCGGAACTCCTTTGATTTTGCTAATTAGTTGCGTGTAGGCGCAATTGGCCGACGGTTTATATTTGATGGTGGGCACCGTAATAATCTGCTGGCTGCGCTTCGGACTCACGGGTAATGCGTTGGCGTCGGTTACGGCATTGCCTTTGTCTAATGTTGTCTGCACGGAAGCTGCGAATTTTCCCTGCTTGATGGCAGCCAGCAGATGGCGATAATATGGCTGCAACTGACTGCCCTGCGATAGAAAGTCAAACTGTGCGTTGCTTGCCTGCTTGGCTTTGATAAGGATCTCCATCTGAGCGCCCTGAGTGGCAATGAAACGTGCCGTCTTCTCAATAATCGCATGCTGTTTCATTGTCTCCGGCTAAAAATAATGATAGATAATTTATAATATATAATGTTATCATATTTGACTATTGTCAGCTTACCAGCTGCATGCCCGGTGCAGGCGGCACGAGAAGAGTGGGTGGTAGCGTGTAGGGCAACTCGGATTCCTCAGTGAGTGTTGAGGACTCCGATGTTGGTGAAGTTGCATTGTCCGCACCAGATGAACTACATGTTGACTGGCCATCATAATGGAAATCTACTTGGCTATAGTTCCCGCCCGATGTCTCCTGCTGCAGGCGCTTCAGATCCTCCTCTGTACGTGAGTGTATGTTGGTGGGTAAGTGGTTGGGTTGTGTTGTGTGTGTGTGTGTGTGTGTGTAAATGTGTAATTGTGGTAGTATGTGCATATGAGTGTTGGCAAAAATAAGAAAACACAAGACAAACGACGCGACTTTAGTACAACAACAATACCAGAAATAGCTAAAAACGCGAGCCACATGGCACAATAACGGAATACAAATATTCAAAAATTTATGAAATTCATGGAATAAATTGCTTGAGTTTTGGGGGTTTTCATTTGATTGTAAGCTTGATTTTGTTTCTCTTGACTTTTGCATTTTTTAGCTTTCTTGTGGAGTTTAAGTTTTGTAAAGGGTCCAACAGTGAAACAGAGTAGGACAGAGAATGCGGAATCCCAAAGTGTTTGCGGAATCTGGAAAAAATTGTTTAATTTGTTAAAGGTCAAGTAGTTGTTATTTACCTGAACCATGGCGGCACCACCCACAAGGCACTGGACGACACTTACGTTGTTATACGCTATTTCATTGCTGCTGCTGTTGTCGTTGTTGGTTTTGGGTTGGTTTTTGTTTATGTTGCTATTTGCTTTTGATTTAATTTCTATACTTCTACTTGATCATATTCTAGTTAATATTTTGGTCTTGCATTTGTTCTTGATTTTACATTTTTGTCGATTTTTAAATTTTTTTCGGTTTGCTTTTTTTTTTTTTTTTTGTTTCATTTAGATATCGGTATTTCTTGGCACTTAGAATTTAAATAGTAGTACATACAATTCGCATTGAGAGTAAGCTGTGCATACGAGATGCCGGTAGCTGTACTTACCTTGCTGCAGCCGAAGCTCTTCTTCGTTGTTGTATAGAAACAGATAGCGCTCCTCTTCGCATAGCTGCTCCGCACGCTGCTCCTCGGCGCTCAGATATTCAAGACGATTGCCGTAGCCTCCAGGTGGCGCTTCGTATGTTGATAGTTCGCACAACGCTCCACGCACGTCATATCTATATATACATATATATAGATGTGTGTGTGTAAGTGTGCGTGCATGTGTGTATGTATGTGGGTGTCCAAAGAAAAGAATAAGAGAAATATAAACGGGAAAAATAACGTTGTTAGTTAACAACGTCAACATTGATCAGAAGGTGTTTATCACACTCAGTCACAAACACAAACAAACTCACGCACACACACTCACATCCACACACACGCACGCACGCATACACACAATTGAAATCAAATAATAACAAAAGATCTTTCGACCTTTCGGAACCGAAAAGAAATATTCATCTCGATCAAATTGCTTCACACAGTTGTTAAATAAATTGTATTGGTTAAATTAAATGTCTATAATTATGTATTTGTATATATATATTTTATCAATTATTAGATAGGTCTTAATCATTCATACATACCGCTCCGGTTGCTAAAAAAAAGTTAATTGTTTGACGATTACAGTTTAAGAATTTGTTTAAAATTATATTACAGTTTGAAAAGCACTGAAAAGAGCTGTTATTACAATGAGAAAGCTTTTACAGTTGCAAAGTCTAGGTCAGTCCGGTGTCTTTCACCTCCTCCCTTCCTATTATTCATTTATGTTCATAGTTTATCTTAAGTTGACTGTCTACGAAAATATTGGACTAAAATCGATGAGAAGAGAAGTTGTCAAAGTTTTTAGTTATGGTAGAATTCTAAGGTTCGGGTCACGTTCGGTCCGGGCTTATTTACTGTTATGAATTTTGCAGTTGTATGTTTCTTCACAACTATGTTTGTCATGTATATTGTTGGCTAGTGAAATGTGCCAGTTGCTTTGTTTCTCTTCTGCTACATAAACATATGGGATCAAAGATGTAACATACATATATGTATATATATATACACACATACAAGTACAATATGTATGGTTGTATAGCGGTATTATATTAGGTATAATTAAGCTTAAAGCCGCCGGCAGGCAACAATTATTAACCTGTCTATTTTGAGATTTACATCGCCCATCCAGGGAATCAGCTGTTTGCCATGATCCATCTCGCGCGCCTTTTCATCGTCCCGAAAAATCTTGCAAGCATAGCCAAACACGAGCAGTTCTAGTGGGGGCTGGCGTGGATCGGTTGCCTGCCCATTTGAGCACATGCCGGATGCTGTTGCTGATGCTGTTGCAGCGCCTCCCGTTTTGCGCAGAATGCCATTGATGCTACCGCCAGCGTACTCACGTACCATTGCGTTGCTGCCGCAGGCACGCATATTGTAGGGCATCATTTATTTTGATTTTGCAATGTGCAACCACACACACACATATATATATATATATATATATATATATATATATATATTTACACTCTCACTTCGTTTTGGCTCAAGCACTTTTATTTATTGCAATCAGTTTGCATTTTTTGCCACCAAATGTATTTTTCTTGTTGATGTTGATATGCATATGCCAGACAAGGGTTAAATGGAGATATATCGATGAATTGACAATGTCGATAGTTTTCAAAGCACTTCTTTTCAATAGCGCACAATGGTGTGAGTACTGTTCACATCCAAGAAATATCGATATCGATAAGAATTGTCTCGGCAACGTCGTCTGTTTTTTAAAATATCAGAATATAAATTGAAATGAGAGCCAATGGATTCTGTGCACATATATATATATACATATATGAATTTATTAAAGTTTATATTATCAAACTATATTTTACTGAATACTCAATATATATAATGTGTCTAACTACTCGCATGTGGGAACTTAAGTGTGCGTAGCTTCGAGTAGATAATATCCCAATCAACATAGGCTCCTACGAGATGCCGCTTATTTTGCGGTGAATCTTCGTACGCAGTACGTCCATGCAGCATGCGAAGATTGTTAAATACAAAGACATCACCAGGACGCGTTTTGAACTCCACAGCTTCAGCTTGGGCAAGTTGAAGAAACTTGTCATAAGCCTCGTACCAGGACATGACTTTGTCCAACGGCACAGTAAAGCGACTGTCGCGTTTAGTTGTGTTTTGATTGATACGTGCATACTGGCCATCAACATCCAGGCAAATGACGGGGGCACGCCATAGGCTGTGGAACGGTTTGCCTGCGTCGCCATCGTGTCCAATGTCGAACCAATTAACAGGGATGGTGCACAATAACTCGTAATACTCTGGATGCTCTCGACGCATCTTGTCGGCTATGAAAAACCCATCGGTCATCATATTGGCGCCACCCGGTGACTCCGATTGAACCAGCGTATGCAAAATGTTTATGCCCGCCTTGTACTCATAGTAAGGCATGTCTGTGTGGAGCGGCAATGGGGTCATCAGATACGCATAGTTGTTGGCATTCGGCTTCGACTTCACCTCAAATACATCCCTTTTCAGAGCGCAAACAAACTTCAATTAGCTTAAAAAATATGAACCTAAAATACTGAAAATTACCCGTAGGTGGTACGCTTTATGTGGCCAATGCGTTCGGCCAGATGGCGCGCGACTTCCGTGTCGTTCGGTGCACCCCGCAATAGTGCGAAGCCCTTTACGGCCAGTGCCTGGAGCCAGTCGCGCAAAACTGAATCCTGTTTGAGCACATCCTCATAGGAAAACTCGCGTGTCACCTCGCCAAACTGTGGTTTGCCCCACAGCTGAACCGGCGGCTTGTAAACTTCATTTAGATATCGTTGCCTGGAATCCTGACCGAAATCGCGCTCCTGCAACCACTCCAAGTCGTAGATAGAGTTGTGCGCATCTTCCCAATTGACAATCAGTTGTTGACTTTTCTCGTCGTAGCTCACGAGTTCCGGCTGTACGTTCAGCGGACCACGTTCCCAGTGGCTTTTGCGTACCCGAGTCGACGCATGGAAGCACTCACTGCACTGACAATTGTCCCGCAGCCAAATACTTGGATACTTGAGCTTTTGTCCATCTGGCCGTGCCAACTCCACGTAACGCTGATTTAGCAGCTTGGCCGTAATGCCACTAGCGTGCCGTTGAAATTGACGGTTTAGCATCTGGCCAATCAAGTGCTTGCAACTCAGCATGTTGACAATTACTAAAGGCTGAACAATGAACGGGGAACAGCCGATGGGTGATAATTCCCATCGCTTATCAACAAGTGGTGCTGCACGTGCGCTCTGCTTATCACTACTCTTGTACCATTTCGTTCTCTCCTTTATTGTCATCTATGTTTGCTTGATTGCTTGTTTGTAGCACTTGGACAATCGCCTCCGTACGTTCCACCCAGCACTCATTGTGCGTGTCAACGTGAAAGCGACGTTTGGCGCCGCACAAACTACACTCCAAGTACAAATTGGTCTGTTCATCTATATTAATAGTGGATGCAGCTTCTGCTCGATCCACTTTGCTCGCATCTTTGTGAAACTTGTTGCGCTTGCCGCGCAGTCGACGATGGCGTCGTTTGCTGGCAGTGCTAGTTGGCTTCTCTACTTCCATGGAAATTTGCTGCTGTTGCTCCTCCACTTTCAATGTGGTGTTGACACCCGGTAGCAACGGCAAAGAGCACCGGTTGCATAGCGTGCGTTTCAGAGCCGGTGATCTACGTCAAAAGGTAGTATATTGTTAGCTATAATATAAATACAGCATCACTTAGGAGCTCACATCTTAACAAGCGCTTTGGTGCCCACGTTGCGACAAAGCTTTCCATAGTAAGCGGCCAGGGTGTTGTTGTTGCTGTGTGCCATTAAAGTGGACGCCTGGTACAAGAAATTCATTCTGGAGCAAACGTGACGTTGTGTCAAAGATTTTCGATTGCCCTTGTTGTTTCCCATGATTGAATATACTTTAATTCATAAAAATTGCGAACTGTTAACTTCTTGATATAAAAGAGATTTAATTTTAATATTTAACTGTAGGACATATGTAGTCGGCATTAAACTATTAATCGTGTTCACTTTCGATACATGAAGCAATCGATAAATAAAGGAATGGTACCATAATTAATAAATAAACAGGCAACAAACAAAATATAAAATGTGTGCACTATTGAGTATCAATTATGTCCAAAAGTAAATGTTTCTTAGACTAACTTTTACAATGAACACAATGCAATATTTTACGTACCACCCAAAAGTGGCTGTGAACGTTAAGACATTGCCATTCACAGAGTTGCGCGAGCGCGCTAAACAGCTGTCGATTTCCCGCCTTAATTCGATCCCGCAGCTGTGGGGCATGCAGGCCGCAAAGACCTGAAAGCGAGCTCTGTGCGAAAAAGCGATCAAAAGCAAATCCAGAAAAATGCAACGCGCAATAAAACCCAATTAAGTGCCTCAACAGCAACATTGCATTTATAAAGTAAAACGACGCTTAACGTCTACAAGTGTCGCTATTTGACATATTTAATTATTTATTTGTACAATTTGTTTTTTTTTTTGTGTGTCTCTGTACCGATCGATTTGTTACCACTCCCCACGCTTAGGGGCTTATTGTGCGCGCAGCAATCATGTTCATACAGGACTTGAAGAATGACTTTTATAAACAACTGATAGGCAAGCGCATTTTGATTATAGTTAACTATGATGTCGACGCGATCTGCGCTAGCAAAATCCTGCAGTCGCTCTTCAAATATGATCACATGCTCTACACTGTGGTGCCCATAATGGGCGTGACAGGACTGCGACGTGCGTACTCGGAGCACCAGGGCGATGTTAAATACGTGCTGCTGATCAATTGCGGTGGATGTGTAGACATCGTAGAGCTGCTGCAGCCGGCGGAGGACGTCACCTTTTATATATGCGATTCCCATCGTCCGCTGGATGTTTGCAATGTTTACAGCGATCGTCAGGTGTGCATTCTGGGCGATCCAGCTCTGGAGGAGAACATACCTGGTTTTGAAACCATATTCTATGATTCAGACGGTGAGGATGACGATGACGACGACGACGATGAGGATGAGGATAGGAATGGGGACAGCGGCGCTGGCGAATCCGATGACGGCGACAGCTCGGAAAGGGTACGCGCTCCCAAGCTTAGTCGTATGCAGAAACACGAGCAGCGTGTCCTGCGACAGAGGGCCAGAAGACAATGGGAATCTGAACGGGATCGCATCATGTTCGACTACACACAATTCAGCTATTACGGCCGATCAACGGCTCTATACATCTTCGAATTGGCCTGGAAGTTATCCAAAGACAACATGGACCTGCTCTGGTGGGCCATTGTCGGCATCAGTGAGCAGCTGCTGCTAGGCAAGATTGAGAGCGGCGCCTATACACTCGAGCTGGAGCACATACAATCGCACGTGTCTCGCCTCACCAATAAGACTAACGATCAAAACACAATGAGTGCTTCGAAGATCAGCTTCGAGAACGACTTGCATTTGGTGCTCTATAGACACTGGACGGTAACCGAGTCCATGCGGTAAGTGAAGTTACTAAACTTATAAGCTCTCCGATTGAACTTTCGCATTGGTTTAATTGCCAGCTACTCACGCTATTCCGCTTGTCAGCTGAAGCTGTGGACCTTGAGGGGTGAGAAGCGGCTGCACGAGCTGCTCGTTGAAATGGGCCTGCCTTTGGTGCACGCGCGACAAACGTACAGCGCCATGGATTTGATCTTGCGCAAGGAATTCTACTCCATGGTGGAACAGCTAGCCGAGAAATATGGCATTCCGGACATTGTCTATGGCACCTTCACACTCAGCTATGGTTATCGCAGTCGGTATGCAGCTGCCGACTATGTCTATGCCCTGTTGGCCATTCTACAGTCGGTGAAGAAGCATAAAACTCCAGAGGACTGTTTTATGGAGGCTTCGGACGCACTGACGCGCCAGCACAAGCAACTGCTCAACGTGGGCATTGACAATGCCAAGCTGCTGCATGCGGCCATCTTTCGGCAAGTGCAGAGCTGCCTGGAGGCGCATCAGGTACATTCGACTGGCTCCTTTTTCTATTACGTACTACAAGAGGAGCATGCCTTCTTTTCGTATCCATATGCTCTGGCTCTGCTGGCCAAATTCGTGCTGCATGGCCATGTGGCCACGACGAGAGTGCGTCAGGCGCCGGATCTACCACTCATTGCCACCTGTCCACTGGACGCGTCGCAGGGCATGTGCCTGCTGGTGGGCATTGCGCCGGTGCGCGAAGACTCGCCGAAGAACTTCTTTGGCAAGGCTTTTGATCAGGCGGCGCAGAAGAGCAAGACCAGTTTGCTTCAAGATTTCTTTGAACCGTCCATCGTACAACTGCGCCAGAGCGACTTGACTCGTTTCCTAGACGCGTTGACCGTGCTTCTAACCTAAGCTCAAATGCTCCCCACAAATATAGTGTAGCTTAGCGCCTAGGACAGTATATTGATCCACTGACCCTTGGTATTTCGGACTAGATCATTTTTAAGATAATCTAATTTATAAACAATTGTTTTTTTATTAGCATAGCAATTTTTTTTCGCCATTGCTGCTAGGACTACTTATAGAAAATTATATAAATGTACATCAATAACTTAATTAAACCGATTACGAATAAGACTATGTAAACTATGTTAAGCTGACCTAAAATTGAATATATGGAAATAGATTAAGCTATGCGTTTGTGGCATTCGATTTGAAATTGTGTAAAACAGACAACAAATATATAATAATAATAGTGTTTACTATAGGAACTGGATGTTTTTTATATTTAACCTTAGAGCGATGGGCTGCATATGCTGCAGATAGAAGATGCATTGCAAAGAGTTATGAGTTTTGTTTTCTATCTATATTTATGTACATTTTTACAGAAGTGTAAGTGTATAAAAAAAATATATACCATATACAAAAGTCATGTAATTAACTGTTATCGCTCCATGGCCACTTGCTGCTGCTTGCGATGCAACGGTTCGCCATGCAGAATGCGCGCAGCTCCCAGGCATGCCACATCGTCATAGAAGACAGCATATTGACCTGGGGTGATGGCGCGCAGTGGAACATCCAGCTGCACCTCGAAGGGACGCAGCTGACAGTCGACCAAAGGTTTTGTGTGCTGGAAGCGAAAGCGACAACGCAGGCTGCCTTCTGTGGACAACTTTTGCCGTGCCCGGCTGCATAACCAGTTCACTTCGTCAATGTGAATGCGGGTGCTGTGTAACGCGGGATGTTCATGGCCAGCGGCTACGTAAATGATATTGCTGGCTGCGTCTTTGCGGGCCACAAAGTATGGCAGAAGATAGGAACTTAAGCGACAGCGCTGTCCTACGGTCCACTGGTGAATACCCTCGTGGGTGCCCACTATACTGCCGCTATCGACGTCCACAAAGTCGCCCGGTTTGGAGATTATGTACTGTTATTTGTTGGGGTGAAGTGGAATTGAGTGCGTCAATACAATTTGCGTGAGTATATATCTACCTCCCGTATAAATGCCTTGAAGTCGCGCTTGCCCACGAAGCAGATGCCGGTGCTTTCACGCTTTTCTGCAAGGCGCTGCAGACCGATGCGACGCGCCAACTCCTTTACGTCAGTCTTCTTCAGGCCACCTAGCGGAAACATTGTGCGCTGCAGTGCTGCCTGTTCTATGCCGGCTAGAAAGAAGGTCTGATCCTTGAATGTGTCGGCGGGTATGAGCAAGCGAACATCTTCCGCGCCCCGGCTTCCGGCATGCTCCAGAAAGTCTCCCAAACTGTTGCGAGCATAATGACCAGTGGCTATGGCATCGTATTGAAGCGTATGAAGTGCGTGCTGATGAAACAGGTTGAATTTGATATGCTTATTGCACAATATGTCCGGATTCGGAGTCAGACCCTGTTGATAATCCTCTAAGAATTGACTAAATACCGATGTCCAGTACTGCTTCACATAGTTAACTTGGCGTAGCTCAATATCCAGTTTCCGGCAAGCCCATTCCGCGTCCTTTAAGTCCTGCTCGCCACTGCAGCGGCCGGATTCATCGTGCTCATCCCAGTTACGCATAAATATGCCAAGCACATTAAACCCCCGCTCCTTGAGCAGATGTGCGCTGACCGCGCTGTCCACGCCCCCGGAGACGCCCACCACCACATTGCGTATCATTATGAAACATCCAACATTTGACCAGTTTATTATGATCTCCACAGACGTATTCTTACCTTCCGCTGTTTCAGTTTTGAGTGTGACCAAGTTGAGCAATGTAGTATTTTTCGGAGTCAATATGGAATCCCAATGCATGCTGGTATTTTTTGTGGCATTCCCAAATTGTTCTTGAGTTTGAAAATGTATTAAAATCTCACTTGACAAAATTAAGAACATTTTATTTATATATCTATGTACCTGATTAAAACTTTTATTACAAATGTTATGACTATGCAATTTTTTTTTAGTTGTCAATTGTATATAAAGTTGCATACATAGATGTTGTGTTGCCATTAAAATGGCGTTTCATTTATAAATCTATCATGCATATTACGTTTGAATTAAATCCTTTCATTAATCAATGTAGTATTAGAAAGTAAACAAATGGAAAACAGATAGAAATTGTTTCCGTTTGAGCTTTCATGGCGCATGAGAGCCGTTTTTTTTTTGTTCTTGGAACGCCCTACGTATTTTTGTAAAATACCGTTACTTTTGGCATTATTTGCTTCTTGTGGGCGGTTACACTGCTGCAGGCTGTGTCTCAATATGCCGTATTTACTGTTAGTTCATTCGTCGTCTTTATCGCGTTCGCATGTTGCGAGCTTTCGTGCGAATTTGGATTTTGTGTTTTTAGAAGTTCAACGAATTTCAGAGTTTTCGAAGTGCGTGCACATGTAGATTAACGAAACACCTTGCCAAATATTTTTTTCGAGTGTTTGGGTATGTGATTGGTCGAAAGAATCGTGTCAAACCTATGTAGAGTGCGGTCCTTTTTTTTAATCCTGCGAACTTATCTCTTATATTTAATGTTTATAATTCGTTTTAGAGCGCCACTCGTACAGCTGTTGGTATCGTAAAGTGAGATTGAAAGCGACCTCGTATCAGCAGCAGCGTGCATCGTTTAATACAAAGGTAAGCCCGCTTTAAAATTGAGGTTATGTATGAACTGTTGATCAAGTCAATTGAATTTACTCTTTTTATTTTTGAGGTTATGGTTGAAGTTGGGCGCGTCTTAACTGGTATCTTTAAGAATTCAAACTTAATCAAAGAAGAACACTAAAAGTAAATATAAAACATATATGTTTATATCCTAAGGTCAAAAATGAATTGTTGAAGAGTTTGAAGTTCCTTGGGTGCTCCCAAAGGTTTAATCCTGAAAATGTAATTATTTGCTGTGCTTTATACATCCTTAATAAGCTCAAATCTTTTGCTGTGCCCAGCTGTCAAAACCAAGCAAATCTTTTTCATTTTTATTTTCTTTTGCTTTTGCGGCTCTATTCTTTCTGAGAACATTTTCCAAAAAGGTATTCAATAGCCAGCAATGGTCGAAGTAGCAACCACAAAGGAAAATCTCTAATTAAAAATTAAACCCAAAATAAAATAAACAATTTACTCTGGGTATAACAATAAACCGAGTTCTCGGGGCTTGCGTTAATTGTTAGCCAAAAAGTTTTAAAAGTTCTTTCGTGTAGAGACAACATTGACTTGATTTGCTATCAAAGCGGCTAAATAGCCCGCAGTATCATTGACTAAAATAAAATAAAACGAAACATTTCGTCATTTCGGTCTTGCTCTCTAGGCACTTTCCTTTCTATTTACTTTTAGTGCAATTCAAGTTGTGCTTGAACTTTGCCAAGGCTTTCAAAAGGAGGCCACAGACATTTGTCAAGGTTCTCTATAGAAAAATATTTTCTTTAACTGTGTGCACACACACATATATATATATATATATATATATATATATATATATATAAATATGCCAAAATATTTTAAAGTAACTTGAGAGAGTGGGCGAGTGGGTGGTTTTTTGTTACAAATGCATAATAATAAATGGCTACAATTTGCAGGGAAACGGAAACAATTAGGAAATAGAAACAGCGAGCGGAAACGTAAGCTGGGAGGGGACAGTGGTGCATGGAGAGTGGTGATTGGAGAGTGGCGAGAGAGAGAGTGAGAGGGCTAAGCGTATGGCAGTTGGCAATCTGTGCAAAGAGTTATGTGTGCCGAGGTGTGTAGGGTTCGGGAAATTGTTTTGGTCACAACAATTAAGCCAAACTGAAATGGACGCAACATTAATCAAGTGAGCAGGCCAAACGAAGTGTGGCGGCGTGGCAGCGTAGGTGCCAGGGTGCCAGTGTGCCAGTGTGCCAGGGTGCAAGGGTGACTGGGTGCAAAGTGACAAATAGGCATGGCTGCAGGTCATGCAGCATAATGGCGGGTCGTTCTCAGTCGTCAGCTAAATGAAAACGGCAAGCGCAAAGGGAAGCGGAAACGGAAACGTGGTTAGCCCTAAAAAGAAGAAAGAAAGAAAGCGAAAAGTAAAAGAGGATGCCAATCTGTTGTGCAGTAAGCGGCTTTGGGGCCACTTTGCGTGATTCATTTTGCAATTTGCAAGAGATAACAACATGGAAACTCTATTGCTCAGAACAGCGTTTTGGGAACACCGAGGCCGGCACATCCTTTCGCCTGGCAACCTTTTTAAGCTGATTTCGTCAGCTTTGGCTTGTGTTGCGTCTTGACTTGCCCAAGTATAAAAAAAAAATAAAGTAAAAACAAAAAGCAGAAAAACAAAAACCAAAGCGAAAACAATTTCCGCCAAAATTTACGAATGGTTTTTGATTATGAAATGACGCACGTGGCGGTCGATTGGGGAATTGGGGTATTGCACGGGGGCTGGGCTCCGAGGCTTGCACTGAGCACTTGGAACACTGGGCGTGGTCGCACTTGAAACTTTGCCAACTCTTATTGTCGTTGTTGTTGCTATTGCTGCTGTTGCTGATGTTGTGTGTTGTCGTTTGTAGCTGCTACGCTTATTAAATTTGTTTGCTCTGTTTTTTGGGGATGCTGTTGCGCCCACTGTTCATCGTAAAGATGAAGGCAGCAGCAACAGCAACCACTCCCATCCCATCCCACCCCATCTCAGTTCCACTCCGCCTCCTGCTCAAAACTTTCGGCTCGTATCTTGATGTAAATGCTGTCCCAAAACATTGCCGGGAAATGCTTTCAACCTGAAAACAGGCGCTCGCTCCTTGAGTTTGTTGTTTTCTCATTTAATTTTTATATGTACGCTTATATATATGGAGAGCTTGCCATGTACCGTTAAGCTCTTCAGATTTGATTAAAGTTAATTGGCAGTGGGTCAAAGCTATTGACGGCTGGGCGTCACATGACGAGCTCAGAACGGAAACTTTTCACGTTCCCATATTAAAATCTTTACTGAACTTTTTAAATTCTTACAGGCATAATTATATAATTGCTTTTTTTTTAATTTTTTTTTAGAATTTTTAAAGAGATTTTTATCTTGAACTAAATTTTTTTGACAATGTTTAATTAATGTATATATATATATATATATATATATATATATATATCTATATATATACGTAGATCTAGCAAATTTCTAATGAATATGTGTTATGAAACTGCATATTGCTTAAAATTGAATCTAATAAAACAAAAATTAAAAGCGTTCACTTAAAATATATAGACTAATGAACTAATTGAATGATATAGTAGTATTTAGTATGTGTATCGTATTGCTTGTTGCATTATTTGGGATCGTCTCTTCCTGCCGCCTCCCGTGTCCTTATGCATGGTCTCTTTTCATATTTATTTTCTTTTTCCTTACTCTATTCTACTCTACTCTACTCCTACTCTACTCCTACTCTACTCCTACTCTACTCCTACTCTACTCCAACTCTACTCCCATTCTACTCCTACTCTACTCCCACTTTACTCCTACTCTACTCCTACTCTACTCCTACTCAACTTATATTATCTACTCTACTCCACTCACTTCTCTACTCTTCTGTATTCTTCACTTATCTTTTCTTCTCTTCTCGACACTTCTTAACTTCTCTGTACTATTATCTTATCTTATCTTCTCTTCTTATCTCTTCTCTTCTCATCTCTTCTCTTCTCTGGAAGTAAAGCTGAAAACAGCTAAAAAGTTTTGGTTTCCTTCTGTAATAAACTCAAAAAATTCGATTAATAGTTCTTAAGAAAAGTGAATTAAAGACTTCCAATAAATGTGTATTCATGTATTCACAGCCAGGGTATTTTGTAGTCAAGCATAGCTGTTTGTTTTAAATTAAGATAAAAGGAACAAAAGAATGCTTGGTTATTCAAAACAAGTTTCAGGTTACGAAAATTTCACTTAGCCCAGATTGCAATGCATCGGAAAATCTGGAATGTTTCAATGCACGCATAAACACACACACACACACAGAGAGAGAGAGGGACACACACACACACATATATATATATAAGTTGAGTATGTTGCCTGTCATTGGGCTGTGAAGCTGGCGAAAATGTAATTTAAATCATAAATATAATTTTCATTTAATGAATTGGATCATGCTGCAAGTTGCTTGAGCTGCCTGCTCATGTGTTTACGTGCTGCATGAAGCACAGGCATACGCACACGCACACGCACACGCACACACACATACGCATGCCGCCTTCTGGTGGCAGCACTGACGTGCAACAAATATTTTACATGACTGGCTCAAAGACGGCAAGAGAGAAGAAAATTGTTGTAAAGCAGCAGCAGCAGCAGCAGCAGCAGCAACAACAAAATGACTGCAAAACTTTTCACATAAGAAATTCTCGCATTCTCCTTTGCCCTCTAAAAGCACTTTATCGCTACTGCTGGCATCATCAAGTTGATTAAGTGCATAACTTTGCATTGGTGTTTGTTGCAAATATGAATGGTTGGAATCTGTCAGGAAGTTTTGCCAATTGCAACTGCTAGGACGGCAAACATTAATTTGGATGCTGATATGCCTCGATCGAGCTGCGCCCTGGCTAATCCCGAGCTCGGCTTATGGCGGCTGATTATGCAACGGTAACTGTCAACTGTCGACCTACCATTTTATAGCCCAATGCCCATTGCTTCCAGCGCCCATCTTCCATCTCGCCATCGCCATCGCCATCGTCATCGCCATCGCCTGTGGCCTGTATAAGCTGTCGCCTGTCCAGGTGAGCGGCTGTGCAGCTGTGCAGCAGGCAGCAGGCAGTTACGTATACAAAAGCGCAAAAGCTGTAACACAATGGCTAACTGCGGGCAAAGAGTCAAGCGGGGGGCTGCTGAAATTGAGGATGGCCTTGCATGTCCGTGTGGCATGCCGCCCCGCGACCCCCTTTACAATGTTGCACCCCCGTGTGCCACAATGTCGCCTGTCATTGTTCGGGCAACGTTTGGGGACAAGAATAGCAGCAGGAGCAACAACAATAAAAATAACAGCAAGCACAACAAAAACGAACGCCATTCAGCAAAAATGAAAGAGAAACATACGAAAATTTTTGGCCATGTGTAATCCAAGTGGGTAACGAACGTCTGCCCCAGCAGCCAGTTCGTCCAGCAGCAAGGACATGGCACAGTTAACGATAGCGGAAGCGGAATTGGCGCGTGGTGGAATGATAGCGGGTGGCCTAATTAGATTTTCGCCACAGTTACACCAATTCCATTCAAAATCGATAGACATTCCATGGCTTGATCGAGAAATCAGTATGAATGTGTACATACTATTCACAGTCTTTAATCTTATCGATATATAATCGATAAGTGATCGATTTTTGAATATTTTTACTCAGTGCATTTCTTACATTTCAAAGTCTATGCAAATTGTCTTTGACTTTATTGATATTTTTTATATATGATCGATTTCTATACGATACAAAATGAATATCTCAAAGTATTTATTTAGCTTGCATGTCTCTATTATTTTGTGCTGAGAAAGTTCATAGCCTAGTTGACTCGTCACTTGATTTAATTGATTTGCTTAATTGATTTTCGACCGATGCGTACTTACTGCATTTACCAGGAATTCGGCCGAAATATGAGTAGACTAATGATGATTGAGTGCGATTTACATTTGATATCCGGGCTTATTGAGTCTATCTCCGTCTCTCTCTCTCTCTCTCTGCCCCTAGTAACAGCCTGTCCTATTTCAAATCAGTTGAAATTTATATACAAACTGCATTCCACGTTAAGTTCTCTACTTAACGCTGTGCATTCTGTTCGGGATTTTCATACTATAGAAATCGGAGGGGCAACGACAGGCAACGGCCTTAAAAGCAACTCGCTGCAATGCTGCTAAATCAAAGGGCGGAGCTAAGCGGATGGATGCAAATGACTGCACTTTGAGCTTTTGAGATTTGCATGCATAAGATATGATTGAAATTGGTCGGCTGGGGCGGGTCGTAAATAACAGTTAACTGCAACCTAAGTGCTGTCAAATGTTCGTAGTTGAGTATGAAATGCTTCCTTTAGTCAGTCTCCAGGCATGCTGTATTGTCAATGTCTTATGCCTGCTCGCCAGAGCACTCATTTCGAAACAAAAACACACAATAATTTAACAATTTTTGGCTGCAGAAAAACGTATATAGAAATTCGCTTGAATAGCTGCCACGAGCGCGCAGGAAAGGTAGACAAGGGCAAAGGACCGACAGGAGAGTGCGAAGGTAATGTGAGGCATGGAACACAATGAGCCCCAAAACTGCACCGAGACTCTTCGGAATATGCGTCAACAGATCGCTCTGGCCAACGTCCAGCAGATGCTGGGCAAGATAACGGTAAATTGCTTTAGGAAATGCATTGAGAGGCCAGGAACATCGTTGGCCAGAGCTGAGGAGCGCTGCGTGGTGCAATGCATGGATCGTTTCATGGACTCCCTCAAGGTGGTGTCTCTCACCTACAGCAAGCGACTTATGCGGGAGACTAAATAGTGCCAACATCCGAGCCGAGCTCAAGAGATTTTTTAAACATGCTTGTACCTGGCATATCCTCGAGAATAGTTCGCCTTTGTTCTCCTTTAAAAAAAAAAAAAACAATGAAACAAATACATCACTTAGCAATGTTTAATGTGGTTGCGGCGGCAAATGCTTGTAAGCCAATATGGGTCATTTGGCCATTTTGACTCGTCTCCGATGGTTGCTGCTCACAGCTTGCTTAGGCGTGAACTCTCCGGACCTAACTGGCCGTGACTTTTTCTTGCTTCCTAAACTAAAGAGGTTCATGAAAGGACAACGCTTGATGATAATGTCAAAGAGGGCATCAAAGTTGAACCAGCTTACAAAACATGAATTTCTGAAGTGCTTCGAGGATTGAAAGATCTGAGGGGGATTACATTAAAGGGGCTAAAATTGATATTCATAATAAACAACTTGTGATAGAAATATACATAGATCCGCAGCTTAAGGGAACTGCACAATGTATCGCAAAAGGGTTCAGCTATCCCCGATTCTCAATTGCTTAAGTTCGTATTGTATTTTATTCATATTCTTATGGCTCTTGGCTTTTACCTAGCTGCCAATCATGTTAACTGGACGAGTCTAGGGCTTTCATGAAATCTGTACAATATCTGCTTTTTCATACATGCTTATCTTTCTTATTAGTGTCAAGTATTTGTGCGAGGTGCTTTCATCAGCTGTAACATTATTATCCCGATACGTGGCACGCTTGATGCGAACTAAGGCGCAGAATTGTCGTATAAAAGAATATTTTATATATACATATTTGGGTTGCAAGCGTAAAAGCGTCAACAGTCGATTAGATTTAGCATGTTAAATTTGTTGACATCCAAAGCCAACAAGTCGCCACATACACCCCTTTGATCTCCGAGATCTGGTTGCTACTCCTCGCTTGCTCTCAACAAGTAAGCGTCAGAATAAGCTGAGCTGGTGCGCAGTGCGACAAATCTACTTGCCAGAAAAACTGTCAGTTTTGCAAAGTGTAATAAAAGTAACTGGGATGCCACAAAAAAGGGACGAGCGGAGTCTCTGTGTCTGTGTGTGTAGGTGCGTGTGTGTGCACAACAAATAACGAGCAAGAAAATAAAACGCATGGAAATATGGCGATGAATACGTAAAATAGATGAGGCGCGCAAAATGCAAATCCACAGGCAGCTTCTGCGTGCGTGTGTGTGGGAGTGTGTTGTGGGGTCGTGACTAGATTGTGGGAAGCACGCTTTGGGGCACGCGATGACGTCAGCAAATAAAAGGCTTAAAGGCAACGCGAAGCAACCATAAAAGGGACAACAAGCTCAACAAACGCACAGACTCACATTTAAATTTGAAGAACACACAAACACCACTACAAACCTTACTACAAATGTGCCATATGTAAACGTGCACATGTCCTAACATATGCAAAGCTGAACACTTTTAATAGGCCTACTTGCTTTTATACCCTGGAACAAACCTAGTCAGCCAATTGTGTTGTCCGTTGAACGTAGCTGAAACGAAAAAAATATACAACGTCTCTTTGGCTTATATCAATTCAATCTGTTTTATGAGAACTTACTTACAGTCTCAGCACATTTCATAGCAGTGCTATTCGCCAGTTACTAGAGTATCTACCGGTCGCCCACACACTCGCAAAGGTTTTTGTGTTTTTCTTCATTTTTCTGTTGCCTTTTTGTAAGTCGCTTGAGCCACATTCGTGTCTGGTTGTCCGCTGTCTTCTGTTCTCTCTTGTTTTTTACTGTCCAGCCCCAGCTCATGGCACCCCTCAGTGCCTTCCCATAATTCGCCATTTGTTGGCAGCATTAAGTCAACATTTAAGTACAATTTATTATAAATGAATGCCTCGTGCTTAGCTGTAAAATATTTTTGTTTGCCAGCAGAGGAGAGATTGTATCTCAATTGTGCGTTGTGAGTAGAAAATTTTCAAGTGGCTGAGGATTTATTAAGTTTCTTCATTATGCAGGTTAAGCCGAGCTAAATATATATATATATATATATATATATATATATATACTTCTCTTCCAGCTTGTGAGCATTAAAATTAATGCCGTCTAAAGTTGTGTATTATAAATGAGCGCCACTTAATTCGTAAGCATTCCAAAGCTAAGAAACTTTTATTACTTTGCTAAAAATATGTAATATATATACTATTATTATTTGATTCTTTTTATTTTTATTATATATCTCTTATATTCAATTGAACAAACTAAAGTGGCAGCGTCTGCAGACGGAGTGCGACAAAAAAACAATGAAAACTTCTAAAGTATCATTCATTGAGCTCAGTCACATCGAACAGGTGGGCAATCCCAAAGTATCTTGACAAAAGTTTGCAGTATTTGAAGGCGATGCCAAATCAAGTGCTAAGCGTGCCTCAAATTAAATGACTCAACGATAGCCAGGCCAATGGCAATAGGGACTAAAGCTGCCAGCTGAGTCTGCTTTGCAGCATAAAGCCTTTCAGCTCCCATCTGGCCAAGTTGGCTTATCATGGCTCTATGGCTTTCAAATTGTGGGCGTTCAGCAGTTGCCAAGCAGAAATTGTACGAAAATAATTTAATTTTTATATATTTTGCTTTTCCTCTTCTTGTTTCACAAACAAATCATATTCACTTTTGCAATTTGATTGCCAAGCGAAGCTGTTTCATTTGTGTAACTAAAAGCGTTGCATTTTTTGAAATTTTATTATTGATTAACTATTTTGTCGTATGTTGTGAGGGCACTTTGGTCACTTGTAAAATTTTAATAAAATGATTTCATTTAAATTGCATTTGATTGGATTATACTCAATTATGGGCTGCAAAATAAAAGTGTCAAGAGCTTTTGTTTAATTAAATAATGAACTCAGCTCCATTTGTACGCACTCTATTATTTATAAAAGGCATAATCCGCATTGAATGTAATTGGATTTCGTTTCAATGTTACATGACAGCCAATCCATTAGCTTATATTGTCGTGCATGTATGTCGCCTAGACTGCCATAGTTCGCCTCCGAGTATCTAGTTGCCAGTTTATCATGAAGGGAATATATGTATCAACATCAGCATATAAGATACGATCTCTAAAGAATGATTCCGAAATTGATTGCATATATTTCTTACTTTATTCAAACTAAGAATTAGTTCAATTTATGCAAATTGTTAAATAGAAATTCAGGGCATCATAGTTTTGTGAAATTGTTGCAGGCAGAAGCAAGAGCGTGAAAGACGCCATAAAATATATTTTTTAATCATGACGACGAGCTGACGCGAGCTACAAAAG
Organism: Drosophila hydei; assembly: GCF_003285905.1. Lineage (NCBI taxonomy): Eukaryota > Metazoa > Arthropoda > Insecta > Diptera > Drosophilidae > Drosophila > Drosophila hydei. Next base: position 2,292,237 of record NW_022045685.1, on the reverse strand, counting down.
CTAGACTTGAAATTATAAATGCTTATTGTTGTATACCATACACAGCACAAGCTAATCATATATCTTGCGATAGCTCATTTATTATTTCTAATACAGTGAATTTGTGAAGCGTACAACGATTGGAATAGGAACTCTGCCTAGGGCTCAGGGTAGCTGCTATGCTCAATTTATGAACAGATCTTTGATTGATTCCAATTCTAATTAGCTTATATAAAATGGAATACATATGACATTTGTTTATTGGACAGTTTCTATAGAAAAGACTTAGATAGCTTCTTAGACAATATATAATAAAGAATCATGTAACAAAGTAATATCACAGTTACATTCTCAGCTGCTAAACGGTTGTCCTTGACACAGATTCAGCCAAATATACGTATACAGCTCGATTCGCTTAGCTGGAAACCATTTTAAACTGGGCTGGCGAATCATTTGTTGTCATGCGATTGAACTTTGGCTATTAGATATCGAAATAAACACATTGTAACAAGTAAACTGAACTGAATCCAGGCGCAAAATTATATATAAATTTTCGTTTCCCGTATAGAGGGCAAAACTAAATTTCTTTGTATTTTTTAAACGCGTGCATTTTCAATTAGGCAATCGGCCAAAATTTTAAAGTGAAACCATGTCCAATTCGAATGTTAATGTGGAAGCCTGTGCCGAGTCCAGCCCAGCGCCTCGCCCTAGCAATGTGCGACAGCTAATCCAAATGTTCGAACAGCTAACCATCTACGGCGTACAGTCCGCACCGCCACCTGTACTCCGAGGTGAGGCCGTGGCAGCCGAACTGCCGGATCCGAGACCGACAACCTACAAGACGCTTACCTTACTGGTGAATGGACGACGCGTTGCCCAAACCATGCAGCGTGATACCGCCGAGTTGGCGAAAGGCCTGGATGCGGGCTCGTGATAAATTCCTATCTGCAAATTAACAGTGATGACTTATTTTATGTAGCAAAATCGAGGTTCCGATAATCGATAAGTAACTGCACCGCCTTTATGAGTTTGAGGGATAGCCAGGAGGCGTGCGCCGAAAATGAATGCCACATACTTTATGATAGGCGTAATCGATCGGCCTCAGTCAGTATTCCGTGATCCAGTCATAGACTCGTAAAGTGTTGCTGTGTTGTAAAAAAATCTAATTTAAATGTGTCGACATCCCATTGATTAAATGTGAGCATTAAATCGATAAGTTTCCAGTGATTGACTATGAAACTCAATTTTATATCGATAAATATAAATTAGAATTGATACTTATCAATGGATAGATGATAGATGAACTATAATCGATATATATTAATCGATGGCCGTTTGACCTGAGGCTCGATTGAATATCGATAATATAAGTTATCGATATACATTAATTGATGAGCACTTTGATTCTCGTGTAGTTCAATTGGATTTCGATAAATATAAAAAATAAGCGATATCAATCGATTACCTTTTGGACTTGTGACATATATAAATTAATCGATTGTTAGTCTATCGTTAAGGTTTAAATGTTGATGCATTGATATCGAGCGCATAAGCGGTAGCAGCTCTTGCCACTTCCCTAACTGGCACTCAAAACTTTACTCTTGAAAGCCAATTCAAAGACGTTGTGTAACCGGAGTTCACTCAAGTGTCCCACTCGACTCTTTTGTGGCCGAACGCTGTTGCACGTGCTGCACAATGCCAGCGCTGATTGCACATTCAAGACGCATTCATTCAAAGCTTTCTTGAGCTCGAGCTCGGGCTCTTGGTCTGGTCAAAAGTTGGTCAAAACTTTTCAATTGGCTAATTGTTTGTGCTTTCCGCTTGAATGAAATTCTTTGCCCTGTGGACTCCCAGCAAGGTTTTCGGTCCAGCTGTCCAGCTGCAGCTTGTTATACATTGATAGCTGCAGATGAAGTTACACTTAATGCATGCCCCTTTAAATATTTTATCATTTTATTTATTTTCAATTGGCATTTCACTGAAATTCAATTACCCCTGCTCGGCTGCCTGCCCCTGCCAAGCCGTTGCAAATTATCATCGAGTAGGTCGCTGTCAGAAACAGAAACGCAAACAGAAGGACGCAAAGCGCATTGCCGCTTATCTGTTTGTATTATTTACATCAAATAGGCTTTGCCGAATGCTGTACAAAGCATAAAATCAACATGTCACACACAGACACACACATATATATTCACTTGTATTTGCATTTGATTAGTTTGATCATTAGTTTGTTTTGCTTAAACTAATTAGAATTAGCTTTATGTACACGAAGTTGCACAGCCTGAACAACGAGCTTAAGCGGAAGTAATTTAGAGGGAATATACGATAGTCAAACTTGAATGAACACACACTGACTGCACAACACTCGTTCCAGATCCAACAGCTTAATTTATTTAAAAATGCATCGACATATAAAAGAAGAAAAAGACAAAGTCACTAATATATTTATTAGCAATTCCAGCGCTAAGACTGCCAAATATATCCCTTTACCCGACAAAGAGCATATATACTATATATATATATATATATATATATATATATATGCACTCCATATGCTGATATATTTCAAATTTCAAGTGTTTGGGTTGGCTTCTATATATATAGACGGGCTGCAAAGTCGGATGCATTTTGCATAACATCAATATACTCTTTTCCCTTGATGAACGAGTATAGCACTTGACGTTGGTTTATATGCATCACATTGCACAGTTGGAGTTCGGCTTCCATCAATTAGTAAATCATTTTTGACTCTATAACTTATATGTCTACTACTTGCAGGATGTCTAGAAGTCGAAAAATTTAGCCAGAGTAAAAATATACTTTAGCACTTCTTGTGCTCAAAAGAAATTCTTCTTTGCAGTTGCGCCTAGCTTTAAATTTTCTTAAGGATTTATGATGCCTGCAGGATAATTTTTTAGTTTTAGCATTTCGTATTTTATACTTTATACTCAAACACTTTCCGAGATGCTTCTGTAAGTTATATTCTTGGAAAGTTTTCGCTTAAGCTTGGCTGCATCCCATTGAGAGCTCGCAATGCTCATAAAAATCTGGTCAAATATTGCACACATGCACAGGGACTCACACACACACACACACACTATGAAAGTCTACGAAGCTGAACAATGTTTTATTTGCTTGGCTTTGTTTTGCGTTTCGCTCGAGCTGTTAAAATTTTATGTGCCAAAATTTACGTGTTGCACACTGAATGGGTGGGCATGGGCGTTACGGGCGTGCCGTCGTATGTGTGTGTGTGCACGTGTTTATACTGTTTATTTAGCCACATGTATGTGAGTGTGTCTCTGTGTGTGCGTGCATTTATTCATTTATTTGTTTGTTTTGTTTGTTTGCAGCATATGATTTATGCGTTGGCAATGTGTAAACTTTAGCTGCGTTCATATTTCCATTATTGGTTTATCCCAGTCGAATTCTTCCTCTTGTGCAACTTTCCACAGATGAAATATTGCGTATACGGAATGTTGGACAGCCAAACAGCACCCGAAGTTGACTTGCGCCATGTTGCAGTTAAACAACAGCGAACGAATGTAACATAAAAAAAGACTCAACTGATTTACTACACTGCGGTCGCGGCCACAAGCCAAGCCGCAGCTCAGCGCCACGCGGCAGCAACAAATTCAAATTAAACAATAAAATGGGCGCCAAAAAAGATTTGCGGCCTTCATTCTGGTTGCTGCTGTTGTTCGCGCAACCCTTTGAGGTTTTACGGCCTTAACCATATTCAGGCGGCTCAGTCGTATTGCGGGCAACCGCATGCCAATTTGCTAGGGCACGCCAACGTGTTGTCTGTGGGCCCATTGTAAATTGGTTGCGTTTTATTCATATTCCAAATGCCATTGGCCATAGCACTAACATAATTCGAATACTTTGTCAGCTCGAGCTGCAGATAAGTATGCTATAAAAAATAAATGTATAATTTATTCTATCTTGAAATGCAAATATGACAGCCCAGCGCGTAATTTATGTATGAGAGTGTTCGATATGTCTCCAGAGAAATTGTTATACAGTTGAATATAAACAGAAGAAAGCACTATTTTTATTTAAATGATTAAGTCTTCAGAAAATTGTCTTTACTTTAAGCTTTGTATGGCTAAGATCTTAGAGCTGCTACTAGGTAATTGTTATTATTACTGTTATGGTTAGAAGTTAGGGAAACTATCAACCCAACTGGTTTCAACTGGCAACAATGATCTCCATGCACTGTAGACACAATTGTTGGCTAAGCTTAGTTGCACTGAGCTGGAAGTTCTTGAAGAAGAGGAAGCTAACAATGCGATGAGCACGGTGTATGTGATGAGGACAAGCTGTTCCCAAGTTCAGAAAGGAAGCGCATCCTTGAAACGATCTTGGCGCAGCTAGGAACTCAGCTACACGTATCAAGCTTCAGACAATAGCTCATGCCACTAAATAAAAGTTGTTAATTGGAAATCAGCTGACTGAGCTGAGCTATCTGCCGGCTGAGAGGCTTTTGGGGACGCTTCACTTGTCACTTTCGAACTTTTCACATCAACTTCGTTTCATTTATCAAGGGCTCATCACTTAGTCGCTGCTGCCATGCGCCTTGTAGCAGCTGGCTTCAACTTTCAACTTGCAACTGACGCCTCAGCTGCTGGGCGGTTGCTAATAAACAAATCAACTGCCGGCAGGCGAAGTTGTGTAAAGCGCATTAGTGACGCGCCACTTGCCACGTGATGCAGTGGTGCGGCACTGCGTTCATTTATTTCACGTCAGTTGCGGACAATTTTGATGGGCTGCCTGTGTGTGCGAGTGTGTGTGGCTGGACATGGCCCCTGACGACCAGCAGTGAACAATTAACACTTTTTGTTGTTTTTAGGGCGTCAAACAAGCTGCCAAAGGTGTGTGTGTGTGTGCTGTGGAATGCAAATTTGGATTACACAATGAGCACAAAGTTGTTGCACACATTATTCATGACGATGATCACCATGACGATGACAGAGAGTTGAGAATGATTTGCTGACTGGGAATCAGTTGCTTAAATGCAAATGCCAAGGTCCACAAATTGAGTTGATGGCACGTTTTAACGGCTTAACGAGCAGTTTAACGGTAATTATGTGTGTGTGTGTGCCACGTAAATCCATCAGCGTAGATGCAAGCTGTGCAGCTGGCTGTTAAGCGAACACCCATATGCTGCCACAAGTGCTGAAGATAGTATATAGTGACAGGGAATGGGAGAGAACGACAGGCATCGATGCATGGACATGGGCGTGGCATGAGCATGGGCATGGGCATGGGCATGGGCATGGGCATGGGCATGGGCATGAGCATGGGCATGGGCATGGGCATGGGCATGCTTGTTGTCCTCGTCCAATGACCTCGTCTCTCTCTTGTTCTCGCCTTGGCACTTCCTTTTGGCCATTTATTTTGTGGTCTGCCAGCCAAGCAGCCAGTTGCCAGCCAGGGAGCCAGCAGCTGCATGTGGGCCATGTCGGTCACATCCTTCCGCTTTGGACGCATGCAGGCATTTTATTGTTCGGGCAGAACTGCAGCTGCAGCTGGTGATAATGTTACTGATGCTGCTGCTGATGATGATGATGATAATGTGATGATGGTGATGATGTCCTCGGGCAGCCGTACGGCAAACTGTGCGCGGAATGAAATATGTTGCAAAACTGTGCGAAATGCAATTTAAATTTTTGACCCAAATAAATTTCTCGCCTGGCAGAAACTCAATTTCTGTTTTATTCACCTGGACATCTAGCCAATTTCTCCTATGCCCTTCTTTGTTTACCTTCTCAGTTTGGATTTTGACTGCCCGACTCATTCGTCTAACTCTTAACTAAGATATAAAGCTATATATGTATATATCTGCCTTTGGTTATTTCCGCTAATTACATCCAATTGGCTCCTAATTGCTTTTCATTTGTCTCATTTTTGCTTTTGATATTTCTCTTTGAACATTTCGATGACTACGCCTGACCCGCCCAACCCCCAATTGGCCAATTAGCAAAGGCAGAGAAGGTGCCTGCATCAAAATCCTAATTTCCTATCATTTATCTCAGCCTTAGGGAGAGCGCATCTCCTTCCATTCGAAGCAAAAAAAGAACGCAACGCAGACAACACTTAATACCATCAGAAATTTTTCAACATATACACTTGAAATTTAAATGGCCTTACGAGACGCACATAGAAATTGATTTATCGTCCCCCAGTAGTGACCTTTTGCTTTTCATCGAACCTTGAGGCAAGTCATAATTGTGGACTATGTACCGGACTGTATGTTTGGGAACTGCTCGTGCATGAAAGTGGAGCACTCGACGACGCACCGATCGATCGGCTGGATGCGACACCAGACGTGAGCGAACGATTTACCAATTGCAGCTAAGGCTTGGCCGCACGTAGAGGCATTCCTCATCACCTGGCGAGATAGGGAACATATCATCAGATGGCTAGTTGCCTCATTTGAGAGAAACATATCAACTAGGGTCCAGTTGTGAGGGAATGTAGATATTTACAGAAATCGAAGCTGTTGAAGCTGGGTATCGGTGGCAGCTCCATATTTGAGGCAAATGCACTGGTGTCCGAGCATTGCATTGCTAAAAAAAGCTTCGATTTCGCTCCGTCCATTGTGACGGACAGGGGCGGCAATACCGCGTGCTCGTCCAATAGTTCATGCCCCATTAAATCCGGCTCATTCTCTCGTGCCGCTAGCTTCGAATGCTTCACATTTAATAGCTTCAGGTGCGACGGTTGGGCAACTTGACTGAGCATCCTTCGCTTCAGTTCGGCCAGCCAACGCTCTGTGGCCTGGTCGTTGCAATTATGCTGGAACCGCGCATCCAGTAAACGATGACCCAGGAAGCTGCTGTGCTCAAATTTGGCCACCGTTTCGGCCACGCGTCCCCTCACCTCTTGTATATGCCAGTCCTGCCTCTTGCCTGGCATTTGAACCTTGCGCTCTCCCAAGCCTTCAAATTTCTCTATTAACAGTTTAACGCTCCGATTGCTATGCATATTCATACAAGAGACATGCTTTTTATCCATCGCAAGTAAAAATACCGTTGACAAAAACAAAACAACAAAATGTATATTATTATTTATATAACATATATAAATCGAAAGGTCAAAAATAAATAACGGAAATCTTTACTTTTACGTTAGTGAATGACAAATGCCAACTGGCAAAGGCATAAAACTCATTCGCAGCCTACTGCAATCACAGGCAGAATGCGGTATTCGCTCGCTATCTCTCTCGCTCGCGCACTCCCTCACTCGCTTACTCTCTCACTGTCTGTCTTCGTCTGTGCTTGTCTGGTCGCTACTTGTCCTGCCAGCACATCAATCACAATCACTGTACCAGCATTTATGGCTGCTTGTTTGGCTGTCAGTCTTGGCATATTACACATACGCCCAGTGTTCGCCCCGATGACAGCCAGAAGGCAGCAATCGCTCGCGCCACAAGAGTCTCTCGTGTCACGTAGATTAAATACATTAACAAGACGTGCTAAGTCATTGCCCCAAGCCCCAAGGCAGCTAAGCATCGAGGGCTTACCGCAAAGAGCCAAAGCTTATCGCCAAGCAACTTGTTGGATGACTGAAGAGAATGCAGAATTTCTTAATGCGACCATTTCATTTGAATGCTGATTATCGTTCGTTACGTTCAGTCAATGAAATGCGCATTCCAAGGCAGCAGCTGAATAAATTGCGGCTGCCATGTTTCTTTCAATTACAATCGAGTGACCACGAACTTCGCATGCCAAATGCGAGCGAAGAGAAAAAGTTTAAATATGCTAATCAGGCCACAGCATATCACCCTGATGCAGGAAGCACGAACTTTGTTTCATTTATTTGCAGCTATTCGACTCTACCTGCTCGAGTGTCAATGCGTTCTGCATCGCCTTGAGGGCTCTAAAGCTAACATTAAGCATATTTTCTGCTCAGACACGAGTATTGTTTACTAGTTTGCTTGAAGACTGTATTGCCATGTTGCTATTTAGCCTTGAGTGATGCGAAATGAACTTGGAGGATGCCAACTAATAACAGACTCGAGTATAGTAGCAGGCTCACATCCTGCCTACATTTGTTGTGAATCAGCCCCGAGTGCTGAAGTATGTTTACTTATGTGTATTAAAATTGTATATATATCATCAAGTTATTTATGTGCTTCAGCAGGGAGTTGGCCTGCTACTCCTACTTCTACAATTGGCTAGATAGGCAAACCTCTTCCCATTCCATAGTGGACAGCACCCGCACCTAGTCCTACGAGTGAGTGGAAATAGTTAAAGAGAACTAAAGGGAACCATTCGGCTCTTAAATTAACTGCAGCCGCACAATGTCAGTGGCAGTTGGACAAGCCAGCCAACGACCACGCTTCCAACTAGATGGTTAATTCCGACATTTAATTGTGAACTGCCTGTCATACGATTTGCATGATGGCTTTCAACTTACGCCTGATTAGCTGGCCAGGTGGACATGCAGTTGTGTGTGAAGAGGGTTGGGCGTTGTAGGAGATGGGGAAAATTGCCATTGCCATTGTCCCGGCTCGTTCCCTCGCTTTGGGCTTGTCATATAGGAAAAACCACATGCGGGCACGTCGAGGCCGTTAGCCAGTAGCAGCAAATTTGAAACGTGCCAATTTAAATGCTTCATGCTAATGGAATTGATCGGCGCATATGGTTGGCATCGATTGCACGCAGCCAATTGAATTGCGCTGAACACTGAACGCAGCACGAGCAAATTGCTTAATTATCATATTGCTATTTCCATTTATTTTCAAGCTGGTTCCACGCTGGCAAGGACAGCACTAAGTACGCAACGCCAATGCGTCCACTCCACACCATTCAGCATGGAACAGTGTAACTAGAGTGCGCACATCCATTAATTGGCCAGCCAGTTGGACACTGAACAGCGGGAGCAACACCTTCAAAGTCAAAAGCCGTCGCAACCAAGGCCGTCAAATTGGAAGGAAAACGCCTTTTCACGGCAGTTAACAAGTTTTTAACTGGTTCAACAATTGCCCGCGAGCTGAGGCAGCTAATGGTAAGCTACTGAATGGTTCGCTTCTCATAAGAGTACAGAATGCATAGAGTCTTACGGTCTTATGTAACGTATCTTCTACTTCCGCATAAGGCAATACCATTGCCTGTTCTGCTTCTGAATGAACCGAAATCTCTTGTTATAATATTTAGCCATGCTGAGATATTTTTATTGATTTGTTGTCGCATTTCCATTAAAATTTGATACCGTTTTGTTGGCACTCTGCTCGACAGACGAAAAACGCGCCGCTCAGTGGCGATGAACCCGACGAAGAGCAGACGGCGGCGGGCACAGACAATGAGCAGGAGCAGGAACAGCAGCCAGTAGATGATCAAAGGCAGGCTCAGCCACAACCGCATACAAATGAGCGGCAGGGACATCAATCGACGGCGAAGCCACTTCAGCGGCGCCAAAGACAACGCAAGAAATTGATAGCCCAACAGCAGCAGCAGCAACAACAACAGAGGGGCGCCCTCTCGGATGCGGATACGGATTCCAGCTCGTGCGAGGCGGCGGGCACGACCAGCACACGAGTTAGCTATGCGCAGCGCAACCTTAGCGACCAGGTGGTCTATGAGCAATACAACGACGATGATGACTATGACGAGGAGGAGGAGGAGGAAGAGGAGGAGGACGAAGATGAGGATGGAGAGGACTACGATGACTACGAGCAGCTGGCCACACAGCGTGCCCCATTGAAGGCAGCGCTACGAGTGCGAGCCCATGTGCCCACCGGCACAGCTGGCGGAGATCAGGGCATCGAGACTGGGTCATTGCGGGCCAAGCGCAAGACGAAAACACGTCAATTCTCGCAGCGCACCAGCTCCTATGCGGTGGATGCCGGCCATGGTGAGGCGGATGCGGAAGCGCTAGACAAGCGTCGCTGTATCTCTAAAGGACAAATGCGCGGTAAGTGAAGCCAATGCTAATGCTATGACTGCCATTGGACAGTCATCAGTGTGCTTGCTGCGTTCCAGAGTTCCGTGAGGCATTCCGTCTATTTGACAAGGATGGCGACGGCTGCATCACCAAGGAGGAGCTGGGCACGGTGATGCGCTCGCTGGGACAGTTCGCTCGTGTCGAGGAGCTGCAGGAGATGCTGCAGGAAATTGATGTGGATGGTGTGTAGACCATCTTTGGCCCCTTCTCTGCGCCTCTGCTTTTCTCTATTCCTCCGACTTCTCTTTGCAGGCGATGGCAATGTGAGCTTCGAGGAGTTCGTCGACATTCTGTCTAACATGACATACGAGGACAAATCGGGCCTGTCCTCCGCCGACCAAGAGGAGCGCGAGCTGCGCGACGCCTTTCGTGTCTTCGACAAGCACAATCGTGGCTATATAACTGCCTCCGATTTGCGTGCCGTGCTGCAGTGCCTGGGCGAGGATCTCGACGAGGAGGATAGTGAGTATACAACTTATATGACTCCATAGCTGCTTACATAGACATTTTCCCATATTTACATATATGAGCTATAGTTATGTAGTGGGTCTTAGCCACGTCTATACCATATTGCTTTGCTCTCTGTGCTTTTCTATCTAGTCGAGGACATGATCAAGGAGGTGGATGTCGATGGTGATGGACGCATCGATTTCTATGAGTTTGTCCATGCCCTGGGCGAGCCAGAGGACTCGCAGGAGAATGACGATGAAGAGGAGAACACCACATCGCCGTTGCCCACGCCCAAGTCCACGGTGTCCTTGAGCTACGAGTGAGTGATGCGGTCGCACCCATGATTTTTGCTCCAACTCTATGCAACGATATATAAGATATCGAAACGCCATTTGCTCTCAACGCACAGCTAAACAATTGCAATGCATATATAAAAAATTCTTTCAATAATAATTAAACAAAAATAAAAAAAAACAAAAAAAATAACAATTTTACTTTACTAATATAATAATAATAATATATATTCCAAGCAAATTAATTATAGACATTATAATTCTAGTCTCCCTCTAACTCTCTCCCTCTAACTTAAATTGAAGATTGAATCAAAAGGTATCTAAATCTAAAAACTTAACTTATATTCTATATAAACTTGACTTTAACTATATACAATATTATATTTAACTGTTGTTTACATTATGCAACATCGATTTGTCGACAAAAAAAAACATAAACATATCAATGTCGCCTCTGTTTAAGTATTTTCACCACACAGTCAACCACCAATGCCAACCACCAAATAACAAAAATAAAAAAAAAATACATTTTTCATGGTAAATAAAATTCAATACAAAAATATCTAAAATACCGAAATAATACCAAATTGTTGCCCAGTTTTGAGGCGCTTCTATAGATATTCAACATAGCAAACGAATGCAACTTGTAGCGTTTATCCATTTTGGGCTAAGACTTATAATAATGTATTTAAGCAATTCTTTTCTTCCATAATTCAACATTTCAAAGGATGCATATAAATAATACTAATTACGAATTACGAATTACGAATTACGAATATATATATATACATACATATACACATATGACAAATTTATTTAGCTAATAATACGAATATTTGCTCAATTATTGTAGCAGCTGCGCCTACAAATGGCAAAACTTTAATTACACTCTAATGTAAACTTTTTATTCCATCGAAAACGAAATCAAAATCAAACAAAATAAATACAACCAAAAAAATAAAATACTAACTACAAAATTATATTTATTTTATATGGGTAAAGTGAGTATGTTGGCGCACTATAGATCGGGGCATAATAATTCTTAATGTTTCTTCGTTGAGTCCAAGCAGCATATATTACTGACTTGCTCATCATTAACAGCCCAGTCTAGCAACTGAAGTCCTTAAACGTTCTCTTATATACATAGAAGTAGCAATAAATGTCAAGCAGAGGCAACAGTATCCACTAGTCGAGCACTGCCAACTGCAATACACTTAACATGTTTAATCATCAAATGCTTGTTTTTAAGCTTATGTGGCTACAGCTGCTGCAATGTAGCCTTAAATAATGCGTGCTTAATCCCAGCTAAGCGCCCCATATATGTATATACATTTATATAAATGTTAATGCTCTTAAACGAGCTGCCCAATTGACAGCAAATCAATGCGAACTCAAAGAGCCGGAAACCTTTTGTCTCAAATCTGAGCCACTCTGTGGCAGGGTCAACCCATTTCACAGCCAGATAATTTCTGAAAATTTAAAAACAAAATTACCATATCAAATTCCTATATAGATAAACATATACATATATATTAGCATGTCACCAAATAAGGCAACAATCGGGGAAAGTTTCAGAGCGCAGCTGCGGTCAGCAGCGGTTGGTTCCCAAGGCGCAAATTTAGGCGAACGCTGCGTTGGCAAAAGTCACATTAATGGTCATGTAAAGGACGCCCGTCAAGTGCTCAGCCAGCAAATTATTGGGGGTAGCCGCACACACACACACGCACAGAGAGAGAGAGACAGTTAAGCAGCCTCTTAACGAGCTATGTGGCGTATGCGTAATATTTGTTGTCAGTTCAGTCAAGAGCAAAGGCTATTCAATTTAAATACAATATGTTTATATAAAAGCTTTTTTGTGTCCCGCTTAGTTATACATGTGAAATATGCTTGATTGCTTTCGGTTATTGTCCAGAACCTATTTGGGCTCCATTCAACTGGTCCAACAGCTTCAATTCCTTTGACAGTTTTGTTCGTTGTGCTGTGCTGCGCTGTGGTTTCGTTTGCTTTGCTTTGGTTTGCTTTGCTTTGCTTAGCCGCCTGGCGCCACTTGAGACTAGCAAAAGTTTCTCTTTTTATTTTTAATTAAAAGGCCTGGCTCGGGCTTTTGACTGATTAACAACGTGGCCTTTGGGGACCCGGAAGCTGCCAACGGGTGGGCACTTTGCTAACTCATTTTGGGCCAATTTGAGCGCCCCGCAGCCGCAGCCGCAGCGGCAGTTCCATTTTATTATCCACAGATTTTGATGGTTTCGTATTCATTTATTTATTCTCATATCTGTTTCTGATGTCTGTAAATTTCCGCATTTACGGCCATTATTTCTAATTAATTTTAATGAGCGCTGAACGGCCATAAAGGCTAACCCCGAGAGGGATTCCACATCGACCTACTCCAGCCTCTCAGCCTCGTTGTGTGTGTCTGTGCGCTTTGTTATCCGGCTGATTGATATATAGCTAATACTTCAATACTGATATATGGAAACTGGCAGTGCGTGTGTCTGCCACATACGAGCGGGTCCACATAAATCATAAGCTCTGCCTCCATTTTAGCAGCCAGCGTTGTACCCTACCATTGCTTGGATATAACAACTTTTCGTTTTAGTTGACTAAAGTCAACCCCAAATATTTGTGTTCGATCAATAACAAACAGACGAATCTGCTTATCATCAGCTGTTTCCCCTGCCGGATTAGGCAACTGTAGCATACACATATAAAGCTGACATGGGAAACACTGTAAAGCTATATCGCTCTGATACAATATATATATATTTATGTGTATATATCTACTACATCAGTAGTCTATCAGAGTATCCACTCTTCGTTCTCTTGTGAATTCTCATTGTCATCATCATAAATACATAATTACGATAATATAAAAGGAACTGTCGTTGGTTCAACGATGATAAATCAGTTGAATTTTAGTTTGAATTGATGGAAACACTGAAGGAAGCTAATGCCTAATGGCATTCTGGGGTAAACTAATGTAACCAAAGTCATTAAAATGACGCATTAGCAACATAATGTGGTCAATGGGAGAGCTTTTTGAATGATCATTTAAATTAACTTTTACTACAAGTATTTAAAAGTCCATAGAGTGGAAAGCACATTTTGAATGCCTTAGCAAATAAATGATGCCCATTTTACTTCAGCTTTTCCCTGTGCTGAAATATTTAAATATTAATGCCATATAATTTTCTATTTAATAAAGTTTATTTTATTGTTATTAAAAATATATTTCTATATACAATTATGACTTAAGCTTGTATAACTCTAAAAAAGCAGCCGTTCTTTAGCTATGCCTGACTTCGTCCTCAAAAAGTTGCGTCTTTAAAGTTAAATCCTTTTGTAGCTAATAAAATATGATTTGATTCTATTAATTTGTAAGTAATTATCTTTATTAAATCTTCGATTCAATATAAAATATAAATCGATACACTGGTTTTGAACTGCTTCGCTTGACATCTTATTTCGCATATGTTTCATTGACTCTTGGCACTTGCTGAACCTCAATTAATGATTTAATTTCATCAAAAAATTTATTGACTATAATTTTAGTTCGGTGGGATGATCGAAGAAGGAGATTTTGCTTTTAATATATAATATAGATGTGGGTTCATTTCGATGATAACGACTACGCCTTTAATGACCAGTTTGTTGGCTCTCAAAGTACTTGTGGTAGGTCGATTCGAGTTGATCCGCTAATCCTTGACAATTAACTTGGCCCTCAATAGCTTTTCCAGCTTCAAGCAGAACTCCGATTTGGCAATGCCGGCATCTAGTAGCACCTCACCGTCCCGTCGCTTGCGCACCGACAGCGGTGGCTCAGTGGTGAGCGGTTGCTGCTGCTGCTGCTCCTCCATGACGGAGTCCAATGGCAATGGCGCCGACACTGTGTCGGGCGATCTCCTACCACTACCACCGCCGCCGCCGCCGCCGCCGTCGACGCCGCTGCTACTGCTGCTTCTGGCGGATATGCCGCGCAAATAATTATAGCCAGGTAGCCAACGGCGTAGCAGGCGATCCAGTCGAGCCAGTGGACGCAGCTTCGACAGGCGCTGGCTGCCGCTATCATTGATGCTATCTGTGCCGTTGGAACTGTTGCTGCCACAACTGCTATTGTTGTCTCTATCGAGTCTGCTGCCGCTGGCACAGCTGGCCGTCGCCGTTCGCCCTCCGCCATCCGTACCAGTGCGGCGTGACATTTGGTTCGGCATGGAAGTATCTTTCGGGTGGTTATTAAGTTTCAGAAACAATACGTATTGTACCGGCCTAATTGTAAAAAATGAGCACTGAAAACGTTTACAGCGAACTACCAAATTTTCAACAGTGACACTCTCCGCCCGGGGCAGTCTGATTGTGAATGTAGATTCAAAGCTATACAGGAGCATACATGTGCTTATGTACGTGCTGACAGATCGGAGCGTACGTGCTGCTGTTGCTGTCCAGCTTCCTGCATCCTGCCAGCTGTATCCTGCAGCCTGCCGCCCGCATCCTGCTGCTTGATTTGTCGCTGGGCATTATAAGCATTAAGTGTGTGTGTGTGTGTATGTGTGCGAGTGTGCGCCAGTGTGTGACCCTTGAATGACAGGGCACTTTGGAGCTATGCAACGACAGTTGCAAGTGCAGCCACCCCATCAACACAAAGACCTGCAATCCCCAACTAAATCTCGCACAGATAAATGACAGGACGGCGACTTTAAGACTTGATTGCGCCAGCAGCAAAAGTAATGCGCTTGCAGCTTGGAATTGAAATATAATATAAATTTAGCTACGTTTTAAGCAATTGCACTTTCCGCTCTGTTCATGTAAATTGCATGCTCAAGATTCAATTCTAAGCCAAGGCGAACAAGTCGTTTGCAGCTTCAACTTGAATTTCGTCTTCAGCTGCTCGAACATCGACATTACAAGAGAAGAACGGCAGCTGCCCCAATAGGAGTTGTATATTTGAAAAGAGATTGCGGCCATTCGTTCCGTGTGAGCTTATAGATATGACAAGCCATGAATTTGCTTAAGCGACACAAGTAAATGAGTTTCAGTGAAGTTAAGTAAAATAAATTCGAGGCGTCAAAGGTTTTGGACTTAGCTTTAATGCAACTGGAAGCAGCAGCAAGCAGCTGCGCAGCGTGAAATGGAATCGGAGCTGGAACTTTTTTGTGAGCAAATGTCTAACGACTTGCAGATGAATGGAAACGTATAATGAGGCAAAGCCACAAGACGCTATCAAGCGAAGCATAAAAACTCATTTGCCAAGGCCACACGCATGTGTGTGTGTGCGCGTGGGAGTGCGTGGGAGTGCGTGTGGCATAAGAATAAATAATAATATTCAATTAAACATCACGCTTGCATAGTATAAAGCATAATAAACTGCCAAATGTGGGACTTGTGGGGCAAGATATACTCAAAGCAGATGCTGATGCCGCTGCTGCTGCTGCTGCTGCTGCTGCTGCTGTTTTATTTGTTGCTTAGCTTATCTGAAAGCGTTTATAATTGAAAAAGTTTTGCGCTACGCTGTGTGTCGCCATGGCCGTTGCCTTCCACTTTCTCTTCCTCATCCACTTCCACATCCACTTGACTTGCTGTTCACACTTAATATTTCACTTAGAGCAGCCGCAGCCACAGCCGCAGCCGCATTTCAAGACTGTTGTTGCCTCTTGACTTGGACTTGGACTTTGCCTTTGACATTGGCATGGCTGAGATGCCAGATTGGCATGGTATGCCGCTGCCGAGGCCAACAGTGCGGCAAGCCGCTCCGTCGTCAACGCTCACCCGCTCAGCCACTTACCCGCCCTGCCACACTGACATTGACAGACAGCTGAGGCCCAATACGATCAGATCTTACCAAGCTTAGGACTCAGCCCCCAGCCAGTCCCTGTCTATATTTGCTTTATGTATGCGTGTCTCCTAACGTGTTTATCATGTTCATCTTGTTATTTATTATTTACACGCTGCACGAGCTACTCCTGCTGCTGCTGCTGCTGCTGCTGCTGTTGCTGTTGCTTCCAAGTGCTTGGCGCCAATTTGCATATTTCAAATTAAATTGCTACACGATGTTCTGGAAATTGAGCGCAATGCCAACAAAAAATAAAGAAAAAACAAGGAAAACGGAAGAAAAATAACAGCAGAAGCTTTAACAAATTTTATATTACGAATTTTTAAGATTGCAATTTTATTAAATTAATTTAAGCAGAGATTATTAAAGCATTCATTTTATTTATTTTCTTATAATTTATTTATATATTTTCTATAATATAAACTGACGCTAAAAAAATATTACATACATATTTTATATATATATAAAAAATATTATTATTATATATATATATTTAATATCAAAATTAATTATTGGCAATTGAAAATGATGTAATTATAAATATAAATTAAAATATAAATAAAAATCATATTTTAGTTTTAATTTTTTTAATAAATATCATAAGTTTAAGCTTTATTTAATAACTTATTATTGTAATTTTATTTTTTGTGAATTATCTTGATTTTGTTTTTAATTTGTATTTTAATTAGTAATTATTAATTTTTAAGAATTTATATTTTTAATATTTTTATTTTAGTTATTTATTAAATTCTTGTTTTAATTTTAGTTAGCAATACTTTTAATAATTTATGCTTTTTATATTATTATTTTTTTCTTAATAATTATTATATTTTTAATAATTTATAGCTTATGATTTATTTTTTTACATTTATATTATTAATAATTAAAGTCATTTTTAAATTTTAATAATTTTTAAATCATATTTACTACTTTCTTTAATGCTTATTTTGTATGCTTTCATATATATATATAAATGAAATATCCATTCAAATGTTTTCAAAGGAAAGTCTCAAGCATTAAGTTTTCCTCCAATCGATACGAAATAGTTTTCCTTTCATTTTCTTTGAACTATGGCTCAGGTAGCATGCATAAAGAATACAAATTTCCATTTAAAATTCCTATGAAAGCGGCTAATTAGCCCTCTGTGCAGCTGTTAATGGATTTTAATTAATTTATGTGCAGGTCGCATAATAAAGCATCGGCAATGTCCTGTTAACCCTGCTCGAATGGAACACACTCAATGCCAATGCAGATGATTAATGCACAACTTGTTTTCACGTTACACGCGCATGAGTCAGGTTGGGTGTGTGTGCCGTTTCCGCTTCCGTGAAAAAGGGACAAAAACGAAGAAGCAGAAGAGGAGGAGAAACAAAAGTGACGGCCAACTAGGACTGGCTGCCGCTGCAGTTAGCTGTCAGCTGGCAAACGGAAAATATTAAGCTGCATAACCGCTAAGACAGGCAGGCAGGCAGGCAAGGAAACAAGGACACGCCTGCCAGGACAGCGCAGCGGAAGTTCAGCTCACACACACAAACAAAACACACACGCACACAGAGACACTTTTGAAGGTTAGCTGGCTGCGCTGTCTGGCCGCTTAACCGAGACACTTGCAGCTGAAATTAACTAAAGTGCTGCCTACTTTGCGGCGCGTGCACAAGGGAATGCCCCTACTGGCAGAAAACTCGAATAGAATTAAGAGCGAATGTCGTTTATTAACGCAAAAGCAATACCTGAGGCAGGCTTAGGGATGTTCAGTGCCTAGTTCGAGAGGGAATATCTCTACTGTGATCAATGTTTGCATGAAATGAGCTTCCTTTAAAGCATTTAGACTGATTGACAGACGATGACTGGAAGATGTTAGCAGAAGATGTAAGCCATGTGCTGACTACCTTTATTTCTGCTCAATTGTCTAGATTGACTTAAATTATATATAGAGAAAAATGTATTTTCAAATAATATTCCTATATACATCAGAAAGTCTAATAATTTGCACGTGCTATTTACAAATAATAAAGCTTAATTAATGTATGGAATCTCTCGGAAACAGTTGCAATTGTTTTGTGAACTGGTTGAGCGCACTTAACATAAATCAGTTAAGCCTTATGCTCAGTGTCGAGTTCACAGCAAATGCTTAACACTTGATTGCAGAACTGAAGCTGGATTTCGGTCTAGGAATCAAATTAAATTGCTGTTGCCTTGCAGCTCTCATGTCTAATAATCAAAAAGCCGAACTAATTTGCCACAATTCTGTTTAACAAGAAATTCTCAGGGGTCTGTGTGGGTGCGAGGGCGAGGGCGAGGGCTTATGAAAACCACAAAATGCAACCACAATAAAGAAACAGAAACTGCAACGAATATCTAAGAAAATTGCGTATTTTGTTTAATTAAGAATTATCTATTTAGATAGGTGCTTCAACTCGGCAGCTAAGTTATAAAATTCGAGATTTAATTTATTGCATAAACTCTGCCACAATTAGCTGAGCTACTTTAACCTAATGGGGTTTGCCTTCTTAATATAAAAAGGGGAATATCCCTATGTCATTAATCTTAGCTCATTTCACTTTAACTTAGAAACTTTGTAAATTTAGGTTAAGAGTTAAAATGGAAAATAATGTAAAATGAAGATATAAGGATATCAGGTAAATCATATATTGACAAACGGAGCAAAAAGAATATGGTAACTGTACCTAAAAGTTATTTAATTAATATTAAATAAAATATAATTTTTAAAATATATATCTTGTTTAATTTCGAAGCTTAATTTTAAAAATAAAATATCCCTAAAACTTAGCCTGAAACTTGCTTTCGTTCAAGGTTCGAAAACAGGCTTACCTGCTTAGCTCGTATCGTAGAATATTTTCGTATTCTGCTTAATTTTCATAAATATCCCAGCAACGGATAAGTGTAAATCGTAGATTGTGTCTAAATGACAGGGAAATATGCCATAAGTCCCATCAATTTCCCAGAGGCTTAGCCAAGTCATATATATAAATTTCACAACGGATAATAGTTTACCGTAATTTGTGTCTAACTTGCAGGGAAATATTATAAAAGTCCCATACGGTATGAAAGTTATTAAATTAACGAAAGTCTTCACACGAAAGCTTAATTGCGCTGCAAAAGCTAAAGCTTGTGCTGCAGCACAGCAGATTCATACTCAATGTGCAGACTCACCAAATGAGGGGAAATTGAGGGGAAGTGAGGGAAATTGAGTGAAAAAGGTGAAAATCAAAGGGAGTACTCAAGCCTTAGCCAAGACTCACTCCGAGTGACAAGTCGCAAAGCACTCAATGCTGAGCTAAAAGTCGAGCACTTGGCACACGCCGATGCGATCGGAGCAGGTGCCAGGATGGGGAGGAGTGGTCAAAGTGCGCCCGTTGGTGTCATCATCTAGTTTATCTTTCTTATTTGTTGTACTTCCGATATTTTGGGCAAAATGTGGTCAGAGAAATTGGAAATCGGACGGGGCGTGGCAGAAGAGGCAAAGATGTCAGACTTGAGATGCGAGGAAATGAGTTGTCAAGCGGACGCAGCCGGCCGAGCACCGGAAAAGCCAATTAATTTGACAGCGACCATAAACGAGCAGCAGGCGCAGCACAAGTCGCCGCCGTCGCAGCTGCAGCCCGAAACGCAGCCATGCGGAATGCAGAGAGCTGTTTTAGTGAAGAAGTAGAAAATTCGGGATGGGGCAAGTCAAGGAGTCGAGGAGTCGAGTAGCAGTAACTATCTGCACGACAGAGACTGTGTCGCCAGTGAAGCTGCAACGGGCGTACATTGAACTCAAGCTCAGGGTCGGCATAGGTCGCCTCACTCACACACATGCACAGCTAATTTGAAGTGTGTGGGTGTGTGTGTGTGTTCGTTCACAACGCCCCTGGGCAGCACTATGGAAATGTAGAAAAAAGGTCCCCAAAGAGGCGGCCAGAGCACTCGCTGCTGCTACGCAACACTTTTAGGCAGAAGACATCGTTAACTTTGCGGCCGTGCCTCATTTGATTCTGGAGCACTCGCCCCGTCCAGGTTGGCCAAATTAATGGAATCCATAGACAGCTGACAGCCGACAGCGGAGAGCGGACAGCGGACAGCCAACAGGCGAGACAATTGCTTGCTCTCCATCTGAAGCACACCCAAGAGCTGATTGCAGGAACAAATGTTTCGCTGCTTAAGTGACTTATTCACGCTTAATACACACAAGTTTATTCAATTCCCATTTCAGTTTCCTGCCCAATTTCGAGCCTAATTGTCTGTGTGTTGCTTCCCTGTTTGAGCTTCAAATTACAAACTACAAATCTGAAAGTTCCCTCAACTCAGTGCAGCAGCCGGACTTTTCTTTGGCTTCAATTCGATGCGGCAGGGAAAAAAAAAAACACAAATTTTCATTCTATGCATGAGGCAATTCCAAACGAAGCCGATTTACAGTCATCAATTTTCCCTCTCTATTTTCGGTTTATCTTATGCTGCACGCTGTGATTCAGGTGAAACTAGTTATATATGTATATCTCCTCATATGTGTGGACATATTTTCGTTATCCTTTATTGCTTCTTGTGTTGTGCTCTCTGTGCCCCACTGTCTAACCGCCTAGCTCTTGCTCGGTCTCTAGCTCCGTGAAACTCTGTATCTCTGTGTATCTCTATCCCTCTCTCTCTTACTTTCTCTCTCTCTTGCTTTCTCTCTCTATCTCTCTTTATCTCTTTCTCTCTCTTTCTCTCTCTCTCCATCTCTCTCTCTTTCTCTCTCTGTCTATCGCACTCTATTTATTTTTCTCTTTTTCTCTCTCTGTCTCTATCTCTTTCTCGCTCTCTTCTAATGCGCCTCTCTCTATCTCTTCATTTCAGTCTCTCTTCAATCTCTCTTTCTATTCCAATTTTACTGCCTGTCTCTGCCTCATTCTACTGCTCTCTCTCTCCCTCTATCACTCTCCATCTCACTCTATTTCAATTCGTTTCTTTCTATAAATTTTTCACTCAGTTTCTCTGGCTCCCTCTCTGTCTCTCTCTCTCTCTCTCTCTCTCTCTCTCTCTGTGCCTTTCTTTCTTTTTGTTTTATATTTCCCTCTCTGCCTTTGCTTTTCTATCCTCTTCTGCTCTCTCTTCATCTCTCTCTCACTGTGCCTTTCTCTCTCTCTCTCTATCTCTACATTTCAGTCCATCTCTTTCTATTTCAATTTACCTGTCGGCCTCTCGCTCTCCTCTTCCCTCCAGCTCCATCTCCCTCGCAGTCCATTGCAATTTGTCCCTCCCCTTATCAATTTTTCACTATATTCCCCCACCCCCCTCCCCTCTCACTCTCTCCTTTACTCTGAATATGATTTTCTATGCACAACCTGCTTGCATTATATCCTCTTAGCTCTTTGAACTGAACTTTCAAAGAGGATTCTTGATTTGGTTGCGTGTTTTCCTCAAAGTTTCTGCTCTAATTGTTTTTTATGTTGCTGGCGCTGTTCCTTTGGCAGCAGCAGCAAATGCAATAGGAAAATAGCTTCAGACGAGTCGCTGAGCGACGTCGGAAATCGGATAACTTGGAGAATACACTTAGTCCGTTTAGCCAGCTGCTCCAGCAGCGCCCACTGCCGGCCCAACTGTCCCGCTGCTGTTGTTTGAACATTAGATGAACCCACTCGCATTTCAGCTCGATTTTGGGAAACTAAATGGAAGACATTGCAGTTTATCACTTGGCGGGCGCTAAACTGCGAGTTTTGGTTGAAAACTTTTACGGATGCTATCATAAATCAACGGCTGCTGCTTTCGCATTTTCGCATTTTCGCATTTTCGCATTTTGCCAGCTCCACTTTTGCCATCGCCTTTTGGGCTGTGACTCTGCCAAAGCTTGGCGTCCGCTTCATTTCGACTTATCATTCGCGTTACAAGTTATGCACTAAAAACGCGTTCGCCCCATTTTATGGCTCTTCATTTTTAACTTTACGCAATTGCTGGGGTCATGACTATCAAAAATACTTATTGTCCCGTTGGCCGCAACTGACTTCTAGCAGTTTTTAGTTGCCCAGAGCTGGCAGCATGATCGACTGATAGATAGCCTCCAAAAGTGCGTATCGATGGGTAGCAAAGGTCGGAAAGCCCCCCGTAACAGAGTCTTCTTCCAGATGGCATTCCAGTCGCAGCTAGGGCAAATTGTTGAGTAGTTGTTGCCTACCATTTTGTAGCTTGGTCGCTGGGCTGTTAAATCATTTTCATCTGCTCCACATTACACACCTTTGGCAAAGCGAAAGTTTTCCGAGCTTAAGTTACATTTTTGGCCACAAACTTTGCTCTTAAGCTCGGCATTATAAAATAATAATTGCACGCTTTAACGTTACATTAAAAGTTGCCCCCACGCTAATGTAGCTGACCGCAAAACTTTGATTAGAACTTTTAGTCGGGCGATATCAAGGCAAACTAAAGATCAGAAATTTAAAGAGCTTATCGTCCCGGGCAGCACGTCGAACTGGCCTTGATACAGCGCCCCTCTACACAGGGTATGAACAAACGAAAGAGCATTCTGTTTGTTGTTCACAGTTTCCGCTTACAGTTTGCAGTTTACAGTTTGCAGTTTGCAGTTTACAGTTTACAGTTTACAGTTTACAGTTCGTCTAGTGTCGAGTGCTGGGTGTCGTGCGCTGCTCTGACAGCCAGATAAGTCACATTTGCGAGTTGACTCAGCCGCAGGTGCTGGTGGCACAGTTGCCACAAAGTAGGCAACGAAATTCAGCAGAATTTCGCTCACAACAACAGCTCCCCTGACAGGAGCTGCTTGTTATTGTTGCCTCTGCTGCACTTTCACAACTGTCGGCCATTGTTTGACCAGTTTTTTGCGTAATTAACAAACAACAAACGCGCTCGCCCTGCAGCAGTTGCCAACTTTGTATCTGCCACGGCAAATATCATTAAAAAAAGGCAGTCGCCCAATGCCACAATGTATGCTATCAGGGAGTTTCCCTTTAAAAGCAAAGTATACTTGCAATTGTAGTAGTAGTACTAGTGAAAGTAGGAGTAGTGAAAGTGGAAGTCCTACTAACAATAGCTGTAGTATCAGTTAAAGTAGTAGTAGGTGTAGTAGTAGTAGTAAAAGAAGTAGTAAAAGTAGTAGTAGTAGAAGTAGTAGTAACTGTAGTAAAAGTAGTAAAAGTTGTAGTAGTAGTAGCAGCAGTAAAAGTAGTTAAAGTAGTAGTTATATAAGTAGAACTGAAAGTAGTAGTAGAAGTAATAGTAGTAGTAGTAATAGTAGTAGTAGTAATAGTAGTAGTAGTAAATGTAGTAGAAGTAGTAGTAAAAGTAGTAGTAGAAGTAGTAGTAAAAGTAGTAGTAGAAGTAGTAGTAAAAGTAGTAGAAGTAGTAGTAAAAGTAGTAGAAGTAGTAGTAGTAATAAAAGTAGTAAAAGTAGTAGTAACAGCAGTAGTAGTAATAGTAGGAGTAGTAATAGTAGTAGTAGTAATAGTAGTAGTAGTAAATGTAGTAGAAGTAGTAGTAGTAATAAAAGTAGTAGAAGTAGTAGTAACAGCAGTAGTAGTAATAGTAGTAGTAGTAATAGTAGTAGTAGTAAATGTAGTAGAAGTAGTAGTAAAAGTAGTAGTAGTAAATGTAGTAGAAGTAGTAGTAAAAGTAGTAGTAGCAATAGAAGTAGTAGAAGTAGTAGTAAGAGTAGTAGAAGTAGTAGTAGCAATAGTAGTAGTAATATAAGTAGTAAAAGTAGTAGAAGTACTAGAGGTAGTAGTAATATAAGTAGTAGAAGTAGTAAAGCAAAGTAGATAAAATAACAGAAGTGCTAAGAGTAGGAGAAGTACATTAAATAGTAAAAGAGCTAAAAGAGTAACATAAGTTGCAGTTAAATTGGTAGTAGTTTAGGCAGTATTAGTAGCATTGAGTAGTCAAAGTTGAAGTGTGAGATTCCAGCTGAAAGCCGAAGATCTCATGGCTGTCTTAGTCAGAGTAAAAGCTGTCATAGTACTTTAGTTTGAGTCATGTTTCAAAAGTGCGTAAATCAGGATTTTCAATCAAGCTCGCTGCCTCATAGATAGACGCTCAGCATGTGTGAACGCGTGCGATAACTTGACTCTGAATAATATTGAAATAGTGCAAAACTATTTACTGACAGATACTTCCAGGCGGCGTGCTGCGGCGCTCGACAGCGACAGCTGCCAGTGTGTGGTGCTTGAAGTTGAGCGGAAAATGTTTGTTTTATTGATAAAGCTGCTGCACGGGGTTAGTGCTGAGTCGGATTCAGGGGAATTTGTTGCTGATGTAACGTAATTTTCATAATTTTCTGCGGCTGCATTCGGACAATGTCAAAAATGAGCAATCATCGGAGTGGGCAACAGGGGGCGGAGCGTGGAGCGCATAGAGCAGCTGCTGCCTGCTCCATTGTAATTCAAATGCCAAAAGCGTCGGACGCGAATTCAGCTGCGTCTCCACAAAAAAAGAGAGAAAATTAAGCGAAATAATATAAAACGATAAAAAAATAATATAAAATAAAATAATAATCATGGCAGCCAAAACGTGCGCAGCGGTAAAAAGGGAAAAGGCTACAACAACGAACCGGTTTCAATTATTTATTGGAATTTTTACCTACTGACAGCAAACAGTAAAAACAGAATCTAGCAAATAACAAGAATCAACTGCGCGACACAAGAGTCGAACACGGCATACCCTTATGGAGATGGAAGAGACTCCAGATAGAACTGAGATTGAAAATGCTTAGTGAAGAAATGAGTGAATTAAGAGAAGTGAAAATTCCATCTAACTAAAGTGAAAGGAAGGCAAATTATATAAAAAGAGATCCAGAAAAGATCAACTAACTTAAGCTGAAATATAAAATAAACTACAAGTCGCTCTCTCTAATCGCTGCTCCCAGGAATATATTGAATATAGCCAACATTTATTAAGCTTGTTACAATTCAATTTAATGAATCGATAATGCCATCAACTCTGAGCACGTTATGTCAGACAGAAGCTTAATAGATGCTCGCCAAAGGGTATAACAACGACGGCAAATGGCAAACCAAAATCCAAAAAAAGAGAGGAAAAAACAAGAAGCGAGAGACCAAAATGTGCGCACACACAAAGATTGTTAAATATATGGATGTAGGCAACAATAAAAATAACAACAGCAACAGCAACAGCAACAGCAACAAGAGTATCAACAAAAGCCATAGCTGCCAACAACAACAGCAACAATACTTGCAATAACATGCAGAGAAACGACAAACTACGGAACGAGCTAAAGTCCGTGTGGGGGGAGCAAGACCTGGCTGTGGCTATGGCTGTGAATGTGAATGTGGATGATGTCGACGAGCAGCGACAGACAGGGCAAAGCCAATGCACAAAATATCAGCAGGTAAAATGCAGCTGGCAAATATTTTCGACAGCACAATGCACAATGGGTATTGAGTGGCCTATTAGATGGCTCAACTTGCAATGGCTACGATAGATGCATATACAGGTGTTACACCAATTGTTTTCAATCGCTTTCACTAGAATTAGTTTGATTATTTTGCACATATTTCTGAAAAGCTTTAATGAGCTTTTACGTTGCAGTATGCAGCAGCTTTAATGTGCTTTACAAATTGAAGTATCAAGCTCTACCAAAAAGGAAAAGCTTTAATGTGCTTTATAAGTTCAAGTTCTCTTGAGCTTTGCCTATACACAAATGCAAAAGCTTTCATGTGCTTTATAAACTAAAGTATTAAGCTCTGCTTTGAGTTGCTTTATAAGTTTGGTATTAAGTTCTATAACGTTAAATATATAGAAGCACTTTTTTAATTAAAAGCTCGTCATAATCTATAAGATCTCTATGAGATTTTAACTAACTTTTTTTGCAGTTGGTAACAAACACTTTAAGTGCATTTTAAGCACATTTTTTTAATTGAAAACTAAACTTGATTAAGGTCAGATCATTCCATAGCAATCACAATTAGCTTCAGATGCTTTTGTTGGCTGAACATTTGTGAAAATTACTTTCATGCCGCCAAGCAACAGCACTGAGAGCTCTCGTCTGTTGTCTAACTAAACTCTCAATGCGAAGCCACCAAATTCAATTAAAATCGATTGATCGACCTCTGCGAAATTGAACTAGAATCACTTCTCCCGCGTGTACTCTCCTTGTGTGTGTGTGTCTGTGATTGTGTGTGTGTGTGTGAGCACACTGTAAACGAATCCATATACATTTGTCATAATCTTCTAGAAGTGAAAAATGATGACGATAATAGCAGAGACTATTGAAAAGGGTTTATTTCTTGCCAATTGTGGCGGCCACTTTGTATTTTGGTCAATTTCCAATCGGGCATTTGTAATATTATGCAAAAGTGACCCACACTTTTGTCTACTGTGCGTTTAAGCCGTTTTGCTGCCGCTGCTATTGTTGGCTATATTTGGGGCTCCACTGTGACTCGCTGATGCTTGCCGGCGCCAACTATTACGTCCATTGCCTCTCTTATTGGCAACAGCCACAAAATTGGGTTCTGGTTACGTTTTTGCTGGCTGCTGGCTGCTGGCTGCTGGCTGCTGACTGCTCGCTGCTGCCTGCTGCCTGCTGTCTGCTGTCTGCTGTCTGTTGCCTGCAATTCGCTCTTAATATAATTTTTTTTATTTATTTCATTTTATTTTTGCTATTTTCGCTGCTGTGACGGGGCTTTATGCCTTCCACATATTTTATATGACTGCACACAGCACAGCAACAGAAAGAGAAGGATAGCGAGAGTGAGAGTGAGAGAGAGGGAGAGAGCACGCGACTGTATGCATTTGGTATACCTGCCTCTCCAAATATACACGAGAGATCCGCTACTATAGAATTGCCCTTTTAATTGTCTTTCATGCTGTCTCGAACTGTAATAAATCTACTATCATCGACAGCTGCTGCTGCTGCCGCTGCTGCCGTTGCTGCTGCTGTTGCCTATCTATGTTTCTGTATGTGTGTGAGAAAGAAAAAGCCGAGGCTACAAGAACTGCGTGCACAATTCCCGCTCTCTCTCATTACGGCTGACAAAAGTGTGTTCAAAACTATGCAAATTTTTGCTTTGATTATAAGTATTTTGGGCTTGACTTGCTCTGCATGGGCTGGCGGGTGGGTGGGTTGGCCGGATGGGGGCTGGCTGAAAGTTTGCGTTAGTTTGAATTGCGATGCGGATTCCGTTGCTCCATCTGAGTCTAACGGCGGCTGTCATGCTAAACTTTAAGCTGAATTTTGGTTTCGGTTGCCTCGTTATGGCCAGCCAGGCAAATCATTTACACACACACGCACACACGCCCAATGTGCACACGCAAACCACACAAATAATCAAAATTTATTGTTCAAATTAGTGCAAATATTTCACAGCCAAGTTAGAGCGCCGCAGATAGAAAGCCGTTGCGTAGGTGGGGCCGGGGCAGATGCAAAACAATTTGTATGCAGCGTTGCAATTAGAAATTTCTGACATTAATAAGCAGCAATTTGTGAACATGACACCCAGAAGAGCAGCAACAGCAGCAGCAGCAGCAGCAACAACAGCAACAGCAACAGCAGTGATGCAGGAAAGTAGGTAAGAGCAGTCGATGTGGACGGACAACGAAGCTGAAATCTTTGCAAAGAACTTGAGACAAAAATATGGCAATTAGTTAGTTTCTGGCTTAATATTGTTGTAGCTCCTTGTTGTTGTTGCTGTTGCTGTTGTCGTAAACAGACTTTGGCTCACTCTTGACGCTCTCAGCCGTAATTTAACTCATATTTAGGTTCAACTTTGAATTTTAATTATCACCATAGCAGCCCACAGATGCGAAATTATCAATAAATAAGAGAGGAGTTGTGGAGATGGAGAGCTGTGGGGCGTGGTCTGTTAGTTGAGTTGCCAGAGAAAAGTCTTAAGCCGACGTTAAGCTTCGAGTTTGCTTTTAAGACTTGCAAGTATTTTAATACAATTAAGTTGGAGCAACAATTAAGAATATCAATTGCTAAGCCGAGCAGCTGAGAGTTTCAAATGTTGTTACATAAGCAAATAATAATCATATTAGTGGCCACGACTGCCAACAGGTGGCGCTAGGCAACCGCAGATAATAGAGTGCGCTCTACACATGTAACAAGAGCGCAGATTCATCGACAATTCGAACATCAAAGCGAACTGTTCACATTTCAGCTTATTATCAAATTTCAAGCATTCTAATCTGTCTTCTCTCGTTTCACTTTTACGCTCCATTTTCAGCTAGAATCTGCACAATATTTTAGCATAAATATATACACACACATCTGTGTAAATATGTGCATTTTGAAGACTGTTTTGCTCATTTATGAAAGCAGCTAGCATATGGGCTTCTTCTCTTTTTCTTTTGATGATGATATTTCATACGACGGTGATGCTTGGAACATATGCAGACTTTGTTGTCGATGAAGGCAGCAAACGTCTGTCTGTCTGCCGGCCTCTGTGTGTCTGTGTCCTTGCTGGGGGTATTATAATTTTATCAAGAATTATTTGACTGCACATAAGACGACGTCTACAAAATCAAGAAGTATTTACATATATGTATGTGTCCATATGTATCTATGTATGTATGCTTGTCATATGTCAAAGGGACCATCGATTCTATGGAAAATCATACACTTCTCTTATTTATGACACGATTCTAAAACAAAAGATTTGTCGGCTCTACCCTTACTTGATATGATTTCTATCTAGCTTATGCTTACTGGCAAACTTATTGGTTGAAACAGTTCCACATTTGAATTTAAGACTTCAACTGTTTCATGCACTTAGAATCTAGTCCTTAAACTACTTTCAGCCATTGGCAGGGTCATAATTTTCATGGGATGATATTTGTCTAGCCTTGAGCTTTATTCATGGAATAGATTTATGTTCAGGCTATGAATTATTTTCACTTTTAATAAATAATCACGCTTGACTTGTCTCTGTTGTTGTGGTCTCTGCTTTTTATATATATTGGTCTCTGCTGTTATATACATTTAAAATAAAAGACATTTTTAAAAATTGGCCATAAAGTTAGTAAAATTTTCTTATGAAAGCCCATTTGCTAATTTCGAAGATAAAGTGTTTGGATTTTTTTATTAAATGATTGAAGGGAAATGTGTAGTGGGGACAGGACTGGAAGCAAGCGCTTTCAATAAGTAATTCCGAGGGGCATCGCATCACATACATAAATGGCCATCTCGTGAGATTGGCCTTTAAGAATGCCTCTCAATTTGCCACAGAGCCTCCACAATTTACGTTACTTATACAATATGTAAGTACTCAGCATGTTTATGTGTGTGTGTGTGTGTCTGAGTGTGTATGTGTGTGTGTGTATTTGACTGTTTGCGGGAGCCTTAAGGACAAGCTAAATGAAACGCGTCGCGGCTCCTAATCACGCGGTGGCGACGCCAATTTTATGGCCCCCCGGCTCAGTAGGCGCCAAGCAACAGCAGCAGCAGAAGCAACGGGAGCAGCAACCAACAGCCAAGTCAAAGCCCTCGCATTTGTCTGTGCGACGCAGCAGCTGCTACCAACGAGTGGCCAAAGAGTTGCAGCGACCGTAGAATACCCAATTCTGACTGAGAAGAGCAGTCTTTGAGCCATCTGAGCGTGTGACGTATACGTTTTCAAGTCTATAAACTTTCACAATATATCACTCATACGCCAAGTTGTACGCACTTGGCAGCTAAGTCCACTTGAGCTTTGTGAAAAAGTAGCTGCCACACTGGCTGTAACGTTACGCATACATATACACTTGACAGCTAAGCAATATACCCCGATTACGCTCAGGTACAGTGTATAGCAAAGGAAAGCCAAACCCAAATTTTGCAGGCCAAGCTGCCCCAACTTAGAGTGTCCCTAAAATAAAAAGCAAAGTTAACAAGTTGTTGCCTTTTGTGTTACACATAAAGTATGTATACTTGTGTGTGTGTGTGTGAGTGAGTGGATGTGCTGGTGTGTGGTGTGCGTACTTACTATATACATTTCAATGTGGCTTTAGAGTTATGGGGCGATGTGCAGATTTCTGTTATCTCTTTGTTGCCGCGACCGGTAAATGGCGAGCAAGCAAATTTTTGAGCTGCTCATCTTTCGACCCCTCTGCTGCCGCACAATAGCCCTTCTCCTTTTGGCATATTTCGTCTTTTTATTTTGGGCGTTTTGTTGGCGGCCTTAATATAAATTCGTTAACGTTAACCTTTTGGCAGCTGGCTGGCGTTATCCTAAATCAACAATGCCTGCAACAAGGACTTAGGACCAAGGAGTTGCCTTCAATTGTGCCAATTGCCAGCCGCTTGTCAGTTAATCAAAATAAAAGCCCCCAGCCAAAAAAAGGGGAGGAAGAAACAGAAAATAAAAAGAAAAAGTGAAGAAAAAAAACTTTTAAACAACAAAAGAGTAAACGCAGCCAGAAAACATTCAGCGGACTCGATCACGACGATAGCTGGCTATAGGCGTGGCTCGTGTTGCCACTGCTTTTTTCTGTTTTTTTTGTTCTTGTTCTTTTTAAAGTCTGGCGCGCCGCCAAATACATTCTTGCCCGTTCCTTTTTTGGCACACAAAACCCAACACGTTGTGCTTCTTCTTTCTGCTGTGTTAGGTTTTATTTGGGTTTTTGTTGTTGTTCTGCATTTCGCCTGCGATTTGGCGTTTGCCTTTCGCCTGGACCATATTTTAGTGCATCGATGGCGAAATATTTTTCAATTTTTCAACACATTTGGCTGGTAGCAGCAAAACGTTGCTCATATTTTCACAAGCTGTCAACATATATCTTGTTGTGGGTGGGGGCCGTGTAGGTGGCGCCAGTGTCGACTGCGGCTGCTGCTACGTGTGCATAGCTGGCAACACTGTTGCAGCAGGCAGCGGCAGTAGCTAACGGCAAACAAGACTTGTAGCAAGTGTGCTCATGCCATGGCCACGCCCACTAACATATGAAAGTGACTGTGCACACACACACACACACACAGACGAACGCTCGCACTGATTGACAAAGGCAAAGTAGATGGCGGGGCAGCGAAGGGACTGCCACTGACGCTGTTGCCGCTAGGTGGCGTCTGGTGGCTAGCAGGCGTTTGCTTCACAGTCAACACCAAACATGGCATAAAAATCAGCGCCGACGCTCGGCGAGCTCGCTGGCTCGTAAATGGGCAAAACACTTTTACAAAGTGCAGCTCACACAGAAACACACACGCACGCACTCACGCACACAAAGAGAATAGAGCGTATGAGGGGAGAGTTAAAGCGAGAGTAGTGAAGATTTGTTAACGCAATGGCGGCGCACTTAACACTCAGCTTAATCCACCCCTCCCTCTCAGCGATTGAATTGATGTCGTTTTTGGAGAGTGACGCTTGATGCGCGCGTTTTCAGCTCGATTTGATGGTGCTTTTTGCAGTGCCTTTTGATTACTTCTCCTGACCTCAGCAATTAAAGTCGCCTCGTAAAGTCATCCCAGTGCCCAAATCGTGACAAGCGCGAGCGTGCGTGTGTGCGTGCGCGTATATGAGTGTGTGTGTGTGTGTGTGGGCAGGCGTCTGGGTTTGATTTCAATTTAGTTGGATTATTGCTTTGCTTGGTCGGCCACAAAAAAAAAGAAAAAAATAATAATAAGCCAAATAGGCATAAAGTAGACCGAGCACAGCTCTCGCTCTCTCTCTCCCTCCCTCTGTTTCAATTACCCTGGAAATCCACCCGAAAATAAAACCTCCTATTCGGCAAGCATTTGCCTAGTCTCGGTCGCGGTCACACATTGCATGCCAATTGATGATGATCATGGTGAGCAGCGGAGCGTGGGTTAGGCAGGAGGTATGTAGGAGGCTGGTGCACTGGCATGTGAAAACGCGTTCAATTGAAACTGGGTTACAGCTTTGGGGTTACGGGTTATGGGCTGTATAAGCTTATGGGTTATATGGCTAATGGCGTAGATTGAATGCGTATGTATGCGTGTATGTATGTGAATATATGTTTGCTTTTTGTTTTTTGATTATATGAGCACATGTTGGCAATGGCCATGGCCAAAGAGCAGCCCAGACATCGAGGTCAGCTGATTGAAAATACATACATACATCGCCCGATTGTTGATGTTGATGTTGATGCTGATGATTTGGAACAGGTCCTGAGCGGGAACTAATTGATTGCCTGACAAAGATTGCATATACAAGCATACATACATACATATACATATATATATATATATATATATATATATATATATATATATGTATATATATACATATGTGCCATACATGTATGCATGTGTGTATATAAGCACATGTATGTATATAAATGGCTGCAGTCTGGGTTGATTCGTGCTCGGTGACATTTTGATTGATTGTTGATTAATTTTAATTGCTTTAGCAGTGACTGAATGGCCTTGTGATTCATTGATTGATTGGGAGCCTAATTAAATGTATAGACGTATTAATAGCCGAAACAAGTTAATAATGCAGGTTTAAACCTGTTACATGAAATTAAGGTAGCCGATGATTGAAATATAATTTTGATTGATTTATTTCTGATTTGCAACCTTTTACATAGTTTGATTAATTTGTTTTCAATTAAAAAGCATTTATGAGCTAAATACGGTGATCGTTTGAAAGAGTGATATGATAGACAGCTTTAAATCATTTTCATTTACAAATATTAATTATTTTATAAGTAAATTGATTTTTTTTTTCTTTCTTTGACGACCAGGGATGCCAGACTATTGCGGCATCGTAGCCACATGAAACAAATTTTAAAGGATCGCAACCGAGTATCGCAAATTTCATAAACTTATCATAAATTGTATTCAATGTGCTCTTAATTTAATATATGAGAGACAAATATTAAATACGTTTTATTTGAGATAAGTTAAGTTAAGTTGTTGAGCATAATATTCATCACAATTTATACAATCTGACAATCACAATAAGCACTTGCAAACTATCGGCTGATCGATACTTTTTTGTGCTGGCAATTACCCAAATTTACCGTTGACTTAGAGTGTAGACGCATTCTTATTGCGCATTTTGATTTTAAAGGAGACTTCGAGAAAGATTTCTTATTAAATCAGGTAAATTACTCAAACGTCATTTTATCCATATGTAGTCGGATATTAAAGCCTTTAATAAGTAAGCTACAAATATAGATCTTCATCGCATATCTCAATAAACATGCCACCGGTTAAGGTAGACACCCAAGACGATTCGAGTAAATTTTTGAAGACATCTTCGAAGTCTGGAAAAATTAAAATGAATAGAGCTATTAAAACCAATGCTCCTCAAAGAGCGCCACTATCTGATCCGACCAGTCCCCAAAATGTATTAAAATATTATGTTAAGCACCACAAGCAATCCCTCGAGGCATTTAAGAAGAAATCTAATGAGATTTCCGAGAAGATGCAAAACACCAACATATGTGTCGCAGAAAAAAACCAGGAAAATGCACTCTTGAAGAAACAGTAAGACAAACGATTATAATGTTATATTCAATGTAAGGAATCAGTTGATGTTTGGTGTGTTTTGTTAACAGATTGCAAGAGGTTAAAGAGCAATTGCAGAATCTTAAGAGTACGTGTAGCGACATATCTAAGGAAAAGGATGAGCTAAAAGATAAGTACACGTCTGACAAGAAGAAATACATTGAGTTGGAGATTGCCTACGACAAGGAATTCGCAAATATGAATGCCATTTTGCTCAAGCAGAAATCTGCTATGCGGCAAGTGGAGAATCAACGGGAACAGGTAAGCGGATAACAAATAGATTGGACAGAAGGAAGTAGAATAGACTGGATATTCCTATCATATTTAGCTTAAGGCTGCGCAGCAGGAGAAACAGGAAGCGGTGGCCCAACTCGAGACTGAGTTGGCCGAATTGAAATTGCAAAATACGCAGTTGGAAGCGCATATTGAAGAATTGATTTCTACTATCGAGCAGTATAAGCAGGAGACAGTCCATCATAACGAGGTTCGTACTGGAAAGACCATGTGAACACAAATCTAAAAAATTCATTCTTTTGCGTTACGAATTATCCAATCACAGCTAAAAGATGAGCTACAAGAACAGGCAGCTACACTTCAAGAGCTGAAGGAGAACAATATGCGGCGTGAAGCTGAATTGAAAATAACCGTAAAGAAGCTGAAGAATGTTGAGGAACGCAACTTTGATCTACAAAAGGCAAATCAGCAATTGTCTATTGAGTTGTCTGGCGCTGATGAACGAATGTCAGCTGAAATAAATCAGCATAAGCTAAAGATAGACGAGTTACAAAACCAGAATGTAAAATTGGTCTCTGATGCAAAGCGTTATCAATCCGATATTGCAATGCTTGCAGAAACCAACAATCAGTTAACGGCTGCGAATGCTGAGGCAGCTGATGTTGCTAAATGTCAGCTGGCTAAGATTACGAACGAATCCATTCAGCTGAAGTTGACATTTGAAGAACTTCAGCAAAAGCACGAGGATGCTACGAATACCTTGTCAGCTCAAAACGCTGAGCTGGCACAACAGTTGCAGGAGCTAAAGAAGTTATACGAGGTAAGACAGCATAAACTTGGGCAAAAAATGTAATTAATGCTCAAGCATTCGCAGACAAATATCGTAACACTAGAGGCCGAGCTACAGCAAATGGACGCACGCCATAAGGAAGACCAAACCAAATTTGTCGAGATGGAACGTCAAAAGAATGTTAGTTCTATTATTGGACTTAAAAACTCAAGACTACTTAACTTAAAGTTCTTTCCATACAGATTACTATAGCGGAGCTTACATTCAAAGTGAATCAAATTAAGAATCTCTCTGCCCTTCCAGTAAAGATTGCTAGAATAATTTCTAGCCAGCAAGACGAACAACCGAATACTAAATCAATTTCGGCGACGAGCGCACCAGTTATCCATCAAGCTGCACCCATAGAGGATTCTGCAGTCGAAAGTATGGAAAACGTAGCAGCGGAAATATCTGCATCAAATACTTCGGTACCCCAAAGACGTCGCAGGCAAGCCAAGCGATCTTTCGTTCCACATTACAAATCAGATTTCAACACTGATACCGATGATAACGATAAAGACTCTGATTGGGAACGGCCATGCCCTAAGATGGTAGGTTTCCATTGCATAAATAATATACAACTTTGTGACTATAAATTTATTTTACATGCGCTTATAGGTGAAAACCAATCGATTGGGCTATCAAAAGACTAAAGTGTCCTGCGTTGATTCCACCTCTTATGACACTATGGATGCTTTCGATAAATTGAAAGCAACAAAAAACTGATTTATTTATAAGTCTAATCAAAATCTCTATTTCATTTAATACTTGGTCAGCTTAAGTATGTTTATTTGAAAACTAAAGCAAAGAGATTTTCATTTTGTATATTTGAATCCTTATGACAAGTGCTTAAGCATTCAAATAACGTGAATTCGTTGAATTTAACTCTCGTGTTATTTGTTCAAAGATCTTATGATCGTACCACATTTGTGAAATTATAAAATTTTTTAATTTTGAAATAGTTGTTTAGTACGTTCACTAAATGGACAATCTACTGTTTCTTAATTTACGGCCTCTAATTCATCTGATTTTCAATTATAATTACTAGCATAATCCTGATTGAAGATGATTGATGCAATGATCTAAGCGTGACCTGGACTTGATTAAGATGATTAATATCTGTGCAGCTGACTGATTCATGTCAAGTGCTCAACACCCATAATCAATTGATAAGAGTTCTTCGTCAATTGGTTTGATTCTTTGCCGCAAATTTAAATTTTAGCTTTGATTAGGATTATAGTATTGTATACATATACACGCCATTGACCAAGCAGAATGATTGATTGGATTCTTCCCGAACAAACGCCACCAGTTTGTCCACTTATCCACTTAACCATCCATCACCATCAGAGACAGGCGCATGCTAAAGCTCAACCCCCAGTCACAATTCAATAAAGTTAAAGCCACAACACCACGCCCAGCACATGACCATGGCATTGCCCCCACCTCCAGCACAACAACCATTGCTAATTGTATTGCGGAGGAATAAGCGCCGCAATCCTTTCAGTCGCCTCGAACCGCAGCGGCGACGGCGGTGGCAGCAGTTGCAGCAGCAGCAGCGACGGCAGCAACAAGAGCAACTGTTTACTGCCATTGCGACAGTTACAATAACTCATGGGAAACAACGCGCCATTGATACGTTTTGGCGACAATAACCGCCTGCCACACCGCAAAAACTAAACAGAGCCCCGATGCTCGGTTTAATCAGAAACAAATGCGTCCGGCCGCTGCTGACAGAGTGCCTAACAACAATAAAGTGCCCGGCTACCCGTGCCCATTTTTGTGCGCTTTACTAAAAACAATTGCCAGCGCCGTCCCACGTCGCTTTGTCCCGAACCGCCTGCTACAAATCCGGACAATGACAGACCGTTACACATTCTAGTCCGCTATTAATTTTCGGAAAAATATTCAAAAACCAAACAGCGAAAGTTTTGGTTTCATCTGTTGTGCCAACAACAGCAGCAGCAGTAGGATTTCGACTGTACAATTATTATTTGACTATTCTCTGTTGGCTATGACTGTGATGGTCGTGGCATGACAGTGGGAGCTTTGTAGCTACTTCTACAGCACCCGCCCTGCCTGTCCGCCTGCCTGCCTGCATTGAATCACACAGAAATAATTATCAGCGCTCTGATTTGCGTTCGCAGCAGCTACAACCACAACAATAATGTTGGTAAATCACTTACGCTACGTTTATCAAAAAAATAAAAAAAACCATGCCAGCAGCACCTACGAAGTTCTGCTCAATAGCAAAGCACCCCCTCTCTCAGCCCGCACCGAAGGCATTTGCTGATTTGTACGTCCGCCTGGTTGCAGCCGACAGCAGCGACAGCAACGTTGATGATTTTTGCTGTCGTTGTTACGAGTATTTGTTGCAAAGCGCATAAAAAGCATAAGCGCGTAAATAAAGTCAACCTCATTTATTTTGAATATAAACTACATTTTTTACGACTGCCAACAGCCAGAAACCAGCAGCAGCAGCAGCAGCAGCAGCCAGACCCAAAGTCAAAGCACTTTGCAATAGTCACCGTCATCGCTGGCATCGCTGTCGCCGTTGCCGGCAGCCGTCGCCTGATTTTGTTACAGGGGTCCATGAACAACCTGGCAAGCGGCCATGTTAACTAAGTAATGCAGTTCGTTCAGCCACGACATTCTCACATTTTTTTGCTTCTTGGGAAAGCGAACGAAGCGTGCAGCTTTTGTCTGTCTTAAGTTGCAGCTGCTTGCTTTGAAACTTAAAGCTGCTTGCTCTGAAACCTGAGGCGCAACCGCTCTTTGGATGAATAGTTGATAATTATCAGATTAAACGGAGTATCTGTGTGGCGACTAGCTGCCGTGTGCCTTTTGCTATTGTTGTACACTCTGTAATTAAGGAGCAGACAGGTAAACATCGACTAGACGCGTACGTTATTTGTTTTAACAAAAATTCCTTACAATAAATTTTTTAAAATTAAAAAAAAAAAAATAAAAATGATTTTGTTCAGAGAGAATTTGTATTGTGTATTTTATGAAATTAAATCAGCATTTAAATAGAGAAAATAAATAATAAAAATAATTTGTTGGATTATTGGAAAGTATTTCACGAGGCATTTTGTGCATTGAAAACTTCTGCATGTTTCAGGTAAACGTTTAAAATTTTATGAATCGTTGACGGGTTTCAAATTCTCTTTTTTGCTGGGTATTTTTGGTATCATAGCTGCATACTCTAACTTTTGTTTGTTGGCTTTTTTTGGTTTTTTTGTCAGCTTGCTTATTGTTTTTATTACATATTGTTGTTGTTGGTTTTTGGGCTTGTTGTTGTTTGCGCTGGGCGTTGTTATCGTCTCGCCCAACCAAAGGTAAGCAATTTTCGTTGAGCTCTCGACATTAAACGCAAAAATGACATACAGCTTACAATGTGTGGCTGGAGGTGGGTGGTGCGGCAAGTTGTTGGCCGATGGGTTGAAATGGCAGTTGCTGTTGTTGCTCGCTGATGGTAGATTGTGTATGGGTGGCACGGGGGCAACAGTTCATTGCCGCCAGTTTCTTGTTTGCTTCAAAATACACATACAAGTGAGAGAGAGAGAGAGAGGGACAAGGAGATAGAGAGAATGAGAGGGGAAGCGAGACACAAAAACCAGAAAATAAAGAGAAATGAATGCATTTGTCATGACCTCGAAACGGAAACAATTGAAAAAAGCTTTTCCCATCGCGTTGCGGCTACTGCAAGCCAGCAGCAAGCGGCGACATTGCCAGCAGCGGGCTGTGGGTTAAGGAGCAGCAGCAACGGGTGCAGGGCATGAAGAAACAGGGACAGACCCCAACCAAATGGCAGCCCCTCTCAAGCACACACACACACACACAAATGTAGCCGAGGCGTAGCACAAAAATGCAACTGACATAGAAAAACGGCTTTTTATATGGCCAAACACACACACAAATATAAATATATATATATATATATATATATATATATATATATATAAAAACATGTGTGTGTGTGTGTGGCAGTTACATATAGACAAAGTGTGCCCGAGCTGGTTTCAGCTCAATATAAAGTCTCTGGCTCCGTTTTGCTTAGGTTTTTTTCTTTTTTTTTTGCACACAATGCAGCAGCAAAAACAACAAAAGGTGGCAGTAAAAGTAGAAGTAGATGATGGAAAAAAGACTGGCAAGAAAATTCTTTTAGCCATTTGAGCAAAGTAAAGTAAGTCAGTCGACTGGCCAAAGGCACATCATGGCCCTGTGAATGGGCCAGCACAGTTGGTCAGCTAAAAAAAGCAAAGAGCGAGGGCGGCTGCGTGTGTGTGTGTGTGTGTGTGTGTGCGGCCTAGAGAGCAGCTTGGGGCCGAGATTGAGCTGCTTGTGCCTGGCAGCAGGTCGACATTGACGTTGACGTGAACGTTAACGTTAACGCTTACGTTTACGTTTGCGCTTACGTTGTTGTTGACTTGGCTTCGTCTGGTGCTGTGCCTGGTTAGGCTTGGGTGCGTCAACTTCAAATTAATTGCGCTTCAACTTCATTATTTTGCATGCCTGAACATGTTGGCCTGGCTTCGGCTTTAGCGTTTTAGCCTTTAGTTGCTGCTGCACGCTTTTCGGCGCCTGCCTGACACCATTTTGCGCTTGGTCAATATTTCAAACAGATTAGGAGAGCAACAAAATGCGCCTTAATTGAATGCCACAAGCCGTCGAACCCAGCGCAGACCCAGACCCACACCAGCTTAGCCCAGTCAAACCCAACCCACAGTAA
This sequence comes from Drosophila hydei, assembly GCF_003285905.1. Lineage (NCBI taxonomy): Eukaryota > Metazoa > Arthropoda > Insecta > Diptera > Drosophilidae > Drosophila > Drosophila hydei. The sequence goes on along the minus strand of NW_022045685.1, from coordinate 2,252,562 downwards.
AAACCCAAGCCAGCTGCTGCTCGGCACAAGACATACATATTTAATGAGCCTCGACACGTCTTGCGACAGGCTCGCAGCCTGCTGCCGACGCTGGCGCTGGTTATGGAGTTGGAGTTGGAGTTGGAGCTGGAGTCGGACTTGGAGTGGCAGACATGGCATGTGGCTGGAGGCATGTGGTTCCAGTTGCTCCACAGCTTCATTCGCGTCGGACAAGATGGCATCGTTAGCGTTGCGTTGCGTCGCAGTCGCAGTCGCAGTCGCTATCGCAGGCGTAGACGCAACCGCACCTTGACAGCGGCACGCACTCACGCACACATTCAAGCACACACATACACATATATGTAGGTATAAGCCGAACCATAAATTTCGTTAATCATTGAACTGGAAATTTAATAGCCAAGCCATATACACAAGCGGCATTAAGCGCCAGGCAGTCTACGCAACCATTTCCGTATGCCCTTAAACTCGCACTCCGGCTTAAGGTAGCCCATAGCCCGTAGCCCGTAGCCCGTAGCTCGCGGCCCGCAGCCTTCCATCCGTAGCCCCTTCTGCCTTATTCCTGGTATCCTGTATGCCCAGCACTCAACAAGCATTGCAGTTAAAGTTTCGTTTGCGTCCAAAGCCAGCAAAGCGCAAAAATTCCATTGCACGGAGCACGTACCAGCTTGGTGGGTATCTGGGGAGGTACATATATATATATATATATATACATATTATGTGTGTGGGTGTTACACTTAAAAACTACAGAAAATATAATAAGCATTTTGCTAAAAAGACGACGACACTCCTGACCCCTAGCGTGACTTTAGAAATGAGGCCCTGCCCCACCTTCCTTCTCTCAATCTCCTCGCTCTCTCGACCATTGCATTGCGCTGCTGGCCAAGCTAAAATACATAATTATATGGCTGTTATAATAATGCGAGTTGGCGCAAAGTTCAAATAACAAAACAAGCACAAACAAAAAAAAAAAAAGAAAAAAGATCGAGAGAAGGACAAAAAAGAAAGAAAGAAAAAGGAAATGGCCCAAGGGTCGAGCCATGCGCCATGAAGATTCCCATAGATCAGAGATAGCGACCTAAATGGCAGCACTTTTCCTTTTTTATTTAGCCACGCCCTTTCCCTGCCCTGGCAGGCAGCTGCCCAAGCCACTGGTATTTCGGAAATAGATTAAGCTTTAAATGCCACAATGTGTAACCGTAATAGGGTCAATAGCTGCCACACAGCCTGCCTCGGCACCGGCACCTGCCACATTAGCATTCCTCCTCTTTGTTGTTAGCGCTCTCACAATGTGCCAATATATTTAAATGGCTGAGCAGTGAACAAGTTAAAAGCAATTGCCGTTAGGAATTTTCACCCCAACACCAACACACACAAGCACTCACATACACACAGAGCTGCCACAGGGCATACAACGCTGCATCCATGTTGGCCGCAGCCTTGCCGAGCACACACAAATAATATTGTTGTTATTCAATAAATACTGTAATTAAATTGCTTGAGGTCATTTATAATAAGCAACACTCGTGTCAGCCTGATAAAAAACACACAGGCAAATACTAATAGCGCTTGGCCAATGGATTAATTAATTAATTAATTTAACAACAGATATTGTAAGACGAAACAAATTTTGATTATCTGCAAAATGCAAATGAGCCACAAATAATCGAGCAGCAACTGGGCGAATGCTGGATGTGCCCGACTCGGAAATACCCTGAACGACTTTAAGTTGAAACTGAAGCGATCTTTATCTTGTTGTTAATATATTATATAATATATATATAAGTTATATACTTCAAAGTGTTGCTCGAAATTTAAAATGACTATCTTTGTTTGTTTTGATGGCATAGCTAATGTACCCGGCATCCAAACTGCGCAGAGCATTATGCCTATATGTATCGCTCGTAGAGCCCACACTAAGTGTGAGCCAACCTTAAGAATTTGCCAAGCAACATTTTAATGGCTTTAAGCCATTAAAAAAGAAGGTATAATAAAGTTCTGCAAGAGGATGCGTCAAGCATGTGTAATCCAATGAGGTATTCAAACTCTTCATCAGGCGCCAGCTGTGTCTAAGTTGGCTTAAATTTGCCAGAAGTTAGACAGCTAGAGAAATAAAATTGGGCATGTAGTACGCATATAAAGTGTATTACCTTTGCCCTCTGCCGTGCTTAATGACGCTCATATTTTGAAGGACTATGGATCTCCATTTTCAGAGATGAAACAAAAAGTTTCACTCGAGTCTCGGCGAGACTTTTTATGGACCTCAACGAGTTGTGTCTAGTAGACGCCCGGGTTGTAAACCTTATTTGATTTGGTCCTTAATATATGCAGCCCAAACGGAATTCGGAAGAGGCCTTAAATAATATACTCGAACACTGAGTCGTATATTTTATGCGACGCCTTCCGTTTGTACTTAGGGATGTAACAATAACCAAGGACATGGCCTGCAGCCAATGCTTCGTGCACGCACATGGATGTGCATAAATATTATATATCAGAAATTGTTATAATTAAGAAAAGTATAAAATTGATGTAAGTGGAAATTCGAATGAGGAACAGAGTCTGGGCGAGGGCGATGGCGAGGGCGAAGTCGAAGGCGTGGCGGATGCGAAGTAAAGCAAAATCCGTTTCAACTTAAACACATCCGATTCGATTCTTTTTATCGCTTTCGTTGTCGTTTGTCCCAGCGCAATCCTCTGCTGCCTTCATGTTCGGATACGAACTGCAAACCTGTGCCGGGGCAGCTGGCGGGCCATAAAGCGAACCGTGCTAAATCCGACAACAATTGCAGCGCCAGCTTGCGGCAGTCAAAATGGCCCGAATGAATGAATGGGCAGACGGACGGAGGGACGGACGCTCAGCTCTGCCTTGGCTCAGAAATGTTGCACAAAACTTTTGCAGCGAGCAAAGCCCATAAATGCCAAGCACCCAACGCGGAATCAGATGCAGTTGCAGCTGCAAGCAGGGCACAGTGTGTGAGACAGAGAGAGCCAGCAGAGGAGGCAACGCCAAATAGGGCGTTGGCGGCTAAGTGGGAATAACAGTTGACGAGTAACTGTGAATGTTTCTGATAAAAAGAGCTCGTGTTGTTGTTGTTCTTTGAGCAGTTATGTCTTATTAAGCTAACTCACCTAAGTGCCCCTAAGTGTGGCACTATCAAAGGCAATGGGCTTGGCTCTTGCAGCAGCTGAAACTGGATTTGGGTCCAGCGGGTTGAATCTAGTCTGAGCTGGGCCAATGGCACGAATCAATTTGCGCAATACACAACAAATGTCAAAAAGAAAAAGAATGCAAAGATTGACAATGTACACGCCCGCACACACACACACACGCACACACACTCACATGACAGTCAGCAAATAGTTTAAGTAAACAAGCAACAACAAGAACAAGCACAACAATGAGTACCACAACAAGAAACAAAGGCAACAAGGGTCAACGCTACTCTCCATGTGTACAAAGCACTTTATATCAACACACACACACACACACACCCACACACACACCCACACACACACCCACACATACACACACAGACAGAGCAACTATCGTCCAGTATCTGTAAAGTTAGTTAGTTATATACAAATATGTGTACAAGTGGCTGGCCAGAAGCACAGCCCAGTTTGAAGAAGAAGGGTCAGTCGGAAAGTCAGAGGGCAGCAGGCGGCAGAGGGTCGCTTCAGCGTTCGAGAGCCAGTGGAGTCCCGCCGAGTCGAGTTAAGGCGAGGCGAGACGAGGCACGACGAGGTGAAGCGACTGATGGTGGTGATGTGAGTGAAGTGAACTGGGAATTGACAGATTGAATGCCATGTTGAATACACAAATCCACTAATTGCAGGCCTGTTGTAAACAGATAATGTGCCATCGATAACTAATTGTTGGGTTAGTTTTCACAGTCATTGGGCAAAGCTAATTGTTAGACCATGACCAGACATTTGTCTAGTACCTGAACATAGGTTACGAGAAAACTATGCATTAAGTGAAAAGCTTATAATATCATCAAAGCTGAGTTATGGATCACTTAATCGATAACTGTGTAGCGATGCCTGATCTTCGATAGGTGTTATTCAATAATAGTGGATGGGACACTAACTAACTGATAATAGCTGACTGCATATCGATAGTTGCTAATCGATATTGATAAATCGCTAGTAATGATTGCGATCTGTAATCGATAGCTGTTAATCCTAAACTGTTTACCGATAGTCGTTATGCAACAACTCTCAATCACTTACTAATCGACATTAGTCGTAATCAATAACTGTGAATCTAATTGCTAGACATACATTTATGGGTGCTAATCGATAATTGCTTATCGATAGTTTTTGATTTATTATAATCGCCAATGAGACATTACTATTAGTAATATGTATAAGTCACAATCGATAATTGTGAATCGAAAGCTTATAATCGATAGTTATTAATCGATAACAATTAATGCGCTGCTTTTATTATGAATGTGAGTAACTATTTCAATAGCTGTTAATGTTGTTAATGCTGTTATTGTTGATCCATCCAAGCTATTGATCGATATATATCTAACAATAGCTATGAAATGATAGCTATTTAATGAGAGCTCTTTATCGTTCTCTTTGAACTTATCGACTTGATATAGATTCAATGATGCACATCTCAAGTGTGTTTCCAATTTGACTGTTGATAAGTCAAGCCATAGTTGAATGAATAAATTTCTAATTGAGTGGCTTGCTGCACTCTAGAAGTATTTGCACTTGATAATCCAATCGATTGGTGGCAGGCATCGCAAGTTTAGCTTGGGACTGGCTTGCTGCAACTTTAAGTCGGGTATATTTAAGAGTGTTTTAAACATTGCTCTATCCCAATTTACTTAATTCGTATTGTTATGCATTTGTTGTCGCAATTGAAGACCCATTGTGGCTCCTCACTTGTTGGCCGACCGGCTTCCTGTGGGTTTGACTTTATTAAAAATATTCTTTTGTTTTTTTCTTTCTATTATTATTTTTCAAATTTTGTTTTTTTTTTTTTTTGTTCTTTATTTATTTTATAATACAGTTGTTTCTCTGTTCTATGGTGTGCTCGGCACTGTTTTGTTTCTCTATTTTATTTTTAATTTTATTTTATTATTGTTGCTCCACTTGACGGTTGCTATGCGATTTTCATTTTAAGCGCTGGTTTTACGGCTCCGCTCTTCTTTATGGGCCAAATGCATGGCATAATTTTTACAATAAAAACAGCAAAAAATGAAAATGCAAAAACAGAAAACAAAACTGAAACAGACACTAGCACAACGGAACTACGGGCATAGACTCTCACAAGCACTAGCACTGGCACAAACACAACCAGCTCCCACACAATGATACAAAAGCACAACGCCCAGCAGAGTCCGCCACAGTCAAAACAACAAGTTTCCACAGCCAACAGCCTGCTACGACGACACCTGAATACCCTTACCTAGGCTCAACGACACAAAAGCTATTTTTCCTTTGATTTTTGGAATTGGAATTGGAAACAAAAGCGAGAGCAATTTCAGGAAAATGCCCATAATAAATGCTAAGAAAGGAAAGAAAGATCAAATATCTTGGCATGAGCTTGGGCCCTGAAATTTAAGACGTCTGTGCAAGGCTTAGCTTTTAGCTACAAAATATATCCAAGCAAAATATGTATATCGATGTCGTTTAAATGGCAGAACTAATGAAACGATTAAGGAACTTATAATGTTCTGAGTTTGACTTGGAGATCGAGATCGATGCGTCAGACAGGTCTGTGTCGACTCAGCTGTGGTCTGACTTTGTCACAAAACCCATATACTCCGTTTGGCCATTTGTGTGTAGAAATGAAGACGTGTTTTACAGTTTCTGCAGTGCCGACCCCTTGGCCAACTGGGCGCAAAGCAATTAAATGTGACTTTTTTCTTATCAAAATGTAATTAAACTAATTTGCAATTACATAAAACGTGCTTAAAGGCAAACTGCGAATATCAAAATTGTTGACGAGCGCAACTCAGGTGCAGGGAGAGGTGAATGCACACACAAATGGTTTGCCAATATAATTAAGCCAAATGACAATAATTGCTATTGAAACAATGCGGCCTGCGAGATAGCTCGAATACTCTAGTTGTTAGAGTATTAAAACAAAGCAATGCCAACAACAATAACCACTAAAAATAACAACAAATACGAAAACACAATTGTATTACGACTTTTATTCGCACACTTTTTTGTGCGGCCACAAAATGATTTAAAATGATAATTTCGGCGTATAAAAAAATACGAAATAAGTGAAAAAAGAAGAAAAAATAATAATGATAAAAACAAAACCCAAAAAAAAAATGAAAGAAATAAAACAAACAGAACTCAGGAGGAAGCATAATAAATGCAAACCCCCAGCCTAGAAGCTAGACTGAATGTAATTTAGCGGCTTTTTTTCCTTCCTGCTCGTAATTTCAATTAAAATTATTCTAGTCGCCGTATTACATGCGCCTGGTTTGTAAGTACAACGCGTCGGCGAGTGGGCGGAGCGGAGGAATGTAAAAGCCAGCAGAGCGATTGAGGGGCAAGTTAACAGCTAAGTAATACGCACTCGTCGGCTAATGGTCCGGCACTGCATGGACCGCAGCCATGAACTAGCTGCGTGTGGCTGGTGGGACTGATGGGGCTGGGGTGGCGCCAGACGCCAACGACAAAGTCAGGAACTCCTCCGCAAGGACGACTCCAGGACAGTCCATCAGCGGCTGACATCCAGCGCGTTGTCCCTGAGCGCCATTACCGCAAAACTTTAACGCTGAGTTGTTAGCAGCGGCGGCAACAGCAAACGAACTTAGAAACACAAACACGCGCCACACACACACACACACACACACAGACACCCGCCCCACACACACACACTCCTACATACATTATAATGTGCCCTTACCTACCCAAAAAGAAAGGAAGAGTTAACTGCGGCAGAGCGAACAGCGAATGCCCTAACTTACAATAGTAATCAATTCACAATAAATATATATATATATAAATATATATATATATAGGAAGTTCATAGCTAAGTCGAGCTCCATATATTTTGTGAAGAGTTGAAAAACTCTGTTATCTGGCATAGGCAAGCTGCATGACGCGCAAACAATGCCCTATGTCAGGGTATGTGCATGAAAGTTAAGGCAACCAATCCCTCTATACCTAGCGAGCTAAACCCATCGTTAGTCCCCTAGTCCAAGTCCAAGCGCAGTCGAGCCGTATCAAAACGCTTGCAGCGAGACGAAGGCGACATTAACTTAGCGCGCCAAAGCTGAAGCGTTAGCTCGACTCGCCCTCCACCCCCGCACATGTCGCACGCAAGTTGAGTCAATCTGAGTCAATCAGCATTGCGCTCGGAGAGCGAAACGAGCATGAGAGCAAGCTTCACGAGGCGCGAGCTTTGGCTGCAAAGAATTTGTTGCCTACATTTGAGCGCTTTTGCGTCTGGCTTTGCTTTGAGTGCATTTTCTCGCTCGAGTCGCGACTTAGGGCCATTGAGCAGCTTAGTCGTTTGCTTTTGACTGTTGTTGTTGTGCGTGTGTGTGTATGGGTTATTTCTTATTTTTAGCTGCTCTTCAGCGGCAACTCTTCCATTTGATTTCTTTGATTCTTTTTTTAGCAACAGCAACAACAACATCAGCAGCAGCAGCAGCAGCAGCAGCCGCAGCCGGCGACAGCGCTTGGCCCATGCCAAAGACCAAAAGTGGGTCAATTTACGTGCCGTCGTCGCCAATGGTACGCTAAAAGGCACTGTGCGTGTGCGCTCGTCTGTTGTTGTTCTTGCTAAATAAACCATGCTGTGTACAATTGCCATGTACTACATATATATATATATACTATAAAGTAAACATATATGCACTTAAGCTAGTATATATGTGTGTCCACATATACATAGCAAGAGACAGCGCCAGGGGAACGCTCCCGATTCTCATGGGCATTTAATTTGCAAGTCAAGGAAATGCATGTAATGATGGCAAACTTTAAATTTTGATTACGCCAACAGCAGCAGCAGCAGCAGCAGCAGCAGCAACGGCAACAAAAGCAAAATACAAAAGGTTAAATACAGCTGCAACTCTTATCTGAAGATGCACAGACACATCTATCTATATGTTAGATATAAGATATATAAAGTGTATGGCATGCAGTGTATGCATGCACATCTATCTCTATCTATGCCATCTATCTAGCCAGCAGTAGCAGCAGTAGCAGCAGCAGCAGCAGCAGCAGCAGCAGCTTCTGCCACTGTCACTGGCACTGGCGGGAGCAGCAGCATCTTCATCTCCTGTACCAACGGCTTTGCCTTCCTCAATTTTGCGTAGTTATTTTCGTAAGTGCAAACGAGCAATTTGAAGTGCTTAAATATTTGATATTGGTTTTGCTTTGCCTGTCGTCGCTGCAGCTGCAGCAAATACAACATAAGCCCTGTGCAACATTTTAATGAAATTGTCTGTGTGCATCCGCAGTGGCAGCATCGGAACCAGTCGATGTTGGCATAAAACGTTTAAATAAATTTATCAATGCCACGTTTGGTAATAACTGTAATCAGTGAAAGCTGGCCAGCAGGTGTTGCATCTGCATCTGCATCTGCAGCAGCAGCAGCAGCAGCAGCAGCAATATCTGCATATTAGCTGCTTGCATTGTTGTTGCAAATGATTTTGAAATTAAATTTAGTGTAAGGCGATGCTGCAGCTAATGCCATATCAATTAGGTAATTGCGTATGGACAACTAACTATTTAATTTGCCCAGCCTGAAATGCTGATGGGCTGATGTTAGCTAAAATTTGTGCGGTTGCCTTCGGTTGAGGCTTGACTGCTGAACGCCGCCCGCTCTTGGATTAAAGGGGCAATAAATAGGCATTAAGTGGGCAAACAGCAAGTGGGCTGCATGCTGCACATACAGTGGCTATGACGGATACAGTGGGGTGCTGAGCGCCGACAACAGCTTGAAGAGCACCACAAAGAAATGTAAGTAAGTCGCACGAAAATGTTTTTGCTATTTGTTGTGGTGCGGCTGATGTTGATGCCGGAGCTGAAGCCGGTGCCTGGAACAGAGACGGAAGCGGCAGCGACTACGGCTGAGGTTCTTGCTTGCGGCCAAGGATGAGAGCAAGCAAAAATTGTGGCTGCCTTCAAGTGGATTGCTGCTAGACAGGCTGAAATGAAGGCGAATAAAAGGCCATGAAGTGCAGAAGCAGAAGCAAAAGCACCAGCAGCAGCAGCAGAGGCCGTAGCAAAGGCAGCAAAGGCAAACGCAGTAGCTGATGCTGAAGAAGATGAAGGAACAGAAACAGCAGATGCCACAGACACGGCCATAGCTCAAGCACAATGGCTGAGCATGCTGGATAGTGTAGACAGCGCAGTGCGTGCAGCTCTGGCGGAGCAAAGCGAAGGAAAAAAAACCTATTTCGCAGCTGGAATGAAGCAGAAATCTGTTAAGACTTATAGGCAGACAAGTTTTAAAAGATGAAGCAAAAACCAGAGAGCGCACATTGACAACCCAAAGTTTAAATACCCTTGCAGTACATGGCTTTCAGGTAAGAATTTTATTCTTATGCCATACCCAACTATAGGTTTGCGTATCTAAGATATATATGACAAACAGCTTGACTATATATCTTTGATATGATTACTCTACTAAAACTATATTCACTATCGAGTCGTCTTCCCATTTCATAACACAATTATAATACCCTCTAGATAGCGGCAAAAGCCGAAACAACAGCTGATTAACTACTTATGGTAATTTGGATCAAAGTTTCAGTTTCGAGCTGTCTCGCTGCAAAGTTTCATTTTGCCAAGCAACAAAATGAAAACTGGAATATTATTCAAAGATTATCAGCTGCAGAAAAAATGAAAGAAAAAATAAGGCTCACTAGGGATGTCCTTTGCCATAATTTAGTCAGTAGGATAAAAAAATATTGCAAATATGGACCACACTGACCGTGAGGGAGAAAGGAACGAGTTCAAGGATAGAGCTCAACACAAAGAGATGAAGATGGATATTCATAAAATTTGAACAAAAACATTTAAAATCATGTTTAATGCACAAAACCGAAAGCATAATCGAATTTTGTCCAAACAAAGGCGCTCTAATAGTAGGAAGCGCAAGATTCACGCAACAATCCATAGAGTTTGCGTAGCCAAAGTTAATAAAATTGTACAAAAGTAAATAAAACAAATTGAATTAAATTGGAAATGGTTGGTTTTGCAAGTTTTTGTGTTTTTAATCCAATTAGAAGAATATCGAACAATATACGCTTTGAATGAAGTCAAGAGTGTTGTTTAAAGGCAGCCTAGATCGACTAGAGAGTACTCTGTAATTGATACTGAATGGCTGAAAGACTAGAAATATATTTTACAGTACAGTCCTCAAACTGAAAACGAAGTTCAAAATTAGTTTTTACTATCAACCGAATCAGTTTCAATTGACTTCGGCACCATCAGTTGCATCGATATATGAACCCAAGCAACTTAGAAAGAGCTTGGGCATATGAAGCCTACGGTAGCCCAATTACAGGGTATCTAAAAAGGCCTTTGTGTGTGTATGTGTCTTGCGACTATCTCGAAATGAAATCAATGAACACTGAACAATGATCCCATGATGAATAAACATAAGTGGAACAAAACCAAAAGCCCCAACCGACTTGCCAAGGAGAAAGAATTTGCTCATTAGAAAACTTTGGGAAAAGTCTTGTGAATGCCGGCGCTGTGGAACATACAGCTTAAAATGCACTCCGAATCAGTAGCAAGGCATCTTAGAGTGTTGCTAGACAGAGACAGTGCCAGCGAGAGGGACAGAAAGAGAGGGAGAGATAGTGTGAAGAAGAGCGACGAGCTAAGAGGCTCCTTTGTATGCTACTCGCACAATTGCATGCTGACTGCTATAAAACTCGCTGCCACACATGCATGCCACGCACACATCATATTCACTCTGGCTTACCTCTCTCACTCGCTGGTATAGGTGTGTGTGTGTGTGTGTGAGTGCCAAGCATGTGGAACAAAACGCAAAAGTTGTGCAAACTTTTGCGGCGATCTCTGGCTGCGAATGCTGCAGAATGTTGGGGTATGCCAGTATGTATGCCAGGAGCGGCCAACTATGGGCTATCCTACTGCCAGGGCAAATGAAGCGTACGAAGGAATGCACACTCAGACACACACGCGCGCCTGCACACGCACATTGACACGCATACACTCCACATGCAGCACTCGCATGCATTCAGGGCAAAAAACAATACATTTAATTAAAGTTTAAGATGAGTTGGCACAACAGCCAGGCAACAGCAACAACAACTAGCTACAATAGTGACAACAACAGCAACAACGGAGGCCAAACACTTCACACTTTCAACGTTTTCTACTGTGTGTACGAGCTTTAACTAAAACTATGTTAAAAATTGTTAACGCTCTGCAATAGCATCCAGATTTAATTAAAATTATAGCCTCAACAATATCTGAACAGCAAAACTTTAAGGCGTAAATTCTGTCTGTCTGACTGTCTGTCTTCCATTCTCTGTCTTTTTTATTTTCCCTCTCTCTCTGTCTCGCGCGCTCTGGCTTGGGCCGCAACTAGTTGGCCGGGTTGCAATTTATATCAACGTTTCGTGCAGCGCAGAGGCAACTTTAGTGAAAGAATTATTTGTGCTACACTGTGAGAAAAAGCGACTAACCCAGCCATAAATTTTAGCTGCAGCCACACTGAGCCAGCAGCAGCAGCAGCCAGCTTAACCTCAATTAAAAGCAAGTAAACTAAGCTTAACTTCGAAATAAAGTTTTGTATATTTTACTTCTAGTTATATGCGAATCAATCTTCGTTCCTTTCACTGTTCAGCAGGCAGCATCAATTCTGTTAAGCATATTCACAACAGGATTATCAAGGGAATACATTCTTAAGTACTCTGTGCTTGCCCCTTGGAGCCAAAGAAACGTAAGCTTAGCCAAAGCCTGTCTGGCCTGAGATTATATTCAGTGGAGCTGGATAGAAGCAATAAGTATAAGAGCAAATAGTATCTTAGGCAACAGATTTTTTGAAAATCATTCAAGGCTTAGTTTAATTTATCAAATCCTCAAAAATATGATATATCATTTACTATATATAATTTGAGAGTCTTCAACTTTATTTACAATTCATGAAGTTTTTATTTCAGTATCATTTGATTTAAAATAAATTATCTGCATTATATATGCATGTCTGAGAATCTCAGATTAACATTTCTAATTGAGCACAAAATAATCGCAATTTACATAAATTCCATTGATCTGCCAATTAAGATATACAATTCAGCCGAGAGCGTGGGCTCCGGCTTGAGCTTTTTTCGCGCCCCATTCGGCCACCCCCAGCGCTCCGCTCCGCTGCTTAACAGTATATCACGGTCGCTTTTCTCGCTGTGTGGCAGCTCACACCCGTTTGGCTGGAGCGCTGTCGCTACTATTTCAGCTTGTTGTTGTCGTCCCGCTGCTGGTGCTGTTAAACAACGCTCAACGTTATCTAGTTGATGACTAAAAACTTTTGCACAGTAGTCACGTCGAGAGAGCTGTATTCGCCAACGCCCTCCCAGCATCCACGCCTCCGGCCACGCACACGTCCACGCCCACGCCCATGCCCATGCCCATGCCCATGCCCATGCTCACGCCCACGCCGTAAGCCAAGGCCCAGGCAACCGGTGCGTGATTGTCAAGTCATGTTTTAAATGTTGCCCAACCAAATTGGACAAACATTTTCGAAGCGCATTCGCGTTCGCATTCCAAATTAGCACATTTCGCACAGCGCTTTACAAATGATGGGCGTGGCCGAAAGCCCAGCTCGTTTGATATTGAGTGTGCACAGTTGCCAGATGGAGCTGCCAGAGCAGAGTTGCCCAACGACGACGGCGACTACAATTGCCTGACTGCGAGTGGATTACAGACGAGGACATTTGTAATTCAAAGTGCGCCTTGCGTTGATTTCTGCTGCGTCTTTTCATTGCAATTTTATATGCACTTGCAGCAGCAGTGCACCACGGCGGCGACTGGTAACTGGCGACTGGCAGCTAGCGGTTGGCGGCTGGCGGCTGGCGGCTGGCGGCTGGCTGCTGGGGTGTCGCTGTCCGCCAGGTTAAGTGGGGGGAGGTGAGTGGTCATGCGGGAGTTTCAATCGCAAAATGCCATTTCCGCCAGCTGCCAGCCATTTTCAAGATGCCCTCGATGCCGTCGATGCTGTCGGAAGGCACTCCAAGGCAATGCCTGCAAAAGTAATCGAGTTTTGCTGCATGTGTATGTGTGTGTGTGTGAGTTCGTGTGGCATACAACAATAAATGCTAATTTCCTTTTGCTGAACATAAAACATCGTTAATTGAAAAATTCTGACAGAAATGGCCGCAACTGGAGCGTTCGCCGCTCATTGGACTCATGATCGACACGTTGGGTACACCTGGTTAGCACTCGGAGGCGGGCAAATGGGCGACACGTACATACACATGCACAGCGTATGCGTCTCAAAATTGACAGCTACTTTAAGTTGAGGCGAGATGCTTTTGTTTCATTTTCCTGTGGCGCCCAACCGTCAAGCGCAAGACAAACAAACAATAACAAAAAAAAGTACACACACATACACAAAACAAATAGACAGAGAGAGAGAGAGAGAGAGAGAGAGAGAGAGAGAGAGAGAGCGGAAGAGTGAGAGAGACAAGCAAACAAACGACACACAAACTGGCAAACAAGCTAACAAACTGAAGGGAAAAACAAATGGCCAAAGTTCGCACATGGAAGCGGAAGATGTTGACGAAGTCGCGGCCCAAAATCCAAGCCGTGGGATTGGGCGCGGGCGGGTCAGGCGCACGATGGTACAATATGAATAAAATGAATAAATTGGCATATGTAATGCGTTTGCTGGGGCGTAACTTGGGTGGGCTTGGCTGCTGCTGCTCCTAGCTGGCGCTTCAGCACTTCAGCACTTCAGCTGGCTGGGGCGGGGGGCGCCACCTGGAGATTTGCTTGAATGCGGCACTGATTATATGCCATGAGATTTTCATAGCGCGTTATCATTGAATCTGCGCCACGTGTGCCTAAGGGGGTTGACAACGGGACGGGGTCGAGGTCGAGGACGGCCGTAAGTGAGTGTTGAATTTGGTTTGAGCCAACGCAGGGGATTCTGAAAAGTTCAACTGGGGAATTCGCCAAATGGCGGACTGCCAAAAGCGGCTGCGGCTGCTACTGCGGCCACGGCTTGTTCGCCAGACGCTTTTGCCAAAAACGGCTAAATGAGTGGGCATAAATCGATATCGTGCGCCGATAGCAGCAATCGATGACAAAACGTTTGGCCATCAAAAACGGCATTTGAAGGTTAACAATCTCGTTGATGTGTTTCCTTGTCCCCCCTTCGTTTGACTAAAGACTTAACCTACTTCATTATCAATGTGTAAATGGGCACAAATACGCATACGATTTTATACACATATTTATTTGCCCCGCCCAATCCGAGCGCATGTCGCTAATCCGGATTGGATTTGATTGATTCATAAGAAATAAGAAAAATTCAATATGATTTTTTACAAATTTCAATTTGATTTGATTTCCTTTCAGTTAATGCCCAGCTGCTTAATAATTTAATACTATGGATGACTAGGTAATACCTCCAAAAGTTTCGTGTTTGCATAGTTCGCACAACTCAACAATCTGCGCATTTCTTTTTGCCATCCAGCCATGCTATCCGGGCTTATACGCATTATACAGAGAGAAATTTGAATTTTGTATAGTTTATAGTTGCAAATAGAAGCTCTCGACGGGGCTTACGCTGAGAGTATATTAAGCATGAACCATATTCTAGCTTCTCTTTCATATATATTTCTATCTAAATGGGCATTTAACGTGAGCAGCAAGCATATGTATGTGTATATGTATGTGCTCGTGTATGTGTTTATGTCAATTATAGACCGAGCGTCAAGAGGTGCACACTTTGGGCCCGAAACAATTGTCACATCCTGCAATTTAGTTGAATGCTTTTAGCCAAATGCATATTAAAATGTTGTCGGGGATAAAGAGATTGAAGCAGCAAAACATTTGTGAAACAAATCAAAGTTAAATGAAGTTATCTTGAAATTTACATTGTTATTGCACATCGAGGCGAGATCGAGGGCGAGCCAAGCCAGCGATGCAGTACTCCGAGGTGGACATGCAGGAGGGGCGTCCGTTAGCTTTCTTTTAGTGAGTAGCTGCGACACTGCTTAAATAAATTCGGGTGCTGCTCTTGTCTGCTTTATGCGTGTAATTACAAGCTTTGCCCCTATGTCAGGGGATGCTACACTTGGGCTGCATGTCCCCTGTGCACTCTGCACACACACGCACACACAAAATGCCATGATATTAGCATAATGTGCTACTCTAAGCATCTGATTTGCAGGCAGGCAGTCAGGGCATGGCCAGAAGGGCGGTCAACTTGTTGACTTCTACCAGAGGCGAGGGGCGTGTCAGCAGCAGCAGTAGCAGCGCCAGCACCAGCACCAGCACCAGCTACAGTATCCTGCAGCAGCCGACAACGCTTCCTGCCACTTTAGCCCTAAACGTTGCAAATGAGCAAGAGTCGCAGTTAGTGTCCTCCCTCACGTTTGACAGCACTTATGTTAGCAGGCGCTACACGTTGCCACGCGCATTGATTTCAGCTACACACGCAGGAAGAGCGAGAGAGAAGGAGTGGGAGAGCGACAGAGATAGAGAGTGCTGTGTGACATCGTGTGGATGATGCAGTCATTCATTTTTATCAGCGCACAAATGTAAATGCAATAAAAAGCGAAATCAACTTGCGATGCAATTTCACTGCACGCTGGCGCCATCTACCGGCGGGTGGGGGAAGGTGAGTAGTTAGATGAAATAGAGAAAAGTGTCTCCTCCACCTTTGGTTAGTGCGCATCGTAAAATGTGCAGGGCGTACGCGATTGAGGGTTTTCACTGACCCCCAAATACCGCTGTCCCAGCAACTGGCACCGTTTCGTTACGTTTTGTGGCCATAAAACCTTGCTTGCCTTCCATGTATATTTTGGTGGCACTTATTGTGGCTGCTGTCGGTGTTACCACACTCCTGACGCCGAGATTCATTTCGCATTTCAATGGAGCGCGCGCGCGCTCTATTGCTGAATCATACAAAACTCATTTTCAATGCAAGCCCTTCTGGCAGAAATGTTGGAGCAAAACGTTTGTCCATGGCGAATGCCAGCTTCCGGCTATGGATTCGGCGCTGCCCATTGAATATTTGGCTCTAGCTGTGAATGCTGCTGGGCGTCGGTTTGTTTGTTGATTTTGGCGCAACATTTTTACCTATTCACTATTTTTTTGTTGTTTTTTTTTGTTTTTTTTTTGTTTTTGTAGCGCATTTACTGCACTGACTGGCTGGCTAGCTGGCTGGCTGGCTGACTGGCAGCAATCCATCTCCATCTATTGCGATTGTCTATTGTTTGCCACCTTTGGCTTTGTTTGCCCTTTCAACTGTTCGTGTTTCGCTGCCTGCCTGGATGCCAGCAACCTTGCTTTATCTGCGTGTGGCATGTTGCATAATTTACCGTTCCGAGTCAATACTGTTTTCCCAACTTTAATTAAATTTGCGCTCCTGAGCATTTGCCGATATTCGGCTTGTGTGTGTGCGGACAGGGTCATCGCGTTGACTAACGCTCGCAGCTGTCGGTCAGTAGCTGCCTGCACCGTGGTTCTAACTCGCCAACAAATGTCTAAAACTTTGTTGCAGCCACGAGCTGTTTTTTAGGGGGTTGGGCAGTGGCGTCCGCTCAAGGCGTTTAACAGTTAATTGACACTCATACGGTCGGGAGGTGCGATGGCAGCAACACCAGTAGCTAGCAGCAGCAGCAGCTCCACGAGTAGCAACAGCAATTGCTGCCCCAGTTTGCTTGCCACCGCGGGGCATATACAGCGCTTCGTTAATCGCATGCAATTATCGAAATTGCTTATTGCTTTGGCAATTAGTTCGCTATCTCGGCTAACGGTAAATGTGCTTTACTAATTTTCACAGTTCCCAACATTGAAAGAGATAAAAAAAGCGAAATTTTCATTGAAGTTGTTCATTGAGACAAAGTTTGCCTACTTAAATAAGCTGAAGCATTTAGGCAGTTAATCTGGCAACGATTTGTTATCGATATACGATTGCCGATACCCGCATCGATACCTTGGGATATTAAGCAATTGAAAAGCCCTTGGCAATGCGGCTGCGAGGCAACTTTTCCTATTATTTGATTCCAGCTCTGTTTGCTGCTTCGCTTCTCCCCTCTGCCATTGTCTTCAGAGTTTCATTGTTTGTCCAGTCAGTTAGTCTGTTGTTTAACCAGTGAGTGAGTACGCAAGTATGTGGGTGGGGTTGTGTGCGTGTGTGTGTGTGTGTGTGTGTTTCTTAGTATGCGCGTGTGCACAACAATTCCATCAATCGCATCACATTCAATGCGTTCAAATTGTTGCTCAGCCGATGGCTTCCATTGTTGCTGTTGTTGCTCTTGCCTTTGCTGCTGTTGCCGTTGTTGCCTTTGTTGCTGCTACCTCCTGTGCACAGCTTACGTCACGTTCGATTGCACCCGCAGCGCTCATTTGGGTGGAGTCTGTGGCCACATGCGGGCCATGGCCGACACATCGGATGCAGCCATATCGTCGTCACCATCAGCAACACAATCATAATCATCGGCAGCAGCAGCAGCAGCAGCAGCAACATCATCATCATCATCTGTCAGCATTTGAAGCTGAAACTTGGCATGCCTTTCGTAGTCGTGACTCTTTTGCTTATGCACTGTTTGTTTATTTTTTGTTGATTTGCTTGCACACTTAAGCGACATTTAATCAATGCTTCGAGCTATTAAATAAGCCGCACGCACCAGCCTTAAACTGTTTGCATACACACACACATGTACATGTGTCCCTATGCACACATGCACACATTGCGGCTGATGGAGCCAACTGTTGCACAGCTTCCACAATGGCAACAAAAGCCCCTTAATGCGTTTCCCCTGCATTTTTGTGATTTAATTAAATGTCACTTTGATCGAAATAACCTTGTTTATGCCAGTGTGTATGTGTGTGTGTGTGTGTGTGTGGGTGTGCGTATACCGGAGTAAGGGCTCAGCATTTGATCCAATAATCACATCACGAAATGCTTCCTGGACCCGCAACTCGTCAACGTAACCCGCAGCTCAGGCCCACGCAGGCGTAAGCAATGCAATTAATTATAAAGAAAAAATTAAAACAAAAGCAATGCGCAAAATTGAATAATATAAACAGCCACCCACACACCAGCACCCCAGCACATACACCCACGCGCACACACCCACACGTGTGCACGTACTGTGGTTAAAAGTGTTTGCATTTCTGCGACAAATATAACATTGCACTGGAAAGCTTTAATGTCACTGCACAACGACGTCTGGCTTAGACGCTCAGTGCCAGTTGAACTGCAACTAGCATGCTATGGCCCTCAAACTGCATGAGTTATGGTATTTATGGCTAGCTGCATGGGTGGCTCAAGGCTGAACGCCCTATTATTAGTAGCTCTACATGAGCTATGACCCATATAGTAGTTAGATAGTGATAAGGTTAAGCTCATAGTGAAGTAACATGTTCTTGAAAAAAATCCGATTTATGCTATCTGCTTGATTGCAGCATATATACATATTTGTAGCATGAGAACAACTTTAAGCGCGAGACAGCAGCTATGCCCTATATGAAAACGTCTGCTTATGGTCAACATATAGGTAGAGTTGCATAAGGACCGTACAGAATTAGGAGACTCTGTAATTAGTCTAATTTGTGTTAGCCCAAAACTCAACTGAAATAGCTCATCGTCTTTTCAGAGCGCTAAATATTTGAAATGTTTTCATATAAGTCAGCGTTTTGACCCACTGTCGCTCGCGGTCGCGACTTTGGCGAGTGTAAAGAAGTGTTGCATGCTTTTAGGCGGCGCCTGTTCATAAATCGACGCGCACTCAAAACGGACCACGTGCCAGCATGACGGACAAAAAGCCAGACTGACGGTCGACGAACTGGCTGGCTTGCTTGCCTGCTTGCTTGCTGGCTGGCTGAGCTGGCTGAGTGTTGCATGGCGTTTCTGTTTACGCTTTGTGGGCTTTGGGCTGGCGTACGTTAATATAGACGCTGAGAGTTCGTCGTAATTACGGCCGGGTTATGTTTTTATAATGAGCTGCCGCCAATTTGATGTGCAGCGGAGAAGGGGAATGGGAAGCTGTGGCCAACCCTTAACTGTTGCTCTTTGCTTGGCTGGCTTGGCTGGCTTGGCTGGCAGCTAGAGGCAGGTGAGGCCAATTGGCAAGAGTGAGCATACGGAAAAGCATTACCATTTATTGGCCACGCATGAGGCACACTTGAAATATAATTATTGCAAATTTGGCTGCGTTTAACAGAATGTAGAGTCAGGTCGCGTCCACACACGTGTACGATTGCAATCGGCGCCCAGAGTGCGCTGAAGCAAATTGTCCAGCTGACGACAGAAAGCCCGCTTCGAGATGCCGTTCTCCAAAATTGGTCCCCCATCGGCCTGGGTGCCGACATCTGAGCTGACCTCATTGCCAGCGACAATGCGTTCCTCTGTTATCGTATACGGCGCTGCTAGTAAGGCTCTCGGCTCTGGCACGATTTCCGCTTTTGTTTTCACAATGATAACATTTTTGGCTGCCTCCAATTGGTGTACGTCGCATGCCAACATATTGCAATCAAGATCGTCCAGCTCTATAATGTCCGGAATGGTGCCACAACTCTTGTGGCACTTCTTAACATGCTTCGTGCCCTTATCGGCCATCCTTTTGGTAATGGGACGCTTTTTAAGGCGGCGATAAAACCGCGCCAACTTGGCCAGAAACCGTTTAGCTAGCGGCATACTGAATATTCTATAAATTTGGTTAGATTGCTTATCAGAAATGCCGCCCAATATAGAATTGTATAATCTATCAATAAATAATTGTATATATATATATTTGCGCACATATATATATAACAATATATTTGCTTCGATAACTGTGGACCAAAATGCTATTAAAACAATGAGAAAATTTTCACAAAAAAATATTTAAAATTTAAACGCTAAATCAAGAAGGGGAACACGATTCTTATGCTCGCTCCCGAATGAAAACTTTGAAATGCCTCTTGACACTAAAGCCCTAGGCCAGCTATGAAACGAATCTGACCAGCCCACTTGATATACGTTTGACGTCGGGCAAGTCATTAAAGTTAGTTAACTGTCTTAACCCGTTGTAGGATGGCAACATGAATGGGCTGGGCGATGATGCGGTGCGGCGCGGTGCAGTGGGGTGCTGCGGTGCCGTGCACTGCGCTGTCTGCCGCGTCCAAGTCAAGTGGTCCATTCTGGTGTCATAAAAGTTTTATTGCCTACTTTTCGGGGCGCGCTTTCAATAAGGCGCTTTAGTCGGCCTGGCAGCATCAATTATTGAGCGTCATTAAATTATAAGTGGTGCTCGGGCAGTCTAAGCAAGCGTACCACAACATTTTTGCCCCACCACCGCCAACACCACCGAAGTCAGCACCGACAACATCGTTCAGGCAGTTTAATTAAATTTCAGCAGAATTCTAACGCCAGCCGCTGAGCTGCCACGCGGTCTAGGCGGTTATTAACAATGCATTGCCAGGACTGGACAGCACTGGACAGCACTGGAGTGGACTGGACACAAGGACACGCCGACATAGCACTCAAAGCCAGCCAACAGAGCAGCAAAGCAGCAGAGCAACAGAGCAGCTGAGCAGCTCAGCAGCTGAGCAGCAGGATACTCAATGGCACTCTCTGAGAGCACGGGACACTTCACAGCTCATTCGAGTGGCCTCTTAAAAGCGGCCACGCGCTTTAGCTTCACGGAATCTCTTCGAATGCTCTCAACCAGAGTATATCAATTTTTTTATGAATTGTGTAATGCATAGACGAAGAGGTGTGAGAAAATAGATACATGTGAAGATAGATATATATATATCTTGCCTATATGAGCTCGATTTAAGAGATCAATAATGAATAATAATGTATACAAACATATATATATATATATATATATATATAGCCTCATCTCCTCATAGTCTTATAGTCTTCGAACTGCCCATTCTTATACATCGAAGAGCATAGAAAATTCAGTGTAGTTATACTTCCTGCTCAACTTTATTTTTATTTTTATTTACATTTTTGTTGCCACATTTCGACAGCATTTTTATTGGCCAAATCTTTGGGCATTCTTTCTATTTCTATTTTTATTTGTTTTCTTTCTTTTTTTTTGATGTCTTTTAGCTTGATATTTTAGCTTAATTGTATAATGTATCGTGTTACACAGAATATATATCTTTTTAAGCCCAACTTGTTCCTTAGACGTTTTCAAAGTTTGTTTTTTTTTTATTGTTCACTTGGAATTTAAAAACTTTCATAAGAACAACATTTTGCCAAGAACTTTTTCAACCTTGAAGTTGTTTTAACTTGTGTTTGAATAATTCAAAAAATTATTGAAACTTTGTGCTGATTTCGATTGTAAGAAAATTTGCTAAATATTTAAAATTCCCACTGGCTTCACTTGAACAGATAGAGGCACAGTAATTTGGTAAGAATTTGTGCTGCTGACAGGTAAAAATCCTATGCACTAAAGGACAAATCACATATTGCTCGAAATAACTTTAACTTGACCTACAAACGTCCAGTCGATTATTTCGGCCAGTTCTAATGAAGCGTGCGCGTTCATTTTAAGTAAAATTTCTCATAAATTTCGGCACGTCTCAAGAAATATTTCATCTTGTTAAGTTCTAGTTGAAATTGAAATGAATTTTCGAGGCGCCAGCACAATATAAAAATTGCTCGCCACACGCACACGCACACACACTCACTCACATAGACACACATATAGAATAAGGCATGCCAGAACACAAGTTAAGGACACTGTAAATGTAATGCCATTTATAATCGAAATCTTTCATTAAATTAAGAACATTGTTTGTGACCGCGAGCCATTGCCACACCCTCACACAGCCGCGCACACACACACATACACACAGGGAGACACACAGACCAATACAAACACACATTAACATATATAATTACAATTTAATTAGCGGACATGAATTGCAGCCTCCAAACTGACCGAGTGACCGACCACCCCGAGTTCCACTTACTTGGCCGCATAGCAGCCAGTTCGACTGTCCACTAGCTTCCGACAAGCGTTCGCACTCTCTCTCGCTCTCTTTCTCTTTCTCTGTCTCTGTCTCACTGTCTGTCTCTTTCTCAGTCGCATTCACTCTATCTCTGTCTGTTCCGGCTGTTAGCTACTGCTGCTTGCGAGTGTTGGCGCGGCTGTCGCTTCCTGCTGCCCATAAACTTTTTGCTCATCCGCTCATTACATTCACACACACACACACACAGCTGGTATATACAAGCAATGCAGATAATGTAAAACAGCAACAAATGGGGAAAAAAGAATGTACATATTATATCGGAGCATAAAAAAAGCTGATGTTATTCCAGTGAAATATGACACTCTCATATATTCGCAATTATTTGCGCTATTCATTAAAGGCCGCATTCAGCCAACACGAAACTCCAGATGCGCTGCACAACTTTGGCCTTGTCCATGGGCCAGACAGCAGCTCATTTTTTTCCCTAGCAGGAGACGAGATGGCGAGAGAGTGTAATATAAATTGAAAAGAAAAACAGCAAATTGAATAAAATGTAATGTAAAGTTTTGTGCGCTCTGATGCAAATGTGACATTCAGACTTGAGCTAAAGCAACAGGAAATTGCATGGATTGTGACACGAGTCGCAAGTTGCCTCGCCAATGGGCGGTAATTGGCAATTGGGCTGCTAGCTTCAAAGTAGACTCATTTAAATTCCCATAGACACTGATACTTGAATCAACATCCAATCAAATTTCCCCCACGGAAAAAAAAAACAACAAAATGCTTCGTTGTCGTTCGACAAAAGAATCAGAGACGCAAATAAACAACAAACAACAAGAGGCCGCCACAATTTTTCACTATTTATTTACTCTGTTAATTGTGATTGTATTATTTTATTTAATAAATATTATATGTTGTGTGCGATCTTTATTTATTGTTATTTATGTTTTCTGCAGAACCGAACAACGAATATTTCCAATATTTGACATATTTCTTTCAAATTTGATTAACTTGAAAAGTTCAATTTAATCTTTAATTTTAATTACAGCGGTATTTTTTGTTGTTTAATGGATGTTTCCCTTTTTCATTAAGCTCCATTAAGCGCACCAAAAAACCAGCTAAGCGAAAGCCGTGCAAAGTGTAATGTTAAAACAACAAATTAAAGTGGAATCAACCACAATTAAATAGAATAGAGAAAATAAATGTGAAAAAACTAACTGTTGGTTAGTGTTGAGCAATCAATTGATTAACACTTATTCGGAATGAATGTTTTTTAACACTGCAAAGCGAATGCTTTCCTGTTTGTCATCTGCAGCTTCATTTCTCTTTCTCTATCTCAGTGTATCTATCTGCATCTCTCTATGGGTCTAGCTGTATCTATCTGCGTGTCAGTCTCAGTCTCAGTCGCAGCCTCAGGCTCTCTCTCTCTCTCTCTCTCTATCTCACTCTATGTCTCTACCTCTCTACAGAAGTTTCTCTGACTGCTTGTCTCTATCGTTCTGTAGGTATCAGTCACTCTCTTTCTATCACTTCTTTCTTTCTCTCTATTTCACTTTCCCTCTATCTCACTGTCTATCTCTTTTTTTTTACTTTCTGTCACCCTCATTGTCTCTTTCTATCCGTCATTTTCTATCTATTTATTTCTCTCTCTCTATCACTCTCTTTATTTTCTCTCTCTCACTCTCTCTTTTTTCTGTATTTCTTCATTCGATCTCATTCTCCTTCTGTGTTTCGCACTCTCTCCCGCATTCTACCTTTCATATATGAACTACATCTCCCTCTCTCTCTCTCACTCTTTCTCTCTCACACACATTCTCTCTATCATACACACTCTTTCTCACACACTCTCTCTTTCTTTCACTCCCTTCGATCGCCATCTTTCCTGCCCTGTCTCTTTTCTCTCTCTCTCTCCCACTAACTGTCCGTTCATTCGTTTTCCCTTCCCCCACCCACCGCCGCCCGCCCAGCCTCATTAACTCAGCTGAATACAAGTGTATATCTGCGCGTTGACGACAGCTTCAGTCGGCGTTATTGTAACTTAATTGAACATTGTGAATATAAGGATTACTGCGATGGCGAGTGCTGCTTGCGAGCGCCATTTGGCGTTACCAATTGTGGAATTAAATTTAATGGCCCGATTTTGGCACTTTGCCAGTGGGCGTGTACAAATATTAATATTCTCATTTGCTGGCCATTATTTTATACGCCTTGTGCTCTGGTTTTCAATTTCGCATCGGTTTGTCAGCTCGGCTATTTTATTAAAGTCTGTGCAGAGGCACGCAAGCTGAAAATAAGGCCAACCCAGAACCCAAAACCCAAAAAAAGAGAAGCAAAAATAAGGAGAGTATGCAGTCAGATAGATAGCCGGTTAGGAATGTGCCAGGGCAGCGCGGGGAACGGCAGACCGAAAAAAATTTGCTTTAACAGCAATTTTGATAACTGAATGTGCATGCGTGTGCGTGTGCGTGTGTGAGTGGGAGCATATCTGTGTGAATGTGCGTTTGACACAGTGTCAAAAAGTACCGTAATATTTGTCATAAAACTTTATGACGCACAAAATTAGTTTTACAGCACTGGAAATAAAACCCACTCGACTGACGCTTAGTCAAAGGGAGCGCGAACGCGCGCCAATCGATTTGGCAAGC
Source organism: Drosophila hydei (assembly GCF_003285905.1). Lineage (NCBI taxonomy): Eukaryota > Metazoa > Arthropoda > Insecta > Diptera > Drosophilidae > Drosophila > Drosophila hydei. The sequence continues at coordinate 2,227,805 of NW_022045685.1, read as the reverse complement.
GAACACTTCTGGGCTGGCTTTGGTTGCGGCTTCCGCCTTGTGGGATCAAAGCAGCTAACGACAAGCCCCCCCCCCCCCCCTGGCTCACTTTCCTCCTCCCTATGGATGGTATTTATTTATAATATTTATGCAATACTCGTGCCAATGCGAGTTATTTATTTAGAAATTTTCTGCCATTTAAGCGCGTAATTGTTTTAGCATGGTTGGCCAATTGAGAATTTTCATTTACATTTAACACACTTACACACACACACACACACATGGACACGCACACGCATCAGGCAGAATTTAAAATAAAATAACATCTGATGGACAAGTGTTATTTAAATTATGAAAAATAAACCATGTTTATATATGCAAATCAATTGGTATTATTGATACTTTTATTTTAGTTATTATTATTTATTTACACATTTATTTGTGCACCATTCAATGTGCCGAAAAAGTGCATAATTAAGAGTTGCTCTCTGGCATCCTTGACCCTTTCAAGCGTCACTTAATTTCACTCTGATGCGTTTCGCTTATTGAAATATATTTAAATAAATAATTATTGGCTTATGGATAATCGAAATATATATACTCAATTGGCATGGCCTGCAGCTCTATGGTATCCATCAGTCGAACACATCCGCCCATCATTTGCATAGGTGCTGTTTGTCCATGGCGCTCGCCGCATGTAATTTTGATTTGCGCTTGCTGTGCGCTGCTGTTGAAGGTTTCATGTTGTTTGGATTTCATGGCCCGAAAACTATAAAAATTGATTTCAATGCATTCAATTCGCCATCGATTTAATTTCCTTTTGTGTACTTAAGCATATTAAGTGAGTGTGTGAGCCGTACACTCGATTTATATTACAACAAAAAGGAAGAAAAAAGAAACACGACACAGTACACATTTATATAATTTGAATAATTTTTGTTGTAGGACTGCATTAATTTTCTGGTTGCTTGGCTCTTTAAAAAGAATATCTATTTAAAAGAATATCTATGTATGTAGGAATATTGCGTATACGCCGCGTGCTGGCAGTCAAGCGCAGAGGCCCCTAAATGAAATCACAATATTTGTCAAGCATCTTAGCATGCTGTTCCACTTGCCTCTCTCAGTTTGCGTACCCATAATGATGCGGCAGCTGGCAACGTTTGTGCAGTCTTCACGCACCAGGTACAACGTGGCGTATGCGTAATGCGAGTGCTCATATTAGAGTAGCAGCAACAGCAGTACAAGCAACAGCAGCAGCAGTTGTTCGCATTGTTTTCCCAGCGGCGGCAAAGGTGCTCAAACAATTTTTGCAAGCAGAGCAAATAGTGTGCGTTGCATACGGTAATCAGCTCACCTGGCCAGGGGGCCGAGTCAGGCATCAAAGTAATCATTGACAGGCACACTTAGAATATCACTTACTGGGTCAGTAAGCCCCTGATTTGATACTTTCAACAATAGACATTGTGCAATTGAACTCTGTGTGAATGAAACCCTTTTGCTTGAGTTCCTTAAGCACTCAAATATTTCTCCTGCAAATAAACATAAACATTTTTGTGATATTTTGTTATTATTTGCCCGTTTTCAATCTATGATTTCCTTTGTCTGTGAAAATATGTTAAGTCGGAATATATATATATATACGACAGTCTCAACATTTATCGTATTCAAGCTAAAATCCATTCAAGCGGCCAAAATTGCAGCTCAGGTGAGGGGAAAATTGTTTAAGTAGATGCTCCATCACCTGTGGGTGTGGATGGGTGCATGGCATAGCTACACATATTTAACTGTCGGCGTGCCACGCTCCTTTTTAACGCACATGACGACAAATCATTGCTGGAAATCGACAAAAAGTCTCAGGCTGCTGCGAAAGTAGAATTGGATCTGGAAATCTGATTTGAGGTCTGAGTTTAGGTTCGGGTTTGGGCTTGGGCTTACGTTTGAGTTTGGGCTTTGGCATCGACTGCCTAAGGCTCACTTCGACTGCATAGGCCCATTGAGATTGAAGTCACTTCCGACAGCTACAGTTACTCGCATATTTGACAAAGACGTCAGGCAAGCGGAATGACGAATGCGATTCTGAATGGGAATGTGAATGGAACTTAGCAGTTATGCCATACCATAGTCTCTCAATACACAAATTTATGCAAGCTGTTGGCGCTGCCCTGCCTCAACTGGGCAATTTTCCCATACCCGACACACACACACACACACATACACAGTGCGCTGCGTTGTGCTACTCAAACATATGCGGGTTTCACAGAGCTCTCAATTGGTTTTTCTTCTTTCCTGTTTCATTTCTTGTCTGCTTATACTCTACCAGAGGGCATTCCAGCGTGTCCATTTCCTATGCAAGCTGCGGCCCACGTTTTGCAGCAAACTTATTAATTCACTCTGGCTCTGTCATAGCCCCATTTCATATTTATGAAGGCTCCCAGCCAGTTTCTAGACTGAGTCGAGCTGCCAGATTCAGATTTTCGCTTAAGCTTTAACTAGTTTTGTGATCTGAAAGTGAAACCGAAACTGAAATTGAACCTGAGATATGGAAAATTAAATAAATGAATGCAAATTGTATTTGTTTCGAAATATTTATAACTTGCCCAGCATTTAAGAGTGTTTCATGTTGCGGCTGTATCAGCCAACTGCTGGCAAGTGTATTTTATATTCGACTATCGAAAATCAATGCTTTATTTGTTTTTCTGCTCTGCTTTTGCTGTTGTGTTTAAGCAACAAAGGCGCGTATAAGTAATATAATGTGCTTGCATTACAAACACACACAGACACCCAGCGACGTATACACATTGAAACTAGAGCCATTTATTGTAGGCCATAATACACATCTACTGCTTAATATATATATATATATATATATATATATATATGTATACATATATTTATATATATATAGACATTTGCGCACATATATCTGGGCATTGTGTAGTTATGCTCAAATGTAGTTACATAATTTGCTGCTCGACTGCTGCCAATGTTGTTGCTGTTGCTGCTGCTGACATACAAATTAGAGCCATGGCCATAACATTCATGTGCCTGCTCCAACAAATATGCAATAAAATAAAACTACACTTAAACGCCAGCTGGCCAAAACGAGTGTCATTGAAAAGTGCGAAGCGACGTGGGAGCGGGAGGCAGCTCCCGGCCCGAACTGGGTCGAAGATATGAATAATCAGCGCGTTTCCACAGAAAAGGAAAAAACGTAATACGCAAAATGAAAAAAAAACACAAGAAGGAATGAAAAAAATAAGAGAATGCAAACCAATCAACAAGCAAATCCAATACAACCCAAGGGACTCCCAAAGTTGGAGCATACACAAAAAAAAGCAGAGCCCGCGGCGCGAGAGGGGACACTAACTAACAGCCAAGCCAAGGCAGCCCCCCTGCCACGCCCACATAAAGAATTCAAATCGTATTGCCACTTAAACTCAAAATGGCTGGCTACACATGTCGCTTTGTGTATGGGTGTGTGTGTGCGTGTGCGTGTGTGTGTGTGTGTGTAGATTCCGGGCTCGCGCTATGCTTTCAATTATGGGTGCCATCAAGCCCGAAACTGAAATGTTTGAATACATTGCCATTTAGCCCACGACAGGGCAGCTGTGCAGAGGAATGATGAGCATGGCGCGAATTGTCCTAAGGTCGCCCGACTGCGTGGGTGGCTGGGTGGCTGCTCGGTTTTCGGGGGCGTGCCAACGCATATATCACAAGTGCGACACAAAACGTAAATCAAATGATATGCGAGTGCAAGTATGACAAGTATGTATTATGTTAGTAACTACGAGTATGTATTATCAGCAACGCCATATTGGGCCCCACACTAACAAAGCGCTCCGGCCGTTACCCCTCCCCTCCCCCTCCTGGCGATGAATCGCAACCGACGTTGTGCGTGCTGTGGTCCTGGTGACTGGCACCGGGTTCGAGTTCTGGTCTAGCTCTGATCCCGTTTTACCAATGCCAGTGCCAGTGCAAGTTCCAGTCTGGCTTTGATACTGTTTCTGTTTCTGTTTGTGTTTCATGGCCGAGCCACAACAACAACAGCGACAACAGCAACGAGCTACGAGCAACCAGAACAAGTCAGAAGTAACGGCAAACGAGTGACATGTTTATCGCCATATTTTCCGAGCCATGACTAAAGAGGCAAACGCATAAATACTGTGAAAAGCAGGCGACAAAAGTTCAAGAGCAATGATGAACGGGCCCGGGAACCCGGGCTTCGGGCATGGGAAGCACATAGCCCAGATACGCGAGTGTGAATGTGCAGACCTTGATTACGATGGCAAAAACATTGCCACAAGTTGGCGAACCACAATTGAATAATATGATCACATCTAATTCCAGGCCATTAAACTGAGATCTGTCGCTTGACTAAGTTGATTTATGCACCAGATCCTTCACAACTATTAAAATTATGATTATACAAGTATATATATTTATGGCTAAGACTCTATCGTATCGATATATATCGATTTGAGTATATATATATTAATATATATATATAAAGAAACTGAGACTTTTCTTCCCGTTAAAAATTCCCTTTTGCAGCATTTATCGATCAATCTATAGCAAGTCGATATATCACCCTATATTTACAACATTAAGTATCTTATGCGACACTAATTCAGGTAATAACACATAATTGAAGCTGTTCATCGATATCGATAACGATATGTTTTATCAAACTTAATATCGACATAGCAAAATTGACATATCGATCCATTACCATTTCCTGCCCATCAATTATTGGCTGGCGCAAGGAAGCACTTCACATCGACATGCAGCAGCAGCATCCAATAACCATAATAATTGAATTGATTCTAGCTTTTTGGACACATTTATCGATAACTTGATTTAAGCTGACTGCCATTACAGATTGGGTCGCGCGTCAGGCAAATGACAAACTGCATTACAGCATCCGACAGCTGCTTTGCTCTATCTATATACATCCATGTAGCATATAGCTTACACATACACACATACATATGTACACATATATTGCCCCGCTCGAGTGGTGCTTGGCTGCTATTAGTGGTGCTAGCTGGTGTTGTTGGCCATCAATCTGCATTCATGGCATTCATCATCCAAAAAACAGAGTCAGATACAAATATGGCGACACAGAAGCCATTTGCAAATACCTACTCGTATTCTACATACATGGATTCACACACACACACACACACACACACATGTATGCGAATGTCTGTGAGTACGAAAAAAAATCGGTGGCTTTTGTCAATTGGTATTCCCATCGTGCGAATACTGCTGCTCCCTAGCGAGAGACTGTGAACCATGGGACTGGGCCAAATTGGATATAGCGGAGCTGGAGCTAAAACTGGAGTCGGGGCTGGATGGAGCTGCAACGCTGTTGTCAAGCGTAAAAAAGCGTCATTGAGATGTCAACTGTGAAAAGTGCGACCGGGTCCCGGGAACATCCATGTGGTGAGCCAATAAATATCGTGTTTAAGCCAACACCCAAACAAAGTGATGTGAAAATAACACAGCGACTGTCAGGCCAATCGGTTGGGCAGAAGCGGGTCCGGCGAGCGAAGAGATAGGGCAACAGAGGCGCCGGGATGCGGAGGGACGTGGCGACGGTGCGACTATGGGTCGGTGGGTGCGGCTTTTGGCCATTGTGTACGCACATGGCAAACAGTGTGAAGGCGTTGGAGCATAAACAGTTTTTGACATTGTCAGGCCCAAGACACATGCTAATGCCTGGCTGCCTGACTGCCTCGGCAATCGGCACACCCACACCCACATCGTGTTTGTGCGCACGTCTCTCTATGTGCGTGTGTGAGTGTGTGAGTGGGTCGGCTTTGTTGGCCGCACACACGGCTTGTCCAGTCAGCCATAAACGTTATCTGTTCATTGCGACAAATGCATGAATAGTTGCGTCTCATGCTCCCGTTGCGAGTCTTTATACCCTGTATGGCCCCCCGACCATATGGGCATGACAAAATGCGAATGAACAAGTTGTGTATTACGAGTGTGTATGTGTGCTAAGGGCAAATGCCAACATCCTCAACTATGCCGTTAAGTAAAAGCTCGTTTAATTTGAAAATGAGCCGCTTACAGCAGAGACTACACGAGCTGCCAGCACGAACAATTCGGTCTGTTCACTCCACCAATTTATTTCAATTTTTGTCTATGCTTTGCTCTACATAAACAGTTTAATAAAAAGCCTCACTGAGCGACAGTTGAACTTTCGATGTGACCCAGTTAATAGCATAGCTGGATTACGGAGATCCGGCCAACAGGTCATTGTGTGTGCATGGATTAGACTAGATGACTAAGGTAATTGATGATTTTTTATTAACGAGAATAATAGTAACAATATTCAACATAAGGATAACAATTGTACTGATAATAGCAGCAGTAATAATAAGAAATATTATCATAATTATGATAAGGAGTAATAATAATGATAATAATAATGAGTAATAATAACTATATTAATTACAATGATAATGGGTAATAGTAATGATAATGATAACAATAGTCAGAGTGATGCGTAATAATAATAACAAAAGTCATCATAATAATAATGATAATAATAATAATATTCATTATAATGATAAAGAATAATAATAATGACAATACTAATAAGAATATTGATCATATTGCTGAGTAATAGTAATGATAATAATAATAGTATTCATTGTAATGATAATGAATAATAATAATAATAAGAAAAGTAATTATAATAATAATACCAATAAAAATAACAATAATCGTAATGATAACAATTATAATAATTAATAATAAAAAATAAATTAAAAAATATAAAACGCAAATATTAATTATAATAATAAAATATTTAAAAAAATGCAATTTTTTAAGCAGTAATTTGATGTCACAGCCACTCCCCATACTAGCCCAGGGTATTTGCAGTGTCAAGTCCTATTCCGTTGCCAAAACTTTCACGCTGCATAGTGAGAGGAAGAGCGATATCGGAGGCGTTACCATGACTATTTTTCAGTTGAACAAGTGTTTGCCACATGGCAATTTATACACATACAATATCAAACTATCTACCCTTAACCTCGTTATATATAATATGTATATATACGTGTTATGCTGTGCATTTATACAGCAAGCTGGCCAATAAATCTGCTGCTTTTATAGCCTGGCCCGAGATTCACGTTTGCGGCCGGGCCTTTGACTTTATGGAGTCCATTCCGTGACAGAACGTGACATGAAAGCTACGGACAACTACGTTAACACCCGGACACCCGGACACCCGCACACTTGTGCGCCTGAGCTGAAGCTGTGAACCGATTTGTCATTATTATTGGAGACACACGGCAAAGCGACCATAAAAGCCATACATGCAACACGCTGCTGCCGCAACAACAACAAATGATAAGCCAAGTCGAAATGTTGACAAACAGCTTAAAAATTGAACGTACCGTCGCGACGGCTCTGGACTGCGAATGTTGCACAAACACACGCATTTACGCCACACGCTATTTGTATATAGTGGAGCTTACAGGCTTAGCACTAAAGGGATCGCCGCCTTTTAATACCCTATAAAACTAAAATCGCTTAAAAATGCTCTTCAAATGGACCACAAAAAAACTGAAATTATCTTATGCAGGTGGTGTATGAGAGAAAGAGAGAGAGCGACAGAGATGATAAATAAACGGATATAGAGAGAGCTCTCTCTTTCTCTCTCGCTTTAGAGAAAGAGAGGGCTGAAGCTTAAGAAAGGCAATCAGAGACCCGCAAGAAGTATAGAGAGACCGGACGGACGGACAGCAAGAGAAGAGAGCAACGACTTGAGAAAGTTTCGGTACAGAAGTTCCATAAGAAATACTAATTCCTCGATATACAAATCAAGTAAAGGCAGCCGAAAGGTTTTCCTCTAGGGTATGAGATAATCGACTGGCCTGACCATAGGTTTCATAATATTAAGTGGGTAAAAACCATTTTAATTGACCGCTTAACACTGACATCCTGTTGCATGGCTTTACAGAATTCAATAGAAACCTGAACATTTGTATCCCGAAATCGTTTGCTACATTCAGCACGAGAAGGAATGGAGGCGCAATTTGTTTATTGACCCGAAAGATAAAAGGAGACCAATTTGTCAGTGACTGGCAAATAAGCTCTTGACTCCGTTTCAACGAAATACAGAAAACAGGTTTAAAAATATCGAAACTGATGCTACAGATCAATAACTTTGCTTAATAAAAGCATGGCCACAAAACATACTCGAGCCGAGTCCTGTCCAATGATTCGATGCCCAAGTGAGTTCTTTCATAAGCCAAAGTGAATTCTATTGAAAAAAAAGCATTCATAGATTTGGCAACTATAGTAAAAACTTTATCAAATCCAAAAATAAAACAAGTCTAAAAATTTGCGTGTAAATAGAAAAGGAAATTTCTTAATAAAACTAGGTCGTTGGGAGAACATGTTATGGAGTGTTGAGTGAGGCACACTATTGTGTCTTGATGGCACCTAAGCTGGACTCGACAGGCGATATGGATGTGAATGGGTGTGTGGCTGTGTGAGTGTGTGGGTGTGTGGTCGTGTGGGTGAGTGTGTGTACATGTGTGTTTGGTTCGTTGAACAGTCGTCAATTGGCAAATATTCAGACATTAATTGCAAACAACTCTCACATGGACCCAAGATGTATGCAACGCTTTGTGGCAGCTCACTTGCATGCAGCCGGACACATGCCTAACGGGCTCTGCTGGAGCGAGAACTGGCTGTGCAGGCTCAGCAAGCAATTCCAATCAAGCAGGGTCAGTTGAAGCACGCACCATCTTTTGGCCATCTGCTTAATTAGTTGTACCATAAGCGAATTTGTATTCAATTTCGCGCAAGCGTTTCCCATTTCATAACAGCGTCGCATGTCATGTGGCACAGCCCATAAATTATATTGCCAAACAACTTGGCAATTAAGTGCAGGCTAGCAACGTGCTGGCTCCGCCATCTTAGCTGGGCAGTGGAGGCCAGGCCGAGCGGCCATTGAGCTGCTAGGGCAGCTCAGCCAGCTGGCGCGTGCCACAAAAAGGCCAAAAACTACAAGCGACCGACCGAGTTGATGCTGATATGAAGGCGATACAGTCGCTTGCCATATCAAATTTACACCTAACAAACTTCATAACAAAGTCATAAAAACCCCACAGACCCTTCACTCCGCCGTATCCATAGGCCATAAAAATGTACATAAGCTTCATGAGCGGCAACCAAGACCGGAAAATGGAGCGGGCGCCAGCCCTGGGGAGAACCCGTAAAATGGGGGTATACAAACAAAGTGCCTGGCTAATAGCAAATGAAAAGCCAAATGGAAGTCCATAGGTGGTAGCCGGGCACATTGCAGGCTCTTTAAACAAGTGTAGCCTCTGAATGTTGCTGTTGCTCCTGCTTCACACGGTACACTATTTATCTCTCGCTCCCTCTCTCTCTCTCTCTCTCTACCTCTCTCGCTCTCTTTATCCGGCTTCTGCTTACTTGCGAACGCTATTCAGCATCCGGCGATTGCTCACTCGTTCACATGACGTTGGCCAAATATGCATATGAATATAAAACTATTTGGACATTTCTGCTGGACCCAAAACTTTTCCAGACGCCACAGAATGGGGGGCAGAGAGACGGGCGGATTGCAGCGGGTTCAGTGGCCAATCTTTTAGCAACAGCCAACACGCAACACCCAACAGTCGGGCAGGTCATGTGCCAAGGGCAGAGACACGAATTTTAGTTTCAGTTTCCGTTTCAGTTTCGATGTTGGGATTTGTGTTTACGGGCCTTGGGCCGAGCGCCCTGTTGCCCATGTCACCGAGCCTGTAATGTATTCTAATTGAATGTTGAACTTGACCAGCATGGAACATATGCAATTGCCAACAACAACCCAGGCACACACATTCACATTCACACACTATTCTGTTCTCTTCTTCGTCCTTTTTTACAACATTACCTTACAAATTTGTTAAGGTAAACACAAAAGTTGTTTTGTTGCATGAACATTAAAAAAACCTTCGAATGTTTGGAAATGTGCTTTGAGTCTGGCCAGGACAAGAGTTTATTTGCATGAAAATGTATTGAAAAAACATTTTAAGTATTGTAAAGCAATCAAAATACTATACATTTATTATTAAAATACAAAAGTGTCTTAGAGACAACATTTACCTTCGAAATAGCCGGCTTTTCATAGAACTTAGAACCAACACTTGCAGGCTACAAATAAAATCTAAACCGAAACTGAAACATATTTGCTAGAAGACAGAATTGACATTCGATGTGTGGACCATCGTCATCATATATTATTATCACGATTTTTTGTTGGATATTATATATTGGCCAGTACCATATAAATAATGGTAATACGACTAAGAGGCATTTCTGCTGTTGCTAAATTGGGTTCCATATTTTATCACTATCATCCCCGATGAAGCACATTGGAAGAAATTCAGGTTCACACTGTGTTTAGACTTGTGCTTGGATTTTAAACGTTGGCACGAATTGGGCAATCACAGCTTAGACATCAAATGACATTGTAGAAAGCCCGAATTTCCTTTTCTGACAAATGCAAATGCTTTGATTCAGCTTTAGATTGAACTACGGATTCAGATTTGCTACGTCTTCGATACGTGTTTCAGCTATCTGCACACGTTTACCTCTGTTCCATTGAGAACCAAGCAAATGCCATTGAATGTGCCCCGCAATCGTTTTCGTGCTTCAAGCCTGGCTGGCTGATTATCTTTCTGCTGATTCCATGTTGCTGACTCAGCATCTCTCTCGTAGTGCTTGCAGCTTCTCTCTGCTTTCTAAATTCTATGGCTCAAAAAACACAAACTTATTTTAAAAACTTGCACTCACACAAAAATGACTCGATTATGGTGAATATGGAATTAAACTAAGAGGTTTCTGGCAGATTCTGAGTTGCTCGTTGAGCAGCAGTTGTTGAGCTGTAGACGAAGCAAGATAAAGTTTTAACTCAAATATGGCTTAGCAGTTTTAGTAAGAGAGCAGGAAGACAAATTTGATGAAGACAATATACAAAAAAAAAAAAATAATCATAATTACTCGACTCGAGTTGGCCTTAAAAAGTACTCAAAGTAAGAAATAGTCGGAGAATCAATCGAAGACGACTTTTGCCATTTCTTTTGCGTATTGGCAAATAAATATTTGGCACATGAACATTCCAGTTTGTTGTCTTTTTTCCTTGTTCTGTTGGCTTCAAGCTAAGCAATAGTAACCGGCAGCACTGCAGTTGCAACTTTAGTATGCATAAAGCAACATATTTTGCAACGAATGACAAATTCCTAAAGGTCAAAGCAAACACAGAGAATTGCGCAATGCGACGCACAAATGTTTAAGCTACATTTTCCAGATGGAATGTAATTTTATTGAAAAACTATTGCACAGAGCGTGGCCGGACGACGCCTCCAACGCCCACCCACACTGTTAACACCGAACCACCGTGTACCTTTGTGCACATTGATTGCATTGTGCATTGTGCATTGTGCGCGAACTTCAAATACATACAGATATTTGCATATGTGTGCAGCATCACAAACCCACACATATGCGATTTCATCCGAGGTTTGATATCCAAAAAACACAATTTGGCTAAAATTGCACTGCTCCAAATGCAATTACCATAACAAATCAAATATTTTATTGCCTTAGCCAAATGGTCAAAAAGCAAAAAAGAAAAAATATGTACAAAAATAATAAAAATCAAATTCAAAATCAAAAAAAAAAAAGAAAAGACTTAGCAAGCGTCAAATATCAATTTTAAAGCAAGCAAAAAATTTCCGCCTTGCCACACACACACAGCCACACGCTGCATGCCACGTACCGCCACATGCCACATGCCACATGCCGTGCGGGACATTGAAAACAAACGGAATCCCAGCATTTCACATGTCGATTTAAGATCCCAAATTTGACAATATGGTGAATCATTTAAAATTTTATTGAAATAAATTGCAAATATTTTCATCAATACGCAGGACGAATCATGCCCATCGCAGGATACAACACAAAAAAAAAAAAAAGAGATCAAAATTGAGTTTGATGACGTAAGCGCTGGCATTTAAGACATATTTCATCTGATATAATACGGAGCACGAAATGATTGTTTACATGCAAACTCCAGCTTATGTTATGAAAATTTTTGCGAATGCCAATCAAACCTATGAGCGCCATAGCAGATGGTTGGCACCTGTGAGAACGCTTATCGGCAGCTTACAAATAAATATTTGTTGTCAAAGTTATATATAGAGATATAAGCGAGTTGCCCTGGGGATGTCTTAATGTTCCTACCCCTTTTCCACCTTCAATACGATCAACTTTAAACACTTGCTGATAGGCAGTCAGCCTCTTGTCAGGACCAACCAACCAGAACTAGCCACAAACGATCCATGCCACTAATGCATAGAAATAACCTGGCTATAACTGCTAGTCTAAGAACATTTGTATCCTTCGGCTTAATAGTAATGAAAACAATTTTGGATTTCAAATAAATTAATGAATGAATATATAAATGTAATTTTCTTTTTAAGGTTACAGAAGTGACAACTATAATATAACAAAAAAATGTTTTTCAATTTCAATAAAATGAAATTAATTAGATATAAGATTATACCACATTAATATTTAAATGTAACTTCAGCTAATGTGTATAAAATGTTAATTGAAATATACACTTTAATTTTCATTACAATCATGACCATCCTCGTCTTTGAGATACATGAGCCAATGACACCGCCCTCCGCCAGGCCATAAACAACAAGTTTTGTTGACGCTAATGAGTTATGCTCACGCTCAATGCAACAAGTCTGCTTATGTGTAAGTAAATAACCATTCAATCCAAAATGGGCTTATTCATTGTGTATGCCTTGAAATTGACGAAGTACACGATAAGTTTGATGAGCAAAACCATTATTTTGATAGATAATTTCAACAATTTACAAGCGTTGCTCTGATATAAGTAGAGGCCATAAAATGACTATCCAAACTCAGCAAAAAACAACTATCAGCTGGTAAATGTATTGTCACATAAAGCAATATTATCAACTCAAAGCTACAAGCCTCCAAAAGAAGCACCAATTATAGAAGAAGTTTGCTCAGTAAATGTTGAATTCAAGCGGATTATGTATATTAAATTTACTATTTTCTTTTCTTTTTGTGGCGTTAATACTCTAGTCCTTAATTATGAATACTCAGTTCATTTTTTATATGCCTGGACATTATTTGGCTCGTCTTCCTTTTTTGACTGTTCCAAAAAAAAAAAAAAAAAACGATGGGCAACAAATTTTTGCTCAAACACAACGCACTAATGATGCCGCAGCCAGCATATTCCCCAGGCCTGGCCTCCTGCCACTTTTTTTTCCTTATTCGCGAAACTTAAAAAAACCCATGAGAGGACGGCGGAAAAATCATCCAAGAAGCAGCTGCACAAGATCACAAAAAATAGTTTTTTTTGCAGAGCTTCAAGGATTGGAAGGGCATAAATAAATAAGAAAAAAATTATAGTAAAATGCAGTGTTTGAGTTGCTGAAGATGCTGTGCAAATTGCATCGATGTGATTAAAATACAACAATTACACTGTATAGCAAAGCGGCCAATTAAGAACTGCAACGGCCTTGTTTTCAAGATTAAAAGCTGAAAATTTATTGGGTGGAGTAAGCCGGTTAGAGAATACCACAAAACTGCTACCATATTACCCGATAGCGAAATGGTGCAAAGTTGTTTTTAAGCCTATGAGCTGTGGCTACTGCTGCTGCCCCCACCACTCGCTACCCATGCCCCATCTACGCCCACACTGTGCTACACGATTTGGCTGCTCCTTGTTGTGGCTGTCGGCTAAGCATCGCTGAGCTGTGCCCAGTTCCTACGTAGCTGGACTCTGTGCAGTTGCAGCTGCAGCTGCAACAAAAACAAAACGTTGAAACCACCAAACACCAAATGCTGTCAGCCAAACAGAGAAGCTACGATGGCCATATATCTGTATATATACATATGTCTGTGTGTATGTGTGTGTGTGGTGTGTGTGGGTATGTGTATGTGTTTCAGGAACATTGTTGTTGGCATTGATGGCAACGCTGGAGCAGAGCAGCCGTTAGCACAACTGCTGCCAGCTGTTAAAGTTCACACACACACAACCTTCCCACAGTTGCGTCTCTGTGTGTGCGTGTGTGAATGCTCCTGTTCATTTGCGCATCTAATGAAGCTGAGCGTTGCAAATGTGCGTGGGCGGTTAACGACTGCGGCTGCTTCTGCGGCTGCGACTGCCGACCCGTCCCGTCCCGTCGCGTCGACTCGCTGCTGCAAAAAGTTAGCCAAGCGCAGAACGCCGCTGTCGAAACCCACGCCAAAACAAACCGTTCCATTAGAGATGAGCTGATAAACATGCATCCACAGCAACGGCAGCCGCAACGAGCAGGCGACAAAAAAAAAACATGAGTGAAAAATGAAAATAAACTGAAAATAAAATGTTATAAAATTATTAACTCATTTACACGGAGCACTAAACAATGCACGAACACAATAGGGGCGCCCCGCCCCTCTGCCACCCCCTTATATTTCATTTAATTTTCAGTATAGATAAGCGCTCGAGAAGGTGTAGAAAAAGCGCAGCCGAAGACAGGCGCCAATAGCAAAAGCTGATTGAATCTTAATATAAATTTGATGCCCTTTTGATAGCAGCTTGTTTGACTTGCTTACAGCTATAGCTCTATATGTTATAACTAAGATATATATATATATATATATATATATATATATATATATATATATATATATATATATATATATATATATGAGAACTTGCGCCTTTTAGCCAAATTGATGCGCTGCTTGATGAGTGAGCGAGTGAGCGAGGCTGGATAGAGAACTGATTGTAATTATGTTGAGTGTGTCACAGTTTAAAAATTCACGATTGTAGCTTACTTTGTCCTACTTTTATTTTTATTTATATTATTTTATTTTCTTTACTATTATTATTTTTTGTTTTTGTTTTTGTTTTTGTTGTAAGCGCCTGAAGGGAGTTGCCATCACTTGTCGCCTGCCCAGTGCTGAGTCGTTCTGTCGTCGGCACACGCACGCACACACACCCACACACACACACACATACATACATATTTGCACTTACATGTGTAAATGTTGCGTGTGGTATGTGCGGTGTGTGTGTGGGTGTGCGTATGCGGGTGTGTGTGCGTATGTTTAAGCAATTGTTGTTTTGTTGCTGGCAGTTTGCATGGTTTTTGTTTTCGTTGCTGTTTGTTGTTTGTTATTGTTGTTGCTACAGTTGCTGCTGTTGTTGTTGTAGCATTTTGTGTTTTGCTGCCCTCGAAAGAAGAGAAAAAAATGTGCACAGTTTCTTGTTTTGGAAGGGTGACCAGCGCAGCGTTCGCTGGCAGCCGCGTGCGGTTGGACATACGACAACAACAGCATTCAAATTTGAGTATGCTGCACACGCACACACACACGCACACACACACACACATTGAGAGAAAGCTTTGGCACGCAAATACAATAACAAATTAGAGGCACAAAGGATTTAGCATGTGTCATGGCTAAGCTCTGCGGTTGAGCCTGCAGGCATGCAGCCACCTAAACCCACGCCCACTTCAACTCCCTCTAGCTTTCTCTCTCTCACTCTCTGTCTGTCTGTCTCTCTCTGCTCTTTTGCGTTGTTGCTGTTGTTTATGCGTGCAAATTGCGTTCCTGGGCCGGAACTGTGCAGCGCAGCGATGCGAAGCCTCTACGTATTCAACTTAAAGCGAGCATTACCCGCTATTACCCCGTTAGTTGCTGGGCGAAAAACCAGGCAATGGCCAAAAGAGTTACAGCGCAGCAGCAGGAGCAGGAGCAGGAGCAGCAGCAGCTCTCTACGTATATGTGGATGCCCCTTGGTCCTTTGGGCCAAGTATGTGTGCATGTATTCGTATGAAACGCTTTCGCGCAAATTTCCTAAGCTTCTTTAAGCGTAAAGTTACGAGCAGAGCGACAATAACAAAAGCAACAGCGATGACAGCGTCCAAGCGCGCGCACACACACACACACTCGCGCACACACACACACACTCACACACACTTTGAAAATTAAACGAAAGTCCAAGGTGGCAATGGCCTGAACTAACTGACTTGCTACTCCAAGGATAATGCATACAAATACAACATACACACACACACACACACACACGCACACACACACAGTGGTACAAAGCTGTTGCCAAGCAATTCATTTGTCAAACTTTAAGGCAGTGTAATTACTCAACTATAAGGCCAGTTTACTGCTGCCACGGTCAAAGTTCATGTTAGTTGACCAGAAGTTAAATTGTAATCCGGTTTTACCAAATCCACGTCAACGAAATTGTGTTACGTTATTCTAAACGTAATCCAACAAATTTTGACCAAGCCACACCATTTTGGCCAGCTGCTGGACTGGCGTGGCCAGCACTGGGCTGGCCTGGACTGGGCTGAGCTGGTCAATAAATTTAAATGAGTTTGTAAGTTATTTAAATGCATTTACATTTAAATTGCTTGCGTTCGTCGTAGCTGGTGGCCACTGTAAGCACATGTTGCGATGCTGCGAAAACTATTTGCTCTTCAAGATAAAGCGTCTGGCATTCTCTGGCACAGCAGAGCACAGCCAGCTTGAAAAATTGCTTTGAATTAACGCCCAAAAAATTTATCATATAACTTTTGATCTATTGTAATTATTTAAGCCCCGACACATTGCGCCAAAATTAATGGAAAGCTTTACGCATTAACGTTATTTGCTTTATGTGTGCGTCCATTTGTTGTTCGTTTCGATTTAACAAAATGTCTACGCTTGTTTTATATACCCATTGAAATATAGAAGGCAGGGCATATGGGCTTAGGTGCAACTGTACCCAGGAGTACCCAGAAGGTACTTCTTAAACAGATCTCACTATGCTTGCCATGTCCGTTCGTCCGGAGTTAACAGGAGACAGACGTGTACGCAATACAAATCTGATATGATTTATCGATAGCTGAGCACACTACGATAAGAATCGACAGTGTAACGTGGTCTTTAACACATATCTGCTAGACCATAGAAGGTAAAGATTCTCAGTTGAATTCAGGTCCTGGTGTTACTATACAGACCAGGTATATTTTCTATATTGGATACATAAAGATACTATAAGAAGAGCTGAAGTTGCTTATGTGTTTATATGTATATGTGTATGTATGTATGTATGTATGCATGTATGTATGCATGTATGTATGTATGCATGTATGTATGTGTGTATGTATGTATGCATGCATGTATGTATGCATGTATGTATGCATGTATGTATGTATGCATGTATGTATGTATGTTTGCATGCATGTATGTATGTACGTCTATATATGTGCGTGTCTATGTACATCTGTGTATGAGCATGTGCCCAATATGATTGCTACAAAAGCTTCAGAGTATCTTCTAGTCGGTCACTCCCCAATATACCTTATTTTTTTCACTTTGCTATTTGTTTTAGTGCATGACAGCCGCATAAACAGATTCGATAAATAAATTAAAATCAAACATTGTCGCCCTGTCGTTTATCGATAGCTGCAATTATCGATAGCATGGGAAATTAATTGAGTTTCGAGTCAATATATTAACTGCCAGACACACACATATATGTATATATATATATATATATATATATATATATATGTATGTATAGGTATAATTCAGTATCATATGGCAGCAGGTGCGGCTTGATTAATGGTTTGATTGACTGCCTGATTGATTGATTGAATAACTGAGCTGCATGTGCATTATGTGGCCAACACTTTCATACCAATTTACAGCTCGATCACGTTTCTTGCCTTGCACCGAGCTGTCAATCGAACAGTCAACACTATCAACTAGGACTTTAATCTAATAAGCAGCGCCCGCTCCACTCCCGAGCTTTCCAAATGAGATGCTGTGTAGTATGTACGTGTCGTGGGGTCGTCTCCCGCCGCCTGCCCTTGTTACAAGTGTTGCTGGCGCTGCTTCTGTTTCTGTCGTTTCTTCTGCTTCTTTTTTGCAGGTACAACAGGCAGACCCGCTGAGCAGTCAGCACCAGCGTTAAATGCAATAAATGGCGTAAAACTTTGCGGTTTCCGTGCCGACCCGCTGCCGCGTTAGCCATCAATATAGAGATGCCAACCGCCCAACCACCCAACCACACAAAACGCAGGCCAGGCCACTGCATAAATCAACCTAAAATGTCAATGAGGGGACATTACATTATTGAGTTGGCGCTTGGCCGTTGACGGTTGAATAGCAGCCCGCATCCTGCATCCTGCTGCCTGCTACCTGCTGCCTGCTGCCTGCTGCCTGCTGCAGCAGGTGACTGCCTTTTGGTCCTGCGCTGACTTCCGCACCAGCTCCACCTTGCATCCCGCATTGTGGTGGCACTTCGGTTGTTGGCATTAGTTTGACATTTACTTTTGCACGTCGTTAGCTGAGTGCCATGTGCGAGTCATCAGGCTTCACCAGCCGCTAAAACCCACTGACAATGGGTGTGAGTGTGCCGTATGTATGTGTGTGGGTGTGTGTGCGTTTGTGGCACATTAGAGTGCCTGCTCGGTAATTCAAATAGTTGAAATTGTTTAAGCTTGATTTAGGCGAGCGCCACACACTTTTGCCACACACACACACACGCACGCATACCGCAAGCATATTTAGCTGCCCGTGGTGGTGTCAAGTTATTTGAAGCACTTTAGCCTGGTTTTGCATTTGAAGATGGCACAGGCTCTCAGTGTTTGGCTTAGGTATGCGTAAAGTCGAAGTAGATAGTGCGCTTAGCTCTCATAAGGTTTTGCGCCGCCAGACCCGAAGCACAACAAATTAAGCCTTTTAGCAAACACAAACAAAAGTCCAATTTGTTGCCAAGTTCTGATGCTGTCCAAAATGCCAAAGCCGTTAACTGGCCAACGCCTTGGAAGACGCGCCCAACCGCGCATTCCACGCCTTTTAGCACCGAGCGCCGATCCCTTCCCTCTCTCCAAACAGCAGCGACCTCCAACCAGCCAGTGGCTTGGTAAAGTTTTGCAAAAGCCGTCATCTATGTACATTTATATATATATATATATATCGTTATATATTCCTATGTAACTACTATATATTTGTGTACATTTTATTTTTGGCCCACGCCACGCTCGTCGCTTGTTTTGTTTGACTTTGATAAGAGGCGGGCGCTAGATTTCTGCTTTCTGCTGATGTTGATGTTGATGAAATTTAACAAATTTGAAGCGTGGAAAAATTTCAGTTAACAGTTGACGACGTCATATCTTTTATTGCCCAGGCAGACAGCGCTAACTAACAGCAGTGACAACTAAAACAGAATAAATTGAATGAATGTATGCTAAGCGGGTGTCAAGGACTGACTAATGCTCTATCATGGACCCAAAACAGCCTTAACAGAGCGAGCTGGAGACCGCCAAAGAGTGAACAGTCTCGCTCCTGCTTGAGTATGGCAATAGGAACTCAAGGGCTGCGTAATAATTATCATAGAGCAATAAAACTTTAAGCCTATTAAGAAAGAGATTAAGAGCGAGACTTAACCAAAGCTCCGCTCTGCCACGCCCCTAACAGACATATCCATGTCAACTTGACTCTTTATGTAGCGCAGATTGTCAGTAAAATCGAAAATCAAAAAACTCTTCACTAGCCATCAGTTATATAGAGAAAAGAGAGAGAAGAATATATATTTTTGATAGTTTTATGCTTATTTGACCTCAATATAGATGCTGAAGACTCTGACTTATCTTTAATAATCAAGCAGAGAGACCTGGCTTAGTACACATTGTTAGTTAGGGTATTTGGCAGTGGGGCATATACCATGGATTTACTTTTTTAGAATATTGATTTAATTGTTGGCTTGTCAATGAAATAAATGAAATTCCAGCTGAGACATTAAGCTACATTTTTGCTAAGTGTATGGAATTTAGATATATACAAAAATATATGTATCTGTATTTATATTCGCTAATGTATTAACTGTTTCAGCTGTTAGCCTTATTAAATAAATACAGCAAAATAAAATGTAATGGCTCTTAGTGCCACTGTGCAGCATTTGCGGCACGGATGTCGCACCAAGCGGCTTATGCAGCTCCATCGCTAATCCCAGCCACTTTGGGGAGCCTAGAAATAAAAGCGCTTGAAATTATTACAATTACTAGCTGACTAGATAGCCCAAATCCAGTGGCACAGGGAGACTGAGGGTCTGTTGTTTATCTGCTCCCTTTTGATCCCATCGGCTATCAGTGCGCAGGCTGCGAAGGCCTTAACTAGTATAAGATAATGCGACATCTCGCCCCGGCTTGCCATTCAATTATTCAGGACTGTTTTTCAGCACACTGGCAGTGGCACTGCAGGCAGGAGCTGTCGCAATCGAATCAAATTCCTAGACACCTACAGCAACATAATCAACTCAGAGAGCAGGCATAGCATTCCATTTGTATTATTTTTCTGTTAGCTTTCTGCAAGTTACTCGCTTCACTTATCTACATGGAAAACATTTGGAGCGCTTGCTTTGCTTGCCTCAACGGTTCTCACTTTGGACACGTGTCAAGCAGTTGCATAAGAAAGCTTTTGAGAAAATGTCTCCAATTTTTTTTTGTTTTTTTTTTTTTTTTTTGTGTTTGCCTCTTTCATTCAGCTTTCATCATTTTGCGTTCCGGACATATTTCAAACAAAGTTTTTGCGAATATCAATTTATGTTTGTTTTTTTCTTCCGTTAACTTCTCATATGGCTTCTTGCTTTAGACACCTTTCGAACCAATTCTTGTGTGTGTGTGTGTGTGTGTGTTTTTACTTTCGCATTCGCTTCTGAGAGCTGACAGCTGGCAGGAGAAATCATTTGACAAAAATGTTGCAAGTTCTTTGGCTGCTTGCGACACTTTGACATCAGCTTGCATAACTTATCGCTCGAGTCTCCAGGGAATGACGACTACTAATAGCACAATTCGCACCACTGTGCAGTGCTGATTAAACAAGAGCACACGATGCACGAATGCTGGTCCATTCAGTAATGCCATGTCCATGAGTAATCCCAAATGGTTTTAGTGCGCTGGGAATCTGGGAACCTGTGCCATGTAATCGCAGCAAATTAGTTCGCTGAGCGATTATTTGCGCAGAGCTTTTGCTGCTGTTGCCTGTTGCCAGGTGCGAAGTCGCGTCGTCGACAGTTATGGACGCTCCCCCGCAATTAAAATGGCGTCAAATCTGCTGTTCTCTGAAAAGATTCTGGTCCAGTCCAACTGGGTACAGAACACAATTCAACTGCTCTGGGCTTCACCCAACTGAGCAAGACTTCGTTCACTTCGCACTCGGAGGGCGGGCTTAGGAGAACGATCAGCGGGAGAGCAATAGCAATGAGCACAACACTCCCGCTCCCAACTGCTGCTCTTAATAATATTAACTCTTATAAATTTTCAAGTATTTAGTATTTATAACGTATATGACTTAACAGCAACCATGTCGTCATCCCACTTATGACAGTGTCGTGATCATTGTGCCCAGATACGAGGGCCATACGTGTGAACAGTCGCTGCCGGAGTGATCCGAACTGTGTTTATATTAGGCTTATATGATTGGCGAATCGTGAGGGGATTGGGGATTTGATGGATAAGCAAAGGTAGGCGGTATGTAAACGTTGTCAGATTACCTCTTTTCATTTTCTTTTTCCTTTTCTGTTTTTTATTTTATTTTACTTTTTGCAATCTCAAGAGCTGATTTAAGATACAAGATACGGCGTAACTACATTTCAGTCAACAATAGGCCGCAAGAACACACGGAGCAAGTGCTTCCAGCTAAAGCTTGTCAATGGGAGTGGCAACAACAAGAGCAGACAAGATGATCAGGCTTGAGGAACTGCAGGATGACGACACACCTCCAAGCAAGCCACCTGCACAGCCAGCGGACTTTGAGACAGCTATCGATGCGGCTGGCTTTGGCATGTTTAACATTTTGCTCCTCCTGGTGGCTGTGGCCGCGGCAATGGGCACAGTCTATGAAACGTCTACCATGTCGTATATACTGCCAAGCGCTGAGTGTGACCTACATTTGACCCTAATAGATAAGGGTGTACTAAATGCGATCACCTATGCGGGCATGATATCGTCCGCCATTCTGTGGGGCTATGTGGCCGATACGAAGGGACGGAAGAAGCTGCTGGTCTACGGATATTTGGCAGATACGGTTTGTGTGCTGGGCGGCGCTCTTAGCCAGAACGTAGTGCAGCTCATGATCTTTAAGTATTTGGGCGGCTTCACGTAAGTTCCAACTAACTAAATACGCCCATATATGTTCGATGTACGATGTACTTTGATGTACATCCCAAACACCTAGTATGAGCGGACCGTTTGCCGTCCTGATGACATATTTAACGGAGCTGCATGGACGCCAGTATCGACAGCGTATCATGATGATGGTTGGCATTATGTTCAGCGTGGGCACGCTCAGCTTGCCCGGCCTGGCCATGGGCATATTGCCCCAACCCTGGGACATACAAATTTTGGGACTCTCATGTAAGTGACCTTCGCGTCTCACCTTCTACTCTCAGCTATAGTAGTTGCTGATAATAGTTACGTGCACTGATTACGACTTGTTTGAATTGCATTATATATTTATCGGTTTACACGGGCAATTAAGTAGCTATGTAGATTTATGGTCTATCGGCTTACACGTCCCATAAAGCAGCTATGTGGATTTACAGCTGTGCATTCAAGATATTTGAGATTCCATAAAAACAATTTGTAATCTTAATTTAGTCTAGCCAAAGCAGAAACAAAGGAAAGGATATTTAAATTTGCAACTGCAACATTTAACTGAGCATCGCAACAAATTGATATGCTTAACTAAGTCATCAACTCACTCATGCAATTATCAAAATATGTAAACCATTTTACCATATTGCTAAATCTGTCGTCATGCTCCACAGCTCAATTAACTTGAATAACTATTTACATCTTATTGACAACTTAAAATATAATTAAGAGTCATTTGTTCGGCAGTTAATAAGTTTGACTAGGTGACAATTTTCGTGTTAAATAATTAAGAACTTAACGCCGACCGAGCGAAATTTAGCAAAGTCGTTTCAAGGATACAACTTGTTGACTCCGTGTATTAAATTCCTCTTGATTATATACATATTTACTTATAGAGTTAAACAATTATGACTAACTTTTCTTTGGTGTTCGCTTGCAGTGCATGCCTGGCAGGTTTTTGTAGCCATCAGCGCTGTGCCCAGCATCTTGAGCTGTGCTTTCTTTCCCTTCTTTCCGGAGAGCCCAAAGTTTCTAATGTCGCGCGGACGCAACAAGGAGGCGCTGGAGGCGTTCAGGTTCATCTATGCCTTGAACAAACGTCAGCCACGCTCGGCATATCCAGTGAGTGAAATTAATGAAAATTGGAAACTAATTTGCATAGCTTAGGCGGTTTCTTTTCAAACTCTCAGATCAAAGAACTTGCCAATGAGCAGTCTCCAAAATCCGATGCACAACAGCTGGAGCAGACTGTTGACACTGCCAATGGCAAGACGGCTGTGGACAAGGCACAGCCCAAGGATGCGGATGTCGAGCTGGCCAGCAAGCCAAAAAGTTCTCTGCACTTGGGTCTGCTCCAGCTGCGACCGCTCTTCGTCAAACCCTACTTGGGACTATCGCTTTTGGTATACCTGCTCAACTTTTGCGTTCTTTTGGGGTAAGTCACTTTGCATATGAAGAGCGATGCATAGCCAACTAAGCCCATACGAAATTGGCAGGCAGAACACGATGCGTCTTTGGCTGCCGCAGCTGTTCGCTTCCATCAAGGAGTACGAGCAACTGGCCAGCAGCCAGGCGCATAGCGAAAGCACTAGCATCTGCAACATAGTCGACTACAGCGTGAATCGCACGCAAAGACAACTGGAAGCGGCTGCCTTGGGCGATCCCATGGCCGAGTGCACGGTGAATGTGAGCGCCGCCAGCTACACCAACAACTTGATTGTGGCCTCCGCCGGCCTGGTCTCCTATGCGCTGGCCGGTGTCCTGGTCAATCTGGTGGGCGTCAAGCGGATTATGTGTTAGTATTAATCAAAAACTCTTGCCAGAGCTAGCCTGTGAATTGTGCTCGTTTGATTTGATTGATAGGTATGTGTCTGTTTGCCGCCGGCTCCTGTGCCCTGGGTATGTACTGGTCGAGCTCATCTACGACGACCGTGGCGCTGGCCTCCGTATTTGTTTCCGTGGGCAGTATATCGGGCACATCACTCATCAGCGCCTCGCTCAGCATGTTCCCCACCGCGCTCCGGTAGGTCGTCACACTTAACTATCCCATTCAAGTTGCCTACTCTAACGACTAACCTCACCTGAAATTGAATTGCCCTTGACAGCACGATGATCGTCTCGCTGAGCATGATGGTCGGCCGCATGGGCTCTTTGGTGGGCAATATCTTCTTTCCGGCACTCATGACCACCGGCTGCCTGCCCCCGTTCCTCATGGTTAGCTGCTTTATGTTCAGTAAGTTCCTACTTAGGGCTTTACCCTTTTATCCCTTTTATTTATTATTTATTATTTCTATTTCCCTTCATTTGCACCTTTCAGCTGGCTGCCTGTTGGCCTCATTTCTACCCGTAAAAAACAAAGCTGCACTGAAGTAGCTCAATTTCCATATTCATGAATCCATTTACCCCCAATCAACTTTTCACAGATTGCTTTATATATAGCCGCTAGCTTTAGATAGACTTAAGTTTTTTTTTGTTTTTTTTTTTTTTTTTTTTTGTTACTCTTTCGTTTGTTTTGCTGTTATTAAAATTTAATTTGTTACAAAATGAGAGCTGCAACTGCTTCTGGAAACTTTGTTCTTGACACTCCTTAATTGCACTCACTTATTAATTCCTGTCCTGCTGCGCATATATTAGTCCTCACAGGCGGCAAGAACCAAGAAATTGCAAAAACATAAATAATAATAAATAAAACAAGTATAAAGAAAAACGTCAAGTTCATGATTCAATTTATATTTTCGGTTTGCCTTCGCACTTGCAACTTGGATAGACACTGATGCAGCTCAACTGCCATGATGGATGAGTACGGCTTCTACAATAAGAGGCATAACAAATTATTCAGCAAATCGAATTGAAATGTGTTTTTCTGTTGGAGAAAGGGGAAAACATTTTTGAATGATTATGAGTAAGCAGTTTCTATTGGCCTGGTAGGAGAAGCGTTTTGCATTGCCATTGAAAATGGGCATCCTTGGGTATATGGTCGAACCCATTAAGTAAAGTCTGGAGCAAATTGAACCGCTGCGCTGGTCTAACTTAGCCTGTGTGTGTAGACAGGCATCGATCTAGAAATCTGTAGTAGTTACATGAAGCCTATACCACGTGTGGAACAAGTTGGTTCAAGCAATTAAAAATATATTAGCTATTTGATCGGGCTTAGGGTATCTCGCAGTTGGACACTCCCGAACTGCGCGCGCTTACTTGCATTTTCAAAAAATATATTGAGGCACTCCTGGGATGATTTATCTATAATGACTGTAAAACCTTTAACGCATGTAATTGGAGATTTATATTGATCAATCAAACAGCCATTATATAATGAACTTCGAGTGCGTATTGCAAATTGGCTGCTGCTGTTACTGGATGGCTATTCGACACAATGAAATAAACAAACAACATAATTAGTGCTCAAATACTAGCTACAGCAGCAACCTTCAGATTATGCCACAAAAGACTACAGAAACTCATGCACTTTGAGCCCGCATTCAATGTCGGAGTGACTAGGTGTCTGGGCTACTCGGACGACTGCATGACTTCATTAAAATTTATGAAATGCTGCAAAGGAGACGAGTAGAAAAACTGTTGCCATTTGTAATAGCTTGGCCAGGCAGTTAAGTAGTTAGCGAATGGAATATTTTGAGTAAGGCCAACAGCAGCTTCACTCTGCTGCCTCACATTCAGCAACTATCATAATAAGTGCTGTGATAATTTGCAGTACAGTTCTTATCGCAATAAGTTCGCTCGCTTTCTCTCTCTCTCGCACTCGCTCATTCTCTCGCGCTCTCTTTATATATTTTTCTTTCGTTAGCGCACATAGCTTGAGTGCGCTCTTGGCGGCTCTGGGTGATATATGAGCCGATGGTAGGCAGCCAGCACCGCTAGCTAAATGGAAATGTTAATTATCTGACAACGGAAACGCTTAAAGTTAATGTGAGCAGGCAGCAGACAGTAGACAGCAAACAGCAGGCATTTAGGAGGCCGGTCTCTCGTCGAGGCTCTATGTGCAGCTTAGGCTGAATGGGAACGGGTTGGGCTTGTGCAAGGGGCGCTGGCAGTGGCGACAGCTGGGAACATGATTTTACAAATCTTTGAAATCGGAGAAGCCGCAAAAAGTTTTAATTAAAAAACTTGTCGCTTGACTTGCTAAATGGGGCCATGGTCAGAAGGGTCTTAGCACCACCCCGCCCACTATGGCTGCTCTCTAGCTGTGGAATCTAGCATTGGAATCTGTGAGTGAATGGCAATGTGAATGCATCGCCTCAACAGGTAACACACAAGCGCAATTTACGTCACATTCGCCGTCTGTTTAATCTTATCAGCAGGCGAGACAAGCGGGAGCGGGCATAAATGCATGTCGGACAGCGCTCGGCGTACACAGTCGAACAAGATGAGCCTCAGCGAGAAGGTGGTGATTGTGACGGGGGCAAGCAGCGGCATCGGCGCTGCCATCGCCCAGGTAATGGCCCGCGAGGGAGCGCATTTGTCGCTGGTCGGACGCAACCTGAAAAATTTGGAGGCAACGCAGGCGACACTCCAGCAGCTATATAAAGGCGTGCAGACCCTCAATGTGGTGGCCGATGTGACCAAGGATGCGAATGTGATAATACAGCAGACGCTGAACAAGTTCGGACGCATCGATGTGCTAGTGAATAATGCCGGCATTTTGGGTAACGGCCCGCTCATCGATCTGGACATTGACGAATTCGATGCGGTGCTCAATACAAATCTGCGAGCCATTGTGGTTTTGACCAAGGCAGCTGTGCCGCATCTGCTAAAGACCAAAGGCGCTGTGGTCAACATTAGCAGCTGTGCCGGCATCTGTCACTTCCCTGGCGCACTCTCCTACGGCATATCGAAGGCGGCACTGGATCAATTTACGAAAATCGTCTCGCTGGAGCTGGCGCCGCAGGGTGTCCGCGTGAACTCTGTGAATCCGGGCTTTGTGGTCACCAACATACACAGTCGCATTGGCATTGTGGACGAGGCATACAAATCGTTGCACGAACGCGCCGTCAACTCCCATCCCATGGGCCGTGTCGGCGATGTTTTCGAGGTGGCCGAGGCCGCCGCGTTCCTGGCTAGCTCCAAGGCCAGCTTCACCACCGGCGCCCTGCTGCCAGTCGATGGAGGCAAAAATAATTTTACGCCACGCTAAATGACAAAGTATTCCCAGCTAAATATGTATACATATATGTTTTTTTGTTCTATTTAAGTGAAATACATGCAAAATGAATTTGGTTTCACTCAATGTTTGAGTTCTCTGCGTGTCCCCAGCCCCAACGACCCCAAAATGACCGCCAATCAGGTTGTCATTCACACTCGACTCGACAAGCTAGTCAGCTTATCGCGAGCAGAAGCAAAACATTTCTGATACCGGACCAAGTATGATATGTAATACCCCCAGACCCATGCCCATGCCCATACCCATACAGCTGATATGTAGACGAGCAAGCAGAAGAATTTATATTCAATTCTTATCTGTTAATCTTGGCTCCGCACTATCAGGCACTCAGTTATATTGGGAATTGTTTGCTGAAGGGGAAAAAGGGTCAAATCGGTCATTGTTCCCCTTACGAAATTTCTAAGCAACTTCGGGCATTTGACTTTGGGACAACTTTGGGAAATTTTTGACACGAAAAGCTGCGGTTGACTAAAACCATTTACGAGTCCATGCAAAGCTTTCGTCTTGAAACGAACCAGGCATAGTTTGAAATTGAAAATGGAAACTTTCTAACAAAAGCAACACGAAAGGCAATTCAATAAATAATATTGTATAAAGCAATTGGAATTTCATTAGTTTTTTGTTGTATGAATTGCATGGCAATGCTCCTCCTCGAGAGAAAAGTCCCTAAGCACATCATTTTTTTTTACTTTTTTATTGCTTTTCTATTTATTTTAACTTGTTTTTTAAGCTTTCCGTCCTTTTTATGATACTGAAAATCTGCAATTTTGTGAACAATACAAAATAAAGAAATAACAACTTTATTAAAAATTCAGACAAATTTGCAAGTTCACCCAAGTTAAATTTGAACTTTAAGCTTTCTTAAGATTCAGTTAGTTATGCGCTTAGTAAATATCCAACTAGACAGCTTTCAAGCATCATAAGAAAGTGGATGCTACATGCTTAAAGTTTTTTAGTTGACAAAGCTTTCGTTTCCATTTCAACCCCTAAAACACATCAAGCTTTAAGCTTAACGCAACCCCATTGATAAAAGCTCTGGATGGAAAATGCAAATGGACTCAACTGTCAGTGCGTGAAAAGCAGTCACAGCGTTTGCTTCGTGACTGCAATAGAAAATAAACCTGCCTGTCCGCCCGTCGGCCCGTCTGCCTATCTGACTTCTGGCTTTGCCAACTGTCGAGGCTCAACCACCCGCACACACGTAGACACAAATGCGAGCGGATTGGCCAGCTGTTAGCAGAACAGTCGAGTGATTGATTTTTCGCATCAGCAACTCGACCAAAGGGAAAGTGTGGCATAGGTGAAAGTGACAACTGCACTGGCCCAGCCACACATATGGACATGAATGCCACGCTGGCCGAAGGTCAGCAGCCAGCCAGCAGTAGCAGTAGCAGCAGTAGCCCGACCAGCTGTGACAGTCTGCAGCAGTTGACAAAAACAACGACCCAAGCAGGCACAACAACTGTCAATGAAGACGTGGAAGGCATTGAGAGCCCAGCATATCCAGAAACAGATCAGGACGCAGATACATTTGCCGAAGACGAGGCGCAGCCATTGAGCGAACGCTGGTCGCCATTGGGCGCAAATTACGATGATGCCAACAGCGCCAGCTCCGAGCTGATAACAAGCGGCGACTGTGAACTGAAGCCAACTATGCTCAACCAGGAGCTGGAGAAGCAGCCGCCAGCAGTGGCAGCGGACGAGGAGAGCGCCAGCGAATTGGCACGTTTGCGCAGCATTGAGGAGGAGCAGGAGGTGTTGACCAGCTCACTTTTGGCATTGACCTCGCAGTTTGCGCATGTCCAGCTGCGCGTGCGACAGATTGTAGAGGCGCCCACAGATGAGCGGGATCAGCTACTGCGTGATCTGGAGGATTTCGCCTTTCAGGGCATACCGGAGGTCGCACAACCCGACAACAATGACAACGACAATGATGAAACGCAGGCGGCGACACCGCCGGATGGCCAGCTAATCGAGCAGCTGAAGTCTCAGCTAACGGAGCTCGAGCAGTTGGCCTATGATTCAGGTGCACCCGGTGTGTTGCCGCAGCATGTGCTGCTCGAGAAGCAAAAATTCATTCTGGACGAGCTGCGCACCAAACTCAATCTGCAAGTCGAGCAACATCAACTGCCTGCTCTCAGCACCGAGCAGCTGCGCCACCAGGTGGACAATGCCATTGGTGAATTTGTGGGTCCGCTCAAAATGAAGGAGCAGCTGGTAGCACAGCTTAAAACACAAATCACCGATCTGGAGCGTTTTATAGCCTTTCTGCAGTGCGACACCGCAGGCGGCAGCAGCACCACTAGCGCCAGCGACAAGATAAAGCTGCTTAGTGGTGCCTACAATAGCTACGCGGCCAAGCAGACAGCAAGGCAGACGCCCGGACAGCTGCCCGTGGTGCCAACCGCAGCGTCAACAACAACAACCAATAGCAGCAGCAGTAATATGGCTGCGGCAGCAGAAGCAGCATCATCATCATCATCCAACGCCTCGGAGTATGCACCACGACGCGAAAGCCTGCACAGCAAGGCGCATGGACTGCTGGACAAGGCATCGCTGCTGATGCAGATGTTTGCCACCACACATTTCGCCAAGCGCCAAGCGGACTTTCAGCAAAACTCTCTAAAGAAGACGCACAAGGGCAACCATTGGGGGTGAGTAAAAAATAATAAAAATTATAATTGCTATGAGAGAATTGGAATACCCGTTAAGTTTTCGTGGGCACTGTGGCAACGCTAATGCTCAATCGATAAGTAAAGCGCTTCGATAAATTTGTACATTTTGAGTAATGATCCGTTAGAATTGCACCTATTTTGAAAAGAGTGGCAGTCTCTCAGCGACAAGTAGATCGAGTAGTTTAATTTGTAATTTATTGCCGATATTTAACGACACCCATAAGCTTAAATATATATTAATTTCCAAAGGGATCTGCGCGCGCAGCTGGAGGTGGACATCCAGGAGGTGGCAGCATTGGCAGCCACATTAAGCTGCGATCGCGAGAAGTTGGCCAACATCAAGCGTGCTCTGCGCCAGCAACGGGAACAGCAGGCACCCAATGCCAATAAACCAAGCGTCTCAGTTGATGCACATAATGGAGCATTAACCACTTTACCGCCACGTTGCAGGCGTGCAGCTGTCAACACCGCCGGCCACGAGCTGACGCCTTATGCCGCAAGCGCAGCCGCAGCCTCATCCGATTCGGATGAGGACATGTACGAGCGTTATGATTGGAACACGGACAAGTCCTTGGGACGACGTATTGTGCATATGCGTGGCGATTCTATAGCCACCATTGGGCGCGAGCTAACCAATGTGGTGCGCAAGAACTTTGCGCGCACATTGCAGCAGCTCATCCAACATGGGCTGCGCATACCAGCCGAATCGGCGGCGTCCAGCCTAATGGTGCCCTTCATGCGTTGCCTGCAGCCGGGTGCACAGCGTGTGGCGGCGGGTGCGGCAGCAGAGATGCAGTTCCTTGGCATTGGTCGCGCTATGCACGCTTGGGAGCTGATACTCGAGTACTACAATCTAAAGAATGGTGAGGAGTACAACAATACACCGGCCAGGAAGCTGTCGCAGAGTTTCCAATTAGATATTGTGGACGCGCATGCGGTAACAGCCAAGCAAAGTCTGTTGAGCGCCATTGGCATGATCCTGGCAATGCATCGACCCTATAAGCGCAGCTACAATGCCCACTTCAAGGCTCTGATCTGTGCTGGACTCAAGTGAGTTACATATTTGAGGTCCCAAATAAAGGACTTCCATCATAATACG
The DNA here is from genome assembly GCF_003285905.1 of Drosophila hydei. NCBI lineage: Eukaryota > Metazoa > Arthropoda > Insecta > Diptera > Drosophilidae > Drosophila > Drosophila hydei. The sequence continues at coordinate 2,196,641 of NW_022045685.1, read as the reverse complement.
GAGCTCACTTAATAATCTTTTATCTTCTGCTTGCAGCGCACATCTTTTGGTGGAGTGGCTCAATCTGATACTCAGCTGCAACGAGCTAATTGATACTTACTACACGTCCAATAGCTATGTGGCATGCACGGGCTTCCGCGACTCGTTGCGCTCAATTGATGCACTGTCCAAATTTGACTTCGATTTGCCAGTGGATCTGGCCATACGGCACTTCCGCAATATCTAAACTGAATCGATCGATGAATCGAATGACATCTAATTTTTGTTCTCCCTTTATAACTAGTCCAAGTCATAATTCTAAATGTATAAATATGTGTATATAACTTTAGATATGTCCAATTAACTAAATACCTACTAAATACAATTACTAAACCTAATGCTTAGAATTCGTTTGTGTAAAACTGATGTATACATTGGCTCAGTTTGTCGCCCAGTGGTCGCTGCAGCGGACCGCAGCTGAGTCCTGCCAGCAGTTGACGTGCTTCGGCCTCGCTTTGGCACTCCGCATAGGCATCCAGCAGCAGACGCGGCGTCGCATATCGCTCTACAATGGCCAAGGCACGGTCAATGGAGAGAGAATGTAACTGCAGCAGCTGCTGCACAAAAACCTCGCGCACCGTCAGCTGTGCATTGCGCGCCGAATCCTCGTACAGCGAACGAAACTTCAGCAGGCCCACTTGACAAATGTCTGTATGCGTCGTGGACAGGTGTGTCTTGTCCACGCTGTGCAGCGACCTGGATGCGCCCACATAGAGCTGCTGCAAAGCACTGCCAACGCCGCTGAGATAACACATGGAGCGGTAGTGGTTGTCGCAGCGCACCACTTGGATACCAGCGGACTGGACGCGAGCATTGATGAGCGCCTGCTGCAACGACTCTAGCGGTAGGCCAAGCTGCTCATTGTCGCCATAATCCTCGATCAGGTAGATGATGTGCGATAATCCGCACTGGTGCAAGCGATGCTTCTGCTCGTGAAAGCGACCATCACGAATGCTGCTTGCTAAGTCGTCCATACGCTTGCGCTCCACGATGTAGGGCAGCACAAGCTCATTGCCGGCGGCATCACGCGCTATCCACAGAAAGTCACCAACTGTTAGGCGACGCACCTCGTGTTCCACGTTCAGTGTTTGCAGATAGCTGCGTGTCTGATCTAATATACGCTTATTCTTGCCACTCGTCTCCTGCGTATCCACAAGCAGCACTATGCGATAGCTGCCCGCAGTCATGTGGACGGCACGTTCCCGTTCCTCGGCTGCTGCCAGTTCCTGTTGTACTTTCTTGGTCAACTTCTTGGGCTTCTGCAGCTGCTGTTGTTTTTGCTTCCGTTGCACTACTTTGACAACCTGTTGCACCTGTTCCTGATACTGCGTGCTGTTGGACGCAGGTGTGGGGGTCATTTTCAGTTTGGCTTGGCTTGCCAGCAGCCTATGCTGACGCAGTTCATCGTCGATCAGCTGACATAGCGTTGCACCAAATCCGCGCAGCACGGCGCATTCGCGGCCACTATACAGCGGCAGCGGATAGCTGCGCAGGGCCTGCAGCGCCTGTCGCAGAGTGTGCTGCGATTTCCGATTACGTTGCTCGGCTTCATGAAGCCAACGTTCCAGCCATCGCGTGAACAGTGGATTCGGCTGCTGCAGCTTAATTTCCAGACGTATTTCCATACCCGCGCCAAACGACAAATTAAGGCTGCCACCTAGTTGAAATAAGACTGCGCTAACGTGTGAATGTCAAAAATAATAAATCTCTAAATTAAATTAAAATATTATAACAATAGAATATTTATATTCTTGTTAACATTCTCTTAATTGATGTAACGCTTTCTATTAAAAACAGAATTTAATGGGTACCGCCATCTATTGTCAATACTCAAATTTTAAATACTACTGCGCCAACGTGTGAATATCAAAAAAAATCTCTAAATTAAATTAAAATATAATAATAGAATATTCATATTAACATTCTCTTAATTGAAGTAACTTCTATTAAAAACAGAAAGTAGTGTGCACCGCCATCTATTGTCAATACTCTAATTTGAAATACCATATATTTAAAATAACGTTAAATTATGTTGTGCGCATGTGCATGAGCGTGCACTGTACCACCACCTATTATCAATTTCCCTCATCAAGCTACCATATCGTTGGAAATAGTTAACACTAGCGTTGCCGTTTTGTACACAAATACGCCGTACTGTGATTGTCCAATTCTTAAACGTGCAGCTTTGTTTTGCGGCACTCTGCATCAACAATGACCAGCAAACCGTCCGGCAGCGGCACCAATAGCAGCAATGCTAACATCAGCATCAATGACATCAACCTGGAGGCGCTGAACCTCACCGAAGGCATTCGCGATTCGCCTGTCTGCATCATTGTGCTTGGCATGGCCGGATCGGGCAAAACGACTTTTACGCGGAGTTTAATCGAGCACGCTCAGAAGCAGTTTAATCCGTATGTCGTAAACTTAGATCCCGCCTGTCGTGAGGTTCCCTATGCAGCGCATATAGACATACGCGACACTGTCAACTACAGAGAGGTAATGAAACAGTATCAGTTAGGCCCCAATGGCGGAATCGTGACTGCGCTCAACATGTTCACCACCAAGATGCCGAAATTTGCGGAGCTGGTTCGACGCGCCGGTGAGCGTGGCCACAAATGGTGCATCATCGATACGCCTGGCCAAATCGAGGTGTTCACCTGGTCGGCATCAGGAAGCATCATCACTGAAGGGCTCGCCACCATGTTTCCCACGATCGTTGTCTATGTTATGGATGTTGTGCGTTCCAGTTGCCCCACGACATTCATGTCTAACATGTTGTATGCCTGTTCCATACTCTACAAAACGCGACTGCCCTTTCTGATTGCGCTCAACAAGGTGAGCTTCAACAACCATGCTTAAAGAGATGCCTTAAAGTATTTCTATTATTTGTGCGCAGATTGACCTGAAGGATTGTAGCTTTGTGCAGGAGTGGATGACCGACTTTGAGGTGTTCCAGGATGCGCTGGAAGAGGAGCACAGCTATGTCAACAATCTGACGCGCACCATGTCGCTCACACTTGACACATTTTACGAGAACCTTATCACATGCGGTGTCTCTGCCAAGACGGGCACCGGCTTTGCAGACCTCATCAAGCATATACTCGACTGTGTAACCGAATACGAGCGCGACTACAAGCCGGTCTATGAGAAGATGCGGCTGCAGCGCCTTGCCGAACAGCAGTCAATTCCACTGCCAGCCGCTAGCATCGATGAGGCGGGCACAGCTGTTCCCATGGGCCTCGATCTGAGTGTTAGTTATAGCAACTATTCAAATTATTAAGAACTTTAGCTGATTCGCTTTTTATACACTTGCAGGATCCAAAGACCAATTCAGATAATAGTGTATATCTTATGGCACCGAGCCTGGTGCCGGTGCAAATGGACGCCGATGAGGAGCTGGAAACCGATGCCAAGAACAAAACAGAAGAACAAAACTTCCAAAGCTTCGTCCAGAATCATTTGACGGCACAGCAAAATAAACGCGACAAACAGCAGCGCGAGCAGCAGGAGCAGAAATCTTGAAAGTGATAAACTATGTTCATTATTAACACCTAGATCTAAGCCGAAGCAAAGTATAGAAGGTTTACAGTTCTACAAATAAATGTACATAGTTACCAAATTATAGATTAATGAAATCTTTCATATATTATATGCAGTTAGTTTGCTCTTTATTATTATTCACTTTAACAAGCAAAAACATTCAATATAGTGTTTGTTTCTTCTTTTTTTTTTGTATATGTTTATTTATATATATGTATATATGTGTGTGTTGGTGTGTGTGTGTCTGTGTGTAGTATGTTCTCTGGTATATGGACTTAACTGTTTAGCATTTGCAAATAATTTGTAACAATTACACTGATATATGTTGGATATATATACTATCCATGTTTGGAATCTTTGATTTGATTTATTCAATAATACATATGTGTATATATATAGGTATATACATATACTTATATGCGTGCTGGTGTATATGTAAATGCAAGCCATTATGTTTATAGTTTGCTTATATTATAGCATATACTATATACTACATATATATATTTATATATATACGTATATGGTATATAGTATAATGAGCAAATCAATTGTATGTGCGCCCTACCACGCCCAGCTCGCAGTTTTAGTTAAATATATATTATACTTACAAAAATACAGATCATCTCAAATTACAATTACAACTCTCAATGATTTACACAGTTATATAGATCGACATACATACATGTTATACAGTTACATACATACATATTCATAAACATATATAGTGTATACAGTGTACATAGTATTACTTTTCATTTGTATTTCTCCATTTTGTTTCATTATATTCTAATCAATCGAACTACCATCTACACACACACATATATGTATATACAGATATATAGATATATGCATATGTATATGTATATGAGCTCGTCAATATCTAACTCTATGCAATTTCCACTTCGCTCCGCTCCGATCCGATCCGAGAAGAAACTTAATACTTCATTTTAGCTTCTGCATTTTCTGTTTGTGCTCAAGAGACTGGACTTTCTCTTTCTCTTCCTCTTCCTCTTCCTCTAGACTGGACTTAAATGATTACATAAGTGCGTGCAGGGTGCGTTGCATAACGTCGCCCATCCTCAAGCCTGCTCCTAGTTTTCTGATCACTTGCCCTGTTAAATGCAGTTTAAGCTTCAAAATCTTGTTAATATTTGTGCTAAAAATCATAAATACATATATATATATTTAATCTATGTATTCAAATGTATATGCTTCTAAGTGTATGCGTGTTTACACACACACACGCGCACACCCAAGAAATGCTCACAATGGAAGAAGGAATCCAGTGCTGAACAGAAGAAAACGAAGGTGTTTGGTAACAGCTTAGTTAAAGAATCCTTAATATGTTTTCAAGAAACAGTCTTCTAGGTTTTTTTTCTGTTTTTTTTTTTTTTTAATTTTCTTTCTTTTTTGTTTACTTTGGAAACATAACAATGAAAATTGCTTGAGTGTCTTTGAGTTTTTTTAGTTTTTGTCAACTTTTCATTTCATTATGCGTTTGCTTTTTTTCGTTTTTTTTCGGTTTTTTTTTTGTTTTTTTGCATAGCTTAGCTTGGACAGTATTTAATTTTTTTTTTACTTTTTTTTTGGAAAAAGTTAGGTTCTTAACATATATATATAGATGTCTATATTTATATATGATCTTGATTACATATATATATATATATATATCAAATACAAATAAGCAAATATGTGCACGCATTGAAAATACATTTGAATATGTTTAAAAATTTGGAATTAATGTATTTATATATATATAAATAAGGATTCATATGTATATAAATATATATTTATACTATATATGCGATATAAAGCAAACGTTTTGTGCACATATTTGATTGTTTGTCAAATTTATATTTGATTAAAATACGCTTTTATATATCATTCATGATTTGAGTTGTCTATCAAGCTTTTCTTTTTGTATTTGATCAAAATTTTGTTTATCTATATATGCCTGTATATGTTTTTGTATATATATCATAAAAATATGTAAATACATATCTGAAAAACAGAGGAAAAAATAATCAAATTTAATAAAACATCAAAAAGCGAAAAAAGTGGGGCACACGCACGACTAAAGTTTATGTTTTTTGTTCTTTTTGTTGTTGTTGCATTTTTTATATACATTTAAATTAATCATCGTCGGACAGATTTGTTGTTGTGAGCAGCGTGGCATTATCCTCGGCGCCTTGCTCCTCAATGTCCTGCATAAGAGATAAGAGAGGGGAGTAAGATTTGATTGAGTTTCAGATGATTTAAGGCCTCACATATATATATGTTTGTATTATCCAAACCCCATTAGTTAACTAGCCCTGCTTTAAAAACGATTTACACTTTGTTTTTCTTAGACAAAATATATTTGTTTGTTTTTTGTTACATTCGATAGGACGTATAAAATACCACACGATCAAAATGTTAAACATTAAAAGTACTCGATCTATACACATATGTATATACGTATATCTCAACAAACAATGCCACATATATACATATATGTTACATTGCTTTAGTATTTCACCCACACATACACGCACACACTCACACATACAACATACAACACACATACAGAAATACGTTTAGAGAGACGAAAAAAAACATTTTGGTTCATAAAATTTTGATTCAAATTTCTTTTGCTTTTTTTTTGCATTCTTGTATAAAAATAAAAAAATTTGTTTATTTGAAATAAAAATTATTTTGTAATATATGTAATAATAATAATAAAAAAAAACTTATAATGAAACAAAACATTTAGGTTTACAAATAGCTTACGCTCTGAGAGAATATTGTAAATGCGACAGTAGAAAAATGTTTCATATGTTTTGTTGTGTTGTGTTGTGTTGTTTAGTGTAGCCAGTGCTTGAGTTCGCTAATAGAGTCTGTTCTGTTCGTGTTGTAGTTGTTGTTTGTTTGCTGTTTGTTGTTTGTTGTTTGTATTTTCGTTTGTTTGTTACTTGAGCGTCTGGAAGTGTGCGGAAGATTTTGTTGCATTTGATTGTGGCTGCAGCTGCATCTGCAGCTGAGCTGCTTCACTTGAGCTTTTGCTTAACCGGACTGGAGGACACCTGATCCGCCTCGGGCAGATCGCTCTCCTTCTTGCGCTTCACCTTGTCCTTGTTGGGCGCCTTCACCTTCTTGGACTGTGCTGCCAGCAGCTTGGCCTCACGTTTCGCCTCACGCTTGGCGCGCAGCTGCTCGGTTATGAAGGAGAACACCAGATAGCCCTGAACGGCGATCAGACCGATGAGTGCGATAACCGCACGCAGATTGTAGCTGCCGCCGGAGACACAAATGCCGTAGTAGAGTGTCAGCACACCAATCACTGAGGTGGCGAAACGCACCAGGACAAAGCACGCGTTGTTCACAATGCGCACGCGTGCCAGGCGCTCCTCGCGATCGAACACGCCAATCAGCTGGAAAATGTGGACGAGCAGCTCGCTGAAGTAGTGCAGGGTGAGGAGAACAAGGGCCAAACGCTGGAAGCTGAGCGTGTAGGCCAACACGATGAGCGTGAAGCCGCTAATGGAATGTATGATCTTGGGCTGTTGCTCCTCCTTGGCGCGCACCTTCTGGAAGTAGAGCTCGGGCAGCATATGCAGATAGTACGACAGCTGGATGATGAAGTAGAATTTGTGCAGGAAACTCATCGCATGTGCCGGATAGCCCTCCCAGAGCAGTGCTACCTGGCCCAGGTAGCCTTCGCGCAGCGCCACGTGCGTGCCCCAAATGAATGAGAGCAGGTAGAACGCAACCAGTTGGCCAGATTCGTTGAAGCGGGCCAGCTTAAATTTGGACAAGTGCAGCTTCTTGCTAATCTTGTCCAGCACAAACTCCTGGATGATGGCGTGCATAATGATGCAGGTGAGCGTGTAGAAGAATATCGCACAGTAGTCCTTAATGCCGGCCACATACGTATACGGCTTGCCATACGGCTGCTCCCTGCTGGCCTCCTCGCCGCTCACATTGTGGTGCAGCGATATGAAGGCGCTGGCAAACGATGCCGTCGACTCGTTCATAAGTCCAACCACAAACACCATCGCCACACAGGAGATGATGTCCGCATGGTTCTGTATGACGAACTCGTGGCTAAGTATTGGTGGATTCTTGTTGCTCGTCTTGCGGCCGAGACCAGGTTTGATGGCCATGATTAATGTTGTTGCTTCTTCTGGCTTGTTGCTCTGCAATGTTGCAAGTTGATGAGATTAGTGCATTGTGAATGCAATTAACGGACTCCCTCTCTCTCTCTCTCTCTCGTTCGTTCACACGCTCCGTGCGGGTGTGTGTACGTGTGTATGTGCGCGTGGCTGTTGCAACGTCAGCAGTCGCTGTCGTAGCAGCAGCAGCTGACAACGGCAGCGGAATTATGGCCATGTGCATGCAAATGCCAATCGGCCCATGCAACAACACAGCGCACACACATGCATGCACACGCGCACACACAATTAAAGCAAACAATACAAATTTGCCTTGTTGGCACACACACATATACACACATACGCGCGCTACAATCAAACACATATATACACACACACACAAGAGAGAGAGGCGGCTAGCGCCACACGCAAGCAATTTCTTTTTTGCTTTTCACTAGACAAGCGAGTTTGTTGTTGTTGTTGCTTACAGGATTGGAATTTGTGTTGCAATTTGCTGACGTAGGCGTCTTTCAGTTGTGTATATTTCTTTTGCTTCCACTTGTTTTATTTGTTGTTCTTGTTAAACGATATATTTTTTATTTGATTTTTTTCTATATCCAGTGCGCCTCTGGTCCAGCCGCCTCTGCTGCCTGCCTGCCTGCCTGTGGCTTTTAGTTTAGCTGCTGCCTCACCTGTGAGTGAGTGACTGACTGACTGGCCGATGTATTGCTACGTTTCACCGAAATCGCTGTGTGAATGCCAAGGCGGCCTACTGGCAAACAGAGCCGAGCAACAACAACAGCGCGCAGACACACTAGCCGCAGCAGTACAACAACACACTGTCAGCGGTAGCAACAAAAGCTACAACACTAACAATAACCAAAAAAAAAAAACTGCCACGCAAACGACTCTCGGCTCCAACGGGCAATAGTGTATGGTCGTGTTGTTGGTTTTTGTTGCTGCTGCCGCTGCTGGTTCACTACCACTTGTTCACGTTGTTGTTTATTGCCTGCTCGCTTGCACACACACTACGCTGTGCTTTCGTATTGCCGGTTATAGTTAAGCGCTCTCGCTTCCACACGCCCAGAGCGCCACAATATTATGTTGAGGCGCCCAATCGTTAGTATCACGATGCTTGGCCACGATGTCCGTTTTGATTCTCGTTTACTTCGTGTGCCAGCCGACTGTGACGTGGAATTTGTTGTCTTTTACGTTTATCGATAGACAATACGCGTCATCAATGGTCTTGCAACCCTGCACTACAAACTGATAGTGGGCATAACAAAAAGAAGGTCGAACGGTACACATTGTATGTTTACGAATACACATTTTATTCTCAACTTTTCCACGATGCTGACGTCATGCGCAGTAACCGAGCACTTCACAGAGCTTATACGCTCTTTAATTTTTTGCCATTAACGTTAATACGCACACATTGCACAACTTATACATAACGGTTGGCATTCAAAAATGATTTGAATTCAATGGATGCGCACGTACAGCTATAAACATTATATTATTAAAATATATTATAATATTAGATCTTAAAACATTGTGTATACTTTGGGGATCCTCTGCTATATTTTAAATTATTTGTTTTTATAAAAAATTTGAAACCCATTTCAGATACAGCTTAGAGTGTTTGTAATTAGCGCAAGGTTATGCAAGGAGTTGGCCCCCACATGGCAATTAAATGCATTTTGTACTCACGTTACGATTTCGCTTGCGCACAGAGGACACAATTGTGCGCTTGTTGCGTGCCACCAAGCAAACAGTTATAATTAAAATCATGCCGATAAGTGCAAATCCGAGTAGTGCGGGCAACAGCACGCTATCCTCAGCCTTGTAGCCCTGCAAAATAAAAAGTGTGGGCTAGACAAGGACACAGGCAGTGGCATACAATTAGAGCGATATGCGATACTTACCGACCACTGGACATAGGTGGATGGATCTATGTAGGCCCAACGCGTATTCATCCAAATGTTGTTGCTTTTGTTCTGACCCACATCCGTATTGCTCGATGATTGTTGTTGCTGTTGTTCATGCTGTTGCTGCTGCTGTTGTTGTTGTTGTTGAAGCTGTGTGCTCTGCGTTTTGGCCAGCACGGGCGGCATGATGGGTTTTTTGGCTGCCGACTTGAGCAGCGGTACTTGTATGATGCGCGTGGTTAAGGTGGCTGCCATCTGACGATTGTTAAGCGGTGGGGCGACGGCAGCGGTGGCAACGGTTGTCCTTGGGAAGCCTTGGCGCTCAGTGCTGGCCGGGATCATGGGTGCCACTGGTTCAGTTGTTTGCATGCTCTGAGTTGGAGTTGTTGTTGGTGCTGTTGTAGTTGTTGATGTTGTAGTTGTAGTCGTAGTTGTAGTTGTTGTAGTGCTGCTGGCTGGCATAGTTTTGTTGACCTTTAATATGAACTGCTCAATGCCATTGCGATTTACAATCTGCACAGTTTTGCCCACATTCTGGCCCAACATGGCCGCCACCGGTGGAGCGGGAGCTGCAGCTGTTGCTGTCCTGGCTCCAGTGGCTGCTGCTGCCAGATGTGACTGCTGCCTGTCGCCACTGTGCGTGAACGCTGCCTTCGTTTTGAGGAACCATTCAGTGGGACTGGGCAAACATTCGGCGGAGACCAGAAACGGTATAAGCACGGCCCCAATGATCACCGTGCAGACAAAGATCAGCCCCAAATACGCAAAGAATGTGCGACGTCTGCGTGGCGGAACCGCCGACGAGCTGCGCTTGGCGCCACTAGATGTGCTGGAGGAGGACGTGCACGTTACGGAGGATGTGTTTGCTGCCTGGCAGCTGGCATTGCTCAGCTTGCCCTCAATTCGGAAATCATCGTTTTGCGGTAAAATCGTGTACTGCAAGCTGTTCTCGCCGTGCCGTATGGTTTTGTACATTTTGAACGTCTTTTTTTACTTACGTTTCTTTTTTGTTACTTTTTCTTGTGTATTTGTGTTTGTAAGCGAAAACAAGGACACTGTAGGACACTTTTTTTCTTTTTTTTTTTTAGCTCTGTTTCCTGGTGCTCAATTGTGCTTCACACTAATTGCTGTTGTGCCAATTGTTGTTGTTGTTGCTGGTGCTGCTCCTGCTGCTGCATGCATGCTTCTTGCGCACTAATTTTATGTTTTTATTGATTGAGCGTTGTTGTTTTGCCAATCGCAGAGAGACGAGCGCAGGCAGCAGCTTGAAAAACCAAAACTTTTTTGGCGCAGTCGCAATTTGCAAACTCCGCAGTGTGGCAAAACAGATAACGGTTATAAATCCGACATCTACCCAGTGTTGAGAAAGCCAGGTTGGCAATGCATTCCAATTGGTATATGCCATTCACACAGTACATCGCACACACTTATTTGTATTTATACTGTGTGATGCGAAAAATTGTGAAAGAGCAAGGCTATTAAATTTGAAAAAGGAAACAATAATTTTTTTATTTCAATGTGTTTTTATTCGTATATAATTGTCTCTTTAATCTATACATTTTCAATAATAAATACTGAACTATTTGGTACAATTGCACGATTTTATGAGCTCTGACAAGAGCTGCTTGATTTTTATACACAGTTATATACATTATACGCTTGCAAAGCTAAAAGCTTTAGTTCGAAGAGTCATCATAATTTCAAAGACCCTGAAAATTGATTGATATTTCTTTGATGATGTTAAATCTTTTCAATATGTTGTCTGCATATTTCCCTTCATAGGCAGTCGCACAGACGTATCCATACAAAAGCAAAATGATTTTGCATTAAAATTGCACAAAACCTAAATGTGCACGTACCCGAATGCGCTGACAAAAGATAAATGCTAGGCAATCGCTTTGAATGGGGCGCGGAAAACGAATCAAACAATGAATTGTATCATAAACAATCATAAATTAAATATAAAACTTTGCCAACAGATTTATGACCATCAGAAAATGTAATATTAATTGAGCAATCGATCGGCTTCAATGACTAATGTTTGCTAGTAAGTTAATCACTATGGATAAAGTCGCCTGATAAGACTCCAATGATAGATAAGAGACCTGACCAAGTGGTTTGCTGCGAATCCAGCTGCTTATCAAACTGAAGTAGTTAGCATGCATTGCATGCGCACTGCTAGAAATCCATCAGTAACGAAAACGCGATTCAACTGCGAGCAACATGCTTCTGATTATCTGTCTTGGTATTGGCCTAACGCTGGCGTTCCTTAGTCTGGGTTTGCTTGTGGTGCTGCCCCTTCTGGGCATTTTCATGGTGGTGCTTGGTCTTGGCCTGCTGCTGCTGAGTCGCAAGTCTGTGCTCATCTTTGGCAAATATCCTTGCAAGGGCATTTTTTACCGACTAAAGTATCGCATCGCGCTGCTTGTGCTGCGCCAGCTGCGCTATCGCATCTACAAACGCAACGAGGAGGAGCTCAGCTCCGAGTCACATCTGGCCACGCTTGATCGGCCCCAACCGCTGACAAACAATCCAAAGTGCTACGATGTGGTCAGCTTCATGGCTGCCAATGCAGCTGGCGAGAAGCTGATGATCTCTCTAGAGCGACGCAGGCGCGGCGTACTGAAAGCTGCGCTCTACCTCTGGCTACCTAGTGGTAAGCTTTATATGCTGCCCAAGCTACCTGACATGGTGCACTTTACCAATGATGGCAGCGAGGAAAGCATCGAATTTCGTGGCGCTGGCTTTCACATTTATCCGGAGCAATCGATGCGTCTATGGCGAATCAAGTACTTCGGTCAGTTGCGCTGCGAATCGGAGTTGGTGGATGTGCAGCTGGATGTGCAATTCAATAGCCAAGCGGAGCACTTCAATTACAATCGCGATCTCAGCTCTTCCCTAATTGCTGACTCTGTTGCGCGCGAGGCTTGGGACGAAAGCTTCTATGGCTTGCTCAAGTCGGTCGGCCATATTATTGAGAAGCGCACCCACTATGAGCAGCACGGTCAGCTGAAGGGCAGCATTGCGCTAGGCCAGCGAGAACTGCAGTTGGAGTTGCACGGCATTCGGGATCACAGCTTCGGCACCGAGCGCTGTCTCAGCTCGATCAATCGCTATGTGTACTTCGCTCTGCTGCTGGATGATGGCAGCAGCATGGTCGTTGGCAATCTAAGCCAGCCCTCCTTCTTTCTATCGTCGCTCAAGGTGGGCTACGTGTGCACGTCCGAGGGTGTCTATCTGCCCATAACGGCCAGCAATTTCGAGCTATACTCCTACGGCGAAAAGGGCATCCCGCCACAGCATCAAAACTTTATAGTGGACACCGCGGAACGTTCGTACCTAGTGCAAATACGCGTGGAGCACAGTGCCGTGCGCTATGTGGGTGGCGACTGGGAGTCCAAGGTCTACAATCAGTTTGTCGCCTGCACCGTGAACGGCATCGCCGGCCAGGGACATGCTGAATACCTCTACAGGCACAAAATGGGGCGACCAGATTCGGTATCCGCCAACGATCCGGAGTGGTATCAGCGCATCAAGAGCTTCGAGCGTAGTCTAAGCAACTTGGACCAAGAAAGCGAAGAGGATTTTATATTCTAAGCAATTCTTTCAATTCTTTTATATGTATATATATGTGAAGTTCCTTGTGATAAAATAATGTTACTCTTTAATCATAGTGAGTAAATAAAAATAAATATATTTGTTTTTAGCCCAGAGACAGACCGAAGCCATACTCAAAGACATGTGTAGAGGAGTTTAGGCTGAGTTGAAGAGCATAACCTAGTTTAACTAGGAACGGCGTTGGCTGACCCGATCTAAATCCAAACTGAAACTACACCAAATCGTATAATCGAGAAGATTTCTTTGATTCTAACTATTTGCCTACAAGTTTCCAATATGCGGCAACTGTGATCGCACTTAACATATATATAAGCTATAGATTTCAATTAATAGGCATTCAAGCTCAGAAAGTTGGGCATATTTTGGATCGAGGTATAAGTCAGAAGCTCTATAAATATTTAAAAATAATTTGGAGCACAACACTTGAGCTGAGCGGACAAACACCGTAAGCATTCTTCGATTAGATAAGGCAATTATTTGGGATTTTCTATCAATAAATAATGAAAGAAAATAAAGCAAGAATAAATAAATACCTATTACGTATTTTATGTGTCTGGTGATTTATTGAGTCAAAGACAACGATTGGTGTTATCACAAGTCTTATGCCTGGGATTAGCAACGATCCAGCCCAGGCAGCTCGAACCGTATGCTTACGATAAGAAAAACCAAAGTTTATTCTTACATGGTCATTGCCACGAAGTGTATTATTTATGCTGTCAATCCTCATTCATGCTACAAGCCTCACTGACCTAGGTTACGACAATCCATTGTAGCATAACTCTTAAGTGTAATAAAGAACGAATACAACTCACAAAAACAAGTGAGAGTGCTCTAGTCGGCAGTGCCAGGCTAGCAGATACCCTGATCAAGAAAAAATATAACTTAGGACATCTACAACGCCTCCTTCCGTCTATTACACAAAAGCATTTTACTTTGAATTCCTATTTGTAATGGGTTCAGAGTATAAATAATAATTTATATCCTTACACTTGATATTGTTTCGCTTTGCTCTTGTCTTGATCTCTGCTGTATAACATAGTTACGTTAAATCTGGAGATATATATCGGCGTATATTTACTATACAATTTAGCTGTCTATGAAGAATAGGTCATGCTTAAACTAATTCGTTACCTCAATTTAGATTTGGATAGTATTATCCTATGTCCATTTTGATAGTCTCGTAAAATTGGGTTTTAGTTTTGTTTTTTTTCGATAAAAATTTCATTGTGCTTTCAAAAGATTGAAGATATATAAAAGAATTTTTGTCAGATTTTCGTTCTAAATTCACAGCAAAATTATCAGATTTTGAGATGCTTAACATTGACACCAGCTCGGGAGTCAGTTCAACGGCGACTATCGTTAATGTCAAGGAGACGAAGAATTCGCCGATTGGCAATCGTAGTAGGAGTCGTAGTCATAGTCGTAGCCGGAGTCGTAGTCCCGGTGTCATCTCTGACAATCCGAATCTGAGTCCATCCGAGATGCCGTCGAATAGTCGCAGGGCCTTTCTCCAGCATATGGTGGACAGTTTGCCAAAGACGGTGTACAATCGGGTATTGGCACTGAAGCACAATCAATTGCAGCAAATAAAGATTTCAGAACAGTTCTTTCGTGAGGTCTATGAGCTGGAGAAGCGTTTCTATTTGCAGAGCTGTACACTCTTCGATGTCCGTCGCGATATTGTGGCCGGCGATGTGGAGCCGCCGGCTATAGAGCGCTATTGGCATGAGGAGCCCGACGACCTGCTTGAGGAGATTAAAAACACAGACGAGTTCAAGCACATGATCGAACAGCTGCAACCCTTGCCAGCCAATGCGATGGGCGTGCCGCGCTTTTGGCTAACGGTCTTTCGGAATGTGGCTCTCATCTCAGATTTAGTTCAGGAGCATGATGAGCCATTACTTGAGTGTCTGGTGGACGTGCGCATTACCTACGAACCAGATAGCTACACAGTTATTTTTCAATTTCGTCCAAACGGATATTTGCACACGTCGTCGCTCTTGCTGACCAAGAAATACATACTGCGCCACGAGGCGGACAAAGACTATCCATTTATGTTCGAGGGTCCGGAAATTGTACGTTGTGAGGGCTGTCACATACACTGGCGGGATGGCTCCAATTTGACATTACAGACGGTGAAACAGAAACGACTTCGCAAAGGTGCACGCAATATACCAAAGGTGATGCCACGAGAGTCCTTCTTTCGATTCTTTTCACCGCCGCAAGCGATGGATCTATCGTTGGCCGATGAGAAGACCAAAATGGTACTCGGCGCCGACTTTGAGGTGGGATATCTGCTCCGCACTCAAATTGTGCCCAAGGCGATACTCTTCTATACCGGCGACATTGTGGATAACGTCAACGATGAGCTCTGCTCAGCGGACAATACATCGGCATCGTTGTCCTCTGTGTCGCAAGGTGATCAAGATAATCACACGGTCTGCAGGAATCGTCCCAGCATTAGCAGTGTTAATCCTCAATAGAAGTTTTACAATTTCTAATAATCGAACGCGTTTTCATTCCATCATCATAATCTCTACTTATATATATACACACACAAGGTATACACGTACACAAGGTATGCTAGTTAGAATCTATTTAAATATGCTAGTGTAGTACTCTTCCTCCAGATCGTATAGGTCCATGGCCATTTCATCGCGCAGCTTCATCAGCTTTTTATCACACTCAATTTGTGTGGTCCGAAACAGCTGTGAGTTGTTTGTAATTGCCTCATTCACCGAATGAAAGTCGTTGAGTATGAGATACTGTTTGAGATCGGCAACTAGCTTCATCAGCGATTCACCAGCTCGCACTGTGAAACAGAAAAACGGCTGTTATACTCTTTCATAAAGTTTCGCAAATATGCAATGCCTTCAAGGAGACAGATGTGAGTTAAAAATTTAATTATTCTGAGACGATATTTATGTGGAAAAGTATGTTTTAGCTATACGTATAATTTATATTATATAGCTTCCAATAGATCTGCGGTAGTAGGTCATAGTTCTGTAAGGGTATTTAAGCTTTTGCAGTCCAAAACGAACTGGTTTTCTTTATGTTGCCCATGTATTTGGATTAACGTCAGACACTTACCCATATTGGCAGCTCGCACTTGCATCTCTAGTGCATCCTGCTCGCACTGTGTTGTCTTTGAAATTTGAATGTGGCTCTCGCGTCGTGCTAGCTTCAGTATTTCTGTAAACAAATGGATAAACGATTCAGTTATTGTTCGAGAGCGGAGTGCAAAAGAGAAAACACACACTTCGTGTATCGGGTGGCATAAACAAATGCTTTGAGACTCATTGAGAGAGAAAGAGGCTATGTATGGTTGTCTTGTGGCAGTTAGGCAGAGCTACAGTTGGACCCAGAACGTGTGTGAATATTGTCATTCATAAATAGAGTTAACAAGTTTGCAATCGTCTTCATAATGGGTACTTCATTTTCATTTTTTTTCGATCGGTTCGCTGCCAAGGAGGATGTGCGTGTGCTAATGATTGGGCTGGATGCGGCTGGCAAGACCACAACGCTGTATCAGCTTAAGCTGGGTGCCACTTTAACCAATATACCGACCATTGGATTCAATGTAGAGATATTGGAATACAAGCGTCTTCGTCTGACAGTCTGGGACATTGGCGGCCAAAAGCGCGTACGATCTATGTGGCGCTATTACTATAACAATGCGGCTGGTATTATATTTGTGGTAGATGCCGCCGATGTTGCACGCTTTCCCGAGGCCATGACTGAGCTTCATTCCACGCTGCGTGTGAACGAGCTTAAGGACAGTGTTGTGCTGGTCTTCGCCAACAAGCAGGATTTGCCAGATGCCATAGCTCCGGGGGATTTAGCCTTACGATTGCGTTTGCATGACCTACACCAGCGTTGGACGGTACACGGCGTCTGCGCCACCAACGGACATGGCGTTCTCGAGGGCATGGAGCTGCTCTACCGAATGATTCGACAGCGTCCTCAACGTCTGCGTCGCGAACGTAGTACCGAATCATTTTTCTAGGCAAACTGCGTCTGCGAATTCTCGGTTCGCTCCAAATCTATTTCTTTGGCTATATAGCATTTAATTCAGTTGTTATTACCTTCAAAGTTTTCCAACATGCTTCGCACATCGTCTTTAAGGCGCGCATTGTAAGATTTTAGTAGCGCTTCCTTCGACTGCGGCAGGATTGTGGTCCGTGAGCTGCTCGCCATTTTGTATGCGAGGCAATGAACCACACTGTTGTAGGGCTATATATTTAAATATTATTGTTTTAAGTGATTTCGTTTTATTTATAAGGTATTTGCCGTTTTTGCCACAATCTTACTGCTTAGCAGGGTTGCTTTTTTGCTTCCAAGGTACGAAAACTATCGCAAGTTAAGATAACACACCGGCTAGCATACCGGCTGTTTTATTATTATTTATTTGTATGCATGACGTCATGAATGCTAGCATATGATTTGTATTTTGATGAATTCTAAAGATTAATTTGTCTACTTCCATCTTTATAGCCACAGTATAAATCATACTAATAAATACATGTAGAATTATAATCACGCCAGTATTACAATATATTTGGGGGATTCAGTGTAGCATTCACTCATGTTAAACAATTCGGCAATAGCTTTGACGTCATCGCTTTAAAGTATCGTTGCGAATAGAAAACAATAACGCAATCGCCTAATGGTATTATCTGTATTATTAGTGACAATGTCCATGAATGCTTTGCCGATATGTACTATCGATAAAGGAAAATTAATATGACCTATCGATAAGGAATTAATATTTGCTTTGCAAATGTCTTGGTTGCCCATCGCTAGTTCTTGACCTGCAGAGGTAGTGAAAAGAGATCTCGCAAATAGCGTCTGAGTTGAGCAAGGCCCTGCCCTGCAACGCAATTTTCATCAAGATAAGCCAACGAAGGAGATTTTACACCTGTAATGCTTTAATGCTTAAGTCCATACTAGGCGCGGACACGAATGGTTCTGCGGAAGATCTACCAAGCGAAGGCGTTGGCGTTGTCGCGGCCAGCGGCAGTAGCGGGGGAAGTGGCAGTGGCAGCAGTCGAAGTGCTGGAGCGCTAAGCCGAGCCAGTTACGGCCACGGTTCTAGCTCAATATCAAGTGGGCTAAGTGCAGTTTGTGGCTTGGTCGGAAGCGGCAGTGGCAGTGGCAGTGGCAGTGGCAGTGGCAGTGGCAGTACAAGTGCAAGTGGTGGCAGCACACCAGCTACCGTGTATTGCCCTGCATGCGTGGCGAGCAGCTCGCAGCAGCAGCAGGCACTTGCCTCTGGGGCTGAGGTCTTGCTAGCGCGCGAATCGAAATCAGGAAAGCGGGGTAAGGCGCGAAAAAGTGCATCAACGGCTGGCTGCTTGGACGCGCAACATATACGCAACCATCTAAGAATGTCGACATCGAGCTCCATGCGCAGCACTCGCGGCAATGGTGCTGGCAGCAGCAGCAGCAGTAGCACCGCCTCGGCTGTTATACCATCCGGTTGCAGCAGCATAGCCTACGATTCAAACAGCAATGGCAGCTGCAGCAGCTTCAATGGTAAGGTCAACTCTCCAGGCAGCTACAGTTGCAATGCGCTTAATGTTGACTTCAGCACCTATACGGCAACACATCAATGGTCGCGCATGCTGGAGTGTGCTGAGTTTGTGGGCGCAAAGTGAGTAGTAGTACACATCCAGGTGAAAGAAAGCTAAATTATCCACTATATAAATTTGGTCGTTTCAGACGGAGCAAGCACACTGTGGTTGCCTACAAGGATGCCATGTTCGTGTTTGGCGGTGACAATGGCAAGACCATGCTCAACGATCTAATTCGGTTCGGAGTCAAAGATAAGTCGTGGGGACGTGCATGCGCAACGGGCACACCACCGGCTCCGCGCTATCATCATTCAGCCGTAGTAGCAGGCAGCTCAATGTTTATCTTTGGCGGCTATACGGGCGACATACACTCCAACTCGAATCTGACCAACAAGAATGATTTGTTTGAGTATAAGTTTCTCAGCGCTATGTGGGTGGAATGGAAGTTTTCAGGCAGGCAACCAGTGCCACGTTCGGCGCATGGTGCCGCGGTTTATGATAACAAAATGTGGATTTATGCTGGCTACGATGGCAATGCGCGATTGAACGATATGTGGACATTAAATTTGACCGGCGAAAATCATCAATGGGAGGAGGTGGAACAGCAAGGTGATCGCCCGCCTACTTGCTGCAATTTCCCCGTCGCCGTTGCACGCGATGCCATGTACGTCTTCTCTGGCCAGAGTGGCTTACAGATCACAAATTCTCTGTTTGAGTTTCACTTTAAGACGCGCACTTGGCGTCGCATCTCCAATGAACCAGTTCTGCGTGGTGCCACCTCCGCGCCACCATCGCGACGCTATGGTCACACTATGGTGCATCACGATCGTTTCCTCTATGTGTTTGGCGGCTCAGCTGACTCCATGTTGCCAAATGATTTGCACTGCTACGATCTGGACTCACAGGTGTGGTCCGTCATACAGCCGGAACAGAACTCGGATGTGCCATCTGGTCGTGTGTTCCATGCATCGGCCGTCATTAGCGACGCAATGTATATCTTTGGCGGCACCGTTGATAACAGCGTACGACGCGGCGATACTTATCGCTTTCAGTTCTCCAGCTACCCAAAGTGCACGCTGCGCGATGACTTTGGCAAATTCTTTCACGAAAAACAGTTCTGTGATATCCAGTTTGTGGTGGGTGCCGAGGAGATCCGTATTCTGGCCCACATTGCTTTTGTGGCAGCACGCTCCAAGTATTTGCGGAACAAGATATTGTCGGCGCGTGAGGCGCTTCAACATCAAATGGAAAAGCTCTACGGCGTTGGCCAGGTAGATGCGCTTGCGTTGAATACGGGTGTTGGCGCCGATCGCACGCCCATGCTGGAAGTGCGACTATCACATGCCTCGCCCGAGGCATTCGAGATCATACTAAACTACATTTATACGGATCGCATTGACCTAAAGGAGTCATACAACAAGAACATCATCAT
The DNA here is from genome assembly GCF_003285905.1 of Drosophila hydei. NCBI lineage: Eukaryota > Metazoa > Arthropoda > Insecta > Diptera > Drosophilidae > Drosophila > Drosophila hydei. Next base: position 2,176,381 of record NW_022045685.1, on the reverse strand, counting down.
TCTCATCACGGACATCTATCAACTGGCTGGCCTTTTCACGATGCCCCGCCTGGCGCAGGGTTGCATACAGTATCTGGACTTTAAAATCAACAAGATAAATGTGCTCGAAGCGCTCTACAATGCGGACAAGAACAAGTGAGTTCTCAGCACTGTGACCTTGACGAACTTTTAATTCATCAAATTTTTAAATTTCAATTGCATCAGCATTAAAATCATCAAGGATCATTGCATGCAGTTCATCATCAAAGACGAGAACTTCACCGAGGTGGTCATGTCTAGTGAGTTTAGTGATCTAGACAAGCCGCTTCTAGTCGAGATAATACGCAAGCGTTTGCATCCCAGCAAGCTGGTCATGGACACCAGCTTTGAGTCGAATATTGGTGAGTATTTGCACAGAGTATATATATAGTCTGGTATGCTCTTGATTTGTCGCAATAGTATCTTTTTACGACTTAAGTTTGCATTTAGATGAGGTTATTTTTTTGTTTTTGAACCTATCTAAGTATATTTAAACTAACTTTTTAACAATGAATGTGCCTCCTGGATGGAAATGGGATGTGAATGGTCAAGTGTTCGTGTTGACGGCTCGGACTTGAACTAAGTTTGTAAGCTTTGTATAAAAATATGATGCTTCTTGTGCAGATTGGTGAAACAATAACAAAAATAAATAAAAACAAAACATTCAGCTCGGACATGGCCGGGTAACATCAGTTCTACTACATATCCTAATCCATGTCTACGCATATATATTTAGGTACCACATTGGAGCACGATTTGTCCATGTTCTTAGAGACAACGGGTAAAGACTTCTGCGATATAAGTCTCATACTGGAAGATCAGGTGATAGCGGCCCATAAGTCTGTACTATCAGCACGTTGTACCTATTTCCAGGGCATGTTCCGCTCGTTTATGCCACCGGATAATACCGTTAATGTAAGTGCCACTATTATATTTTAAATATATGTAATTTAATAATCAATTTCTCTATTAGATACAAATTGGCGAAATTTCACCCTCACTGGAGGCTTTTCATTCGCTGCTACGATATATTTATTATGGGGAGACAAAGATGCCGCCGCAGGATGCGCTTTATCTGTTCCAGGCACCATGTTTTTATGGCCTATCAAATAATCGTTTGCATGCATTTTGCAAATACTCATTGGAGCATAACATAACGTCAGAGAATGTCCTGCAGACTCTGGAGGCGTCAGATATAACTAAAATCTATGACATCAAGGATTATGCATTGAAATTAATTGTGAAAGATTTTGCCAAGGTGGCCAGGCTACCAAAGATAGCCGGTTTGTCGCGCGAACTGTTGCTGGAGATAATACGCGCTGTGGCCGATTCGCAAGGCGAGTTTCTGACCCGCATCAATATCAATACCGATATCTGAAAACTAGTGCTGCTACAGCCGGCTTTGCAGTTGTTGCTCGCCTGGTTGCAAATCGGACGTAGCACGTAGAGCAGCAGTAGCGGTTGGTAGCGCAATAAATCATCCACTTCCACATCGTCAAGCAACCTCATGCTTCCTCTCATCGAATCCCAATTTAAACTCGTATTTTGCATAATGCATTAGCATCATTAATATTAGCAAATACCTATTGAAACTCGTTAATGAACAATCCAAAGAAACGAATATGATAGAGACAGTGATAGCGCAGATAGAGAAAGAACAATGGCATTGTTCTTTCGTGTTAGGCGGTAAGGGTAAGTTGTTAGTGCATAGACTTAAAATTGTAATGATCGAAATGGATGCGTATTTCCTACGCTCTCGAACAAATATATATTTATAATATTTGTTCATTTGTTCTGCAAACTAATGAAGAAACTTTAATGTTTTCCATAAACGATTTGTGCAAACTGAATTCAAGGCAATTGCCATGCATGAATTGAATTCAAAGAGTTTTCAAATAAATCAATTCCATATTCTGAACAATACTTTATGCACTAATACATTCAGTTATGCTAATGTCTCACTAAATATATGTAGGAATATTATCCATATTAAATTCTACTACGCAGATAGATGGATACATACATATTGTATGTTTGATATTGAACCTCATGGAAACTTCAGCTAATAGGATTGTGTAGGACAACTGTTTCGTGGATTGCTCCAAAAAGTAGTATTGTATAAATATTCGAGCAGAATCTAGTAATTTTCTGTTAACAAAGCTAAATTACATTTAAATGCGAAGCAGGAAATTGCTTGGTCGATCGATAATATAAATATGCTGAGGCAAGATATTGAAATGAATATATTGAAATTGTATTTGTATTGTACTGAGTTTTATACATAGATATATTTGATGCTGCCAAGATATATATATATATATATATATATATATATATATATATATATGTATATTTATATATAGAACAGACAAGTACGTACATATATTGCATTTGAAAGGAGTCAACACCCCTCTCATTAGCTCACGAACCATAAAAATAAAAGAATGGCTATAAAATACCAGCCGCATTGTGTGAGTCATGGATGAGTTAAGATACATATATATATATATGTATATATATATCAAAAAAATGTATATATATATATATATATATATATATATATATATATATATATAAATAAATACTTATATCCATTTAATATATATAAGAGGATATGCACAATATGTACCTAGGCCATAAACTTGTCTAACATATGATTAATTGGTATATGGTTTTTCCTTTACTTATAATTGACTTATCAGTTCGATTTAGCAATATTTTAATTAGCTCTAACTTAATGTCCAAGCTCGAAGCTAATATTTGAACAATATATATATATATATATATATATATATATATATATATATATATATATATATATATATATATATATATATATATGCAAAACAAATCGAACTAAAATCAATTAAAAATACATTCTGCAAGAATGCTAACGATTGTAATGCCAAACAGCAGAACAATTTTTATCAAGCCTTAAATAATTATCGCACTGAATTCCAACCTCATAGTATGTCCCGTATATGACTAAATATACAAATATTTGTATCCAATAACCACCTCACCCATTGGGCTTATATAAAAAACAAATAGTATATATATACATATGTATTATGTATAGTTATATAATAAATAAACAAAGACCTCAAATTAACGTAAGCAATAGAACAAAAGATAAAAACAAAATCATAGAGCAGAGAACAAACAAGCAGTTAACGATTTACAAAACTGAATTAATTATAAACGAAATCAATCAATTTTTCTGCCAACTATAAAGTTGAATAATTTTCATTTGATTTCCATTTTTTTTATTTATATTATTTTCGTTTATTTTTTTATTTAGAAATTATGTTTCTTGCCGATAAAGTATATAATAGTTTATTTGGTTCTTAGGACAGAGTTGTGATAGCTGTTTCTTTCTTAAACGTCATGTTGATGGTATTAATAATTATAATTATTGTATTCAGTTTAACATTGAACAATATTTATATAAGCAATATTATTGTTTTGTAAGCTCTTTTATTTGAGATGTATTTTAAATTCTATTATTTATAAAAAAAAAAATGTAATTGCAAATAAATTGGATCCGTTGCGAGACAAATATTTATTAAGATATATACAATTTGTATTTACGCTTATTAAATATAGTCTATATTTAATTGTTGCCCACGATAATCCAGCACGCGGCGACAGTGTTATATAAACTGTAGTTGACGTATTCAATTCATTATGAATGTCAAACACAAACAATGCACCTCAATTATCATTTGCATGGAGCTTTCCATGTGCAGCGCTTTAAATAGCATTAAATAGAAATAGAACATGATCGATTCCACTTGAGTACTTGGAAATTATTGCGAAAGCGTGTCGGATGATGCAAGACTGCAAATCGGGTTCGAGAACTCGAAACTCAAATTAGTTTTTTCATACGTGTGAAAGCCGAATAGGAACCAACCGAATAGGAAAAATTGGCTCATAGATGCATCTCCGATAGCTGCAACACTTTCTCAGTACAATTTGCAATTATGAATCGTTTCACTTACATTGTAAGCGTATACATATGTATGTTTGTAATCCCCGTTTGTATCCACGTGTGTGGACAAACCAGCTGCACGAACAGAATCGAATCTAAAGACATATTAAACATATTTAATTTGTACTAGGCATAGTTCATATACAAAACTAAATAAAATATACAATTGGTATGCGAAATAATATACTAAAAATAATATTAATAATACTATATGAAAGAAATGTTGTTTTTCAATTTTGGCATTTAGTTGAGCGGCGCCCTAGGGAATACCCCTAATATGGATACAATTGTCAAACTGTGCCCTTGGGTATTTTTAATTTTTGTCAGCACAAATGGAAGCTGAACAATTGGCCAAAGGAAACTTTAACACCCAACCACACACACACACCCACACCCGTAGTCGGGAGAATGTGCTAATGTAAGTGGGTTGCTGGGAGTATAGAAATACAAATACCTAATAAAATTGTACACAAACAAACAGTCGGCAGCGCATTGAGATAGCAGAGGACGGCAACTGCTAGATGGATAATGTAAGATAGCACAGCTCAATGGAATTAAAACAAAACAAAAGGCTGCCAAGGACAAAGTCAAATCGTGAGCTGAGCTACGTCGCCTGGCCTTCGTCTTGCCTGCCGCCTGCTGCCTGCTGCGTGCTTATCAAATGCAAATTACAAAATCAAATATGCCAGAGCCAGAGACCGGAGTCCTCCAGGCAATGAATGAGCTGGCTGAAGCAAGCAGGCAGCATTTTTGGGAACAGTTTCAATATGCCAACACGCACTAGAGCTGGCTGCGTGACACGAGCAGATGTGCTACGCATAAGAAATATGAAACAATGCACTTGTCATCTGCGCATAGAGTATATATAGTTCTGATCACATATTTTATGACTTAGACAGGTATTGGACGTTCTCTCTCTGTATCTCTCTCTCTCTCTCTCACTCTGTATCTCTCTCTGCCTTTCTCTGTATCTCTTCCTCTCTCTCCCTCTCTGTATCTCTCTCTCTCTATGTATCTCTTACTCTATCTCTCCTTCTCTGTATCTCTCTCTCTCTCTGTCTCTCTCTCTCTCTCTCTCTCTCTCTCTCTCTCTCTCTCTCTCTCTCTCTCTCTCTCTCTCTCTCTCTCTCTCTCTCTCTCTCACTGTCTCTCTTTCTCTCTCACTCTCTCTCGTTCTGTCTATCACTCTCAATCTCTCTCTCTCCCTATCTTGACTTCTTGAACAAGCTTATCTGAAATATTTACTAAAACTAGCCTTAAGCATTAAATATTTACGCTGTTCATCTCAATATTGAGCATCGATTGCTGTGCATTGTTATTTTGAATTCGTCACGCGCTCATCTCTATTGCCAAATAGGAGTACGAGAGGGAGTCTGTGCGTTGGCCTTGTGTATGTCAAACTTTCAGACACAGCTATAGATAGAGATACAGATACAGATACAGATACAGATACATCTATACAAGTGCACGCTTCTCAGTGCCTACATTGACAATTCAATTTATTGCCATGGCAACATGCTAAATTATTTGAAAACTATTCAAGTTGAGCAGGTCCCTGGGTATTGGGTCTTTATGCTTGAATATCAAGGCTAAAATAGCATAATTTTGTTTCTCTCACTTATGGCCAACTTATAACTAACTTTGTCGAAGCTGAAACGTTTCTATTTCATGTTATCTTTAAAGCAAGAAGTTGCCTATCAAATCTATTGGCCGCTGGCTGTGCCATGACTCGGCTGCTTTTTAGCCATTTTCAAGTTATTGGCTTTTCTTCAAATAAGTTTCGTTGTAAATTTTCAATTATAGACTCAAGCAAGGTGCGTCCGTAAGGCCCTTTATCCCATATACATTTGGTTTAAGCCAATCTCTTATCATCTAGCTAATTCCATGGCAGTGTCTGTCCGCCCTTGTCCTTGGGAGAAGGAAAAGGAAAAGAAAAGAAATTTCCTTTGCCGCCTGTCAGCTTCTAAGTTCATAATTTAAGCCAACAAAGCCCAAATGCGATCGAAGTCAATCAGCTATATAATATGTCTATATGCTGGCATTCGTAATGGGCCCAAAGAAAAGGAGTGTGAGGGGGTGGCTGCGGCTCGTTTCATGATGCTTTTTAATATCCGTTTCATGTGGATTTATGCGCTTCAAGTTCACGCTGAGCGCCAACACATAAATTTCATGGCAATTGAAGCTCCCCGCCTTCCCAAAAAAAGGAACTCCAACAACAACAAACCTTGGCCCCAACCCTCAAATCCCCACAGCTGACAAAGGGTTAACTTGTATTGGCTGCGGGAAACTTTACTTAAATTGACTTGTGGCATTTTTCAAAGTTCTTCTCTCTTTTTTTTCCCGTTGACCAACTTCGATTAATTTATGGGGATAAGGATTGTCGCTGCCTCCCATTGACGCCCAACTGCCACAGTCTGGAGCGGGTCTCATAAACTGTCATTAAAGTGGCTTGCCTGATTAAAGGCATCAATTTGGTGGCATTCCCACACACACATACATATATACATATATATATACAACTCAATCCTACCATTTACCATTGCATACACCCATAGAGAGAAGTTTAATTAAAAAACTGCGCCCCAAGCGCCCAAATATGCCGCATGCACCATTTTAGACTGACAGACTATTAAATATCCTGTGCAGCGAGCGCAGCTAGAGGTATATGCTTCTCGCTTCATCTATCTTCTTTCCGTTAGAGAGCGCTTAAACTTAGACGAGAGAGAAACTTTTTCACAGATATTGAACTAAGCTTCTTGCTGATATCAAATATGTTCTTAAAATATCTTGGGTAGAGGTCTAAGTTTCTCGCTTTATCTGTCTTTTTTCTGTTGGAGAAAGCTTGAACTTAGATGAGAGAGAAACTTGTTCGGAGACATTGAATTAATCTTCTTGCTGATATCAAATATCATGGGTAGAGATCTAAGTTTCTCGCTTTATATGTATTTTTCTGCTAGAAAAAGCGTGAGCTTAGAAAAGAGAGAAACTTGATCCAAGACAATGAACTAAGGTTTTGCTGATATCAAATAGGTTTTTATAAATCAACTGAATCCAAATGTCTCATAGATTTAAATGATGAAAGTTTCTTGATTGCTTTAAGTTTCTCGCTCAGAGAGAATCTAAATTGGAATCTTAATCCATTTCATCTGCAGCTGCAGGCTGTTGCAACAAAGCAATATACCCCTCTGTCCTATAGACTAGCGGTATTAAAACAACACCTGGCAATTGAAGTTTAATTGGGCAGACAGAGAGAGCGAGAGAAATGCAATATAAAGTAATTACGTTTTGCATGCTGCATGGGACCGTTATCGAATGCTCGATAGCAGGTACAGTTGCGCCTGGGTACAGTCTGCAAGTATTTAAAGGCCCATTTGCAGGTTAAGTAGAAGCTGTGTGTGACATTCGCTGAAGGACATTTGACGAATATATATATATATATATATGTATGGGACAGGCTGATGTGGATTGGTACTGCGCTTTGGCTTTGTGCGCACCGCTCTTATCGGCTTTATGGCTGGCGATAGTTTTCATTTACTTTATGACACTTCCATCAAGTAGTTGCCTGTGTATGTGTGTAGAAAGGTTAAAGTTCAGTGCATAGTTGTGCTGTTAAGTACGATAGACTAATGTTGAGGCTGGGGCTTGGAATTGGGGTAGGGGTCGATGGGGCCGAGCAGGTTGTACTGTTTTTGCCTCAACTGATTTGCGGACGGAATGTCAACGCTTCCTTTTCTGCCATTTAACTTTTATATGAGCTCTAGCCCAGCCCACCTCCGCCGGAACCCAAAACTCAGTTCCCACGTGTTGTAATCCGTTTGGCACATGACATTTGGGCGCATCGTGTGCTTTATGGACCAAATGATTGCCTGCTCAGGGGCTCAGTGGATTCGGCATGACGATGACAGCCAACGGTAAAAGGACGAACACTCATTCCATCTAAAAAGAGGGCACGTATATGTGTGTATCTCTTTCTATCTCCCTCTCTCTCTCTCTGTGTGTAGGGGTTTCATCTATATGAGCTGCTCCTGCTAATAAGTGGGACTCTCGGGTAGGCTTTAGCCACGTACAGATACACACGTATATTTACATATAATGTGTGCACTTGCAACATATTTTACCAACTTGGCTTTCGTGTATGAAATGTTAGGTTAGGTGCGACTAATTGTGCCTCTTGAGCTCCCTAGTCGATGCTTGGTGTGGAGCAACTTGGAAGCTGGTCCAAGCTGCAAATTATTTATTCATACCTCAATTTCCAGCTTAAATAACTTATTCATATATCTGTATTAGCTTGGCCTAAACAGCTTGCCAGAAGTCTACGACGAACTGCAAAATCTTTTAAAATAAATAATAATAAAATCAAATATAAGGTTTATATATTTGGGAAGAGCATGAAATACATAGAAAATACATGTATATTTACTAGCATTTAAAACAGATAACAGAAAGCTAAAACAGATATAAATTAAAATAATATTTCAGCCAAGGTGACCAGGCAAGTGTGATACTATTTTCAGTTACTAAACTTTCACAGTTCTTTAAACGAGATCCTCAAGCAGTTAAAGTGCCTTGAAACGTTTGCCATTTGTTTATAAATCGTTCAAGAACTTTCAAACAAATAAGAAAATTTACAATACATGCGCAACTTTAAGCTTAACATTTTTGCTTATGCTTATCAAGCCTCAAGAGCATATAGCTGCCATAGCCACAAGTATGAAAGTAGACCCAGCCAAGTTAATTCGTTTGCCGAGTCCTGCCAAATAGCACTCATTTCTATGGTATACCATACACAAAGGCCTAGATATAGCTTCTCAATATAAGTATAAGCAATTTTATATTTGAAGCCATTTCTATTTTATTACAATGTCATCGCCTATGGCTTTTAGTTGGCCTCACTAGACGGTTATTAAAAATATTTTAAATATAAATATTTGTGGTATATTTAATTTTTTTTTTTGAGTTTACTAAGTTTGCGTTGGCAATACTTCCTTCTTCCTCAACCTATTTAACAGTTGTCAGCCGATATTTGTGCCAAATCAAGCATTTTATTCTGAATAAACTTAAACTAGAGCAACTCTTGCAAATGGTTGAACTTGTTTATTAGGATAAATGTTCTGTGCGTCAAACTTGGTGCATTTCATAGGCTCGTATGACTTGGAATTTGTTTAAGCATTAATGTCATACAATTTTCTTTACAGTACAGTGATTTCATTGATATTAAAAATATTCTTCTTTGTTTTATTAGGATTTTAACTTGTATGGCTTTAAGAAAAACATCCTATTTGTCTTCATTAATGGTATGTATGTATGTGTGTATGTATGTATGTATGTATGCATATCTGCTTAGCATCCTATAAAATGCATTTAATGTTAACATTAATCACGAGGAATGTACAAATTGCTCTTGAGCAAGCGATAAATTAAATTCAATTAAATGTTGCAGCAAATGTAAAGCCAATACCAGAATTTATTCGCTAGGCAGAATGCATGTGTGTGTGTGTGTGTGTATGTATGCATTTGCTGTGGCATGTCGAATGTGCACAGCATAAATATTTACTTAAGCACATTTCATATTTGAAGTGTGTTCTGTTTGTCAATTGAATCTAAATTAATCATGTTAAGCTTTCAAATAAAACTGTCTATTGCCCATGGAGCTTATTCAACTGAGCTCAGCCGCAGGGGGTGTGGCAGGCGAGCGCCTTCGGACATGCAATGGCTTCTTCTTTTGCTCGTTGGCAAATGTAGGATGGATGAGCATAAAGCACAAAATTAAATTGTAATTTTCATGCATGTAATTATCGCTTGCATACACACACACACACACACACACACACGCATGCAGCAGCAGCTTGTGTGAGGTGCGTAGCTTTTGAGCAAACTCTTCAAGGTGCTGCCCGTAATATTTGATAGACAATCTGTGTGTGTGCGTGTGCGTGTGCTTGTGTGTGTGCCTAATAAGATTACAAATTATTTTGGCTAATTGCCTCCGACATAACTAATAACAACTGCAACAGCAGGAGCTAAGCTCGCAAAGCCACTTCACCGGGGCAGCGGAAGGCGGGCGGGTCAGGGGGCGGGCCTCATTGCGCAACGTTAACTGGTTGTGTGAGCTCTGCTCACGTAGCACGCACCGTGCTGCTGCCTACTCTTGGCTGCTAGCACTTCCGCCCAGCGCCTAATTGTATGCCATAAAATAATAATTACAAGCCATGCATATGCAGAGGATGTCGAGGAGCTGAAGCATTTGGCAGTCGGCAGTCGGCAGTCGGCAGTCGTAGCGAAGATTTCCGTTTCACTAAACTGCGAATTGCGTTGCAGCCACTTAACCAAATTGCAATCATAATGCACGACCGATTCCAAATTATGTTGCATGCAACACATGCTATTAGCGGAGCAGCTGCTTAAGGCACCCAAAGGGATTGGCGGCATTGCAAGCTGTAAATAAAGTCATAGAAGCAAGTCTAGATGCAAACGATGGCTCATTAAAATGTGAATATATATATATATATATATATATATATATTACATATATATTCTGATTTTACTCGGCTTTGCTCGGCGTCAGATTTATCTCTTACTTTCAACAACTTTTCACGCATTGTGCTGAAGAGTTTTTGTCGCATGTCTTTTTAGATAACCATCGACTCGAGTGAATGAAATGTGCTTTGAGCTATGAGCTCCTATGTCGATCATCTATCAATCAATCAGTCAGTCAATCAGTCAGTCAGTCAACCAGCTGAAGCAAACACATTTTCTTGCGTTTGTTAGTTTATGCATTCTGAGCTCATGTGCCGACGGGCGCACCGATTGCCATGGAAATGTCAGTTAAGGCTGCTTGGGTAGCCCCCCCCAGCTCCAGTCGGGGCTCGGCTCACGTCGAACGGTAAATGTTTATGACGTACTCAAAATTGTCTATCAAGTTCAGCTGACGATGTCGCGACATCTCTGCCGAAACAGCCATAAAATGTCACTTGACGCAAGTGGAGCAGCAGAGCACGACTGTGCTGGTTGGGTGGTTGGGTGGTTGTATATATGAGGAGCCTGACTGGATGGATGGTTGGATTTCCAGCTGCGTGGCAACTTTTGCCTTTTGTTCTTATGATTGAATATTTAATTCAATATGTCGCCCAACCAATTTGGTTGAGCTCGTTCTTTTTTTTTATGACTTGCCGCCGAATCGCACAAAGTTTGTTCGCTTCTAATTAGGCGCATCATAAACATTTTATGCCAGTTGGCCAAGAGCTCACAAGGACGGCAAACTTAAGAAAGTTGGCGGGCAAAAACAATTGCGACTTTTTATTTTCATTTTATAATACGACTATATATATATATATATATATATATATATATATATATATATATATATATATATATTTATAATATAATCAATCAAGTTTTAATATGATTTAATTTGGATATTATATTGTTTGCCTTTGTTATGCTCAAATGTGTAAGGCCATAAAATTAACAAATATTTCCTTGGTCGCATGCACATAAAATACAACAACAACAACAACACACACACAGGCACAGGCACAGGCTATAGCCATAAAATGTGTGGCTACTGTTTCTTTATTTTTAAAAAAGCATTTTGCTACTCTTTCAAAACTGGGCAATAAAAACAATGCTAAGAAAGTTAAGATCGCCAAAAGCTGTAGACGAAGTAGCTACAGCTGTAAGAAACATTGTATAATTTACAAGCTGCAACTTCAGAAGAATTGCCAAGGCATATAGCCTTGGCTCTACTGCTTGCAGCTTGGCCTAAAACTACTTTTGATAGCTTAGCCAAGGCCCATGGCCACGCTATATACAAAGACGCTAGAGAGACTTTATATACAATGAGCCAAGCTCCAAATAACATGCCAAACAGTTTTAACTAATCAAGCGCAACATCAATATCTGCATAAGTAAGGGTATTGGTGCATCGGTTAACCATGAATTACTAAACGATATCCGTTGTCGCTACAGCTTCAACGGCGGCACCAGCTGCACTCATAAAACGCTGTTTTCGCTGCCCAAAAACGGAGCTCGAGTGGAACAGCAAGTGGAGAAGGTAGCGTAAGAGCTTGTAATTTATGGACCAACAAACAACATTGTTGACATTATTGACAAGCAGCAGCAACAGCAGCAGCAGCAACTGGACAATGGGCGTGAGAGGCGAATTGCCGTCAGTTTTGGGTCCCAAAACAATATGCTTTTTATGACGCTCCCTCGGTCCGTCTCTGCTCTCTGTCTCTTTCGCTCCTGCTCATAATTTGACAGCTGGCGACCTTTCCACTGACTTTGTCCCATCCGTTTTCCGTTGCGCTCATTGCCTTGGCCACTTTTCGTTGTCCCTCTTCGAGTTTGACTTTGAGCTGCACATAAAAAATATTTTTTTCTTTGGCAATTTTAATGAAACATTTATAAGTTAAGAGCGCACAAAATGGTATAAGGCTGCTTGAATTGCTAATGAAAGGTTACGTATGTACATATATGTCTATGTATGTAGCGTTCTGTTGGAGAGAAGCTCGCTATGAAGTCGCTCATTTATTGTCCCCAAAGTGTGTAATTATTGCATTTGAGTCCAGGAAAAGTCCTTGTAAAACGCTTGAATAATTTAAAATTATTTTTGAGCTTAGGCTAGAAACTCATTATCGATCTCGATAAGTGAAGCCCTTGCCTCATAGCTCTGTTATCGATTGATGTTATCGATATTGGTAAGTGAAGTTTTTTTCACAATATCTCTGTTAGCGATAAACTAAGCTATTACCTAATAGCTCTGTTATCGATAAGTGAAGTCCTTACCTCACAACTGTGTTATCGATAAGTGAAACTTTTTTGCAATTACTCTGTTATCCATAGGTGAAGCCCTTGCCTAATCACTTTGTTATTCATAATTAAAGTTCTTACCTACAAGCTAGTACCTGTGTTATCGATAAGTGAAGCTATTGCCTAATAGCGCTGTTATCGATTTGCGAAATCCTCCCCTATAAGTGAAGTCCTTATCTAATATCTGTGTAATCGATATGTGCAGCTTTTACCCAATAACTATGTTATCGATCAGTGAAGCCATAGCTCAACACCACTTTTATCGATAAGTGATCGATGCCATAACCTAATAACTGTTCTATCGAATAGCACCATTTTCTATCTATTGGCATCGTTTCAAGCAATCGCTTAGCAATGAAAACTTTTGCCAAATTCCTTTTAATAATTTATTATTTGATCAAATGTTTATGTAGCGTATTTGTAAGCTTAATAATTGGTCATAAAGTTGCTGTCAGTCTCGTCTGCTCATTCTATTCATTTGCCATGTTTATCCTGCTGCATGTGTACATTGCCCCAAGACATAAAGCCCTGACAGTCGATGGACAGCTGTGCAACAAAGGCCACAAAAGGCCAATTCTGACTGGTGTAGAGCTCTCTCACTCCCGCTCTCTCTCTTCCTCCATCACTCCTTACACTGTGCCGGGGTAATTTGTGCGCGTCTCGCTCGTAAATTGGCAAATATGCATTCAGTCCCGCTTTGGCTGCAGCCAAATTCTTTACACTATTTCTAAGCCAATAAAAATCATATTACGCATACGCCACGGCTACCGCTCCCCAAGGCTCTCACACACACACAGACAGAGACTCAGTTGTAAAGAAGCCCGCTCAGACAGATATCAAAACGCATCAAAATGTTGCACTAAACTTTATTCACAGGCTGCCACAGCCGCAGGCATTGAAATAAAAAAGAATAGAAAATGCATATCAAGTGGCGCAAAAACTCCAAGTAAATGCCAGATGGATAGAGCTTACGGCCAGAAGGCTGCGGGACGGCTCTGGCATGCAGAAGCGTACAAAGAAATATGATAATCAAAGCTCAACCATAGAGCAAATAACAAGAATGACATGACTGTATTTGCCTGTTGCACCGACGCGCAAATACACTGCAACAGACGTGACTTAACGATAGTCAATTCGAATATATTTTTTTTTTAGTTCATATATCTATAGATCAGATATAGATTATATCTGTCAGTGTTATTATCTGTTCTGATATTTTCTTGAAAGCCTAAAGCTATTTAATTTGCTTCTTTTCTATAGCAGCTTTGCTAGAATATGTCTAGACTTTCTGGCTTCGATCGAGCAAAAGCTTTTGATCTATCTAACAAGTTAGAGCTAGTGTTGTAAGTCTTCCATATAGCACATACCAGTGTTGGTCAAGGATTTGCTAATTAAGCTTTATAGAGGCAAAAGGCAATTGGTCAATATTTGGCTTATAAGCTGAATATAACTGAATTGAAAGCTATTTGCAGAACGCTTGACAAAGTGATCAAGGCCAGCCAGTGTTGGTAAGTGCATAACAGGCGATGAGCGCAAAATGTTTATCCTTTCAGCTTTGGCGTCGACATCGTTGCGTAGGAAATGTTATTGTTAAATGTTAGTTTTGTTATGCAAACACGTTCACAGACAGACTTACCCAAACAGCAACACACACACACACACACACACACACAGTGATAGTTGCGAAAATATGAATAGTCAAAGTCGAAGTTGGCCATATGTTCGCCTCAACTTTATCCCACAAAACAGTTGCCAACAGCGAGTGGCAGGAGGGGCAAGTTGCATGGTTGCAATCGCTTTGTTTGTGCTCCGCTCTGTGCTAGGTGGCCTGGGAGCGAACGGGGCGTGGCTGGGGCTTAAGGGTGTTTAAGGTAGCTGCTGTGGCTCAGTCAAATGGCAAAGCGCTAATGGGAATTTGCGCTGTCTGCTTTTTCGGGGGCCTCGCACGTCTTACGCTTTAGCTGCAATAAGCGTGACTGGCAACAAAGCTGCAGCAAACAATTCCAGCTGCAAGTGCAGCATTCAAATGCAGCTTTCGGCTGCGTAGGCGTCAACAACAACAAAAGTTGCCAAATAGAAAATTGCAATGCACGCAAAATGCGAGCTGTGAGTGCGTGTGTGTGTGTGGTAGAGTGAGTGTGTGGCACGGCCATCTCTAAGCTTGCCACATGTTGTGGCTGCATAAGTTTTTGGCAGGCGCCAGCGGGCAGGCGGCCTGGCAAACAGAACGAAACAAAAAATTACGCATACGCCCAGTTAAATCCGCAGCAAATTCCATTTCTGTTTGTCGGCCGTATGCGGCATTTGTTTATTTATTTATATATATTGTATACCTATATGTATTGTATATGCGGTGTGTGTGCATACTTTTTAGCGCGCATGAATATGCAACAAACACAGCAACAACAATGAGAACAATGCGCACAAAGCCAGCAACGGTTTATTTATTTATTTGTTTGCTGCTTGTGTCTGTCTCTCTGTGTGTGTGTGTGTGTGTGTGTGTATTGGGTGACTCGCGGCAGCCCAGCGGCCATTTTCTCTACTCTCGCAAACTCAATTGTGCATGCCATAAATGTTGCAGCTGGACTTTAAGGCCAACGCCAGCTGCAAGACTCAACTTTAATGCAGCTAAAACACAAATGGCCATTAATAATATGACTACGGACTGCTGTTCAGCGCTTCCTCTTACTGCCGAATGGCAAAAGGACAGCAAAGTAATTTCAATTTGTTGTTTGCTTTTGTTTGGCTACATTTTCTTTTTTTTTTTTCTTTTGGCAGCGCACAAAATGAAGTTTGCTGGGCGCGTTAACGTTGCAATTCATAGTTGGCGCTTGATGGCCAGCAAATTGAAAATGTCAAGTGCATGCACACATCGACCCACACACTGGCAGGCTATCAAAAAGCATTTTGCGTTGCAAAGTTGCTGCAAAGTAACCATTGAGTGCATGGCGGGGCGTCGTATCTATGCTAATTGAAAGTAAACAGATTTTCTATTATGCTTTAAGCATTGCAAAATGGCCACATTCTGATATATTTATGGTAGCTTGTTGTACAATCATGAAAAAAGTGTCATAAAAAGTGCTCGAAACAGAGCAAATCACTGGTTTGCCTTTGCTCTACTGATATATGGCATGACCCAATAAGAGCGTCACTAATTTCAATTCATATATTTTGGCAGTTGTTGTGTTTGACTCTCATATCTTATCATTTAAATATACAATAAGATTTGCCATTTGGTTTAAAATTAATTTGCATTTGCTAAATGTGTAATTATATTTTTAAAAATTTTATGGAAATTGTGGCTCAGTTGTTACTACGCAATGTTGGTCTTCATTCTGACTGCTGAGCGCAGGCAATTCATTGCACAGCAACGAAGTTTTAACTGAAATACACTCTTTAGAATCTTAAGACAACATTCCATTGGCATGATGTGCCGAAGCTATAGCTGCCCTAGCAACCAGCATCGATACATCGAACCTTGCACGACCTAAGCACAGCTAAGCCAAGGCAGGCTGATGCTGAATGGCATAGATATAGCTGCAAAATGAAGCTAGAGCTAATGCAATATCTTAAGCCATCTTTACGCTGTTGCCAGTAGTTGTAGTACTGCTCCAAGCTGGTCATGTCACATAACACGAACAATAAGATTATTAATTAGGTGGAATAAATATTGGATTATTTGCTGTTAACATTTTTGATTGCGATCTTAAAGCGATGTGTTGTGGCAAGCGCATGGCTACACCGCAGCTGGGGCAGCCATGTTTGGGACGGGAGTGCAGCTCGTTACACTCTGCACTCGTGCAGTGGGATGCTAAAACAAACTTTTCAATCACCGCCAGAGCCGGCGAGTCAACGTCATTGCCAAAGCATTAAATGAGAAATGTAGCAAAGTAAACATGCTGCAAATGCTGGATGCTGCCAGGATGTGGGTACGTGGGTACGTGGCATGGCTTTTGGTTGCCGGGGCAGCTGACTTCAGCAATGGCAGTCAATCAGCGAGCAGTCAGCGCAACAGCGCAAAAAACGTACCAAAAAAAAACAACGTAAAAAAAGTCAAAGCTGAAAAAAATAAGTCAAGTAAAATAAATAAAATGCTACAGCGTTTAAAAACAGACGAAGCGTGCAGCTGGAGCTCGGAGTCGGAGTTGGAGTTGAAGTCAAAGCTGAAAATGTTGCAGACATGTTGGCAATAGAACGCCATGGGGCATGCAACGCAACTGACGAGCATCAGTTGAAAACTGTGTGACAAATACAAATCACTTTAGATTTATTTGATGAAATTGTTTGATGATGTAGAAAAGGATTAACGCCAATGATATTTGTGTAACGGCGCAGCGGCACAGCTGCACCGTTACAAGCACGCGATGCAGCAGCTGTAACAGCAGCAGCAGCAACTAGAGCACAGCTTCGCTGCGCAGCACAAAATTGATTTAAGATGAAGACACAGACGAAGATGAAGCATGACAGTAATCAATGATGAATGACCCGGGGGTAAGTGGCAAGTGGCAAGTGGCAAGTGGCAACTGGCAGCCATTGACTCCTGGAAAAGGTCGCTCCAAAGTTAGCTAAACTAATGAATAAATTCAGCTGCAGCTTCTGGGTTGCTGCACAACTAGATCCCCAGCATCCATCTGTAGATCTAGAGCACACGCCAAGAAGAACATGCATCTTACTATGCTTGGGTTAAACTTGACTGAGTTACGTACCTAAGACTTGGGACAGTCTGGTTTTGGCTTAAGACGTCAAAAGATTTGTTTTAGAGTTCCACAATTTGTATAACACTAGAACAGACATTAGTATAACATAAAGTGAAGAAAAATATTATCTATTCCGTATTTTGTATGCTTCTTTACTACAGTTTATATTTTTATTCGAACTGATTTCAAGGAAAAAACGTAGAACAGTTTATGTGAAGACAATAGAGCGGCATATATATATGTATAACACTTTTAGAAGCATAGAAATAGTTCAGCTTTTGTTTTATAACGTGCGTCACTATAACTATATTTTCAAAATCACGTTTGAAGTATAACAGTATAACAGTTTTTTGGAAAATTAATTAACTTTGAATTGAGTTTCCTTTATATGTTAGATTTTTTCATATAACAGTTAAGGCTTGTAGAGTAGTAGAGTAGCATATATAACAGTATAACACTTTGTACAAAATATAAATGAAATATGAGCTCAACTTCGTTCCTCTTTAAGCTTCTTCAATTAGAACTACATACATACATCATGTGAGCTTTATGTTAAAAATTATAACAGTTTAGCATTATTAACAGTTTCCTAACCTCACAATTTATAGCTGTATAACAGTTGTGTTACATATCAATTTAATTTTATGCCTGTTTGGTTATCAAATACGTTTTGAGCTAACATTTGCTTGGACAAGTCAAGAGGCGGGTATAACACTTTTAATAGATATTTCATATAACACTTTAGCATTCATAAACGTTTTATACAAAGGCCAGCCGTTCGTGCGAACGGCTTTAATTATAATTTGACATTTGCTTGAATCGAGCTACGCCTCCTTAACCCTATCTAAATTGGGTCACATCTTTCGCTCCCTAAACTCGCATCGCGTGGCTTGACCCGGCTCAACTTCTTTTCAGACGTCTGGCAGCCCTTGTTTTATGCAACGACTTTTGAATTATGTGAGAAGTCGCTGCTCAGCGATAAGCAGATGCGAGTGTGAAAGGGAGCGAGAGAGAGAGTGGGCGTGACGGACCCCCTTTTGATATAATCGGCGAGGCATAAATCTCAAGACCTGCCCGGCGGCTGCAATTTACGGCACGGCCGTAAATTTTTATAAATGTCCTTGTAAATAAACTCGCAAATATGCTGATTTAGCATATTTGTGATATATGAATGCGCATGGCCTTGTGGGCGTGGCGCCGTGCCACGTCTGTGGTTTATGCCAGTTGTGTGTGCGAGTGTGTGTGCGGCATGTGTGTGGCAGTTTTATTGTGTGCTTGCCATGTCCTTCTTGTATTTCATTTACACACACATACGTACACACATATGAATATATATTTATATAAATCTATTTTTTTTATTGTATTTCCCTTTGATTTTGGTCTATTTTTTTGTTGGTTTTTGTTTCCCCCGGGTCGGGATATCCTCAACAAAAAAGTAGAAGACGAACAACAAGTGATAAATAAAAAACGAAAATTTTATGTTGCATTAACTTTTGCTGTTGCTGGCATTGCGTCGCATAAACAAAAGCACATGTGTAATAAAATTTATGCACATAAACAGACAAAACGACAACACACAACATACAACACAGCAACAACAACAATAGGCAGCGGCAACAACGACCATCGAGACAATGAAAAGCGCGTTAAATATTTTATAAAGCAGCCTGAAAGTATGCAGCGCTTTTTGTTCCGTTGTTTATTCCATATTTTTTCTTTACTTACAGAGAAAAAAACAATTATATCGTTATACGAGCTCTGTGGAGACGCATACAAAATGCTTATAAATACGCTGAGCAGCTACGCCACTCAAGTCCTGCTTCATAAGATTCTCTCTACATCACTTGGAACTAGCAGCTGTCAGCAAGCTAAACGCATATTTGAGCCTAGAATCAACGCTTAAGGCTAATCCATTCCATACCGTTAAGAGGACCAAAACCAAACTGAAGAGGCATAATATTTATTACTGGCTGCCCGATAGAGCAATAGAGATAGATAGAGATAGAGCAATTATAATTGCATTAAATTAACATTTATATTGTATTTTCTCTATGTGTAAACGCAGGGAGCATAGTTAAAGAGGGTGATTAGAGGGTAAAGCAGTTAGAGTATTCAATCACAGCGACATGGACAAGACAGATGGCAAGGTGTTTGCTGTGTCTGTCTAGGGCTTTGGCTAATCTGGAAATCTCTTGATGAACCCAGGAGACTCCAAGCTCTTTGCGTATTGACTTGTTTGAGTGCAGCAGAGGTGCGTTTTAGATCGTTGAAATATACGTATAATGTTCCAGTTCGAATGGCTGGCAGTGCCCCCCACATTGCTATTCCATAGGTCCGCATGGATTTCATTGTGGATGCGCTGGATGCGCAGCAATTTCTTCTTTATGTTCATTATGGAGGGTCTCCAGGTTCGCCTTTTGCCAAGCACAAGTTTCAAGTATTTGGCTTCATGGGATGATCTGATCTGTATGTTAATTAGAAGTATGTTAAGTGTATCTATGTTAAGTTAAAGTATTTTATGTATAAGTATGTTAAGTATAAGTATGTTAACTAGAAGTATGTTGAGTAGAAGTATTTTAAAGAAGTATGTTAAGTGTATCTATGTTAACTAAAAATATGTTATATATAAGTATGTTAAGTGGAAGTATGTTTAGTGTATCTATGTTAAGCTAAAGTATGTTACATTTAAGTATGTTAAGTAGAAGTATGTTGAGTAGAAGTATTTTACAGAAGTATGTTAAGTGTATCTATGTTAACTAAAAATATGTTATATATAAGTGTGTTAAGTGGAAGTATGTTAAGTGTATCTATGTTAAGTAAAAGTATGTTACATTTAAGTATGTTAAGTAGAAGTATGTTAAGTAGAAGTATGTTGAGTAGAAGTATTTTACAGAAGTATGTTAAGTGTATCTATGTTAACTAAAAATATGTTATATATAAGTATGTTACATTTAAGTACGTTAAGTATAAGTATGTTAAGCGTAGGTATGTTCAGTATAATGACATACTTATAGTATAGTGTACGTATGTTAACTATACGTCCGTTACGTATAAATAATTCAAGTATACCTATGTTAAGTATATTCATGTCCATCAAATTTATATTAAGTACACATATGAAAATCCAGTTAACGTATGTTAAGTATATTCTGAGCAGACATACATATGTTAACTCTACCTCTAAGGCTTCACATATTTATGGGCATTGAAAACAACATGAAATGGAAGTTTCTAATTCCCGCTTTGGCTGATAAAGAGTTAATTGTAAATTTTCTATTATTCAGTTGTTTTCATACATATTATGCAGAGCTTAAATTGGATGGGGCTCGACTGTGGCCGTTGGCAGCTGGCAACTGGCTACTCGCATAACCGATTGCAAACCATCAATTTGATTGTAAATAGTCGTTCATGGAGTGCTATTGGCCACAATTGCATGCCAAATGCCAGAGAGTGCACAAATCGGCAGTAGAGCGGCACCAAAAGCGATTTGCGATCAGGCTAAATGCATTCGAATGCCACAAAGTGACCACAAAATGCCAAATGCATTCACTTCAAAAGAGACAGACTCACAAATACCCCAAAATGCAGCCCGCCAGCACAGCTCGTATTATCCATGTTTGTTTTGGCCAAAGTCCATGGCCAATACCTATTTATGGCACAACCATTAGAGACATCAATTATTTTCCAATGCTGCATAAGCAATTGCCATCCGGTTGTGTGATAATTATTGAAACCAGAAGCCACCAGCTGCAACCTTCCACAGATTGTTGACAGCGAAGTTACAAATTCATAAAGCCTCACACAGACTGAGAATGACATTGGCTCGAGCTCTCTCTTGTTAGTATAAGTCAAGGAATCATGGCTCCAGAGAGTATTAGCCAGGACAGCCCAGACGTATGATCAAATGACAAATCATATTGTATAAATATATCGGCAGCTGGAAGTTATCGATAACTAAGTTACCGTTATCAGTTATCGATTACTTTAAAATACATAAATTTAAAAAATAATAAAATATCTGCACAAATATTTGATATAGTGATTCGATCCACCTGCATAAGCCATGGGTATTTATGGCGCATATTCAGCTGTGCAACTTAAGTAATTTTCATGCAGCTCTCATACATATTTGTCAGCAGCTTAACTCTTAAATTCTTTAAAATTTATGGACATTCAATACACAGCGCTTGTTTTCAGCTTTCCTTCCCTACCGCTCTCTCGCTCTTTCTCTCTGTCTGTCTCTGTGTTTGTCGCCTTTCGGGGTGCGTCTGTGTGCCCCCTACATTGTGCTCGAGACCCCGTGCTGCACAATTGTAATTTTTGCTCACTTACAACAGTAATTCGTGTTAACTTTTCGTGTAATGTGCAAATTTATGGCACAAATTTCACACATTCACTTGCAACGCATAAGCGCGCGTATGTGTGTGTGTGTGTGTGTGTGAGTGAGGGGGTGACCCGAACAAAATGAAAGTGAGTGCCAAGAGCAGATATTGCTAGGGGCGACAAGTCTGGTGAGTACAGTGGGCATGCTCTGTGCACGCAGCTCTTAGGTTTATCGATCTTTTGTAATTGTAATCGATAATATTAAATTTTTATAGACATGAATCAGGCCAACCGATTGTTGCCAAGCTGAGCTGCAGCTTGCATCACACGTTTTTTTATCTGCCTTCGACTTAAGTGTCTATCGATATAAAGATCAGGCGTAATTATCGATAGTTTATCGATGCTGCCACTTTTTGTATGTCAGCTGCTAAGAGTTAGTTCATTACTGAGCTGTGTTTCTTAATGAATTTTATGTGCTTGTTAAAAATTTAACTGCATGTTAAATATCAGAATCGAGCGTGCTGAAATCTTATATACTTATTTAATATTGTGATAGTCTCAATGAGTTTGATTGACAGGCTGCAAGCTGTGTGCTTATCGATAGTTCTCTGGAAACTTATCGATCCATTGTTAGCATTTGAATGGGGTTTTATAGGCGATAAGGGCAGCTGCCGTCGCCAAGCAATACATTTGGCTAGGGACTCGAATCGGAATCCAAAGTTCAAATACATTGCAGGAAAATGCGCACATGGCAAATATCTTAAAGCCACAAATGATTGTCCCCCAATGGCTGGCCAAAAACGTCGCTCGCCTGGCGAACCTGCACAGCTCCTACATACAGACGCACCAGCAACTCCTCCAGCTCGTGCCACTGAAAAAGTCAAAGTCATCGTCGTAGTCGTTGTCGCTGGCGAGTGTGGCCATAATTTACAAGTGGCTGGCGCGTACCAATTGGCTGCAGTGCAGCTACCCCCAGTTGCCTCCGCCTCCTCCTTCTGCTCGAGCGCTCCGCATCTCTTTCGCCGTACACTCATATGTGCTGTACCGTAAATGTGCTTTGTCTTTGCAATGCGGAACAATTTATGGGGTTCTGGCAATGCAGACAGCGTAAGAGGTTAATAAAGTTTAATAATTTTGTCAAGTGTTAACTGTGGATGACTTTAATCTCGGGGAGCGCCTAAGCGTATGCAACGCTCGCCGCGATTGCCAGCTGGTGGCCATAAAGCTGTAGCTGGAGCCACGCCGCACACCTTTCAGCGCCCCAAACGAAAATATATATCGTAAATAAGCTCACTCCAAACTCCACAACACAACTTTCGAACTCGGGGCGCACGGCAAAGGTAAGGCGCAGGTAAGGCAACGCAAGGCTCACCTGGCGCAGTGTCGTAAAATGGAGAAAACGTACCAGCTGGCCGAGCGCAAACGCATCTATCAAAAATTTATTTTTACTACACACAAAAATTAAATTATATAGTCAGTCGCTCAACTTGATGAATAAGTAGTCGTAAAAAAGTGAAGTCCGCGTCAGGCGCGGAGCTCGCCTGGCGATGGCCGGACGTCAGCATGAAAATCAATCTAATTTCATTAAAGTCAGTCAACATAAAAGAAAAAGAAGCAACAACAGCAACAGCAACGGCCAAGACAATGGCCAACATCCAGGCTCCAATTTCATTTTTTGAATACGCCCAAAATAAAAAAAAAAAAAACAAAAAAAATGTCTTGATTTTGCTTTTGATGTGAGCTGCTTATTAAAAAGCGTAAACTCTCTAACGGTACAGCGCCGCGCAAGGGCATAAAAACGGGCGAGAGCAACGCGAAAAACAGTTGCTATAAAGCGGAAGCTGTCAGATTTTATAGCCTAATTGCGAGTTAAGTCAATGCAAGAAAATATTTTTAATTTCATTAAAAATCTACTTAAATTAGCATAAATATATTTTATATATTTTTTTAATATAGCTAAAAATTTATTATTATTTATTATTTATATTATGTATTATTTATTATTTTATTTATAAATTAATGCAAATTTGCAAAAGTGTTAAAAATATTTTATATTCATTTTATAGCCATCAGATTCTATACTTTTGATACAGTTTTCTGATTCAATTTTTGGGAACAGCCAAAGATCGAAGATCCAAGCAAGGCAGCATTCAAAGTGCTTAAAGTTGTTGGCATAAGTGAGGCTACGACTACCAAAACTATCGAAATCTGCGGAAGTCAACACTCGCTATACTTCTGGACTACTTAAAGCAATTAAGGGTGTTGCAGTGGGACGCAACGTAGGCCTTAAAAATCATTTACAATTCAAAGAAACAGCTAAATTAATTAAAAAATCGATATATATCGATTTACCACGTCTAATGGGCATGGCATTTAGTTATATATTATATGTATTATATTATAATATTGAAGCTCTATCTGTGCAGCAGTACAACATGAATGCATCCACAAAGGTAAATGATCCCAACTCTATAGCTGTAAGACATATAGTTACTCTTTTTAGATTTGCCACGCCCACAAAACGCTGTAGATATGAAAGCGTGAGTGACATGCCATACCATATATTTCCAAGCTCATGTGGTGAAGTTTATTGATAGGCAAAGCTTAGAGTCTAAAAGAGATAAGCCATATTTTCTCTTAGCATTTTTTTGAGATCTGAGAATTTGTGTTAAGAACAACTTGAAAATGAAATAATGCCATTTATAATCAAAGCCTAACAGTCTTTTGCTGTAAGAGCTCTGCTCATGCTTGTCAAGCACATGCTGCAATGCTTAATTTGGGCGAGAGAAAGGCTGCTGGGAACGGGCTGCATGAAGGGATTGCTGCTAATTCCTCAAGCAAGACGTTCGCCGTAATGTAAATCCCGTGTTGAAGCTCGCGCATAACTCACGGCTGCAAATAAAACACGCGCAATAAAACATTTTACGTTGCTTCTTAATAGCAGCTCGCGTCAGTGCTGCTAATGACACGCCCACGTGTCGCACACCTATTTACACACACTCACACTCGCACATACGCACACACACGCTCAGTCAGTCAGTCAGGGGTATCGGGGCAGCCATAAATTCAATTCAATTCGACCAGCAGCTGCTGAGCGGAGTTTCGAGTGATTTTCTTAATGTAGTTCTATAAAGCCAAGCGACTGCCATTGAAAATGTGAATTGGAAAGGGTTTCCCTTTCTTGACTTTTCTTTTATTTTCCTTTCTCTCAGCTCGATTCTATTTTCCTTCACTTTTTGCTCTTCACATGCTTCACATTTCTTAAGTGCTTCGGAGCAGGCGGAGACGGGGCCGGTTGGAGTAATGCAACGGCTGCCGACCCCCTCCCCCCAGCAATTGCCGGGTCTAATAAATTTTCACAATGCGAACGCTTTCCCAGCTTCAAGACGGGGGCGTAACTGATTTTTGAATAATATTTTACTTGCAGGTGAAATGTATCATGTGTGTGAGGGAGCTGCTGGGGGTGATATACTAGGCACAGCCGCCCTGTCTACCTGCTTGGTGTAATTGCCTGAAAAATTACCGTGTCTACATGACACGCACACACGCACGCTTTGGCATTAAATCAAATTTGCAGCCCGTGTAATTGGATGGCGGAGAGTCGCGCGAAGGCCAAAGAGATCATCAGCCTGACTATATTTAAGGATCAGCCGACATTAGCAGAAGACAACTTGAGTTTGGTTCTTAAAATTTTAAGATTTTTCGATTTGCAACTGTTTCATGTGCCACTGTTCCACATGCTGCAGTCTGAATGGCTGCATTTGAAACAGTCTCAATTCCATCTATACATATTCCACTAGTCCAATTACTATTGCTTGTCTGTTTCACATGCCACTGTTCCTCTTCGTTTCATATTCAACTGTTCCACATGATGCTGTGCCCTGGCTGACATACTGCTTCAATTGCCTCTATAAATTAATATGCCATTAGCTCCTGTGCTATAGTTTGTCTGTTTCACATTTCCAGTGTTCCACTTAGTTCTGTATGCCACTGTTCCATATGATGCTGTTTCATAGCTGTAAGTCTGTTTCAACTACCGCTAAACATATTCCATTAGTCGGTTTGCTATAGTTTATCTGTTTCACATACCACTGTTCCTCCCCGTATTACATGTATATGCACAAAAGTCTTTTACATTACGTATGTTAGCGTTCTTCACTGTATGTTTGAGCTTTATTTGCTATAACTTGATAGTGCACTGTTTCATATTCCACTGTTCCATGTAACAGTTTTAAGTAGATCTTTCTTTACACGTATGTGCGACTCTAACTCTGCTTCATTGCAACTTTTGTATAGCTCATGTTCCATTTACCACTGTTCCAAGTGCTCTCATTGTGTATTCAACTGTTTCATTTGCTTTCATTTTCTGTTTAAATTCAATAAACTGCTGCTTCATGCAATACTATTTCACTTGCTCCTGTTTCACTTTCTATTGTTTCACTTGCACTTGTTCCATCATTTCACATAATAGTATAGCATAGTTTTCAGTGCTCTTGCTTATATAACTGTTTCAGTCGCTGATACGCTGTTCGTTTCAGATGCCGCCGTTCCACTTGACACTGCTCCAATTTCATGAAACGCAGTTGAGAGGCGACTGCAGCGAAACGAAATACAATAAATTGGTATTGATGCAATGGGGAAAGGCTGTCTGTTCCAGTGTCGCAGTGTTCCGCATGTTCATATGACAGCTGTCAACCGTTTGTCATGTGGCACTTAACACATTTTTGTTGCCGTGCCCAAAGCACTGCCTGTCATATCAAATCTCAGCGTTTATTTTATGTTTGATTGAAACTCTGATTAATTTCGGCAGGCACTGGCTGCTGGTAAAGTCCGCACGGGTTCCGCTGCTCTGTTATCTCACGTTCCATTGCCCAATTCGCGCTGTTGTTCATGTCTGCCCACGCACAGTGGAACCAATCGAGCAATCCAACTGGTACAAGGCAGCACCTATTTATAACTTATGTTTTGAGCAGTTAGTGGAAAATATTCATTTAGCTCTGATAGTAATTTATAATAATAATAATAATAATAATAATAATAATAATTATAATAATTTATAATCATTTGCCTTTTCCTATCTACCTCTTTCTCTACTTTATCTAGGTCATTGCCCCACTGTGCGTTTCCTGACTGCAAAAGTTACTCTAATGGCCCAACAATACATCGTTTGCCAGTTCCATCTTGAATGCCTGATGTTCTACTTGTAGCAGTTGCTGTTGGTCCTGCTGCTGCTGCTGTTGTTGTTGCTGCTGTCAGAGCCTTGGCACAGGTGTTCCATTCGCCTGGTTTTCATTTGTAATGAGTAGCGCGGCAATACGTAGTTATAGTACACGTAGCGCGCATTGCGAACACGAGTGTATGTGGACAACATTCGCGCCCAAGTCCCGCACACGCACAGACAGCGCAAAGGACACAGCGAACGAGGGGCGGGGTGGTAGGTAAGCAGGAAACGGGACACCGTTGCCACGTCCTACATATGCTAGAAATAATCTGTCATATGCTTGCCACATGCGCTGCCCCCATTTGCACAGTGTATATGAGTTGTTCAATAGCTTGTGAACGAACACTTGGGCATCGGAACTAGTTCATCATATAGAAAAGAACTAGTCAGTAATATTCACATTTAGTTCATAAAATATATGTTGATACATTTTCATTTGAGTAACTCGTTTCATTGTTAGTTCATGGTGAACTGGTTGATTTTTATGTCATAATACCTATTTATAATATATTTCAACAGATGAAACTTCAGAGCAATAAGCTCATTTTTTATTGAACTAGTTCATTTTGATATCGGATTATAAGTGCTCAAATTATTTGTAACACAAGTCAAGCAGATGGCTCACTGTTTAGCAAATTTTGAAGGTATTTTACTGCTATTTGTTCATAATGAACTAGTTCCATTTGGGCTCGACTCTTATTATTTAATCTTCCGTTGACATATCGAAAGCAATTTCTTAAGTACATCAGCCTTTTTGGTAGTTTTTTGTGTTAGCTCACCGTGAACTAGTTCATTTTGATGGCATTAGAGCATTTAAAGCTGATGTTTTGCCATTCGTAAAGCAAGTCAAGCTCTAGTTTGACAAAGTTCATCTATTCATTAGCTCATGTTGAACTAGTTCAACTAGTTCACCACCCTGCGGCAGGGCTACACAGCGTTTTAGTTGGCCGAATC
This sequence comes from Drosophila hydei, assembly GCF_003285905.1. Taxonomy (NCBI): domain Eukaryota; kingdom Metazoa; phylum Arthropoda; class Insecta; order Diptera; family Drosophilidae; genus Drosophila; species Drosophila hydei. The sequence continues at coordinate 2,148,369 of NW_022045685.1, read as the reverse complement.
TTTTGCCTATTTCATGTTTATCACTTCGCACGTCTTTTTCTTATGGTTTATAGTTCAGTTGCGCCATTGCGGCAATGGGTACTTCGCCGCGCCACGCCCCCCTTGAACTGTACGCCCATCTAAATGACGCATTTTGCCTTTGTTGTTGTTGTTGCCTTTATAACTTCTACGCGGCAGTCGTTGTTTATGCGCACTGCGTGATCACATTTGGTATCAAGGTGCTCGTTGCCATTGCCTCCTGTTGTCCTGAAGGTTAAGCCACCTCAATCATCTTAGGCTAAAGCATTTGATTGTTTTCATCGTCAGCCGTGGTGCGGCTGAAATTTAAAGAATTTTCACATTTGAGAATATTTTTATTAAAAATCGAATGGAATCAGTTTGGGCCACGTTTTGGTAACTGACTTAAGCTCAGTTAACTATGAACTTATGAAGCTGTACAGCTAATAGGGCCTCGTACATAATTTGCATAGTTTAACTTGCTGTTAAATTTAACATGAACATGAACAAACAAAGCAAGTCTTGTTTGGCAACTACAATTGATTTTGACATGGCAAATAGAGATGCCATTAAGCGTTGCCTTTCGAGTGAATTCCTAACACACACACGCACACACACACACACACACGCACACAGAGTCAGGCATACCTGGCTATGAAGCACCTGCATAGCTGTCGCTCGCATAGCTTTCATGATTTAGCAGTGGAGCACTTGATGCATCAGCATCCATCAGAGCGCACACGGATCATCAACAAGGACACTTCAGCAGCAGCAGCAGCAGCAGCAGCAACAACGACAACGTTAAAATCAAGCGCAGTGTATGGCAATTACAATAATGCATGAAGCACAACATAGTCATCCAGGTTGAAGTGGCCAAGTGTCGGTGACACGGCCAGACGGCAGCACAGCATGCCAGGACACCAGCAAATGAAGTGAGTGTCCTCGTTCGCTGACCAGCGGGCGGTGAGGTGTAGTCAGGTGAACGTCACTGATTACATGTACCCATAAACAACAACATAAATGCCAGCCAAGTTGTAAATGCCAACAGCACAGCTAAGCTACATGCAACAGCAGCAGCAGCAGCAGCAACTAAAACAACAAAGTTGATGCTCATCATGCGGCTGGGCCTGAAGATTTATGTGGCCGGATTTTAGTTTTAATTTAGCAAGATGCCAAATTATTAAGACAGGCTCGTAAGCAGCCGCCTGCCACAAGCTGCCAACTGCAGGCAACTCCATGCCACACACACACACACACACACACAGACGAAGTGAAGCCGTGTCGCAGCGACAACGCGTAGGACATCCAAGGACGTTGAGTACGACAAAGTCAATAAATTTTGTGGCACTGGATTGGCCAACGAGCTGAACTGAGCTGCACTTATTTAGCCCGGCTATCCACTCTCTGAGCCACTCGACAGACGCTACGTTGCAGCTGCAGCCCGCCTACCTCTGGCTGCCAGCCACACTCCGCTCCTTTTCCCAGGTGTCCCAGGTGTCTATTTTAGTTGCTTTTAACTTTGTTATGGCCACAACGTCTTACAAGCTTTTAAGGATAATGTGCCTTGTGCTGCCAAGGATTGCAAGGATAGTTGCTCAAGTTGTGGTCAGTCGGCTAGACGCTGTTCTATAGCTGCTGAGATTTCTCCAGCACACGTGAAGCATGGCAAACAGGGGGCCAGTAGAGTAGGCCAGAGAGAGAGAGAGAGAGAGAGAGAGAGAGAGAGAGAGAGGAGAGAGAGAGGGAGAGGCAGGGAAAATGATATAATATATATATATATATATATAGAGAGAGAGAGAGAGAGAGAGAGAGAGAACGAGAGAGAACGAGAGAGAGAGAAATCGATGGAGAGGGAGAGAAAAATCGAGAGATAGATGGAGAAAAATAGAGATAAAGAGAGAGGGAGAAAGAAAGGTAGAGAGTGAGAGAATGAGAGAGATAGAGAGAGAGATAGCTATAGAGATAGAAAGAAAGAGAGATATAGAGCGCCCGAGCAAAGAGAAAGAGATTAGAAATCGATTGAGAGGAAAGATACAAATCAAGAGATAGATGGACGAAAAAATAGATATAAAGAGAGAGGGAAAAAGAAAGGTAGAGAGTGAGAGAATGGGAGAGAGATAGAGAGAGAGATTTCTCTATATCTCATTTTCCCTCCCTCTCTCTCTTTCTTTCCCTCCCTCTCTCTTACTTTCTTTCGAAAGAGAGAGAGGGAGGGAAAGAAAGAGAGAGAAAGAAAGAGAGAGGGGGAATGAAAATGAGATATAGAGACAGAGGGAGAGAAAATGAGATATATAGAGAGAGAGAGAGAGAAAGAGAGAAAGAGAGAAAGAGAGAGAGAGAGGGAGAGAGAGAAAAAAGGAGAGAAATCGATTTCGATGGTGAAAGATAGTGATAAAGAGAGAGGGAGAAAAAAATATAGAAAGAGAGTGTGTTTGCGAGAGATGGGGAAAGATAGAAAGAATGTATGAGAGAGAGAGTATATCTAAGAGAGAGAATATAAGAGAGAGAGAAAGAGGGAAAGGAAGGAAATTCAAATAGAGAAATAGAGAGAGCGAGCGAGAGAGAGAGAGAGCGAAAAGTGAGAGATGAGCTCATGAACTAAGCTTTTCATGCTAAGCATCAACTCTCCGGAATAGCCCTGAAAAGTATAGTAAATCCATCTCAACTAAACATAAAGTCAGTGAAGTCCTTCAAGCTCAGCTGACTGTCTTCATTATGAATACTAATTCCATCGTAACTGTAAACATCGCATCAATAATGAGGAATGTTAAGTCAGCTGTGCTTGAAGTTCTTAGCTTCCAAGCATTGTGAGGGCTTGCTGGAGGTGTGTGTGTTAAGTTGAAGACTTGGAATTGTATTTGACAATGCTTGCAGCAATTTATTACGGCACATATGAAGCAATTAAGCTGATTGCAAAGGACCAAAGGATATTTAATTGATGTAATCAAAAACTTGAAAGCTTGACAAGGCTCCATTGCAACTCCAGGGAGGATGCAAGCCTAAACCTTACTCCGAGTAGTTACACCAGTCGAGCAGACGGCTACTCGGCCGGGCAGGTAAGCCAAACACACACGGATACACACCTGCCCAGACGGGGCGGTTTGTAGGCGCTTGACAAAAGGACATAGGAGTACGTACCTAGTACATGTGCATGGGCGCATTCCTGTGAATTTTTGTGAATTGAAATTTTTGAAATTTCCCGTCAGTCTGCTAGCGGCCAGACACATTGGAATGCCGTTAATTGTTGTCAGGCAGACGACATTGCCAGGACACAGTGTTGAGACTGTGAAATTCTTCAAGGCAAACGGGTCAAGGGGAGCTACCCAAAACTGACCATTTAAATTGACTTTTCTATCGCTTTTCTCTCACACAATCTTCCTCTCTCTCTCTCTACAGGAGAGGACTATTAAAGCTGAAGGTATTAAATCTGGTTTTTCTCCTAATAATTTCTGTAGAATTCTTGATTTGGTCTGTGTCTATACAAATAACTCTATCTTTTACTTTCTCTATATTTATATATCTATATTATGTCCATCATTGCAAGCGTCTTCCTCTCTCTCTCTCTTTCTCTTTCTCCTTCTTTTTTCAGTCTCTATCACGCTTATTCAACATAGATCAAATCTCATACCTTATCCTCTTTCTCTCTCCCACTACTACGTTTCTGTCATTCTGTTTGCCGACCTAAATCCGCTGCTGTCTCTTCTTTCTCTATCTCTTTCTGCTTCTTTATATGTCTCTCAGTCTCCCACTGTCCATAAACCAATAAGAATTAAGGAGTCAAAGCTAATAATAACAAATGTCTTGACGGAAGGAAAGAAATATACATATAAAAAAAGCGCATTCTTTTATTAATTATCTACTAAATTACATTGCTATCATAATATTGGAGAACGTAATAACAGTAAAACGTTTTAACAGTTTGCATCAATTTGCCTGAACGTTTTTTTACTAGCCAACTCTGTTGATTAACAGCGCGCTGTTAATACAAACAACTGTTGAGCGAGCTTGAGAGCGACGGCGCTCTCTTGCTCTCGCACGCACGCAAAGAAGCAAAAAGAAGGAAAAAAATAACGACAACAAAAGCATAGAACGCAACTAACAACAACAACAACGAGCAGCGCGCGTGACAGCTGCGACGTCGACGTAGCTGCCGCTGCTGACTCGACGTGTTGTACTCTCTTTCTTATTGGGAAAGAGCAGTTTTTCACCAGCCGTCAAGTTGTGTCCGTGTCGCGGTCGCGTCGTTCAACGTTTGTTGTTGTCGTCGTCGTTTTGACTAGTTGTTAAATTATTTTTAATATTATAAATACCATATGTAACGGTTTTTTGTTGAATGCGTTTAATGTTGGTGTGTGGGTATTTTTGTTTTTGTGATGCCGCCTTGCGAAATTAAGCAAACGAAATTAACAGCGCGCATCTCCCGTAGCACCACCAACAACAAGTGCAGTACAGCTGCAGCAACAACAACAACATGAAACACCAGCTGTTTGCCAGTTGACAAGTGTCGGAAATTGGCAAATCTTAAATAAATTTAAAGCAAGTCAACAAAATTCAATAAAACACTCATTGACCAAAAAGAAAAAACCGAAAATTAGTAACAAAACTAACACAAAACAAAAATTTACCGTTTTTTTGCGCTGTGGAGAGAGGGAGACGCCTGAACAACAACGACTACCGCAATAATAACAACAACAGCAATAGCAGAAATAGCAGCAGCAGCAGCAGCAAGCAAGCAAAAAGTGTTTTTTTTGAGTGTTTTTTTTTTTTTATTTTTTTTGCCTGCGCAGTTTGGTGCTCTCACGTGTTTGCGCCGACTGCGACGTCGACCGCAGAGCTTCGCATTGCCGTTTGATAAATGCAAAGATATTCCCATGCGGCCGTTTAGTACATTTTCTACTGCTTATTTTGTGTGCCGCCTACTGTTACATTTCCTACAGCTACTGCTGTTGCTGCTATTACTCTTGCTACTGCAGAAGCGGCCATGTAGCAGTTACAGTGGGCCATCCATTTATTTGGGCTCTGCCGCTGCCGTCGTCGACATCTCCATTTCGGCGTCGTTTGCTGTGATAAGCTCAGCTGCAGACTTCGGACGCTGCCATCATCACATACAGAGAGAAAAATAGAGAGTGAGAGGTGAGTAAATTTGTGGTTCTGCTTACATACTGTAACGGTTCCTGATCGCTGTGAAAGAGAATAGTTGCAAATATACATATGTACATATGTGTGTAAATATGTATGCTGGTAGGCACGTGATTATTTATGTATTTATTATATTACGCATTTAATTAATTACCGTTAATCATTTAATAAGCCCAATTAGTAAAATGCGGTATTGCGGTTAGGATTTATTTATTTTTATGCGACATATGCAATTTAATGACAGCAAATAAAAAAAACGGAGTTTTCAACGAGAAACATTGCAAAATATGTTTGAAAAAATAAATAAAAAAATTTAATTTTGCAACAATTTTAGTAATAGTTGGACGTCGGTTGTGGTTCAACCAAGAATCTATAAAGCTTTAACTTATGGCACGGCTCGATAGCATTCGGTATTAGGAATTTGTTGCATTTGATGGTCACATCGTATTATTTACAGTGCCTGCAGTTGAACAGCTGCCATTTGTCCTCGTTGCATTTTTGCAATATCCTCTCATCGCTCCCAGCGCTGTTGACGCAACAACCCGCCCCCTTCGCCAGCCCCTTGGCACACGCCCACGTAGCTGTGGTGCATGCACAGTGCCATCAATAAGTATGTCAACCGAGTCAACAGCATTAGCAGAGCGCAGATGGTCGCGGCGAGGGCGGGTTCGGGCGTAGGAGGATGGGAAGACACTGCGGACTTGAAGCATTTGTCGCCGATGTCGTCGCTCATTTGGCCAAAAAAAAAAAAACCAAAAAAAAAACAAAAAAAAAAGAAAAAGCAAAAGGAAAACAAAAACGAACGAAAGTGCAAAAAGGAGCAAGAAAAATATCCACTAAAGCGAAAAGACAAATCAAGAGAAAAGGCATTCTGGCAGACACCGCCCACACACACACAGAGACACATACACACTTAGTTACTCACCCTTCCATCCATTTCCTGCTAGCCCAAACAATATACCAAACAATTCCATTGATTTTTCTTGTGGGAATAGCAAAAATATAAGTGCGACTAGTTGCGACCAACAGCGGCGCGACACACGGCCAAGAGGAGCAGGCCATAGACATAGACATAGACATAGACAAGGACATGGACGTGGACATGGATATAGACACAGCACCAAGTACCACCAACCACCCCCATCTCTGACTCCTTTCGCAGCGCCTGCCAAAGAGTGCCGGGTGCCTGGTGCCTGGCGCAGAGCTGCGACTCCTTGCGCGCACCCATTGCGGCAGCGGCAGCGGCGGCGGCTGCTTCTTCGTTCGCGTCGTTGAACTGTTTGCAACATGCTTCTTGCTGTCATACCCTGCTTTTGTTTGACAGTGGGTATATTAATTAGGATTATAATAAAAATGAAAAAAAAAATATATATATATATAAATAATATAAAAATTTGTAGTAAAATTTTTAATGAATTAATTTTTTTTTGAAATATCATAATTTGCTATAAATTTGATATTATTACAATAAAATATAAAGAAAATTGTAAAGTAATATTTTCAACTGCTTAAAAATGTCCCAATATTATTAAAATACCATTATTTAATCATTTCTTTCCTCAACTATTATCATTTTGCTTACCCTCTACGACGCCTCTGTTTAGAGGGTAGCGTCTAGTCGACCAGCCCTGTGCAACTCGCTCCACTTTGTTTACTGTAGTTGCAATTTTTTTACCTTTAACTTTCTTTGCGCCCTGGCACCGCCGCCATCGCTACCGCCCCCACCTCCTTCCCCATCTCTCGCTTGATCCTGGCTTGGAAAACGGAATTTATGTTAATTTGGTGCTACATTCCAGGAACCGTGTCCTTTGTCTTATTTGCTTAGCTATAACTTTGTTTTGGTATTTGGTTTTTCCCTCGGCCTGGCTGCGTCGGGTTTCCAGTGGAGTTTTACTTTTTCTTTGGGGTAGGTTCTGTCTGACGATTAACCCGTACGCACTGCCCCGCCCTCCATCACGGCCCGCCTTTGGTTTCGGTTGTGTTTTTGTTTTGATTGTTTCAAGTTTTTACCATTGAGATATTTACGTTACGAAATTCCGGGCATAACTTGATAAATTCTAAGGAATTTCATTGAGGCGACTTGGAAATATTCGTTGTATCAGTTGGAAATCGTTTAGAGATCACTTGCCACAGCGGCTCATTTAGCCGTAAATAACAGGAAAGCAAAAGCTGTTTTTGCTGGTCAATCATCAGCTCCATTGGCCGCTGCTTCTGCACTTTCCATCCTTTGCCCTCTTTTTATATAATATGAGCTGGCCAAATCGATTTTTTTTGCTAATTGGCCAATTAGCCGCAGTCAACGCTCAGCTCAGGTGCTGTGATTTCCAGGTGCACTCTGCATTTAGATATATGCCTTTGTATGACTATTGCATCCTGTAATAGCTATATCGATTCGAGCTATATAATTACTCGAATGTTCTCATTCAGTCTTTTTAAGCTAAAATCCTTATATAATATATCTTTGACTTATGTATATCTAAATTCTGCAATAGTTCTATGCTAAATAGAAATGAATATTAATTTAGATAAAGTTCTATCTACCACAGTTTTATGTGTAAGCTCAGAGCTTGGTTTGGGTTGTGCACGGGTATTATGCAGTCGGCTATGCACTTGTTTTGGACATCCACAAACTCCTATACCTCACACAGAGTATGTGCTAGTCAGGCTTTCATATGCTGCACTTTTTTGCTATTTTATCTGCTCTATTCGGACCTAAACTTACTGAACTTTTGGCAGTTTTATTCCCTTGCCATTATTTTTTTTTATTTTTCCTATTTTTTTATATGTATTTTCGATACTTTTCTCATACATTTTTCAACGCTTTTGCCGGGGAAATTTGTTTTGCTTAATTGATTTCCACTTGCTCGCTAGTTCCTTCATTAGTTTCGCTCCCCCCAGTTTGAAGTGGGTCAACTGAAGTTCACTTAGGTTGTTCGGCAAAAAGTTTTCTTTGTTTTTTCTCTATTTATAAGTGTCAACTGTACTTGTTCACTGAGCTGAACTTGAAACTATCTTAGATTAATAATAAATTCGACTAGCAAATACTCTGTGTGAGCTCTAAGAGCTTTTAGTATTAGAGAATATCCAAAGATAAACAATAAATTTATCATGCGAATGCAGCTCTCAGATACTTTTGCTTTGGAAGTACGAATTTTGACTTGCAAGACTTTGCTCTTAACTAGATTAACTACATTTAAATATCTAAAGGTATATACAATATTTTCGGTTCTACACATGCGAACTTAGGCCAAGGAAGCTGTGAGATGAAAAGCAATGTTTGCATCTGCGAAATTATAAATAATTGAATCTGTTTAAGAAGACAACTCGATTGGACTGCAGATTGGATCAGCTAGCTAGGTCTGCTTGAGCTTGTTTTTGTGGCATCAGCTGGCGTTGCAAAATGCAAGCCTCAAATAGCAATTCCATGAACTGTGCACGCACACAACATAAACATAACATAAGCCACCAAATACCTCCTACACACACACACACACACTTCGAGACTATTTTATTTTCGTTTCTGGTGCATTTTTGGCCCGAACAGTCGACATATGGCCAAACAAGGCGGCCAAGCAGCAGCCAGCAAGAGTGTCTGACTTGAAGATGCCCTGTAAGCTAACACCTTTGGCCGTTGCATAGCTCGATTGATAGGTATGAATGTCTGATCTGATAAGTCATAGACCTTATAGTGGCATCGAGCTGAGATGCCGATCAATCAGAGCTGGCTTAATGTAGCCTAAGTCCTTCGTTTTGTTATATGTTAATAAGAAACTATTAAATTGTGGATCTATATCTCTAGTAATCTATATTTGTCAGATATATAGACAGCTGCTCACATATATACCCCATATTTTGCATTGCAAATAGTTTTATGAGTACAGGGCATTAAGAATGGGGAGGAAACTTTAATAAAAACATGTCAAGAGCACTTTTCGTTGAAGTAACTGCAGCAGAGGAAAAACTGTAGACGCCCACGCAGCTGCCAGGTTGCGTTGCCCCTCGCCTCCGTTGGCATCGGCTGTGGCAGCAGCAAACGGCATCCGCCCGCCGTGTTCGTTGTTGTTTTGGACTTGACCAAGTTTATTGCCTGCCATATGCAATTGCCATAGATTATTTTTGGCTTGGCGACGCTTTGACATGGCAAAGGCGTCAACGCAGCCGCCGCCCCTGCCCCTGGCAGCAACGAATCTTTCGCACAGATTTGACACCCACAGCAACGCACTAGAGCATGCCAAGCAAATGACTCCGCCCAGCCCACAGCATCACATCTGCAATTGGGCCGCTGGCTCTGACTCTGACTCTCTGGCTACGTGCCGTTGTCCAACTTGCCCAATTTTGGACACGAGGCAGCGCTTTAAGAGTGCCACTTGAAGACTTTGGGGGCTTCATGCAGTTGCGCTGCAAGTGCTCCTTGGCAAGTGGGGCAAGTGGTGCAAGTGGTGCAAGTGGTTGCCACACACAATGCAATGGCCCATGCATGCAAATTGTAGTTGCGTTTTAGTGTCAAGAGCGGCACTAGTCAAAGCCAACCGGGCTGAAGGTAATGGGGGGAAGGTAATGGGGCTAACTAAATGCAAAACGGTTTTCATTTCGAGCACTCTAAACTTGTCTCTTTGCTGCAAACAAAAAACAAAAACACAGCAAATCAGTTTGGGGAACTAGTTCATGTGAGGAACCACTTGAAAATGTGTGTTTTTTGTTCTATATTACGCAGCTCGAAATTGCTTTTTTCCATAATATGATTTAGCTATAGCTAGGTAATAAGAAGAGTTCGCGGAACTAGTTCATTAGCTGACTTTACTTTTTTGTTTGCCAAGATAATGATTGGGGTTGCCGTGCGGCTATGAAAAACAAAGCAAAATAGTTCTTGGAACTAGTTCACGTGGTGAATCACTTAAAAAGTTCGTTCTCTTTGATTTATAGCATAACTTGTTAGAGTATTAATCATAAATCACGGAACTAGTTCAACTTGTATGCTAGGTATACAGCTATATAGGCAAGTATTGAAAGTAGCTCAGCTCAGCTCATGGTTTCCATGATAAGAAAACTAGTTCATCATTGCTATGAACCAGTAGACAAAGGAACCGACCTTACTAAATTTAAATTGGAGATTTAAAACCAAATGTTGGTATATATGCAGCTCTTGTGGTATTTTATATGTGAACTATTATGAACTAGTTCATAAATAAAACAATGTTTGACGAGTCATTCAGTCATTTATGATTGACGTAGGCGTAAAATACTTATCAGATAAAGTCTATGCAACCTAAAATAAGATTCAATTGGAACCAATCAAAGTTCTTGGTTCACCACTGGTTCACTGCTGCCATGGGCAAAGAAAATGTGTTCGTTCTCTGTTTGTTCTTGGGTAAATCAATTTTGCATTTTATTTGCCACATGTGGCACCTACGATTCAGTGTGCGATTGAGTGAACGAACGAGTGTGATTCGATATTCACTGCCGCCATTCACATTCATTCTGGCATTTAGGCATTCATGCATCGCCATTCAGCTAAACGAAGTGGGTTCCTAACTGTCCAATGAGCTGCCGAGAGCGTGTAACTCCGATTGCCAAGTCCGCCTGCTCTGACTGCTTGGCTATCTACCTACACTGTGCTGATGGGGGCCAAAACTGTTGTACATTCAATTAATTATTTATACACGGCATAAGGTAAACGTGCCGTCATCCTATGCCCCGAAAAAACACGCAAGAAGCCAGAGCCAGAGCTACTCAAGGGGTACACGGAGCGGGCGGAGTTGGGGGCTGGGATTTTGGGGTTTCTGCAGAAAGAAATATCCGGCAACTATTGCCGTGTAGCCCGTCGTAGACGTGGCAAACATTTTACGGTTACGTCCTTACATCGCCGGCATCGTCGTCGTCGGCGTCGTCGTCGTTGACGTCGTTTTTTGCATAATTGATTAAATGACTGGCCATATAACGAGCAAACAGCGTTCAAATTGTTTGCCTTTGCCGCATGCCACGCCCCACGCTCGCCCACAGCAGCCTAACAACAAAAAAAATCAACGTGAATTTACGACGTCACGAAATTGTGGCTGCCACTCGCAGAAACATGGAAGCAACGGAGTTAGTTGGCAGCTCAACTGTTTCTGCCTTTACCTGAGCGCACCTGTGTGTGTGTGGGACATGTTAGTTATGGCATTTGGTAAATGTTGTGATTATGAACCAAATCTCAAATGCCTTAAAAAAACATGATTTCTTTTCTGATCCTAGCCTTGCTCATCGCACTAGCTTATTGTCACACCTATACTTAGGTGTATTTACATGGGACATATGTACATACACATAGACTGAGTGTATATGTACATCAGCCAGTTTATGTACTGAATGCGTGCATACACACAGTTGTGTTCATAAAAATAGTAGTGCTGCACAGCAGAAAGCTTAAATATGTTCAGATTGTATATATACATTGCCTATATACATAGCATGTGTATATACACATAAGTGTGATGCATACATAGATTGTATATATACATAGCATGTTTATATACATATGTGTGATGCATATGTATATGCATGTTGTATATATACATAGCATGTTTATATACATACGTGTGATGCTTACATATATTGTATATATACATATCATGTGTATATACATATATGTGTGATGCATATATAGATTATATATACATACCATGTTTATATACATATGTGTGATGCATACATATTTGTTGTATATATATATAGCATGTTTATATACATATGTGTGATGCTTACATAGTTTGTGTTTGTATTTTGGTCCATAAACGATGTTATATCTATAATATTTAATATATTCGAAATTTATTGTTTATATTTGCAACATTTCAATAATTTGTTTTCTATTATCATGGTTTTAATTTGTGTGTGTGTGTGCTGGCCTTGTTTGTTGCTTGAACTTTGAACTTTTTGCCATGCATTGGGCCAAGTCGTTGTGGCTCCACTTTGCCTATGAGCACCACCACTCACCGTCCTCCCCCGCCCCTTAAAAGCGAACACCTATTCACACATTCACCCTATTTGTTTTTCTTGTTGCAGGGCAAAAGCCAAGCACTCAGAGGGCACACACACACACATGTCATATGCTAATGTGTGCTGTGTATGTGTGTGTGTGTCAAGTGTATATCCTTTTGGCGAAACGAGTGCATTTTCTTGTCAACGCTGACATTTCCTGCACTTCGGCCTTGTTTTTCCCTTTAATGTTTTTCTGCTCTTGTCTTGTCTCCTGCTTTGTCTCCTTGTCATTTCGCCCGTTTAATGAGCATTTCCCTTTTTGCTCGCTGTGTTCCTTGATAAAAGCCAAGAGTTATGATTGTGTTAGTTGAGTTGAATGACAGAGTCTTAAGAGCATCTCAAAGGAAGATTTTAGCGGCAAATTTGGAATATACTTCAAGAATCAGATACCTGTGGATATAGACTGATGGATTGCAACTGATTGACTAATTAAGGGATCAATTAGCTATAGACTTGGTCACTGATTGATGGGTAGGCTGAGAGACTGACTGATTGAACTATTTGTAAACTGATTGACTTAAGGAATCAGCTGCATTTGCATGTAAGCTGATTGATTGATTGATGGAGTGTGGGTATTACTGATTGATTAGTTAGGTGATCAAGTAGTGATCACTGATCGATTGTCTGATGGACTGACTGACGGATCAATGTACATGCTGATCGACTGGAATCATTAGACTGACTGACTGACTGACTGATTGACTGACTAAGCATAGCTTTAACTGATTGATTGTCTAGTTGGCTGACTAAATGACTCATTTAATCACTGATTGATTGGTTGTCTGTCTAAATTAAATAAAGATAACTGTAGTTTTGGAATCTGTTTCACATATGCTTTGTTCTCGCTGGAAGTACCTTAAGTCAACTTTCGATTTGCCACGCGCTAGGCACTGAAGTCCATATCAAGGTCAGGGTCATCTTCGTCGTCATCTCTATGTAAATATGTTTGTTTGTCTAAAAGTGTATATCGATGGCTCCCCTTTTGGCGCCTGTCCCAGGCATAGCTGAACTTTTGGCTGGCAATTAAGAGTTCGTTTCAAAGAATTTTTTGCTGGCGCCGTCGCAAAGTGTTTCCCATTTTTGTTTAATCGATGGCGTCAATTGCACTCCACTTGAGGCTCAAGTTTTTTCGTTCGATCCCCTCGTGGATGGATGTATAATTGATGTATCTGTTTATGCTGTTGTCTTTCATGCTATTTGAATAGATATTTTTGTATATTTTCCACAAACATTATAAATAGAGGTGCTTAAACCGATTCTAAATCGCCTCGGCATATATATTTCATTATATACATATGTATAAACATAGTTATACATATACATATATACATATATACATAGATGGAATAAGATAGGAATGAATATATAGAAAGAGAGTGAAAGATAGAGAGAGGGAGCAATATGACTTGCTTGATGCCTGAGAATCGCATAGTAAAGTACTATATCATGTAGGTACTAGCCTATAAATAACTATAAGAATTCCAATTAAACAGCATTAATTTGCTTACTGACACCCCAAAAAACCAATATAATCTCCTTCATCTTTCGAAACGTTTATAATTGTAATGTGAAATAACAGCGCATTCCACTTAATGTAAACAAAACAAACTTGGCCTCTTACTTTAGTGCAGCTACTAAAAGAACAGCCTTCTGTAGTGCTAAGGGAGCGTGCGCCTTTTGCTGCTGCAGCAGCAGCTGTTGGGGCCTCTGCCTTTATTCACTGTACACGCCCATTCAGTTCGCATCATGCAAAAATAAGCAACAACACCAACAACAACATAAAGAAAGATAATAACAAGCAGAAGACGAAATAACAATAGTTCGCAATGCCGCGCTTGCATTGTTTGCTGTAAGACAACAGCAGCCTGTTAAGTGCTAACAGCGGCGCAACAGCTCGTTTCAATGTGACTAAACTACTCTGTACGTGCTTGTAACACAGCAGCAGCGGCAGTGGCAGCGACAGCGGCAGCAGCAGCGCAGAGAGCAGCTCTGTGAGAGCGAGAGAGTGTGAGAGAGCGTCTATTGAGCAAGTTGGGGGCGCAGCGCAGTCGTCGCTTGTAACGTGGGGCTGTTGTTATTGTTGCTTTTGTATCTTTTGTTTTTTTTTTTTCCTTTTTGTAAATGAGCATTTGACGTTGACGTTGACGTTTTGACTGCTGCTGCTGCGACTGCAACTGCAGCCAGTTGGTATGATTGCTGTTATTGTTGTTGCTGTTATTGCAGTCCATTGACTTTTTCAGTTTGCTCAGTTACTGTTGTTGGCGCTATGCGCAGTTGTCACAGTTGCTGGCGCTGCTGCTGCGGTTTTAGCTGTTGTTTTTTTTGTTGTTACCATTGTTATTGCTATTATTGTATAGATTTTTTCTCACTTTTTGCATGCATGTTTGCATGTACTTTATTCATACGCATGCATAAGCCCGTTTTGTTTATTAACGATAAAACTGCAATCTGTGAGCTGAGTAAGGCTCAGACACATTTACACACATGCATAAATATGTGTGTATATAAACATGTAGAATCTGTGTGGCTGCTGTGGGAGTTTTATTATAATACCCTATGTCAAAGGTGGCTTGAATGTTGCTTACTACAAAGGTTATACTAGAACTAAACGCTCGTTCAGTGGTTTTTTCCTACTACAGGGTATTCCAAAGTCAATACTAAGTGAAGAAAGCAATGTTAAGTATACGTCTATTATGCAGTTTGCATTAGAATCTCATGTCTACTCAGACGTTCTCTAAGTCTTGCTCCAAGTACAGGGTATTTGTTGGTGCATACCTCCTACATAGACAACATCACATATTTATATTGTTGTTGCATTTTAATTAAGATAACTTCAGTTTATGACAGCGCGCACACATACATATATATAGATGGATATGCATATTTATGTATGCATATCAGTCGTTGTCCAAAGTTCGTTGTGGGCTGTTTATAAATAAATTGAAGTTAAGCAATGGGCGTGAATTGTATGCAGAGTCAGTGATCAGCTAATGGACGATTACTTTAAAGCTATTAGACCCATTATAGATATATTGTTATGCAAGTGAATAACTGCAAATAGTTGAGCGCAAAAATGTGAACGGAAAAAGCTGTTGCATTCGTTTTGAAATGTGTATACAGACAGCATACAAATGTTGCCATTATAATAAAAATAATAATTATAATTTGTGTTTTTCTTTCTAGGGTAAAATAATTTTATTACAATAATTAACTATGCAATTAAAAAATAAAAAATAAATTCATAATAATAAAAAAAAAACATTAAAATAAAAAAACAATCAAATAAATATTAAAATAAAAATAATCACTGAAAAAAAGTATTAAAACTAATCATTTTAAATAAAATATTTAAAAATAAATATGAAAAATTTTTTTTAATTATTTAAAAAAGTACGTTAAAAAAATATTAAAAAAAAAATAAAAATATAGTTAAAAAAATTGCTAAACAAATATTTAGGAAAAATTATTTAAAAAAAAAATATTAATAAAAAATGAAAATATATTAAATTATAATTTTACAAAAATAACATATAAAAAAAAAACAATAATAACAATTTATTATAAAAAATTTATATTATTTTCTAGAGAGGAGATCAGTAGGAATTTGCTTGCAAAACTGTGCAACCTCAGCCTCAAGGCTTTTTAAGGTTTTATCAATCTTTAGAGCATGATAACTATAGTTCACTTGTCAAATTGTAGTCAAAGTCTCTAATTTCTAGAGGGCATCTGTTAGAAAAGATATAGTGATTTCCGCTAATTGACGCTTGCACTCAATAATCGCCCATTTCAGGATTCGAATTCTGCAAAACCAATGAACTCTTTTCACTTTTAAGGGAGTATGAACATTCTTAAATATTGAATCATGCGGAGACAGCAAACAAGACTATTAGAGGCAGAGCAGTAATAATTTGGCTTTGGGGATTGCAAAAAGTGCATTGCCAAAGCTAGCGAAGCGGGCCTTGAAGCCAAATATGCTGCCTCTCTCTAGTTCTGCCTCTCGCTCTGCGTTTGTTCTGTCTTTGCCTTGTTACAACTTTAATTGACTTTAATTAAATGCAAGTCGTAAAGTCAAATATGTGGCACGGCCGCACAGTCGCATACTTGCAGCGCGCGACAGTGGGCTCCGGCTTAACAATTTAATTAAAGCGAATGCGAATCATAAATATTGTAATACCAGAGCGCACTTAACTGCTAGATCCAATTGTCAAATAACGGGCCCGACTAACGTTGGCCGCCTTCGATTCGGTCATAGACCACATTATACAATGGCCAACACCGAGTGGGCCAACTAGGAGCTCGTTTTTTAGTTTCCTTCAATGATTGCGTCTGCATTTCAAATAAAGCAGAGCATCTATATATGCTCCATATTTATATGCTCCATATTTAGGAAATCTTAACTATTTTTTAGCTTCCTTTGAACTACTTTATTCTCTAGCTCTCATATGGATAATCTCGTGTATATTAATTATTCATGTTAGGGCATTTAATATTCGGGCTTTTTTATAATTTTCTAGACTTATTTTTATGGCACTTTGAGGCCTTGCCAACTTGTCTCGACTTTAAGCCGCAAATTGTAAACTGGTCCGCAGCGAAGGTCGTCGCTGGGTTTGCTTTGGGTTGGGTTCGGTTTGGTTTTGGATTTTGTTTTGGTTGAACTGGACAGAGAGACATGCCTCTTAATTAGCCGCTTATATTACGGACATTAACTCATTGTTGTTGTTGTTGTTATTATTGTCTCATTAGAGGCGACGCTTTCGTTGTGGCTAAGCGGGTGGCCAAACCCACAACTGGTTTCTTAAAAAAATACAGCAGAACTCCGCTTTGGAATCTTATTAACATTCTATTTTCATTCTTAATATTTTATTTTCAGCTTTATAGAAAGAGAAGTGTCTTTAAGTTTTTATAAACATGAAACAAGTTGATTTGGCCCAAATTTAAATTGAAATTGAAATTGAAACTTGGCAGAGACTCGTGTTGAATGTGTTCTGGATTAAGCTATTATAGCAGCTATATGAACAATCCATCATTATCTGCTATATCATAATGTTGCTCTAAAGCTAATCTGGGTCGCTTATGTTCTTCTATTTTCTCTTAAGCAAGCTCTTTAGCTCTTCAAGCTCTACTACACTGAGACTCTTTATATAATATAAAATTCTATAAGAAATCCATGCTGTGTTCTGACTTGTCTAATATATCTGTATATATCTGTATATCTGTATATCTGTATATATTCCTTATTCTACTCTAGAACCCATCCGTATCCCTATCCATAAACATTCATTTCTCCTTCTTTTCTTCTTCAATATACATACACAGCTAGGATTGTAAATCTCTTTTTAAATCTTGCCGATTTTTACATATTTGGTTCTCCATTTGCCCAGTCCATTAAAATTCACTTTGATCTTCGATGGCGGCTTTTACAACACTGGTTATGTGGGCTGGCTTGCATTTCGATGAGCTCAACGATTGCTATCTGCCATGCATTATGCATTAAGCACCCACAATATATATATATATATATATATATATATATATATATATATATATATATATATATATATATATATATATATTTGGCTTGATCTAGCGAGCAAGTTGCAGTCTTTAGAGTTGGCAACTTCGCTTTGGCTTGTCACGTAGGTCATAGAGCCGCAATTTCCCCATGCTTGGTCTTCTGGCCCAGAAGTGCTTACCAACTAGCATAAAAAACAATAACAACAACAACAACAATGACAATAATTTTTACAGCTAAACCGCAGCGCAGACAATAAGCTGCCCCTGCCCAGCCTAGCCCTGCGTCTGCCCCATCGCTTGTTCGCTGTTGCGTGCGCCAGTTGGCGGCGAATGCGGGGGTGACGCTGCCGGCTTTACCAATTAAAATGCGCGACATCACATGTGCAGCAGCATTTATTATAAATTTTTCGTTGGAATCGACTGAAAAATAGTTGGTAAAAAGACAAAAGCAAAAAAAAAGAAAAACTTTTAACGCAAATGGAGAGAAATAAAAGCGCATAAAGAATATAGCTGGATGCGTGACTAAAACGGGGGAGTGCGTAGCGCACTGAGGTCTTAACTGCTTGGTACAGTTGCCAACAGTTGTCTGCATGCGCGCCGCCGCCGCCTTCGCCTCCTTCCCACTCGCTCGCTTTATTTTTTTGTGCATGTTACAATGTTGTTAATATGACGCTTAGTAGTTGTCACACACACACATACACACACACACACACACATGGCAACCAAATATGCATTGACAATGTTTTTCAAATTGACGACACGAGTGATGGAGCGAGAGAGAGAGAGAGAGGGAGTGGGAGAGTGACTAGCAAAGTAAGTGAGATAGAGAGAGAGTGATTCTGACAGGGCTTAGTTAGATGACATGGGGACAGGCGGCGGGTAAGCTGGGAGCGTGTCGTTGTAAAATTATTGGCATGCGAACGATGCTGCAACGTTTATTAAATTTTTGAAGTGCCGCAAAGAGGGTGAACCATTGTCAAAGGGAGGCGGGCTGCGAAAATATACGTGTAGTGTGCGTGTGTGTGTGTTGGCGTGTGTGTGCGCCATTTTATGTTGTATTAATTTTACAACTTGCATTTTGTAACTTGCAACATGAGCATCATATATCATTATTTGCAGCCAAATGCGCTGCACTTAAAGTGTGTGTGTGTGTGTGTGTGTGTGAGTGCATCATGTTAAATGTACACACTGCTTTATGGCAGCTGCTGTGTTAATTTGCCATCAACTTGATTTTATTTTATGTAATTAAACCAGACGAAAGTCAAATTACCGTTGCATTGAATATATATATATTTATTAATTTTTATTTATTGCATTAATTTAAAGTTAATCAACCAATTGGCATTTAAACGAGTTACGCAATTTAATCGACAGCGATTTAACCCAACGATAAATAATTGAACATATACTCAGTCCACTTCGTTTATAAGTCATTCAGGTCGAATTAATTATTTAATTAAAAACAAACAGAAAACTCATCTAACTTTTATTTATAAACTATTCATGTTAAAGGGTTAAAAAAACAATTGAATTAATTATTTAAATTCTTTAATCTAAAAAACTGCAAAACATTTTTTGAATATTAATTTCTGTTTGATTTGTTTTTTGTATAATAATTTTTAATATAATTTATTAAAAAGTTAGAGGAAAAATGTTAAATAAAAAAGGCTCAGTCTCCTGCTTTGCTTGTCCTGCTGCTGCTGCTGCTCCTTCTCCTGCTGCTGCTGCCCTGATATATTAATCGAAAAGTTTACAAATCGTTGCTTTTAGCAGAATCCTTCGGGTCTCGACTTAAACTACTTGCTCCAACGAATGTGTTTGTCTGTGGCAAGTAGCAAGAGCTCAGGCACACACACGCACACACATCTATTTGATAATACATAAATACATTGTCTAATATTTGTGGATGCTTGGGGCAGAGCTGCGGAGCAGCTTAACTGTCGTCTAGGGGGCGGGTCTCGAAATTTGCTTTCTGTTGCCAGCTGCACTTGCAACATGCCGCACTTCATTGCAACTAAACAAGTTTGCTAACTATTTGAGTGAGTTTTCATGCGTCGTTGCCGTTGCCGCTTCCATTCTTATACTTATTTGGTCTGCTGTCTATAAACATGTATCTGAGTGTGTATGTGTGTGTGTGTGTGTGTGTGTGCGTGTTCTTTGTATCTGTGTGTGCATTAGCGAATTGTTGCAAAGACGTAAGGCTAAGCAAAGCAAAGAGTAAACACAAGACAATGAAGTCTGAAATAGGAACTGCACACATCCATTGGCAGACATGTATGTGTGTGTGTGTGTATGTGTGTGTGTGTTGCTCCATACTAAGCCGAGTCACAAGCATAGATAGTTACTGCAAAATACTTAGTATCTTTATCTGTATCTGTAAGTTACATACATATTGCTAAGAGGCTTATGATTCGAAAGCTTCAAAGTGCCGTCAGCAGGGCTAATGAGTTCCTTCAACTTGTAAACGAATTATAAAGCTAGCATCCATTTACCATATTTAGCTTTGGATACTATGCGCTGTTGCCGAATTTCAATTTAGTTTTAACTGCTTCGCTAACAAGTCTCTGAATTATTCTTGTGTTTATAAATAAGTACATATATCCAAAGTTCTGATGTCTTACTAAAGTGCGCTGTGGCCAAATTAAATTTTAGGGGCTTAACTTGCTTTTTGGGCGCTGTTGCCAAATTTCAGTATTAGTTTTCTTGACCTTTCATCGTGATTCTATAAGACTTAAGTGTTTAAATAATAAAAAAATGTAACATAAATCTTGGGTATGAAGAGTCATAAACATTGAGCTGCGGCGTTGCCAAATTTCATTGAAATTCTATATGAGTGGTTGCCAAACTGCATAGCTAAGCCAGGGCAGTTCTTTTTTCAGTGTGCGCTGTTGCCACACTTCATAACAGTCGTTAGGCCCACCATCCTGCCTTCAAAGTTCACACTTTAATGAAAATTGTTTGCCTAGAGCAAACTTTTGTTAAACATGCACTCCAAAGGCATCGTTCTAGCTTAAAGCTTCATTTTGTTAATAATATCTGAGCATTTTACTTGCGCTAAATACACTGTCAAGGTGCTGGACGCACTTCATTGCCTCCTGCTGTTTGCCAAACTCTAATTGAAAAGTAGTGTTGGAAAAGGACTAAATGCAATAGGCTGTAGGCTTACCAGAGTGCCTTGTTGTCGAATTTCAATTGCAAGTTTACACTGTTGCCGCTTTGCACCGCACTGCCACGGCGACTGTGAAATGAAAAAGGAAAAAGGAAGGTGCAGCTGCAGGCTCTCCAGTTAACCATGTCCAGCCCGTCTAATTGCTGACCAGCTGCACTCAAAGACCCATTTGCGACGTTGCCGAACTTCAATTAGCAACAATTTGCTGCAAAGTGCAGTTGGCCATGGCAAAGGGAAAAACAGAGCTTGCAACTGTGCCCTCAAGTGCACATTTTGTCAAATCAAAAACGGAATTTGAATTTCAATCAACTTAAATTAAATCAAAATTTGTAAAATGAAGTGCTCACTCTCACACACACACGCACGCACTCACACACACACAGATATTTATGTATATATATATATATACGCACAGCCATTTGCGAGTCACTTGAATGACTTGAACTGAAAACTCTCAACTTCAATTCCAATTTCATGGGCAGCAGCCAGTTGTTGTCCTTGTCGTCGTCGTCGTCGTTGTCCTCGTCGTTTTCGTAATCAGCACAAAATTTGAATATAATTCTCATGAATGCCCGGAGAGTTGTGTGCTCTGGTCTGGTCTGGTCTGGTCGGATTTGGCTTGGTCTTGGGCTCCAAGGGTCTTGGCCTTGGCGCACCCTTCGACCACAGCAGCAGCAAGCAAATGTTGAGCATTTTCAGAGCTGGGCACGCGGGTCGCTTTTTAGCCACAAAAATTCACAGCAAAGAAAAGTCGACAAATGCACTCGATGTTGTTGTAGACCTGCATGTGCTTCAAAAGCCATCAGGCAATGGCCAAGCCAAGCAGCCATCATCTGGCTGAGACTTCATTCTTTGCAGCCAGCCAGAGAGCGAGTCGGACTGTTGTCTGTCCGGTCTGTCTGGTCTGTCGGTTACGGTTACGGTTTTTGGTTTTTGCCTCAGACAATTTCGATGGGGGAACATCGGCAGAAACCGCACAAAAGATGAAAGGCAAAAATGCCCTTACACTTTGATGATTGCAATGATGCTTCCTATGTCAACCAGTGAAACTCCATATTTAGTTCCCTTCCAGTTCGCTTCTCTGCCTCTTTTTTGGTTTGTTTTGGGGCCGAGTTGCTGGCCTGATTAAACATTGCACACACGTAATCGCAATTGACGCCCCAGATTCGCGCACCTGTTGTTGCTGGTAACATGCTGCCCCACCTCATGAAAGAGTTGGCTTAGTTAAACTGACAGCTAGTTGTAGTTATCCAGTTATCCAGCTAGCCAGTTCTCCATTTGCCCAGCTCTCGTTACCCCAATTCTCGTTCACAACTGTCGACTGTCAAAGTGGTTCGCTTTGATTTCTTCTGCTTTTCAGCTTTCCGCGCGGCACGTTTCCATTCGATGGCCATAAATTTGCTTTGCAATTGAATACGATTTACCTATATAAATAATGTATTAGAAGAATATGCAAATTTATTTTAAATTGTGACCAAATACATGTGGGTATATATACATATATATATACAGTGCGCGCCAAAACTATGCAGACCTCGGTCAAGAGCTATTTTTAAATATTTCAGTTGGAACTTTTGAGCAATTTCAATTCTTTTTGGGATTAGATTAGCTTATAATCTTATATCTTTAAGCTGCCTTTCCTTCATATTACAGGGTATTTTTCGCGTTATAAAAATATGTTTTCATTTGTATAAATTTCAATCTGCCTTCTTCTCATGCCTTTTGCAGCTGCAGCCACTCGCCTAAATGTCTGACGAAGTGCCTTTGGGACGTTTATCGCAAATTTTTGATACACTAACCAACTTACAACAACAACAACAGCAACAACATCAGCAGCAGCAGCAGCAACAACAACAGCAGCAGCAGCAGCAGTTGCATCTGCAGCAGCAGGCAGCAGTAGCGGAGCAGCTGCGTCGACGCTCTGCCTCGTCGTCGCCCTCGCCGTCGGCTAGCGCCTCGGCGTCCTCATCGGGCCGTGCCACGCCCGCCGCCGCTCTGGGCGTGGCCGCGACACAGACATTGTATTACACACACACGCACAACTATTTTCTGCGGCCGCAAGATGGCGCTAGCTACTTGCATACGTTCCCCGCCACAGCCGCCGCGCAGCATTCGTCGCACTTCTATCAGCAGCATCAACAGATGCAGCATCAACAGCAGCTGCAACTGCAGCATCAGTTGCAGCAGCCGCCTTCGCTGCCCGGCCGACTATCGGGCTCTGGCTCCGGCTCGGCGTCCGGTTCTGCCTCCGGCTCCGGCACGCAGTCGCTGCACGCCTCACCGCTGCTGGCCAAGCGTGCCACCTCGTTTAGCGGCCAGATGCCGCTGACGCGTGCCGCCCAGCTGCACGAAGCACGTCTGGTGGCCGCCTCGACGCCCAACAGTCCGCGGCTAATGCCGCGACGCGCGCCACGCCCGCCGCCCATACCGGCCAAGCCGGCCAAAGAGCTAAATGCCTCGAGCGGTGCAGCCAACGTGCCTACGCATTCACTGAATCCTGTGCTCGCTGCTTTGGATGCACCCGACGCGCCTTGGCCGCACTTCTCGTCACTCACCGAGCACCTGGACGTGCATCAGCTGAACAACTATGGCCAGGCATTGCCCGAAGTGGGTGACAGAGCTCTCGGCTTTAAAGTGTTTATCTTGATCGCTCTAATCTCGCTTTTGCAGATCAACTGGCAGGAGCGCTGCTTGGAGCTGCAATTGGAGCTGCATCGATCCAAGAATCAGGCGGGTCGCATTCGGGATATGCTGCGAGAAAAGGTAAGTCTCAAAAGTTTTCCAATAAATCGAACTGTGAATCGGTCCAGATGAGCTGCTTCTGGTTCTGATTCAGAATTCCACGGCTTCAATTCGTATTGATTCGGCTTTAGGGAACTTATTAAAATGGAACTAGTTATAATTTGCTGTCGGAATCGTTACTATCTGAACTGGCGCTTTTATTAAAGTGGAACTGGTTCTTTAGCATCTTAATAGTTCATTCTCCAACTCCCAAAAAAAACCAAAGCTGAGTCTTCAAGATAAACAAGCTGCGAGGGAAAGAAAAGCAAAGTTTTTAATTAATTTGAACTAGTTCTTTTCAGATTCTCTAGCTTATATCTTATATTTGATATGATTTATGAGTATATATTTCATTTGATGCTATGCAAATTGTTCATTCTTAAAGCTTTTGAGTATTTGAATGAACTGTACAAATGATTTCAAGCTGGTTCCGTTCCCGATAAGTTCATGGAACTACAGGATATAGGATGGATGCTTGGGGGACTTCTTGATTAGTGCAAATGAGTTATTAAGTGAGAAACAAGAAGACAACAAAAAAAAAGGACAAAGTGACGCACAGACACATTAATTACACACACACAGACACAGGCACACACACGCAGACACATAGACAAACACAGTCTAATGTATATCTTGCGCTTAATGATGATTTATGGTGCCCATGGTTAAAACATTTTTATGAGGACCCCTTACAATTATCAGGCCAAAAAGTAATCTACTTGCCAGGAACCAAAACCGCGCGCGCCGCACAGCTCTCGGCTAGCTGCCCCCTGCCCCTCTTCACTACACTTCGCTTCCTGCCTTGCCCTTGGCTAATTTGTGGCGGAAATAGTGCAGCTGTGAGTTGACAATATCTCTGCTTACATGTGTGTGTGTGTGTGTGTGAGTTCTTTTATAATTAGCCTAATTAAGTCATTAGGCATTTGGCCAAAATAACAGCAGCAGCAGCAGCAGCTCTCTGCGGCCCTCGCAGCCTTATCCCACGGCATTGTCATTAGGCTTATTGGCAGCGCCATCTAGCGGCGCATTAATGCAAAAACTATATGAATTATTAAAATGTAGCACTAAAGCGAGTGGCTGCTGCTGCTGCGCATGTATATGTCTGTGTGTGCGAGCGGGTATTACTTTCATCTCGGCACACATGGCGCTTGATATATACGCGATACATGGACATGAGTCATGACATAAATTAATTACACTTCAATGATTTTTGCTGCATGAATTATGCATGAGCCGAGCGCCCCGCCGTTCACAGTCCATGCCCCAGCCCATGCTGTAGCGATCTTCTCCACTGAGTTCATAACAGATATATATGTGATATATATATATAAATGAATATATATATATATATATATATATTGTTAAATATAGAGTTATGTCTTCTTTTTTGTATTTGTTCATTTAATGCTGCTGCATCAATGTTTGCTGTCTAATATCTGAGAACTGTTCTGAATATGCATCTATTATGAATGAGTCTTGACACATGTGCTGCCAGCCTGCGCTGATTTCAAATGCCTTTCTGCAAATGTTTTGTTTCTGCTGTGCTTGGGCTGAGTTGACGAGTAACCCGAAATGACCTGCTCGAAAGTTGCTCTCTTTGTTGTTCTTCATTATGTTAGGCGTTTCTCCAGCAGGTGTGTTCAGGTGTGTTCGTGCGTGTGTGTGAGCGGCGCCTATTGCTATGCAATGGAAAGTTGGCCAGCCATTGTTGACTTTTGAAAAGGTAGCGCGGGTGGCCCAGCTGCTCGGTGAGATGAGTCGGGTAAATGCATTCGTTTGCTTTGTGCAATGCTGCATGTCGCTTTTAATGAAAGAATGAAAAACAAACACTGCCGGCTGTCAACGACTGTACAATGCCCGCTCCGCTGCAATTATAAACGCGTATATATATTCCAATTATGCTGTTCACACAGACCAATATGCTCTTCTGCTTCATATTGAAACGAATTGAATGTGAATGCTTGAGTGAGTGGGCAAAGCGTACCTTGAGAGCAGCTCCTGCTGACCAGAGAGCATTCGAAATGCTGCTGCAACACTTTTCAATATTTAATTGGCAGCGAACACAAAAAAAAAAACACGCATAACTACATATCAAAGCAGAGCACAAACGAGCAGCTGCTCTGCTTGACTGGAGCCATGGGAGCACCTAAGTAATTCAAACTATCAAGATTGAGTGCTCAACTTGGATAGTAAATTTGATATTTGTGGGCTTGAAGTTATATCAATTTTGAGCTATATTCAAAAAAGTTTTCAAATTTTATTTCAGATTTTGAAAGATTTTCTGCTTCACGTGCACCATTGAAGCTAAATATTTTCTACATCATGCGAGCTATAGGCTTACCACTTTTTTCTATTTTACTCTGTTATATTCACATTTAAATAAAATGATTTTGAATTCTAAATCTTTTCTGAAAATTTAAAAAAAATTTAGAAGTTTTCTTAAAATTAAATTTGATATTTTAATTTCAGTTCAGGTTGAAGCTTGCTAATATGCCATTCGGCAACTTGTTTACAGGATATCAAAAATATCAAAACTGAGCCAAATTGGAATAAATAACAACTCGAACGACTAAAAGTATGCAATGAATATTTTATTTGTGTTTTATGCATTTGCCATTTGCTATTTGCTGTTTGCTGTTTGCTGTTTGCAGCTCGCCTTTTGCCTTTTGTCGCCCATTTTTTTGAGCTGCTCGATTTTTGTTGCCTCACGACTACGGGCAACTTGCAACTTGCAACTTTTTGACGCAGCTGCAGCTGCAGCCTCAGCAGCAAGCGCTCAAGTGCAGCAAATTTTTGTCATCATAAATTTTAAATTAGTTGCAGCAAAAGTTGCTGTTGGCCCCTGCAAACATTATTATGATATTTATTTATAATTTATTTTTTTGCAGCTTTTATTTCATTTTAGTTTTTACTTTCCATACAGTATAATTTTTTTTTTGTTATTTTCGAAAATCCTTTTTAAATATTAAGAAATTCTAGAGAGAGAAAATGCTTTTATCTGAGTGCTCGCAAATATGCAAATTTTGGCGAGTAGAACAAAATTGTTGGGCTGTCGCTCACTTTTCGCAATGTCACAGCCAAGAGACAGCAAGCCAGAGATAGATAGAGGGAAAGAGCCAGAGAGAGGGAGATAGCGTGAGTGGAGCCGTTGGCTATTGGGCAGCTGAAGGATAGGAGCACATCGAAAGAGCAATCAAAAGAGGCGTTAAGCTAAAAACCACAACATCGACTGGGCAACTACCAAATGTTCTTGGCAACAATGTGCATGCCGTGAAATTATGGCCAAGCATATTGCAACATTCTTGTACGACAATAAAATTCAAGTTTATTGCCCAGCCCAACTCAAACCCGAAGTCGAAGTTCACAGACCCAGCCAAACAACTGGCCAACCAGGCAAAGAAATTGGCCGAAAAAGAACACCGAATGCATAAAGTTTTACGGAGCTGGCCACACAATATCACATTTACAGCGCTGCGACGTTGCCAAACTTCACTTGTTTTTTCTCCCCCACTCGTTTTAATGCTAGGCGAACGGAAAAAAGTGTAATAAAAATAAAAAAGTGTAATAAATAATAAACATAAATATTAGTACAATTTCTTTTTATGAAATTTAAATAATCCATTAATTGTTGCGTTGCCAAACTTCACAAAGTAAATACAATTTTGATATGCTTTATATATATACTTAATTTATCTGGTTTAAACCAACTGAGAATATAAATCTCTACATTTGCTATGTTGCCGCACTTCACTGAGCCCAGACTTACAGTCATATTTATACGCTTGGCACAATTGAAGCTCGCAGATAAAGAACTCTTTTAACAATTTACTTCGTGCACTTTCATATTAGCAAACTTGTGCATCGAACTTTGTCAAGAGATCACTTGAGTGAAGTGGATTTATCATATTGTTCCAGTAAGTTGAACTGAAGCGCTCAGCCAGTTCACTTGCTACACCCTGTATGAATTGCAAGTGCTTTAGAAGAGGTATAACCAAAGGTGGATAACCCCATAAAGTGTAGACATAATCTTGATCAGCAGCACAAGTTTTGTCTGTATGAATATATAAGAGTTTACACATAGTTGACCGACATACGAGCTAGAGACTTGAAGTTATACATGAGGTTCTTTTAAAGCACACCCGCAACAAGTTTGTTTCAAATAATCTATAAATCGTATATTTCTATCGATCAAAATATCGATAATATTAGCTTATCTGTCTGTCTCTTCATTTGTATAAACTCATGACTCTTAGAAACTAAACGATGAGTGATAATTTAAACAAGGACATCGATAAGCATCGATATCTTATATTTTTATCGATCAAAATGTCGATAATATTAGCTTGAACTTATCGAATCAGTCTCTTTATTTGTATAAACTCATGACTCTTAGAAACTAAACGATGAGTGATAATTTAAACAAGAAAATCGATAAGCACCGATATCGATAATCCTTGTTTGATTATCTCTGTGTTTTTATAAGACTTGGATGGCGTATAGAGGCTTACGTATAATATAAATGCATCCAGAATAGATCCATTGTGGGGCTTCTCTGTCCATATTTTCGCGACTGTTTGGCAACAATTCCAGGGTATCATCTAGTCGTGCACAGCCAATCGGAGCATTCTTATTAGGATTCCAGTTGAAGTGTACTTAGTGCTGTGCAACGTTTCAGCGGCTTTCTGGTGTTAAGGCGAGCTTTTAAGAAATTGCTGGGATGGCCGCAGCGCCATCTTGCCTCTGCCACTCAAGTGGCATCGGTCGTCCTTCAAATGGAGCCCGTGCACATTGTTATGAAATTTTGTTTGACAATTGCCAATGGCTTGCTTTGTCTAACATCTCGCTCTCTCTCCATCTCTCTCTTGCTCTTTGGTGTTTTTTATATGACCGTCATGGCCGTAAATGGGCCTCAATAAATCTGCAATGCCAGCGGCCCAGTTGCTAGTGATTGCACATTGGACACACACGCCGCAGTCACCGTCAAACAGGCTGGCACCAAAAGTGGCCACATTAGTGCCATAAGCCATAAGCTATCAGCCATGCCATGTGTACATCTGTGGGTGTGTGTGTGTGTGTGTGATTGTGCGTGCGTGTTAACGCGTGGAAAGCCGCGCTTAGAGGCATCGCCCGCCATTTCAATTTCCACAGTGGACCGCAAAGGCCCAAATACGAATGAAACGTTGACAAAAGTTTCTGTCCTGACGTCGATTAAAACCGGATGCAGCTGAATATCCATGCCATAAACAAGTCGCAGAGGGACGAGCAAATATTGACAGACTACCACATACCCTCTAATTGACGGAGAAAGTTAGCAAAGAGCAAAGAGAGAAGTGCAAATCTCCAAGGGAATTCCTCTAGAAATGCAACCTAGAATATAAGAGAGAAAGCGAGAATTGCACCATGTGGGCGACACAGAGAGAGCATTTGATTGGATAGCAATAAGTGGTGCTATGCTAATAAGTCCTATAAAAAATTAGTCTGTAAGAAATTTATCAATTTCAATAATCAAACTATTTTAAAACCGAGTAAAAACTCTTCAACATGTTGCACAAGCAAAGTTTGCCAACTCTGCGTCTGTCTGGCGTTCTTTTGCTGCCTTGGCATTTTATAGGGTATGTGCTATCATGGCAGCAAACAACAATGGGCACACGTAGCCCGGTGCAACAGTCGCATCTGTCAGGACTGTCATTTGGTTGCGTTTTGGTCGTTGACTGCGCTGCTGTGGGCCACGCCTTTCTGTAACAATGCAGCATCCGACAGCAACCAGATAGGCGCCTATAAGCATGCAATGCGCTGATTTCGCACACACACGTTGCATGTGGCATTATTGCATAGCAGGAGGCGTCGCCTTTGTTTATGCGCATTATACGGCGGGGAAATTGAAAATGTTGCGATGCTTGTGCAGCTCAGCCGGAAGGATGTCTCATGTGCCATGTCCTGTTGCAAGAGTTGTTGGACTTTACTCAAATTGCCTTTTTGCATGCTTAACGATAATATAGCAAATATAAGCATAACGATAATATAATAGTCTCAACTTGACTACCCTTTGTGAAGGGGCACACTGCGAGAGGTTTCTTTAATAGCACAATGTTTATATATATATATAAATATATTCTTGAGTAGTTTCCTAACTTGCCATACAAATAAATCGTAGTTAAGACTTAATGCAATTATATTGCAGATCATATTGCCTTCTAGCTTAGTTCATTATTGATATCTTGTCACATTTTCTGCGCTCAATTTTATTTTACTTACTCTCTTGTTGGGCAATAAGCTCTCCGTGCTCCACTCTGTGGCAAGGGTATTTTCAATTTGGGCAATCAAATTTCTTGGAATTTCATAAAATGCTTATTCGAGCTTAATAACGTTTTATTGACTCTGCACAGTGTCTAAGCCCTTTAAAAGGTTTTGGATGGCGGCCATGGCGAAATGAGGGTTGAGTTTGGATGCATCAAAATCGTCGTGAATCTGGGGACACTTGTCGGGGCGGCATGTTTAATTAAAAATTGTCGGCAGCTGCGTGTCTGGGCATAAATTGCGCATCGAGCCTGTCAAATGGACCAAAATTTGCTCAACTATTTGAGCAATTAGACCAGGCGGAGCTGCGTATGGCATTTTGCGTATAATTAATTGGTAGCCGAAATGCATTGCATACTTTTGTGCGTCAATGGGTTAAGCAATGCCCTCTCTCCCGCTCTCGCTGCCTCTGTCTCTGTCTCTGTTTTCCTGTTGGCCTGGCATATTCTCATGCCCGATTTTCGTTGTGGGTCGTCGTTGTAGATTCTTCTGCTAGGTTTCTG
Organism: Drosophila hydei; assembly: GCF_003285905.1. Taxonomy (NCBI): domain Eukaryota; kingdom Metazoa; phylum Arthropoda; class Insecta; order Diptera; family Drosophilidae; genus Drosophila; species Drosophila hydei. The sequence goes on along the minus strand of NW_022045685.1, from coordinate 2,117,952 downwards.
TTTATGACAACTTTCAAATATGCACAGACACATGTGTGCGCGCGTGTGTGTGTGTGTGTGGAGCAACATGTGCTGCCTACTTTTCGGCGTCGGCTGTCTGGCAAGTTGGCCAGGCAGGCGACAACATTCGAAGGCAACTAACTGCCAAGCGACTGCGGCCTGCAAAATTAATGGCCATCAGTCGCATAATAAATGAAGCAATGTCTTTTTGCGCCACGCCCACACGACAAGACAAAAAGTTGTAAAGTTTTGTGTCTAAGGCCCGCATGCTTCGGACACCAGGCGGGCGACGCGTACGCCCGAGGGGCGTGGCGCGCTCTCTGCCACAGCCATGTGCCAGCGACAAGGACAACTCATTTTGTGTATGCAGCGCACACATGTTGGCCACGCTCGTTTATTCATTTGAATTATTCCCAAAAGCGCATTTAATTTTAATTATGCGTGACAATGCCTCATACAGAATGCCGCCAAGCGACTAACCACCCGCCCCCCATGGCCATGCCCCACATGACGCGCATGGCCTGGCCCGCTGTAGTCGCATATTGCGCGCCCATTGCTGTTGCTCGAGCACTGCGCTCGGGCACAAGCAGCACTCAAAACTAACTCTGAGCAGCTCCTTTGTTTCATTCAGCCCATAATCCTGGCCACGCCCACACATTTGAATAGTGCAACTCGAAATACCGTGAATTATTACAAGTTTTACTTTTTATTTTTGTAAATGAATTGAAATCCCGCTGAAGCGGTACGAATTTAGCACACAGTAAACAATAGGAAATAAGCAGAACAGCAAAAATGTCATAACAATAAGAACAAAAGACGAATGTAGCAATTGTGAATGCTCGACTGGCGTATACCCTAACTGTATCAAGTCGCCAATACCAAAAGTGCAAACTAAGAAAGTCAGAAAAGTCTATTGGCTAATGCCCTGTCATCACGGCATATTAAACTAGATAACACAGCTGACAAATACCCTGTCTTGAGCGGCACACCTGCCAAATACCCTATCTATGCACAAGGAACAAAATTTGCTTAACTTCAAATTTAAACTCAAACTCTTTTAGTCAAGCCCTTCAGCAGCTACACCTGCTAGCTACAGGGTATTAGATTCAAATAAATATTTCAAGGCAAAAATATATTTCTTTGTGTTGTTGTTGTTGTTGTTGTTGTTGCTGTCCTTTTTATCTGCTGTTATTTTATATTTCTGTTTTTTGTCCAGCTTTCTTTTGAGCTCAACTGAAAGTGAGTTGATTTGGGGCCGAGCTGTCCCCTCTGGCAGGGGGCGTGTTGGCCATGCTTGACTTATGCGCTTGCCTTGCTGCTGGCGACAGCATTTGAATGTGGGGCAGCAGCAGCTGAAGCGATTGGCCAAAAGGAGTGGCAGAGGGGGCAGAACTGGCGGAAAATTACAGACGGAAAAAGCAGCGACGGCAGTGGAACTGTTAAACAGCTAACTTAGCTTAGATCGTCAGAGATAGGCACAGCTTACGAGTAAGGCTTTATAGATATATAATGTAGTATCACCTACACGATCTTCGATATCAATCATTATCTGGCTTATACTATCTCAAGTGTTTTTTTGAACACTTTAGAGTTGCGTTGATGCCCACTGTGCGCTGTTAATTCGTTTGCTGTAAGCTTTTAGGCGCATGTCTTAAATATGTTGCATGTATGCTTTTCACTTTGCAAGTGGAGGGGGCGGTCGCAAAACGAAATGGAAAAATAAAATGTAAAAAAGCTAATAAATATGTGAGAGCAAACGGGCAAAGTGGTCGCTAGGAAATGTCCTTTTTCTTGTTCTGCCGCCGTTGCCTATTTTGGTGCGGTCGAAGCATAAAACATGATTATGAACGAGCTACGGACTTGTGCCTGCAATTAAGGCAACCTACGTCTTGTCACCGCCCATTCGGCTCTCCGCTCGCCAAACTTCGCACACAAACCGCACTAAAGTTGTGTGTTAAGCGGCTTTTGGCTGCGTATTTAAGCCGTTTATGTTGTTACGTGTTACAGCGAAATACACACGACTTACACACACACACACACACTCACAAGATGTACACCCTTGGCCATGGGCCGTATGTCAGCTGCAATTTGCCAGGATCGGCGGTCTGACTAAAGCAGCAGCAGCGAAAGCAACACTCAAACTAATGCCGAAAAATGATATTAAGCGGATTGCCCGACGACAATGTGAAACACTGCGCCATTGCCATAGCGCAGTTCGGTTCAACTCCCAGAGTCGTCTCAAATTTATGAAAAACTATGTGAAAAGGCAACACAACAGCAGCAACAACTACAAGAAGCAAACAGCAAACACCAATAATACTTATGACCACACACTAGCTGTAGCTATATGGCCGTAGAGCTCTGCTCTCGGCAGGGGCATGCGGCACTTGTGTAGGTAGTTTCAATGTTACGCCAGGCACTGCCATATATATTTATGGGCACGGGATTAAAAAGGATATTAGCCAGTTGTCGCCAGTGCTCCAGTTAAACAAGTGCTAACAATAGCCATAACAGATGCTCGTATAGCATAACAGGCGACTAAAGGTGAATGAAACGATGTGGTTGAAAAGTAAATGAAGCTATATAACTATAGAGATGTGGATACGGCAAGGGATATTCATAGATAGTAGACTAAATTAATAATAAAATTTAAAAACACAATCGCGATCAGTCGTTCGACCTGTAAAGACGTGAATTCGAACAGCCTTCGCTTAAGCTCTACTGCTGCAGAGTTCTAAAAATAGAACTTTGCGGTGCATTCTTCAACGCAACAGCAACAAAAACCGCACACGCAGCGTTTTCTTATCGCTTGCTTCCGCGTAACTCAATTGCTTTAATTGCAATTTACGAAATTTCGTCGCTTGGCGCGAGTGCGCCTGCACTCAAAAGCACAATCCGCGATGACATCTAATGTCAATAACCTCGCTACAGCTGTAAAGGTAAATGCAGAAATGCAAGCCCAGCTTAACGTTGTGATGGCAAATAGGCAAGCCTCCATCATGCCAATAAACTCAAAAATAGATATCGCCTCCGTGCAAGGCATCACTAACAACAAAAACACGAAACGTAAACAGCCAAATTCACCAAAAACCATCAAGAAAAGGCTCATCTTCGACGAACCAAGCACCAGCAATGCAGCATTAATATCAGAAAATCGATTTTCACTGCTCGTAGAAGAAGATGAAGACTACAGCGAATCACCTGTAGCTCCAGAAGCCCCAGTATTGACCGACCAGCAAACTACTCCGAAACCTCGTCCGCCCCCCATATGGTGTCCAAACATCAAGTCTGTGGCCCTACTTCAACAGATAATAGATAAAGTAATTGATGCTAAATCATACGTAATTAAGCCAAAGAAGAATAACATAGGTGTATTAACCCAATGCAGTGAGGACTATCGCAGAGTTATAGACCACTTTACTAAGCTGGAATTGGAGTTCCACTGCTACCAGCTTAAGGAGGACAAACCATATAGAGTCGTGTTCAAAGGGCTTCACTCCAGCACTGATACAACACTAATTAAAAAGGAATTGGAAACCAAAGGCCACACAATTACAAATGTGCACAACCCACTGAGCCGTATGGACAAAACACCGCTAAATATATTTTTTGTTGACGTGGCTCAGGCCCCCAACAACAAAGAAATTTTGGACATTCGAGTTGTCTGCAGGCAACGCTGCACAGTGGAACTGCCAAGAAGATACAACGACCTGACACAATGCCATCGCTGTCAAGAATTTGGACACACACAACGCTACTGCCACAAAGCTCCCAGATGTGTGCGTTGCGCCGGGAAACACGCATCCAAAGACTGCACCCGCGAAAAGGACCAGGCACCAACTTGTGTGCACTGTGAGTTACAGCACCCAGCCAACTATAAGGGCTGCCAAGTATACAAGCGGTTGCGCAAATTGCAATCCCCAGCACAAAAAAGGAGTCCCACACAAACACCGTCTACGGGTCCGAGTACTGCTTCCGAAATTACAAGGCCCCGGAGCATTACCCAAGCCACGAGCTTTGCAACGCCTATTAGTGGTGTTTCTTACGCACAGGCCGCTAGAGGTGGACCGTCAAATAAGAATACCACAAGTGACACTTTGTTCACTGAAATGCTTCAGCAACAACAACGTCAGTTTGACGCAATTAATGCCGAGCTCAAAGCGATGCGAGAAGTACAATCCCAACAAGCAACCATGCTAAACAGTTTAATGGCCATCATAACCAAGCTTGCCTACAAATAATGGCTTTACGTGTGGGTATCTGGAACGCCAATGGCCTGAGAAACAAGACTCAGGAACTGGCTGCGTTTCTCTCACAAGAAAACATAGATATAATGTTAATAACAGAAACTCATGAGTGCCCCACTACACAAATTTTCGGATACGAACACTATCAGGCTCATGGTGAAGGAGCAAACTGCTTTGGTGGATCCTCAATCCTCATACGAGCAACAATACCGCATACACCTTTACTGCCAATTTGCAACGCAACAATGCAGGTCTCAGCCATCACCCTGCCTACGTCTATTGGAGCGATCGAAGTTGCGTCAATTTATCTTCCGCCAAACACTGGTCTGTGTGATCATCACATGGAACAGGTTCTAGGCCAAAGGTTGAATAAGACCCTCATCGGCGGCGACTGGAATGGATGGCACCCATTTTGGGGAAGCAATAGTGCGAATCGTCGCGGAGAAGTCATATTTGAGGCGATTCAAAACTTACAATTCAGCATATTGGCGACTGGAGCCCCCACCCGTTACCCAATTAATGGACACAGGCCCTCGGCAATCGACTTCGCTGTCTACAAAGGCATCTGTGACCGGCAATTGACCATTGAAGAATCCTTGGACCTATCCTCTGACCACCTGCCACTAATAGTCACAATCCACGCGCAGCCACAGCCCTTGCCCATTAGGAAACAACTACTGCCAGCAGGATCAGATTTAGGAGTCTTTAGGCGCGAGCTCCATTACTCTTTGCACATAGAAATGGAACTTAACACTCCTGAAGACGTGGACTACGCAGCAAACAAACTGCAGGAAGAAATAGTCAAAGCTGCGCACCAAGCCGCCCCACCATCTTGCCAAACAAGACAACAGTCTCCGTACAACATCCCCCTCACCTTGGAGGCCCAACACCTACTAATACACAAAAGATGGGCCAGGAGACGCTGGTTAAGATTACGCACGCCTGATGCCAAATCCATGTACAACGAAGCCACGAGGCATCTTAAAGCTGCTCTCGCCCTGCTTCAAAAGAGGTGTATCAGCGATGCGCTGGTACGAGCTGAATCGCCCACTGACGCAGAGTTTCAATTATGGAAATTTACAAGAAAGCTCAAACGGCAGCCAATACGACGTCATCCCATTCGGAGCATTTCTGGTTCCTGGCACATTGGAGACGAAGCTCAAGCTGAGGCTTTTGCAAACCACCTTCAAGACCAATTCACGCCGGTGATTACCGCAGAGGCCTCAGAAATCGAAGCAACAGAAGACATCGTTCTCTCGCCCCTCCCAGCTGAAGACCAGATAACTGGATGTACAAAAGAAGAGGTTCTTGAACACATCAGAAGAGTGAAGGCAAAAAAATCCCCTGGATATGATCTAATAAACGGCAGAGTCCTTAGAGCACTGCCTGACTCCACCATAGACTACATAACTATGGTGTACAACGCCATGCTCCGCATCCGGCACTTTCCAGCCTGCTGGAAGCGCGCCGTGATTGTGATGATTCCTAAGCCTGGCAAACCCGTGGGAGAAATTGAGTCGTACAGACCAATTAGCCTGTTGCCAGTACTCTCCAAAATATTCGAAAGAATATTTCTGGAACGAGTACTGACACATCTGGGACGCCAGGAGGCCATTCCAAACCATCAGTTTGGCTTCAGGAGACAGCATGGAACACCGGAACAGGTTCACAGAGTTGTGCACCATATCCTTGGAGCCTTTGAAGAAAAGATGTACTGCTCTGCCGTCTTTTTAGACATCAAACAGGCGTTTGATCGAGTTTGGCACCTGGGACTGCTGCAGAAAGTGAGGACCACCCTTCCAGCCCCATTTTTCGCGTTGCTATCCTCATACCTTATTGGAAGAACCTTCCAAGTGTCAAGGGGGCAAACAGTATCCTTGACTAGACCAATTATGGCTGGAGTACCACAGGGTAGTGTTCTAGGCCCAACACTTTATACTTTATTCACAGGAGATATGCCAACTCCCGAGCCAAATATAGGAAGTACAGATGCAGTACTCATAGCGACCTATGCAGATGACACCGCCATCTTATCACGTCACGTATCTGCGCAAGAAGCTTCAGACTCACTACAAAAATATCTGGACTCTTTCGGACGCTGGGCAAAACGGTGGTGTATCACCATTAATGCACAAAAGTCTGTACATACTACCTTCGCCACTAGAAGAGGAGATTGCCCAAGCGTTGCATTGGGGCCCACTATTCCCAAAGCCTCAAAAGTAAAGTACCTTGGTATCACTCTTGACAGAAGGCTGACTTTTAAAGCGCACATAAGTCAAGTAACCTCAAAATGCAAAAGCAAGCTAAAAACCCTCGACTGGATGCTGAGAGCTTCAAGCAAGTTGTCTTACAGCAGCAAGGCCGCCATCTACAAGGCAATAGTTGTCCCAACCTTCGTATATGGTATCTCTCTATGGGGCTCCTCGGCGAAGACTACAAGGAACAAAATTCAGACCCTGCAGAATAAAGCACTACGCAGATGGACTGGAGCCAGCTGGTTTGTAAGAAACTCAGTCTTACATAGGGATTTAGCAATTCCCACAGTTGCTGAACTCATTGGGCGACACAGTTCAAGATACGCGGACAGACTTGCAGCGCATCCTAACCATCTCGCAAGCAACCTGGCTATAAACAACAATAGGCGAAGACTGAAGAGATTGCATCCTCTAGACAATATTAGAACTAATTAAGATAGTAGCTACAAGTGCAGAATAATTGGCATATCTGCCCTCCCATTAGTTAAGGTTTAGAGCTAAATGCGCTATAGAGTCTAAGACAATAAGCTGCAACAAAATAAAGAAATAAATATATTGCCTAAAAAAAAAAAAAAAAAAAAATTTAAAAAAGTAGACTTAGTTAAGAATAAAGAGACTAAAAGGTTAAGAGAAGAAAGCATCGAAAAAAAGGATATAATTAATATATAATATGTAGAAATCAATCAACAAATATTTAATATCTAGTTAAAAGCCCATATAAATATCTATATATTTCTGGTTGATAAATAAATAGAGATGTGTGTATGGCAAGGGATATCCATTGATACTAGACTCTAACAATAAGCAGAGAAAAGTATAAAGAAAGGAAAGCATTATATCTTTCTTCTTTATATTTATATATTCATTATATATTTCTACTTTTTATGCTTTTCTTTTCTATGTATCTAGTAGTATCTATGAATATCACTTGTTATATCCACAACTCTATTTATTTATAATTAAATTATAATTTATTTATAAATTAATCAAAAAATTTTATTTAATAATATAAAGATAGAGCTATATAGCTTTGCTGTACATGCTTCAATACAAATTTAAATAAATAAAATAAAATAAATTAAAAAGCACAGCTGTAGTTAGGGCGCAACTGAACGCATCAGACGCATTTTATTATTATTATATTTAATTATGCTTTCTGTGAAAGAAGTCTTTATGCGGAAAGGAGTCTATAATAAAATATTTTATATATTTTACAGGTGCATAGAAATGAAATAAAATTAATAACACATTTAAGTCAAGTTCTGCCTTTTGTTTTCATTTGCATAACAACAACAAGTTATACAATTCTGAGTTTACAAAGCTTCGCTTTCAGATCAGCGTTTGGCCTTTAGCTGAACTTGAAAAGTTTAACTTTTGAGGGAAATCATTTGCATTCTTCTGATTTGATCTGATTTTTTTAAATTAACAAATATTTGCAATTAAAACTCTAAGAAATCTTTTAAATACGTTAATTCTTAAGTCTTTTTTATAATTTCTATTTAAGCATTTTTAAAGGGCTTTAAGTGGAATCAGTTGGGATTTTATATAGATTTTTTCATACATTATTCATATGCGCCATTTTTAAAGTATTTTTCTGCATTCGAGATGAAAAAACGTTTGTCAAATGCTTTGTTCAAGTTAAGCGCCTGTTTGTGTCCCACTGGGTGCACCACTCACACACCCACACACACCTACCTTATGTGTATTTCTATTCATTTGGAGCTTACATAAATTCATCGAGTTGGCAGTTGGGGCTTTTTGGCTCTTTGGCTGCTTTTGGCTTAATTGCTCAACAAGTTGGCGTCGTGCAGCGTTGCCGGAGTGCCCCAAAAACGGCAGCTGGAATAAAAGGGAAACCGGCATGCGAATACAATTTAGCATTCAATTTGAGCAAAGGCCACCTGCCAGGCGCTGTGACATGCAAACACATGGAATACATCTAATGCCAGTCTGTTGACAGCTGCTGTGCTCTGTCTGTGTGTGTGTGTGGCAGCAGGTGCGGATTTGGGCCATGGCAATCTGTGGAGTCCACAATTAAAATGGTCGCCGCATGCTGATGCGTTGCTGTCAGAACTTAAGTCCACCATTTGCACATCGCACGCTAATTGACTGCGGCTCCCCCAAAACATCAAATTTTACTCCTAAAGGTCGAGGCCAAAAATCAATAGGGTTTCTGCCACTCAGCTGCGTACGGACATGTTGTCATCGTTTGTGCCATGCCATTTGCCAACAGCCTTTCATTTGAGCCCCCTCACCCTCACCGGCGTCGTCAACACCAACATTGTCATCATTTAAAATTCAAATGCAAACTTGCTTTGCCACAGGTCGCAACTAGCAGTCGAAGTCATTAAAATTCGCAGGCGGCCAAACAAATGCGGCCGTTGCGTTGCGTTGCCTCTTTAAGGCTAACTAACTTGGTCTTTAATACGCACACAATCAGCGCACGAAAGTATGCTACACACACACACACACACGCACGACACAACTCACACCAGCTCAGAGAAACTAAACACACAGCCGACGCTGCTCAGCTCACCATAGCGAAAGGCAAAAGAAAAATGTCCTGCTGCTGCCTGCTCATATATCCCTCTATAGAAAAGTGGGAAATCGCAGCGCTTTAGCTGCACTTCTCTAGCAGTTCTCGACTTCAATATCGCCTGGAATTCGCTTCTGACACGTGGCCAAACTTGGATTAATCTAGCTGATTGGGCAGGCAGTAGATAACACAACTTTTCAATGGAGTTGATGTAATAAATTAACAATTAACAATCGAAGCCAACTAAACACTTCAATTTTTTTTTAGAAAGTTTTAAGAAAATGTTTGTGAAGTTCTTTTACGCTTTAAGCCTTGTTAAGATATTTCATGCGCTTAAAGCTTAATTTTCTGCTTCATAATATTTTTAATTTTATGCAGAGAAATGCAATTTTTAACGCAAAAATGAAGTGAAAAATCTTAACAAAAAACCAAACAATTCTAGTGCTGCCAAAGCCAATGTGTGCCAATAAATGTTTTCATGTCAAATATTTATTGCAAATCAATAGTTGTTTGCCACTAAGGAAACGAGATGAATAATTTAATATTGCATATTGATTTTGGTACTCGGAGCAGCTGTTTCCTTGGCATGCGTGCTCAATTCCCGAAAACCTTTTCGTATTATGCGCAAAGCCTGTATTTTGCTTATCCCAGACGAAAGTGGGAAATTTCGCTCTCACCACACACACAGAGACATCCAGGCAAGACAGCTGTGCTGTGTGCGCATGTGTGTGTGTGTGTGTGTCGCTTAGCTCGTGCCGTCGTTTCCTTGTTGTGCTACTGACTCCGGCACTGACTGGGACGCTTGTCGGTTGTGTTGGTTGTCGGTTGTGTCGGTTGTCGGTTGTGTCGGTTGTCGGTTGTCGGTTGTCGGTTGTCGGTAAATCACAACCATGGCACGGCAAACGGCAATCAGTTTGTGTTTGGCTGTGTAGCGCGTAACGCGTGTGCTTCTCACACGGCCTCGCTCGCCATTTTTCTACGGCGCTCGACGAACTTTCGACGCAACTTGTCGAATTTGGACCAAAAGAATAAAAAAAAAGAAAAACAAAAACACAAAAAAAAAACCAAAATAAATAAATAAATAAAAATAAAAAGAGAGAACAAATTCCAACGGCAGCAGCGACATTTTGCGTGATGTGCGCGAAAAAGTGAAAAGCGACAACAATTGCCAAACCATATTTTTTTTCAAGTGTGTGTGCGTGTGTCTTTTGGTAAAAAGCTGAACTAATTAAAAAATAAATATATATATTAATGTATGAATTAAAAATATTTTGCTGTATGTGCTTAAGCAATTGTTGCACACTCACAGGGCTTTGGACTCAGAGCTCAGAGCTCAGATTCATAATGCGACGACGAGCTGAGTCCGTGCTGTTGCCAAGGCCAACGCAATGGCAGACGCTCTGGCGCCATTTTTATAGCGGCATGCTAGATAATATATAATAATAATGATGTATATATATGTATTTGTGTATATGTGTGAAATTGTATATGAAAGTATTGCCAGCCAGCAGGTTATATATATATAATTTATTTTTTCGAGTGATTTTTGTTTGTTTTTCATTTCTTATTTATTTTGTTTTGCAGTCATGTGGCGGGCATTTTAATGCTGTTTACGAAATCTGTTGTGATAACATTTTTTTTATATAAAATAAATATATATATTTTAGACATAGACAGAGGGCGAGAGCTGTATCGAGAGCTATATCAAATATAAACTTTATTTTGTTTTTGTTTTACATGATTGAGTTTGATGGATCACAAAGCTATATAATTTACCTAGCAGAGAGAAATATTAATGGATTGTTGAAAAGTTCTTGCAGTTTTAAGTGTGATTTGCTCGAAAGATAAAGAAAGAGAGGGAGAGAGAGAGAGAGGGAGAGAGTTGACTTAAGAGTCTATAAATTAATTTTATTTGACAGACTTTCAGATCCAGCTTTATAACTCTCTCTCTTAATTTTCAGTGAGAACTTTGATTGTATAATATAAAAAGTGCTTAATATCGAATATATTTTTTTATAAACATAAAATTAAATATTTTTCGTTGCTTTTAGACAATTTCTTTAACGTTTTCTCACAGTCAGTCATAAACAACAAGATGCTTTGATCTCTCAAGAAGAATATTAATTTAGAATATAAGCTTAGAATACGTAGATCATATATATAATCTTGCTAGGGTATTTAGTGAGCGGCAACTCAAAGTTAATGTTTTTAGTATTTTTTTCCTTCTTTATTCGTTTGTTTGTTTGTTTTTTTTTTTGTAGCATAATTTTTGGCGCAGACAAGCAAATACACGAGCATATTTGATGAATTTTGCTGTCAAAAGAAAATGCGTGTAGCTGTGTGTGTGTGTGCGTGTGCGGCGACCATAAATATTTGATGAGAATTTCAAATGCAAAAATAGCACAACAAAAAAATTAGCTTAAACAGGTTTTTTTTTCGGTTCGCTTTTTAATAAATGTAGAAAAAGTTGTTTTGTGTGCGCTGCTGCAGCTTGGGTTTGGGTTGCCGCTTTAAGTTGCAAGTCAGCCAACGTGTCAAATGCATGCATGTGTGTGTTGTTGTTGTGCGTGTGCATACAAGGCAATTGCATGACGCTGCCCTGTGCCTGGCCCCTGCATGCGGGTTAGAAGGCGCCTGCCAGCCAGCTAGCCAGAGAGTCAGCCAGGCAGACATATGTATATTATCTCTAGTGAATTATGGCCTGGCCATATAGATTCCAAAACGGCTTGTCCTTACAAGAACAGCAAACGGCCAATGTCTGCCCCACACACACACATACACACACACACACACTCTCATGCTAAACACATAGCTTTTTCTATGTGCCACCCACTCGCAGCACGCCTCGTTTCCGTCTGTGTATCATCATCGTGCATTGTGGCACACATTGTTAAATGAACGATACAAAACTTCAACTCTCAGACACACACGCACACATATTTGCAACGGAGCGAAATGTCCTGCCGCCTGCCAAACATGTCGCCTGGCACTTTGGTGTCCTACACTGTCTGCTGCTCCTCTTGCAGCTGCCGCTGTTCGTGTGTCGAATTACTCGACTCTTGCTCTGCTGCAACTTGAAATTAGATCTTGATATACTAGCTGCTGCAAAGCATTCTATCTCTCGCTCTCCCTGTCCCTGGCTTCACAGGTTTTTTCATTTTTAAATCAGAGCCATACATAAACGCTGTGCGAATATGCATCCCACTAATTGGCTTCTGGCGCCGCAGCGACTTAGCTCGTAACTCCTGACGCTCTGGCTAAAGTCAGATAGCAGCTGCAAACCTTTGCTAATTTATTGATGCCAGGCATCAGTAGCAGCAGCAGCAGCAGCAGCACCAGCGACAGCAGCAGCACCAGCTAATGCTGGAAATTGAGTTATTTATGCTTCAGAATTGATTGCTGTTTGTTGTAAAAATGCAAGCGCGTCGTCTAACAGCAGCACCCTTCCAGTTGGGTCAAGCGAGCCAAGCGTGTGGCTGCCTGGTAAACAGTAACAGCAACAGCAACAATGACAATAATTTGCACACATTTTGCATGATGTCTAGCATTTGCGCTGCAAAGTAGGCAACACTTTTTTCAAAACAAGTTTATAGAACTTTATGATTAATGCGCAACTTAGCTTAGGCTTTTATATAAAATATGTATTAATTTGCCTGCTAAACACGAATCGAACCAAGAAACTTAACTTTGAATTAAATAATCTGTGAACTTATATACTCCAAAATGCCTTAGCCCCTTTGGACTTGGCAAATAAGGCAAATATATTTTATTTTTTTATTTATTTTTATTAAGTGTAGAAGCTGTACAATCAAATTTAGTACCTTAACAACACATGTATATATATGGAATTAGAGCCAAACCACAGTCACATGCTTTTTATTTAACAAATTTTTAAATATTAATATTCTGCTATCTTTTAGACAGCTTAATCTAAACAGAAATAAATTAAGAATATATTTTAAAGGTCGATGAAGAACACAGAATACATGGCTTAGGGGAGCAAAGAGTTAGAGAAAGTTAAATATTTGATCGACAAGATCCGTTGCAGTAGATCTTGAGGCTGATGGCGTCTAGGTCTGCTGCTAGTTTTAGTACAGTGACTAGCAGCTTTGTGGACAGCTGTACGTAGACGCCTAACCAGGCGGGCATCAAGTCGCTCAAAGTAATTTTTATACACCTTTGGATTCTGCCTTTAGTTGACTATATTTGTTAGTTTTAAAACATCTAAGATACTGTTCCTTACGCCCACTCTTTTCAAATATCATCATCATCCCATTCATCATAAAATATCGATGCAGTCGACTGCAACATTTTAAAATTCATTTATTTGTTGTTACGTTTTTGTGGTTAATTTTAAAATTTTTGCTTTACATTTAATATGAATATATGAATTCATGCTCTTTTTTGCTGATATTTGTTTTGTCTGCGCGGTGTAATTAGATCAAAGTTAATTATTGCGAATCACACGTGTTGGCCATTTGACAGCATATTTAATTCTCAAATGCGAGCGTTAACTGACAGTTAAAATATGTATGATAAAAAGTGTAAATTCATTTGGAACTTGACACCTTGTCCCGATTGATGTCATATTCAATTTGAATCATAAATATCTGATATATGTAGGAATATATATATATAAATATATAAACGCAGAGCCGTGCTCATAAAAATAGCAGTGCGACTGAGCATTAAATGTGGCATCTATATATATATATATATATATATATATATATATATATAAATATCATTTTTAACTTGCCACATTGCCCCGATGGTTGTCATATATGCCGCTTGCTCATAAAAATAATAGTGCGGCTGAGTATTAAATGGAGAACAAAATATGTTTATATAAAATATATAACAATCAAAGAAACTGAAGAGCTTTTTCACTATTTCATATTCAATTAAGATTATTATGTAGTAAAAATATTATGAGATATATAAATATATGAAAATAATGTTGCAGAAAAGTCTTTTGTGCACATAAATTATTTTCGAGAAGAGTCCTTTAAAGGCTTTGCAAGTGCAAATGAAAATATAGAAATGACTTTGGAGTAAAGTCTTTTAGGCATTTTCACCTGGCAGCGTGAAATTGAATTTCACAAGTTATAGCTGCTTCAGCTCCGAGCTGAGGTTCCATAATATAAATATGTATAAATATGACTAAATGAACTTTTGCTATATCAAAAGGTAGTAGCTCGGCAGTTGTTGAGCTGCATAAATAGGCAAAAATCAGTTATGGTAAAGAGTTAAATATATAGGGTATCTCATGCCTTGTCAACGATATCTGGTGAATATTTGTTAATTTTTTGCGCCTGCTTTGATGGGATTTCTTTTTGAATTTGCATCATTCGACGAGCTTATTTATTTATTATGCACTCAGCTCGAAATATTGGTTGGCAATTTCAATTGCAATCGCAGCGCATTTATTTATATTTAACATATTTATTATATTTGCTGTCTACTTTATGGCGCTTGTCGCTTCGATTTGCGCCCATCAAATGGCAAATGACAACAATCGGTTTTCAGTTTCAGTTACTGCAGCGCATTTGTGGTTAACAACAGACCACTCTGGGCAGCGGGATCGAACTCCCTGGGTAATCATTAATCATGTGGGCGGCGTCTAAAAGTATGCCGCAACAGTGGCATGCAGCATGCAGCATGCAGTATGCAGTATGCAGGATGCGGCATGCAATTAAAAAGCAAACAAAACGCAGCGCCAACATAAATTTGCTGCGCCAGACAGGCTGGAGGTAGGCGCATGTGGTGGGCTGGGAGCCTTTAGCGGCTGTGAGGTATGCAACAAATGCCTTGACACGCAACAACATACATAAATACATACAAACATATATATAGTATAGCTGTTGCATAATTTTTAGGCAGTGAAGAAAAAAAAACAAAAAAAATATAAAAACAAAAAATTAAAAAAATAAAAAATGCAGTCCTAAGCACGCTGTGAGCAGGGAAAGCGAGCAAGAGTGTTGACAGTGAGAGAGAGGGAGAGAAACAACTGTCGCAGCGTAAAAAATTCTCCATAAGACAACACACAACTTGCACAAAAGTGGAGCCACACATGGATGCTGCAGGCACGACGCTGATGCTGGTGGATGCGTCGGCTGCGGAGAAGCACCATCAGCATCAACAGCATCCACAGCAACAGCAGCAGCAGCAGCAGCAGCATCATCATGGCCATACGCGGCACATGCACCACCAGAACGGCGAGCCAGCGTCCAGCGATGCAACAAGCGGCACACAGAACACTGAGCTGTCACCGTCGGTTGTTGCCACTGGGGCGGCAACTGGTTCCATTTCGAGTGCAAATGCAATTCTAACCGACACTGTTACGGCCGGCACCTCGAACAGCTCTTCGGGCAATAGTTCGCCAGCCAAGGCGTATCTGCATCATCATCTGCATCACGGCACGCACTCGCATGCGCATCATCATCATCATCATTCGCTGCAGCTGCACCATACTGCGCCGCCCTCACCACTCGCTACGGTGCGACACCAGCAACAACAGCAACAACAGCAGCAGCAACAGCTTTCGGGTGCCTCGCCCCCACCGGGCGGCTGTCTGGCCGTCTGCTGCACAACGGCAGCCGGCTCCACGCATCATCACATGACCGTGGGCCATGTGCCGCATCTGCCGCCCCATCATTCGCTCTATCCGCTAATGGCTGCCGCCCAGCTGGGCTACGTGGGCTCCAGTGGGCCCAGCTCGCTGGTCAACTCGCCCGCGTTGGGTCGGCGCAAGCGCTACACCAGCACCTCCTCGAACTGCTCCAGTCAGTTTAACAACAACTACGCCGGACTCGATGTCGACTCTCTGGATGACATGCTGCGCAAGGTAAGAGGCGTAGTGCCTGCCACATCAATCACATTTAAATTACTTTAAAATGATTCGTGTTTCAAAGTTTTCAATTTTAATTGAACTCCAACTAAAAAAGCAGTCGATGAAGGTGATGAAAATTCTTATGGCTGGCTAGAAGTTGACTTTAACTTGTTATTGAAGACTTGACAACAAGCTGAAGCTCTAGATGATTATCCAACTGATTTGCTTGGTCTTCACTTTGTCCTGTAAATGGAGCCGAAACCCTAGTTCCATGATTATGTAAGCTTCCTTTCCCTTGCTCTTATGATTTTATGCTCATAATACCCTACTAATACCTTTGCTACATTTGAGTTCAATGCCATAGCAACCAAGCAGCGTTGCAATGGCAACTTAGATGACTGCCCCTCACTATCTCCCGCTCTCTTTGCATCTGGCTATCCGCCTCGCCTAATAACTTGCTCGCATTTCACTCAGCGCTGGGTCTACGGGCGCTCTCTGCCACGTCTCGTCTCTTTAGACCTGTCTGGCTGTCTGTCTGCAGTCATAAATTTAGAGCCTAGTCCGGCAAAAGTAAAAAAATATGCAGCGCTTTTTACGTGTTGAACATTTTTAAGCGCACAGCCGACCCATAAATAATATGCGACAAGATTCACCCCCTGCTCAAGCCACTCCTTCAGTTTCTCTTTAAATATATATATTTGGTATGCAAACAATTTAAATTTGTTATGCGCTCGGAAAGAATGCCTAATGCATAGATGGTCGGCTGCAACATTGCCGTCGGCTCTGACCGGTCTGGCAACGTTGCGCAGGCGACGTAACGGGTTGCGTTTATGTGCGTGCCTATTTGCATTACGTATACGTACACTTGTTTCTGTGTGTGTGTGTGTGTGTGTGTGTGTGCCGTTACGGCTTTTTGGCCGCTTGCATTTTATTAGCGATAATGAACTCCACGTGCGGCAGCGCGAAACGATGCGAAACTAAACGAAACCGTTGCATACTTTGTGGCATGTGAGCCCAACTATGCCACATGTACTCGTTGCACCCAGTGCAAAGTGAAGTCTCAGCGGGTATGCTAGAGTTTGCAGTGAGCTTGAGTATGGAGCAAGTTGAGTGTGTTTGGGCTAGTTAAATGTAGTATAAAAGCTCAGGTAAACGTTTCTGGAGCTGAGCTAGGTCATGCTCTTTCATTCATGCACTCACAGGGTATTTTCCAGTTGTGTTTTTGTGTTTTTTTTCGCTATTTGTTTCTATTGTGCAGTGTCGCATTGCCACAGGTTAGCAGCGTGTGCCCGCGACCCTTAATGGGTCGATGGCTGATGTAGGTATTGGTAGCCATTTCTAGCTGCTTCTGCATAGCATTTGCGGTGGCCATTATAGGGGCTGGGCGGCGCGGTCTGAGGGTCGCGGAATGACACTATGCGGATCTGCGGTGCGGCTGTTGCTATTACCATTTGCCATTCGCCATTGCGATTGCAATTTTGTTGTGGCATACTTTCTGGCCAGGCGCGTGCATAATGGCAATTTGAATAATGTGCCAAAATATGCAGACATTTCATTGTTTGGCCTGCCCAATGCCCAACCATCGGGCGCCCTATCCATAAACTGGGGCACTCGCTGACAATCAAAGTTTGCCTCGATTCACTTTGACGTTTGTCATAAACACAGCCTGGAAATTAGATAGACTTGGGAGCTAAAACTTTGCGGCCATAAACGAATGACGAGGTCAAAGGCAAAACGGCAATAGAGGAGCGAACAAGACAGAGAGAGAGAGTGTGGGAGAGAGCGCAGAACTTAAATCGAATTGGGGCTGAACAACAACAACAACAACAACAAGAGCAAGCCGAAAGTTGTTATCAAGTTGCGGCGCAAGTTTGAAGCATTTTTGGCATCATCAACAAACTTTTGTGGCTGCGTTTCTCTCAAGTGGCGTCCGCAACGAAAAGAAACCGATCCGAAAAGGCGACCAGCACTGAGGCATATCTATTGGGTTCCATTTGAATGGTGCTTAGCATGCGCACTGTGTGCGCCCAGCTTTCGTTGAACTTTACATTGAAATCAACTGGCCAAGAGCCAGCTGCTTCGATTGCGAACATTGCTTGAACAGCACAGCTTGAAGCAAGCGCAAGAAATAGAACTTTCTAGATCGAAGAGAGTCTAAATGAGCCTAGCATTGGAGCACGAGATAAGTCAGAATGCTTGCATCCATTCTAAACATCATCAATTATTTGTTCATTTATCTAATTTATCTGAGACTAGCTTCGACTACCGAAACAGCTTGCCAGCTCTATCCATATCAGCTCGAAAGCGTCGTCATTTCGCATGGCTTTATTGGCCATATCAATGAAGCTTTTATGGCCTGCAAGACCAGCAGCAGCAGACAATTATTTCATATATATGTGCATGGATAGGGCGGGAAGTTGTAAAAATTATGCACACCTTAACATAATTACGTGTGGGCTCCACTGTCGAGCTCTGTTTGCACGGTTTGCCAGACGCTGTTGGCTGTTGTGGCAGTTGGGCGTGGGTGGTGGACTCGGGTTAGCTATGCCCTGGTCGCTCGTTAGTCGCCATGAAATGCCTTCGTTCTGGGAGCTGTGCCACACAACAAATGAGCAGCAGACCCGCATGGCCCCGAAAAAACTGCTACACAATACGCATCTTAAGCAAACAAACACACAAGCAGAAATACGCACAAACACACACGCACACATCTCTACCCACAACACCTGCATTGTGAAATAATGTTTTTATAAGCCACCTTTATGTAATGACAATGGGGAATCATTAAATGTCTATTTGCGCTTTTTTTTTTATACCCTGTTAACAGCAAAATGGGTACGTAGTGAGGTATAAGAGACTTGTAGTTGTATAAGTTAAGTATATTTTGAGATATGTGAGACTTGGAAGAACGGTTCTTATTGTAATTGTAATATGTATATTTATATAGAAAATAAAGCCTGATCAAAAAACTTGCACACACAGCTTCAATAAAGATTCATTATGCAGTTGCGTTCACAAAATTAGTAGTGCAGCACTACACAGAAATTTAAAATAAAATATATGCATATGAAAATAAATAATATATAGTATAAAGCCTGATCAATGAACTTGCATTGTGGTATAAAGATAGTAGTGCGAAAAGTATAAGCGAAATAAAAACACACGTTTGCCGCTTTAGTTCTAGAATAGAATGCAAGAAAAAAAGAAAACCGACAATATCCTGTTATTTTCGACGATTTCAGAGAGATATATAAGCCTTGTATAAAACTATCTCAAGCTTACACTCATAGACAGGGTATTTTCTAAGTCAAACATGCCACTCCTGTGCTTGGTTCACCTTTTATTTTTGCTTTTACTTGGCCGCCATTTTAGAGTGTGTGCAGCAATGAGCTATTGTCAGCCAACGGAAATGCCTTGTAATTATTAGCTTTGTGTCGCCTCCGCCTGTCTCCTTCTACTCTTCATGCTGCTTGTTCCCTGTCTGTTTCGGTAAGCTTTAAAGGCTGATAAGCATTGGGAATCAAGCTCATTTCGCATATCGTGCAAATCTATGAGCGAAGCCATAAGCCAACGGGCATGTGTGTGGTGTGGCACTGATAGACACAGCTAATTTTGAGACGTCACGCATTTATCTTGCGCCACATGTTGGCAATCCTAGCTACACACATATGGGCAACCCTTCAGAGCAGATTTCCTTAAGCGCTACTTTTCAGAATAAGCTGAAAACCAAAAAAAGCAGCAGGCAATGGCAGCGAGTAGAAAGCGGCAAAGCAGTAAAAATAGAAAAACCAGCCAAAACACACACACACACACATAAAGCGTCATAAAATAGCAAAACTAACGAACTCGGCCAGCAGAGCAGTCCCAGAGTAGGACAACAGCAACAACAGCCAGAACAACAAACAAAAAAGAATAGAAAAGGGTTACCGCTTAACTGCCTCGCCTCCCTCCCCCCAGCAACCAGCCAACTATGTGCGTGTCCATCAAGGGATTTCCCTTCAATTAGGATTAATACTCCAGATACCAAAAACAACAAGCATCAAAATAGAAAAGGAGCACCGAAAAAAGAAACGAAATTCTGCAACGAGTGTTGCGTATGCTTAACTAGGGTAATGCCCTCTACACACATGGGTACTAAACACACCCACACACACACACATGCAGTCTGGTTCGTAGACCCTACTGACAGGCGTATCCGCTGCCATAAAGCTGAAGACGAGCTCAGGCCTCAAAATGGCGCACAATTGAGGCATTATTAGTAAAGTAGTTTTGCATACTTCAAACTGAACTTGGCATGTGCGACCCACGGATGCCCTCTAAGGGATTGGCGCACCAAGTCTTACCAGCTCAGCTGGGAATCACTAGGTTAGCTGAACACCTACAAACTGCTTGGCTGCTCTGCTTTCAGTACAGGGTATGCACAATCTAAGGTCCAGCCAGATAGAGTCAACCTTTTTTTTTTTTGTTGTTTTTGTTTTGACGAGGACTTTGATGAGGGGCTGCTTGGTATCGGTTTGCTTTGCCTTAACTTTTTGCTGCTCCTCTTTTTTTGTTGGGTTTAAATTGCTCAAAAGTACAATTTATCACAATTGGCAATTGGATGCCATTGTGTGTGCGTGTGTGTGTGTGTACATGTTCGGGCTGCCTGGCAACAACTTGACCAAGTTTCTTCAACTAGCTCAGCGGCTCGATAAGGTCACGAAAATGTGCCAACGGCTCGCTCGCTCGCCCTGCCCGGTTGACCACACTGGCGAAATGAGTTTTGCTCACATGGCACATAGCCTCACCTTGCACTGTGCCCCGCTGTTCACTCTGCTTCCTGGCACTTCGATTCCCTTTGCTGGCACACTTAGTGTGTAGTTTCAGAGATTCGGTCATTTAAACTTTGTTTGCGGTCGAAAATTTGCTGAAAACTTTGGCTGGTTCAATTTTACGACCATTGCCCAGATACGATAAACAATTTATCGATAATTGGGCGCAAACTAATTTATGTGATTTCGTTTGGACCATCAAAGTTGATGCAGTTCGATCATTTTTACGAAGCTGCTTCAGGAAATCAAACCAAATTAACAACTTTATTTATCGATAAGCGTTATCGATCACTAGGGAGTAAATCGCAACGACAACGCGCAGCAAATATGCAAATTTAATATGTTTTTAATTTGGGACAACAACAAAGCTCTTAGCGGCACACTCTCACACACACGCAATAAGGTGTGTGTGTGTGTGTGTGTGTGTGTGTGCGCCGCAGTCATCATCATCGTCTTTGTCATCAGGCAAACTATTGAAATGTTGAGAGACTACGCAAAAAAATGAAAGGCAGAAACAACAAGCTGCCATCAACTCAGACTCCCTCGCACCCATTCTACCCCTGCCACGCCCCACTTTCTGCCCCTCCCCCTGTCAGCAGTGCCACGCTTAGCACTTGCTTTTTGGTTGGCTTTCTTTTGCAGACTTTTGTGCGCGGCTGCATTCAAGTTCTGTTTGCGCTTCAGATTCACAGATTTACAGAATCCAGATACCAGTTGCCAGTTGCCAGTTGCCAGTTGCCGGTTGCCAGTTGCCAGTTTGCCCTTTTGTTAGTGTGCGTGTGTGTGTCTGCTTCGTGTTCACGTGTAGATTTTATTAAACATATGAATTCATTATGTAAATGCGGCAACGTCGACGACAACAACGAGAACGAAAATTGTATGAAAATCGCCTTTTGTTGCCTGCTCCGTTTCCATTTCCATTTTCATTTCCATATCCATTTTCCCATTTCCATATATCCCCGACCCCGCAGCCTGTCTCCCTTGCATTTATGTAGTTGGGCAACGTGGGGTTAATGGGTTATGTGCTGTGATTTTCGAGAAGAGTGCGCCCCGCCACGCCCCTTGCCTGCCAGCCTTTATCAACTTAGTCTTTTGTTGATTTTTATGTAAAGCTCAAATTGATTTGGCATTGGGAGCAGCTGCGAGCGCAGCCGCAAGAAATTATTAAAATTTCCATGCAACAAAAAGTTGCCTTTGGCTCGCTCTCTCACTCTCTCTCTCTATCTCTCTCTCTCTATCTCTCTCTCTATTGTTGCTGCTGCTGCTACAACTTCTTATACCCTTTGTTGCATAATTGAATTCCAATTGTGAACGTGTGCGGCGCCCCCTTTAACTGCACTCGAGCTACAATTACCGTGTAGCGAGTGGACAGGTCCGCACGGGTTGGCAGCGGGTTTGGTGTCTTGAGCAGCACAAATCACAGCTGCGCCCTCGACTGGACTCAACTGGGTGGCTGTTAAGTTGTCCGCCCAACTGTCTGTTCGTCTGTCTGTCGTCTGTCTTGTCTGTCAGCTGTTGTTATTGTTGTTCACACACAATTAACACTCGAACAGGCCTTAACACTGGGGCTTAAGTTTATGTGATGTGAGTGTGGGGCGGGCTGGAGGGAAGCTGGGCAGGCAGGGCGTGGGAGGCATGTGTGCCACACATGCCATGCTCCAGCCACCTACACATGCCCAACGCACACACACGCACACTTACACAGTAACATGCCACTTAATTTCATTTCTTTTCATTTTGGCAACAGTGGGACGCACAGTGTGACAAAGTGGCCAAAGCTATTGATATACAAATGAAGCATCGATGAGTTCTTGACAGTCTGAAAAAGTATTTGTATGCCTCTTAAGATGGAAAGCGAATTAATGCAGCTATAGCTCACATATCTATATATAACTTATATATTTTTAGCAAGAAAATTTCAATTATCCAGAAGCTTCAAGGCGCTTCCTCCCATATAGCACAGATTCTTAACATATTTATATATATATTTTTTTTTGTTGATTTGCCCACTGTGCCGCTTCTCATTGTTGCCAATGTTATTTTCATTGTTGCTGCTGTTGTTGTACTTGTTGTTTTCGTTTGTCATAAAGCGGCGTGAATGTAATCAAGGCAGCTATTATTCTTAGATTTGAAGCGCAAATGAAAACGCCGGGCAGAGGCGCCGGGCCGGGCCGGGCAGCCAAGACAGCAGGCTCGCTGCTCCGCTCCAGAGTTTGGGGTTCAATGCGAAACAATGGCCCTGCCTGAGCATGTGTGTGCCACAGGCAGCAGCAACAAAAAGGCCAACGCGCTGTCGCATACAAAATCCTCATTGTTTGAGGCTGCGGCCCAAATGATGATGGGGAAAGGAGGCGGGGCGGGCATCCATGGGTGGTTGTTGTGGCCCAGGTGCTTAAATATGTACACGAGTGCGTGAGTGTTTGTATTCGCTTTTGCATATATGTATTTTTAAGTAAGTTCGCGTTCCGTGAGACACGAAACACGCACAGCTGGGCACGAACAGCGAACGATAAGACAACTAATAGATTGTGCCCCGACTAGTATATGGCACTGTATGTGGCAACCGGCGTAAGCAAAGGCTTCCAGCTTCTGCTTCCAATTTGCTTATCGCTTATGACAGCTGGCAAATCGTATTAAAAAATCTCTTTCCGCCTCGAACATGCAAATCTTTTAATGTATCTGAAATTCGCATCATAACGATTCTCTTTGAGAGACGCGCGGCACGTTCTTGTCATTTGTTATGCTCTTTGAGCGCAGTAATCAGTGCACAATGGCAATTCATTTGTGCGCCTTTGTCTGAGATTCGGCTTCAATTAGTTGGCAATGAAAGTGCATTGCTTTAAATCGATAATGACCGCGAAATGTCGACATAAGCTTCAGCCCGATGGCCGGGCGCTAAAGCTCTGTGTCAAGTGCCAAGCACTTTGTGCATTTTGCTGGCCCAATCTTTGATGCCAGTGTGTGTGTGAGTGGGTGGGTGGGTGAGTGGGTGGCTGGGTGGTTGGGTTATGTGGTTCCAGCTCCGGTTCCGGCACTGGTCGACTTTTGGCCAATGTCTGCAGTCGCCTTGCGCCAATGGCAAACAATTGCATTGTAATTTTTCAGGCAGAGCACACATACACAAAAATATTGTTGTTGTTGTGGTTGTAGTTACTGTTGCTATTGTTGCTGCTGTTGCTGTTGCTGTTGTCGACTTGTGCTGCATTTTGGCTGGCATTTTTGTCTTTGGCGAACAGTCGATGCCAATGCCACAAAAGCCACTCGAAATATGCTTGCCACACACACGCGCTCACTCACAGAGACATATGTGTGTGTGTGTGTGTGTGCGTGGGTGTTTGTGTACGAGCAAACAGAATTATTGAAGCGCGCCGTCCGAAAAAAATTGCAGCCATATGAACGAACAGCATCAGTCCTTTGCCCGAGCCGGTCTGCCAGTGCAGCCCAGTCCATCCTAGCCACGCCCCATGCCGCCCAGTCTATCGCCTCTTTTTGCTGACCATCCGCTTCACTTAGCTGGACGTTCTCGTCATTTTCAATATTGTTGCAGCTGCAGTTGCTGCCGCTGCTGTAGTTGCGGCTGTGGCTTTTGGGTCATTGCAAGAGAATTAAATTACAGGAGCGACTGGCAAAGGACCTCTGCCTGTCCTGTGACTGGCGATGTGCGTCAGTTCGATAAATGAAATATTGAACCGGTTAAAAGTGAGAGAAATTCCACAAAATAAAAAAAAAGTAAAGAGAAAAAAAAAAGTAAAAAGTGCTTACGAAATTTTTCCATTTAGTAATCAGGCAGCACAGCTGCTGCCTAAATCATTGAACTTTTGTGAATAAAGTTATTTAAGCCTTATAGTTGAATTGGTACTTAAAAACAAAGTTAAGTGCTATGTATATGCATAAAAATATATATATATAAAAGGTGCACAGACAGAAGAATTTGAAATAAATTCTGATATGCTTCCAATCTAAAATATGTTTTGAAACTTCGCTAATTCTGATTTGCAGTCTCTGAGGGAATATATTGGCCTTGTTCGTCTAGAAGCTAGAGATCAAAAAAATATATTATTGGGCTATCGGGGGCGTGGCAAATCGTGTAACTTTATCTTTTGCAGCTTGCTTAGCTAGAAATTCATGAGATTTCTAAAAACATAAAATAAAATATAAATATAAAAGATATAAAAAATATATAAGGCAATATATGTTGGCAACCCTGCTTTATGTGGCAACCCATTTGACAGCTGATGGTTGCTTTTTGTTGTGTTTGCCTTGACATTTTATTGTGAATAAACCTAGAGCAGAGCAATGCTTGCAAATTCTTCACATTTTCTATAAAAAATGGTTCTCTTCGTCGATTTTATGCACAATACATGGTGGAGAGGCTCTTTTCTGGTTAAATAGATATGTTATAAGCAATAAGGTGAGTGTTGAAACACCGTTGCAGCACTTTGTGTGCTGGCTTTGTCATTGAACCATATGCCTTTCATGTGTCTGGTTGAAGACTAGGAAAATTGATCTAGATTGCAGCTATGTGGGTGAAATTATATTTAAACATAAATGTCATACTATTTTTTGTGCAATAAGGCCCATTTCATTGATATCGAAAATATAGTTTTTTGTTTTAATTCTATTTTATATAATTTAATTTAATATAATAACTCCAAAAAAAAAATCTGCGAAACTAGAACTCTAAAATTTGATAGCAGACTTGCTGTAGACTCGCTCTTCAAGTTTTGCTTTTAAGCAGTGAACGAGTATGATGCAGTCGGGGCTCTCGACTGCTACATTCTTACTCATTTCTGCTGTTTGAGTAGCTATTCAATGGCATACAGCGCAGTGCTTGAACGACTATGAACAGCAACTGATAATAAAGTGGCTGAGCAAAGAGTTTAAAACAGTTTAGTAAAATGCAATCAAACATTTAGCAACTGAGCAAAGCAGTTTAGGCAAATTATAGAATTTGGCTTGCAGCAGATTTTGGGCAATTTTGTAATTCGTGTGCTCTACACTCGCATACATCGACACTCGCAGCTAACTAAGTGAGAATATCATCAAATAAGTGCCAGCTGCTGGGCTATGGCCACATCCGCTGTATTCTCACGTTGTTGCTTTGACATTCCGTGGAGCCCGCTGGCTTTTTGCAGTGTCAACAGCCGCAGATTTGACGCTGCTTCTGAACCAATTTTTGTGTGCCTCAACTTTTGACTGCTCAGGCAGCAAATCATATTGCTATATAAAGCGCCTGCTCTCTCGCTCTCTCTTTCTCGCTTTCTGCCTCTAGCTGGCTCAGTCACAGCTGAAACTTTGTCAACAATGTTGAATAATTAAAATGCTCCCTCGACAACAAGTCTGTGCAAAGACTAGAGCGACATGGGCCCAGCCTCAGCTTTGGCCTCAGCCAGATGCCAGCGGGGAGCAGCTCGCTGTTCCTGCCATTGTTGTGCCAGCGACTTGGCAATTTATAGAGACGTAGAGGGGATGTAGCAGCGGGGCTGCAGAGCAACGGACTGTGTCTTGGCGGGCCTGCTTGTCATCGTCGTTGGCAGACAGGTAGGCAGCCAGGCAGCCAGTCAGCCAGTCAGGCATGCAGCAAAGCTCATCAGCAATTCTCAATTGCTATTATAATATTTTTTGCTTTTGGTTGTGCTCGTCGGTTTGGTAAACACCTGATACAATGACGGCAGCTGAGGGGCATGCCACTTGGCTCTTGTCTCTTGTGTGTGAGGCAAGTTTTGCTTAATGCGCAGTCCCCATGCAGCGCCAAAGTTTGTCAGGCTAAAAATTCATCAACTTTGTTGCATAATATTTCAATAAAGCCCCTCCCCACACGCCCGTGCCCAGTCGCCACTCACTCACCCACTGTCAGCTCTAGCTGGCGCGCGTTAAACAGAGACCGAGCAGCAGGGCAATTGCCTGTCTACGTCAAATTAAAGTATGCCACAGCCGATGCCTCGCCTTGACTCTTCCACAATAGTGCACTGGGGAGTGTTTTGGCTTTTGTGCAGCCTGTAAAACCTATTGCACCGACACACTGACAGTGGGGTGGAGCGGTCGGTCAATGGGGGCAATGGAGGCATTGCTGTTCCCTGAGCGACATTTTCTAAAATGCAAGACGCCAGCCAAATTAGTTGGCTGCTTAATGAAAACTTGGCTTACAACATTGGCCTAATAGAATTTTCCATTAGCCTGCAGCCAACGAGCAGCCGTGGGGCACGCCAAAATCACAATGCAAAATAATTTCCTGCGCGAATTCTCAGGTATAAAAATGTGAGGCTTCAGCTGTGTCGACTAGCCAATACTCTACCGATGCTCTGACTGCTGAAGTCTTTCAAGTGAGATCGAATGTAGATCGAAGCTTGGGGCATTATATTTGAGGCATTATATATCCATCTATCTATAGATGGAGCACACTGATCTCTCTCTTTCTCTTTCTCTCATTGTTTCCGTTGATACCTTTTGCTCTTATTCTCTTCTGTCGGTCCTTTCTCTTTTTGCCTTTCTTCAACTGTTCTTCTCTCTCTGTCTATCCGTCTGTCTTAATTTTTAAACTTTTCTCTGTCTCTCTCTGTAGCGCTCTCGCGTTTTATCCTTTCCCCTCTCTGTTCTTTTTATTCTTCTCTTCCCTTTCTTCTTCTCTTCTCTTCTTGCTTGGTCAATCTTTCGCTCTTTTCACTCTTATTTATCTGTCTTTCATTCCAATTTTCGTTTTTCTCTTTATTCTCTTCTCTCTATCTCTCTCTTTCTCTCTTTCTCTCTCTCCCTCTCTCTCCACTTCTTCCTTTCTTTCTTTTTCCCTCTCTCTCTCTCTTGCTCTTTGTCCCCCTCTTTTTGTCCCTCTCTCTTTGTCTCGCTCTCCATCTGTCTTTCATCTCCTTCTCTTCTTTTCTATTCTTATTCTTTCTTTTACTCTATCCCTTACTGCAGTTCTTTTCTGCTGCTCTTTTCCTTTTCCTTCTCTTCCATCTTTCCTTTTCATATTGTTTTTCCTCTATTGCTCTTCCTGTCCCCAGTATCGGCTTTTCCCCTTTAGCATTTGCATAATTTTGTATAATTTTTAACCAATTAAACTTAATTAACTTGCGTGCACCTGAGTGGCGGGTGTGTTGCGTATGTGTTTGGTTCTCAGTGTGTGTGTGTGACTTCATAGCAAACGTAAGCCAGTTGCCACTACGACTACGAGCAGTTGGTGGATGCAGTCAGATTCGTAATTATTACCACTTATGGCTAAATACTGAAGTTTGAAGCCAACGACAACGACAACAACAACAACAGCTGCGCACATGTGGCTATGTGTGTGTCTCTCTCTTTGTCTGTTTGCTTCCCACAAAAAGTTGTGCGAGCCGCAGAAATTTCCGTATCATGCAGCCGCAACAGCAACAACAACTGCAACAACATTAAAAAGTTTTAGCCGAAAAAAAAGCAACGAATGTTTTGTTGCTGTTGCTGTCGGGAAATACTTTTCGCTTAAATACTTTCGCTGTGGCCGAGGCTCTGGTTGCTATGCTGCTTCATCTCATTTGTTTTTTGTTTTTCAAATTTACTTTGCCCAGTTTTTGGGGCGCATTAAATTTCTGCTTCCACCTTCGGACAAGGCATAAATCTTTGTTATGCCTTTCGGTTTGATATTTTTTTATTTTTATTTTTTATTTATTTTATTTTGTTTTTAAGCCGCAGCACCAGGAGAATCACGGCAACAGCCTTTTACCAGCCTTGCTAATTATTTTGAACATTTCAGTTCATGTTGTTTGTTAGCTTCGCAACCTTTTTTTTTTTGGTAAAGTTTGCCCAGCCCTTGGCTTAAAAAAGTTGTGCATATTATTTTTGAGGTTTTAATTAATGCGAGCCAACTGGCCTTTGGCTATTCGCCAAAAAGCCGAGCATAAACATGACTTTAAAATGGCTTTTAATTGCTTAGCGGCTTTGATGCACTTTGCTTGTGCAGCTAATTAATAAATTAAGACTGCAAATGTTGAGCCTTTAAGGTAATGGGTCTTATGCGCTTAGAGCTTAGACTTTGTCATAGGCAAAGCTAGGCGAAAGCAGACGCATTTCTAATCAATTTTTCAGCAATTCATTTTATTAAAGAATTGAAAATGCTTTCTACAAGATTTGAACTGCGTTAAATTTGTTTGATAAAATATTTGCAATCTGATAAAATAAGGCAACTTAGTCTAAACAGAAATTAATTTAATTAAATTTGTAAGGCTATGATTGCTTAGAGGTAGTTTGAGAAAGTGAGAGAAAGAAGCTCATGGGCAAATATTATAGACTTTAAGTCAGGTCTTGAGGGTGGTGACAGCTAAGTCTTGTGTTAGTTCTAATGCAGCGACTAGCAGAGCTGTGTGCATCGAGTCGCTCGAGGCAGTTTTTGGCCACTTCTTGGCATGCGTCTCTAATTTTTAATACCTTAAAATCTCGCTTGTTCTCCTCTCCAGGTTCATAAGCAGCGAAACCTATCAAATATGCAGCTTAGTAATGTTATCGATCAGTTGACATCGCTTGCCCATATCAATACCACAAAGTATCCGCAATCGCACTTAGATAAAATCAGATTTTGCACTCAATAAATTTCTAAAATTAATAATATTTCATGCATAGATAAATGTATTGCAAGCCTAATTTCATACACTTTGCGGCAACTTTCGCCGTGTGGCAAGACAAATTTGAATTATTGATAGCATAGAGGCCCGCATCAAACTGTTAATCAATCGATCAACTTGTCAGCTGTTAGAAGTGGGCCAAAGGCCGTGCAGAGTGCTTCCAGGAATTTAGTAACAGCTTAGTCTGCCACGCCCAGCTAGCCGCCTTCAAGTGTCCGTTGAACTGCAGCGCTTTGAAAGCGGCAAAAAGTGGAAAACAAAAACAATAAAATAACTAATATCGGTTAAACGTTTCAATTTCCGTGTCCGTTTCCGTTTCAGTTTCCGACTGAGCGTTTACGCTTGCATGTGACCCTTATTAAGCCACTGATTGCCGTTATAGATTTACATTTACACGCCACATTGGCAGGAAAGTCCCGTTATTAATGAATGTCACTTGACATTCCGTTAACGCGTTGCGCTGATAAATCGTATAGGAAATAGAAGCACAAACACCCAAAACAACAACAGCAACAACGTTAGGCATTATAATAAGCAAGTCGCCAGCATATAGCAGAGGCAAACACTCATTTTTGCCGCCTGACATTGCATTATTTATCGATAACAATTAGCAGTGATGCATGAAATGCGATAACATTAATTAGCCCCGGCTCTGACGCTCAACAATAGGCCACCTCTCCCCAATGGCCACGCAAACGGCGCCTGGTGATTTCTCGGCCATGCATGTAAAGCATGTGCTGCCCCTCCGCCTCCGCCTCCGCACCGCACAGCTAGCCACGTTCGGCTGGCTCTATGCCTGGAAACTTTATTAGCATGACTTTGGCAATAAAATAGTACTCATTGAAAGTGTGTGTGAGTGTGTGTGTGTGTGTGTGTGTGTGTGTATTCATTGTGGGCCTGTAGCTTATTTACCTCATAATTCATGTTTCATATGACCATAATTTAGGTATGAACAACATAAGATAGCACATCGATATGTATCGATACTTTGCTAGTGTTACGGAAGGGGGAAAAATTACTTTTAATCCTGTCTAACTGCAGTTTATACTGGGCATACCTAGCAGTTATGTTATATGATCATAATTTAAGTAGTCACCATAAGGCAGCATATCGATAAGTATCGATATTTTGTTACTCTTACGAAAGTGAGCGAAATGACATTTTGTCTGATATAAAACCAGCTCATAGAGTTTATTTACGCTCTGATCACAATTTGCTGGTATATCGATAAATATCGATACATTGAAGAAGCGTATTAGCCTATCTAGAGCCTATCTATTTTACGCATAGCTTCTGATTTAATGTAAGTTTACTTTTTTGGCCAAAAGCTTTTCGCTCTTTAAAACCGTTGCTTAATTTTCAACCAATTTCCATGCTCAAATAACTGTTTCTCGCTTGTTGCAAAGGACATTGAAGAAGTGCGCGCTGCGATACAGCACACACACGCACACACACACTCATGCACTTACACACACTCACACACACGCATTGGAGCAGAGTGTGGAGTGACACAAATACGAGACGACAGATGCCACTTAGAGGGCCGGGAGGGCGGTGCTGAGTGGGTGGGCGGGAGGCCACGGGTCGGTGCTGCACAGTGCCTACCCAAGTTGGCAGCCATGTCAACACTTATCTTTATGAGTTTCCGCTTTCTGTAAAGTCATTGACATGTATTCCTCCTGCCGACTGCTGCATACTTACAGGCGCTCCGCGATGCCAAAAATAAACGCACAGCTGCCGCACGAGGTGATATAGCAAGAGCGATAGAAAGCAAGATAAAGAGAAAGATAGAGCGAGAGGGAGCGCGAGGAAGATAAGGAGAGAGAGAGACAAGCACAGAGCAGGGCAGAGTAGCGAACAAGTGGGGGCGAGCGAGAGACATCAACAGTCAAGCAGCTCGTAATATTTGCGCGTGTTTATTTGCTTCTTCTGTATGTGCATGTGTGTGTGCGTGTGTAAGTTGCCTACTTTTCGGCATCATTTGAAAATCTCATAGCCTGATTCGCTAGATGCTGTTTGAGAGCCCATTGCAAGCAATTGCGTGTCATGGGGCCGCACCAGATGGAGCCCCAAACTACATGAATACAGCTGAAGGCGCGGAAGACGCTGAGAAAAGCGCGCCTTCCAATCGTCCGCGACATTGAACCAAATTGTTGAAATCGCTGATGCGCCTTTGGGCGTTAAATGTCATAAATTACATTTCGAATAGCATAAAAACGGCAAAAAGTCAATAGAACGGACCACATGAGCTGAGTCGAAGCAGAAGCGCCATCATTGCCGTTGAATCCACTCAAATGCGTAAGATGACGAAAGCTAAAGCAGAAAATGGAGAAAACTATGTCTATCGAACTATGATCGATATATGAGATCGATTGAAGAGTTTTACTTTTCAAATTGCTTACTTTTGAGGCAAAAAAGTCAGCGTCTAAGAATCAGGGAATTTAAAATACTTTTCTTGACTAACTTAATATATATTTTATATAAACGTATAGCTTTTCAATGTTAGTTTTCGTTAATCATAAATTTAAGCCTCTGGCTGAGTGGTTCAAGCGCTTTAAAACCCCTTTGATAGCTCTGCTACTAGTTATAAACAGTCTGTAGTTGACAATAATACACTTGAGTGCTATAGAGACACATCCAGGCGCACACCCACACACTCACTTGCATTATAATATGCCATTTGGGGCGGGGCAGCAATGTCCGTGGCAGAACCGTAATTGCTGCCACAAAAATAATGCGTATGGTAAAGTTTTTGGCAGCAGCTTTAAGGGCAACAGCTTGAACAGCGCCTCGTGCTTTTCACTTTTATTATCCTTTATGTGCGATTTCACACCTTCAATTGCACACCCATAACCAGAGCGAGAGCCACAAAGAGAGAGTAAGAGTGGGAGAGGAGAGTGTGCGGAAAAAGATGCCACACGTAGCAGCAAATCAAAATCTTGAATTTATTCCACATACGAAGCGCATGAATTTCAAATTACTGTGGGAACAGCGCACAAAACAGAACCAGTACCAGTCCGTTGGTGTGTGTGTGTGTGAGTGTGTGGTTGTGTGGGTGTGTGTTTGCTTGAATAGGAGGGTGTGTTACGTAGTAGTCGACACGATTGTCCAAAGCCTGCCCAAAGACGTGTGAACACTGACACGGCATACACACACACACACACACACACTCACGCACACTCAGGCAGACACAGAGTAGCACTGACTGACTGACTGACTGACTGTTCCCACTCTACCCCTCTCTCTTTCTCTTTCTCGCTCTCAGAGTATCACACTTTCTCTGTCTGCTTCTTATTGCTAGCGCCATTCTCTTGTTTATTTCCATTTCCATTGCCATTCACACTGCTGCTTGACTGGCAGGCGAAACGTGTGCAACACGTTACATGTGGCAGATAGAGACAGAGAGGGGGAGAGGGAGAGAAAGCAAGAGCGTGAGCGAGTTGGTGTGTGTGAAAGAAAGCGGACATAGCTCTAATGACTGCGCTGTGGCTGTATCTTAACATTTTTAAACCTTTTTTCATATGCCTTTTGGTATTATTTGGCACTTTTTGTTGCCTACGAGAGGTAGCCAAGCATGCTGAAACTGTGTGGCATGTGGCATGTGGCATGTGGCACGGCAAAGCGGCTCATTTGAAATTCATGCGGCCACTCACTGGGTGCATAAAGCAATCAAATCAACCACAAACACACACGAGTTGCTGTTGCCGTTGCCATTGCTGCTGCTGCTGCTGCTGCTGCTGCTGTCGTTTGGGGCAGCGTCGCAGTTCAGGTTTTTAGCAGCTCTTTTGGTTTCATACACGTTTCACTCGTGTAAATAATAAATAAGCTTAGCATACTTTGCGCCGCACGCCGAACGTGCTAAGGCCGACATTGGCGGCATAAAAACGCCGACTATCGATTCCAACAACAACAACAATAGCAGCAACAGCAGCAGCAGCAGCAGCAGCAGCAGGAGAAGCAGGCGGAGCAACCAACACCAGTTGTGGTCGCTGGCAGGCAGCAATCGCTACCGAAATCCCATCAAACCGAAAGCGAAAGCTGCCACTTGTGTGCTGCAACCCTTTTATTATTATTTTGCTCTCCTTTATTTGCGTTCTTTTTTGTTTTATTCCTAAGCAGGCCAGCCATGATTTATGCATTAAGCAACGGCCAGGCGCAGGCAAGACTCTACCACATTTGCATGTCAAATCAGCGCCGAGCCTGAGCCGCAGCCTGCCCAGCAGCAGGCCGACCCCTTGAGTCGCTCCGAGCACGCGTAGGTGCGAGCATTTACTGAGATTTGCATTTAAGATGGAGCTAATGCGACGAATTGATCTGCTCCGGATCAGTCAAATGGATATTTGCATGGGCGCGAAATACTTTAATGTTTTATCCAAACGGGTTAGGTTTGCAAAATATATATTATAGTTTGTTACTTTATATTTGTATCTATCAACAAACTGAAAATACTTTGTAAACGTTGACGATTCATAGTAAATTGTAGCCAAACTTAAGACATCGAGATATCGATAGATATGGATAGTAAATCGATAAATCTTAAATGGGTATTAATCTATAAATAACTAAATTTCTGTGAGCAATCGATAGTTATCAATAAAATTATCGATTAAATTATTTTTGGGAAGTCGACAGCTGCGTTTTCAGTTCAACAATTTCTAAGCAGAACTTTTTCCAATCCAATCTCTCTTTCTCTCTGTCTCTCTCTATACCCTCCCCTCTCTCTATGCTGCCCCAGCTAAACCAATTAGTAGTGCAATTAATGGAGTGCAATCTGTATAAAATAAAAACAGAGAGAAGCAAATAGCATAATGCGAAATCCTGGAGAGAAAAATCAAAGCAGCGCATAAAAGTATGCAATGGAAAATAAAATTGTGAATGGAACGGGGGGCTGCGACTCGAAAACTGCAGGAGTCGGGAGATTGAGCTGCAATTGAACAGGGTATGGCAGAGCGGTGGGGGCTGACGACTGCTGTGCCAACAGCAATTTGTCTTTTCATTAATTATTTAGCTAGCAAAGCAAAGCAAAGCCGAGCAATGCGAGACAGGAAGCGAGGCGAAGAGCCGCCGCAAATGTAGGCGAAAAATGCCAAAGAGTCGGAGCTGGGGGGGCGCGTGGCGCTGGCGTTCGTGCTTGCTAGAATATTGACAGTTAATTAATTGAATCTGTTCAACGTGTTGCAGCAACACAAGCAGCAGCAGCGGCAGCATCATCAGTGCCACTGGCATTGGGTGTGGCATGAGCCAAAGTTTAAAGTACAATTGTGCAAAAAGTTGTGCACTTAATTGTCTGGGCCAACGGAAATGCTGGCAACTAGTTACAAACTCTGGTCAAGTTGCGCGCTGCAAGTGGCAAGTGGCAAGTTGCAAGTTGCAAGTTGCAAGTTGCAAGTTGCAACTAGCGCATAAAGTCATTAAAGTTTCAATTCGATTTGAACTTCCACTGGCGCCCTATCTCAGCTGCCGCTAATGCTAACAAATTAATACGCTTGCAACTGCTGATGCCCCAAAAATTGAGAAGAAAAACACAAATAAAATAAACAAGCGAAAAATGGTTGCCTGGCGCTCCACATATGTGGCATTTATGCCGCTGATTAGTGGCAAACGCTGCGTTCAGCAAAAAAAAAATCAATGCGGGCTGCCGCAACGACTTGCCGCACTGCCTGCCACTTGTTATCAGTCAGCAGCACGCGCGGCTGACATTTTATGCCCTTCGGCTGCCCCTGCAGCCGTTTAGATACAGCGCAAATGTGTGTTTTCATATAAATATATATGTGTGTGTGTGTGTGTGTGGGTGTGTGTGTGTGTCACCACTTGTATATGTATTTGTGCATAGCACAAATGGTAGCCTACTTTTTGGCATTTGAATACGCATTTTATTGGGCCATTCAAACGGTTTGTCAAATTGACAGCAGCAGGGGCAGCAGCGGCAGCAGCAGCTTCCCTTCGACTGCTTTAATATTTTCCTATTTAGGTATTTCTTGACTTTTTACAGCTCAATTTGTTGCAGCTTATTGTGCTTGACTCAAGAGCATAAGCCTTAACTAATGAGCTGAACTTCAAGCCAGCATCGACCTCTTGAGTCTGCACTTATTTATTTCTTATTCTATTCAATTTTTTTATATAATATTCAGCGATCCATAGGCTGTTGCCTTTGTCTGTTGTTGTTCGTTGCGAGTTTAAATGCGTGCTGTAGCGATCTCTGGCTCGCGATGTAGCGCTGCGTTGCACCCAAGCCAAGCTTCAATATATTTTTTAATACCAAATATATTATATATATATATATTATTTAATATTTTATAATATATATTTATATTTTAAATATATAAAAAATCAGTTTCTGGAAATTGTAATATATTATTTAATATTTTTATATTTTCGATTTGGTATGCCTAGCAGACATCTTAAGAACTAAATTTAACATACGCATATGTAAATATGCCTATAGAAACATATTGATTGTTAGCAATGCTCGATCTTCTAG
The DNA here is from genome assembly GCF_003285905.1 of Drosophila hydei. Classification (NCBI taxonomy): domain Eukaryota; kingdom Metazoa; phylum Arthropoda; class Insecta; order Diptera; family Drosophilidae; genus Drosophila; species Drosophila hydei. The sequence continues at coordinate 2,082,199 of NW_022045685.1, read as the reverse complement.
CTTCTTCTCGCATCTAATCCATTTATAGTTGAGATTTGCGCTTTTTGTATGGCGAATAAAAATTAACTTTGAATTATTTTGTGATTGCATTTATGCGTCGGTCAAAGTTCGCGCTCTTCTGTTGGGGCTGCGGCACGTGGTTGGCACCCTCCATTAATTTGCAGCTGCGTTGCCAACATACAACACATATTAAGCTAACTGTGAGGCGGGGCTGTCGTACACTTACGACTTAGCCGGTGTCGGCAGCGTTGCCCATGCCCAGGGCTGATTGGTCACGTGCCTGGCGCACGGGGCTGGGCTTCAATTCGTTGTGATTGCTTTGTATCGATTACAAAATGCATTACAACATTGCCACATGATAAATAACATCGAATGGGCGGTTCAAGGTGGGTGTAGGCCGAGACGGAGCTGGGGGCGAGCACAAGCGTGTCGCTATGCTTCAAATTAATGGAAACAATGAGCATCACGTTAGCTATACAAACTTCAAATGCGTGCTCCACATATTTCAATTCTCCCCGATAAAAAATATTGATTAAATTTGTGCAACAAAAAACCATCCATCACAACTCTCAAATTGATAGCTATGGAAAATATCCTTGCATGCATTGTAAGGAAATTGCCTTGGAATCATCATCTTTGTTCAAGCTTCTTGCCAAACACTCTTAAGGTAATAGCTCCCAATCGATAATCAATAATTGTTTGCAAATAATCTTTTTAATTGGCTCCTTCTACCTCTCTCCATCTCACCAACGACTTCTTTTTCTTTTTTTCTCTCTCTCTTGGACTAAATCTCACTCGTTAACTCTCTCTCTCTCCATATCAATCTCTCCCTGTCTCTCTCTCCCTCTCCCTCCATCTCAGTCTCTGCCACTCTCTCCCAACCTCTCTCTACTAACCTCTCTCTATTTTTTCAGTGTGACCATATGCTATTATTCTCAAGCTAATATTTGTCTATTCAGCCTATACAAGTTTATTTCCCGTATCCATATTTTTCCTACCTTGCTTTCAATCTCTTACTTCTTCATTCTCTCTCTCTCTTTCTCTCTTGCTCTTCTCTTGCTGCTGACTGCTCAGTGTGGCCGTCTGCCATTACTGTCTATTTGACTTTTTAAAAGTTTTCTTACTTTTGTCTTAAAACATTTCGCTTTCGCATTGCCTCTTACTCTTTCTTACCCATCCATCCCCCCTTTCTCTCTCTCTCTCTATCTCTCTCTCGCTCGCTCCCTCTGTTGGCTGAAAGTCATTTAAGTTCGCCATTTGCTCAGTGTGACCATGTGCTATTAATAACAAATGAAACTGCCGCCAGGCTAATGCACAGCACTTTGCTAACTTGTCCACAGCGCAATTCTTGTTGTTGTTGCAATGCTTGTTGTTGTTGTTGCCATTAAGCCACACGTGCCATTGTTGTTTGCCATTATTGCTGCTGCCATTGCCGTTGCCGTTGCCTTTGCCGTTGCCATGACACAAAAATAAAATGCAATGACGTGATTATTATACAATTTGTATCAATTTACTTTTGATATGGCGCGCACAGTTACAATAGCTGCGCCACAGCCATTTGCCTCACAGTGTCCCTTTTATTCGAATTGTTGTTTATTTATGCATATCACTTAATGCATGCAACTCTTGCCCCATGGGCTAATCCGCAATGCCTCAAAACGCCGCCCTTAAGTTGGCTTTATTACAAATGGGAATTATTATTGATATAAGTGGTTCGAGTGTGCCTGTGTGTGTGAGTGTGTGTTTGTGCTTTGCCAACAGCTGAAACAACATGGAACAAGTTGTACAAACTCCTGGGAGACGCTGCGCGAGGGGTTGGCGGGCAAACTCGCTTAAGACATTGCCGCAACGTGCCGAAAGTTTTTTGATGCTTGGACAAGCGCCTGTCACACGCATCCTCCAGCCACCCCAGCATCACACACAAACAGCCAGTCAGTGTCACTTGTGTTTCTTAAGTTTATTAAAGAGGCATAAAAGTGTCATTGGCGGTTAATGGTAGGCGATTAGTTGCATTAAGTTGACCAGCGCCAACCCCACCACAACCACAACGACAACGACAGCACCACACTCCCACTTGACTTCTCTCCCTCTCCCCCAGTCCATCTCGGACTAACATCCCCTTGAAGTGAGTGCGTAATTGAATAGCAAACGCAGCTACAACAACTATCTCATATCAATTTAGTGCCCAGGGATATTGCCTGTCTTTGTAGTTGACAATCAATCAGTTAATGGAAGGTCAAAGCAATCGATTGCCGACTGCAAATTAAGTTACTACCTATGCGAAACTAAACTTAAATTGATATTGAAATGCTCTTGGCTAATGATAATGTATTAAAGAAGCTCTAGGAAACCTGGAGTAATTCAAGAGTATTTTAAGATACGTCTCCTGTCTTATCGAACTCTTAACAATAGACTCTTTAATTAGTTTAGCAATTGTAAAATCCCCTGATTCCGAATGTCTTGAGCATAGTCTAAGCAGCTGTTCGGTATATGCATCAAGTAGTTATCGTATGAAGTCGAAAGTAGATAGCAAATCCGAGTGCAGACTTCGGCTATAAGTATAAATGTGTATTGCCAGGCAAGACCCGTAGCTGGAAGCTCAACGCGAGGCGACGTGGAAAAACTTATTGAAAAGTCATAAGAGCCATAAAATACGAAAATGTCTTTGGCAGGCGCAAGGCTGCCACAAAAGGGCTCTGCGTGTGTGTGCGGGGTTGGGGGGAGGGGTAGGCGTGGCAAAAGCTTTAACTTGTCGCTAAAGCCGCATAAAATAAATACAGCGAGTGGCGAAAGGGTAGGAAGCTGGAGGAGCAGGAAGGTCTAGCAAATGGGATAACCTGAAACACATTATGCCAATGCGATAAACCCGCAAGCAACGAAATTGTTTTTGGCTTCATCTTCGCCTGCTCGTGCCGCTGCTGCTGCTGCTGCCTTTGCTTTTGTAAATCATTTAACACGCTCTCGATTTTTATTTTAATGGCGTTGCCGGAAAGTTTTTAATGGCTAACGCAGCGGCAACAACTACAAGCAGCAGCAACAATAACATTAACAACAACAACAAAAGCTTCTGGTTTCGGGCCCTCGTATTATGGCCATCGATAATATGCGCAGCGTTTGGCTAAGTGGCAGGCATCGTAGCATCAAAGTCCTTTTATGGCATGCCACAGCACTCTCAAGATGTTGCCAACTCCCATTGGGAGCGATATATGTAGAAGTGGCTGCTCGTGCCACCCTGTGCCTGTGTGTGTGTGTGAGTGAGGTTGTGTATTGAATTATTTTCTGGCAAATATTTATTGCTCAGCATAATTTGGCAATCTTTGATGCATGCAAATTTTTGAAATACAATTAGAAATCTCTTGGAAGCCAGTGCAAAGTTAGCGAATGCCAAACAAAAGGGAATTGAAAAAAGCATATGACTAGTATTTATCTATAAGGAAAGCAGCGAGCAGCCTATATTTAGTTTGCTGCATAGATTGGAAAAATAAAAAAAGGATATACAAAAGAAGCCCAAATATAGAAGAAACAAGGCTTATAAAACGGATATGCATGATTAGAGATATGAGAGATATGAATATATATACCCATAAGCATATATAAAAATCGTTAACAGTTTCGAAGCAAGCAGGCATAAATTAAAGCGATTCAAGAGTTAAACTAATTTTAGCTTGTTTGCCTGCTGCTCTCTCTCTCTCTCTCCTCTTAGTGCTGTCTCTGTCTCTGACAGACTTTACACTCTCTCATCTCGTTCGCTCCCTCTCTGATGCCTTTCAGCTTGCATATGTGATATGCACAGGCGTCAAATGTTAGCGGCGATGTCAGCAGCAAAAGTCCTGCAGGATGCTTGCCGTGCGCCCCAGTGAAAAGCTCATCAAATCACAATGCAACACACACTTTGTACATTATGTGTGTCTGTGTGTGTGTGCGTGTGTGTGTTAATGATAATCATGAATATTATGCTGCTTGTTTGGTGTGTATTTTGGGCCCCGGGCAAACAGTTTGCCTGTTTGGCCAACAAAATGTTAATATGCTGAGCCAGCGTCCCGAAAGCCAAACCAAACCAAAGCAAAGCAAAGCAGGCGCATTGTTTAAATATTTGATTAGCTTTAGCTTCAGCTTTTGCCAGCCGTTGTCCTTAGTACACACTTCCATTTCACTTTTTCTACCGCATTCCGTTCAAGTCTTTTGTGCGCAATAAAATCAACTTAATTAAAGTTAAACAAGCAGCTAATCAAATTTTTATTAGATAGTCTTGGCCAACACCCTTCGGCGCCAGACAGTTAACTAAACGTGGCGTAATTTCATTTTAAAAATGCATGCTCATGTCTCTCTCTCTCTCTCTCTCTCTCTCTCTCTCTCTCTCTCTCTCTCTCTCTGTGTGTGTGTGTGTGTGTGTTGTGGCTAACATGCAACTTTGTGCTGCTCCTCGTTAGGGCGCTGACAAAGTCTGAGATGCTAGCGATGCATGTGTTTGTTGTGGCTTTTGTTTGTTTTGCTCATTTGTTGTTTTATTTTTCAACTCATTGAGCCTGTGATACCCTGTATATTTAAATAACAGTTTATTTGGTAGAGTGCAGTAACTGTAATAGCACTTACTACGTAATACTAACTGGCTTCTAGTAAGCTTTCAAGGACATTATGCTTTATGTACGCATGTACGAATTACAGGGTAACGTTGAGTTGAGCACTTTCTTCAGTCTTTTGTGTTAAATGAAATATAATGCTTGTTGCATAAAAAGTATTGTGCTGAAGCTTTGTTTGACTTTCTTTTTTTTATCAGTTGTTCCACAGCTTAACTGAGTATAACAGGTGACAACTGCTCGCTGGCGCCGTGTAGCCACCAGGCACGCCACATGGTCGGCGTGCGTGTCTCAAAATCATCCACATTGTAGTGCTCGAGCTCCTCGTCGCAGCTCCAGCTGCCGATTATGTTGGGCCGCTCGGCCAGGCTGGCGTTGGAGCTGAGATTGTGGGAGCTGCTGTTGTGCGGCTGTGCGGTGATTGTGAGCTCCTTCAGCTGCAGCTCCTGGCACTGATGTTGGCTGCTCGTTGGCAAGGTGCTGGCCGAGCAGCAGTAGCAGCAGCAGCGACACATCTAAGTGAGAGAAAGAGTCAAGATTCAGGGAGAGGCAACAAGTGGCAGCAGATTTTAAAGGGACTAGCAAAAGCTCAGCTGAGCTTGGAGTGAGAGGAAGGGAGTGAAGACAAGGGATTAGAATATGAAGATTTGAAACTCACATAAACAAAATATGACCAGCAGCAGTTAAGTCATAAGGACTAGACCAAATCCAATATGAGATCGATTCAGCTTCTGAAGAGTGCGGCTCGGAGAGCTGCGCTGTGTGTGCGGCAGACTGTGGCCAGTGTGAGCTGCGGCTGTTGCAATGGCAACGCTTTATATAGAGACAGACAGAGGCGACTAAATAAGCTCGATTTAAAGGCAAAACTCTCAAATTTCCTATAAACCAAAAAAAGAAACAAATTCTTTACAATTTATTTGCTTTTGCTAGAATTACGCGCTCGACAACTGTTCAGCCAGACAAAGTGTGTGAGAACGACGCAAATTGTAACTAAATACAGTTTCGATTATTCATAATCAGCAGCTGCGACAAACTCGTTTATGCAAAATGCAAAATATTTTATGAAATAATTGAGCGGATTATTATAAAATCACTTGAAATATGTGTATATATTGCTATATGCCAGTATAAATTATAATTATTATAATTAAGCTTAATACTACGGCCATTCAATCAGAAGCGAGTAATGCGGTTGCTGCTGCTGCGGCTGCGGCTGATTATCATTCATCATGATGTATGCATAATGTGGCTTATATGAGAGGCATTCTGGAGTAGGGGGAATTGACATATTGTATTACCAATTTGCAGATGCAAATGCGCTCACAGCCGACTGATGTCTAAAGTTTCACGCACAAACTGCTGCTAAATGGCCAAAAGGTTAGCGGGGCATGTGGCATTGGGTCGTATTGGGTATGGGCACCAAATTTGGCCGCTTTGTGTAATTCAAGTCCAGTTCAAAGTCAACTTTGAACCAGGAGTATTGATTTACGGCCATTTTGTTGTTGCCTTTGCTCTTGATTGATTTGGCCAAACACCTGACTAGAGTCAGCTTTCAGCTTGCAGCTGGGCTAAAAGGCAAAATAATGTGCGCCATTGCCCAGGTCCACATCCGTAAAGATTTCAATTTCGTCCTTAATGGCCACGCCCGAATAGCGCTCACCGCTGGCGCCTTTCGCAGGAGACGCCGGCGGCGGCGACGGCGGCGTCAGCTGTGGCAACAAGTGACTGGAATGCACATCCGCACAGATGCTAATCTCCTCGAGGTGGGCTGGTGAATGTGAGCCACGTAAGGCAACGGCTGCCGGCATCTGTTGATCCAGCTGTGTGGGCCGCAGGGCCAGTAGCGCCGGTTCCAGCTCCAGCTCCAGCTCCAGCTTCAGATTGTGCTTCTGCTTTGGCTGCAGCACCTGTGGCTTTACCGATGCCGCCGGCGTCAGCTCCAGCTCAGACTCCAACTCCAATTCCAACTGCAGCTCCAACCCCGGCTCCGGCTCCGGCTGCTCGACTTTGCTGTGGCTAGACGACTGCTGTTCGAGCTGATCGGCAAAGGTTTGCTCATCGTCGTCCTGATGCTGCTTGAAGCAGTAGGCAAACAAGAAGCAATCGGCCAAGAAGCGCATTGCTCGACTGCCCGCCCACAACTGGCCGGTGGACGGGCGCCGGCGGCCAAGTGTCGCAGTTATATAGAGTGCGGCCCCCGGCCAGTTGCTGTTGCTGTTGCTGTTGCTTAATTGAAATGCAAATTGATTTTTCAGTTTCAGTTTCGGCACAGGTCTGTCAGCTGTTTGCTTATCGATTGATGACAGGTCGCAGCAGCTGCTTCTTGCAATTTTTTTTTGTTTTTTTTTAAATACATTTTCCTTCGACTTAGCACAGTTTCCCTCTCATTTTTGCTTTTTTCTGCAGTTTCAATTTCAATTAGCTGGGGCGGGCACAGTCAAATACAATTTACACTTTTCGTTGTCTACTTTTGTGCGCCACGCCCTCCCCACCCCCCAAACTTGGACCCTAATGAGTTTTGTAATTATGCAAAGTTGAACATAATTAGAACAGCGGCTCAAACACAAAATTACTCGAGATGAAATTCAAAACGAAATGAATGAATAAAAGCATACGCAATGGGGAGCTGGGCCCCACAAATATCCCCCAGCTACGCATCCTGCCAGCTGCTCGTAAACAATACGTTGATAAACGTTGCCAACAATCGCTAACTGCGCTACCCAACGGCGAGTTGCTCTACTGCGTCAAGCTGTTTGCTACACAGCAGCGGAGCCTGCTGGCACACGTACAGTAGTCATTGGCATATGCGCAATTTATATAAATCATGCATTGAAATAAGGAGCAAATATGTGCTTTGATTGCAGTCTTAAGACTTGTGTTTATGGATATTCATGAGGGCAGATTCGAACTCAGTTCTGTTGCTGCAAATTGCAATTACAGTAGTCATTGGCTAATACACAATTGATATAAATAGCTTGAAATGAAGAGCAAATATATATTTTGTTTATTTTAAGACTTTAAAACTTATGTTCATGTATATTCATGTGAGCGTATTCGAACTGAGTTCGCTCTTCTGCGTGCTACACAGCAAACAAACACTTGTAAATACAGTAGTCATTGAAAAATATACCACTCATACAAATAGTGAATATGTGCATTTGTTTGAAGAGAAATTATGTGCCTTGATTGTTGTGTGCGGATTTGAACCATTTACCTGTTTCTACTCTGCTGTTTGCTATATCAAATTGAAGCCTGCTTCGATCCACTCAAACCCTTCGCCCATCTTACAGCTGAAAGTAAACGCCTACACTCGAACCAACTGCCTATTCTAAGCTTGCTCAGGCATATTTTGTAGAAATATTTAGTTTTTTTTTTTAATATAAAATTAGTTCTCTGTGAGGCACTATTTTTGTTTCTGTTAAAATTTCATAAATTGTTGTTTTCATTCCAGCATCAAGGCATCCATAAAATTTAACAATTATCAATTGAAACAAAGCATATTTATTTCATTTGAAACTCAATTAATTTCATAGCAAAATATTTCGTCAGGAATGCTAAAGATATGAAAACAATTAAAAAGGGAAATATGCTTTTGGCTTGCTCTGCTGGCAATGCCAGTTAAGAGATAGAGAATTGTGGTTTGCTGGTGTGAGTTTGGCAAATTTAAGCTTCATGCTGTGAACTTGTATGCCCTGTCAGCAAGCTAAGAGGGCATATAAATTGTTTGAGTTGTCTAACTGAATTCATATTTAACATTTTGCAAGTTCAAGTAGAAGTTGGAGCTATCAGCTGCAGCTCTGTAGTTGCTGCTGCGCTGTGAGCGCGCATTAAGCAGTCGACTATAGCCGTTCGAAGCTTTTATTTGTTAGCTATATGCGTTTTTTCTGCTCCTTTTTTTGGGTTGTGGCCGGGCAAACTAGAAAAATATCAATGTCATTTACAGGCCTTGGGCTAAATTGGGGGTTGCTGCTGTCAGTTGTGCGTGTGGTTTCGCTTAGTGTTCCTGTTGTTGTTGTTGTTGTTGTTGTTGTTGCTGTTATGTAATGTTAGATGTATGTTTGGTGTATTTTGTGCGTGTGCTTCTTTTTCTGCTGCTGCTGCTGGGGCACATCATTGCGGTTACACTCGGGTTGCCTGGCGATTTGCCACTGTGCAGTCTATGTTGAGGATTTGGTTGCTGTTGTTGCTGCTGCCCAATTTGTTGTTGTTGCTTGTTTATTTGGCTTTGGTCTCGTGGCTGTCAAACCAAGCGCATAACCGCAGAGCGACGCACAGCAGCCACCCCGAATAGACCGTTGTTGCACGTTTGCCGGTTGCCACGCAGCTATTTTCAATTTGTGTTGCATAAGTTCGAGCAGCGCCCAGCTAAAATGGAAGCTGCTGCAAATCTCATTTACTCACTTCTATTTTTTCTTTTTGTATTTACGTATTTTTTTTTGTTGTGCGGCTTCTTCTGCGGGCATAGAAAATCCGTTTGGCCCGAAACGAGCTTCAACCCCGAATTGAGAACCCATCCGCTTTCATTTCTGTTTTCTGTGTCCTCTTTTTTTGTGCTGCGAATGGTTTCTGTGGCTGCTTTGCCTGCGCGTCTGCTGCTGCTGTGGTCATGCCCACTTGATGCGTATTTAATTAACGTTAATTGAAATTGATTTATGTATGCAGTGTGCGTACGCTGGCCCCGCTCCGCCTTCATCCTGCCTGGGCATTACCCTGTTTGTTGGGCAATCGAAAAATATGCTGCGTGAAATTTGCGGCAAGTTGTTCGATGTCAACATCGCATCGACCTCGCTCCCAAATATTTGCTGCATATTGAAGCATGAAAAATTTGCGGCTTCATTAAATTAGAAAATTTTCAAGTTTGCTAATTGATAAATTCGTTTTGACGCTGCTTTGATGAAAGGTAAAAGAACTTTTTGACAAATGAGCCAATGGCTGCGGCTTGTAGCTCAGTCATTGACCGTGGTAGGCGGGCCAGGTTGAGGTCTGAGTTGCAATGGGAAGAGGCAGCGAGTGGGAGTTTAACAGAGTGGCTGCCAGTTAAGTCAAGATAGGTAAATATGCTTACATTTCTTATTCAAACTTATATAAGAAATCCTTGCTTAAGCTACACAAATTAACCAAAGATCTGGGCCAACATTTGCTGCTGGAATTAAGCACAAGTCATGTGCTTATCAAAAGAAAGCGCCCAGCTCGTGCGGGCAGGTTATCAGATTTTTGATGTTTTCTGATGTAAAAACTAATCAAATCAACGCGCGGCTGCTCGAGCCGGGCTTACGGGCACATAAAATTAACGAGCAGCGCCTGGAAATGTGCAATGCGTTTGCGCAATTTCCACATCATTAAGTTTTTTTGTGGGGCCAAGAGCGAGGAGAAAAGAAGCGCAGCAACGCAATTGCAGAAGCAGAAGCAGAAATAAAAGAAGAAGAAAAAGCTAACAAACCAATTCGTGTGCCGAACATTAAAAGAGCTCAGCGAAACACATGTGAAAGCGGCGGCTGCTGCTGTGGTTGCTCTTGCCATTGTTGTTTTTGGCTTTTATGTTGATTTAATTAGAAAACGCAGCAGGCGCAACTTTTCTTGGAATCTCTTTTATGGCATAATTTTAGGCGCAACGAAATCGAAGCAGTCCCAGTCCCAGCCAGACTGTTAGACAATAAAAAGCGACGCAGAGCATAACGAGCGGCACCTGCACCACCCGGCGCACCACACTGGAGTCTCGTAAATTAGGAAATGGTATTTTATGCGTGCACAAATAAATGTGTGTGCCACACACACGCACACAACACCAAATGTTTTCCCAGCTACTTTTCCCAATAAAATCACTCATACGACCTGTTAACCGGATATCACACATACGCACATATATATATGGCCATTTATGTGCTTGTATTTTGACTGCTTTTACTAATGCTTTATCTTGCTTTCTCTGCCTTTCTTCTTACAGGTGAGTCGTTGTTGATTTCTGCTCGGCAAATTGCAAATGCTTCTGGCACTGTACTGAAGCTGAAATTGGAAAATTTGTGAGTAGCTTTAAATGATCTGCAGTTGCTCGAGCTCCACACATAAAAATAGTAGTGCGACTGAGCTCTAAATATTGGGCAAACCAATTTAATATTAAACACTTTGTTTTGAAAGCAATTTGCAGGGTATTCCCTATTTGCTAATTTTGTTGTTAATTTAAATGTTATTTGTGATTATGTTCAGTTTAGGGCTTGAGAAAGAAAAAGTTATTAAATTTAATTGTTCATAAAAATAATCGTGTCTACTAAGCAGGTAGAAAAAACTATTTAGCATTAGTCTAAATATTATGTTTTACATATAATTTGAGCTAGTTGTAAATTCATTATATATGCATATATATAATATTTACTATGCTTAGACTAGAGTTAGTTGAAAATTGAGTCTGTTTTTTATATCACTTTAATTTTAAAGTTACTAAATATATAAATATGCCTAAAAGTTTATTCTCTTTGACTGATGAAGAGTTCAGACCCTCTCACATAAAGCGGATTTTTAATCAAAGTAAGACTCTTGGATTAAGCAATTAAAACAAATATGGGCCATTTCAATATGGGCCAATATGGGCCATAACAAAACAAAAAAAAAAAGAAACAAAAGTAGCAAGAGTTAGCAGCAAATATTGAAAGCTGCCAGCTGCCTTTGGGCTTATGCGTTTATGAATTATAATATATAGTAAATATAATATAATCATATCAAATATATTCAGCTTAAACCTTTCCAAATATTAAGTTGAAGTCAGTCAAGACGCTGTTAAAGCTTTAGTCTATTCACAGCAAATCTGCAAAATGCTTGCAGAAATCCTTTATTAAATACAATTTTTTTACAATTAATTTTACAAAGGCAAAATTTTTTTTTTTCTTGAAATTTCAATTATAATCGCATAGGCTATAATCAGTTGAACTGAAACTGAGCTTTAAGCAAACATTGTACAGCTGATTTCGCCGATCAAAGAACCATTTCAATCATTAGCCAAGTTAGTGGAACTAGAAAAACTAACAACAAAATTATTTCCTGTTCGTTGATCTCTCAGCGTTGTTTGTTTGTTTTCTAATTCCGGCAACAATGAAACGTTGTCTAGAAATTTTCCTAATTATGCGTTACCTGCACGTGCACAATGGCTGCGAGTAGGGAGACAACAGATTTGCAAATGTTTAGCCCCGCCCACACAGCCAGCCAAGTCAATGGGCCACAAAAACGACGAAACAATAGCGCTAAAATGTCGAGTGCTGGCAAAAAAGCGAATGCGCTATGTAAATTTTGTGTGCTGACAACAAAACCCCAAAAAGCTTAGCAGCCAGTGCTGCAAAGCGAGCGATTCTCGCTCAACACACACACAGCTATACACCTATACACACACACACACACACACTCAACGTTTCTGTGATTAACAATTACAAAACAGCAGCAGCAAAAACAGAAACAGAAACCTCAGAAGCGTTTACCGTATCCAAAAAGCAGCAAACAATACGCAGGCGACTGCCATTGTGTGGGGGCGGGCGTTAGATTGCAGGGGGCTGTTCATGGGATGGGGCGGCGTCCGCTACGTGCGTTGCCATAAGCAATTTAGCTAATTTTCTACAACGACTAACGCAAAATAATCGAAGCGTAAGATAACAAAAACAGTTGAGCGCGCTGTTGTTGCTGTTGTTCGGGGCGATGCTGCTGCCACGCCCCCTACCATCGACTAACGCTGACTGAGTAGGAGGGGGAAAATAAAATAAAACAAAACAAAGGCAGCAGCAAAATCATTGGTCATGCCTCGACGAAAAGTTTTAGCCAGCGTTGCCATCCTCGTGGCCAGATTTTTGTATTTGTTACGTGGGATTTGTTATGCGGTTGTTATTTCTGCCACATGCCACATGCCCCATGGCCCCCTTGGCAATGGCCATTTGCATTGTCGAATCACAGTTAATATATATGTGTGTTTGTATTATTTTTCAATGACTGCTCAAAAACCAACTGATTTCCCGTGCACTGAAAACAATTAGTGTTTCCCAGCAATTCTGGCTCTCCTCTATAGATCCCAATGTATTCGGTTTCGAGTCTTAGCCGAACTTCATAAATTCCTATTTACGCTCTCAGTTGTTGTTTGTTTTTCGTGTTTGTGTTGGCCAGTGCATAAACATAACAATAAATGTAATGTTTTGTAGTCTAGTGTAAGCGTAGTTTCTAATAATCATCATCATAATCATCATAAGAGCCATAGCATGGGATTTACAGCAGTTTGGCAGCTCCTTCGCCCGCTCTGCCCAAGTCCTCTTTAATAATCGTTGCTTTTTATGCCACTGGCTTTGGCTGCCCGTTGCTGTAGGTGGCTGCAACGCGTGTCTGTCGAATAGAGCAGCTAAAATGAATTTTGCCTGGGCTACACTGATTCCTGCACCACCAGAATCGTAGCGCCGACCCCACAGCCAGCCACTCCGTGTGGCAAATGCCATTTGATTGAATTTTAAATAATGCCTCAAGACGTTTGCCAACTGGAACGAGTTAAGCCGACTGCTCTGCTCTGCTCTGCTCTGCCGATGCTCTCAATTCCACATATTCTTTCTCTCTCTATCTCTCATCTATTTGCTTTATTGAAAATGGAAATTAAGAGCCATATGAAAGGGCAGAAGTCTTGAAGTGTTTCAGCTCAGCTTCTTTTATGATTTCTTGCTCTTTCACCTGTTTAGGTAGAGCTTGTTTCAGTCTTGTCGCGTAACGTGAAATAACTTGTATTTAATATTTCAAAAGAGAAGTCTAACACGCCTATGATCAAAGCTAAGAAAATGGCCCTTAGCACACTTGGTAATTAGGCTCAAATCTTTTCAATATTTACACTTTTCATAATGCATTATATATCAATGATGCTCCCATACATATATCTCCATATACGATGACAGTCATTGTAGCTCTTGCTCATCGTTGGCTTTTTCTGTACACGTGCGCTGTCCTTGCTGGCCGGACATTAAACAGCAGTCCTTACCTAGTCCTGGACTGTAAACGTGTGTGTAAGTGAATTAAATAAATTTCGTAGCAAATTCCGTTGGCAAGACAAATGCGCTTATTGACTTGAAACGGCCGCGCATAAATTTTCCAGCTGCTACTTTGGCTTTGTCCCCAGCCAACGTGTCCGACAGACATCCTTTTCACAAAGCTCGAGTCCAGCTGTCTGTGTATAAATTAACTGCAACTTCAACTGTCTCACGCGACCCCCACTTGACTCTCCCTTTCTCTGTCTCTCTCTCTACCTTTGTGCCGGCTCAGCGGGAAGGTGTGACAAATGTTCAGGTCCAAAGATTTGCAGCTCCGACTGCCTGACAGTTGTCTGGCAGCGACTTGAGCCAAGACCTGGGCCAGTACATGCTGCCCAGGCACTTAAATTGATTGCAGTGCATTAGCCTCATGCAGCTGAAAAGAGTAAACGAAAACATAGCATACGTATTATCCACTGATTAGCTCTTCAAGTACCAGCAGCCACGAGGCTAACAGTTGGATAAACATCATGTAATAACTTTGACTATTCAGAGCTGACAGCTCTGCCAAGCAGTTCAGCTGTTTGACAGCTCTACTTACAATATCTATGCTGGAAAAAGATCCTACAAGAACAGATAATTTTTATTTGAATTTAGTTTTTAATAAATCCATTCCTTCAATAGCTAAAGCTCAACATCAAATTTGTATAAACGAAACGCATTCATTGTCGCTGTTTCTCTCTCTCTCTCTCTCTGTCTCTCTGTCTTGCTCACTCACTCTTTTTTGTCCACGTATAGCTTTGATAGCATTTCATTTCCCAGTCCGCGCTGGGAATCACGCAGCTAACTCCATCACGTTCGTTAGCTTATCCTTCTGCACGCGCCGCCTTAGCTCCTAGCAGTCTCCTACCCTCTGTCGCCCTCGCCCTCGCTCTTTGTCTGATATCTCATAATTGCATAGGCGAGTTAGTACTCATTAAAAGCGTTAATCGCTGCGCTGCTCTGTCGTTTCGATTACGCTTTTATGTGTTTGCATTTGGAGGACTTTACTTTTAATTCGGTGCGAGCAAAGCGAGCAGGCACAGACGCCATTCGGGGCACAAACCGATTTGCATAAATTTACGCGCAATGATAGCCTCGCCGCCTACTCCTGGCTCACTCCTCCTTTAATCCTGTAGACCCTCGCGCTCTGTCACTTTCGGCGTGATGAAACGCTGTCGTCGCTGGTCTGCAAAAGCCACGGGCGCTGTCCAAGGCATCGACGTCGCTGACAATGACACGCGGTCGTGGCATGTCAATGGGTTGAGCGTGACTAGAGCATACCCTGCAAGCATGAAGGTAAATGTTTGCCTTTGTTGTCCCCAGCTACCTGGAGAGCTTACACATTTATTAAAGAAACTATAGGCACACTAAGACGATTGTTATATCTCGATAGCTTCATAGCCAATGCTCAGAACTTTACAACTTTTCGTGGCTTTGAGCTAGGGTATAGAAGGACACTTAATTAAAAATTTTATTACGCAAATTTTGCCCTTTGTGTCGATAATTTTATGCTTATCATCGACGCCGAGCTGCTGGCGGCTTCTAATTTGCAACATCAGCTCTGGGCTGGGCCAATGTCGCTGTGGCAAAAGGTGTTGCAAATACGCACAGCGCATACAAAGACAAAAACGCTGCTAACAGCCATCGGACCCAGCCTCCCGCCCACGCACCCACGCACCCACACGCCCGCTCCGCAGCCCGTGGGCAAATACATAAAAACGGAAATTAAAAAGGAAGCCAACGCAGCAAACTCACGACACGGCCAGCGATTACT
The DNA here is from genome assembly GCF_003285905.1 of Drosophila hydei. NCBI lineage: Eukaryota > Metazoa > Arthropoda > Insecta > Diptera > Drosophilidae > Drosophila > Drosophila hydei. Next base: position 2,066,831 of record NW_022045685.1, on the reverse strand, counting down.
TGTGCTGCTGCTCCTGGCAGTTGGCGACTTGGGCTTGGACTTGGACTGCGACATCTTCTTCTCGCTGGACGACTCGGCTTTGCTTTAGTGTGTGCCACGAGCAGTGTCCGTGTCGCTGTCGCTGCTCCTATTCCCCAGCGCCTGGCTCGAACGGAAGTTTTCGCTTAATATGCAGGAAATTTCATTAAAGCTGCTACAACTCAACCAGCAGTGCTAGGGTTAGAGCACACGAAGGTGGCGCACGTCGAAGCTTTGTCACTTGATCGCCATTATTTTGATGCTCATCAATTTGGCTCTTGGCATAACCAATTAGCTGCTAAGGTCCCCTGCTTAGACTATTGAGCGCACGTCAAAGTAATAAAGCTTAAGCAAACAGCTGTGTACTAGTTAACAGTTATACTGCATATTACGTAGTTACTTACGTTACGTCATCGCTTACGAAACTAGTTTGAAAATAAATGTGTTTTTTTTATGCACAGAAATTGAATTGCTTAAGAAATTGCAAACATTTTTAATAAGCTGGTCATAAAACAAAACGTAATGCATTACGTTACGTAAGACCTAACGTTTAGCTTGTCCAAGTTTTTGCTGTAAATGCTGACAGATTGCAACACTCAACATTGTTTGCTTTCGCCTTACAACATAAGACGACATGCCACAGTGAGTAGCAAACGAACACGTATTGCACGTAACATGTAACGTAACGTGACAGCTTATGACAAATCCAACAAGCACACACACACACATCGTTATTGCCATAATTGATATGCTGACTGGACGCACAGGAGGCTGGAGGCAGAAGTGCTGCCCACTTGCGAGATGATGCTAACTAATAGGCCTATCACAAGCAAAGCTGTCTGGCAGCAACAATTGCCTCAATGAGTCGCTGCCACAATCAATTGGACAGCTGGGCAGCCATGTGGCTGGCAGCTGGCAGCTGGCAGTTGGCAGCTGGCCAAAAATGAGTTTCAATCATGAGAACGACACAATAACCGGCAAAACAGTATAGGCCACACGTCAACGCTTACGCCCACCGACTGCAGGGAGCAGCTGATGGCAGCTGAAGACATAAAAAATTTAAGCAATGCGGCATTTTACACCTTTGGCCAAGGACAACACCTCAGCCAGAAGCTTGAGGCTCCGAGGCTGAGGCAGTTTTGAGCTGCCAGCAGTTCGCCGTTTGCCGTTCGCAGTTCGCAGTTGCCAACTCTGGCCATCAGTGTGGCAATCAAAAGCAATGATTGTTGCACATAAAACGAAACGGTTATGTTTATCTGGCTTGCGCCCAAAGGCCGCTTACAGCAGCAGCCGACAACCGGCAAGCGGCCCTCGCAGCCCCGCAGCCCCGCAGCCCCCGCAGCCCCTTCAACCCCCGTCCAGCCCACAAGTTTCGGGCAGCCTAAGTAAAAGAAATGGGGGCGCGAAGTAAATATTTAATGGCAATATAGCTTTCACCCCGCCACCTGCTCGGTGCGTAGCTAATGGACTCCAGCGCTGTAAACTGTTACTGTTCTTTTTATTTTTCTGCTTCTTGAACTTCTCCTTCTTCTTCTTGTTGTTGTTCTTGTTCTTTTGCTGTGCTTACATTTTGAACAAGTGCAAATGCCTTCGTTTCCTTTTTTTTTATTTTTGCTTTTCTGTTTTCATGGCATTTCATTTTATTTAATTTCAGCTTTATTATGATTATATTTTCTTAGCCGAATAGCTTAATATAATGGCGGCTCGGGCGAAAGCCGTGCGCCTGAACCTGAACCGCTCCTGGGCTAGTTAGAAATGCGGCAGCAGCCGCGCAAAGCGCAGCAAACAAAAGCCAAAGCAAATGGCATGAAAATTGAAAATGAAACGTAACACGCCGCAATTCCGGAAACAAATGGATGCCAATGCCAAAGATGGGCAACTGAAGCTCCGAGCGTCACATTCCCCTCGCTCGACTCTATACCCTCCGCGTGTAAATTTTCGCAAGCTGCAACGGAGGCAACAAAAACTGACTGAAAAATAAAAAAAACAAAACGAAAAAAACGTGCAGACATGTGCTGTGGCAGTAAACGATAGTTCTTTTGAGAAGCGAGCGCACGGCGCACGGCGCACAGCCCACTGAGATGGGGCTCAATTGAACATTGGCAAACGCTTACGCAACGTTTTGTTTGAGCAGCAGCGTTGCGCGCGGGCGGCACGAGACAAATGGCTGCACTCGGGTGGCAGCTGCCTGACAGGTGCACCAGCCAACGCCCACCCGCCCTCAACTGCAAGTCACTGGCCCCCAACCGCAGTCGCAGTTGCCCAGCTTGAAACTGAACTATTTTCTCTTCTTTTTTGCCAGATGCAAATGAACCTGAAATGCAAGATGGGGCAAGCAACGCTGTGGCATAAAAAAGCAAACAGTTATCATGAGATACCCTGTGAAGCAATATCCAGCTAGTATATAGTCCTATCACTATTATTTTTATAAATTTCAACTATAAACTTTCTTTTTGTGAACATTGCTCAGTCATGGCTTTCGAAAAACTTTCTTCTTTATTCACTTGATTTTGTTAAGAGAAACTGCGTGATTCACACTTTATCAGAGAGCAATATAAACATATATAGCACTATATTGTATGAATTCTTAAGTAATTATGTTCATGAAATGCCGCTGCTAATCAAGTTTGCAATAAATTATATATACTCAGAATCTGTTTAAAATGCAATATAGCAGACCTTTACTCTATATATACATACATATATATATATATATATATATATATATATATATATATATATATATATATGGTATATACGCACGTACCTATAGGTACGCATTGTACCTATAGCCAAAAGGTAAATACTTCAATTTGCGCAAAATGTTGTCAGGTAGAGCTGCTGCTGCTGCTGCTGCTCTTGGTAACTGCCATGTGAATGTGGCATGGGTGTAAGCGGAACAAAATTCGCTGTGTGGGTCAGTTGAAAAATGTAAGATAAATATACTCCACTCGTGTATTTGCCACAGACATAGCCATAGAACGGAACAGCAGCAGCAGCAGCAGCAGCAGCCCAGGCAACACAGCAATACAAAGTGAAATGGAAAATTGCAAAAGAAATTGAAAAGTTTATCCATACAGACTCATAGACACACACACACACACACTTACACACACACACACACGCCTTAATGAAGCTGTCCGTTTGCGGCTGTTGTTGCTTTTTACTGCTGTTGGGTTTTGGTTCATTTCTGGGCTTTAAACTGTGGGCCCAGCTCTCATGTTTGCTTAGTGCAATGCTTGTTGCTCTCAAAAATCAACAGACAGACACACACACACACACACACACATCATCGCCCATCTGCATTTGCTGCTCACATTTTTACCTTACGCAACCAAAGGGTGGGATCAAACGTCAAAGAGTCATATAAACATGGAAAGCATATGCGTGTGTGTGTGTGCGTGAGTGTGTGTGTGTGTGTTGCTCTGTGGCATTTGAAATGTTAGACCATGTTAAAGCGTTGCATTCATGTTAAGCGTTATGTCACATGTAACTTTAATCAACTTTTTAATACGATTAGTTTAGCAGACTTAGAAAGAGCTGAAACCGTTTTCTGTTTGCAAATCAGTTTTAATTTTTTATTTTATTTAAAATTTGACTTTTTGTAAATGTTTCATGTTTACTTGTCAGCAAAAGTTGATACAACTAAGCTTTGGATTAGAAAGGCCATGTTGAGCGCCTCACCAGGCAGTTCGGAAGCCACTAAGTCGTAGCCAGCTGACAGCTTTCACTCACAACTTGATCCCGGTGACAGGCAAGTAATGAAAATTTGCTCTGACATCTCTCAGCCAATTACCAAAGAGAGTTGGAAAATAAAAACAAATTTAAAGTGAGCGCTTGGCATCAAAGACGATGCGAGATGTGCGAATCCAAATTCAAATTCAAATTCAAATTCAAATACAAATTGAAGCTAACTCGCGCCAAGGGACAGTTGAGTGTTTGCCAGGATGCGGCAAGTGCTCGACGACCACGTTCTCGGCCAGGTGCGCCATTTAAGTGTTTAAACAAAGGAATCCTTTCAACCTGTATTGACAGCTGTTGTCGTCGGCCTCATTTCCATTACTTATACGCCCCGTGAGCATGCCAAATGCTAATGCCAATAAAACGAGAAGGCGCAAAATGAAGTAGAAGCAGCAGATAGGCGACAAATAAAAAACATTTCAATGTATTATTTTGCAGCGTTGTTTTTATTTTTATTTCATTTTTCTTTTCGTTCCCTTTTAATTAAAAGAAATTAAAATGTAAATTTTCGCTCTTTTTTTTCTGCTTTTACCCTGACTGTTGGATGTGTGTGTGTGTGTGTTATTTGTGTTGCTTACGGCTTGGAGTCTTATTAAAAGAGGACGAGCTCCACCTACATTAGGCGCAGCAGGTGGCTGGGGCCGTGTCGTGCAGCACTTAGCCACAGCAACAAAGTGCTGCAAAATAAAGCAAAGCGCAAATGTAAACAACAATTAAATGTTCGCTAAGCAAACTCTGTGCCACCTCATATACATTTGCTACGTGGCATCGGGGCATTTGGCCATCGGGGTATCTGTGGCAGCTGTGGCATATGGCTAACAGCTGCTATCTGCTGCCAGCGCTGCGTGGCCCATGAATTAAATGTTTCAAATTAAAAAATTCAATTTAAAATATGAAATTCACTTCTTACAGCAATTGAAGCTTCAAAGATTATTTACCAATTTCACTAAAATTGGCCATTAACTGTTTTTTTTTGTGATCCATATAGTTGGATTTATTTAAAATATTTGAATATTTGCATTAGAAAATTTTAGCTTAAAGCAGGTTGCACAATCCAAACCAAGTTTTGATGAGGTTTTGTTGCTCTTAGCTTCCTTTAGCAGGCGCTTAGCATCCACTTCAGATTTTTGGATTGAACTCAAAAATGACTAAAAATTCGTCGAATGAAGTTAGAGCTTCGGTTGCGCTGATTAAGCTCGAAATTGTGTTTGAATTGAACATGAATTGGTTTTGCTGCTAGTTTTGTTGGCCAAGCTCTAAGTGTGGTTAATCTAATCGCCTCTGCCACTATGGCTATGCTGTTTGCTCAATCATCGAATGATTATGTGAATCATTGCTGACTCGAATCGTGATTCATTATAGATTGCATTAATAACATGGATAGATAATGCTGTCAGTGGCTGGTGTGTGCCGTGTGGTACCTTCCACTGTGGCAGTCGCACGTGTTTTGCTGGTAATTGTTTTGAGACAGCGGGCGCATTCTTTTGGCTGGCCAAAACCAACTGTCAAGTGCCCAAGTAAATGTCTGCAAGTCGTTGAATGAATAGCTTGTGGCTATAGTCACAGCTTGGTCCATCCATCAGTTAGTTTACGGCGCTCGTTGATTGAAGGCCGCAGTTACAAAAATGCTGACAGCTCTGCAATTTTGCTGCATATGGAACAGCGCATGCATACCCTACAGGCCGCGTCGCCTCAAGCAGCTGGAGCTGGAGCCAACGCGGCCAACTGCAGTTGCTGCTGCCGCTGCCGCTGCTGGCATTCACCTGGGCTCCGTTGCGCGCAGTGTAACAACATGGAGCGCAGACCCCCCACCGCTCACTCGGCAGCCCACAACGACGAGCTTTGACTCCACTGAGTCCACGTTTGAGCTGCGATATGTATCTCAAATGAGCTTGGACTTCAATCCGTACGATGCGCGCTTCAGTGTTCAATTATGCAACTGATTGAGCAAAACGAGTGTTGCATAATCTGAAGGAACTCAACAACAACAATAAAAACGTTTTCCAACACCTTGAATATTTTAAGCAAAGCTAAAATTCTTGACCTCAGAGTGGCATTCCATAAAAAAAGGAACCTAAGAAACGTTTTACGCTTATTTTAAGTAAGCAATTTCTTGTTGTAAGTATTTAAATTAACTAAAGCGATTCTCTTCTTTTTAACAAAAGGAACAGTCAAGTCTTAAATAAAGATTTTGTATAAAAATATTAAAAAAACAAAAAACAAAAATAAATACTTTATTTGTGCTTCTTTTAGTGCGAAAAGAAACGTTTTTCTATGCCAAAACCTATTCGAATAGGCTGAAATAAATACTTCTTGGTAGTGTTGTAAAGCGTTTAATGTTCTGTGAACTCTGATTTGTTTGATCTCTTATCGAGTCCATACACTGATCAGTGTTGCGTAATGTTCGAAAACGGTTCGAAATCCAAGTGTTTCGGCTCACTATGGCAAGGTCACACAGCCTTTGGCCGAAGAGTGCTTGCTACAGTGCCTCAAAGTGTGTACGCGCAATTCATTTGATTCGCATGTTTCGATTTCAATTGTTCCGTCGTCTGGTCACACTGGCGTGCCTCATGTGTAGAAAAGTTTGTGCGGCTGCCAGTCTGTCTGTGCCGTCGCACGTAGCAAATCCAATCAGAAGCGTTTTTCCTTCTTCTTTCGTGGCTGGTCCTTAACTTATTTGGTGTTACTTTGCGGTATCATTAACCTTTAAACTTGGACGCCAGCGAGCGGGCACAGAAAACAGAAAACAGAAAAGAAAAGAGCCACAGAAAGTCAGCGGGGCGAGGGGGTGGGAAATGGTAAACTTTTGCACTCGGCAAAGTTTGTTGGGGCGCAAACTTTTTGCAGTCAGTGTCGCAGTCGCCATATACACGCGCGCTTGGCAAAACGTAAAATTTTTAACTTTATTTTCGATTTTCGTTTGCCGCAAAAATTGTATTTGTTGCGGCGATGAATGGCAGCGTAGGGCAGACGGACGGGCGGGTCGGAGGCGGGGCCGGCCGGTAGCTGTGAAGAGGTGTGGCAAAACTTAATTTGCGCCAAAAACTTTTGCCGCGCTCTCTGCTACCTCTGCTACCTCCAGCTCTGCGATTATTTCTTCCTTTTAAATGCAATCAAGCGGAAATTGATACGTCACCATAGAGGAGACGGATCGAGGGGGTAGCAGGCCGAGGGGGCCTGGTTACCGCACACAAAAGTGTTGCCAAATTGTTGCAAATAAAATTGCTGATATGGAAATTTTATGCGCAAGTTTTTCACGCCACACACAAAGATAGAGATAGAGAGACGGACTGAGAGACGGAGGTGAGGCGTCTGTGGGACATTTTGCGGCAACAATGTCCTTGGTATTTAACACGACCAGCCAAGTGGCAACTGCGTGGCATTTAACTGTTAGTTGGATAGCCCGAGTTGTCCAAGACAACACAAGCGAAGCATAAATTGCCTCCTCCACAGGCAGCCAAGATGCCGGAAATGCTTGCCGGAAGTCGCTGCCAAAAGCGCCAGCAACAGCAGCTGCAATGCGCGTAGCCCCGCCCCGCCAACAACTATCTAACACAACATTGCCCCACACACATACACACACACATACACTTATGCACACGCGCACACACCGGGCGTGGCATTGCAATGCCATCAACTGCAAATTTTCGTGTCATTCTCTTTGTTTCCGCGACACTTAATGGCAAATTGTGTCCTGTTTCATTATGGCCAGGATTCCCAAGGATTCGCAAAGATTCTTACTCAGCTGCTGCAGAGCGCATACCGAAATGAACAGACTCTCTAGCTGTAGAGATAGAGATAGAGATAGAGATAGAGATAGAGATAGAGATAGAGATAGAGATAGAGATAGAGATAGAGATAGATAGAGATAGAGATAGAGATAGAGATAGAGATAGAGATAGAGATAGAGATAGAGATAGAGATAGAGATAGAGATAGAGATAGAGATAGAGATAGAGATAGAGATAGAGATAGAGATAGAGATAGAGATAGAGATAGAGATAGAGATAGAGATAGAGATAGAGATAGAGATAGAGATAGAGATAGAGATAGAGATAGAGATAGAGATAGAGATAGAGATAGAGATAAGATAGAGATAGAGATAGAGATAGAGATAGAGATAGAGATAGAGATAGAGATAGAGATAGAGATAGAGATAGAGATAGAGATAGAGATAGAGATAGAGATAGAGATAGATAGAGATAGAGATAGAGATAGAGATAGAGATAGAGATAGAGATAGAGATAGAGATAGAGATAGAGATAGAGATAGAGTTAGAGATAGAGATAGAGATAGAGATAGAGATAGAGATAGAGATAGAGATAGAGATAGAGATAGAGATAGAGATAGAGATAGAGATAGAGGATAGAGATAGAGATAGAGATAGAGATAGAGATAGAGATAGAGAAAGAGATAGAGATAGAGATAGAGATAGAGATAGAGATAGAGATAGAGATAGAGATAGAGATAGAGATAGAGATAGAGATAGAGATAGAGATAGAGATAGAGATAGAGATAGAGATAGAGATAGAGATAGAGATAGAGATAGAGATAGAGATAGAGATAGAGGATAGAGATAGAGATAGAGATAGAGATAGAGATAGAGATAGAGATAGAGATAGAGATAGAGATAGAGATAGAGATAGAGATAGAGATAGAGATAGAGATAGAGATAGAGATAGAGATAGAGATAGAGATAGAGATAGAGATAGAGATAGAGATAGAGATAGAGATAGAGATAGAGATAGAGATAGAGATAGAGATAGAGATAGAGATAGAGATAGAGATAGAGATAGAGATAGAGATAGAGATAGAGATAGAGATAGAGATAGAGATAGAGATAGAGATAGAGATAGAGATAGAGATAGAGATAGAGATAGAGATAGAGATAGAGATAGAGATAGAGATAGAGATAGAGATAGAGATAGAGATAGAGATAGAGATAGAGATAGAGATAGAGATAGAGATAGAGATAGAGATAGAGATAGAGATAGAGATAGAGATAGAGATAGAGATAGAGATAGAGATAGAGATAGAGATAGAGATAGAGATAGAGATAGAGATAGAGATAGAGATAGAGATAGAGATAGAGATAGAGATAGAGATAGATATAGATATAGATATAGATATAGATATAGATATAGATATAGATATAGAGATAGAGATACAGATACAGATACAGATACAGATACAGATACAGATAGCTGAGAGCTGAGGCTCGCTGTCAACTGAAACTGAAGGTGTGAGTCAAGGAAGATAAAATTTAAGTTTGGTCATCAATTGGGACTAACAAAAATGCGACTGAAACTATGAAGTACTCGCTCCACTCTCTCTCACTCTCTCTCTCCCTCTCCCTCCCTCTCCCTCTCCCTCTCTCTCTCTATGTAGCTCAATCTCTCTCTCTTGAGCTGCTTTCCAGGGATTTTAAAATGCCCATCAATTTGAAACTTAATCTAGCCGCACAAATAAGCCGCGCCAAAAGTTAAGACCTTGGCCTGGCCAGCAAATGGCTAAAACATGGAGGGGAAGCTGAACGCTAGAACTGAGAACTGAAAGCTAGGGTTTGGGCACTGGGCGCTGGGCGCTGCTCTATTGTATGCAAACAATTTACAGCGCAAATGGACGGCGGAAGTAAAAACAGAAAAAAAAATGAAGGCAAAAAATGAGATTGCGTTTTGCGGAATGAGGCGGAAAAACTAGACGGCGGCGGCGTCAGCGTCGTCTCATGCATAAACCTGAAAATGAAATACAAGGCGCAGGCTTAAAAGCCAAAAGGAAAACTGGCAACAAAATGAAAATGAAAATGAAAATGAAACTGTGCAGAGCTGCGCTCCATAGATGCCAGCCGACTGAAGCAACTGGGATAATTGAAATTTACCGCAAGCTGCAAACGCGACGGAGCAGCCAGGGGGCTGCCATAACAAAGGATCGAGTGGCCATTCGCAACTGCAGCGTTGCCGGACAGGCGAAAAAACACGCGAGTCTCGTTTTGTTATTAAAAGCTTTGCCTGGCGCCTGCTCATTAAGGCGCGCTCTAATTTTCTAATGCACTAAGCCTCTCACATGCACCCACACACGCACAGCCAATCTATTGTGAATTGAGTCTTAAGTTTGGATTTTTTCGCTGCTTTCTGTTTGACTGTTGCACAACTCTTGGCTGCCAGGGACAAGCTCAACTGCCACTTGCCACTTGCAAAAGAAATATTATTGCATACTTAAGGGCGCTGCGCCGCAGGTCGCACGTTGCATTGAACTTTGAGTGGCAATTACGAGTGGCAGCCACTTGAAGGCGCACAAAAGCAAAAAAGAAAGAGCTCAAGCCACAGCCAAAGGCATGTTAAATGCCCACAATTAAGCTAATTAGCTTAAAGAAGGACGAACAAACACGAAGGGGCATCTTCAGCCAGCAGCAAAGCTTCGAATGCTCTTTATAGTTGCATAAATGAGATGGAGGAAAGCTGTTAATAGGATGCTTCAATGACATGTTGCTATAATATATATGTTTAAATGGATCGTATGTCGTATTGTCTATATACTTCAGTCGTTGGCGTTGCCACTTAGTCAAAAAAAGCAATTTTCCTCAAATTGCAAATGTTCGCTTTTGTCTTCTTTTAATTATTTTTTTTTGTGTTTTCGACATTTTATAGCTCCTGAAACACATTAGCAGTCTAAGCGGCCGTAGTGCTGCTTCTTACCTGTCTCATGCCCATGTCTTGCCCACCTGCCACTCATGTCGCAGTCCATTAATAGTCGCTGCCTTGCTTTTGTTTTTAGCATTCTACGGGCACTATCTCGCAGGCCGCCCACCCCCATCCGCCTCTTTGTCATTCCCTGTTGTTGTGTCAGTTATCTGCGTCTATTTGTGTTTCTCTTATTTTTCGCTCTCGTTTTGTTGGTTTTCTGTGCGCAATTAACTTGATTGCGCCTATAAATATGCAGCACTTGGCAGTGATTATTGCACGCGCGTCTTTTCATTTGCCTTTTGTGCTCGCTCTATCGCTCTCGCTCTCTCTGTCGCGCCGTCTCTTGCTGTCTTTGCTTTGTGCCTTTTCATGCTTTCTAAGCCTAAAAGTATGCACTAATTGCTATTCTTGCCATCTGATTGCGCGCGCCTGTAAATTGTTTGTCTTTACTTTATATTTTTTCTCTTTCTTTTGCTACCCTTGGCGCCTTTATCTTTAACACTCTTGGCCACAAGTACTTGGGACCGCTATCAACTGCTAATAGACTGCAGCATTCTCTTCTTCTTCTTCTTGTTCCAGTCATTCACTCATTCATTTATTCATTCACTCATCTTTATGCATTGCTTTAGTTCCCAGTTCCGTTCTTAAGTGCTTCTTGCAGCTTACATCGCTTTTGTATTTCATCTCATTTGCATAGCATTTTATATTATTTAGCATTTTCATCGCCAACTGAGCGAGATATATGCTTTTTATTTTACTCAGTGTAATATAGTTGATGGCTCCATTTTTATTATAAAAATTTTTATAAAACTTTGCAAGAACTTCTAAAAAAAAAAAAATAAAAACTTTAGATATTTTACATATTGTATATATACGTATTTATATATTTGAAATTACATTCTTACTTTTTCTTTATAAGCTTAGAACAGAAGTATGTTCAAAAGGGGTATTCCCAAACTTTATTTTGACTTTATTTCATATCAAATTTGATTTCTAAATAAGAAATGTTTTTACGAAAAACCTAATTTAAAGTTCAGATTTCATAAGTCAGCTCGAATATCTCTGAGCTCATGCATTGCAGTCAGCACACTGTATTAGTGGCATTCCCTCAATACAGCTTTTCATTACCTATAAAAAAATAAAGCTTATTTATTATTATTTATTTGGCTTTCGTATGCGTATGAACACGACGTTAGCTAATCAGAGCTAAATATAGCTTGCTTCTGGTAGTTATTTTCGAATGTTTCTCAAATAAATAAATAAAATATAAACATATACAAACTCTCATTTCATTGCGCTTTATTTAATTGCTTGAGGCAAGCGCTTCTCTTGGCTTGGGCTTGTTTTTCATTTCGAGTTTTGCAGCTTTGCTGCTGCTGTTGTCAATCGGCTTAGCTTTTGTCATGCCACAGAGCAAACTAATGGTGGGCGTGACTAGCTAGAAGAAGTCCTGGTAGTCCTTGCTATCTGCTGCTGCTGCTGCTGCTGTCTGTCTGTCTGTCTGTCTGCTATCTGCTGTCTGCGTTGTCTGTTGTTAATCTTTAACCTGAGTCCTAATCCGTGCGTCATGATTGAAAGGAGCTGCAAAAGGCTGCGTGTCCTGCCTCCAATTCGAGTGCAGACAGACAGCAGCACGAAGCCATGTCCTCCCAACGAAGAGAGACAACGTCGCACATGATGAGCACATTGACGAGACGCTGACTCCTCCTCCCCCCTCTTTTGCTTTTCTTCGGCTGCTGCTGCTGTCACAGCTGCTGTCTCTGATGTCGCTGATAATCTGATTGCCATGATGTACTTGCCCCCTGCCAATTTGTGTCAATTTAGCGTAGTTTTTTCGCTGCGCTGAGCTGCTTAACAAGTCGCACGGCCACGCCCACAACTAAAGTGGGCGGCTACCTTAAAGGCCAGCCAGCTGTGCCAGCTTAAGCGCTTCGTGCAGCTGAATCTCAGCCTCAATTCAATTAGCTCTGCTGCTCCAAACGAGTTGCAGCTGCGCGTCTTTAAAGTTTTTGCATTTTAGTTAATGAGCCAGGTAGCTTAACCCCTGTTAGCCCACTTTCGTTTTGGCAGTCGCTGCCACGTTGTAATGTACTTGACCCAAAGTCAACAAGCTGCGGCTTTGTTAAGGGCTACGCAGCTAAATATACAAATAAAACATGCGGGCTGTTGCTATGGTGTGTGTGTGTGTGTGTGTGTGTGTGTGTGTGTGTGTGTGTGTGTGTGTGTGTGTGGTTGTGTGTGTGTGTGTGTGTGTGTGTAAGTGCCTGCGTGTTGGCCTTGTTGCAATTGACACCAATTTCCGTTGACCTGCTTACAACTGCGCCACAAACTGACAAAAGTAACAAGTGAAAAGTGCTCCAACTGCGTGTAGCCGACTAAAAGATACCCGGCACACAAGGAGCTGCAGAAGTCAACTTCTACAAGTGGCAAACCCTGCTCAAACATAAATAGCCTTTCGGTCTAGATTCCTATTGATTCTACTGCAAAGTCTTTCAGACTTGGAGTCTCTAAGAACGACTCGGCTTGCCTCGCTTGCTGTGGCTTATCAAAAATAAGTGCATTTGTGGATACTGCACCTGCTGCTGCCTGTTAAACCATTCTCTAATAAGTACAGAGTATAAAAAGTACTATAACACATTCAGTTGAAATAAGTCAGATAATACATGTTAAGTCCATAAAAACCTTTTCGGCTTTGAGTGCATTCGTTGCACCTGTTGAACTGAATTTCGCTTGAAGCGAGCTCGAAGTTCTCGAAGCGCATCGTTAATGGATTGCGTGCATTAAGCTAAAAGCGAAAGGCGATTCACGCAGTTTCCACCTACGCTAGTGGAATGCACTGGCAATTTGACTTGTCAGAACTTTTAACACTTAAGCGAGATTGATTGTTCTAGCTTGGCGAGCTTTGTGGAGCCAAGTAATTTATTTCACTCATAATTGAAATTAAGCAATTTTTAATTTTAATTTATGCTGCAGCTGTTGTGCAGCGCGTGGCCAGCAGCTGGCGTCCGCTAAGTGGAGCCGCTCACACCCCCCTCAAAGCGCCAACCCTTAATTAAAATAGCCGTCAACGAGACGGACAGCAGCGGAGTGGAGTGGAGGGGAGCAGGAAAATAAAAATAAAAATGAAAATGAAAATAAAAACAAAAACAAGCAAATGAAGTGAACGATAACAATGAGTGTGTGCTATGCGCCATTTGCAGTTGCATTTTCTCAGTTATCCCCCTTATCATCCACCCACACCTCCCCTCCCTCTTGAGAAGCAGCTGCTATAGGGGAGCAGTGCATTATGCAAATGTTTTAGCCATTCAATTTGATGGGCGCGCGCATAAATGTAATTATGTAATGCATGTCCGTCTGTCTGTGCGTAAAATAATTTAAATATATTAAATAAATGCATAAGGATCTGCATTAATAATGCATTTATGCATTGCTTTATTATTCATAGCGCCAAAGCAAGCGACTCGTGCAAGCTGCATACGATTTTAATTAATTTTCTCATTTGTTCAACTCTGTTTTATACACAGCCCTACAATTTTCCCCTTCCCGCCCATCAGTCACCTCCTACCTCTCACCTCCCACCTCTCGCTAGTCACCTTTCGCCTGCGCCTTCAGTCTTTCCGCTTCGATGACAACTGGCGCCATCTGTGGGCCATAGCTAACAAATGTGGCGCTGCAATTATATTTGATGACATTTGCATCGCATTAGCAGATGACACCAGCTGAAAGTGGATAAAAACAAATTAGATTGATTATAATATTCAAATCGTTGAGCTTAAAGCCTTAATCAACTTATTGAACTACTTTAGAGATCAGCTAAAAGGCTCTTTTAAACCAAATTAAAAGCTCTTTATGCTCAATAGATGACCTTCACATATATACTTAAGATATTTACTATCAAAAAATGCTCTGTTATCTCTAAGAATAATTTAATACATTTAGCTAAAAATGCTGTTGAGCTTTCCTGCGCTTTGAAATCAATTCAAACAGCAGTCAAGGCAAAACGCCAATGTGCTTTGCTTACAAACTTTATTAGCAGTTGAAAGCTTTAATGAGCTTTCGAAGCAGAGTCAAATTGGGCTTGCTAACTACATTCGGCAACTTGTTCATAGTGTGATATTATATAAAACCAAGCGAAGCTTTCAATACTGATCTGAAGCTCAGCCAGAGCAATTCCCATAGAGCTGTTTATTTTCGCACAGTGTCATTTGAGCTTTTGTTTCATGGCTTAGAAACAATCGTCGTGAAAAGCAGCTGGCGACACAGTTGGAAATCAATCGATATACAGCTTTAAAAAAGAGCAACAACAACAACAGATATGGATAAACAATATTGCTTTGGGGCAGGGGGCGTCACACATAAAAACGCAGCGAAGCTCCGATTCAATTTCTCAGTGCGTCTCGATCGACAATGGCAGCCAGAATGTTGCTCTCGCTGCTGTTGGATTTGTTCAAGTGCCGCAAATCGATATTGCCCCAGCCGACGCTGAATGTGTCCAGCCCAGCGAGCACAGTCCAGCTGCCACAGCCACAGCCACAGCCACTGCCACTGCCATCGCCACTGCCATCGAGCGATGGTATGGCAACGCGCCAGGTGCTGGACGCGACGGATGAGACAAACAGATCAATGGAACTGCCAGCCAGCAATGGCGCAGACTACGACTCGGTGCTGCAGCTGGAACTGCAGCTGGAACTGGAGCTAGAGCTGGAGCTGGAGCTGGACGACGGGCTGGGCTACGATGACCCGCGCCTGCCCGAGCTGATAATTTAGTTTAACTTTAAGCTTAGATGTTTATTATTGGCACGAATATTTATTTATGAACTCATTCCATTATTTGTTAAGCAATTTGGCAATGACTTCAATTACAGCGCTCAATTATCCAATTGCGTTTTATTGACAATGAGCAAATGGTCAAATATTAATCAGAGACCAAATGATATTATGGCCAGACAAGAACAACAACAACAACCAGAACAGAACATAAACTGCAATTACAACAATTTTAAATTAACATTTTGCAATTAAAACAAACATAATAACACATGAGCAGGCGACAGCTGATAAAATACGCACACAAAGTAAACAAGTGTAAATAAATAAAAACAAAAGATAAATAAACACAAATGAAATGGATAGAAATTTAATAGCACGACAAATTAATCCGCCTGTCCGCATGGCTAACAAAGGCGGCTCGCCACATATTCGATTGCCGCTTGCACTAATTGTTTTATTCCTGTGGCATCCACATATGCTTACACATTATAATATACGTGTATCTACACTATGTCCAGTTCATAAAAGATTAAAAGCTCTTTTTAATAACTAACTAACCAAAATGAACTGTAACCGAAAAGACAAAAAGCCTTCAGCTTTTAATGGGCACACATACTTATGCCAATGTATTCATTTGAACGAATAATCAAGTCTGCAAATGTTGTTTATGCTATCAAAATAATTGGTAATTCGAATTAATTTGTATATTCTTAATTAAAAGTTACTGAATCGAGCTAAATTTAGCCATGCAAAAGCATCCAATAGACAGAATAAAGCAGTTGTTACTCTAAATGTTGGGGCTAATGACAATGACAATGACAATGACAATGACAATGACAATGACAATGACAATGACAATGACAATGACAATGACATGACAATGACAATGCAATGACAATGACAATGACAATGCATGACAATGACAATGACAATGACAGATGACAATGACAATGACAATGACAATGACAATGACAATGACAATGACAATAGACATGACATGACAATGACAATGACAATGACAATGACAATGACAATGACATGACAATGACAATGACAATGACAATGACAATGACAATGACAATGACAATGACAATGACAATGACAATGACAATGACATGACAATGACAATGACAATGACAATGACAATGACAATGACAATGACAATGACAATGACAATGACAATGACAATGACAATGACAATGACAATGACAATGACAATGACAATGACAATGACAATGACAATGACAATGACAATGACAATGACAATGACAATGACAATGACAATGACAATGACAATGACAATGACAATGACAATGACAATGACAATGACAATGACAATGACAATGACAATGACAATGACAATGACAATGACAATGACAATCTTCACTATGTGAATCATCGCTCGAATCATCCATCGTCGTTCGATACTGCTTCACAGTTCCTCAGATTTTTCATTACAATTCTCAGGTAATTTCTCCTTCGTTTAGCTACAACAAAAGCAATCAATAGTATTGATAATAATACCTTTATTTAACCGCGTAGCACTGAATCTACGAGTATCTAAACATATTTTGCAACACTGCAATTATGTATTTCGACAACAATCTAAATGAAAATTGTAGCTATCCGGGCTTTGACCGACTAACGGATGAAATAAATGTTCAGTTGCCTACGTGCTGCTATCTGCCCCCTGGGTGAACTGTATCCAGTGTCTCTCTCTCTCTCTCTCTCTCTCTCCCTTGCAGTGGGTTTTTGTGCTTGCGGCCATTTGCTTGTCTCAAATTGCATTCGTGGCTGGCAAATGAGATTTGTGATTGCCGTTCGGCGGCTGCTAACTGCAAAGTTGAAAGTTGACAACCAAATGGCATGTCTTTCAGCTGTGTTCTGACCAACAACAAATTGCCGAACGCCCATGCAATTAAGTGAAAACGTAGCTGCTTAAAGCCCAAATCATTCACCATGTTTTTGTTGGCCCAGCCAAAGGGTCTAATTAACTCGCCAATTGGCAGCAGCAGCAGCAGCAGCGCCTATAATTAAACAGCCAAAGGCACACTAATTCGAACTGTGTGTGTGTCAGGACACACCTACTCAATGACTTCCCTAACCCCACTCTCTCTCTCTCTCACATAAACTCAGTCTGCTGTTGTCCACACGCACGCAAGCCACGCATAACTTTTGACCAACTCGCACTTTTGGCCCTAATCCATTAGCTTTTTGGCTGCCGCAACTTTTGGCCCCCAACTGCCGCCTCCCAGTTATTGATAAGGCGGCATTTGTTTATGTGGCTTTATCATGTTGTTCTTTAATTGTCAGATATACATAAATTTCCCACGTTTCCAGATGTGCGCTTTTGATAGAAATAGAAATTACTTCATTTGCAGCTTTTTAAAGCTTGCATGTGCTTTCACAGCTGCAGATCGTCAGCTCATACAAAGCTATTAAAGCTCTAATGAGCTTTAAAAGCTGCTTTCTAAGCTGGCTTAAAGCAGTTAAATCACTTGTGGCAATTGTTAGGTGCTTAAGAAGAGTTACTAAATATTAAAGTTAAATAAAACTATCTATGGCTGTTCTTTAACTGTGATTTCACTGTACATATATATATATATATATATATACAGATATATATGACTTTCTGTAGCCTTTGTTCGCTCTATCTGTACGCCTGCAGCTGCTCGTCAATGACTTCCAGGATCTGATCGTGCCGCTCCATGGCCGTATACGAATTGCAGTTGTCTCGCTCTCGCTCTCGCTCTCGCTGCTTTTTGCTACTTGGCAGTGCTTCCGCGTCAGCTGGCAGCGGCAGCGGCGGCGGTGGCTGCTTGGGCCTCGCGTTACGTCGACGTTGAGCCATGGCCCCAGCGCTGAGATTGCTCAGAGCCATCAGCTGCTGTCGGTGATGCCTGTCAAAGTTGTAGCCCGGCTGGCGGTCCTGCCTCGGCTGGCGGCGATCGCGCTCCTCATACTCCTCGGCCGCTTGGACGCAGCTAAAGAACTTGGCCAGGCTGGTGCACATCTTGCAACATCAGTGCAACTGTCTAGCACCTGCAATCAGTTCGAGTGCTTTATAGCTGACAGCCGATGTAGCTGCGGCGGCGGCAGCCGATAGCAACACAGACAGAATGACTGGCAGCTGTTCTTGGGCGCACAGCCGCGACGCAGTTTGGCCATTTAATTGGCTTTATGGCTGGCCGCGGCCAGTTGGACGACAGCGCTTGGCGACACGATGTGGCGGCACATTCTGGGCCGCATTTTCTCCTGCTGCAGCGGGCAGCCAGCTGACGCGGCTATGTCCCGAAATGCTGCATCTACGCTCACCTTGGAGATTGTTATTGTAGACGAGGAGCTCGACCAGTCCATGACCAGTGCCATGCAACTGAATCGCGTGGCCACATGGCCCAATCTGATGGTACTCTAAACTCTTCCACTCTTCATTAGCTTCAACACACACTGCGCATACGTCATAAGAGAACTGATTCAAGAAGGTTTCACAAGCAGCCACCGGGAGGTTGGGTCTGCGCTGAGCGGAGTTTTCGTACGATCGATTAATTATCGAGTAATCCAGCTACAGAATACTTTTTCCATAAGCCTCTATTGTTAACGAATCGTAAACTAAGCCAGGCTTAAATGTATTTATTCAATTGCCAAACTTTGCATTTGTATTTGTATTTGCAAATAAATGAAGAAACTAGCTAAAGAAGTCGCTATAGTCTACGTTCTTTAGAGCATACTCCCGATATACATATGTATGTCTATAATCTCTCAGTATAATTGACTTCGGCCTTTCTATAACTGATCTGTTTTGGAGCATTGATTGCTCAGACTTGTCTTTCTTTATAGAGACATATCTATTCCCAATCTTTTCTGAATTCAGCCTGCCTGAGCTCAGGCTTTGATTGTTTACAGCTTATCAATAATATCAAGTTATATATACAAAAAGCGAGCTGGTTGTCTGTTTAACTATTTCTAGAACTTCCCATCTACGAGGTCTGTTCAAAAAGTATCTCGAATGTTGTTTGCTTCCACACAGTTTTCATTTGTTCTTGATTACCTCTTTTGACCCATTTAAAGTAATCCATATCGTAGCAGTTTTGTGATCTGGTTCAGCTCCTCCTTCGCAGCATCACCTTACGATGGTTGCGACTTCAATAGGCCAACAAGTTGATACAGATTTTTACTCCACTTTGCGGAATGTTCAAAAAATCGAAGACGCTGTCAAAACTGAATAGAGGGGCATATCTTACCGGGTATGCCTTGCCGGGTTCTTAAGTTCTTAAGTGAACTTATTCAGACTTTAAGTCTTCCATCATTGTGCGACTTTTGAAATCAGCTGGTTCAGGAAGATATAGCAGTAGTTGTTCGTCTGCCAGCTAAAAAGTTGTACCTAATTTAGCTTTGATAAGACCCAAGATCTTCCATATTCTGCTGGAGTTAGAGGTCTGCAGGAGATGGGTCATGCTACTGTTTTTTTTTGCGCTTTTATAATTTTTCATCATTTTTATGCATTTTTCAAAGTCAACTTTAGTTAATTATCTCATTTTGAGGGCATATCCAACGCCATTTACAATTTCAAGAGCCACTTCGAGCTGGAAGAGTGCGGAAATCTACTCAAAGAGCAGCTATTTCTTTGGCGTGCTTAAGACGTTAATCTATATCATTTGCCGTTATCAACTTATGGCCATTAGGTGACTTAATCAGCTATTAAATTGCGATAAGGACACTCGCCTGAGACGTAAACCTTGCCAAAGTCAAAGTCAAAGTCGATGACTTCCGCTGCGGCGCCTCCAGCTGCCGCCTCCTTTGCGGCACTCTCGCATATCCTGTGTTGTGTTTATGGAGATCCGTCATATTTTTGTGCGGCATCCATCAATCAATGGCGGCCTCTTCTCAATGGCCACTTAAATGCCTTAAAAAGCGGAAATTAATGCACTCAAAGCATTCAAATAGACGTGCGCTAGGGGCAGCCAGGGGGCTGGCAGGGGCTGGCAGAGGGGGCGGGCTCGATAGCTCAGAGCTAAGCTCTGCTCTGCTCTGCTCAGCTCAGCTCTGTATGGCGGAATCAAGTCTTTAACGTCGATGACGCTCGCGGGCCACTCTGGTGATTAATTGATGGAATTCCACGAGTGCCACGCCACCAGAACACACCCACAAGCAGCTGATGACTGGGTTGGGGACTGTGGGGTTGTGGGGTTGTTTGTTGAAGTTGAAGTTTCGGCTGAGGGGCTGATTGCTGCCGTATATCCGTTATGGCCCTGTTAATGGCAAACCATTGAGCAGTTAAAAGTGCGAGATTAGCATTTCCGCCTAGTCGAAGCATGACCCGAAGCAGCGCGAGCTCCTTTGACAAGTGTTTGCCAGCCCACAGCCCTCAGCTCCCACCCTTCGCCTGTTCAAGTGGCCTTTGGGCTGCCAAGGTGTGGCACACGCCAAGAACAAAGCTCCACCCGTGCAGGCTTACACACACATACGTATACATAGACACATATATAATATTGGCAGACATTTGGGCGCCATCAACTCAATATGGAGCACGAGTTTGTTTGTCAGCCCCGTTCCCTGCTCCGTCCCTGTGCAGTCTCGCGTAAGCATTCGCCATGAATTGTATTAGCTGCCGCATTATCCTTACTAACCGCAAATCGTCTGTCATTTGCTATGATTGATTGATTGCTTGATTGATGTGAATGCAGCAGGGCAGCAGGGCAGCCGAGCAGCTGGCCAACTAAAAAGGGCATGGGCCGCATGCATGGCGCCATCTATTGTTCGCCTGCTACAATTCAACACACTTGACTTTACAATTTCAACACACTAAATAATGGGAAATTCATTGCTGGTTTGTGTCTGCGCTGTGTCTGGTTATTGCCTCTGCTTAGCTTAAACAGCTTTCCAAAGCCTCAGTAAGAGCTTTTACAAAGAATTATGAACAGTTTAAAGAAATAATTTAAATTTATTGAATTACATTTTAGAAAATAAATATGAAAAGTTTCCGTGTACAAATTTTGGTAAAATTTTAGTAAAATTAAGCGGCAAAAGTCTATTTATAGATAAACTCAACAAAAAGCTACCTGTAGAATTAGGTAATTCGAGCTCAAAAATATGAAAGTTGTAATATTTGTCGCTTTTCTGCTTGTATTTTTGGCCGACCTGTAAAGGATCTCAAAAGCTCTTTTAACTTTTAAACTCTTCCATTAAAGCTATATATTTTTAGCTGATCGACGCTTATGCATGAATCTAATCCCATGAATTTCTCTCGATTTGCGTTCATGCAGACAATGCACAAATCCAATATCAACCATAAGAAAGAAAACGTTTTAAAAATAATAAATTCTTATTTTTAATTGGATTCAGGATATAGAAATAAAGTCAGTCGAAGATTTGCACATGTTTTGTGTGCTTTAAACAACTAAATTAACATTTTGCAACACTATTCCCCTCTCTCTCTCTCTCTCTCTCTCACTCTCTTACTTTCCCTTACTGCGCCTCGCTCATGCCATTTTCACTTTCTTTTGCAGTTAACGGAGCTGGAACAACGCGTCATCGAAGCGGAAGAACGCGCCGAGGAAGCTGAAGATAAGGTAAGTCATTAAATGACTGACTGTTAGCAAAGCCCCCCACAGCCAACCGCTTATTCGATAAATAGGGGGAGGATATTAAAACAAGGGTAGCATCCTAGAACAGACAACAACAGACAGCAGCACCAGCCGTGCCTCATTAGAGGCCAGTTTAAAGCATTTACATGACAATGTGACTGTCCTAGCCGAGGGTCACAGCTGTTCTAATACCCTGTTCTGTTTTGCTAAGCAACTGGAGTATATGGGTTGCCTCTATAGTGAATAGATACTCCCACTTTCATGTCGCAAAAGCGCGTTTCTTGCTCACTTACAGTTTTAGAGTCGCCGCTTTCATAGTGCGTAGTAATAATGGATTTTTAAGGATGAATTTGGCTTCAACGCGCTTTTTCTCTTTTTCTGACAGTTTGAGAGTCCCAGTTTTAGAGTCACAGCATCACAGTTTTGCGTTCGAGCTGTTGAAGTGCTTTGAAAGTGAAGCTCGAACATATATTTGCTTAGCTCACTGCTAAGCCAGTCACCTACAGTTTGCGAGTCACATTAACAGTTTTCAAGTCACAGTGTTGTAAAGTCAAAGGAAACTACAAGCAAATGGCCCAATTTCCTACACTTTTACAGTCACTGCTTGGTGAACGCAGCTTGGGAGTCGCCGTTGGCAGACTTTTGGAGAGATATCTATTACCACGTATAGGGTATCTCATTGTCGAGCTCCACTTTACTTCTTTTTTTATCTATTTTATCTGGTTGCAGTTGGTTTTTGGAGAGAGTAGGTGAGGGGTAAAGGGAAAGTGGAGTGCAGACAACGCCACAAGCTTTTGTCACATGCGGGCAAACATGCAGCCAACTAAACCGAACCGAAGTGAACCGAACCGAACCAACCAGGCGACCAAACACAATGCCGGACAACAAGCCAAGCAACAAAACGTCGGCGCCAACTGTCCCCCAGACGCGGTTTGGACAATACATAAATCGACTTCCGCTCCGGAAACCGGAAATTCACATTAATGCAGCGCTGCGTGCGTCCACTGGCCCCAGTAGCCCACCCCAACCCCCAGGCCCCAACCCCTAGCCCCGTTGGCTGTTGCCTAGCTTTGGCATTTCATTGAAGTTCGTGTTGTTGCATGTGTTGCTGAGCTTTGGCAAGCATCTCCCCTTGACACACGCATACCCGCCACATCCGCTGCTGCCCAGCTCTTTGTCTCCACCCCCAGCAGTGCAGAAAACTACCCCAAATGAATGAATGCGAGTGTCACACCACACGGCTCACCTCAGCTCAGCTCAGTTCAGCCCGACGCGTTTTCAATATCAAATGCGCATTGTTTGCATTAACAAGTCTCGAGGGGTTTTTGGCTTTGCCTACGCAATGTCCCCAACCCCCAAACCCCAAAAACACTCGTCAAAGAGCAGGCGAAATGCAAATATTTTCCAAGTTCTAGGGCAGCTTTATCTCTCCTTTACGGCTGGCTCAACCTGGCCAGAGCAAGCCCTGTCGGAAGACCAAACACACGCCGCCCCCATGCCCGCCTCCACCCTTGGCCTTGGCTTTAGCTATAGCCTTGCCGTTATCGTTTGCCAACCACTGTGACAAATTGAATTCTTGTTACTTTGTTTGCGCCGAGATTAAATTCATGAGCAAACACGTGGATGTTAACTAGCAACGGCTGGCTGTGGCTAAGGGCGTGGGTAGAGTCCTGATTCGAGCTGCTGTTGAAGCCAAAAGGGGTTGCAACCCTCCGCTGCGGCTTTAACAGGCTGTCAGTACCGTTTAAGTTGCAGCTCCAACTGCTCGAGCAACTCGAACAACTCGCTAACAGCCCGCTTACTTATGCTTCAATTAGCCAAGGCCTCACACTCATTAGAAACTATTAGCCATGACAAGCTTTTCATGCTCGCTCAGCCAGTGGAATGAGAGTATATTGGCTTTGGGGACTATTCGTCTGTCTGCTTGAAAGCCAAGCACTCTATTGAAGCGAGAGAATAGGAATTTGGAATTTGTATTCTCGTGAATCCGTGTCCCCAGAGAGTCTCCCAGTCTAGTCCAATCTAGTCTTCCAGTGCGCTAGTCTTCCAGGGAGATCCTTATTAACTTCCTCAGCGTCCTAACAAGTCGGAAAGAAATAGATTCTTGAATAATTTTATTTGTTTATGAGCAGTGAATGAGTATTACGAAGTCAGGCACATTAAATTTAATAAATTTCACCTGAATACCTAGCCTATTCGATGACTCTTATCTTAGGAGATAATTCTACTTTTAATAATCCGAACTGATCCAAAGCTTCCAACCATGCCATCAACATAGCCTTATCTAAACAAGCGCAACATGTTCCACTTTCGAATACATCAACCATTATCTCATCCCCTCTATCCCCATGCTACTCGATTCCGGGCTCCATTTCCGCCTGCTTCCCTCACTTTTTGTCTGGTGCATCAAATGAATTATGCATCGCAAAGTGAAAATATTAACATAAAACATGCTTGCATATGCCCCAGCGCTGGGCAATTAGGCACTTGCCCTTGAGTAAGTGTGTGGCAGGTAGCACGTACAGGGTAGGGAGATTGAGGGTGGCTGGGGGTTGTCAGTCTTTAAAATGCATTTAAAGTTGTTTCGATTTGTGCTGCATACGCTTAGGCGCACATGGCACACATTGCGTAGTGTTGAACAACGTTGGCGTTGCGACCAAAACACAAAGAAAGGCGCGCGCGTGCGTGCGTATGGCAAACAAAACAAAAACGCAAATTGCATGTCAAACAGTGCAGCCGCACAGTGCCACTCAAACTGTAAGCGCAATTTTGGTGGTTGCTTCGCCTCAAGCTTGACAGCAGCAGCCAAAGAGAGAGAAAGAGAGAGCGAGAGTGAGAGCAGCTGGCAGAGAGAGCGCACTGCGAGCGAGAGTGGTATTTAATGTGTGTGTGTGTGTGTGCAATTGTTTTTTATGACTGCAATCAAGCAACATTTTGTCGAGCGGACTGCAGCGAGAGTTTTATCCTTTTAGCTGCAACTTTGTTGTTGCCAGCTGTGTGCAGGGCAGCACAGTACAGCATATCGAGAGCGGAGAGAAGGTGAGGATTGAGGAAGCGAGCATTAACGGAGGCGTCGTCAGCAATCAAAAGAAAGCCAAAAGTGAAACAACCACCGAAAAAAAAGCTGACTGACTGACTGACTGAGAGAACGTGAACGTGAACGAGAACGAGAATGAGAACGAATGCACGAAAGCAAGCGGCCCACTAAAGCAGCGTAACAAAGAGCACAGCGCAAAAGTTGTGCAAAAGAAGACTTGTAGCTGCTCCGTCGCTGCTGCACAGGCTGTGTTTTATTATTTTCCGTTCCATTTGTTTAAACAATTTTACACAAGCGGCTGCAACAAGGCGAATTAACAAGCGGCAGCAACAGCAATAGCAACAACAATAACAACGATAACAAAATAAACCGAAATTGCTGCTGTATAATAAAAAAAAGAGAAGAAATATTTGGTGCATAGCAAAAGGCGCGCGGGGTGGCAACAAACGGCTCAAATACATAACTGTTCATAACTGAGTGGCAACTCCAAGGCTAAAGAAACAAAATCCAAGAATTAATATATATTACGTTTGGCCGAAGTGCGTTAAAAGTGTTAAGTAAAATCTAAAATAAAACTTACATTAATAAATGTGTGCACGTATAAGCGTATACGTGAATATATACCTTAGTGTATGTGTGTGTGTGCGATGACAGCCAAATGTGCTAAATGTTGTAAATTATAGGCCAAATTTGGCATTGCGCAAAAATATACACAAACTGACAAACACACACAAAGCGGCCATTCACATCTACAACGTGCATGTGCGCATGTATGTGCACGTGTATGTGTGTGCGAGTGTGCGAACGAGTGAGTGCCACCCTACGCTGTGTATTGGCGCGCGACACCAAGAGAGAGGGGTAGAGTAGCCAGAGCGAATGCTGGAAGAGAGCGCGCCTGCTGTACGTCGTGAGAGCGCGCGCACATGTCAATGACAGACAGCTGACTGGCGGAGTTACAAAGCAAAAATGAAAATAATCATAAAGGCTAAAAACGAAGCACATAAGAAAAGCAGCACATAGCAAAGGAGACAACAAAAAAACGTGCGTTTGTAAATGTAAATTGTGCTTAAACTATTAAAAAGAACATAAAGGCGACAATTAACTGTGGCAGAGGAGAGTAGCGCACAGAGAAGGAACAAAGAACAACAACAAACGAACACACGCAAACATATCAAAATAGACACATACGCAAGAAACGTCCATTTACAAAAACACATACATGCATAGGCTGATAATAGAAAATTGATTACAATAGGAAACGAACAACGAAGAAATAACAACAACGACAACAACAACAACAACTGTCTGCCTCTGTCGCTTACACGCTGGCTGCTGTTGCTCTCAGCGTTGCCAGCAGCAGCGCTCATCGCTTTCGGGCATTGCCAGACTCGAATGCCGCTACAGCTGCAACAAGCGTAACAATAACAACAACTGCAATTGCAACTACAACTACAACTACCATTACAACTTCGTCGAATTTGTTCTTAACCCATAGGCTGAGCAGTGTCATAAAATGTTGCTCTGTCGCCGCGTGGCTGCAAAGCGTCGCCGCTGTTGCGTTTGCTGCCGCCACAAACAAAGAAAATGTGTCCAGCGGCAGCTCCACTAGCTGCAACATCCAGTTAGCCAAGCCTTCTACCTTCCGCCCACCCGCTTTGGCAGCCAACGAATAACACAATACAGCAACAACAACAACGACAACGATTAAAAGACTTCAAAACGTGCAACGAACCAGTTTTATGAATGGATAACTATAGAAAAAAGGTAAGCGACCTGATTTGCAGTTATAGTTCCGTAATCCGGACAGCGGTCGAAACTAGTTGTATGTATACGTATTAGGGAGGTAATACTGTACTTCTTAGTAATCGAAATCTTAAATTTCAGACTGAATCATCTATTGCATACATATGACATATATCTATCTGTACCCTATAATTTAGCTATATTACATAGAAGAAGAAGAGCATGTCTCTTCGGATCAGCTATAATTAGCGTAGATCCCAAAGCTAAATGACTTTCAAAACATATTCAAAATTCTCGATGCTCTGCTTGGAGTATGTCTAGAATTCGATTGGGTAACATCCAATTGGAACGCCGCCCACCTGCCTGCGACTACCTATACGTTGCATAAACTTATATGCAGCAACGCAACCCCCCCCCCCCCCTTGCTTTCTCTACAAAATAGAAACCGCACAACAAATTTATATTAATTTTATGATTCTTACATATGAGTTAGCTAAAATTAGAGCTGCCTTCCATATATCTCTTCAAAATATATATGGATGGGATATATATGTATATCGAAATTTATGTCGCATTTCAAAATCGCTCAGCCGTGAGGCGCATAATTTATGACTTGCCTTCAATCGTGCCACTGCCCCCTTCCTCTCGTTGGTTGGCTGCAAATGAAATTCAATTAAAAATTTCGCATTTTGTATTTGAACTTTTAACCTTTTCGATGGTGCCGGAGTCGGAGGTAGGGAACAGGGAATTGGGTCAATATGTTGATGGGATTTTTCAATTATTTAGCCACTTATCTGTGCGTCGTCATCTCTTTCTTTGTTGCCCCCTGTCCCTGTCAGCTCCTGCTTGTGTGGCACAAACACTGCAAAATCAATTAGCGTTCAACGTGGGCGCCACAGCACAGCAACGGCAGCCAGTTGCAAGCAAACGTGGCTGCCAGTTGATTGATTGCCTGTTCTGACGATTGAATGCAGTCGCTTTCCAGTTGCATTCACTGCTTGGACACGTGCCAATCTCCAGAGATGCCTCCAAGTGCAGCTCTCGCCACATTCTCTCATTCACTCACACAGTCGCACTTCCCCACTCTCCCACCGCTCTCTCCGTCGCTCTACACAAAAGAGCGGCCATTTATCTCTTAGTAAACAAAGCCCATAGATGATTAGACAGAGACTGAGACAAGGACAGACAAACAGACATACAGCTACATGCAGTTACAGTTATGCGAGTGCGAGTTATGCTTGTCTCTTGCTTTGCCACTTCTTCCTCTTTCTGCTATGTGGGCCAATCGCTGATTGCTTTTGCCATTCGACTCGACTCACTAATGTATTTCGCCGGCCATTCGAACTTGGTTTTCAATTGCCCTACAAATATTTAGGGAGGTTTGCCATATGCAGACAAGACAGTCTATATATATGCATATATATAATATATAAATATATATATAAATATACATTAAGTTTTTTATTAAATAAACTATAATAATATTCAATGATTGTCAATGCACTTCCAGCTTGACTTAAGGGAAATAAATTTCTTTCTGCTAGAGGCCAATGTTTGTAGGGTATCCTGAGGCGACATTGATCCATTCAACTTTTAATGCTTTGTTGTGCCTCTTTTTTCACAATGATTATGCATAAAAGTTCATAGAATAAAGAGAAAAGCCAAGCGCGTTGGTGTTTGCCTCTTTTTGTGGCTGTTTTTTGTTGTTTGTTGTTGTGCTGCTTCAGTTGAATTAATGATGCATGCATCCGTCATCAGAGTGCAGCGCAGACGATGACGTTGACGTCGACAGTGACGGCGACGGTGGCGGCGCCACTTTCGCTTGAAGCCGCCTCCGCAGCGGCCGCCCACATCACAGTTGGGATCGCGCGCGGCGTCGGCGTCGCTGCCGCGGCTGTTGCACATTTGAAAAATGTAATGCGTTTTATGCGTTGCATTTTGTCTCTCCCTCTCTCTCTCTCTATCGCTCTCTTTCTCGATTTAAGTAGACTTTTTGTTGTTGGCTTTCTTTATTTAAAAGTCATCAGCGAGTCGACGACATCATTTGGCGCGCCGCAGTGCGAGTTGTTGGCTCCGCATTAATATGCATTTAAAAATAGCGCCCCATAGCGCTCCATGCAACAGTTGCCGCATGTGAATGATGTGCCACAGCGCGCTGGCAGATACTTAGCTGCAGCCAGCTTTTGAGTTATGGCCAAGATGCGCTATTCCAAAGCCAAATATGAATTTAAGCAGTTAGTTATTGGAAATCAACTGCACTTCAGCAGCTGTGCCACAACACGGGGCAAGTGAAGAGCCACTTGCGGCCGCTTTAATGCTAGGGGTAGCTGTAATTTTGGCTGCCAGCCAGTCTAGTCGGGGCGTATCACACTTAGACGCTCACGCGCAGGATGTTCTTTGACTTGTTTTATACTCTTATTCAGAGGCTATTTTCACTTGGTTTTCCATTTGTGGCAAGCTTGTGAGCGTATGCAGAGTATACAAATGTGAAAAATGTGAAATATCAAATAATATATCAAATTTATTAAGTATATTAACTTCAATTTTCTATAACAAATTCATGTATGTAGATATTGAAATTAGTTTTTTGACTGTCTTTCAATATTTATTTTAAATTGATTTTGAATTGAAATTTTTGCCAATTGCAAGACTTATAGTATGTATGAATTGTAATTCGAACCGGTTCGGAGCTAAACGGATTTTAAAACTCTACAAAAACAAGTTCCTGAGCATAATACCTTCTTTTTAAATAACTCAAGCGAAACTGCAAGTTTCCTATTTGTATTTGAAATATATAAAATAATATGAAATACTAGTGTATATAAATTTCGGCTGATTAAGCATTTATTGTTCGCTTGTTGGTTTTGTTTTGATGTTCACTGTTGTTGTTCTGCTGTGCTGCTGCTGCTGCTGCTTTTTGTTGTTGGATACGTCTAGCCAATAATCTTCATGCTGGCTGGCGCTCTGATGGATGTCGAGGACGACAATGAAACTGAGTCATCTCGCAGCTCATGTGGCGCCCAAATCTATCCACAGCAGCCAGCCAGCCAACCAGCTACTGTTTTGTTGTTTTTTAATCAGCCAAATTGTTGACACCGACCGCAAACAATCAGCTAAAGAGCTTCCAGTAGTGAGAAGTGCGAAGTGCGGAAACCGAGCCACATGTTACATAGATGGACATGCATATATTTTATGCTTGGAGCCAGCTTTAAGGGAACCACAACATTCGGAGGAGCTGCCACAATATTTGGCTAACGGCAAAGTTCTCGCGTGGAGTGGGAGAGAGAGATAGAGAGATAAATTGTGCGGCGAGCTGCTGTTCTCAATGTTGTTCCGACACATAATCTGACAACTGACATGCATCTAAGCCCCCCGTAACTCCACATTTTCGCCCTCCTCCCACGCATCACTCTATTTGATTCTGTTTTTCACATGACACGCACTTTTGGCCGGAAGGAAGGCAAAGTGACTGATGTTTGGTCTGCTCTCGTCCTGGACCGCTCAAGGAGCAGCGCTCCAAAACTTGGCGAAAGTCATTGACACCAGTTGGGAAGCCACAAGATGCTCAATTCGCAGATACCCAGTAAAGTCCATGGATTCTCTAGAAGTTGCTGTTCCTTTTGTTGAGGCTGAGCTTGATTGAGTCAAAAAGTTGTTCGAAAACAGAAATAGAAATTTATACAAATATGGTTTAAATACTCAAGGAATCAAAATATATAGAATGCAAATGAAGCCTTAAGAAACGTTCAGTTATAAAGTCTTTTAAAGTCTTTCAGGACCGTTAGCTATGTCATTTCTGCGTGAGTCATTTGGCATTAAAGCAGCAGGGGGCAGGTGAGGGTTCTGAATTACGCATTCTATAGCTATAAATTCCATTTGAGCTATGTGCCTCATAGACCATTCCAATCGGAAGCAGGGCCAATAAACCAGACACATTAAGGGCCAGGCCGATAACTGATAACCCATTGATTTACAAATTTCCCTTTTTTTATTGATGTTTTAAGTCGCCCTATACTATAGTATGGGCTTATTATTTATTTATTTATTTATGCACTACTTGGCATATATTGTATATGCGTAGGTGTGTGTGTGTGTGAGTGGGTGTGTGGGTGTGTGATATATGACATATATTGCAAGATGAATTACCTCCCCAAATATAAAGCACACATGCACACTCACTTACGCACATGGTAAATGGTTCGTTTCGCTAAAACTTCCCTCGCTCAGCTGTCTACGACTCACACACTCACTCACACACACGCACGAGCATAGCACACGAATTTCCCACCTCCACACGCGAAAATTTCCCTCGCACTCGCACTTGGTACTTGCCGCCTGCTGGCTTGGCTTGCTTGGTAGCTGCTTTTCGCCTGGCAGCCGGTTCAGTGCTTCACAGTTGCTCGACTCGTGCGGGTCGCTGGACGGCGTTTACAATATTTCTAACGGTACTCAAAGTTACATTATCCAAAACGCGTCGTTTATTGTTGCATCGAAAATGTTTTTCTTCAGTGTTTATTAATTAATAAATTTAAGTTTGAATTTTTTTTTAATTTTTGTTGCAAATAAGAAACAGATTTACAGTTCTTTTGTGAAGCCCTTAGAAAGTGCTGCCTATAAACAACCCCCAACAGCAGCCACTGAACTCACGATCGGTGACCGCCTACCCTTCTCCGCCCACCACCAAACCGGTTTACACACCAAATAGTTTAGCCACGCGAATTATTATTATTGTGCGTTTCAGTTGGGAAAAACAACCCCCAACCCTTATGACCGACACTTGCACACTATGCCAATGAACCTCTGATCTAATAAGATTCGTCATTCGCGTGTGCGTTTTTCCTGCTACAAACGCCAATAACAAAACTACTCGAATTGTGTGAAAAGTGTATAAAAGAATCAAGTAAAATGGCAACTGTTTTCCTGGAGCTGGGCAGCCGCACAATGTGCCCTCAATGTATGTAATATCTTGTCAAAATTCTATATAAAACTATATAATAAATGCAAATTATTAAATATAAAGTTGAAATATATTTAGGGTGTATAATAAATATATAATATGAAAATTGTTATTCAGGTATTATATTAGTATAAATACTCTTGATCTGCAGTCAGCTAGGTCCATCTATACGACTGTCTGATTGAATTGGCCATCTCTTAAAAAATAGTTGCAAATAGATTTTTAGCCTGCAAATTTTCTATGATCAGCTGAAGTAAAGTTCTTGCCAAAGCATCAAAAACAATGTGCCTTAAGCTAAGCTTGTCTGGCTAGAAGCGGCTCTGTAACCTAACGATCTTTCGGCTTCGACCCGTTCATGGGGAGACGTCCCGGGCAGTGCTATGCAATAAAAATCTAATATTTATGAGCAGCAGAGACAAAGAAGATTGAATCAAGAAACTTGCCAAGTGCAAGCAGAAATACGGAAACAAATAAAAAGAAAGGGAAAACACAAGAAGAACAAGAACAACAATGAAATGGGAAAAATGCTTTTAATTGCTTACAACTTTTCGTCTGTCTGTCTTCGATGTTGTGTGTGTGTGTCTCTGTGTGTGTGTGTGTGTTTGTTTGTTGCACAAGTTTTTACACAACGTCGAACGCATCGCTGAGCTTCTCCAAGGCGACTTTGAATGAAGTTGTCTTTGTTGTTGTCTTTTTAGGAAAGGGAAGGAATGGGGGTTGTCGCTTCACGCTTAATTGGTTAGCGACATCGAAAAGGTCACGTTTATGAGTTCTGATCAAAAAGTTGCCCTTTACAATTCAAAGTTTTCTTCGAAACAAAAATGAAGACGCCTCCGACTAATAGCTATAATTATAGACAAACTTCATTTGTATGGCTCAAAGATGAATTAAATTAAAATTAAATATAGCAAAAGAATAAAGTGAGGAAATGCTTTAAGAGCAGCAAAAGTCTCAGTAGATGCAATTTGATATCAACTAATATCAATTTCTATTTGCTAATTAATTTAAATAAATGTTCAACTCACCTCGACTGTAGTTTGAATGTTCAATCACAGATGGCGCCACCTAAAGTTGCTTCAAACTTCATGAATTCTCTGGGCCTTGGTTTAAAGTTGCCATACGGAGACACTAGTTCAGCTTCTGACTCATACCCACTTTCACGCCCACTTGTTCCCACTCTCAGATTTACACTTGAATGCACTTTTGTCATTTGCCCAGGCAACATTTGCACAAAAGCCCTTTTTTTAAGTAAAAAACAAAAAAAAATTGAAGTTGAGTTGAGTAAAAGCGAAAACAAAGTGCACTTTGAAGCGGAGCTGGCGTTCGGCCAGACGCTGTGCTTTGTGCAGCTTGTGGGGTTTCCCCGCCTAATTAAAAGCGGGCGGAGCGGAGCGGAGTTGAGCGGAGCGCAGCGCCCCGTCCAAAGGGAAATGATTCAAACGGGCGGAGCAGGTCATTGTTATTGCTGCTGCTGCTGCCCGATCAGTGGAAGTGGCTGCAGCGCGTCTTCAGTTGTAATTTCAGTGAACAGTGCGACAACTGCACCACCCGAGCGTAAAAACAGCGCTCGCACCACGGCCAAAAGAGGCTGGCAAACGAGGCGTGGCGCATGCCACCCACTGTCAGTAACAGTTGGCGCAGCTGCCACAGACTTTGGGGCGCCAAGCGACAGAGAAGGCGCGTCTGTTCGAAAGAGAAAAATTATTGAAAAGCATTTTTCCCGTCATTTTCCTGTTACTTGTCCACTTTTCATGCATTCTATTTTTCATTTTTTTTGTCGCGTATTTGTCGGCATCTCTGAAGAGGGCGACCTCCCCGCCAGACACAAGGCCCCTCTCCCGCCGCGCCTGAGCCGGGCACATTGTTTGCCTTTTGACGCTCAAAAATGTGCCCGAAGATACTTGAGCTGAGTGTACTTTAGACATCGTATTCTTAAGATACTATCGAGTTGGCAAATCTGAAATGCAAAGCGTATTCCCAGTCGATGTTTGCCTGCCAAGTTGCGAGCATTAGCCAACACACTTTAAAGCCAACTTACCAGCTCCATGCAATCCTGAAATGAATACAAGGCTAGCAGCGCCACGCATGGGAATGGGGAGTGTTCAAAACTTTTATCAGCAGCAAAACTTTTGTTTTAGTTTATTGTCTGGCAAAAGGCGCAGCAAAGTTTTTTTCCCTGTAAATTCCACTCGGTCTCGGTCTAGGTTCCTTCCTTTAGACTCTTTTAACTCGCTGAAAACTGATTAAGTTAAGCTGGTTATAAATGGGCGTCGCGTTGCCTGCTGCATGCTGCAAAATCACTTGAGCTGCATCGAACATTTTACCCGTAAGGTATTAAAAGGCAACGTTGAATCGACATTGATAATGATAATGATTTTATTAATAGTTACGATAATAAATTATTATAATACATAACATATTTATATCATAAAAAACTACAATGATAATGATAGGAAAATAAGTGAAAATGATGCAAAAATTATAATTTATAAATGCAATTTAAAAAAGCAATGGCTTAAGACGTTATTTAATTTTAAATGCGCCCCAAAGTATGCAACACTTTGCTCAAAATGACACACGTCAAGAGTAGCGACGCGGCAGGCGCAGCACTCGACTGACGAGTGCCACTTGTGACGGTAGAAAACAGAGAAGAGCTGTGGCAGGCAGCAGTCAGCAGTCAGGAGCAGCAGCTACCACAATTACACACACAGAACGTGGCAATGTCCGCGAGATTTTTAATTGTTGCAAGCATGAGACGCGCCGACGACAATGACAGACAGAGTGGAAGGGGCAAGGCGAGGGTGCGGCTGGTTGAAAATAGAGCTGCGTGGCAGCCACAGCCGCAGCCACGTCGCAAATAATTTGCAACAAGCACATTTTCAATTTCAAAGCTGCCAAAACATGCAGCAAATATTGACATTGACTGTAATGGAAAAATCATCAGGCAGACAGCGGCGACAGCAGAGACGACACTGCCACAAGAAGCTGCAACAGCAGCAAAAGAAATGAATAGATGCGATACTGCTGGAGATATCTGGTCTAAACTTGTATTAAATTAAAATTTCTACGAATACGCCAACGTTTAAAGGCGCAACGGAAGCTGCAGGAGCTAAGTGGCAGCAACAGCGGCTCTTGTGGCAGCAGCTACCCCAGACTAAGCGACGATGCGTCGCGTGCCAACGTGGGTTGGGGGCAAAGAGATGCCGCAGCTGAATGCTGTTGGGGGCCACAACGAGACGAAGAAGGGAGTCAACCATATTTTATGGAGTGTTGTCTAGAGTGGCTGCTGCCGCTGCTGCTGCTTCAGTTGCTGCCACTTTGTTGACTATAAATAACAATGGAATCATGACTCGAAATTAAACGTCGAAAATGTGGCATGACTAGAAGCGAGGGGAGTGCCAGAGCAGAGCGTGCAGCATGCTGCCCGCTGTAGGCTGTGCGGGGGTTGCCGACGGCTGTTTACTCAAGAAGTCAAAGCGACACAAGAAACGCAAATAAAAGAGGGACACATACATGCATATCTGTGTGTGTAAGATGCCCAAAGATGATGTGCAGCGAAAGCAAAGTGGATTGCCCAGCCGCGAGAGAGCGCTGGGTTGGGCGCATTTAACAAAATTCAACATGTTGCGGCACATTTGTGTAACATGTATTCACAAATTGCCAAACGGCGCCATCAATTTGTACAAACAGTAAAGTGACACAATTCTAACTTCGCCCCAGCCTCAATGCCGCTCTGAAGAGAAAGATACAGAGAGGAAGAGGCGGAGAAAGAGCGCCTAATGCAGCTCATCCCAAGTTACAGCTGCCTAGATAAACAAATAAGCGAGGATTTGCTGTCAGAGTCGATTAATCGACAGATGAGGCAACTAGGCATGCGTGGGGAAGAGTGCGCTATATACTGCTAGATAGATAAGTGAAGAGGGTGCTGCAGCAAAAGCTTTGCTAAGTATCTACAAGATATTCGATACAGAATGTAATACAAGATATGAAGTCCTTAAGATTACTAACAATAATTATTACAATTATTACTAACAATAATTAAGCTTACGTTAAGTATGTGCTAATTGGTTACAAGTCTTGGCTGTGAAACGATTCAAAAACTTAAATGAATTTGTCATTTTTTAGGGTAATGATGCCCTCTTGGTTATGCATCTATATTTTTGTCTTTGATGTGTAAAATGGATTCAATTTCTTGAGCATTGAATCACAATAAACACATGCTTCAAAAATCCTATTCGCTTATATTAAACTTACAACTGACACGACACGCATTAAAGCTTATCCTCTTTATTGATTCTGCATTTCAAATTCACTCAAATGTGTAAATTAATTTTTTAGAATTTTTAACTAGGGCTGAGTTCGCACTATTTCGAGCCTGAGTGTGGCGCCACCTAGCGTTCACATTAGCGTTCATTACAAATTAATTAATCATGTGCTATGACAGCAATTTAAATGTGAATGGAGTCCCCTGCCCGCAAATATTTCGCATACGCAGCAACTGAGTCACCGCAAAGGGACCCAATATGCCAGTTCGTACTCTATCAAGCCCCCCCCCCCCCAGGCCCCCCAGCTGGACTCCCAAGCTCCCTCTGGCTTTCAGCTTACATACATTTTCCATAAAAAGTCACTTGCTGGGCGCCCATTGGAGCGACCAAGCATTATGGCTCGTTGTCGTTAGTCATCTGCCGCTAGTAACACCACAGTCAGGCCCCTCCCTGCCTAGATTCCTCAGCCTTCGTCGCCCTCAGCCCCTTGCGTTCAACCCTTCGGGCGGACACAACCTACGCCACTTAATTGCGTCTGCTCATTTAGTAATAAAAGCAGGATTCATGCTTGGCAACCAAATGGGAGCTGCCACAAAAATTGGAATGCTGTGCCGACTGCACAGAGTGGGGGCAGTGAGGGAGGAGGGGTGGTTAAAGGTTGGTAGGGGGATGTTCGCTTAATAGCTCACTCACCCACTCACTCACTCGCTGACTGCCGGTCTAACTGGATAACAGAGTGAACGAGCGCATTCAATAGTTTTCCTCACAATTTTCCCATTTTTCATTTGCGTTTCCGACTATTTGATGCCTTTGAATAGGAATGATTATTTCCATCCTTTGCGCTGCCGAACGTGTCCCCCGACAAAACGCATGAAAAATTCAAATCTAAATTTGTATTCAAATGCTTCGGGGATCTGGCAAGTGCATCCAAGCATAACTGGAGATAAGTGTATATAATATATTCATTTCTTAACTCGTTCATCTTTCATTGCGTTTTTTTCTTCCGAAATTGACTTCCTTATTGGGCAGAGTTTGTTTTCAGCTACCCTGTAAATGTGAGGGAATAGAGTATGTTAATTGGAATATTAAAGAGCTTATGATCAAGATTAGGCTTTGCGGTGTCAAGTGTCATCTATCTGTTGGCATTTTCCATATATGAAGGATACAGATTCGATTAATGTGTTATCATTAATTGAGTCTGATACAACTTTGTATACAAAAGACAAGTTAGTTTTAGCTGTATGTTTCTATATATATATATATGAACTCAATGGAACTATTTGTTATGCAACTACAGGGTATTTGCTAACCGTGCACTTCCATCTCTGCTGGCCTTGTCGTCTTCTTATTTTCCATAATCCGATTGTGCGTTGAGGCAAATTATTGTCTAGGATTTTGGGTTTTGCAGTTAATGCAAGCAGCAGCAGCAGCAGCAGCAGTCGGCAGACGAGATTTATGTTAAGTGGGCAGACGTTGGAGCTAGTCGGGCATCTGGCAGCACTTAGTAGTCTCTGTGCCCGGGGCCCATCTGCCACACCTTCTCGATCTCTATCATGGATTTTGGCTAGTAGTCAGCAATAAAAATGTCGTTGCGCAATAAAAATCGAATTGTTTCCATTTTTATACATTTTTGTTGCGCCTGACAGTTGCAGCTGCGCTCAGCCGTAAAGCGTGTAACCCCTTTAGCCTGCCCGACCCCTCGCCCGGCGTAACCCGCAGACCTGGGGCAAGATGCTGGGCGAAGTCCCAGCAAGTAGTCAACTTTATGTGGAGCTTGGTACAGACTGCGTTTATGAGACTCGACAGCTGCACAGGACTTTAGAGTCTTTTATATGTGCGCACACACACACACACACACACACACCCACTCACACATTCACATTGAGAAAATCTAATCAAAGGGCGCAAATTGCCGGATTTGCTTGAACTGACAGAGCGCAGATTTATTTTCATATCTAACATTTGTTTGCCACAAGCGACGCGACAGCTCCTGCTGCTAACTTAGATAAACTCAACAAAGACCCGGTCTCTTTGCTAAGTTTCTATTGCTATTTGTTCTTTTGGCAGCGCTTCAGAAGTTTTCGCACGCCTAAATGCATCCAAAGGCAAAAGCAAATGCAAAACTTCTCGAGCTTCAGTTCCGTCCGTATACGGTTATCATTCGGGCAAGTTTCGGCTTCTGGATTTGCCCATTTGCTGGCATCCGCTTGTGGTCCTATGAGCGCTGCACTAGTCTGTTATCCTTTGCTTTTTTTGTTTTTCAATCGCCATCAAATTTTATGGCTGAAGTTTTTGGCCAGAAACTCGAAACCGAAACTATTCGGATTTTTGGGCACAGTTAATGCCACGATTCGCTGCTCAGTTTAGCTGCTGCATGCCAGCCCGGTTCAGCAAAACTTGCCGACTTTGGCGAAGTGTTGCCATAAATACTTTGACTTCTGCTTCGAAAATAGTTTGCCCAGTGTTTGCATGCGTCCAGGAATGGGTTCTCAGGCTCAAGTAGAAGCCATTAAGCTGTTTCGAGCAAATTTAAAACTGTTTTTATACAGATTTCTTATTAAATGGTATTTCGCTAGTCCACGTATGTAGAAGAGGAAATCAAATTTGATGCCTTACTATGCGATTCTCACAACTACATTTCAGGCTTAATGGCGCTTAGTCTAATATAATTTTGTTTGTGTTTCAATGGCAATTGTTAAGCAACAAATTTAATTTATTTACTTTTATTTATTACCCATTTACAGGGTATGTGCATGAGGTATGTCTATAGTCCCTTTTTAGACTATGTATTCTTGCTTTTTAAATATATGTTTAGCGTGACCATAACTCTGTTTATACTCGGGCTTGGAACTGCCAACACGTATACGTGTGTGTGCCTGGCTGTGTGTGTGTATTCGAGGGCTTCTGTTCGTGTCAGGCATAAACTTTGGCATTTTATATGCGTCGCGTCCAATAACCTGAACTTCCGCTTGTTATTTTCGGCAGTCTATTTATTTTTAACATGTAGCAGCTGAGTTTAGCGGGGCTTTAGACGTTTGCTATTGGCTGGCATCATGCGGTTGCAAGTGGAGCTTGCATGACATGACCATTAATAGAGATTGAGCTTGAATGGAGTTGCTCCTCCACATCTCGAGCATTGAACATTGGGCAATTGACCCATTTTCTTAGTGCCACAAACCGAAGTGGCAACTAATAATGCAATAGGTGAAGAGTGGCAGTTGCCACTTGCCACTTGTCACTTGTCGCACAGCCATGCTTCCGGGCTTCCTTTTGTTGTCAGCTCGGTTTTGCAGTGACCAGCCTCGAAGGCAACCTCTCAACTTGACGACGTGTGAAATGAAGTTATATCCCACATGTCCTGTTTTTCCTTTGTCTCAGATGCTCTTACTCCTCCCTCTCTGCCTCTCTCTGTCTCTCTGTGCCCTTTTCTTGCCTTACCTATTTGACTGTCAGTTGCATTACTTGCAAAGTACTATGTACTCTGAAACATATGTATATACTTAAAGAACTCCCTTCTCGAGCAAAGCCAGTCCAAGCCCATGCTCGCATGCCTGACTCAACTGCAGCACAGCCAAGTGTTAAATGGACGCCAAAGTCTGCCCCAAATGGTTGCGTTTAATTACACAAGTTTTTGCGCCACTGCGCCTCATAATTTAGCAATGCGCTTGACACTCCTCTGGCCCTGTGGCTCTTGACTGTTGCGAACGCGAGCAAACTGCATACGCACATAACTCCACCGACTAGACTAGCTCCTTAAGCGCATGAGTTTATGATTTATAACTAGTTGCACGTGAGGTATCATTCCTCAGTTGCACTGAAGATCTTTGTGAAGCAAACTGTTTTCAAATGAATTAATTTGGCTTTAACATGAGACTGAGCTTACTTTATGATTCGAATGCCTCCTTAACCCATATGAGTTCTGTCTGTTTTAAATTACTTGTAGTCCAATCGTGATTAATATTCTTAGCCATTATCGAACTAAGCTTAACAAACCTAAACTTTAACTGCCTTGCACACATTTTTCTTTCACATTTTCCTTGAATTCTTTTCCTAATCCTGCACATAAGAATCCCACGCAAGGACCAATCCCCAGTTGAATACAAGTTTTTCCATTTGCTATTAACTTGAGCCGACTCAGCTAAGGCAACTGCTGCCAACTTCTTAGCCAAGTTTTTTGCACTACTCGGCAAATCGTTGGGAACAGGTCATATGTTACCATTAGTCCTGGCTATAGAACGTTTCGTTTTACAGCCGCAGCTTAGTGCAAATTTAATTGAATTTTCTAAAGACTCTTTGCGCCATGCGAGCTGTCTGGAAAAGTTTTTCCCTGGAGCGGGAGGGTGAGGCAAATCAAAGTCAAACCATTTCTAACCGTGCTTCTTCTCACTTTTGATACTTGCAGGTGCGTGCTATGGAGCAGCGGCTCAGTGAATGGCCAAAGCCCCAAGCACAACAGCAACAGCAGCAGCAACAGCAGCAGCAACAACAACAGCAGGGCACAGCAAATAGCTCGCCCATACATCAGCAGCAACAGGCAATTGCCGCAGCAGCTTTGGCCGCTGCCTGCCAGCAGAGCGTCACAGGCACAACAGGCGTGGCCGTAGGTGTTGGCGTGGGTGTGGGTGTGGGTGTATGCCTGCCCAACAACGAGGCGGAGAAGACAATTAACTCATTGGAAATACAGGTCGAGGAGCAACGTCAGTTGCGCCTGCACGACGCACGCCAGATCGAGGCCAAGGCCGCCAAGATCAAGGAGTGGGTGAACAATAAGTTGCGCGATCTCGAGGAGCAAAATCAGTTGCTGCGCGAGCAGAACATCAAATGCAACCAGCAACTGGAGTTGCTCAAGAATCACATAGCCAACCAATCGCAGCGACACAGCATAGTCGGGCCGGTAAGGAATAGCCTGAGCCTGGATGTGCAGGACTTTGCCAGCACACCGGAAACGCGACGACGCAGCGAAAGCCTCGATCCACAGGAGATCATAAGCCGACCATTGACCAGCTCCTATCCGCATCATCAGCATCGACGCAACCTCTCAATGGAGCCGCAGGAACTGGAACGCAATCTTGTCGCGGCCGTTGATGGGCTCACCCTGGCGCCGCTTTCGAGCATCTCCAGCAAGGCGGCTCAGTCGACAACGGCAAGCACGCGACCCGACAGCTCCGACACGGACACGGCGCACGACTATGCCGAAATCTATACGCCATCGTGCGAGAAGCTACCCGCCTGGATGAAGAACAATCCGGCGCTGATGGCCAGCGGCGGCAACTCCAGCACTACAACGACTACGACCAGTGAATTGGGCGTGCCCAGGCCGCCGACACCGCCGCTGCATCGCTTTCCCAGCTGGGAGGCGAAGATCTATCAGGTGGCCAACGATGGACTCGCTGGCACCAGTACCGCCGAGAGCAATGCCAGCAATGAGCCGACGCCGGATGTGCAGGAGCACAGCCTGACCCTCTCGAACGGACGTGGAGCCACGCGGCATGGCCACGATGCGAATGGCACGCTGGGCAGCAGCGGCACACCGGGCACACCCCAGCCACCGACGCGACAGCAACAAACCGCCAGCGGCGGCTTCTGTGATATATCCGTGCCCGTTTATGCCACGGTTAAGGGGCGTGCCTCACAAATACGTTCGATGCCCTTCACGGGTGATTCGAGCGACGATTCCAGCGATGGCGAGGATCATGCCGTCATGCTAACACACAACTCGCACAACTCATCCAGCACGGACAACACGGAGACCTCCACATCTGGCAGCGCATCGAGTCCCTCGAAGAGCCTGAAGACCTCCTCCAGCCTGAGTCCTGCCAAGCGCAGCGGCTCCGAGAGCCCCAAAAATGCCAAGGCGCGCGGTATGTACAGTCCAAGCCCCACCCTTAGCAACTTCTTCTTCTCTCCTCGCACGCGCCCAGTAAAACCAGTAAAGCGTAAAGGTAGCGGTAGCGGCATCTGAACATTGAACCACTGCAACAGCCACAGCAACAGCACTAACCACAGAGCCACAGCAACACCCACTCCACACACTAACACTATCCAAAAACCATCCTAAAATACAAATAATTGATCACCTTATGAGCCAGTTCCTTGTTCTACTTCTGATGCTACTTTCCTCTAGGAAAACTTTAGTTCTCTACCCTTTCTATATTTCTACCATTTCCTTTCATTATTTAGTTGCCTGGAGAATTTATTATTTAATTTGAAACTACTTTTAATTTGTGCTTAGCATTTTACTCATTTTTTTTGCAGAATTTACAATTTATTGAATATATTTCTAGCCGAATGTATATAATTTTAGTATATTCTTAATTAGTGATAATTTTTTAAGAAAGCTTCGACAGCTTTTGGTGTAGTTCGTTTCTAAAATGATTATTTCGAATTTTTCATATTTTTTGTTTTAATTTGTATAATTTTTTATGGCTATAAAACATCGTCCAGTTTCACATTCTTTAGATATTTTGTCTGATTACTTTGCATTTGGCTAACCTCTTCGGTAGTCCTCAACCCTGTAGCATGAGCATTTGCTTTGATATCTGATCTGATCTAATCCCATGCTTGGGTCTTTACATACTCTACTATCACAACTAATTTTCAATGGGTATTTTAATAACTTTGAACTGGTTGCATCTCCGCCCTGCGCCTCTTCCTCCACTTCGTTGTGTGGTGCTTCCTTATGTTATCATCAATGACCACTATTAACCACCATCATTTGCCATTCACCCACCATTAACTACACGCACACGCACACGCACACGCACACACATGCACACACATCAGTCCACACACGTTTAACCACACAACACCAGTCACAGCAACAGCAACGGCAACAGCAACAGCAACAACACCAATATCTGCATCATCACACGCTGCCACACCCACAGGCGCCGGCATTGGCGCCCGTGCACAATATACAGAGCACGCTGCCACGCCTACATACGCCCACAACTGGCGCGCAGCTGACGCAACTGCGCGTGAGCCCTCACATGCGTGGCACAGTAATTTCAGATCTTTCCTTTGAATCAGGCCTCTCCGACGACTATGCCCTGCCCCCCGATGCTGTCTCCGAATCGACGTGCATGGACGCCTCGATGCCGTCGCTATTGATGCGTCAATCCTACGTGGACTCGCCGAGCAAGAAGCTCGAATCGCTGGAGAAAGTGAGCAGACCCTCTTGCTTATATCTTCTGTCATACTAAACGTCAGCCCTTTCTTCTCAGATGGGTCATCTGGCCAAGCTGGGTGGCAAATTGAAGACCTGGCGCAAGCGTTGGTTCGTCCTGAAGAACGGAACCCTCAACTACTGGAAGAGTCAGCACGATGTGCAGCGCAAGCCGCAGGGGCAGATCCAGCTGGACGAGGCCTGTCGCATTAGCCGGGCTGAGGGCGCCTCCACGTTTGAGATCGATACGGGCAAGAAGGTCTACTATCTGACCGCCGACTCGCATGCCACCATGGACGACTGGATACGCGTGCTGCAGAACGTGCAACGTCGCAATGCCACAAAGCTGCTGCTCAGCCGGGACGATCAGAAGCCCACGGTGCAGGGCTGGGTGACCAAGGTGAAGAACGGCCATGCCAAGAAGTGCTGGTGCGTGCTGCTGGGCAAGATGTTCCTTTACTTCAAGGCACCCGCTGAGACGGTAAGTGCGTAGGCTGCAAATGCGATCTAATCTAAGCACGAGAATTCTCTACAGAATCCTCTGGGTCAAATAAATATGCGCGACGCGCGCGTGGAGGAAGTCGAGCATGTGTCCGACTCCGATTCGGAGGAGCGCGAAGATGCCGCCCAGGATCAGGCACGTCTTACCGTTGCTATCTACCCGGCCCATCAGGGCCCCACGTATTTGATTCTGTCCGGCAAGCCGGAGCGCGACAATTGGCTATATCATCTGACCGTCGTCTCGGGCGGCGGACCCAGCGCGGGCACACAGTACGAGCAGCTGGTGCAGAAGCTCATGGAAACCGATGGTGATCCAAGTGAGTTATACTTGCCGCTAACATCTAAAAATAAAGTATTTCATAAAGTCCCCTTTGGCTTCTCTGTAGACTGCGTGCTCTGGCGTCATCCCATATTGCTGCACACCAAAGATACGATCACAGCTCCCCTATCCTCCATGCACACGGAGACCATGCAGCCGGAGGCTATAAAGCTATTCAAGGTAAGCTCAATTGGAGTACCTTGACTCGATCCCCATTATAAACTGTATTCTGCCCGCCACAGAGCATTCAGCTGTTTATGTCTGTGGCCGTCAATCAGCCGGGCATCGATTATCATGTGGTGCTCGCCCAAAATGCGCTGCAACATTGCCTGGATATGCCGGAGCTACAGACCGAAATGATCTGCATTTTGATAAAGCAAACCTCCCGACATATGGGCCAGAAACTAAGTGTCGGTGTCCAGGTAAACAAGAAACTGGGCAAGCAAACGCGCGTAAGTTTTTCAGTTGCAAAGCTTCTT
Organism: Drosophila hydei; assembly: GCF_003285905.1. Lineage (NCBI taxonomy): Eukaryota > Metazoa > Arthropoda > Insecta > Diptera > Drosophilidae > Drosophila > Drosophila hydei. The sequence continues at coordinate 2,022,570 of NW_022045685.1, read as the reverse complement.
ATCCTTCAAAAAGCTCTTTTAGTTGTACTCCCCCCATTAGGTGTTAACATTCTAGTTTCCTTATTATTTTCCTAACATTACCTTGACTAATCCAATTACTAACTTGTCGTGTACACGACCAGCACGTGGCTGAACAATTCCTATTCCTTTTCCGTATCGGAATAAAAGCTCTGCGCTCTCGATTCGTAATGTTTCCCGACATCTTAACGGCCACACAGAATTTAGCTCACGTATATCCCTAATCATGTTATAACTTCATTCTACTTAAGAAAAGGCTTCGAAAAGCTGCCCTCTTTAAAGCGTTACCTAACCAAAAACAACTAGGTATCGTATGTGAAATACTACCCAACTTTTGTATTCTACTGCTTTGTTTTTAATTGCTTATCGAAAATTCATTGCTTTGGTACAACGATCAGCGACATTTGGCCAGCTACAAAAAGCTTTGCTTACATACAAAAGCTTACGATCGAAATAACTAATAATCTATACGTTTAACCTACATGCCTATAAGCATTAACATTAACATTAACATTAACATTAACATTTACATTAACATTAACATTTACACATTTTAGCATTATCTCTTACATATCTCGTTTTCTGCATGCTTCTGATTAATCCTTATCGATCCGAATTGTTGTTCGATTATTCTTCTCTTTCTGTGCATTGTTTTCATTTGTATTTCAAGTAGTTGAACAGACAATGAATTTCCCCCATAACTGTCATACTATATCTATACTCAACTATATGTATGTGTACACATATCCACATACATGCCCAAGTACATATATTTAGCTTTCAAGGCAAAACAAAAACACAAGCAAGAAAACAATGAAAATTATTTCCATGTGTATAGTTTGATCTAATTATTGTTGATTCGTTATCATTGTATAAAGTATTTGCTGTAAATTTCTAACATACTCTACAATATACTTTACAAAACACTTCGCTCGAAAGCCAACAAACATACAAACATACAAACATACAAACATACAAACATACAAACATACAAACATACAAACATACAAACATACAAACATACAAATACATGAATACGTACTCTTTTCCAGAAAACAAGTTAGAAAACTGTGTCTTTGGTACTCCGAAGCTACGAGACCCTCGTTGAATTGAGTTTGTGCCTGATCTTAAACAATATTCATTAATGGAATAAATCAATGATTGTTGATCGATTACTATCGATTGTTTTATAGCTGTTTTATAACTGTATAATATAGTTAACTTCTTAACATATTTTTTAGACATAACTTTTTGTGTAAAAGTATTTGAGATATCCCAACCAGATATATATTTTATAGTTTGTCTAAATGGAGCTGCTAATTACTAGTTATATTGTTGAAGAAATAAAATAAATTAAATTATTATAGTTACCAGACTTTGATTGGATAAAACTCCATCAAAATTAACAAGAACTTAAAGTCCACATTTAAGCACAGTTCCATACTATTCTAGCTTCTGCCCTGTCTCTCTCGTTGTCGCCCTCTCTCGTATCTCTCGCACACACTCAAGCAATCTCTCTGGCTCTAATGCAGTTCGCTTATACGTGATAACAACTTTGCCGATAAAATCGCATCGATTCTGTGCTATCGATTCTTATCGAATCACGTGCTTCGCACTTGTATCTGTCATTGTTGATCTAAAGCGTTTTCTAACTCGTTTCTGTTCTGCTCCTTTGTTCAATTTGTTCAGTTTACTGCTTTTATTATTTTTCCAATGGCTTTGAATGTTTCGCATAGAGTTTATTCATTTCCGTTGCCCGTTACGCTTATTACAAATTACAAAAAAAAAAAAAAACAAAAAAAGAGAACGATTTTTGTATAGCGTGTCATACATATACATTAAGGATACTCTGCAAAAAAATAATAATAAAAAACAATACATGACGAAAGAAACTTAAACCTAGTTTAATAGCAAAAAATTGATCAGCAAATGTTTTTTGGCTTCTCTTCTATTCTTCTATTATGTTTCATTTGTTTTTTGTTTGGAAACGATTTGCGTTTCGTTTGTATGTGTATCGAACCAACGAATCCATTACCGATAACCGATAACCGTAAACCGCAATTACCGTAAATACCAACCGTTTTCCAACACTGTACGTAACCAATTATTGACGACAACGACGACGAAATTTACAGCAACTACTATTGTGCGCCACCCAAAGCCTGTTCACCTGTGATACCCAACAGGCTGGCCAGGCTCAGGCCAACGGCAGTTCGCCCACATCGATACAGGTATGAGGGGAAATTTGTCTTGTCATTCAATAATCGATATACGATAAATATGCGATATACGATTTGTTAAACGATTGCTTTCAGTTACTGTAGTCGATTGTAGAGTTGCCTAACCCAGAAATCTGTATGATCCTTTTACCATCTCATCAACTGAATCTCCATCTGCTCTTTTTCTCTGTTTCTCTGCTCATACTGGAACGTATAGGCGCCTGTTTCGACGCCCATCATCGACTGCAAGTCAAATCCGCCCGCCTACAGCTTTGTTCAGGGCTGGCAGCTGCTCGCCTTGGCCGTCTCCTTGTTTGTGCCCAAGTCCAGTCGCCTGCTGTGGTATCTCAAGCTGCACTTGTCCCGCAATGCGGACACCAAAACGGAAACGGGCAAATACGCGGCCTACTGTGAGCGGGCACTGGAACGGACCCTGAAGAATGGAGGACGCGAGACTAAGCCATCGCGCATGGAGGTCCTATCCATATTGCTGAAGAACCCATATCATCACTCCCTGCCGCACGCCATACCCGTACACATGATGAACACCACGTATCAGGTAGGCATGCACAATGAACTAGTTCACTTATTCGATCAATGACTCTGTGGAATAAAAGAAAGAATTCGATTTGTGTATTTTTAAACAACTTAAGTTGGCTAGGCTAACTAACAAATAGTTAACTATATTTTGACGGAGGAACTATTTGCATGAACCAGTTCATTAGAAAACTAATTAACTAGTTCATAAATTATGGCAGATAGCTGTCTGTTCCTAAATCCTAAGCTTAGTTTAGAGAATCAATTACTTTCTAAATAATTAAGGATTTAAGGAGCAATTTGCAATGAACTTGTTCAGCAAATTACTAGTTCACTTGCCGTAAATATCCTTAAATTGCGCTTCAATGTTTATGAATTTAAAGGTGATAGATACACAATAGAGAAACAGTTCATATGAGAGTAAGCTCAAGCTGTTTTAATTGAAGATTGAACTGGTTCATTTATTATATTCATTTTGCAGGTGGTTTCTTTTGACGGCTCCACCACCATCGAGGAATTCCAAACCACTCTGGCCCAGGAGCTGGGCACCCGCGATGCCAACAATGGCTTCTGTCTATTCAGCGATGACCCCATTGAAAAGGATCTGGAGCACTATCTGGAGCCGCTGGCCAAGCTGTGCGATGTGATCAGCAAGTGGGAGACGGCGCTGCGTGAGAAGGGCTCAGGAAAGTTCGAGAACTCTCGCGTCATCCAGCTGAGCTACAAGAACCGGCTCTACTGGAAGCACACCATAAAGTGCGAGACGGACAAGGAGCGGCTGCTGCTGTGCTACCAAACCAATGCACAGATCGTGCAGGGCCGCTTCCCGCTCTCTCGAGAGTTGGCGCTGGAGCTGGCCTCGCTGATGTCGCAGATCGACATGGGCGACTACACGCACGAGAAGTCGCGCGACGTGGGCCTCAAGGCGCTGGACAAGTTCTATCCGTATCGCTATCGGGACGCACTTGGCGCCGATCAGCTCAAGGATGTGCAGGAGCTGCTCATATCCAAGTGGACGCTGCTCAAGGGTCGCTCGACGCTGGACTGCGTGCGCATCTATTTGACCTGCTGTCGCAAATGGCCCTACTTCGGGGCCTGCCTGTTCCAGGCCAAGCCGCGACAGTCCGAGCCACACGCAACCACCGGCACGCCCGTTGCCTGGCTGGCCGTCGCCGAGGATGCGCTCAATGTGCTCGAGCTGTCGACGATGGCGCCCGTGGCGCGTTATCCCTACAGCACGGTGATGACCTTTGGTGGCTGCCAGGATGACTTTATGCTAGTCGTTTCGCACGACGACGGCACCCTGGCCGGCGGCTGCGAGCAGAAGCTGCTCTTTGCCATGAGCAAGCCGAAGATCTTGGAGATTACGCTGCTCATTGCGGACTACATGAATGCGCTGGGGCACACAGTGCCAGGCACACCGCAAATGAATTCGCTCACCCGCAACGGATCGCACCGTTCGCTGCGCACCTCGCAGCGGCCAGGCGTCGGTGTTGGCGGTGGCATTGGTGGTGTTGTGGGTCTCACTGCTGTCGGCGCAGCTGGCAGCATTACAGGCTTCTCTACAAATGCAACCACAACGGCCCACAACACGCTCAACTCGCATGCGACCCACACGCTGAACTCCACGCACTCGCACACGCTTAGCAGCTCGCACCACGCGGGTGGTGCTGGTGGTGTCGGCACCGGTGGAGGCAGCCACCAGGGCACGCTCAACTCGCAGTCGGGCGGCCATCACCAGCATCATCATCATCATCCGCATCAGCCAGATATACTAAAGAGCACGCCGGATCATCAGCGCATCAAGTGAGCCACAGCCGGGGGCGGGGCGAGGGCGTGTACAAGAACGCATAAATAATACACGCAACCATATGCATCTATAAATAGGTATTCATATGTATCTAGGCAACGCGGAGTCCGTGCCAGCAACTGTACTTTGCGCGCTTCTCAACACTAAACAAAAACGTTCTTTCCTAAGCTAAGCTAATAACGGTACTCGTACTCTAAAAGCCCATACAAGCGTATATTGTAAACATTTTTTTTTAATAGTCTAAGTCGTACCCACGTTAGGTACAAGCATATACTATATATATACATGCATATATATATATCTATATATATATATATATATTCTGTATGTCTCTTCAACGAATTTTCTTTTGTGATTTTCTTTTGTACAGCAATTTGTGCAAATCGCGTTTCAAGCACCTTCTTCTTGTTCTATTCGTTTTCAATCTTTTACTCTCTCACCTATGTATACTCGTCTTGTATTATATATACATATATATATATATATGTATCCGATATTCTTGCTAATTAATGCTTCGTCATGAATCTCACTTTGTCCCTCCATGCTCAAAAACTGCCTTTTGAATGTAGATGAAGAAGAAGATGAGAACAAAACCAAGATACTGAAACAAGCCAAAAACAACAACAACAAGAACAACAAAAATAAAGCTGAAATTTCAATAAGCATTAGGGTTTACCCTAGAGCAATAGGGTGGAAGAATTAACAATTGTATAACCATATTTTGTATAGTGCTTTTCATGTCCAGACATAGGATACAATTTTTTTATTAACATGTTTTTTTCACACTTTTTTTTTAACATAAACGAAAGGTAATTGAGGAATTAGATAACGTAGAAATAGATTGCCTGCAATGGCATAGAGACTAAACATTATCAATATTGCTGCTAGAGAGCCCTTGAGACATAAATGTTGTCTAGTTACGACGCGAGGGGATGTGTTTGTATTAAATATTTATATATCATATCCATGTTTTTTTGTTTTTTTTTTTTTTAAATATCATTTTACAATTCCTAAGTTGCAAATTGTGTTTTTGGGTGGTTCCCCCCACAAAATCAGCTCATTTCACAGCAAAGTAGGTTTTATATTCAAATGTTAACAAAACAAAAATCAAATTAACTACAAATAATTATATAAGTAAAGGTAAAAAATAGCCAACCGAACACAGCCAGAGCTTCTAGTGACAAAACAAAAAAAAAAAAAAACAACAAATTTAACAAATGTAAGCGAACATAGAAATTGCAATTGATATACAACATAGAAAGTTTCTTTCGTAATTTATACAGAGGAAACATCCAAAGAAACGAGATACAAAATTCGATGAAAATGAAAGCAAACATTTATTGTATACAAATATTGAGATTTATATAGCAAAACCAATTTTTCCTAGTAAGTTATACACGTAAAGCAACAAAGTAAAAGCTGTAAAACAATAAGTTAACACCAAATAGCACTCAGAGCTGCATTCACCCAATACACCCGGGATTAGCATCGAATCGAATCCAGCTGCTCCCTGTCGATTGGCCATTTTTACTAAGTATTTGTCAAAGCACTTTCGAATATCGTTTCCAGTTTTTTGTTCTGTTCGAAAGAACTTATAATATCATATATAGTATATACACATACATATATACGACATACACACACACACTCACATATATATATATATATATATATACATATATATATATATATATATATATATATATATATATATATATATATATATATATATTTAACGAATGAAAATTATACAAGCATTATATAACTGTGTAAATGGCAACAGCGCATTTTTTCCTAATTGTAAAAATTTGATATTAAAAATTTATATGCAAAATCGCAAAAAGGGCGACATTCAACTAGTATATATAAATATACATGCATAAACATTTGTCAGCGCAGATATGGCAAGAAATAGGCGAATATATCAACACTCAAAATGAAAGGAAATATATATATATATAAAGGAAAAATTATTCATTAAAAGCAATCTTGGACTTTTACTCTCGGGAATGGGAATGGAAGTGGGGAATAATAGTTATAAAGGCTCCACTCTTGGTTTGTAAACTCATTTCGATTGAGTTAATTGCTCATTAATTAGTTTTAAATTGCCTAATATAGTATTTTATTGATATCCATCATTAGTCATAGTGATGATTAGCATCATATACAAACTATTTATACACATATTTGCTTGGGCTTACGATAATTTACAAAACTTAGCTTTGCCTGTGGCCGGCTCCATAAACAGATAAATACAGCAAATAAGACTAATTTTGCCATAACTGCAAGATAATTCCATTCATGATGTTAAGCAAGCCAATTAGATGTGATATGAACAAATGTCATAAACAGTAGTCAGTGGGGACTGCGTGTTTTATCGCCGTTTTATGGAGTTGCTTCTCGCCTCTCTTTGGGAGTGTGTGTGCTTAACGTGTTCGCATGTGTATGTTTGGAAATAAAATGTAATTTAAACCCACAACGCAAGGTAAATTCAAGCAAGCAGCGGGGCAGCGGGGCAGCATGTCAAAATAATCTGCCCCCAATTTAGTGGTTATTATTATCTAGGCTGTTGTTGCTGCTGCTGCTGTTATACAATTACTATATTAAATATTGAAATGTCTTTTGGCCTTTGAAATGAGCAGCACAGTTGGTGCCGCAGTTGCTCCGCTGCTCACAATGTCTATGACGTGTTGAAAGCAACGAATACAACGTCACACGAGAAAGATAAAGCGTGCCGCTTTCGAGCCAATTACATATTGACAACTAACAACTAGTGCAACTACCGTACGTACATATATTACAAAACCCAAAAATATAGTATAAACACTAGAAATAAGGTGCCCACGGCGGCCGCCTGCACGTACATCGATTTGCGATTTAATAATTTGGCATCCTTCTTATACTTTTGCGACATCATTGACAGGTTTTGCGTTTTAGTGTCCAGCTCTGCAAGGAATAAGCGATAGACATATCATTCATTTACAGTTGATGCCGCCCTTTCTGTTAAACGTGTTTGTAGTCACGTACCCGCCAAAACTGTGCCACGTTGCAGTACATCATCAATGTTTTGGACCATGATGCGCTGTACGTCCTGTAGCTGTGTGTTAATGTTGCTTATGTTTCGTCTTCGGTCTGTCAATTGCTTTTTCGCCTTTTGTATGTACACATCGAACTCGATGAAGGCGTATGGGCGTGTCACCGAATTGACACGCCGGCCATAGTTGGTGTGAAACTCCTGCGCCAGATCCTCCAGATAGTTGAATGCCAAGCGTTTCGAATACATTTTATCAACCATCACCAAGTAGCAAACATCGTTCTCGATAAGATAGCTAAACGAAGTCAAGTCAAGTCAAGGCGATTAAACGATGATTCAATATTGGCAAATATTTTAACATTCTCTACTCACTGAAATAAATATGGTCCTGTTTCGATGCTGCTCCGCGCTGGCGAGTGTGTTCCCAGCTTGCGAAATAACATTTTGGCTTGATTTTGATAATCCAAGATGCTGCGACCGCTCTATTGCACAAAAAGTGAAAGTGTTAGTTTTACATAGCTGTACGCACACATCGGTATTGTGTGTATGTGCGCGTGTCTGTGACGCACCTGCTCATCGTCCTGCATGGTGCCAACCAGTGGCAGACCATCTATGACCCGGGCAATCATCGTCAGTAGCGCCATCTTTTTGCCTGTGTCCTCCCTGGCTTAGGCAATATGAATTGGAAATTTTAATGTGTGTGTGTTTAATGCGTGTTTGCAGTCGAATGTGGCCACGGCTACAGTTTAATGCGGCTGGCTTTCCACTTCGTTTATTGTTGCCGTGGCCGCTACTCCCCACTATTGGCGGCTGTGTCCGTTGGTATAGTTGTTATTTTGTAGTTGCCAACTTTCATTCGGAGTCTGAAATATAAAATAGTAACAATTGTGTGATTATTGAAATATGAAGACCAGAAGACCGTACACCAATTTTGAATATTTACCCAAATGATTGTAATGCTATTTTGTTGGCGAAATCACGATTTCGCACATTGCCTGATAAATTTATGGAACTATGTTGTGTGAGGGTAAATGGGTTCGTGTTTTTGTATTGCTTGAAACACGTCAGCGGCTAGCGCTGGACCTGTCAAACAGCGATGTATCAACAGTAATCGTTAAATCTATATATCGATGTGTGCGATAACATCGATAGTTGGACTCGCGCAATATAGCTGTGGCAATTGTTTATTTTAAATCTCAATAAAATACGACCTACTGCTATTTTCGTAAATTAATAACACATGTTAAAGGTAAGTTCAATTACTTGGAAAAATCATTAGCACAAAGACCTTTATAGCTTCAAAATTATCTTATTAAGCCAGGCTCTGTTTTTGAATAGTAGATATGACTCATAAAAATGGAAAATTGTGAAATATAATTTCAGATAAAATTTGTTCGTCAAACAATAAACGAAAAGCATTTCAATGTTTAAAACTGATAATAATTTATGATAATGATAGGTGTATGTTTAACTATACATAAACGACCAACTTTTGAAGGCATCACATGATGTTCCCTCTCGCTCTAGCGTACAGCGCACCGCGATTCCATGTATAGCCTGTCTCTGTCGCACAATGAGAATAAACTGTTGCGAATAAATTGTATAACTTGAATTTGGGGCGGTTAACTTTATTAAATAAGTATATATTTTCATGCATAATTATAATATGTATGTAATAGGCTGTTGTGGTCTGCTTTTATTTAAAATCAGGCGGAATGCAGGCCGTGGCTCGGCCACCTCTTAAATAAGCTTTAATTTCTTGTGCTGGCTCCTGTTGCTTTTACTGCTGATTAACTAGGCGGCCTGCACGGATTGCTTCTGTGAGGAGCTAATCTTATCGCCCAGGCTAAGTGCCATGCCCTGTGGAAAATGATCAATAAATAAGTAAGTAGCGCAGAAGATGCTAAGGAAGCTACACCCACCTGGCTCTTGGCGCGAATACGTATATGACCAGTTACTTTCGAGTCGGGATCATCGACAGGCTTCTCAATGCTCAGATTGGCAAGGGCATTCTCTCCAAAGATAGACCTGCAAACAGAAGTCGTTAAGCCAAAGGCAAACGAGTAAAAGACATTGCGTTCGTACTTGGCATACATGTTGGCGGCCATGAAACCGCATTGGCCGGAGAGTGCCTTCTCGGGCGTGAGGCACTTCATGTTGGTGCTCTTCAACAGGTGCTTGAGGTACTCGTGCAGATCAGTGAAGCTGGTGTTGACGGTTACCTTGTTCTCCCACTCAAAGTCCTGCCACATCTGACGGAACTCGGTATCCGTGCAGCTGGCCGGTATGATGTAATCCATGATATCAATGTGTATGGTATTGAGTACCACGACGTTTGTGTTCAGCGCCGTGTCGTATACTGCGCATTGTGGAACCAGTAATCAGCAATCAAGATAATCAATGAATCATCGCATCACTTACCTATGTTGCCAAAGATGATGCCGTTCTCTGTGGAGGAGACCTTCACGTTGGCCTTGATGTTGCAGAAATCGTGCGGCGCCAGCACCACCGGATGCGGACGTTCCACTAGCTTAAGATCGCCCAATGTAGCCAGCTCCAATGTGCAATTTTGCAGTGTATCATCTAAAGGATTGGCAGATTATAGAACCACGATTTATAAAGATTGCAACTGATCTCCATCTACTCACTTGTCTGGTTCACAATCAAGACGTCCAAGACAATGTCGTATTGGTTGACATTGACGTAGGCCTCGGCATAGACCGGATCGGAGAAGCCTGTTAGCTGGGTGACCTTGTTAAGCTTGTTGTTGGGCGAGGACATGTCGTTGACCTGGGCTGTCTTAGTGCCAGCCAATGCCTGATTCAAGCTGGACTCAAATACGTTCTCACCCAGCTGATTGTCGCGTCCGTTTGAAAGCTGGGCAAACAGCACCGGCGAATCCGGCTGAACTTTGGCCGTGGCACGCTGTTTCTCCTTCAGCATGCGCTGATCCTCCTCCGATTGGGCATCCAGCATCTTGCTGAGTGCGTCGCGGCAATCGTGCATAAAGACGCCCACAGCTTCCGGTGTACGCTCGCTCAGCGTGCGCAGACAGATCATGATGCGATCCGAATCATCATAAGTAATCGGCTTGGTGGGAAAACCAGACTTGCCCAAATGCAATATGGAGCTCATAATGAGCATAACCTGCGTGGTGAGACGGTTCACCATGCGGGCATCCGTCACCAGCTCCACATAACGCAACGCCAACTTGGTCAACGTGGCAGAGAGGGCGGCACCAAAGAAGAAATCGCCATCCATTAAATATTGGCGTAGCGGTGGTCGCTTCTCCTTCTTGGTTACGCTGAAGACAAATGGAACGGTAATAGAGCTGTTGGATATTTAATAATGCCTTCGTTTGGTTACTTACGGGGCCAGGCTGTAGGCGCTCTGTGTGGCATAGGTGCCGTCGGATGTGACCTTGTTGCTGCTATTCGTTGTGGGTTCGTGACCACCGGATGTGCCCTGTTGTTGTTGCTGTTGCTGTAGCTGCTCCTCGGTCTGATCGCCGGTGAGACGACGTTGCTCGGCATCGACCATGGGTATTTCGCCGAGAGTCTGCTGTATGGCGGCAATAACCTCGGGAATTTGTTCACCCTCCACATACTCTCCCAAAATCCAGACGGCGGCACGGTGGATTTTTGATGATTTGATTTGTGGGAAAGCTTCAATCAGATGCTTGATAATAAGTCCGCGCAACGCCGGGAACTTCTGTATTGCTTCGCGTATAAAGATCAGCACATCTACAGCGGCCAGCTCGTTCGTGTCGGAGAGGAACTCCACCAGAACCGGTATCACACTGCTGGCTACGTCCGGGAACTTGATGGAGCAAGTGTGCAAGGTGCGAACCAGCAGCTGGCGATACTTGCCCGTATCCTCGTGCTCAACGTTGTGCGTCTTGGCCACCTCCTTTTGCAGCACTTGAATCATTTCGTTGATATTACGCGAATAGACCAAGTCCATGGCTAGGGCCAGAGTCTTGCGGCGCACCTCAATATCCGGGGCGGCGAGCACGCGCAGTACGTCCATGACCAAATCCTGCATGACCTTCTCCATGTTCTCGTTCTCCTTCATGGCAATCAGACGGTCCAGCACAATGAGCTTCACATTATTATCGCTCTCCTTGACGATCAATTCGATGTAGCAGCCGGCGGCAGCCTTAATGGCAGTGGGTGCTAGCGAGAGTGTGATCAGTGTGCCAGCTGATTCGTAGCGCACCGCATTCGATGATGAGTTAAGCAGATTGTAGATACAGCGTATGAAGCGTGATCGCTCTGCGGGATTAGCGTGGCACACTTTGTAAATGAGCTCCACAATGACCAGCTGTAGAATGTCACCAAAGCTCTGCACCTGATCAATGCAGGAGGCCAAGAAGTTGAGGGCGCGCTCCTGATCGGCATGCAGCAGCATAAGGAAGGCGTTGCGCTTGCAAGACATGTCTTGCTGTGTATCTAGGAAGCTGGCAATCAGCTCCGGACCGTCTGGCACCAGCCAGTCAAAGTTTTTGTATATGGTGAAAATAGCCAGTACTGCGTTGCGGCGCACATACGAGTGGCGATGATCCAGACAGGCGCGTATGGCCGGCATTAAAGGCTCTAGCAGCTCCGGCTCCTTCAGCTTGCACAAAAAACGCAACGTGGAGCCACGTAAAAACTCATTTGGATGTTGCAAGTCCTAAAGGGGAGGATGAAAGCCGCAACGGTCAGTTGAAAGTAAAGGCTAGGGCAGTGTTGAACTTACCTTGCGATAGGCATCGCAAACGAGAATCATCTCCTGCAGCAACTTGCCATCGGCGGAGGTCTTGGGCACGATCTCCCAGAAAATGAGCAACAGCTTCTTAATCATATGATTCTGCACGGGCAGCACGAAACGTATAATTGTCATGATGAGGCCTGGATAGCGTTCGCCATTTAGCATCAGCTTGATCACCTTCTTCAGCGTCTCAATTTTTACATTCGTGTCGCCTTTTTCGAGCTCTTGCTTCAGCTGCATCTCGTTCGGCACCTCGAGGTCCGGCGAGTTGATGATCGTGTAACACGGTACTTGGGTCATCTTTGCACCAAACTAAGCAGCAACGCTGTCCACGATTTATATATTGATTTTGATATTTAATTGTATAATTTATTGTCGATTTATTTCACTGTTTGCCTCCCAATATCCAATTCACTTGACGTGTCATTTGTTTCGAGGCAAAAATTCAGTGTGACCCGCTCTTTAGGTTTTGACACTAGACATGTGTGACCACATTGCAGTTAAACAATCGATAGCATCTGCCAATCTAGTCGCACAGAAACTCCGACAGGTGGCGCTATCACATTTGGCGTTGCCAGCTTGCGGTAGTTACAATCAGTACTGCCATTTGGCGGGCAATTCAAATTTTCAAATTTTCAATGATTTTTTTTGTCGCTCAGCTCTAAATAGAATGAAATTTCTGGAACAAATTTATGGCTGATTAGCAAGTTGCCAGTGTAAGCTTTCCATTTCGTTTTATTATACATAACAACAGTAATAAAGGGCAATAATTGGCTGCGCTGCTCACCTGCCCCCAAATGCTGAGCTCAGATTAAATTTGAATTTAAAATTCCCCGTACGTCAATTGGAAAGTCCCGTTGTGCTGCTGCGATGCGTCGAGTTTTTCAATTGACCTTCCAAGACAAGCACAAAGTGTATGTCCCCGACGATATACAAATCAACATATGTCAATATATGGCATTAGTTATCTAATCTGCATGCGCCTAGGTACATATGTATATGCAAAGCTAGAGGAGGAGGACTATTATGGATAATTGAAGGCAAGCGGACTTAACTATATATATAGCGTCAACATTTAATTGATTCAACTCGGTGCCCCGTCCAGCAAGTGCACCATTAGCAAGCGGTAATAAAAATAAATGAAATACATAATTAAATTCTCCCGCTGCGATACGTTTAAGAATTACTTTTGTGATCTTGTTTACCAGAATTTTCCAGCGAATTTCATCAAGCTTCATTTATAAGTCTACCGCCCACCACAGCACACAGACAATTTGTTCTGCTATACCTCCCTGGCCTCGCTGGCCGCCCACGCCCACGCCCCTGCATTCTAAATAAATCGCACAAATTTATATTCGGAAAGGGGCTTCGATGGGATCGTCGGCTGTGAGCACTACAGAACAGGTTCAGCTGACATGCAAATAAATCAATTGTTTGCCTAAGAAAATCACAAAAAAAAAAATAAATCAAAAAAAAAGCTCGTATGAACTGACAGTCGGCATAGTCGCCGGCCGGCTATGTGCCTGGCTTGACTGTAGGTCGGTTCGTCAATTAGTACTCAACTAGTAGGTGGTGGGCGCTACGTAGAGGGGGTGGGTCACGGCGGGCCCTCTCGCTGAGTGGGACCTTAAGTGACATCGTTGCATTAATCCAATAAATACTCAGAAATGATTACACTGTAAGTGCCTTGTGGTCTATGCCGATGCTGCTCAGCGATAACCTGTTTAAAAATATACATAATATATAAAGAATAGTCTATCTATGTATGTGTGCAGATGCACTTGGAGAAACCAAGTCGCAATCGCACTGAGATAGAAACTGTCAGCTGAAGAACTATTTCTGATTAGAGATACATGCAAAGATAAAGATATATATTTTCAGCAGTTTAATAGAATATTTAAAGCTTGTAAAGTTGGCAAGGAAATATTTTGTAGTTACTTGAGTTTGCTTTCACTTGGCTGCACTAGGATTTCTCTCAGTGCAGCTGGGCACACACAGAGTGTACGGAAAGATATGAACGTGCTTAGCCTTAAGCAGCTGGCTGATTCAGCCACTCGGTAGAGCCAGCGAACAACAACAGCAACTCAACCGATTTACATTATGCCAAATAGAATCTAAATTGAACTACTTGAATAGTTGAGCAATTGAATGCACAATACTCGATCTGCTTGTTGGAAGTGAATTATTAATTTGATTTCGTATTTATTTATTAGTATTTGTAGCATAAAACAGGCTTCTAAAGTCGGCTAACTTGCTAGTCAACTTTCCAGTTTTTGATAACTCGGAGCTAGAGACGAATATCGTAATTCGGCTGTGATCGGTTCTCTAACTCTCGCCAATTGGGATTAGGCGTGAAGAGGTACTTATCATAGAGCTAGCTAGCACGATCAGTGTCAATTGATCTATAAATTAACTCGACTGCCAGACTTATGCGTGGGCCCATCGACACGCCCCGTCGCTATTTTGTAGCGCAGATCAGAGTTTACCCGGGAAGAACCCGCGATCGGGCAACGAGCGCCCGAGACGTTGCTATATACGTATCGTTTAATGTTTTTTCTTTTTGCTTTTTTTTGTTTTTTTTTTTTTTGCAGTTGTCGCTTAATGGAAAGATCACCGGCAATCAAAACATTGGCGGGCGTTGCAGCGCAGGCAAAAAAAGCAACCACACAAAACAAAGCAAAACAAAACCAAATAAAACACAACAAAACAGTGCAAACAAACGCGAAAATAATAGCAAATAGAGCAAAAAGCAAGACGAGCTCATCGCAACAGCTACGGCGCCCCATTGTCAGCTGCTAGCCTATAAAAAGCACCGGCCGGCAAGCCGAGCTCCACAGTTGATCCAAGGCGACGATGGCATCAGCGACAAGCACACGGGTTCTGCCAGCAGTGACGCTGCTGTTGCTGCTGCTCCACGGCAGCTATGCTGCCGCCGAGGAGCCAATCTGTAAGCCAACTAGCAAGCCATAGAGAGTGTCGTGATCGTGACTAATCGTCCTCGGGCAGATCGCTTGTGCGTGCCCCAAATCTATTTCAGTGATTGCCAGAAGCTGCTCGCCGATCCCTCGGAGGCGGGCATTCGCATGGAGTGCGTAGCTGGGCGGGATCGTGTCGAGTGCCTCGAGCTCATCGAGCAGCGCAAGGCCGACGTGCTGGCCAGCGAGCCAGAGGACATGTACATGGCGTACCACCGCAAAAACGAGGACTATCGCGTCATTTCCGAGATACGCACCCAGGACGACAAGGACGGTGAGTATTCTATTGAAAGCGTATATTGTCAGTCTCTATTCGGAAGAGCCTGCTAAGTCGGCCAACATAAAAATTGCAGCAAAAGATTTAACAAAAATCATACAAAATTCTGCTTAAGCTTGAGTTCTTCTTGAAACTTGCGCAAAAAAGAATCCATTTTTTTTTTGATTTTGATTTTGAAGTTTCAAAAAAGTGATGCTAAAATGAAAGTGAATTTTAAGCTGATTATATTTGGAAGATCATGAAAAAAGGAAAATTATAAAAGGGAAAATGCATATAGAAGAATCCTTTTACTAGTTTTGCTCTTGAGTTTGTGAAACTTTTGATTTTCAAGCTGCACAAAATGATTCTGAAAGAAAATGGAAATATCTCAAAAATACCACAGCTCGAGGTCTAAATTATTCATATTTAAGAAATTTAAAAATTACATTCGAAGTAATTGTTTTTCTGCATAGAATATATCTGAAAGCTATGAGCTACGGCATCAATTTTGCTGGTTTCTGAATTTTTTTCTTTCTTACAAAATTATTTGTGCAAGCATTAAATTTTTTATTTAAATTCAATTTAATTCAAAATTCATAGTATTAAATTGAATTTAAATAAAATATTGAATACTCAAAATAGATTTGATAGATTCGTAGGCAGATCCACTAACTGAATTAAGAGACAAACTCTCAAACAAACTCTCCCTCAAGCTCCGATTAAGCCTCCTATATCGGAGTTGCTGCCTATCAACAAGCCCAGTTCTGCCGAGCTTAACTGTAGTTCTTGCTTTCAGCTGACTTCCGCTATGAGGGCATTATTCTGGTAAAGAAATCGTCTGCGATTCATTCGCTGAAGGAGCTGCGCGGCGCCAAGTCGTGCCACACCGGCTTTGGCCGCAACGTGGGCTACAGGATTCCCATTACCAAACTGAAGAACACGAATGTGCTCAAGGTGTCGGCCGATCCGCAAATCTCGGCCACAGAGCGCGAACTCAAGTCGCTGTCGGAGTTCTTTGTGCAGTCGTGCCTGGTGGGCAACTACTCGGCGCATCCGGACACGGATCGCCTGCTCAAGAAGAAGTACGCCAACTTGTGCGCCCTGTGCGAAAAGCCAGCTCAGTGCAACTATCCGGATAAGTACAGCGGCTACGATGGCGCCATTCGCTGCCTGGACAAGGGCCAGGGCGAGGTGGCCTTTAGCAAGGTGCAGTACATCAAGAAATATTTCGGCCTGACCGGCAGCCCGACAGCGCCGCCCGCCGAAGGCAAGCCCGAGGACTTTGAGTATCTGTGCGAGGATGGTACACGTCGTCCCGTCACCGGACCGGCGTGCTCCTGGGCCCAGCGCCCCTGGAGCGGCTACATATCCAACGAGCAGGCCGTGCACGGCACAGAGAAGCTCCATCAGCTGCAGTCGCGTCTGGAGCGCTTCTTCACCAACGGCCTGCACGCCGACAATCAGGCGGCAGCCGCGCATCTGCTCATCCAGCCGAATGCTGTCTACCACAGCAAGCAGGAGGCCATCGATCCCAAGGTCTATCTGGAGCGTGCCGGCTACAAGGATGTGATCGAGCGCGATGGCAGTGCTATTCGCAAGCTGCGCCTCTGCGCCCAGCGCGACGCCGAATTTTCCAAGTGCCAGGCGTTGCATCGCGCTGCCTACGCACGCGATGCTCGTCCAGAGCTGGAGTGCGTCCAGCTCGCGGACTGCATTGAGGCACTGGCCAACAACAAGGCCGACATGATGGTGGCTACCGCTGCCAGCTATGCCGAGGCACGGGAGCAGAAGCTGCTGCCGTTGGTCTTCGAGAAGCTGAAGCCCGATGAGCTGCTCGTGGCCGTTGCCCCGCCCAGCCTCAATCGCGACGAACTGCAAAAGGCGCCCATGTAAGAAAGACATACAGCTCGATTGAGATTCTTGAGTGGAGCTCATAAGTTCTCTTCTTTGGTTCTTTCCCCAGTCACTTCGATGCCACCAGCGAACGCGCTCGCTTGAGCGCCGCCTTGTTGAACAAGCGTCGCAGCTTGGATTGGTGCAAAATCGAGCCCAGCACTGAGCAGCAGCTGCTGATTGTGCCCGCCAAGCAGCTGGAGCAGCACAAGGACTGGCAGCTTGTCTGCCCCACCCTGGAGCGTCGTCCCGTCACCGACTTTACCAGCTGCAACGTGGAGGTGCAGCTGCCGCGTGCGGTCTTCGCCCGTGCCGACACCACGCCCGTCGAGCAGGAGACCATCAAGCACCTGTTCTCGCTCATCTCGGACCGCTTTGGCGCCCACGGCAAGTTCGTCGATGTCTTCGCTCTCTTTGGCGAGTACCAGAAGGGCGAGCAGAATGTCCTCTTCGACGTAAGTGTGCCCTGCCCAGCCATCCGAGCAGTTCATTCAATCTAGCGCTCTTTCTTACAGGACAATGCTGGGGAGCTGGTCACGAAGCTGGAGAGCGACTACCAGAACGAGGCCATCTACAATGACATTCGCTGCGATGCCAACAAGATTGCCAAGCAGTAATAAAAGGGGCGTGGCACACGCGAACACAGCCCATTATTAACTATAGCCATGCATACTATAGTGTTTTTTTTTTCCTAAATATATATACGATTATGAAGATAACATAAAAGGTCTTTGGCTTGTGGCTCCAGAGCAGACTGGGAAGAGGTGATTCCTCTGCTTGAGCTTGAGAACTCTTCGAATAGTCGCATGAAGATTGCAGTTTGAAGGTCTTGTATATGAGGGAATTTAAGGTAGTTCAATCTACTCCTTGTTTTGTGTCATTTGAGATGCTCTGAAGGAATGCAGAGTTGGAAGAGCCGATTTTTTCCGATGGATCCAGCTTGGAAACTCTTTAAATAGTCACACCATGTTTGCTGTTATTTGAAGAGCTTTTGCTGAATAAGTTAATCATAGACAATTCCCAGTTCTTTACAATGAAGATAGTCTTCTGGTAACATCACTCTGTTGACAAGTTGAAAAAAGTTCCAACTTCAAGGCCTGCAGAGTTGGAAGAACAGATTTTTTCAAAGGGATTCAGCTTGAAAACGCTTTATATAGTCTGACTATGAGTGCTGCTGAAGAAGAAGAAGAGCCTGCCACGATTGCTATACATGTGTGGTACATGCAGACAGATCAATCTTCGTCGATCGATCAGCTTGAATAAGAAATATGCTGAATCCTTGTCTTTTTCTTTTTCATTTTATAAAATACATTTTCTACATATTTTGGGCAAATGGAACCAACCAGCTAGTGTATATATATTATATATTATATAGACTTTATAATTGTATATGTAAAATCCGCCAAACACTGGTCTGTGTGATCATCACATGGAACAGGTTCTAGGCCAAAGGTTGAATAAGACCCTCATCGGCGGCGACTGGAATGGATGGCACCCATTTTGGGGAAGCAATAGTGCGAATCGTCGCGGAGAAGTCATATTTGAGGCGATTCAAAACTTACAATTCAGCATATTGGCGACTGGAGCCCCCACCCGTTACCCAATTAATGGACACAGGCCCTCGGCAATCGACTTCGCTGTCTACAAAGGCATCTGTGACCGGCAATTGACCATTGAAGAATCCTTGGACCTATCCTCTGACCACCTGCCACTAATAGTCACAATCCACGCGCAGCCACAGCCCTTGCCCATTAGGAAACAACTACTGCCAGCAGGATCAGATTTAGGAGTCTTTAGGCGCGAGCTCCATTACTCTTTGCACATAGAAATGGAACTTAACACTCCTGAAGACGTGGACTACGCAGCAAACAAACTGCAGGAAGAAATAGTCAAAGCTGCGCACCAAGCCGCCCCACCATCTTGCCAAACAAGACAACAGTCTCCGTACAACATCCCCCTCACCTTGGAGGCCCAACACCTACTAATACACAAAAGATGGGCCAGGAGACGCTGGTTAAGATTACGCACGCCTGATGCCAAATCCATGTACAACGAAGCCACGAGGCATCTTAAAGCTGCTCTCGCCCTGCTTCAAAAGAGGTGTATCAGCGATGCGCTGGTACGAGCTGAATCGCCCACTGACGCAGAGTTTCAATTATGGAAATTTACAAGAAAGCTCAAACGGCAGCCAATACGACGTCATCCCATTCGGAGCATTTCTGGTTCCTGGCACATTGGAGACGAAGCTCAAGCTGAGGCTTTTGCAAACCACCTTCAAGACCAATTCACGCCGGTGATTACCGCAGAGGCCTCAGAAATCGAAGCAACAGAAGACATCGTTCTCTCGCCCCTCCCAGCTGAAGACCAGATAACTGGATGTACAAAAGAAGAGGTTCTTGAACACATCAGAAGAGTGAAGGCAAAAAAATCCCCTGGATATGATCTAATAAACGGCAGAGTCCTTAGAGCACTGCCTGACTCCACCATAGACTACATAACTATGGTGTACAACGCCATGCTCCGCATCCGGCACTTTCCAGCCTGCTGGAAGCGCGCCGTGATTGTGATGATTCCTAAGCCTGGCAAACCCGTGGGAGAAATTGAGTCGTACAGACCAATTAGCCTGTTGCCAGTACTCTCCAAAATATTCGAAAGAATATTTCTGGAACGAGTACTGACACATCTGGGACGCCAGGAGGCCATTCCAAACCATCAGTTTGGCTTCAGGAGACAGCATGGAACACCGGAACAGGTTCACAGAGTTGTGCACCATATCCTTGGAGCCTTTGAAGAAAAGATGTACTGCTCTGCCGTCTTTTTAGACATCAAACAGGCGTTTGATCGAGTTTGGCACCTGGGACTGCTGCAGAAAGTGAGGACCACCCTTCCAGCCCCATTTTTCGCGTTGCTATCCTCATACCTTATTGGAAGAACCTTCCAAGTGTCAAGGGGGCAAACAGTATCCTTGACTAGACCAATTATGGCTGGAGTACCACAGGGTAGTGTTCTAGGCCCAACACTTTATACTTTATTCACAGGAGATATGCCAACTCCCGAGCCAAATATAGGAAGTACAGATGCAGTACTCATAGCGACCTATGCAGATGACACCGCCATCTTATCACGTCACGTATCTGCGCAAGAAGCTTCAGACTCACTACAAAAATATCTGGACTCTTTCGGACGCTGGGCAAAACGGTGGTGTATCACCATTAATGCACAAAAGTCTGTACATACTACCTTCGCCACTAGAAGAGGAGATTGCCCAAGCGTTGCATTGGGGCCCACTATTCCCAAAGCCTCAAAAGTAAAGTACCTTGGTATCACTCTTGACAGAAGGCTGACTTTTAAAGCGCACATAAGTCAAGTAACCTCAAAATGCAAAAGCAAGCTAAAAACCCTCGACTGGATGCTGAGAGCTTCAAGCAAGTTGTCTTACAGCAGCAAGGCCGCCATCTACAAGGCAATAGTTGTCCCAACCTTCGTATATGGTATCTCTCTATGGGGCTCCTCGGCGAAGACTACAAGGAACAAAATTCAGACCCTGCAGAATAAAGCACTACGCAGATGGACTGGAGCCAGCTGGTTTGTAAGAAACTCAGTCTTACATAGGGATTTAGCAATTCCCACAGTTGCTGAACTCATTGGGCGACACAGTTCAAGATACGCGGACAGACTTGCAGCGCATCCTAACCATCTCGCAAGCAACCTGGCTATAAACAACAATAGGCGAAGACTGAAGAGATTGCATCCTCTAGACAATATTAGAACTAATTAAGATAGTAGCTACAAGTGCAGAATAATTGGCATATCTGCCCTCCCATTAGTTAAGGTTTAGAGCTAAATGCGCTATAGAGTCTAAGACAATAAGCTGCAACAAAATAAAGAAATAAAAACGAAAAAAAAAAAAAAAAAAAAAAAAAAAAAAAAAAAAAATCGAAAAAAAAATCGCTTGTTTCTCACTAGTTGCAATGGGGGAAGAAGGAGACTGCAACCTTCGTTTAGGTATACGGAGTAGACTGCCAAATTGACCACAGAAATAGGATTTGCAAATTCGTTGACCTCCGCGCAAGGGGAGTGAGCGACATATTGATTATTCATTTAGTCGGAGACTTCGCGCTTCTGCTGCTCCGCGGAGGACTCTGCGCCGCTGGCCGACTCCTCCTCCTCCGAGTAGTCCTCGTCGTGTGTGTGAGTCACTACAGTGGGCGTCGATGGGCGCGTGTGTACAATGGAGCTCTGCGAATAGACAAGGAATAGCTAAAGGCTTACTCTATAGAGTTGTCAGTTTCAAGAATATACCGCGCGATGCAAGTCCTTGCCACTAGTGCCCTCCTTGCCTGTATTGTTGCCAACCAGCACTTCGTCATTGCGCAGAGCCGAGTTGAGCTTGGATGCGACGACGCTGCTGCTGGCACCGTCAAGCGCGGCCACTGGGGCAGCGGCTGCTAGCGCCGGCGGTGGCTGGTGAGCCTGATCGTGGGCAACCGTCGACTCGTGGGGCAGCAGCATCGCCGGGGCACGGAACATGTAGGAGAATGGGTAATAAATGAGATTGAGCAGCGTTGCGGCATAGACATCGGCGTATCGGACCACCTGGCTGGAGAAGAAGGTCTGGCGTGAGCCAGATCGGAATAGCGAGCCCATCATGCCGTAGGACATGTCCATTTTGTGTGTAACATCCCGAATGCAGGTGCGCAACTGCGATATGTCCGGCTTCTCCTTGGCACTCGAGTCCAGATCGCGATACAGATCGCCCAGCTTGATGTCCAGATTCTGCAGCTCCGCAAACAGTTGACACTCATCCGTCCACACATTTAACTCCCGCACCAGCTCCGGAACAATGAGGAACGTGCGCCAGCCGCGTATCTTCTTCGACTTGAGTATATCGCCAAAGATGTGATCACCCACATAGAGCACGTCCTTGCCCTTGGCATTGATGAACTTGGTGAAGAGCTCACATGAGCCACCCGAATACACCTGACCCGGCTGCAGCGGCCCGATGTGCGTGCCAATCTTCAGGTCACCTGTCTCCGTGTCCACCTGCCGCAGCACCGTGCCCTCGTCAAAGAAGAGCGGCTTTCGCGCGTCCACCACAATAACATCGAAATAGCTCTTCCAGTCCCGATGCGGCTCATCAGCATTGGCGCCATGCGGAAAGTCGAACAAATATCTCATGATCTCGTTGGTGTACGTGTAGTCGCTGTTGGTCAGCATGAAGAGCTTCGCGCCCGACTCCCGTATGCGGCACAGAACCGTGGGCAGACGCTTGTCCTTCTTCACATAGTACGCCATGTTCTGCGGGAAAGAGAGTCATTAGAGTCAGCTAACAGATAAGCTCGAGGAGTTTGACAGGTAATGGCACAAATACGGCTCGAAGGTTACTTGACATATAGACGGGATGTAGGAGACGGACTCAAAGTAGAGAAACATCCAGTGTTAAATTATAA
This sequence comes from Drosophila hydei, assembly GCF_003285905.1. Taxonomy (NCBI): domain Eukaryota; kingdom Metazoa; phylum Arthropoda; class Insecta; order Diptera; family Drosophilidae; genus Drosophila; species Drosophila hydei. The sequence goes on along the minus strand of NW_022045685.1, from coordinate 1,999,626 downwards.
ATGAACTTAAGTGGGCACAAAGCAGCTTTGCCTCTGCCTCTACATATGATACTCTAGACAGAGGATAGATACGCTTGATTGATTCTATATCTAAATTCAGTTTTGAAAATACTTTATTGCTTTAAAAATGATGAATTTGGAAAATGATCAACAAACCAGAAGCCCCAGATATCGAAGGAGAAACTTATCTAGTTGAGACTGGCTTTAGTTTGATTAATAACAATAATTAGGACTCGAGATTTGCAGATCTTTGTGCGGAGTAGAGTGCAATGGAGTTGATTAATCAATGCTTGGACTCACCTGTGTGGTACGACGCTTCAGATCGCCATCGGAATGCACCCAGTCGACGGCACGTCGCACGTCCTGGAAAATCGACTTATACGTAAAAAGAAAATCACCAGCTTTGATGCCGCGTTCAACGCTGTTGGGTATACGAATAGACATAGAGAGAGAGAGTGAGAGAGTGAGCGAGTGACAGCGACAGCGACAGACAAAGAGAGAGAGAGAGGGAGAGAGTGTGACAGATAAGGGGGCATAAGGCGATATACAGATAGTCAGATCGCAACAGATGGGAATCGTAGGTGGGCCACATCAATTAGTTGAAACTCACCGAACAAAATCTTTGCTATTGGTAAAGAAATCGACCAGACAGGCCAGCAAATAGGTTTCGGGCAAGTTGAACAGGGTATTCAACACGTACACCCTAGACTCGTCGAGCTTGAGGAACTTGTTGGGATATAGCTCGTACACCTGATGGCTGTCAGAGTGGAATGCATTATTAATTAGAGTCGATGTCGTTTTTGTTGTACAGTGAAACCTACTGCTTGATGAACTCAAAGCCATGCACACAGACCAGAATATTGCCATAGGCATCCACCTTTAGCAGATTGCCATAGAGCGTGTCGAACCACAGGCCACGCACTGGAAACGTCGGATCGTACTCGAACTGCAGTATCTCCTTCGGATAGCCCATCGAGACGAGCCGCTCCTTGACCAAATTGAAGCCCAGCTGCTCATATTGCGGCGACTTGTACTCTAAAAGCAAAATCGAAATGCATATATAGAAAATCTCTCATACTTCAACTCGACTCGATCGACCCACCTGCCAGAGTATAATCCATGTCGAAGCCATAGTACTTAATATTCTCCAAATGCAGCGATCGGTTCACAAAGACTCTGAAATGAAGAACAAGTTGAAAGAATTTAAAATTAAGATTTGATGATTTCTAAAACATATTTCATATTTATGCAGTCACTAAAATTGTGCTTCAATATACGGACTACATTTTCTATATGGCCAAAAAGTGTTGCCTATCTTCGGGCGCAGGGCTGAAAATAAGATCTGCCTAGATCTGACAAGCAAATGGTATTTGAACTGTTTTCAAGATTTCATTTAAAATAAATTGAAGTTGAACTTAGCCAAGTTAGGTGTTGGTAACCTCAACTAGGCTTAAGGCATCAATATAAGGAAACATTTATAAGCCAAAGGTCTAATTTGTAGAAACTTTGTAATATTCAAGTTTAGTTAATTGTGTTATTTGTAAATATTTGTGATCGCTGCTGACGTCACAAGTGGTGTGATTCGAGTTGGCTTATCGCGGAATTTGCAGTTGCATCTATCAGGCTCCCCCTTTTGGCTAACCCCAATGAACCGTGCAGGGGTTATCGCGGCACTTCACGGCAATTGCACTGCGCAAAAGGCAATTGAGCAATTGAGCAATTGCGAATTCAGGCAAATTCAATAATACGTATACCAGTTGGCTTAAATGGTGAAACAACGGCCAAATGCAATTGCGCCTAACAACGGGACTTCGTGGATGTGGTTCACGTTGGCCGCAGGCTTCTCTGCGGTCAGCAATTAGTGTAAAAAACTTGTTGTGGGCGTTAACACGCCCCCTCGCCCCTGCTCACTGACAGTGCTCTCTCTCCCTCTGTATATGTGTTTGTGTGATAACCACGCCCATTAGCGTTACGCCCCCAATTGCGGCAAAACTCATTAGCAACAGCAGCATTGCAAGCGATTCAATTTTTTGTTTTTGTTTTGTTTTTCTGCAGCGCAAAGGAAAGGGAAAAAGTTGATTTTTTTGGGGCAGCCGGCAAAAGCTTTAAAATTGCCAAAAAAAAAAGTAAAAATGTTTGATTAAACAACCGAAATTGTTCTCAGTTCGAGAAAGCTTTCTTCTTATACTTGCATTAGACAAATTTAGCTTTAATAAAGCTAATTGACGATTTCATGAATCGATCTACTTGCATTAATCAAGCTTGGATTAAGCTCACACTTAAGGCAATGATAAAGCGTTTAAAGACTTTTAAACAATTAAAAGTGCATTCGCCTCAAGTTTTCAACTAAATCAAATGAAATTTGCCATTTTAATATGGGCTCAACGGCATATTGAGACTTCTGCTTAGCCAAGCAAAATTTCTGCAGAATTTTGTTGTTGCTTGTCAGATATACTGTCAACCATGTGTGTGTTTGTGTGCGTTTATTTATTTTGTTGTCGCTTTTGCAATTTGCTTCACTTGAAAATTTGCCAAATAAGCGAAAAGTTGCATCCTTGCCGCAGCATCCAGCTGCTCGTTCTTGTTGTTGTTGCTTGTTGTTTAACCCAAATTCGAACAAAGTGCATAAATCTGACACACACACAATGATTACAGGCAGACAGAGAGATAGAGAGAGCGAACGAGCGAGGGGTCAGCAAATACCAGAGCTGAAAAACATCTTAAACTAAAGCCAAAAACTGTAATTATTTCAACAGCCAGCAATCGTTGCCAATTCAGCTGCAGAAGCTAGTTAAGCTTTGCTAAAAATCAATTAACTTTTAATTATTATCGATGGGTTATCCATTGGCAATTGCAGTCTGCAGTCTTGCGCCTGCCGTTTATAAATAGCAAAGGAAAATAGGAAAACGCAAATAATTTCGCGCTAATCTGACGAATTCATTTAGCGTCTGCTGCTTGTTTATTTATTTGTTTGTTTCTTTCGTTCCTCTTGAGCGCCAATTAATAAAAACAAAAATAACATACAAATAAAACAAGCAACAAAATTTGCTTCTAAAAATAAGCACAAAATGCAATGCCATAAATCGCAGCGCTTATTTTAGCGACGCTAATCAAAGCCAAATCAAATCTGAAAACTCATGTTTGTGCAAGCAAAAAGAACTCGAAATAACATTGAAATTAAGTGGAAATCTTAATTGACTTTTTATCAATTATTGCACCTGAGAAAACAGTCTCGGTTGATGCAAATGAGATTTATTAATGTGCGTTTTAATATAGAAAGCTCTCTCAATTAACCTCCATTTTTTATATAGGCATACTGTATTTTAGCTCTCTAATATAATAATAATATATTATTATATAATATAATCTTAGAATTGAAATTAATATACTAATTGCCTTGTAAGGTATAAGGTCTCTCTCGAGATTCCTCTTTCGATCCCTCTCTTGATCTCTTTCTGTCTCTCTCTCTGTCTCCCGCTCTTTACCACTCTCTCTTCCTCTGCCACTCTCTCGCTTTCTGTAAGTCTCTCCCAAGATCTCTCTCTCTCTACCTCTCCCTCATCTCTCGCTCATTTCTCCCTCATCTCTCCCTCATCTCTTCCTCATCTCTCTGACATCTCACGTTAATTTCTCCCTCATCTCTCGCTCATCTCTCGCTCATCTCTCGCTCATCTCTCGCTCATCTCTCTCTCATTTCTCTCTCATCTCTCTCTCATCTCCCCTTCATCTCCCCTTCATCTCCCCTTCATCTCTCCCTCATCTCTCCTTCATCTCTCCTTCATCTCTTCCTCATCACCCTCTCATCTCGCTTCATCTCTCCCTCATCCCTCTCTCATCTCTCTCTCATCTCTCTCTCATCTCTCTCTCTCATCTCTCGCATCTCTCTCATCTCTCTCTTCTCTCCTTCCCTATCTCTTACAATTCGAGGACGAATGATCTTCATGAATCACCTGTAGTCAATATGAAAAGAAAAACAAACAAACAGCAGGAAAAACTGATGTCAACAAGCAAACAAGGCCCTGAGTGCGCAATCAATTGCAAATCTTGTTAAACGAATCGAATGCACATATACTATATAGGGCTATATGCACATTTTCGATCGCTGATAATGCGACTGGCACTAATCGCCATCAATGAGCATAGAAGAGCGCGGAAATGAATGAGAGCCAAAAAGATTACAAATAACTCAACAGTGGCAAAGGTCTGCTCGAGTATCTCGCCATCGCTGGGGTCTATGTTTGCTCTTTAAACCAAAAGATTTGCCACTGCTGCTGTTGTTGTTGTGGATTGGCATTTTAATTGGGCTGTTGACATTTGGATGCAGCATGCGCCATCGCCATGGCCATCTCTATTGTCGTCGCCTTCGATTGATCATAAAACAAAAGCAATATTTTTAAACGAAAATGCTGCCCGAACGTTGTCACAAGAGCAGCCGAAGAGAACTGCATCAACTGTTGGAAATCATTTGCATTAGTTTATGCGAACAGAGAGTTCGAGAGAGAGAGAGTTGGCAGTAGAGAAGCAGATAGAGAGAGTGGAGGACAGACCAGAGTTATTTCAACTTTCAATATTTAAATTCCTTCAGTTTGCTGCACAAAATTGTAAAAGTTTCCTTTTGTTTTTTTTCTTTTTTATTTATATTTTTCTTTTCTCTTTGGTTCGCGCTTTACACTTACGAATCTAGCGGTTGGTGCAAAGCTGTTGTTGTTCTTGGCTGGTTGTTGTGGCTGTTAATATTTGGCAGTTGCAACAACAAGGTGTCTGCATGCAAATCGGTTTGTGGCACAGCTGAAACAGCTGCCACCGAATGTTGTTGCTGTGCTCCAATTGCTGTTGCCGCAACTCCTTTGCAATTGGCATTACAAGAGTTTACACTTAAGCTGTTATTTTGGCTATTCTTGTTGTTGTTGTTGTTGTTGTTTTGCATAGTTGGGCTTGTATTGCGCTTTAGTTTATAATATATATATAGAGATATATAATATTACTTGTATCTATATATAATATATAATGTTAGGTACTTGTTGTCTTTGATTTCAAGGCAAGAGGAGAGGAGGAATCGCAATATAATTGAGACAAGAAATAGTCTATAGTCCATATCTGGTTCAAGTGGAAATCCTAATCTCAAAAACATATCTGCTTCAATGGAGACATTTTCGATTACGTTTTATCGACTGTAAATAGCGAATCGAATTTATTGCCGGACAAGCAGCAAAGCTTTTGGCCAGACAATGTGCTAAACGGCATTCAGAGAGTGACAGCAGTGCTAAGGATGTCAACTGACTGTTATGGCCATTGTCCATGCGAACGAACTGTAAACGCAATGGCGGCGACAACAATTTTATTACGCCACATCCTGCTGCTGCTGCTGCTGCTGTTGCTGCTGCAGCTGATTCAGTTCCGGATCAAGCACGATAATGGCCATCTATTCTAGTGTTGCCAATTACATGCGCAATGGACACTGGACAGGATAACAGTATATGATGCATAACAGGCGACAGCTTTTCAATTGGCCAATTGCGCAATTGTCGGACGCAGTTGATGAAGTGTGTGAGTGCAGTGCAGTGCGACAGAGACAGACACAGAGAGAGGGAGAGGGGGAGGGTGGGAAGTCGCAATGATATAGAAATTAACAAACCGACAGCAAAATTGATTTAAGCTGAAGGAACTAAGTGTGTAAGCGCAGTTGAGCTTAAAGCTTCTTCTTTAATTAATTTCTTGACTAAGAAGCTGAAGCAGCTTTTAGCCAGCAATAAGCAATTTGAATTAAGATTTGCTTAGGCAACCGAAACTTAGTCAGTTTAATTTGGTGCTCGAAATAGTTACGTAAAGGCTAATGTCAACGCGGCGTATGCGTCATATTGCCCTTTGTTGCTCACAATTGAATTATATTATTTTTTATTCTTTGTTTCGCCTTGTTGCGTTGTCATCAAATGCAGCTGACAATTCAGATGGTCAGAGCTTCGTGCTGCTGTCGGAGCCCCATGGAAGCCGCACGGCAATTGGGTTGGCATTCACTTACGGCCAAGTACACCTGTCACCTGCATACGCACGCCTCGGACCACAGCCTGACAAGCTGGCAACATGACAAGCGCAAAGCATTGGTCAACAAGCCATTGCAGTTGCTAGCGAAGTGGTCAAATCAGTCTAGCGTGCACTCCGTGCTTACAATTAACTTCATCTATCCTGCAGCTAAGCAGTTTAACTACCAGCTAAACTCTTTAACTACCTGATAAATGTGCATCTAAACTCTTTAGCTGCAGCATAGCTGCTGACATTCAAAAGCACATATAGTGCGTTAATTAGCTGTCTTCCACAGCCATCGAAGCGAATTGTTTTTCTAACAAATTGTCTATCCAGTGTTTAATCTAGTTCCATTGAATTGTTGTGTTTGGTATTTGCAGCAGCTCAACGCTGTGAATATTCCTGTTGTGTGGGTTTGTTTGTTCAAGGTGATTCAGCTCCACATTCAATTACCCGCAAAAATCTGGCAGAACCCAAACCAATTGGCATTGAGGACCCCAGGCTGAGATAAATTGAATTCTCTGCCAAGGTCAAACTAGCAATACCGCACAGGAGCCGACAGTTGTGACGCTTCGGTCTCTTTGCTGTATGTGATTCCAATTAAAATCCAAATTACAAACAAACACCAACGCTTCATATAACTAGCATGGCAACACGAGGCAACAGCGCAAAGTGCGTCAAGAGCAGAAGCAGGAGTAGAAGCAGGAGCAGGAGCAGGAGCAGCAGGAGCAGGAGCAGCAGAGACCTTGAGCTTGGGACCTCTTGCTGGCCACAACATGAGCATCCGATCTGGCACAATTGGGCGATAATTGACTTAATAAGCATAACCACAAAACCAAATAGCCTAACAAACATCCCATACACACACACACACACACACACACACCAACTCACACCCACTCGCACGCTCACTCAGCAACACGTGTAGCCATGTGACAATAAGTGTAGCAGGAAAAACATTTACCCTAGTCAACAAAATTGGATAACAACTGATTGTTTGTGGTAAGCATTAAGCAAGTAACTAACTTTGGCAAATGGATGGACAGAGAGAGAGAGAGAGAGAGAGAGAGAGAGAGAGAGAGAGAGAGAGAGAGAGAGAGAGGGAGAGGGAAGGAGAAACAGAGATAGAGAAATGAGAGACAAGCGGTAACAAAGAGTGAGATAGAGACAAAAGGAAATGATTGGGATTAATTAACGCTTCAATATAAATGAGAGATAGAGAGAGAGAGTTGGATAGAGAAGGGAAAATAAACGATAAACTATAGGCTGAGGTATATGATAAATCTCAGTGTAAGAAAATGAAATTACTATAATCTAGAATAAAGATGAAGCACTCACTATAGGCATCTCATGTAGAGTCTAAAGACAAAACTAAAGCAAGTTAGGAAGTAACGCCAACAACTATGTGACAAACGCAATCAAAAGACTTTAATTGCTGTTTGAAGGTATAAATAAATTAGAGAGAAGAGAAGAAAGTTATGACAGATTCTTTAGGCCTAAGAACAACTGTGACTATAGCCCAATTATAGTGAAAGCTAGCGCCACGTTCGACAAACATATTAACTGTAACTATTATTGTATATATATTTCTGATAGGATGAGTGGAAGTAGCTGCCCATGGCTTGCTGACCAGTGTTGCAGAAGCAACACACAAAATAGCTGAACAGCAAAACGTAAATTGAATTATTTATGTCCGCAACGCATTAAAGTTGCAAGTTCTGTGTTGGAAATCTCTCGAGCTAAGCCAGCTTTTTGTCTAGAGTCGGTTTTGTGTTAAATTAAGGCGCAATACAATGCACAAAACCCACTATGCAATTAGGCACACACAAACGAACAAAGACACAAGCTAGCAAACCGACAAGGAGGCTAGTCCTTTTGAATGAAACACAATTCGCGTTTGGCTCCGTTGTCCAAGCTGCACTTCGAGCGAAATCAAACTGAGGCCATTAGGGAAAAAAAAATGAAACGACCTGTGCTATGTTCTATCTAGAACTTGTTTCACCTACCTCCCGCCTCTCGCCACTCGATGCCCCACTGCCCCTGCCCAGAGATCGTAATAGTTAGTCTAGTAGCTGCGTGGGTCGTCCCAGCGTTTGGTGGTGCGTGTGTCCACTAAACTTGATGAATGCAAACAAATACAAAATAACAAAAAAAAAACACAACTACAACAAAGACACTCGTAGTGTGTGTGCGACTTAGAGATACTCTAGGCTTTGACTAAAACCTATTTATAGTAAATACTTGAACTATCTGACCATATATATTCTAGTCAAAGTGAAAGCTAACGATATACCCTGTCTTTTCGCCTGTGACATGTCACACGCACCAGTTGGTTATACCCTTTTGATGCGCTCTTTCAGTTCGCACTTTCAATTTTCAAGCCGCGGCTCATTGCGTGTGGCCTTGGGTCAGAGCACACTTAGGTAGGCAAAGGCGGGTTAAGCGGCCGGAGGGTCGGGGGTGGAGAGCGCATCTGCGCGGCTTTTTTTTTCATTCAATTGATTGAAGGCGACTTAGCATGTGAATGGCGGGGTTAATTAGGCAGCAAGGGCCGTTGGGCACCCCTGACTACAGTGGCAGCAACCCCTGCTGTGGACTGCTGCCCAAGGGCAGCCCAATGCTGTGCTGATGCTGCGGACCAGCCTGGGACAAAGGCCAACAAGTGAGCGGCATAATTGTCATTGATCAAATAAATAAATAAAGGTAAATTAAATTGTTTGTCATTGTTGCCGTTTGCTGTTTTTTTTTTTTCTTTTTGCACAGCTTCAATCTAACTCAATCAAAAGGGGGCGTGAGAAATGGATTCAAGTGGAACTGCTGAATGAATATGCCTCAAAAGGAAGCGCACTACGGAAATACTCAATTACTGAAGAAATCAAACAAGCTCCAAACTTAACTAATTAAGTGCATATAGAAACGTCTATTATAATAGATTGATTAACTAATGGCCTGAACCCAGTCCTAAAGATAGAAAGCGTATTTCAAGCATTGCTTACGGCCATGTAATTGTACGTCTAATCATTTAATTATATGAATTTAGGGAAAAGTTTATCTTTAAAGAACAACACAAGCACAAGACAGCTGTCGGCAGAAGCTATCATTAAGCAGAGCTGACGAAATATATCAGATGAATCATATAGTATTTACTGGATTTCTGAAAGGCTGTCAGCTGACGTTTCACAGCTAGAAGGGAGTTAAGAATGTTGGTAGAACAACTAACTGAATTCTATAAACATACAGCAAAGCCTGACTAAAAAGGGAGTAAAATTCATTTTAGCCGAAACAGAGATTCGACAGAGTCTCAAGAAGGACTCTAAGGAAGACTTTAATCTACAAAAGGTTCTAAAGACATCCAGGTGTTTCATAACTGAGAGCTTGCTCTCTAACAATCCATAATATATCTAACCTTCACTCGATAATATCTAGAAGTCTTTAATCTAAAAAAGTATTTAAATTTACAGGCTAGCAGGAAAAATTGTGAAAGGTCTGTCAGTCCTTGAGTGATCCAGATGTGCCACAGCTAATAGGTTGTTCTCTATAATATATCGAGCTCAGAAGTATTTCAAAGAGTCCAATTAAAGTCTTTTTTTATTTTATTTTATTTGATGACCCTTTGAAAAATATTTAGCTCTAAAGATATAGTTAAGGGTCTGTCTCTCTGTGCTTAATACAGTCAGGCTTGTCATAGTAGGGAGTTTGGTGCAGACAGAGAAAGATAGAGTGAGAGGTCCGTACGTCTATCGACAAGATATATATCCTTAGATAAAATTAAAGTCTTTAATCTATACAATTATTTTGAAATAAGGGAGAGCTGAAGCTTTAGCTTGCAGAATATTTAATTAATGTCACGGTCTTGTCTGGCCGCACGTACCTATACATATATATATATACATATAGTAGTTAGCTCTGGCAATCCTGCGAATGCAGGTTGCAAATCGTAGCTGGCACGTAAACGCGTTGACGATTTCTAATGCCCGTTTGAGCGCCAAGTGTGACAGAGCTGTCAATCTTTCGGGCAATTTGTCATTTTCTGCGCGTTTCACGAGCATTTTCCTCTTTTCCGTTTTCCTTTTGAATCGCGAACATGACAAAGTGGCCGCAGGCGGCCAAGGAGTGGCTATTGTGCGAGGATTTGTTACCTTTGCCCAATCGACTCAATAATGATTCTCAATTTCTAGTTAATTGAGCGAATTTCTAATTCTCCAAGCTGAAATTAGTTCCAATTGAACTTTAGCTGATTTTTTTTAATTTTCTGTTCACTTTTCACGCTATTCACAGTATTTGAAGTGTAAATATGCATTACAAAATGTAATTTTCCATTTAGTTTCTTTAACTATTTTTTTCTATTTAAGTTTAATTATGTATATACCCATATTGTATGTTTATATATTTGCTTAAATATCAGTGATTAAATTTATGTTTTATTTAAAGTTTATGGGGATTCTCGCTAAGCCGCAGATCGAATCCATTTGCAATTCGAATCCTTTTTCGCTGTCCTTGGGCAAGGCATAGGAAGAGCTGCATAAATTACATTCCGTATGCGCATCGGTAATAATAATTATAGTATTAAAAAGAACACGCCAATTACAATGTTTAAGCCATTAATTTGCGGGCAAACAAAAAATGAATTTAAAAGCAAAATATTTTTAATAAATAAAAGCGAAACTAATAATAAAAAAAAACAGTCGAATATCAATGAAATGCAAATTACATTAAACTTTTGCTGCCACTGCTGCGGCTGCTGATGCTTCTGCTGCTGCTGCTGCAGTTGCTGCCACAGTCGTTGCCGCTGTGGCGCGACTCTTCCGTTTCCGGCAACGCAAAAAGTTGCAAACGCGCAACTACGTGAGCCCAAAGCAGGCATCGAATTTGTAGCTGCGGCTAAGACTGGCTAAGGGGATTGGACGTTGGGAGCTGGGGGCTTGGCATTGCATAAAGCCTTTTGATTTAAGACAATTCAGGCGGGCCATTGTTTGCAATTGAGCTGCATGCAAAACAGGTGCACGGTCACGTCTGGCAGCTCAGCTTGACGATAAAATGGCGCCCGAGCAGGGATGCACGTGCAAACCAAAGGGGGAGGGGCACACAGAGAGAGAGAGACAGAGCAGGAAAGGGGACTCTCGGTATTTCACCAAAGTTATTCGCTAGAGTACGAAATGCAAATCGACAAGCAAAACATAAACGAAAATTACATAAATGTCAATTTAGCTGATTTACGACGGGGGCCAATGACAAGGGTTAACAGATTCGGGAGGGGGGGAGAGAGGGGCGTGGCCTAATCAGCATTGATTAGCAGCAGCGGAGATTAGTGTGACCACAAGTGCACAGAAATTAATATTAATTGGCAAAAATAGAAAACTCGGGTGTGGGAAAAGCTTAAAAAATAAACTAGAAAATTATCGAAATCGCGCATACGCCGTGTGTTGCCGGCACAACCAAAGCGACGACATCAATTAGGCACGCTGCCAGCCAGCGCTATTAATTAACAGAGAGGGAGACGGAGAGAGAGAGAGAGTGAGACAGAAAGGGGTAGAGCAGGCCATGGAAACTAAGAGTGAAAGAGAGAGGGTAATGAGGTGCACGCATGGCCAAGGGCACGTCAACAACTTGCGCCACTGCCCCTGCCCCTTCGACCCCAGTCAGCCCCAGTTGATAAATGTGGCGCACACACACCCCGAAGATATGCAACAACTCTGCACCTGTGGGAAAAGTGAGAGTGGAAATGCAAATTACGCTGCGGCTGCGACTGCGGATGCGAATGGCAAATGCATAAAATTGAGTGTTTGAGCTTGAGAAATCTTCAACTTCAAGAGATCCGAAAACAAAATTAAATAGGTTCATGTGTGCGAATATTTCGGTAGTTCATATTGATGAGATTGATTAGATAAGACAATCCGTTAATCATGGAAAGTTTGGCATAAAGCCGCTTGATAACCAGCGCAAAGATAAGCGCATTTGTCATATTCTGTAAATGAGCTTAGCTGCGCGAATTACGTACTTGATTGAAGCGAAACCAATGCGTTCAGCGTTTTACAACTGAGTCCAGAGTGTGACAGCAGCGAATGCGTGATACGTTTTACAGCTCTGCAATGAGTCTAGACTGAGAACGTGTATTACGTCACCTTATTGAATTCCTAAACAAAGGCAAATTTCATATGATCGGCAATTTGCTTCACTTTTAACAGCACTGGCCAAGAGAATTCTTTCTTTTCCATTTTTCCAGTACTAATATATTGCTGTCTATTAACAAGAAATTATTAACAAGACTGGAGTTAAGAGGAAAGAGATACGAGAGTTGCTTTTTTTGCAATCCGTAAAGTAAGATTTCATCATATTTTATCAGTAGAAATGTAAATAAGGCCTACGTCAAGACTCGCCCAATGAGCCTATAAATCATGCTCTTTAGTCACAACTTAACATTTCGACTGTTTTCTTTAGACATAAATGTATTTAGCTATATTTTTGCATTAGCGTATAGATCAGAAGCGAATTTAATTTTCAAACTTTTGCTTAGTTGTCAAAATAAAAATATGTTCAATATAAATTTCATAAATTCGAAACAGTCGCAGACATCGCCGAAGACCACAGCAGATATATGTGTATATACATATCTATATGTATAATTATTTCTTATAAAATCTGTAAGATCAGCATATCAATTATAAATGATGGATACAGCGTGATCAGGAAGCACAATTGCAAATGTTCAACATTCCCATTCAGATAGATATATTTGTATGTAGAGTGATAGATGCCAAGCAATTTGTAGATGTCGCTGTAACTGCTGCTATCTCTGTCGCACACATGAGTGAGAAATATGTGCCAATTATTATTAAGATAAAGAGAAAAGCATTTCCTAAGCAACCCTTACGTCGCAGAGAATTGCAATTGATTACAAAATGGATGCTACCTTAACAAAACTTGACGAAACTCAACGATGACTGTTCACTTAAGTGTTGACTCAGTACTTGCTTAAGTGTGATGCGTACATTGCATTTGCGTTAACAGTTGTGATTGCCGTTGCTCACCTGTGTCCCTGCTGACGCTTATGACCATGATAGTTGTTGTCCACACTCAAGTGTAGGCCATTTAGCACCGATTGATCCATGTCCGTTTCACCAATCGTTTCTGTTCGTTCGCGTGATTCGGAATTATAATTGTTGTTATTGTTGCTAGTGGAATGTGATTTCTGCATTTGCAGCTGTTGTTGTTGTGATTGGTGTTTTAGCGGCATTTTCGTTAAATATCTACGGATGTAGCTGTTGCTACAGTGACTGGTTAGCCAAAGGTGCCAAAGAGCAATGCCAGTATAACTGCGGCGACGCGTCGCTGCCGATAAGCAATGTGACTGCAGAGCACTCGAATAGCACAGCTCGCCCAGACGCTTCTCCAAAGACACAGACAGAGAGAGAGAGACAAAGAGAGAGGGCGTGTGAGAGAGCGACAGAGAGGGAAAGAGGAAGAAGAATGGAAGAGAGAGAAAGAGAGAGGTGGAGAGAGTGCGTGCGAAATGTGAAATATGTAGCGCCTTATCAGATTGCTGGTGGAAACGTCACGAAACTATGCGCAGACAGCGCAGCAGCAGCAGCAACAACAACTGCGCGTGTGAGTGGAATGATATTGTGCGTGGGCTCTGCTTGTTGCTGTTGTTATTACTTAGCGTTACGCTTTTTTGTTTTGTTTTGTTTTTTGTTTTTTTTTTTTGTTTTTTTTTGTCTTTTGTTTTTGTTGTTTTTATTTTGTTTTTGACAATTAATGCTTATCAGATAAACAACTGGAATACGCGCAGTGAGGCACACGAAAAAAATACAAATGCATAAAAAAAATTGAGTTTGTTTTAATATTTGTTTTGCCTTTTACGATGAAGAGCTTATGACGAGAGCAACAATTTCGGTCAACGTTCGAATTTCAACTGAAGGCGGCGTCGACGGCGACGCTGAGCGAATGCAACGTAGTAGAAATGGGAAGGAAGCAAGCAGTAGCAGCAGTAGTAGCAGCAGCAGCACTAAAACAACAAGAAGAAGAAACGGCATATAAGCAAAAGAGAACGAAGGCAACTGAGCGACGCGCGCATGCTCTCTCTCATAGCAGCGTCGAAAGCTCTCCATATTTGCGTGTCAAAGAGTAGGCGCACATAGCACAGCTGTGTGCTAGTATCTGCTGCTGCTCTTTTTGTTTTTGTTGTTGTTGTTATTGTTTCCCTCGACGACTTGAGTCGTTGTTTTTATGCCTTTTATGCAATAAACACAAAGTTTTGTCTTTTATTTCGAATATCGCGCCTCTTGCCGTCGGCATTTTAGCTATATCATCGCTCAGAGTCGTGTATGCATATGTGCAAACACACCCGCTTTTTTATGTGTCTAGTAAAAACATCTGTATTTATTAATTATTGTTGGTTAGTGTTTTTGTTTTTGTTAATGTTCTTTTTTTTGTTCATATGTTTGATTGTGCATTTCGCCAAGTAGAGTGTTAAAGGTTCGTTGCGCATGTGTTTTTTTTTTCTTTCTTTCAATTGCTTTTTATCTTCACGCCATGAAGCAAATAGACAGACGAGTACACTCGAAAATAGCTGGGTCCCAGGGAAATTTCAAAGTGCCTGTCGGAAGACTTATTTGAAAGCAAATGAGAAATTATAAATAGCGCGAACAATAGACAACGCGCACGCACACGCATACGTACACGCGCACACGCACACGAACACACACACAAGCTCAATTCAAGCTAGGTTTTAATGTTTCAGCGTGGGGATTAGTGCGTGGGTTTGTGACTTGGCTAAACGGGCTATGGAATTTTTTTTTTTTTTTCAAAAGTGAAACGTGTCTGTGGAGTATGCATATGTATATAGTTGTTATCTATAGAGCGCATAAACCACGAATTCATTTGTTAATATTAAGATACGTATGTTTATGTATCTGAGAATGGATTAGTCAGGTTGCTGGATATGCAAATATATAATTTGATTTGCTTTGACACCTTTGGCTGACAAATTGGCTTTGATATGCTGTATTGGGGTCATATAAATGACAGGCCAAAAGTAAATGTACAGTCCATTCGCGATTAATTATACAAAATACAAGTACAGTAAAAATTCCCAGCACATGTTTCTTGTTTTTTTCCTGCGAATTTCAATTGAGTTATTTGTGTGTTTAAAGTCCCACAAATTGTATGAATTCTGTGCCACAATTGACTAACAATAACAGTGGTAGTTTCACAAAAAAAGATCAGGATAAGAAGCTAATATACCCCTCATCTCTAACAAGAAATATTTCAATTTGCTTTTCTTTTTAAATGTTAAAAATAAAACATGAATCACAGATATCGAGCAATCACTGTACTAAGCAAATGAGTGTAAAAAGCATAGAAAATTCCTAACAATAATCGTGTGTACGAAAACTGTTGCCACGCACTGTCCAATTATAGTAATGATTTGCTGAGTGTGTTTTTTTCTGTGTTGGATTTATAAATATTTTATATGTCCACATAGTTTGTCGGTCCACGCACATACACGCCTAGTCGAGAACATGTATTTGTATTTAAGCTTAATATGAATATCAATATTTAAATACAATATTATTTATGAGGTACGCTCTTTGCAGCTCGATTTACACAAATTTTATGACTAAAACATCTCAATGGAATACATTTATATGTATATATAGTATTTACAATTGCCATAAAATTTGACACACCAGTTTTTAGTCTCTATATGTATATATTATCATATTAAAATACAAATGGTATACCCTGTATTTATTCCAAATGGGTATAATGTGTTCTTTGCTTAAGTATTTGAAAGTTTCATCTTGTATCTTAGTCACTGAAAGCTAGCTGAAATAATCGATAAATGGTTTGAGGTACTACAAAGTCGATAGGCATCAATATTGATATGTATATATAGGCAGGCAATATTATTTTCATGAATATGCGAAAATTTTCTATTACACATATTACACATCTCGAATACCACACAAAAGTCTTGAATATTTAATACAGTTTGAACTTTGAATAGCTGAGTTAATCGATAATACAATTTTAGTTCATATATTGTCGACTTTATTTAGAGCACCTCTTTACAGGGTATTCCGTAGCTGTTTGCAATTTTGTAAGCTTCGTAAAAGACAAAAAGCTAACTAAGTAAAGTAACTTATCTATTCTAACCCCCTCCTTTGTTCTCTCTCTGACAAATGAGTTGATAAACCTGACCAAATGTAGACTCTATTATTCATATTTTGCTGTCAGTCCGATTTGGTGTTTATATTTGAATTTCATAAGTGGAAGAATATTTGAAAAAGAATCAATTGATTTGCTCATCTCATGCACTTAACTGTTTATTTATTCTTGGCTAAGATTGCTTTTCAATTCAATGAAGACTGGGTCGATTAGGAAAATGGGAAGAAATCAAGCAGCACCAGCCATAGCAACAGCCACAAGAATCCAAATCGAAATCCAAACCAAAATAGGCAAACATTGGCACAGCAACTGCAAATATGTATAGACCGCAAACATATATACGTACGGCTCGAGGCATCGAGGGGTACAAATATCGGAAATGTGTAGAGGATGTTGAAGAAGTAGGGTATTTAAATTGAGTATCAAAAACACGCACACAGAGAGCAGTAAAAAAGTTTGCGCTGTCTCAATGTCAGCTGCGTTACACAGATGTTGACGTTTATATATATAGTATATAGACAGACATATCTATATATATATATATATATATATATATATACACATGTTTATCTGATGGTTGACTGTCCAATTGGAAAATGCAGTTGACACTCACTTAAAAATGCCCACTTAAAAAGTTTATTAACAATACGCCCATAAAACTGGTTAATATATATGTATGAGAAGCAACAAAAGCATGACGAATACATGAATACCCTAAGTATGCATATATAGGTGTATATATATATAAAATATGTATCAGCCTATATATCAAATAGAGTTATATAAAGTATACGCTTGATTATGCTGGCTTTCTTACATTGTGACGAGCTGCACAGAAATATTAATATACTTTCAATGAAAGTGTATCACAAAATGTACGTGCACGTAGTGCTTATTTATTGTTGCTATTGTTGTTGTTGTAGCCTGTTCTTTCTGCTGTTTGTTGTCAGTTGTAGTTGCGGCGTCTCTCAGATAAGGCGATAAGGTGCATTCGACATTGGCCCTGAGCGGACTTAACTTCTATATGTAGAATAGCTACAAATGTGGGCAGCGCGCGATCAGCGACCGCAAGAATGTAGGATACACTGAGAGAAATTGAGAGCAAAAAGGCTATCAAATCACTCAATAGTTTGGATTTCCTATTGAAATGTTTCCTAACTATCCTAGAGACAACTTAAGTGATCCTGAATATATGTAGGATAATAATATCGTATAATAATACCAACTCCACGAAACTACGAACAGAAAATCGATATTAAATATATCAATAAATACTAGAACAAAACTAATTTAGATACTAATATTTAATCATTATCGAATCTATTAAATTTTACTGTCTTTTGACCTTGGCAATTAATGGGACTGTAAGCCTGTGGTTGACGGCCTGAATGTGCGCAGTCTGACCTATGTCACCTGCTCTGACAGGGTTAAGAAAAAAACAAAAACAGAAACAACAATAACAACAATCGACAATAACAAGTGACGCTGATGATAAGAATTTGGGGCAGCTACTCGTGTCAGTCTAATGAGCCAAGGAGGAGGTGCGCCCAATGTCAGTCGCACATTGAGTTTGTTTACCCCCAATCGTTAGATCTCAGAACCCTAGCAGTAAACGCGTGACGTCACCTGCCGTCAATGCAAGGCAACGGTTCTGCTCTATAAGTTATAAAAATAATATAAATATTCAAACACAAACACACACACATACTCATACATATATACTCATATAGGATTATACATAGAGTATTATGCTTAAATAAATTTTAATATCGAAATTTCAACATTTGAAGAGCATATGGAATTCGGCTCGATTATTGTGCGTGTAGGTAGATTACGTTTCACACTTACCTATGAGCCGCTTGGCGATAATATTTTTTAGGGGCCGAACCGGGGCCGGGTGTATTAGGCGCTGAATCGCTCATATCGCTCTGCAAAAGATACAAAAGAAGAGATATAGGAGAAGGAGGTAGAACTGCTTGTTTGTGTTGCAGCGTCACAAGGCTGCACACATACACAACTTAAGTTAGTTGCATGTGACAAGAGATTGAAAAGGAAGTAGATGCTAAGAAGAAAAATAAGGCAATGCAGTAAAAGCAATTAGGTGCACAAAAGGACATCATCGCAGGGCAAATCATATGCTCTTGTATGTGTATGTGTATATATACATATCTGTTGTGTGTGTGCGCGTGTCTGACTGACACAATTGGTACAGCAAGCTAATGAGCTTTGCTGCAGCTGATTGATGTGCATATGTGTGTCTACATAAAGCGTGTGCCGCTCCTTATGTGTGCATGTTCTTGCTTTTGTGTCTGTGTCACAGTCTCTAGCACTACCTCGCTCTCGCTCTCACTTCCACTCTCGCTCGCTTTACTTACTTGATAGGGCATGTCGTAGTACTCTCTCACGCACTGAGCGTGAGTCTGAGCCTCCGCCTGTGCTAGAACCATGCTGGCATCGGCCTCTTGTGACGACATTGTTGTCATTTTTCTTAAGCGTGCATAAGGGCAATCGCGTTTAGTAATGCTTGCCGTCCTTCTCTTGCTCAGCCGTTGATTGTATGAGCCACTCCAGATCGAGCTCAGTTCATACAGCAGGCTATCGCAGTAACTAATTTCGGCTCTAACTGTTCTTGTGTTTGCTTTGTCTGTTTGAGTCCTTATTGTTTTTGATGTTGTTGTTATTATGGTTGGTTTTATTGTGGATGACTTTATTGATTTTATTTGAATTAACTGCCAATTGCATAAGTTTTTCAAAAAATACGTTGAGTTCACAGATGCCATTGAGCGAAGTTGCAAGTAAAAAAACGAATACAACAATACTATAACGGTGCAAATACGTGTGCGTATGTGCGTGTGTGTCTGTGGGTTGTGCCAATGTTAAAATTTTATACAAAAAAAAATCTAAATCTAAATCTAATTGGCTAAACCCCCAACTCGCAAATCATTTCGCTAGCTGAAGGTTTAACACTATTGCATACTTTATGGCACAACGCAATCATATGGCAAGCGTAATTTGTTTTGTTTTTTTTTTTTGATTTTGAATAATTGAACAAAAAACGCTAACTAGATAAACAAAAAAAAATCGACTTCAATTTCTACACTTAGCTGCCAAATTTGACGCTCGCTGTTATTTTCAACAAACACACTGTTTAAACATTGCTCGTAATTAAGCGTGCAAAGAGAGCACTCAAATATAAACTAACAAAAACAAAGCGTAGGAAAGCAATGCAAAAAAAAGAAGAAAAAAAAACACAACACAATTTCAAGTGACGGCAAAAGCAAAGTTGAAAAAAGCAAAAACCATTCAGTTGAGCTGCCTAAAAGTATAATACGAAAATTCAACTGCAGCGGCGAGCTTAATTAACTGCTATACAAACACACACATACTGAAGTATGTGCATGCATATGTATGCAGTTATTTTCGTATATATGTACGTACATGCGTACATATGAATGTACACATGTTTGTTTGTGCTGCTGCTGCGCTTTTTTAGCTTTCGAGCTGGGTCCAATTAATTGCACAGCAAAAATATTCTTTATCTTGTCTGTATGTACATATATGTCGAGTGTATCGATCTATCACAGCTATGCGAATGGGGACCACAGTAATATACATATGTTTAGTCGGGGATCTAAAAATAAGACTCCATAGGCCATGGGCCACTTGCGTGTGCGACTACAACGACAACAAATACAGCAACAGCAGCGAGCACATGAGTCATCATTTACAGTTAGCAGCGATTTTTCACACCATTTAATTAGGTAAAATATAATTTGAATAAACGAATTTTGTTTAACTTGACAGTTTGCACACTAGAAAACTCTTTAATCATTCGTTATGCTTACACTTACAAACAGACACACACTTCCACACAAATAATATACCTGATACAATTAGCCGTAGAGTTATATTAACTTTTAAACGCACTTGAAATGAACTGTTTTGTTTTTTACTCTATTAGTTTTTAGCTTTGCACACGCGTTTCGTAAGATTACTCCACCACGTTGCCTTCGCAAAAAAATATATAGGGTATATAGCAATATGTATAAATTAGATGAAATATTAAAATTTAATTTTCTATAGTTAACGCGACGCGACAAACGAATTTGTGAATATGCGAATTGGGAATTTTCTGTGACGTCTGGCGAAAAATTGAATTTGACTCTAATTTATCATGCGGACGCGTTTGCTGCTTATTTGTTTCTTTTCGCTCTGCCCTAGCTTCTAATATATTTAAGTTTTGTTGTCTCTCAATTTTTACTTAATTATTGTTTTGCCGCTCGCTTTTCACAATTTTTCCTTCGTTTACATTTTATATTGCAATTTTGACGTTTGCAGCGCACGCGCTCTCTGAGCATAACCGCAAAACACACACCGAAAAACAGAGCGAGAGAAAGAGGGAGAGAGAGAGAGCGAGCGCGCGAGCGAATGTTGTGGGAGCCACTACAATGCCGGCGAAAGCTTTTGCGTTGTTTGTAAACAAAGCTGAAGCTTTGATGAACTTCATTAATAGCTGGCAGCGCTGTCGCCGTCGTCGAAACGTCGACTGCATTACGTTTTGGCGGCAACCGTTTGAACGACACGCCGAGAAGCTTCCACAACGAAGAGACACTAACAAAAGCGTGGGCGTGGCACAAACACTATATATTCAAGGGCAGGGTGCACAAATGGGCGGCAAATGAATGCTTCATGTAGTAGCTGTCTATCGTAATTTGATGTGCAGTTATAATATATATAAATAGGCTATGCAGGAGTGATGTCAATATTGATCTCATTATTGCTATGATTATTATTATTATCATTGACATTTTATTATTATTCTTTCAATATTATTACAATTTTTACTAGTTTCAAACATCAATTTGATGTTGTGTGTGGCAGGTGTAACACATTCATTCAGTGGCAGTTAAATTTCCGCTTCATCTAACGAGGCACTTGGCTGCACTTGGGGCCATTTCCTTTGCTTCCATAAAAGGCGCCTCTGCTGCTGACCAGCTTCAAGCGGAGAGACGCCGCCGGTTAAGGCAAGCAAATGGAAAACAAACAGCAAGTGCAAGTGCCTCGGCCATTGGCCATTTGGCCATTTGGCCATTTGGTCATTTGGCGGGCAGCGCCTTACGCAACGTTTTAGCCTTATCACCTGGCTAGCGCTTAAGCGGGTTTTTCAATCAGCTACCACGGGCCATAAAAAACGAGAGCGTTTCAATGCGTTGTTTTCGCACTTGGCGCTCAGACGAACTGTAAATAAAGTGAAGTGGCCTGCAAGCGATCCGGCTTGCCGACCAGGCCAGCGACTCCACTAACAACAAGACCAGCAGCAGAAGCAGCAGCCACAATATTAACAATGCCAGCTTTTGCCGCAGACCAAACCACTTGCCACTAGCTACGTGCCACTTGCCACCTCGCCTTTGCAGTTGTCAGCTTAGTTAGTGCAACTTTTTTTTGGCTGTCGACACAACAATTTAAGCTTAGCTGTAATAGTATAAGCCAACGTGTTGGATGCTCTTTCCATGAAAAGAAAAGCTGAAAGCAACGAAAATTCAAATTTCAAATTTTAATTTCAATTTGTACAAATTTAAATTATTTCAAGCAAGTTCGACGATAGTCCGAAATTGTTGGCTTGAGAGTCGATCAAGGCTCATTATTGTTCAAATACAGAATATTATTAGAATTTAAATGTGATTTGATTAAATAAGTAAATATATTTCAAGCATTTATTTCAAAATCTATCAGATATTTTACTTGTTTGATGTGCTTCATGGGCTGGCGGAGTCATTGATTCAAAAATGATGTAGGTCATGGCTGAGATGATTATGGAAATTGGTGTTCCAGGTTGCACCTTGCATGTGCCACTTGGCCTAAATTATATTTAAGCATTAATGTCATAACATTTGCAATTCAATAAAGTTCATTTCATTAGTATTGAAAGTATATATTTTTATCTTAGGATGATTTAAAGTTGTGTAGCCCTAAAAGAAACAGTATTTCTTAACTGCCTTCAGTTAGGGTATAAAAGCAATTGCTTGGGGTCTGCAAGCAGAAGGCAGCGGGCAGTTGATGCTGCAGTTCGTGTGTTGCGGCCTCGCAAATTTAGCCAAAAGTGTTACGGATCGTACCTTAATTGCATTTGGTGTGGTCGTGTCTGGGCTGGGCCTTTTTAAATCATGATTGTGGTTTTGCTCTCTGGCTTTTTATTTTAATTTTTGGCAGGCTTTAATGAGACGCGTGGACGGCTTTAATGGCTGCGTACGCTGCGTATGCGTAATTAATGCCCCAATCACAGTTAGCCGGCTTTAGTTGGAGCCGCCAGCCAATAACAACAATCGCCGACGCGAGCTGACCAGCACCACCCGTCGCCCCTTCACCCACCCAAGAGAAGCGAAAGGCGCACGCACATCGATGGAGCAGGAACGCAGCCAGGGGGCGAATGTTGAGATAACAACCAAAATACGTCTATCGTACGACCTCTGACTATAGAAGAAGACATTCGAGTGTTTAGGTAAACTCATTGAATACATAACAAGGTTATCATTCGCGACGGCTCGCCGTCGCAGTTGTTGTCATTGTCCTTAGCCTAGCTGATGCGGCTTCACAGCGAAATCGATTCATAAATTATACAATATAAGCCCCAATACACATGATAGCCCATCGAGTACTACCTTTTGGCTCCGCAGCTCTCACAGCTTGTCGTCGATGCATGTGCGCTTAGCTGACTCCCATAGACTCTGCCCCAACACATACGCACATATGTTGGCTGATTATGTATATTATTGGGCGCGGCACGTGGCTGGCTGTTCGCATAAGCAGCACCTACAGCTGGGGAGTGCCGGCAATAGCTCGACTCTTCCATGGGCTAGAATATGCTAAATTATTATGCTCGCAGAACCAAGCGAGCTAGCAAATCGGCTTACCCAAGTAGCTAAGCAGATCACGAATAAACATGGATCCATGATGTAGATGCTATAAAGATGGAGATGGACAGATGAGTAGCTATATATGAATGAATAAGAAGTGTCTATAAACGGTTATAGATGCATCCAGGCATCAATATAATTGAGTTATGTGCAGATAAAGATATATATAGAGACTATATGCCTCTGCCTTTCGCTACTCGGTGAGTGAAAGGAAATGGTTACAGATGTGGAATACGTTGCTTGCGATGCTTTTCGAACAGCCCTCGCATAGACATACGTATACAAACAGTTAGAGTTAGATAACAAGGTTATAGATTCACTATACACTTTATTATTATAATCAGAGATGCGAGCTAATCGCATTGCATGGAGTCAGCTACAAAGTCAGATACTCTTTATAGATCTACATCTATATCAAGAAGCTGTAAGCTCTGTTAAGATAAACTTGGACTCACATATCAAACAGTTGCTCGCTGGCTCTCTCTCTCTCTCTGTAGACCATTCAGGTTCACCTCCAGATTTCCATTCTCAGACTCGACTGCGAATGGACGACGCAAATTGCGAGCACATGCCACCGGGCTTCTCGGCCAACTGCCTTTTCGGTCAACAAAAACTAATAAAGCAACTCAATTAAGCAGCTGCTGGCCAAAAATATTCCCAATCAGAAACGTTTTTACGGGTTTTTTCCTATATATTTTTTCGCTCTTTTTTCTTCTTCTTCTTTTGCTTTGTATGGCTGCCCTGACGCTGTGCAGTGCGATAGCCGAAATTATTGTGGCTATAAATGCAAATATAAATAAAAATCAAACTAATTTAATTAAAAGGCAGTCGATAAGCAACAACAACAACAACAACAGTGACAACGGCAACGTCATAGAGATTGTTTTTGACATCAACGCACAACGCCTAAGGCCTCTCGTAGCCCGTTCAGAAATCAGGTCGCCGCGAAACTGTTGCAATTCGCAAGCCGCAAAGCTGCACAGTCTTTCAACACATTGTTTTGCTGAATACTCTTTGCATGGAAGGAACGAAATGATGTATGCATATAGGCTTGGCTTGTTAGCTGCTGTAATTGGCTTAAAGCTATTTGAATTTCTTTCATCAACCTGCTTGCATGCATTGACAAACACTCAAATATATTTAACATTCACTATTGCGTTAACAGCAGGCTGCTCGCATACAGAGCATTAGCAGCGCTTTCTCATGATTAAATTAGCTCAAAGAGCACACTGCTGAGAGACTCAGTACTTCGCAGCAGAGCAGCGGCTTAACAGATAAGAACATTGCCAGAGCAGATCACTGCAGATTACTACAGTCACTGTTAGCGAAGCAGCCAATAGCAGAGCAGATCGTTAACAGCGCGAAGCTATGACAGATTGCTTTTTAACAGACATGAAAACTGTTAGCTTGATGGAACTTAAATTTGATGGAATTTAAATAGTTCAATTTAAAATTAATTATTAAGTTTAGGAAAACGTAATGAAATTGCATGTGCTTAAGCAAATTCTTAACAAATATATTTGTTAAGTTTATTAAGAGTGTGGAAAGCGTATAAGTGCGTTGTATAGCCTGACGCGACAGATAGTCATGCAACATGGTGCATTGGTGGCCCGGTGGCCGGGCGGCCTGCGCAATTATTTATGCGTCGTATGATTTGTCGCTTAATCGCGTCGCATTTTACATAAGCCGTCAGCAATTGAGCTGCAATTCACAATTTGATTGCCACGCAAATTTAATTTCAGCTCGACTCTGTCTGTGGGCCCGATAAGTTCGTTTGATAAGCTTAGGCATTTCCTGCGCAAGTGGCAACTGGCAACTGGAAACTGGCAACTGGTAGCAGGCGCCTTTGGCCGCGTTGCGTATACGCAGCATTGCCCAAGCCAAGAAAACTTATGAAGTTTTCAGCTGCTTGAAAATAGAAGAAATAGAAGAAAACTTGCGCGAATTTTGAGTGCTGCAACTAATTGCTGCATTTAAGCGCAATTTTCTGTGCATTTTCAATTAGTCTCGAGCAACTTTTTTTCTTAATTATCAACTGGCTCAAGACATGCTCATGAGCTGCCAACTCGATAGTTAACGTATCAACATTTCTTAATAGATTTCTTACAGCTCAGCAAAGTACATTAATATATTTAGATTTGATTAAATTTTTAATCAGTTTGACATCCACATGGACTTGTATTCAGATCTCGGCTCTTCAATTTAGGCACATGACTCTCAAGTGCTTGCAGCATTGCAAATTGATTGACAGAACTGGAAGGTTCTGGATATCTCAGAAGTAAGAGATAAGCGTGGCAGATCCTATACACAATAGTGCAGATATAAATTCAGCTTAAGTAAATTTAACTGTCCGTATATCAATATAATGATGGCCAAGGGAACTAGATAACTGAGATAAAGACTTATAATGAAAGTTTATAATATATTTATCGATAACACATTCTATTTCCATATTATCGATACTTTGTCTTTAGCATGATTTAAGAGTTTATAATTTTAGAGAGCGTGTTTTTTTTAGAGTTACATACGTTCAAATCATATTAAAACAAACTAATATATTTTCTATATACATGAATTGAGCTTATTTGAATAAGAAATTGTATGACATAAATGTTTTTGTATGTAACTAAAACAAAACAAAACACGGAAGACCAATTTCCATAATTAGCTCAATCATGACCATCGTCTTTACCGCCAGTCCATGAAGCGCACCAAACTGTTATTTTCTGTGGATGTATTGGAATTTCGACAGCAGCTTTTGGATTATTCTTACTTAAAATGTGACAATTTAGCAATAACCAAAAATGTACGTCATTATTATAAGCGCAGTGAATGATAAATTTAAAGCTTTATTTCGATAAACAATTTCAGCAATTTGCTAGGATTGCTCTGCCAAAGATCTACAAATAAATGTCAAGCTAAATTCAATAAAAAAAAGCTAAAAACACTTAACTGGGTTATTGAATAAAGCTGTGTTGCCAACTCAAAGTTGTGTGGCTCTAAAAAACATCCACTATGAAATATAAATAAATAAATATAAATACTTAAAATATGCACTTAATACAGCTTTAAGCAGTTCCGACACTCAGCTTTGTCGAAAATGATTTCTATGCAGCTTGCTCTAGTTGGTCTAGTGTCTCTTAAATTGATGGACAAATGTTTATAGTTGAAGCTTTTATTGTTTTATGGGCCACTCGCCTACAGATGAGTTGTCTTTGTGCGTGCAGAAAGTGTCTGCAAATGGCATCAAAAGTTGACTTAACGCTGAATGGAAAATTGCTTGAGAAGGTAAATGAAGAAGTGGAGGCAATGCACATGGCCTTAGCTGACTGCCCAATACTCTGCACACTGCGTAAATCTGATTCAATTGGCTCTGGCTCGGCCGAGAGGAGCTAAAGCCTGGCTTAGCTATTGCATCATCAAGATCATATTGGAAGATCATTATGATGATGAGTCTATTTCGCTTTCTCCTCCTTTCTCAATATTTTCTCTTAAGGACAACTACTAAGCTTGCCTTATTTTTTATTCTTAACAAAAAGTAAAATTTAACGATTAACAAATTCTTTTTCTTGGCTTAAGCGTTTCCTGAAATATTTACAAAAGGTAATTTGGCATTGGAGAAGCGGAAGAAGAAGTAGAAAATACAACAACCTCCATATAACTAATCTTGTTAGCTATAAAAGCATTCAGCCAGACTCAGAGCAAGCTCAAGACTAAATAGGACATTTCTATATATGAATATACGTGCTTTATAAGTATGTACACGCATACATATATATGCATATACATACATACATACCTACATATGCATACATACGTACAAGCCTGGAGTACACAATACAAAAACCCACAATAAATAAATGCACAAAATTTCACAACAAATTAATACACACGTTCACACACACACGAGCACACACACATGCACGCAGTGGGCAGCACGCGTGGGCGTGTCTGTCGGCCCAAACGTTTCTATCTAGCAGCTGCGACATCGACGCAATTCTACTTATGGAATAATACACAATACAAAAAATAGGTGGAGAGGAACATGTAGACAAGGACGAAGTGAAGATACCCTACCCCTAGACATGGATATATATATATATATAGATATAGATATAGATATAGATATAGATATAGATATAGATATAGATATAGATATAGATATAGATATAGATATAGATATAGATATAGATATAGATATAGATATAGATATAGATATAGATATAGATATAGATATAGATATAGATATAGATATAGATATAGATATAGATATAGATATAGATATAGATATAGATATAGATATAGATATAGATATAGATATAGATATAGATATAGATATAGATATAGATATAGATATAGATATAGATATAGATATAGATATAGATATAGATATAGATATAGATATAGATATAGATATAGATATAGATATAGATATAGATATAGATATAGATATAGATATAGATATAGATATAGATATAGATATAGATATAGATATAGATATAGATATAGATATAGATATAGATATAGATATAGATATAGATATAGATATCGACTTGTATAATAAGGATATATGGGAGCTTATATATATATATATATATATTGATAGATTATTCACAGATATAGCGCGTTACAGACTGGACTATAAAACAGGCATATACTCTCTGCTAGGTTCTTCAAAATGTCACAGAATCTGAGCCGAAAAAATCTCTGCATTGTGTTGCTGCTGCTGCTGTTGTTGTTGTTGTTGTTGTTGTTGTGGTTGGTGTTGTTGATGTTGTTGGTAGGTGTGGCACTTTTGCTTATTGAATCCGAAATCGAAGGTTGAATTTTAATGTGTTTGGCGCTGTATCTAGAAGCACTTATCTATAGATATACACACAAATACACGCACACATACATATATAAAGACATAAATATGTGTATGTATGAGCATATATATATATATAGATATATATGTATATGCATATTGAATATGCTGGACCCCTTGTTAATGGGGCGTAACGGCACACAGCATCGCCGGCAATTTGAGGCAATGGACCCTGCCACGCCCAGCAGCCGCAGCAAGTGCTTTTCGAACACAAATTCAATTGCTCAAGTTGTAATTAAGCCGTGTTGGGCGCCACCTGGCGGTCAAGCGACAAATTGCGAGCTTATCAAATGGAAATTTTTTGGGAAAGCGAAAATGAGCAAAATTAAGATGAATATTGAAGACTTAATCGAAGTAATATCCCCGTGGGGGCATTCCAATCAAAATGGAACGAAAATTTAAATACGAAATTACGTGTATTTCAAAAAGTGCAAATTACAAATTATTATATTAGAGAAGCAGAAAATATCATTTAAAACAAAAACAAAAAAACTCTAAGCCTAAATATAAATTGGGGAAAATAGTTGCAACTATTGGATGCGCCAGCAAAATGTGTTCCGTCTGCACGCACTAGATCCTGGTATAATCCTTGCTCTCGACTATGGCATCGCACGACAGATCGGCCACAACACGACGATAGGCAAACTCTGGTATCATCACGCCCACGATGCGCTTGTTCGAGCTGGTCTTGACGCGCACCATCTGCATCTGTCGGCCGTTCTTCTCGATAATCATGGCGACACGCTCCCAAATGGCCAGCATCAGACCGGAGAGGACGTGGTAGGCGCGCACGCGTAGACCAAGGCCGCAGCGCTTGCCGTAGGGACACTTGCAGCTCCAATAGACGTGCGAGCAGATGTGTAGGCACTTACTGTACTGCAGGTCCCAGAAGGGCTGTGCGGCCTTGGGCGAGGCCTTCACATAGCGGCTGAGCAGAGAGCTGAGCAGCTCGGTGCGCACTTGGGCGCCCGTATTGGGTCGGATAATAACCAGGTTGATCTTGCTGGGGTCGCTTGGCTCCTCCGTGGGCTCCTCTTCCGTTTCGGGGTTCACACACAAAATGGCGCAGTTGTTGTTGTTGCGCTTCTGATGGAGTATGTAGAAGCCTTCGTGCGCCTGACGCGCCTTCTTCTTGAACCTGGGGGCGAGAGAAATAGAAACAGAAATAGATTCAGTCACTTGAGGCGCTGACTTACTCAGTGACCGCTGAGTCAAAGGACAAACCGCGCTCCACCTCGATCGTGTGCAGCTCTGTGGTCGCAGTGCCCGAAACATAGGTGCGTCGGAAGCTGATGAGCTTGGCCACCGTCACAATGGCGCCATGCACGTCGAGATCTATGATGCCCATGTTGAAGTGACGCGTGCGCTTCACCTGCAGCATCAGGGCGTACATCTTGTTGAGGAAAAACTTGAACAGGGCGGTCTGCACCTCCAGCCGGCAGCCGAGCAGGCGATTCAGGAACGTGGGTATATGATTGCTCACATTGGCGAGGACATAGTTTTTCTGGCCGATGCTGTTGATGCCCACGTGGAGCATGCCCACGCCGGCCATTGCCTCGCAGCAGTCCACACTGAACTCCCCCTCGTAGAAGTCCGGCACATGAACCGCTTCCAGCAGCTTCTTGCCCGCGATCTGTTGCAGCACGCTGTCGAGAGCGCTGCTCCCGATGCTATTGTTGAGTGTGAACAGCGATTGCTCGCGGCCGAACGGATCCCCATCTGGCGGATCGCTGTCGATGGCGCCCAGATTCTTCAGCTCCATGGCCACCATATTCGCCTGATGCAGCTCCACGGCCACATCCGAAATGAGCATTACGAACTCCGGTTCGTTGACCTGATTGCTGCGCTTGCAGCATCCGAACTGCTGTATGGCACGATCCGCATTCCAGGGCAGCTCGAGGCTAATGTAAACCCGAGATCTCTGATTTTGCACGGAAGGATCACTCTGCAGCGATAAGCCACAAGCGGCTGCCTCCGAGACAATCGCCACCGTCTTCTTATCGTCCATGAAACTCTGCCTTTCGGCATAGTTGAGCATATCGCGCATTGCTTGCGTTTCGCCACGGTCCTCGTATTGGTAGATCTCGTCACCTGTTTTTATCACACGTCCGCGACGATTGGTTATCTCGGCCACCTCAGAGACGCCGCCCAGCTCTGCAATAATCTTGTCCAGTGTATTGGGTGGCATTCGTATACTCAGCTGTTCAATCTTTAGCAAAAACTTCTCCCGTGCATTGATGCAGCGCCTCACCTCGCTCTCGGTGATTTGATGGGCCTGTGGATCGATGTTGTCAAAGTTATAGGTGAAGTCCTCTTCCTCCTGCTCCGCTTCTCTATTGTTGCACAGTTGCTTCAGTATGCGCTGCTGCATTGTTTTCTCCGCTGAAAGAGGACGAGTATATGAACGTTAGGCCATCACTGAAATAGATGTGAGAAAGCCAGCAAGAGTTTCCCTGGGAGAGGCCTTTGTATGGAAGACTATGGGAAAACTCTTTTGACTCGTTTGCCCACGACGAGCTTATAGCAATATTCGATTATCTCTAGTAACCACTTACCCCTCGAGGTGCTCGATCGTCGACGTTTTTTTGAGCCATCCTGACCGTCATCCTCATCAGAACTAATATCACTTAAGTCTGTGTCATCGGTCGACGATCCTTTGGGGGCAATGGGGACAGACTTGGCGTCAGGGGGATTGGGACGTTTCGCGGGATCAAAGGCACCCTCCTTTAGCAGCTTCTCGAAGCACTCGTTGCTGGGCGCTGGAAAATATCGTTCGATGAAAGATTGTATTATGGCCTTGGCTGTGGATAGATAGCCCAATGGGTTGGCCTGCTCCTGTTCAAGATACTGAAGCTTATGGGATTCGTTCGTGGCCTGCACTCCCACGATAACCGACTGACCCTTCAGCTTCGCTTCAATGGCCATCCTGACAATATGCTTCAGCTTGGCGGCTATGCACAGATTCTTGAAATATCTCTGATGCGCGGCCCAGAACTGGCGTGTGATGCGCTCCTGGACACGCAACTCAATGCGAATGCGACGGAATGCCTTGGTCAGCTGCTCATTGATTTTGTTCCACAGGTCCGCCGAATAGTTGTAGAACTTGCGAAACTCCCGCGACATGGCTACCTCCTCAATGCGATAGGTGACGTTATGCAAGCTCAGGTGCCGCGACACGTAAATGCCGCGCAGCTTCATGTCAACGGCAACGAGCTCCATGACGCCACTGCCTCGCTTCTCCATGGCATTGACAAAGTCCAGGAACTCGCCGTACGGTGTGCCCACACCCCACAGACCCAGGCGCGTCATGTAGACCATGTTCCTCGGCTCGGAGGCGCCTGAGGCCGTGGCATAGACGATGCGTGCGAGAGGCAGCAGCTGCTGCAGTTTCAGCACCGCGCTGCATATCTTGATGAATCGCTCCGTGTTAGACATACTCATCCAGTTCGCTTTGTGGCAATCGTCCAGGACAATGACGCCATTCTTGCCCAGCCACTGAACCAGCTGACTAACGTGCGTATGGTATTTGAGCAAGGAATCGTTTGTTTCCTCAGTCAGCTCCGAGTAGGTGCTGCAGACGATGCCCTTCTTGAAGGACTCGCGATCTTTGTCGTTCAGCCCAATCTGGTTGTAGCTAAATTTGCCAATGGGCGCCACCTTGATGAAAGGACTGGCCCCGATGAAGCCCAATTCGCGTTCCACGTCGAAGCGCAGATACTCGGACATGGACACCCACAGAGCACGCTTGCGGCCCTGCTTGAAGTTCTCATAGATGATGGCCGACAGTATGCGACTTTTACCCACGCCGGCGCCATCGCCCAGCAGGAAGCCCGCTCGCTGACCGCAAGGCAGCATCTGCTCATGTGCCTGGCAGGCATAGATCAGAGCCTCCAACTGCAAGTCGCTGAGTCGTCGGGGATCCTTCAGTTTGTCGGCCAATACCGGCGTCGGGGCATACGTCATTTTGGGCAGATCCATGGAGAGCAGCGTGGACAGCTCCAATATCTCGTTGGGATGCTCCAGGTTGTTGGCCTGCTTCTCGCTCAGATTGCTGGGCCAGTAGATCTCATAGGTATCCGGCACACCAATTTCCTCCAAATCCATCTCATCCTCGTCCGCCAAATGCGGCTGCAGCTGGGCCGCCTCACGTCGCGTTGGTAGCTTCAACGCCTTGCCGTTTAACATGCCCTTCCTCACAACGCGCGCATTGTAGATATCGTTAATTTCCTCCAGTTTATACGGCTCCCATTCAGTTGGACCGTCCGTATTGACAACCTAGTTTGGCAATATTATTTAAACATCATTCTCAACTGCCAATAATCGAAAAGAGTCGTTCACCTTTGTGCACCGCCTTCGCTCTGCTGCCAACTTGACTAGGTCATCCTTGAAACTTTGGAGTACCTTAGTTGCCTCTAAGCTTTTTTTCTCCAACATCTTAAGCATGGTAGGAATATAATTAATTAAACAGACATAAGCATATTTACTGATTGCTTACCTCAAGTGATGTTCGCTTCGCAGATAAGGCTTTAGCTAGTTTCTCCTCCTCAGCAATGGTGGCAGGATCCTTGGGTGCAACGGGCTCGACTTCCTTGCTCTGACTGGGTGCAGGCTCCTTACATTCAACGGTCGGAAGGTCGTTGGGCTCATCGATGACCTGTTCAATGAAAACACAGAGGAAAACTCTAATATAAAATATGCTTGCTGTGAGGTTGCCTCGAGTAAGCCTCTGCACTTAGACCATTTATCTAGAGCTCAATGAATTAAAAAAATACTAGGTCTGTACACTTACCGGTAGTGATAATGGTTTGACAGGAGTTGTACTAGCTAGATTAGCATCCTTCGCACTGACAGCAGGCTGAGTGCCTGGCTTTGTTCCTATTTCTCTATACTCCACGAGCGCCTATTTGAATAAGTAGAAATCATTCACTATCTGACACTGTCTGCATCGAACTGTGATACTATATATCCATTTAACATTAGTCACCTTTTGGACCATTGGCATAAACTCGCGCTGAGTCCGCAGTATATTGGTGGCAAGGCTCTTCTTGAAAGTTTGCAGCGCTGTTTTGGTATCTGGCACAGGTAACTCGTACTATAAAGTAAAATATCGGCTAATCAATACGAAGAGTTCTCTTGATGACCTTATATCAGCTTGATATCTATTCTTTACATCAGGCTTAACGAAACCACAGTTGAACCTACCTTATAGGAACTACATCTTGAGGACTCTTCATCGTTTTCATCGGGCGACAGACTACTTGAACTTGATTTTGTTTCTGCGTTTGTGGGCTCTTCATGTTTCTGTTGGATTAAAAATCGAAAGCAATTAAATAACTGTTGAATACAGGCTATGAAGCGTTCCTCTCTATAACAATCTAGGCCTTCTTACCGCTTCTTCTAGTGTTGGAACCACGGGAACCTCTTTCGGGTTTTCCTTCGTAGCTTTGGTCGCCTTTCGTCGATGCTTCTTCTTAGTCTTGACTATGGACTAAAGATTTTTAATAAATATGATATTAAAAGATAATATACATTAGAATCAGTTAATTATCCCCCTTGAGACTATTTGTGAACAATTTCAATTAATAGTTTTATTTACTTTTTGTGCTGTTCGCAACTCTTTTTTGGCCTTGGACTTCTTAGTGGAAACTTTTGCTTTCGCTTTACTGTCCTTAGACTATTTTAATAGTAATTAATATATTTCTTACTTATCCAAGCCTTAGCTTTATCTTACCACTTGCACAGATTTGCCAGAGAGGTCATCTTCTGTGGGCTTTGTCAGCTTAGAAGGATTTTCTGGCATTCCAGCTTCCGTGTTGGGAGGGGGCTTTAAGTCCTCTGTGTTGAGCTAATCAAACGAAAGGAATTTTATAAGCACCTGGAATAATATATATAATATTACCTCATCTGATGACTTCAGCTCAACCTTTAACTGTTCTCCTTTCAGTTCTGTGGAGCTTTCCGAATTCTTCTTCGGCTTTTTCTCAAATTGCTTGCTACTTTTCATCATTTTTTTCTTGATATTTTTAAGCTTTTGTTGCTTTTTCTTTGCTTTGATTATGGACTATGAAATGGATATTAAAGATTTTTAAAGTTTAAGGAAATATATCTAGATATGACATCCATGCCTCAAAGGCAAGGAAGTGTTGAAACTGCTTGTGACTTGTTTTACCTTTTGTGCTTTGGGCAATCCTTTAGTATCAATGGGTAAGTTGGCTATGGGCGCTTTCCCAGAAACTTCAGGTGTAGAATTTGATTTTACTTTATCACAGTCAGGCTAGTCGAGGAAACGTTAATATCATCCCATCTTATCTACTCGGAATTTCTTACCGTTGGTAAAGGCTTGCTAGATGGAACAGACTTTTCGGACTTTGTCTGCTTAGGAGTTATCACTGGCAGAGATTTATCCGCTATGGTTGCTTTTGGAGGAAATTGAAGATTCGATTCTCCTGCATTGCCGCCAGGCTATTCGAGGCAAATTTAGTATTAGATAGGAAGATATTTATTCCGACTCTCATACCTCTAGTGAAGATTTTCCAGACAACTCCTGTTTTACCGTCGGATCTGTCTGCTCAGGCGCAATGACTGGCATAGACTGACGGTCTATAGGCGCATCCTTCGGCTCTTGAGCTCGGCTTGACTTTGATTTCTTTCTCTTTGGCTATTTGAGTACAAATGAGTTTATATATATCTTTTTGGACTCTCTTACCTCTAGTGAAGATTTGCCAGATGGAACTTGCTTTACAGTATCTGTCTGCTCAGGCGCAATGACTGGCATAGACAGACCGTCTATGAGCGTATCCTTCGGCTCTGGAGCTCGATTTGACTTTTCTTTCTTGCTCTTCGGCTATTTAAGTAAAAATTAATTTGTATATATTTTTTTCTGACTCTCTTACCTCTAGTGAAGATTTGCCAGATGGAACTTGCTTTACGGTATCTGTCTGCTCAGGCGCAATGACTGGCATAGACAGACCGTATATGAGCGTATCCTTCGGCTCTGGAGCTCGATTTGATTTTGATTTCTTGCTCTCCGGCTATTTGAGTAAAAATGAGTTTATATATATCTTTTCGGATTCTCTTACCTTTAATGAAGATTTGCCAAAAGCAACTTGCTTTACGGTATCTGTCTGCTCAGGCTCAATGACTGGCATAGACACACAGTCTATGGGCGCATCCTTCGGCTCTGGAGCACGATTTGACTTTTCTTTCTTGCTCTTCGGCTATTTGAGTAAAAATGATTATGAATATATATGTTTTTTTCTGACTCTCTTACCTCTTGTGAAGATTTGCCAGATGGAGTTAGCTTTACGGTATCTGTTTGCTCAGGCTCAATCACTGGCATAGACCAACAGTCTATGGAGGCTTTCCTAGTCTCTAGCGCTACTGGACTTGACTTTGCTTTCTTGCTCTCCGGCTATTGAACTTCAAATTAATACTTTTCTTCTTTGTCTATGCTGACTTTCTTACCGCTAATGAAGATTTGCCCGACAGTAGCTGCTTTACGGGAAGTCTCCTAGAGTCTGGAGCCATTGGAATCGATTTTGCCAATTTGCTGCCAGGCTATTTGAGTAAAATTGTTATCTGTCTTCCATATCTATTCTGACAGTCTTACCGCTTGTAGGGATTCCCTAGACAGAACCGGCTTTGCGGGACTTGGTCTATTCACTGGCATACGTTGAGCTTCTGGCTCAATGATCTTTGGGATGATCTAAACAAATATAATGAATATAATGAATATAATAAATAATGCAATAACAGAACATTAGCAGTGTTACCTTATCCGACTTCAGCTTCGTTTCCATCGCAGGCTGTCCATCCGGTAATCGCTTGTAGGCATCCATCAACAATCCACAATTATTTTCGAGTTCATCCTCAGATGGCAACTTGCTGCTTGATATCGCGTTGTTACAGTCGAAACTTGTATGGGACTTCTGCCGGGGTTCGATTGGACGAGCGTTTACGTTTGTATCTTTATCAGAAACCTTAAAACCTTTGGCCTGAGAGAATAAAATAAATACGATTGCTCGAATTATACATTTGAAATATTTGCAATTCCTTGTATTTTTATAGGCTACACTTACACTGGGCAGATTGGTAGCCACATTGTCTTCACTTGACTTTCTATCGAACTTTACTTCAAGGTTTGCTTCTACGGAAGCATTTTTTGGAAGATCTGTTTTCTCAGCCGACAGTTTTTCATGCAGTTCCCTAGTGCGTTTGTTCTCTTCTATTTGTTGAATTAGTTTTTGAAGAAATGGTGCTTGATACCTGTTTTGTGTGCTTGGCACAAACTGTTCCTCTTCTTGGCTTATGTTACTCTGAGGCGGATTCAGTTTAGCTTCCGCTTTCATCTTCTTATGGAGAGGTTCGTCTTCTTCTGAGAAGACTTCCTTTTGAGTATGATCTTTGGTTCTCTTCATCATATAACTTTCTCCTTGCTCCATCAGTTTTTTGTTTTTCTTCTTTTTTTTGACATCTGTTGGCTGTTGTTGTGTCTTTTGATCCTTAGTTGCCATTGATTTGTGTTTCTTATGCGGTGGGTTATCCAAAGTTTCTCCTTTCTGCATCAGAGGGCTTTGTGTCATAGTTTTTCGTTTCAATTCTGTTTTTTCCAAGCTCGCTGCTTCTCTCATTAGACTTTCTTCGTCGCTGGGCTCTTGTGCCAAGTTAACCTCAGTATTTTGTTGCCGCTCGATTTCACCTGTTTGGTCTGAGGACGTTTTCTGTTCCTTACTTTTCTCCATTTCCTTCTCTAGTTTTTTAGCTTTTTTCAGCATTTTTTTCTGTCTCTTCTGCTCTGCAGGTGTCATGGCTTCTATTTTGTTTTGATTTATATTTTCTTTCTGATTTTGGGGATCATTCTTGCTGTGCGCTTGCAACGGTTTCGCTTCTGGCATTTGCTTTGAATTTCTGTCGGCTAAACTTGTATTGCTTGTACAATCTGACAATATTTGTGTTGCAATATTTTGTTCCATGGCAAACTCTTCATCCAGGTTGGGCATACTCTTTGCCATTTTGTATTCACTGACGGGTGTTGGTTGTGCTGCAGTCTTGTCAGGAAGACGGTTAGACCTCACCTGTTCTTCGATATTTTCTTTTTGCGCTTTGCGACTTTTATCTACTTTACTCTTGTACCTTTTAGACTTATGCTGCATAAGTTCGTTTTCGCTTAAAATCGATTGACCTCTGTCGACTTCTTCTTTTTGCATTGGATTACCCCGAGTTGGAATTTTCGGTAAACACGGTTTTTGCTTCTCTAGACCCATCTGTAACTCTCTGTCTATATGGTAAACATTGTCGTCAGCTCTAAAGATATTTGCAGTTGTCTTTTTTGGAGCTTTCGGCAAACGTGGTTTTTGCTCCCCCTGACCCATCTGTAACTCTCTATCCGAGTCAACGTGATCTTTCTTAGCAACTGCTGATAATGGGTCTTCGGATCTACAAATATTTGCCTGCATTTCGCCTTGCTTTTCTGTAGTCGACTTATCAATCCTATCGAGACTCTGTCCTTGATTAATACTTAGTGGCTGCAAGTATTTTTCATTTTTGTTGATATCTTCAAATTGATGGATCTCGTCTGCCTTCAGCTGTGGACCCAATGCTTTCATTTCCTCTAAAATACGCTCAATATTCTTGTCGAAATAAAAGTTTTGCTCTTCGATACTGGAATCAATATTTTGTATATCGTGTTGCTCCGTAGGCAATTTCGTTGCCGTTAGATTCGGCAGCATTGGGAGTTCCGTAAGTTCCGGTTTGAGTTCCTGATTCTCTGCATTATATTTCAGTTTCTTCTCCATCTGATTGAAGCTCGAAGCTTTTCGTTTTTTTGCCATTTTCGCCACTGATCTTTGAGCAGAGCTCTTATTAATCTCTGGTTTTTCATCAATTTGAACTTCGATCTTCTTCACAGCTGGTGTAATTTTCTCACTTTGCTGAAGTCCTTTCACTTCTGGCTTAGAGTTCCAATTTGCTTGATCATTCACATTAATAGCTTGTGTCATGCCAGCGTTTACCTCAACTACTTTTCGATTGTTCTCTGAAGTGCCAAGATTTTCTGCCTCTGGTTGTGACTGAAAGCGAGCATAACGTAAATAATAGTAGTTTAATTCGTCTGTTATCTGATATACCTGTAAAGCAGGTGAAAATCCAGTTAGCAGATTGTTGATATCATCATTGCCCATCCAGTGCTTCTCAGCAGCTGATTCCAGCTGCTGTTCCAAATTTTTTTCTGTATTGGTATTCGCCACATGATTTTCATAAGTAGGCAGCTGAGCCCTATTTGGTGCTTCATAGTTATCACTATGTAACTGGAAGGTTTCGTCTTCGTCTGCATTCGATTCCAATTTTCGACTGATTAGCTGGCATTTGATTTTCTTATCCTGGAAGTATATAGAAATTGCAGCAATAAGTAATTGCAATAAGTGTAACTCTTAGATATTATTTACCCCTTGCAACAGGTCTGTGCCCTTGGGCAACTTGAATATTTTGTCTAATGTGTAATTTCTGTACTCCGAAGATATTTCCGATGCAGTTGTTTCCCTTTCCTGATTTGGAGTCAGCGAAGTTTTCGAATCAAAGGTCAAATTCGGTAAGCTTTGACTGGTTGGCTCGTTTGTTAAGTTTTGCGCGCTCGAGGCTTGCAAATTTTGCTGATGCGAAAAATATATGAATAAAATACAGACAAATGAGTATCATATGAATTTCATTTCAAGTTACCGATTCACTTGCTGAACCAAAAGATAAGCTCGTATACGATATATCTTCCCAAGTGTCAATCAATATTAGCTCCTCTCTTTGTTGCTTAACGGGATTTTCGTTCTTCAATTGTTGTTGATCAACTTCGCCTCTGCTTACTTCCGTGAGTTCTGAGTTCTGATGGACTGGATTTGTTTGCTCAAGGGAAAACTGCAGTAAAAGTTATTTATATCATTTCATTTCATAGTGTTTAATATTCTTACCAAATCATTAACTGAAAAATTGTTTTTGATTTGCTCCGATGTATTTTCGTCCGGCTTCTTCTTGTTCTGCTGTAATTCGATTGTCGTTCCGATAGGTAAGAGCAGCTCTCTAGTATCAAGTATATAGTCGTTAGCTTTATTGTCTTTATCTTCCATACTAGAAATAGTTTTGCTAGACTCATCTTTTGGCTTCTCTTGATTTTGTTCGAGTTCTTTCTTTGCTTTCTTCTTAGATTTCTTTGAATCTTTACTGCTTACTTCTTTCTCTTTCATCTTAGCTTTCTTTTCCTTCTTCGCCTTTTTTTTAAGCTTCTCCTCTTCAGTTTTTTCTTTTTTCTTTTTCTCTTTTTTTGCTTTAATGACTTTTTCTTTGGTAGCCTGAGGCACTTCAACCGACGCATGTTGCCTTTTCTCTTCTATCTTCGGCATATTATTCGCTTCGTCATCATCCAATAATTTTGGTTTCTTACTATCAATATCTTGTTCTTGCTTTTCCTATAAAAAAAAAGAAAATCTTAGTTTTGCACATTTAGTGAACTAATTTGTTCATACTTTTTGCTCTTTTAAGAGAAGATTTCGTTTCAGGTGAGACTTCATGGCTTTCAGCTGTGTGGGCTCAGTATGAGAACAACTTGGTTCCATTTGCTGTTCACTTGCTACTTCCTTGCTCAAAATCTTTTCCACTTGTTCAACTTTTCCTTTTTCATCTCCTGGTGCTTGGGGAGTCAAATCTTCCTGCTTTTGGCATGCGATGAAAACGTTTTATGAGTGAATTAAAAGTGAATGAAAAGTGCGTATCATATATGATGCTTACCTTCTGAGTGCTGGTAAGGAAGTCGATGATAGGTCTGGATTGATTTTTAGCATCTAATATTTCATTTTCTGTTCTAATATCCTCTTGCTTATTGGAAACTGTTGGTAGATTTGCTTCAGTCAGCAGAGTTTTCAAGCAGTTTTCATCAAGAGTTTCTAATTTACTCTCAGTTTGAATTTCATTTTCTTCTTGCGGAAGTGTTTGATTATTTCTAGAGTTCTTACTTATATCCAGCTCCAATTTATCCTTCAATGGGTAGTAAGAATTCATAAATGTACTCACTTATGTAACGTCTTATATCTCACCTGCATAGAACTCATATTTATTGCCCCGTTTGAATCGAATTTTTCGCTCTTCCCAGCGGATTCCTTAACACATATTTTAGATGCACTCAATATTTTATTAGTTTCATCAAGAGATTTCTGTAGGAGAGCATAAAAATACCGCGCACTTGCGTTAGGTTAAGTTGGCAAAGGAATTAAGTCGTAGGCAGTCGTTACCTTTTCAGAATCTAGACCTAAATTAGCTTCAAGCCTAGGTTTTGCAATCATCATCTTATCCAGTATAGGCTTCTCTTTCTTCTTTGAGCTTGTTGATGGCAGAGGTCCTTTTACTTGTGGTTCATGCGTGCCTAAGTCCTTTTTAAGTTCCGGACAGTGTTTAATTTTGTTAGTATCTGTTACATTAAGCTGCTGCTGCTCCTTGGTAACAGTTGCTTTTTGTTCATGTTGCTATAAAAAAGTTAGTTTTTTTTTATTTAGCTGTAAACTCAAACTCTATACAACGCTTACCCCTAGAGAAGTTGGAAGAGTCTCTTTGATAGAGCTTGTCTTTTTCTCGGTCTTATCTAGCTTTTCCTTTTCTTTTTTCTTGTCTTTCTTCTTATCTTTCTTCTTGTCTTTCTTCTTGTCTTTCTTCTTCTCCTTCTTCTTGTCTTTCATCTTACTTTTCAACTTGTCTTTGATCTTGTCTTTCACCTTATCCTTCTTCTTATCTTTCTTCTTATCTTTCTTCTTATCCTTCTTGTGCTCCTTGATCCTTAACTTGTCTTCTGGTAAGCCTGCTTTGCTGGTCTTATCGTCCTTAACTGATTCGATATTCGTCGTGCGCTGTGTAGCCGGTAATTTGCCTTCAGATATTTGAGGTACTCCTTTTATTTGAGAGGTGATTTTTATTCCTTCTTTGACTACGTTCTCCATAATTAGGTTTGGAAGCGGCTCAGACTTATGTAATGTTTTCTGCGATAGGGATATGTCTAACTGTTTTCGAATATTATACAAAGATTCTTACCTCTTGAGGACCTTCAAAAGTCTGCTTATTGTTTGATGTTTTCTCTTCGATAAGTTGAGTTGGTTTTGTGTCCACTTTTTTATCGCTGTTAGCTGATGAGCTCGACTTATCACCCGTTCCTTTCTTCGTTCCATCCTTGTCAAGTTTTGGACATTCTTTGAGAACTTTTGTAGCCAATGTTTGAATTTCCTGTTGATGGGAAGCATCATTTTCGGATGGCTTTGCACTTTTACCATCGACTAGCTTCTGGACAGTAGCCTTCTCCGTCAGGCTTGGCTTACAAGGTTTCTCCTATGAGAGTAAAATTAATTTCTTTTGTGTAGCTTCTTTGATTTAGTATTTAGAACGCTTACCGCTTGTAATGTCGGAAGAACATCCGTTTGTGAGCGTGGTATTTCCTTTGATAAGTTTTCGGATAAAATTTCCTTGCCACTTGGTACCTTTGCGACTGCATTCTTTTCAACAGTTAGACACGGCTTTGTTTTATCTTGAAATTTTATTGATTTATCTTTCAGTTTTTGAATAACTTTTTGAGTTTTTTCTTTGTTTTTGGAAGTGTTTGCAATTTTATCATTTACTGTGGTTGTTAATGGAACTGAGTCATAAACTTCTTTCTGCAGGAGACCATATTGATTCATGATTAGAATATATATTTGACCATACCAACAAATATCCTTACCTCTTGAGAAATTGGCGGAATTATTTTCTCAGATGGTGGCAAAATTATGTTGCCTTTATTTGTTTCATTCATATTATTATCGTTTTTCAGTGTTGACTTTACATCTTGTGAGAGTTTGATATCAATTGGCACTTTATTGACTGCATCTTTTGTCAAAGACGTTGACACGTTTGCCATGCTTGGTTGACTTTCTTTTGCTTTATCAGCTTTACTCTCGGTGCTTGCATGTTGCTGGAAGATCTTGGATTTCTCAATCGGCTTCGTTGATTGATCTGATGGGGGTTTCTGTGACAAAAAATAATCAGAGCATTTTTTGGGATGAATGAAACAATGTAAAAATGGTATAGAAATTATATATATATTGGGAAAACCAAGCTAAACCTGTGAGTCGACTTGTGATTACCTCTTTTTTCTTTTCCTTTTCTTTTTCTTTTTCTTTTTCCTTTTCCTTCTCTTTTTCCCATTCCTTCTCTTTTTCCTTTTCTTTTTCTTTTTCCTTTTCCTTCTCTTTTTCCCTTTCCATCTCTTTTTCCTTTTCCTTTTCCTTCTCTTTTTCCCTTTCCTTCTCTTTTTCCATTTCCTTCTCCTTTTGCTTTTCCTTCTCTTTTCCCTTTTCATTTTCTTTTTCTGTTTCTTTTTGCCGTTCCTTTTCATTTTCCTTTTTCTTCTCCTTTTCCTTTTCTTTTTCC
Organism: Drosophila hydei; assembly: GCF_003285905.1. Lineage (NCBI taxonomy): Eukaryota > Metazoa > Arthropoda > Insecta > Diptera > Drosophilidae > Drosophila > Drosophila hydei. Next base: position 1,957,227 of record NW_022045685.1, on the reverse strand, counting down.
TTTACTTTTTCCTTTTCTTTTTCCTTTACCTTTTCTTTTTCCTTTTCTTTTTTCTTATCTTTCTTCTTGTCCTTCTTCTTGTCTTTCTTCTTATCTTTCTTTTTGTCTTTCTTCAGCTCTTTTACCTTGTCTATTAGCTTGTCTTCATTTTTTTTTTGCTTCTTGTCCTTCTTCTTATCTTTCTTCTCCTTACTTTCTGGCTGAATGGCTATTAGGCCACCTTGTGCTTTGACTCTCTCCTCCTTCGGTTCATCCTCAGTAACAATTAGTTGTTCCATCTTATCTTTCTTACTCTCCTTTGTTTCTGGCTGAACGTCTGGTAAGCTACCTTCGAGTTTGACAAACTCTTTCTTAGGTAATTCCTCAGTAACAGTTGGTTGGTCCTTCTTTTCTTTCTTATGCTCCGTTGTTTCAGGCTGAACGTCTGGGAAGGCACCTTCGGCTTTGAATATCTCTTTCTTCGGTACTACCTCAGTAACAGTTAGTTGGTCCTTTTTATCTTTCTTACTCTGCTTTGTTTCTGGCTGAACGTCTGGTAAGCCACCTTCGGGTTTGACAATCTCTTTCTTCGGTACTTCCTCAGTAACAATTGGAACGGCGCCAGATTCCTTCTCTTGTTTTGTTACCAATAATTTCTCTACCTGTTGCTGTGCTTCTGACTCACATTTCTGTGATATGGCAAAGTTAATTATATGTCTATATGTACTCTTAAAATAACCTAACCTTTTGAGAGCCATGGATAACAAGCTGTTCAGCAGAGCTTGCTACCGATTCATTTTCCTTGTCCAAGTTCTCCGCTCCAGTTACCTCTTCAGTTGCTTGCACTGGCTTCTCTGTGCTTATTTTTATTTTCTCCTTTGATGAGCCCAAGTCGACGGACGGGCTCTGGTCTGTTGCTTGCTGTCTCTGTTCTGTATTTGATTCACACGATTTCTTCTACAATAGAGATTTATTTAACATGCTTAATCGATACTCAAAAGTATTTTCATTGCTTACCTCTTGAGTTTCTGATACTTGCTTCTCTTTCTTCTTTTTCGCATCTTTCTTCTTTTTCTTCTTGTCTTTCTTTTTGCTAATCTTCTTGTCGGTCATTTGTTCTTTATTACTTGATAACATTTCCTTATCGCTTGTTTCCTTCTTGGGTTCGTCCCCCACAATACTTCTATTTTGGCCAACCTCATCAAGGGGTTCTGTTTGAGATGACTGACTACGCTGTTGTAGGGCAGCTTTTTGATTTTCACTTTGCGAAGGTGGAACAGTAGTTGATCCCGATTGTAGTGGGAGCATGCTGGTCTTTTGCGTTAATTGCCCTTCCTTGACTTTTTCACTTCTGTCTATTGTTATTTCATTCAGGTTTGGTTGAGCTTCCGATGAACGTTCTTTGACCTTAAATTCTAGGTTCTGTGCAGTCTGTGTTTGGGGCGCGCAAGGTTCCCCTTTGACAACCTGCTTTCTGTCTTTTTGTAGGCTTTCCATTAAGAAACCTCGACTGTTCATGGTTTCTTTCATGTCAGCAGCCCTTATCAAGGATAGTTCAGGCTTCTGATTATCGGAGCAATGTGTGTTTACTGCATGAGACCCTGGGATTGAACCACTTGTAGACTCTGTTAGTATGTTTATGGCCTTATTAATTGTATTTCTACTATTTTCCTTTGCAGCCTTTTTATCATCTGAGCCCCTTTGCTTGTCAGCTTTGACTTTGCGTTCTGCAATCTTTTCAGTCGTTGCACTTGATCTAATTTTTTCCAGCTGCATTTGATCTCTTACTTCTTGTTGTTGGATAGAGCTTTGTTGTTCACTCTTATTGTCTGAGGAGCTTAACTTGTTTTCATCGATTTGGCTGGGTTCAATTATCCTAGCTGATTCCACTGCAATAAATCGATTTTTCTATGATGGAGAAAATCGATATATATTCATATTCGATATCAGTGTAAACCGTTTTTAATTCTAAGCTAAGCTTAGATACATTCTTACCTCAGGAGCAGCAGAAACAGTGGGCTTTTCAGCGTTTGGCAAAGTTTTGTCGATCAATGCCTTCTCCTTGGTATAGGGTTCTTTGAGACACTCTTTTATTTTTGATTTGTCGCTTAGCCTTTTTTTGTCTGTATCCTTTGTAATAGTTTTTATAGATTTGTCCCTTTTCACAGCTGTCTTTTCTTTCTTTATTTTATCTTTGTGTTGAGAAAGAGCTAACTTCTCTTCAGCGCCCTTTCTTGGCCCAGTTGTCTTCTGTAATTCAAGTAGTTATTTAGTGTATTCAAAATGGTATTTTCTATAGAAATCTACCTCTTGACTGCCCGAGATCGGAACTGTTTTTAAGTCCGGTAACATTGTCTCAGCTATTTCTCGCTTTTCAACCTCTTTCGCAGTTTCTTTCCCTTCAACACTTTTCGATTTCTTATCTGAGTAAGTTTGCTTATTCCCTGCAACTAACTTATCTTCAGTCAGCTTAATAGTTGAGCACGGCATATTGATTACGATGTCCATGGCATCTTTTGCACCACATTGCCATTGTTGCTCAGCAACACTGGAAGGTTTTTTCTGCAATGCAAATATGTAAGTGTATGCAAAGAAATCGAGAATAATAATAAATAAAGCTCACCTGTTGACTAAACGAAATATCAACTTTATCTAATTTTTCCCTGGCACTTGTTTCTTCGACCTTTCTGGGAACCGAAGCAACACGACTCGTAGCTACCTTTCTATGGGTGTCTGCTACCAAAACTATATCTTTTTCAATTGACTTCCTGTCATCAGCAACTTTTCTTACGGAACCATCTCTAGAGCTTTGGCAAGGCTTTTCATGCACAATATTCTTGGGATCCTTTGTAAATAATGTGTTATGTGTGTCTTCTTTAAAAAGCTGCTGATTGCTTTGAGTTTTATGAGTGGTATTCTGAAGTGAAGTGAATTAAATAGTTTATGCTGCAATAGTTGAGCTGTCGGTAATAAAACTAAATTCTTACCTCTCGAGAGCTTGGACTATCCGTTTTTTTAGAATGGACTAAGGTTATGTTTTCGATATCTGAAAGATCATTGTGTTCTATGTCAGATGTCGGTGCTTCCATTGACATTATTTTGTCTTCGTCTCTTTTAGGTGTTGAGCAAGCGTTATTCTTGCCGAAATTATTAGCTCTGGATATTGGCGTTTTCTGTAGAGAAAGTAATTTATTTGTATCGACAATTTCAACTAAAGTTACAGGCTTGGACAATATAATTAATTTATTCTATAGAAGGCAGAGTAAGTTCTTACCTGTTGTGATATATCTGAGAATATACTCTTACGGTCTTCTGTATTTTTCTGCTGTATTTGTTGGTCAATCAATTTCTCTACTGTCATCGATATGGAGTCAGAAAATAGATCTGTGTTCCTGTTTTTTCTGGCCGTAGTCTTTTTAGCTTTATTTCTGGCCGGCTTTCTTGAGAGTGCAGTTGGCAAGCCGTGGGCTTCCTCCTGCTTACTGTCAAAAGGGCTTAGCTTTGTATTATTAGCGACACTACTTTGGTCAATGGGCATCTGTAATTGCTTAAAATCATGCCATATTTTTATGTTATAAATTATTGGAAGTCAACGAAATCTTAGCAGAACTTACCCCCTGAGCACCCATTAATATTTTAGTATTTTCGAATTTTTCATTTTCGTTTTCCTGGGCCTTCATCCCAGCATTTTTATCATCTACCCTCGTGCCTGCCGCATCTGACTGAACATCCTTGTTAGTTGATATTTCTGCTCTTTTGAGTGGAAGATTTTCCTTTTCCCACTCTAGAGGTTCCTCATTTGTGTTTTTCTTAAGACGACCTTTCTTTTCGATTGTTTTGCGTGATTTATGTTTTTCAGGAATTTCTTTAACTATCTCTTTGAAGCTTACGCCTTTTTCGGATTCATTTGGTGGTGCCTTTTCTTCCTTGATAGTGATTTCCTGTAATATATTTAAGTTCTTTTGTTTTTCCTTATTCATGGTTTGTTTCATAGGTTTTTTCTTTTCGATTCTGTCTGGTGCTCGATGTCTTGCGGGCTTAGAACTGACATCTTTTAGGTCTTCGACTAGTCGCCCTTTCTCTTTCTTACTTGTTGGTATTTCTCCTATATTTAATAGAATATCTTTTTTATCCAACTCTGAGGGCTTGTTAGCCATGATATGATCTTTCTTATTTATTGATATTTCTCCTATATTTAATAGAGTATCTTTTTTATCCAACTCTGTAGGTTTTTTAGCCATGATATGATCTTTCATACTTATTGGTATTTCTCCTATATTTAATAGAATATCTTTTTTATCCGACTCTGCGGGCTTTTTAGCCATGGTATGATCTGTGGTTTGAAATACTTTTGCCTTCATTTTTGATGGTGTTGCTGTAGTTATGGGTTGAATTTTCGGCACTTCTTTTGTAATTTCATTTGACTTGGAGACTTCTACAGGTTCTTGATGACAACTTTGTCTTCTTTGTCTTCTTTTCTTCTCAGTGCCAGAAGATGTTTTACTTTCATACGGTACTTTTTTCATTGGTAGATTTTTCTGCTTTTGTTTATCATTGGAGCCATCTACTAATGGAATGCCCTTGTTCATCGTAGTTTGTAAGTTGGGTGCATCATCCGTAAATGACTTCATGAACTGTGTTTTGTCTAGCAGAGACTTATCGTTGTTCTTTTCTGGCATCTGATTTCTAAGTTGCGGTTTCAAAGGAGGACTTACTTCAAGTCTTTTCGAAGGTTTTGATTTACTATCGAGTCCCTTTTGGTCTGTTTTAAATTGAGAGAAAATATTCTGATCTTGCTGTTGCTTGAGCTTATCGCCAGGCTTGGCAGAGGCGGCCTGTGCTTGCTTCTCCTGTAGGTAAGAGATGGTAAATGAATGGGCTATAAGCAAGGACTAACTTACCGCTTGGCCATCATGGGGTGTCTTATTGGCTGCTATTGGCGCCTCCGTATTGACAGAGCTCGTGTCAATTACCATTGGCTGAGAGGACTTGCCTTTCTTATCGGCTTCAATTTTCTTGCCTCTCCGCTGTTGATTTGCATTCGTTTCCTTGCGTTTCTCCTGGCGTTTCGTTTTGTTAGCTTTTAAGGGAACACTTTCCTCTGGCTCCGTCTGTACAATAGCCTTGTCAGCCCCTCTATCTTTGGTTTTGTTTGCCTTTGGTTGTATCGTCGCATTATTGATATCTCCTGCTACTTCTACTGTTTCGCTAACCTTAAGTTTCTGTTGAGCTTCTTGAGCTAGGGCATCTTCGGCATCTTTATCTTTTTTACCTCGCTTATTTTCTTTGCGCTTGCTCGTGCTTTCTTTTTCCTTTGTATTTGCCTTTTCTTTCTTCGGCAAATCGACTTTGTCATTTTTTACCGATTTACTGTCATCTGACAAAGATTTCTTGGCAGGTTTTCTACTAGTCGATTGCTTCGAAGGAGTCATGCTGCTTGCTGCGCTGCCTTTGGAATATTTGAGGGTCTCATTTAACAATTTACTAACTTCCAGACCTTTGTCTTTCTTTGTATATATGTCATTGTCACTCTCATCGCTCTCAGCATTAACTGAGGGCTTTGCGGAGCTTTCCTCATAGTTGACCTTTATGATTTCTGGCTTAACGTCTCTCATATCTGTGTCTGTTTGGGAATCTTCCTCTGTCAGCCTTTCGGAATCTTTTTTATGAATTTTTCCTTTGGTTTTACTGTTGGTTTTACTATCAGTCTCTGTTTGCTTTGGCAATGAATCCAAAGACTTGCGTTTCTGGAACTCTTTCTTAGAACTCTTTCTACTATTAGCAGTTTCTTGTTTCTCTGGTTGTTTTTTAGCTTCAAGATCTTTTTGCTGAGTTTTTGGCAACTTAACTTCCCCCTTCTTTTAGAATGTTGTTAAATATTTTATTACGGATATATAAATATATATAAGCTTCGCTCACCTCTTCAGTCGATATTGGTTTGGCTTTACCATCTGAGCTATTGTTGGCTAACTCACTTTGGTCCTTATCCCCCTTTTTATTAGATTTTGTATTTTGTGCTTTCGATGACCTTTTTGATCGGCGCGGCACAGATTTGTCTTCTTCTTGGCTGCAAGGCATCTCCTCTAGCTTGGCTTTCTTTTTCATCTTATCTTGTTCTTGCATTTTCGCCTTTGCACTTCTCTGATTGACTTCATCCTCTCGAAAATGCGAAGCTTGTGATTTTCTCCTTCTGTTTATTGTCTGGCTTCTACTTTCCCCATTGCCATCGTTGGCCCTAGCTTTGCTTTCTCCCTGAGCTTCTTCACTTTCTGAAACCTTGTGGTGTTATACAATGTTAGAAAGTTGGACTAGGTTAGCTGATGTAGTCAGAGATATAGTTATAAGAAAATTAAGGATTTCTTAGCGGTATCTCAAACTAGCTTTAATGTGAATATTTGAGCATTCATAAGCTTTCGTATATACTCGATTATTCGCTAATAGACTTACCCCAATTTCCATATTTTCTGGAACTGTGTCAAATTTTTTCTTAGCTGAATTGACTCGAATGCTGGAAATATTCGGGGTATTCAGTGCAAGTCTATCGGGCCTTTGGGCCATTTTACCATTCTAAGTTTGAAAATATTTTATTTATCAAATTTTCTATCCGCTCCTTAACAGTTCGATGCACATTCCAATTTTCAGATGACAGATTGGCTTGAACAATGTTGATTAGCTCGATATCAATCACTAGTGTGACACAGTTCGATAACTGCTTACCAAAAAGCAGTCAACACTTAATCATACTGTTTATTCCCAAACTCTTTCTAGCTTAACCAACACTAAAGCCACAAACTGAAACTGAAGAGTGACTGACAGAAGGCCTACGGATAGATCAGGGCAGCTATATTGAGAAATATTCTGACGTGACAGATATTTGGTTTTATAATATCGACTTTGTGTACTTGATGCATATCAAATGCTTAACTTAATTTAAGCACCCATTCGAAGGAGCGCCAAATGAGGAACAGCAATTTGAACTCGCAAACGAGCTCGAACCATATGTGAGGCGTTTGGGTGGTCGATGCTAATGTCCGACCGAATACAAATTGCCAAACGCTGGTCATTAATCTTGAACGCCCTGCAAAATATCATGCAAAACAGCAGACAGAAAGCAAAAAAAAAAAAAAAATACCTTTACACATTGCTGTCCAATGGTTGTCGGTCGTATGTTAAGTATTTAGGCAAATGTGGTTCCAGCTGACAAGAATCAACGGCAGCAGCAGCAGTGGCAGCAGCAAGCAGGACAACAGATAGGGCGCAACAATGGCTAGCCATAACAATAACAGCAACAACAACAACAGCAACAAGCACTACGACAACAATGACATCAATAGGCGCAATTGAAACAAGTGTTGTCACGCCGCCAACGTCGACTGCGACGCTGTTGTTCTGACCAAATGGCTGACAAGCAGCGGTCAACAGACGCCCATTGTCCATTTCGTATACCCTAACCAAATATTGGGGATTATTGCGAGCTTCGTTCGAATATCACATAAATCTAATTGCCGAAAGCTGGCAAAGTAGTTGAGAGCTTAAAGGCTTCACTGCATTGAGTTAATGGTGACATTTTTAGTTTTTGCCTTAACTGTCTATTGAAATAGATGAGAATCTTGGTCTGATGCGCCAACCAAGCTGCAGTCCAGCCAAAGGCAATTTATATGGATTTGCTGTCCTGTTGCGAGCGCGTAACTAGCATTTGGGGTATAGCCGTGCTTACTTCAGAGTATCCAGACTTTGTTTTGTTTATGGCTTATTGTTTATTGTTTATTATTGTGCGCGCTTTTATGACCTATATGGACGCGTTTAGTTGTGTCTGAGTTGGCACAATTGACAAGGGCAGAGGACAGCAGGGCGTAAAGGACTATGCAAACGGATATGCTTGGCTGAACATTCAAATGTCGTTGTTGGCTTTGCAATTATACAAATTAATTTCTAGACAAAAGCGTACAGATTGTTTTGCGCAGCCTGCCGTAAGGTGGCCATGCAGCCGGAAATATCAGACATCAGACAGAACAAACAGACAAACACAAAGCGGCAGGCAAACATTTCGAGCATGGCCATCGATGCTTTGTCAATAGAGTAAAGCATCTTCTTTAAAAAGCGAGCACATAAAATGCAAGCGTCGAGCGCTTCTGCAGCTGAGAAATTGCCATTCTCCACTCGCCGTTCGCCCCTCCCGACTCCACCCTCGCATTTCGCATTTGGCATTGCACATTACCCATAGCCAAACTAAAACAGCGCCGCGGGTGTCCACGCGATATGTGGCCATATCCTTAGCAGGACTTCTTATAGCTAACAGCATTGGCATCCCAAGCACACTTTCGCCCGCGTTGCGCAAGTGTTGGGGGTCAGCACATTCGTTTCGCTGAAAGCATTTGCCATGTTTCCCTTTGTTTTATTTTTTCCTCTCCTTCCTTTCACTCGCTCTTTTTTTGCGAATGCAATCATGCTGAATTAACCTTCAACTCGTCATCGTTCACGCAATCCATTTAAGCTCTACAGTTGCCAATCTCTTTCGGAAATATGTGTCTTTAGGAAAGACACGTTTCCGCTGCAGCGGCACGCTTAACATTTGTCCATTAACAGCGACTTTCGTTACTGTTAAACAGCTTTAACAGTTGACAAGTTAATACTGTTAGTTATGACTAATGTTATGGACTAAAATGCAAGTCATTAGTGTAAAAGCTTGTTAACAGCTGCTATTACTGTTAAGCGCTAATGCTGTTAGCTAAATGTTATGACAAAATGTAATATATGAACATATATACTATGGATGACTTCTCTCAACCGCTGCCCATTAACAGCCAGACGTTTGAATGAACAGCTGTCAGCTAATATCTGTTGGCCAACAGCTATAAGAGTTCATAAATCGCAGTTATCTCAACAGCTGTTAGCCACTGCAATTAGTATTAACATTTGCTGACTGTTATGTCAGACTGTTCAGTGGCTGTTAGCTAATAGCTGTATCAATAGTGTCCTCTTGGATATATTTAATCTCATACAAAAAGTACTTGGACACTCGAATCGTTCTATCAAGTGCTTTATTAATGGGTTCCAGTGTTTGGCTCGCAATTTTTGCAAACGTTGCAGCAAAACTTTTGGCCTGGTTCAAAATGTTGTTTTTCGCCAGTTTTTTTCCTTCTTTTTCTTTTTGATTTTTTTGCTGCTTTATTTGATATTTTTTTCTTCTTTTGGGTTCTCACGCAGCAGTCGCCGCCAACAAGGCGCGGAAATTGGGCAGCCAGCCAGGGCCAGCCAACATATCCATGCGTTGCATCGAGACGTGGGGCCTGGCTTTTCGCTTTCAAATGCCTATGCAACAATGGGGCTATGGGGGACCGTGTGGCGAAGGGAGTGGCCTTTTTTGCAAGTGGTTTGATTTGTGATTTTGGCATTCTTGTGTATGTCGCTTGCTGCTTAAATTTGAGCTGGCTTTCGATTTTGTGGGTCGCACAATTTATGCGCACTTTATGCGTTTGCCCAAGTCGTGACTTGGACCCAACAGATTGGAGCATGGAGCCGACGTTATGTAATGTGCGTGTGTGTGGGGGCTGCGGTGCGCTGTTAAGTGAGAGTTGCACCTAGTTGTTGCACCAGATTCAAGCGGCAGCTGCAACTTGTTCACTGGCTGCAAGGCAGAACAATTAACAACGGCGACTGTTGCGCTCAAATGCATTTTAATAACTCTTAATTAAAGCATTCAATACAAATTGTATACGCATAGCTGTTACAAAAGATTCTGAGCTGTTTCAATGCAGTAACGAGTAGGGAGTCACAAGTGTCGAGTGGCGAGAAGGAATGGCAATGGGTCAAGAATTGAGAGTTAGGTAAAGTAAGCTGAGCATCGAACATCGATGAATGAGTGAGTGAGTAATGAACATATGATAGATCTAACGAGTAGCTAGCAACGAGTGACGAGTAAGGAGTGGAGAGTAGTGAGCAAAGAGCTTTGTATGACGAATAATGAGTAACGAATAGGCAGCAGCGAGTGAAGGGTAGCGAGCAGCGAGTAACTAGTTATAAGCAACGAATAGAAATATGTAGAACTAACAAGTTCTACGAGTGCCTAGTAGAGAACAGCGAGTAACGAGTAGCGAGTGAAGAGTAACGAATAGATATACGTAAAACTAACGAGTACCTAGTAGAAGGCAGCGAGTTTATAGTAAAGAGTGACGAGTAACGAGTAGGGTTGCAGAGGCAACGAGTAACGCAATGCGTGACATGTAACGAGAAATGAGTGAAGAGTAGCGAGTAGAAGCTACAAGGAGAAACTAAGAAAGTTCTAGCTACTGATGAATGAAAACCATCAGTAATAGAAAAGCAAGCTAGAAACGTGAATAAAGTAAAGCTGGCTATAGTAGAAGTCTATCAAGAGACAAATACCAAAGAGAATAACTTGTAATAACAAACGAGTGGCACTCACAAAGCAACGCTTGAATGAATGTGCGAGAAAGGAATTGGTCATATTGGCTAAAATGCAGTGATTGATCAAAAGACAGCCTCATGATGCTTAGTTTTTATTACATTTTGTCACTTGTCAACTTTGTAGTTCATGAAGCTGAGTGTGTTGAGGTGAGTATGAAGCAAGTTGGCTTTTCCTGCTGCCGCATGCCGCAGTTGCTTGCATGGAATTTCCTTGACCGGATCAACAAATTAGTCAATAGCAACAATAACAATTTCCAATTAAACAATGGAGCTTGATGCGATTTCGATTAACTTCAATGTGTAGCGCACTGAAAGGCAATCAGCAAATGGGCAGAGCAACAACATTGAGGCGGGTGTTGGCTTCAACTGCAAGCTGCAACGGCGTCTGCGTCTGCGTCTGCGTCTGCGTCGCATTGCGTTGGCCGCGCCTGCGCAGTGCGAACATTCACAATAAGCAGACAGCGGCTTGTCGCTGAGGCTGCCTGCTTTGCCAAAAAGTTGGCATCGCAAACCCGTTTTCCATGGCTGCAGCGGCTGCTGTTGCTGCTGCCACTGCCGCTGGACCATATTTTCCCAGCGCTTTTTAATCATGCGGCGCGGTATAAATAGGCGCAAAGAACGCGACACTGAGACAGTTTTCGATTCGAAGCCTAACAGCCCGGTGCAGCACATCAGTTTTAAAAACTACTCCCAATTTTTTTTACGTGAAGTAAACCTAAAATCCACATTCACAAAATGGCATTCAAGGTGCGTAAGGACTCAAGTGAATGTGTGAATGTGTGTGTGAGTGTGTTACACAGACTTTCTGACAGGATGCACTGACAAGGACAAAGCCATTTGCCAATCTCCTGCTGTCAGTTAGAGGCTTCACAGTTGCATTTGGCAACGCACAGGTAGCACAACAAGCTGAGTTCAGCTGAATCTCTGTCAGATATAGAGTTTCCTTATCATTTTGATTTATTAGACTAAAAGCGAAGTACAGCTCACACTGGGATTTCAGTTTTTTTATTATTAAATTCCACGTAACTGATATAGTGTTAGGCTTTTAGCACTCAGTTAAGGGAAAAACTGACAGCGAGCATTGTTTATTGAAGTTATTGTCAGTACAATGTTGAATGTTAAGAATGTACATGACTGGCTTAAGCCCAACTGAGGCTGAACAATGAGAACAACTGCTACACTACACTAATTCGTCTAACTAGTTGCAGTTTTAAGCAACTTGCAGCGTTGAAAGTTACTTGAAATTTCAATTAAAAGCACGGCGAAAAGAATGGAGGGAAAACAACTTGAACTTTGCATCGTCTGTGATGCAATAATTGAATAATTTCAGCTGTCAGTGTCAGGCGGCCTCATCGAATGAAAGTTTCAAAAATTGGTTAAGCTACGCAAATTGCAAACTTTTTAATTCCCTGAAGCTCCGTGCAACTTTGGCCGAAACAGATTGACCTCCGTTATGCCTTAGCTCATTTCGAAAGTCAAAGCATAAGCTGCGAAATGTGAAACGCAATCAAACCGTTGAAGGTAATCGAGCGTCTTAATGCTAATTAGCTGCCCCAAGACTTACAATTAATAAGCAGCAGAATGCGAAGCGAAAAATCAATCAACATTAAAAATATGTAGAGGTCAAATAGCTGTGTGACGGCAATCAGAAGTGGGTCAATCACATGCCAATGGGCATATTTTAAATATCCTCGAGTTGTCCTTCAATGTTGCTCACGCGTTGAGTTACGTATGCTGGCAGCAGCTGACCAAGCGCTCAGCTTAAATTGTCTACTTCAAGCTGATGTTTAAGCAAATGTTGTGGACTTGCCTGATTTTTCCTTTTTTTCAATGTTCTTTTTCGACGAGCCGTTCGCACGGCCTTGGCCACGGTTCGGGCCCATTCTTGTCCGGCAGTGAGTTACGCTTAATTAAAATCAGATAAATACCGAAAGACAAATAAAACCCGCACCAAGTCAAGTGCAAGCCGGGCACGTCAGCCAGAAAGCGAAGAACAACAAAACCAAGCCCAGCCAAATAAAACAAAACAAAACGGGAAGGCAACGGAAATGATATAAAGTTTAAATAAAATATAAAAAAAAGGCCAACAGAACTCCCTGGTGGACCCAGCCCCACAGACTTTCCAAGCGTTTTTTGCATTTTTACGCGTAAATTGAAATTCAATGGAATTGTTTACCAAAATTTCAAAGTAAGGTCACAAAAGACAGTCGAAAAAATAAAAAAAAACAACAGGCAAAACAAACTAGAAGCACCAAGTCAGACAAAACACAAGCAGTCAACATGTCAAAGCAGCAAGATTAGTTTTCAAGGCAGCTAGTGTGATGTTACAATTTGAATGCCGCACAGAACTGATATAAAAAGAGGAAATCACCCAATCAAACAGTCAGCGAGTTGCATGTAACGAGTTTCAGAAATGTCAAGCAAGCAGCTAGGAAAGAACGTTAAAGAACAAGCGATTGCATAACACACAAAATCTAGCATTTAACGAGTAGCTTGGAGAGAGTACACAACAGCGAGTAGCATGCGACGAGTAACCAGCACAATGCAGTTGGTGGCGAGTTACTAGTCACGAGTTGTAAGTGACGAGTATCAAGTAACGAGTAACCTGCAACCAGTAACCATAATAACTAGCGAGTATTTAGTAACGAGTAACGAATCTAGAGCAGAAAGTATCGAGTAGTAAATAGCGAGTAATTAATAAGTAGTAGCATGCGACGAGTAACCATTATAAAGCATAAAGCAATGACTAGTCAGCGACGAGTAACTAGTAACGAGTAGCATGCAACCAGTAACAATCAAAGAGATGAAAGTAGCGTGTAGTTAGTGGCGAGTATTTAATATTTAGTAACATGCGACGATTAACCAATCTAGAGACGAAAGTAGAGAGTACAAATTAGCGAGGAGTAGCGAGTAGTAAATAGCGAGTAACTAGTAAGTAGCATAAAGCAACGACTAGACAGCGACGCGTTACTAATAACGAGTAGCATGCAACCAGTAACTATCAAAGAGAAGAAAGCAGCAAGTAATAATTATCATGCAATGAGTAATTCTTAACAGGAATAAAGTAACGAGTAACTATCAAAGCGAGTCAACAACTGTACTGGCTATCGACTAAGATACATGAGCGCATAGACAAATGAGCTAATTGCGAGCAAATATTTAAATTGTTGCCAACTAGACAACAGCCATTAAGTGACCCTGGGCCATTTAATGGCTAAACATCATAGAGTTGAGTTCAATGCTGACAACGTAATTGATATGATATTAAGTACTGCCATATGTTAATATATAAAGCAGTTAGCCAAACACAGAGTTGCCATGGCAAAGTGCTGGCAAATATTTTCTCTAAATATCACGCATACGACGCAGTGCCCAGGCTGTTGCAAGGTTACCGTGTTGCCACGGCAAAGAGTGACAGAGACGGAGAGAGTGAGAGGGGCAGAGCGCGCGAGTAGTGAAAAATTTGAATTTCCAACTACTTTGCCAACTTAATTAAAAGTTTATGCGCCTGCAATTTCCTAGTGCGTCGTGTGCTCTCTGTCGATATGCAAACCAAATACAAATGAGTTGTCAGCCGGTTGCTGCGCTCACTAAATTATGCATGTATACGTGTGTGTGGGTGTGGGTGTGTGTGTGGGTGTGTGTGTAAGTGTGTTGTGCTTAAATTTGTATACTATTTATCTATTGCAGCTCATCTTCTGCCTTGCCGCTATGGCGATTGCTTGCGCCCAGGCCAAGCCCGGCGGCCCAGCTGCCTATTCGATTAGCGCACCCAGCGTGGACCACGCCTCCGTGGGCAACACACAGGAGCATACGGTGAAGGGACACTACGGCCAGTCGTCGCAGTCGGACTATGCCAGCCAGGTGCAAACCGCCCACTCGCAGTCGCATGTGCAGCGCTCCAGCATCAGCAATGATGGCGGCTTGGCTCCCGCTCATTATGCCGGTAAGTCAACGCGCATACACACAAGCCCACACACGCACATACACACACACCCAAGCACACCCACTTTGATATTCACAATACGCACAAAGCACTCACTATTCATTGAATATGCACGTAGTTGATATGCTAACACCAAAAAAAAAAAATCGCACACAAAATCAATCTATAGCCGCGCCACAAGTTGCCACCTATGCAGTTGGACACAGTGCACCTGCCCAGATCCAGGTGACCAGCGGCCATGGGGGCTTGAGCCAGGGCCTGGCCTATGGCGGACACTATGCAGCCGCCGCCGCGGCACCCGCCATCGCCTATGGCGGCCACTATGCCTCCGCGCCCGTTGCAGCTGCGCCCGCTTTGGCCTATGGCGGCCACTATGCGGCCACGGCACCGGCTCTCCAGCTGTCGGGCGCTTCCCACCTGAGCCTGGGCAGCCTAGGAGGCCTGGGCTACGGCTATGGATATAGCGCAGCTGCTGCCGCCCCATCGCTTTCCCATGGCTATCAGCTGGCTGCCCCAGCAGCTGCTCCGATTGTGAAGTACGCCGCCGCTCCAGCTTATGGTAGGTGTTCGCTGGATCCACAGTAGGCTATTAAGCAGCTGCTAATCTCTGCACCTCCGTAGTAGTAGTAACTGTATCCGTAGTCGTAGTCGTAGTTGTAGCTATGTTGCTTATACTAATTTTCCAGCCACGCATATTCAACATTTTTCTTTCAGCCTTTCGTGCCTCAATGCTTGGCTTAAGCTTCATCAGCTGACTTCTCGGTCGGGTCTTTATCTCGGTGCTGTCTTTGCCTTTGTGCCTGGGTTTCGTTTTTTTGCTGCAGTTTATTGTATTTTCGCTTTGGCCAGCCAAGTAGACATGGCCAAAGCAAACTTGATGCTCTGTAAATACAGAGCACAACTTTTCGTCGAACCAGGCCACGCTGCGCTGCAGACAGCTGCAGTGGGAGGGGGCGTGGCGGTGGGCTGTCTGCTGTGTGCTTAAGGCAGTGTGAATCTGAGCAAAACACAAACATTAACTCAGCGAGGTCAGTGCAGAAGTGAGATAAATTCGTAGAATTTTTGGACAAGTTTAGCAGCAGCAAGCGAGAGATCACAAACATTCCGGTTTGAGTCAGCAGAGTGGGCCGGTTGCTCCGAATAACTATCTAACACAAAAGAGACAATATTTTCTGACAATTATTAGTAGCGAACAAGGTAACGTTTTCTCTTCGATTCCTACTCCTCGACACGAGTCTTTCGATCTATGTCTAACATGTCTGCCTGTTGCCGAATTTGAAGCCAAGTCAGACTCTTTAAGCTATGCTAGCTAAAATTATAGAAGAATGCTCAATCGATACGCAATTATGCAATTATTTCATAAATATTTCAAAAGCTGGCTGTGCCAGTTAAAACGTTCTTCATGCATTATCAATACGAAAGGGGCGTGGTTCTCATTACTATCACACGCTGAAAAGCACATTCGGGCGCTGTCACTGTTGCTTGCTGAGCGAAAGAGAGAGGGAGAGCAGACAGTGAGCGAGTGAGACGAAGCATGGGAGACATTCGAAAGAGCATTTCGTTGGGGCTGCGATGTCGGTCAACGCAAGCCGTATAATCAATCATTCATATATTGTTGCCAACTACTTTAAGCCATTGACACGCGGCCCCCACGAAGACGATGATGTTATTGATGATAATCGTAATGATTATGATGATGATGATGATGATGATGGTAATGGTGAAGTGTCCGTATCGCTTTCCATGTGGGGCCGTAAGTTCGTCAGCCATTTAAGCAAGTGGCATTTGGCATGGCCAGGACATGTGCCACGCCTTGTCAAGTTAACAGGACAGCAATCTTCGACCATCTGGCCAATCTATGACAAATGCAGCGTTGCCACGTTTCACACTGATTTTCCAACTATTTATTGTTCAGTTTTTCTTATTTTTTGGCTGCGCTTAACTTTAATTTTCGTGCGCTGTTGCCACATTTCACTCAAGCTGAATTGCCAGTGTTGAGCAATTTTTATATATTTACTTACGCTGTTGCCAAACTTCAGCAAGCAGCTCGTATTCAAATTGCGTTGTTCTCATGCTTTCGCACTACTTAATTATTTATTAAATATTTAGCGATGTTTCCGCATTTCACTAAAGTGCTTGCATCGTTGACTCACTTCACTTTCCCTTAGCCATGTTGCCACATTTCTCGCTAACCGCTTGCCACAGTGTAAGTCAGGTTCCAGAGTCTCATTTCATGTTGGCTTGACAATACAAAATTGCAGACCTTGCGTAGCCAGTTGATTGATGTCCACTTGTCAGTTGCCATGTGCTAGACCAACCTGCTGAGATCCCGAGGTATTCGCCTTCGATGGCTGGCTAACTGCTTGCCCACCTGTGACAATGGCCCAATTTGCAACATTTGCGGGGACGTGGACATTTCCATTGTTACGGCTGACAATCAGTAGAGGCCAGTAGTCGCAGTTATTGATCGTTGGCCGATACCTGGAATCCGAATTTGAATACCTAGCCATACGCCAGCATGCAGCACCCTCTTATTGGGCTAACTCTCTGACTCTGATTATGCATTATCATTGGCATTGGCATTGCCATTGCAAGACGGCTGCTAATGCGACTTGTGTGTGTTTCTGTTCCACAGCACCTGGCATCATTGGACACGGCATTGGACTGGCTGCAGCACCCGCCTATGCAGCTCCCGCCTACGCAGCACCCGCCTATGCCACGCATCTCGCCGCCGCACCAGTGCTCAAGTGAGTAATGTCTGCCAGTTTTATAAATAGAGATGGATCGCCGCATGCACATCATGTTCTTGCCACTATTCTAACGTCTATTTACACAGGGCTGCCGTCGCACCTGCCCTGGTGCACACCTCCGTCTCCGGCCATGGCATTCAGTATGGCTACTAGAGACTCGGGATAAGCCAACCTATCCAGCCACCCCCTAACATGGAGTAAGCATCTAAAAATAATATCCGTGTCGACCTAAAATGTTTACAAGGCAACTCAAAATCGCAACGGCACGAAATGGCAACTGCGCAAATGCAACGTTGCCAATTTTCAGTGCAACTTTTTAATTTCGTAATATGTTTTTTTTTCTCTCTCTCAATTTTGTACATTTTGATATTATTTTATAAGCATTGGCCATGTTCCATGTTAGCCAACGGAAAGTCTCTTTATTACCTGAATATGAATTCTGTCATTTTCTCTGTATTTTGTGCGTGTTTTTTTTTTATCGCGGTTGAATTTACGTTTTATTTAAAAGTTATTTTGTACAGAAAATGCATGTGAAAAGTTGGAAAAAATAAAAATCATTTTATACATAACATTTATATATGTAAAGATATATATTTATACTTGAACTTGATGTGCTCTCTATGCAGAGGTGGTTAGCTCTTTTTTTTGTTTTTGGCTATCATTGCCATGAGCTGGCCTCTGTTGGGACACAGTCCCAATACTGCAGTTACAAGATGATATATGGGCGCCGAAACTATGCTACGATTTATTTGCCACGCTCCAGTTGAGCACTTGCCATACGTACTGCATAGTTTATGGCGCAGTGCGTGGAATTTATCATACTCGCAACAGATATGAATACGACTATCTGCCCAGACCCAGACCACGGGCCACGGGCTTAGCCGCATGTCTAACTCGATGTCCATGTGCCAAATGCCAAGCGAAAGTATTAAAGTTCAAATGACCAAAACCCCTTTTTTAGCGTGTCTGCATATTACGCATACGCCATGTGCGCCTTGCCCAGCCGCATTTAGCACAATGAAATCTATTTTTAGTTAAATGCTAAAAACAGCAGAACAGAAACAGGTCGATGTGTCAAAAAAGCTGACTCTATTCATAACATAACTGAAGGTAAATGCGAACAAAGCTTAAAAATAAATCAAAATCATTTAGAGCGCTAAGCAAATTTGCAATCATATTAGGTGGAAAAAACTTGCTGCATTCATGAATAACTTTCATATTTTCAATTAAAATAAAATTGACATTCATTCAAATTGGAGGCTTCCTATGGGAAAACGCAAACAAATTTCTGTTAAAATAATAGTGATTGTCGAAAAAACGAGAACTTTTGAGCTGAACTTATAATAAAGACGAGCTGTAAATGTGGCAAAGCAACGTGAATATATTGTTTACTTGTTAAAGTCGCAGACACACGCACACACATAGAAGTGTGTGGCATTCAAATATTGATTCAGGACTTCGCGACCCTAGAGGAAAGCACAGCAAGAATTTCTGAAAAGCAGCTGGATATCAATTAAGATGCAAAGTTATGCCAGACTCTGGCATAACAAAGTAACAGCCATGCCACTCCGCCGGTGGTTAGGTGCCTGTGCCTTGACTTGTGACTTATTTGATTTGATTTAGCCAGCATGTAAAATTCAACTGCCATCCAGAAGCAGCGGCAGCAGTAGCAACAGTTGTCCATCAAATACTGTTGGCATTTTCATTTAGAAAGAACACAATGCAAATGCAAACAGAAACGCGAGTCCTGTTCCCTGGCTTACAGGACACCTGGGCGCAAGGTCGGGCACAGCGTACAACAGGCGCGTCGCAATGTAAATAGCACTGCAAACAGCGGAAGCCCCGACAAAGCGGACGACAAAGCAGAATGCCAGTGGAGAACTCGAAGCCAAAACACAACAATTTCATTAGCAAATGCAGCTGCGAGACAGCTTCTCAAAATATCAATGAGGGGAAAGCAACACAGAGGAAGAGCCAGAGCCAGAGCCAGAGCCAGGGCCACGGCCACAGCTAGAGGCACGGGGGAGTCTGTATTGAGGCAAGGCCGGCCAATCCATGGAAGGCACTCGGCAAAGCCAAGCGACCTCTACAAGATGCCAAAGCAGTGCACAAAAGCGAAAGAAGAAGAAAAGCAAACAACTTTTACAAAGGTCGTCACTTAACTATTCAAAGTTGGCAATGGAAAATGTTGTACCAAATAAATACAAATCGTTTGCGTATTCTTATTTTAGTTGGCAGCCAAAAGAAGCACTGAAAACGGAGGATGACCCTTATTGAGTAAGTTAAGTAAGTCAGTAATGTGATTCGGCCCGAAGTCCTGGCGATTCTAGTGACTTTACGGATGTGGCACGGCCTGAGCTTCGCTTTAGTCTCGCATGATTCACGGCACAATTGCTGTCTAGCTTCAACTCTAGCATTAAATAGTCACTATAAAAGCATTTGACTTGAATTTGTGCCGCATATAAATTTTGCGCGACACATCCGCTGAGATTCCTCATTTCATTACCCAGGCTAATTAGGCGAGTGTCGTTCGCAAAATAAATGAACAAATGTTTTACTATTAAAGTAAATTTCGCTGCGCGCCGGTTGGCCACGGCTGAGCAAATAAAAGCCGTGTAAAGCGTAGGTGAATCGGCTGTTAGGGAATCAGCATGGGAATGGAAGTGGAAATGGAAGTGTGTTGCCCACTATTGGACATATTTGAATACAAACTTTTAATTTGCTGCGTTCAGCAAACAGAAATGTGCAGCGCAGCAGAGAACAGACAACGCAGTCGAAACTGCAGGCACAGAGACACGGCATAGGCATCTGTCAGCCATGTAGCAGAACACAATGAACAGCATTGTGGCTGGGCTTGCGGTGCGTCGCTTCCTGTTCATTTCCCCAGTTGTCATCCGAGAGAGAGAGAGAGAGAGAGGGAGAAAAGTGAGCCAAAATGTCTAGCAATATAAAACGTAGCTAAGTCAACACCTTGTCTAATCCGCACCTTACCTTACTTCGCACAGCTTCATAAACAGTTCGCCTAGAACATGCGCTGTGCTGCATTGCAGTTTCAAGTTTGCATCGCATTTCGGTTGCCGGTGGCGTATGCGTAATGCCGCAGAGCACTCAACCAAATTCTATTCACACAACACAAACAGCAAACTCCAGCTAACCAATTTAGGCGTGTGTGTGCCAGCTTCAATTAGGCAAATAAGTTGGCTTTTACGTACATCAACTGACCGACTACACTTGAACCAACAATTTGCTTAATTCTCAGGGTCAAGCAGTATTCAATTGTGCATAGAAATTCTAGACACAGAAGGGTAAAGCGATGCGTGGTTAAATACTAAACTAGGTGTTAATAGATTTCACCTCATAGCAAGAAGAAACTTGTTTGGAGTGCTGAGCTCATGCTCGTCTCACTGTGAGTTCGGCATTTGCTCGTGTTCAAATTTGGGTTTATGCAAAATTTATTATTCACAATTTTCGACTCATAGCTACGCTGCTGCAAAATTTTCACATTGTTACAAAATGATTATAATAATAATGACTATTACGATAAAAATAAATTAGGACTAAATATGAAAAAAAAAAATTGCTTGGGACAGAAAAAAAATATATGGTTTTGATATAATCAGATATTCAGTTTGATGGCGGGCTTAGGTTGAGGGTTCTAGTCCACTTCTCGGACGGTCTATGATCCGAGGTGCAACAGCGCCTGGCATTTGGAACTTGATAACTAGAAGTTATAGTTAAGATTGCCGCTACTGTATCTCACGTGGGATACGGCTGATGCAGGTTGGTACGATGCAGGACCCAGCTCGGAGGAGTCGGGGACTGCCATGCCGTAGTTGGTGCTGGTGTTGGGCGCAAGTTGACCGGTGGCGAACTGCTGGGCAACGTTCTGCTGCTGATCGCGGAGCACATCCTGCTGCTGCTGCTGCAAGAATCCCATGTGCTGCTGGGTCGAGTAGAAGTTGGCCAGTCCGCCGACGGCCGCCGCTGGCTGACCTTGTGATAGCTGCGTCTGCTGGCGCGGCTGCGACTGCAATCCGTTGTTGCTGCCAAAGGCTTGGCGCGTGTAGAACCGATTGCCATCGTTTTCAATGCCGTTGGGCTGATGTTGTTGCTGTCCGTGTGGCAGTTCATGTTGCAGCTGGTGCTGCTGCTGACCAGAGACATCGGGATAGTATGTGTAGAGCTTTTGCAGCAACTGTTGCTGCTGCTGCTCAAATTCCAATCGCTGACGCTGGTAATCAAGGAACGCGGCTTGCATCTGATCCGCATAGCTGGGTAGGTTTGCAGCTGCTGGTGCTGCTCCTGCTGCTGCAGCTGCTGCTGCTGTTGTTGCTGGCTGCTGCTGTTGCTGCTGCTGCTGCTGCTGTTGCTGCTGCTGTTGCAGTTGCTGCAGTTGTTGCAGTTGTTGCAGCTGTTGCAGCTGTTGCAGCTGTTGCTGCGCAATATATTGCTGCGGATCTTGCTGCTGGCCACCGACAACTGATGCTGGCTTTGATTTGCTGATAGCTCCAACGGTCTGCTGTGGATATGCAGCTCTATATTGTACTCCCGAGGGCAAGCCGGAGAATTGAGTTGGATTTTGCTGGGGGCGAAGAGGAGATAATTAGTTCGTGCATTCACGTCGAGTTGCCTGCTGCCTCTCTGGCCATTCAGTTTTACCAATCTAGCATGATTTTTGCGCGTTTTGACAGCTCTCATCTTCTGCCAGCTTGTACGGAATCGATCTCTACACACAACCGCAATTTGGCAACTAATCGAAATTTTACAGTTTTGAGGCAAAAGTTAAAAATTCAAGCGAGACACAAATTCAGAAATTCGAAATCTAATCTGATTAAGCGAGCGAGCGAGACTGGCCCTACACTCGGCCTGAGCTCCCTGCCCCAGCAATGACAGTCCGGAAACGTTGTGCACAGCCTGCTTTGCCGCCAGCAAAACAACACGGCAAACACACAAAGGTGCCAAGGGCCACTAATTGATCATACGCCCCATTGGTCAGATTCGCTGCACGCAAACCAATGCGCCATATAACAGCCGGCAGCAGCAGGCGCCGGACACAGTCGAGAAAAATGTATTTGAAATTGCAGTTAATGCTGCTGCTGTCGCTGCTGGCGGGCAGCGCTCGCTCCAGGGCCAGCCCGCAAAATCCGCTCGAGAAAATAGCGGCAGGCGCGCTCAGCGTCGGCAGCCAGGTTATGAACACCATGCAGGAGGGCGCAATGGCCACGCAACAGCTTAACTTTGACAACGGCCTCATGGCTGTGCGCTCCAAGACGGACATGGGCTACGGCGACGCGATGCGAGGCAATGCCGATGACTCCGATTCCTCAGAGTCGGATGAAAAGCGCCGCCGCAGGCGTCGCAGCAGCCACAGCATTAGCTACCTGAACAGCAGGCTAAGTCGGCATCAGATTTTGCATCGCATCAAGCGCACGCCCTGCAAGATGATGGGCGCTACGACGGAGTCGCCAGACGATGTTGAGGCGCGCAAGAGACGCGCACGCAAACGCGCCGCCAACAATGCATCCAGGACGCGCATCAACAAGTCAAACAGCAAGAAAAAGAAGCTGGCAGTGGAGCGCCGCCGCCGCCAGGCACCGCAGCAGGACCAGCAGGGGCAAATGGGGCCACAGCAACGACCCACTCTGGGTGAGCGGGTCAAGTACTTTTGGCTCTCATTTGTGGACAACGTGGCCGATGCGGTGCAGCAGCTGCACCAGAGAATGAAAGGAGCAGCTGCTCAAGCCTCCGACGGCATGCAAGCAATATAAATTCCAATCAACTACGACTTAAGCACTTTTTTTTTGCAGTTCTTTTTTTGTATTGAAAATATAAACAAAGAGAAAAGTTATTAAATAAAATTATTAAACCATATATCATATAAATCAAGTCGTATGTTCGTTCCGATCAGTTCGAAAATAAGCGAATTAGTTAAAGACCAGGCAGAGGCTTACTAAAGGCAGAGCTGTTAATCAGGCCAAAAACAAGCTGCTGCACTCCCTTCATAAGCAGAGCAAGCTTGAGTCATTATAGATTTATCTGCGCAATGGTAACAACTAGTTAAGCAGGTTAACATTTCCGGCATTCGATGCGCTTGCATGCCCAATGCGCTATGTTGGCTCAGACAAAAGCCGCCAGGCCACGTTGGCTGCACGACAGTTGGCGAAATGATTTCCACTTGGCGCTTTGTGTTTGGCTTGGTCTTGGGACTCGGGACGCTTGGGCTGCTTGTGAGCTGCCAGAAGGACCTGGAGCTGGACTACTCCGATGAATATGACAGTGTGCGTCCGATGCTCATCTACCCGGACGAGCCGAGGCTAGAGAATCGTTTGGCGGCAGCGGCCCAGGAGTTTGGCGAGAGCATTCGCAATGCCTGGCAGTCCATGGCCGACTCCTTTCACAACTACTTCGAGGAGCTGCGCACTGTCTTCGCCGATGGCGTCGACGACAATATCGAGACGTTCCCGGAGAGCAACTGAACGCCGACTTTTGCAAATGAATCTCAAAAGCTTGAAGATTAAAAGTCAATCTTTGGCAAATCATTAATAACTGACTTTTCCTGATTGACGGGCATATTGAGAGCATTTCATCGAGCATTATTTGAGAATGTCAAATAGAAATTGCTCATTATTGCTTGCAAATTCCAAGGGAAATGTTTGCTAATTAAATGATATTCAGATTCATATTTTAACTGTAGCAAAAAATACAAATTATTTGGAAAAAATAACGAGAGAGTGCTCTAGGCAAGACTGCTCGACTAGGAAATACCCTGAACACAACGAAGAGCTGATTTTCCACCTGCAGTCGGAACGTGGGTTTTATAGGTGTGTCTTCGGCAAAGCACAAGTCGCTGGTACTTGAAATACGTTTGGACATTTGTAGGAAGTTGGAAGTTATCCAATATTCAAAATATATAAAATTTTCTATTCTTTACAGCAACCAGGGCTGAAGTTTGAAGTTTGCAGCGTTTACATTGTTTCAGTAACATTTAAAAGCCAAGTCAAATTATCGATTTTTAACGTTTAAAATTCCAAGACTCTAGATAGACAGACGGACGCAGGGACAGACGTACGGACGCACAAACGGACTTGGCTAGATCAGCCCAGCTCGTCGTCGCAAGCAAAACTGTATGCTTTAAAGACCCTGCCACGCCTACTTCTACCTGTTCCCTCAATATTCTCAGCAGCATTGTACTCCCATTTGCACTGGGTTTAGGGTATAACAAAATGGATTAACTTGGGATGTTCAGGGCTTTTCAGTCCATAAATCAGTCTCTGGATTCTGAGCCTATGCCGCAGAGCGCTGAGCGAGAGCGACATTAATTAATCAAGAAATGTATAAATAGCTGACAAAGAACATTATCGGTCAATACGTAGACGTTACAGACAGTTTATTGCATAGATTGACGTGTGGTAAATGGCCTAAGATTAAAGTGTTTTTGCCCCGTCATAAGTGAAGCGTAATTAAAAATAAATAAAATTATTGCAAATAACAGTAGTTTACAGTAATCTTTGAACTGTAATTCGAACAGCTTCCGGGCTTGCTTCACATTAGAGAGCATCGAGATTTGCCGTTAATTAGTGGCTGCTAACGTATATGTTTGGACACCCACACGCCCACACCGGCCCACACACCAGCCCACACGGCCACACACACACAAACCCCTTTTTACATGAACCTACATTGCTGTCATGTTATTCGGCTAGATGTTGCCTGAGATTAGGACGCCGGATGTGTGTGCAACACGACAGCAACTGTTGACGGTAATTATAACAGATTTGTGTTGCCGGCGTTGTCTGCTGCCAATTAGTCAAATGGCTGGCTGGCTGCCTGTTTCACCCGACACCTCTGTTAAATAAGCCACGCCAAGAGCGAAGTCAGCCAGTCCCAGACCGACAGCTAAGCTATTTCCATGGAAACGTATTTGGTTCTTGTTGCCCTGCTGCTGCTCACCTGCAGTTGCACAGATGCCAGCCCGCAGGTAAGCTCAGCTGCAGACGCCCACACACCAAACACACACACACACACACACACATACACACTCCTATTCGCACCCACACACTGACTAGCTGAACTGACTTCGCTTGTCTTTGGTTACAGGACTTGGAGAGCAGCATGCTGCTGGCCGCTGCCCAGCTGAAGCAGCTGGTGGAGAGTGGTGCCGCGGCACGTAACGAGCACAGCATCGAGGTGCTCGGCCAGAAGATGGGTGGGGCGACATCGTTTGGCTTTGGCGATGCGTTGCGACCAGGAGCTGGTCGTCGCCGTCGGCGGACTGCCCGTTGGCAAACGCAGCTGACCCTGATGCCTCGACCTGAGCTTAGCAAAATAAATGCATAGACTAAACTTACCAGCTGTTGTTGTTGTTGCTGCTGCTGCAGGGCTGCTTGCGGCTGCGGCTGCTGCTGCTGCTGCTGCTGCTGCGGCTGTTGCTTGGCCGATCCGTAGTAGCGAGTGAAGCTCTGCTGCAGACTCGGCGTCTTCAGTGTAAAGGAATTCGTGTTGGCATCGGTGTGAAAGGATAATTGCGCGTGGCATGCAGACTGCAGCCCACTGAATAGGGCCAGGCAAAAGGTCAACAGACCGCCGGGATGCCAGAAGCCAAGCATGTTCCGTTTCTTTGATTTATGTAGGCTGCGGCCAAATGCTAATTGTAATTGATCAGATTCCACGCTGTGGTGCAGTCGTTGCCCGGGCTAATGACTGCTGACGCTGCTCACACTGATGGCACTGATGGCACTGATGGCTCTGCCTTAATTAATAACAACAATGTCCCGTTATCAGCGACAAAACAAACAACAGACCGGCTGCAGTTTGGCCAAAATGCGACTGTGCGTTGCCCGCCAGCCGTTCGAGCGTTTTATACTTGGTCTTTGGGCCAGGGCCTTGGGCTTCGCTTGGGCCATTTACTTGGCATGCAGCAAAGACAGCGCTCACGACGGCAACAGCTGATGGCAAATGGAAAATTTATTTATTGGCAGTGTCTGCAGCAAGTGCCGCAATTTCAGCAGCATTACGACCCAATGTGCGTGAGCCCCATTCTCCACCTCAAAACGAATTGCATGAAAGTTGCTTGGCTCGTTGGCTAATGAGAATTGCCGGCGGGAAAGTGGGATACAGACAGCTACAATCGAAGCCAGATTATATAAGTTGGGAGCGATATGAATGGGCGAAGGTCTGATGAGCATTCAAGGAGAGATGTCAGATGAGAAGTGAGATACGTTTAGGGCTCCCATTTCGAAATGAAAAACCAAAATCGAAGCTAATTGAGATACTATACAAAATGAAGAGTTACAATTCGTAGTTTGTCTACTTTCTATCTACAGTACGCTAAGAAAGTATCAAGCTTAGATGAGAGAAGAAGCTGAAGGTAAATTTAATGAAGAAGCATTAAAGATTCTATGTCTCAAGCATTTGGCAAATTCTATTCCCAGAAGGGGCATTATCTATGTTGGGCTTTCGAGCTGCAACACTCTCACTCTCGTCCCGTTCCCGACCAAAATTAAAATGTCTTCTAATTGAAATGTTAAATATTAAAATGTGTATTTAATATTTGATGAATATTTCACTTTCTTCAAGCTTGCGTTTCGCTTTGAATTTAAATGTGCACAGCAACAACAGCAACAGCTAGAAATCTATAGGCCCTGTAGACGTGGCATTCAATACAAATTGAATAAAGTCGGGCTGCTTACATAACACACGCTAACAAAATCAAAATCGAACGAAAAAAAAGAAACAGTGTGAAGAGGGCCAGCAGCAAAAAAACAAAAAAAAAGTGAGCGAAAAATATCAACAACAAAAATGATGTGGCCACAGGGCCAACTAACTATAAAGACCGGCATAAAATGCTGTTTATGGGAACGTGCGTGGCATACGCAAAATGTGAGTGCTTCGGTGTCCGCAGGTCTGTCACTGGCAACGCTCTTTCGATATCAATAAAAGTGTACAAAAGCCGGACTGTGTGCGGCACTGATAAGAGAGCGAGGTTAAGGCTAAACAGATATGACGCTCTCCATAATTGCATTGGCAATTGCATTGCCAATTGGCTCAACGTCGCGTCGTTGCCAACTTTTCAAATTGTCTTGTGTTGGCCAAAGCGATTATGAAAGAAAACTATTACGAGTGCACACGCACACACATGCACATATGTGTCAAGTGGTCAGCCAGCGGCTGCCCCACACACATGGCGTATACGTGATCCACATACACTCACATTACGTTTGGGTCGCGCGCGCGTTTCATTTTGTCTCGCAGACGCAATCGCAATCGCAATCGAAAGCGCATTTCATATGATTGAAAGTTGCTTATAAGTATGTATGTCATTTGTCCCAACGGCACGGCACGTATGTGCCCCCACAGACCATACAAAAGTTCACATGTAAATATATATCGAGTCGCCTGCGCCTGCCCATGTCACGCACTCGCAATTAAGCCAATGAGCCGACAATGAAGATACAAGAACCGTTGAAGAGTCAGCACTCCATATATTGGCCTACTGCACGCATTGCAATATTTATATTTGGCTCTGCACTCCAGGCACAGCCGACAGCCGACAGCCGCCCATGTGATGAAGGGCGAGATAAACGCAGCGCATGATGAGCATATTGGTCAGAAAAGCGTCAAGTTTGATGTAAATAACTAACTCAGCCGTGTCGATAGTCTTTTTACATTCACAGAATGCCAGCTGCCGCTGCCCGGCCTTGCGCGGCTTTAGGCCGACTCTGCCCAATCGCATGCTTTAACCATTCAAAGGAACGCAATGAGGCAACTGACTTCGATAAAAAAAGGTCCAATTTATAGACGAAGTTATTGTTTATTTCGCCATTTTTAAGCAACAATTTAACGATTCTGCAAGCATCCATAAAACAATAAAAGAACAAAAAAGGAAGTAATTATAATAAAAATAATAATACATATAATAAAAAAGTCGAAAAATCTTCGAACGTGTTGCATGATCCGGAACGAGCAGACGAGTTTGCCCGTAACGCGGTAGCTGCTAAATAACGGTACTTAATCATTTTACTGGGTCATTGAAAAGGCACAAGTCAAGCCTCCACTGCGGCGCTGCCAACTGAGCCGCCGTAACTGGAGCACGGAGACAGACAGAGTGAGTGAGAGCGTGCGAAACAGTGAGCGAGAGAGAGAGAGAGACAAAGTGGTCAGTAACTACATAGAGCAGTATGCCAGGCGACCAGCATCCGATTTGGGGCTATTAAACCCCAGCGTTGAACTTTTGAACTCGCACACTGACCTCATTGCACACTCACACACACACACACACACACGCACTTTTGCACCCAATCCTCGCGCCACGAATTATTTCGGCCACCCTTTACTCTTTTGCATTTGCACAGATTAAATTGAGGCGACGGGCCACATGCCATCTGTTCCAGATTCAGGTCCAGCTCCAGCTCCAATAGCTTCAGCTGTGGCTCCTGGCTAGCTCCGACGCCCCAATGGCATCCGCATTCGCATACTATAAGCAATTTACCTAGGCTGGTGCCGAAAGACAAACAGCAGGCATCAGCCTTTTTATGGCGTGCCAGCTACAGTGGCCTAAGTAGGCAAAAAATGTGCCCAAAAGCAATATACAAATTTTAGTTTGTTTTTATAATAGATGTAATCAAAATATTGATTTTATTATTTAATTAATTTTTTATTTAATTTATTAATTTTTATTATTTTAAGCCAAGATATAAAGAAATACATGTATTCTTTATATCTTAGCTTAAAATAATAAAAATTTAATGCAATTTTCGACTTAAGATTTAATTCTTACTTTTTGTGATAACCATATTCACGTACCTTGCTCCACTGTGCGCAGTTCAAATACAAATAAAAACGCACCAATGCAGCAATTTTTTTTGTGGGTTTAACTCACATAAAATTTTTTTATTAGTTTCTCTCTTTGTTTCATACACCAATACAAAAAACCAAACAACAACAACGAAAAAATAAACAGTATTCAATATAAGCAGAAATACATGTATGTATGTATGTGTGTAGATATTTATACATATAGTACATATATATACTTATTTAGAGGGGGCGACTTAAATTTTATGGGGCTTTGTTGGACTTTGGTTGAATTCCTGTTGTTGCTTTTTTGTTTTGTGCCTGTCTTATTTGCTGCTCAAGTATTATTAATTTCTTCTTCTTCTTTTTATGTCGTTTATATATATATATATATATATATATATATATAGGTATATATATGTAGGAATAGTATAGCAATTCAGACGTGAATCGACTTAAATTGGTTGGGGGCGTATAACAGTCGGTTTGATATTGTTTAGAGCTAATATAATATATCCCTATATATATACATATATATATAGCGTGTGTATAGTACAAATAAGGAATTGCAATTCTCGGGGCTCACAAGAATTGCAAATTTGTTCGAATGCAATTTTTTGTGTATTATAATACATATATATATATATGTGAGTGTGTTCAATTTATATATATATATATATATATATATATATATATATATATATATATATATATATATATAATTATATATTAATTTTTTTTGCATTTGCTTTCTATTCTGTAATTGATAACGTTCAGTAAACTGTTTTCTTTTTCTGATTATTTTATGACAGCTTTAAAATTTCTCATAATGTTTTTTATTTCATATATTTAAAAAAAAACTGTTACACAATATTTCACCATAAATATTTATATTGTATATTTTGTATATGGAGTATAATATTTATGTATGTTTGTTTTTTGTTCTTCGTATCGTGTGCTTGCAACTTGAGTTGCCGTTGACAGTGGCACGCAAGCGAAATAGTACGTAATTCTGGTTAGGTTAACAAACAACATACAGTGCCTCGCGGCTGTATGTGCACTTACGCTACAAATTTGCTATAGAGACTAGGTACACAAATGGAATATATTTGTTTTAGTTTTCAAACTTGTTTTAAAGAGATATCTGTAGTGCTATTGCTTGGCACAGTTCGCATGCTCCTCGACGATGCTTTAAATATTTTGTTTACTTTTTCACTTTAGCTGAGTTTTAAAAATATTTTGCGACTTATAACAACATTAATAAATATATAGTATGTAACATGAATTCTGCTAACAGTTTATTTATTTCTTTTCGGCTTAATTTTGTTTTGTGTTTGTTTTTTCTTTCCATGTTGTGGAGGAATATAAATACTTTATTTAACTTTTCATATTTGTAATATATTTTAGTTATTTTTGTAATTTTTGATATTTTTGTATTGAATAAGTTCTTTAAAAATATGTCAATCGCATTTCATTTGTTCGTTTCTCTTTAACAACTTTGCTGAGCAAATTTTCATGGATCGTTAAAAAATACATGACTTTTCATTCATCGTTTTCACATCCATTTTCCTCTCACCTCCCAATGTATCTTTGTGCTTTGGAAATTAATCATATTTTTTGATTAGTATTACGTGTATATAAGCATCTGTTACTCTATGTTTATTTTAATTGTACATTGAGAATACGGAAATATTTTCCACTTTTGTGGAATAAAATTGGTTTATTTGCCATTCGTGTTAAAATTTGTCCTAAACCTGCTTAAAAAACGCTCCTACAATACTTGCAGCCGGCCTCGACGTAATTCTCCCTTGTCCGAACGCTGACCTGTGTTTTGTTCCTTACCTAAGCCTCGTACATTCCGTGTACCCCTAAGCTAACAAGTAGAAAAAAAAGTGGCTTGGTTCGAAAAGTTTTGGTAGTTCGCCAAGTTGCGAATACTTACGCTTTATATATATATATATATATATATATACTAGCTGTATATATATTTATATATAAAAAAAATGAAGGAAATGCAGTTGCATTTCTTGCTTGGAGGGAGCTTAGAGCTCGGCAAATATGTTCTCCCTGAAGTCGAGTTCCGGATGGGCTGAGTGCGCCGAGCCGTGCCCATAGTCCCGCGACTTCATTGAGCTGCGCGCCGAACTGGAACTGAAGCTGGTGTTCCTCGGGCTGCTGCGCCGCATGCGTCCCTCCAGGCCGGTCATCTTGTTCAGGGGCTGTGTGGGGTCCAGCTCGCAGAATGCGCCGGCAATCAGATCGGTGCCGTTGAGGGAATTGAAGCTATCGCGCTTGGAGCCGCGCGTTGTGCCACCACCCGGTCCATGATGGGATCCGGCGCCCGAGCTCTTGCGGCTCAAGCGGCGCGTATATTGATACTGATAGGCGGGCGGGGGCTGAGCGGCCTGTGGGGCCTGCACCATGGCTGAGCGTGGCAAATTGTTGTTTCCACCGGGTGTGTAGCTGTCGTAAAAGTCCTGCGGCACCTCCTCCTCGTCTAGCTGATGATGCTGGTGCTGCTGCTGTTGCGGCTGCAAGTGGCCTAGTCGCTGCTGAGCTTGATGCATGTGCTGCTGCTCCTGCAGATTGGAGCACAGGCTGTACTCAGTGGGCTGGCTGCTGCTCGACAGCGACATGCTGAGCGGATCGCTGCCGGGCATTACCAGAGCCAGGCCGCTCTTGTCATAGCCATAGCTGGAGTCACGTTTGGTTTTTGGCGAGCGCTGCGCATACAACTTCTCAATGTCCGGCAGCTGACGGCCAACGCCGCCAATGGAGAGACGGATCTTGTCGTCCTGCTGCTCGCGCTGCATCATTTCCTGTATGTCCATGCTGCGCTCTCGCTCCAGCAGATCGATGATCTCCAAGTCGCGGTCCAGCGTGCTCGACGAGAAGGTGCTGCTGCACTCACTGAACGAAACATCCTTGTTTCGCAGTCCGCCCACGTTGGGCCAGCGCTGGGGCGGATGCATCATGCTGCTCACCACGGAACTCTCCTCGCCATCGCCGTAGTTGCTGGTGCCGCTGTCGTCCAACAGGGCGCTGTTGTTGCCATTGCAGTACGTGGAGGCGGTCAGATTGGACACCGAGTTGTTCGACACCGACATGTACTCCACGCCCAGCTTCTGGCGAGCCGGGCCGGAAGACGAGGCGGCCTTGATGGTGCGGCTGCTATTGTTGCTGCTAGTGCTCGGCGGCTGTTTGCGCGCCGATCCAGTGGATGCATGCCCATCCGAGATTATGTTGATCTTGACGTCGTGCTTCTTGCCGCGCATATTCTTGCTTAGATTGTTGACCATGCCCGCATCCCCAGCTCCGCGACCACCCAATATGCCGCGCTGTCGCTCACGTTCCCGATCCCGATCCCGTTCCCGATCCCGATCTCGATCCCGATCCCGGTTCCGATCCCGATCCTTATCCCGTTCACGTTCACGTTCACGTTCCTTGTCCCGCTCACGATCTCGCTCCTTGATGCCAGACTGACCCTGTCTGTAGGGCGCACCGCTGTAGCGATCCGTGGCACCCAAGCCATGACCCTGGCTGCGCTCATGACGCGCGGACACTGCGTGCCCCTTGGTTGGATGCTTCTGCGAATCTGACGGTGCCTGGGCTTGACCCTTACCCACAATACTCGTTGTATTGGTGTGCTCATCCTTTTCAATAGAGTCCTCATGCGAGCTGCCTGCATTGCTGCGACGCTGCGGCTTAGACGCTCGCTTGGCCGACAGCCGGAAATAGCCGCGTAAACGCTCCTGTTCATCTCTGGCCAAGGAGAGCCAAAGCATAGCATAAGAAATAATACCAGTGGTGAGTAAACCTTTGTCTGCTCTTGCTTCCTCAAGCTTGTCAAGCTTAGCGAAAGTGAAAAGTGATTCAAGGGAAATTGCCCCGCAAAGTGCAAGGAAACGGGACAAGCTTCGTAGCCCCCACCCCAATAGGTGCTGTAATACTCACCTAGGTAATATCTGTGAGGCATAGATGCAGGGAAATATGACTGTGGGCAGGAATGCGACCCAGACAAACATCAAGTAGGTAAAGTCGAAATGCTTTTGATTCTCGTACGTTTCCTCGAGCGAGAGACGTGCGAATCGTAGTATCATCAAGGGGCACAGACAGACCACCTGGGTGGCGGCCATGCTGCCAAAGTTGCGCTGCTTGCGCTTCTCCCGGCACACGTCCATTTCGGCGCTGTAGAGATCGTAAGAGCGGGAGCTGGTGCCGTGTCCGTTGCTTAGCCCAGCCACGCCTCCGCCGCTATGTGTACGCGGCTCCGACGAAGCGGACGAGTTCCTGTGCCGCGCCAAACAAAAAAGAAGGAGAAGAAGTTGAAAGAAAAAGAAGAAGAAGAAGAAGAAGCGATAGGTGAGCAAGAGAAATGCGGCAAAGTCGTTGAGGAAATCGAAGTCATTAAACTGCCATTGGATTGAAATTGAGCTCATTAGCAATGGAGAAGCCCAGAGCTAACGCAGGTGCCCGTTGGCCTTTTATGGTAACCATGGCCACGCCCAGGCCCAGCCCACCTTTTGCCACAGCGCCCGGAGCGTTCAGTCTCAATCCGTTCGAAAAATTAATCAGCGCAATTAGCAACTGTAACCCAAATCGAAGCCAAAACAACCAAATGAATAATGAACCCACATTTTTTCCGACTATACCCAACGGGCCAAACAGGCGCTTAATATTTCAATTTAATGGCACGCGCCTCAGGTCGAGGCCCTCTTGGAAATTTCATAAACATTCTAAATATACCATTCGATGCCAATAAATCCAATTATAATCAACTCAGCTAGAAATAATAATTATATTATTATTATTAATACTGTTGTTATTTGATAGCTCTTTGGTGGCGAAGGGATGTCCTTGATGAAAATATAGTATATTGTATAATGCAGACTCTGCCTCTCACTCATACTCCAGAGAGAGATAGAGAGAGAGTGAGAGAGCGCTCTCTCTCTCTATCTCACTCTCTGTCATGCCTTTAAAGCTCAATTGATTAATGCCTACAGCTGAGCATTCGATGTTAACTAGTATAAATTTTGACTAACACTATGCCGTTTAGTGTTGGAAAGTGCCATTAAATAGTAGACATACATACCTCTGTCTCATGCGTAGATCGACGCGATGCTCATACATCATGACAGCGAAGGGTCCATCCGGCGGGCGAAGCTCCTGTGAGGTGCGTATATATAAATAGGACAACAGGACGGCCGGACCGCAGTACCTGCAAAGCGAATTGTTCAATATATTTGTGCTGGAACACTTTGTTGTCGTCGAACATACATAATTAGAAACAATCCTCGCGTATATTCTTGCATGTCATCCATCAAATTGACCACGCACAGTCCAATGCCCGATAGCTGTGGTATGTACGCCTGCAAGCAGAGGATAACAACAAAGTCAAACACACTTAACTCAACCCATCTCGTTCAATATTAAAAAGAAATTATATCAAAAGGTCAATGTGTAGCATTTGGGCTCTGTTGAACCAATTTGAAATCGAATAAGACAAGCCTCAAAGGCTCAATTCAAAGATACCCTGTGATTAGGCATTCAGACAACGGCTTTGCTTTTAAAGTCGTCAAATAGGAGCACAAGTGTGAAGCATTCAGTTCTGTAGCTATCTAATTACAAATAGCTGGCAAACAAATGGATTTAACTGGGAAAGCGCTAAATGTGTGTGGCCTACAAAACACCGCAGGGACAATTCGTTTGTACTCATGCATTCAGTTGACTAGTCACTTGCTATCGATTCCAGGTGAGCCCACAGCGCAGAAAGCAAGGAGGGAAAAAATGGATAATTGAATGGAATTTCCGCTAAAGTTGAGCACACACGAAAGTTTAATTCGTTGTGTCCCTGGCCGTGGCCCGGGCACATGCCTATGCCTGGGTTATGGCACCGGCACCGACACCGACACCGGCACAGGCACAGACACAGACCCGTGGCCCTGTCCGTGACCGTGACAGATGCCATGGCATGCTATCTATGCGTATCCCCTTCTGCCGCATCAGTTGGCCCGGCCCACTCGTAATTGTATTGTTAACACCCACCACACATTGCCTCGCACAGCACGCCGATCTACATGCCGCCGGCTTGTGGCATGCCACCACGACGGCTTTGTCGAGGCATTTCGCGTAATTGTAATTACACATACACATGCAAGTATTTTCAGTTGGCAGAAGTTCAGTCGCGAGACCAAAGCAGCTACAACAACACGCAAATAAAATACAAAAAAGGAAATGAATTTATGGATATTAAGTTATTATCCGAAGGGGCTCCAATGATAAAACCCAAGCACGGCCTGCAGCCGTAGTTGCACCATAAATTAAGCTCAGAATTGATGACACAGTTGTTATCAAGAGTTCTCCGAAACCGGGCAGCACTAGACAGAATGCTGGGAATCTATAGCCAGAATGTCTGCTTGCTGCAACATTTGTGTCGAGGACTATGTCCAGTCAAGTATTTAAAGCTTGACAAAGTTCGAGATGTTTGCAGCACAACCTTAGCTATTTTAAAGTAATTGTTGCGATACTATGAGGACCTCAGCTAAGTCCTGAAAGTGCTTCTGCAGATCCTTGTTAACATTTGCTGTACAATTTTTGTGCTTTGCAAATTTGGCACTTTGATCAAGTTTCTGTATTATTTTACATATGCTAAGCACACACTGGGCACAACACACACACACACACACGCACACACACATACACACACTAACATAAAAGGCACTCGTAAATGATTTTGTATGAGCAACTATTAAAAAGTTTTTGCAGCTCCCTTGGCAGCACAAGAGTTGCCCAAACTAGAATAAATAAGTGCACGCACATACATAGATGCACACACATATACATATGTCATGTAACCCAATCCAAGTCAGTTCGCGGTGGGGGCGTGGCTGGCTAAAAAAGTTCAGTTGAAAAGTTTTAAAGAGAAAATTACTGAGCGACGTCAGCTATGAGAGCAATATGCATAAGAAAGATGGCCAAAAGTTTTCGACTTGGCCCGAAAATGCGACAAAAAGGAACATTTTCAGCAGTGGCCAAGCCCGGCTCTAACCCCGAATCTTGAACCTTATCCCCGCCCACCTTGCCACCCACAGCAGTCATTTGGGTAATGAACTGTTAGCGCCGTACAATCTGGCCAAGAAATCTGTTTCGAAATTCCTCGGCCAACGCACAGTAAAATGCTAATAAAGGACAACAACATCAGCAACAACAACAACAACAGGGGCAACGACATTGACAACGATACCAAAGATGACGACGATGATGAGCCTCTGAGCATCAGCTTGAGGGTGAGCATCAGGCTCAGGATGACTGCAAAGCGTTAAACGAGGCAATCTGCGATTTTATTATGGCTGCGGCCAACCACGCTGCCTACAGAATGCCAGAAGAGGGGCGTGGCACATTCAACGGAAGCTGTACACAATTTAACGAGTCTCGAGTCTTGCGGTCATCTTCCCTTTGATACTCTCTAAAACAATATGCAAGCTACAGCATGGAGCTTGACTGCCCAGAAGAGAGCTTACATATGGACTAACCTTTGAATATATAGAATTTGATTAGAATTATATATAATAATATTAATAATGATAATACAGCAGATAATAATGATAAAACAGCAATGAGTTATACTAATGATAATAATAATATCAATGAGTAATACAAAAATAATAATGATTACAGCAATGAGTAATAAACAGGATACTAATCACAATAATGAGTAATAGCAAAAATAATGTCAATGAGTAATATTAATGAAAATAATAATATCAATGAGTAATAATAATGATAATACTAAAAACAATGAGTAATAAAAATTATAATAAACACAACAATGAGTAATAATAATGATAATAATGAGATCAATGAGTAATAATAATAATAATGAGAGCAATGAGTAATAATAATGATAATAATCAGAGCAATGAGTAAGAATAATGATAATAATGAGAGCAATGAGTAAAAATAATTATAATAATAAGAACAATGAGTGATAATAACGATAATTAAATAAACAATGAGTAATACTAATGATAATGATAACAACAATTAGTAATAATAATGATAATGATAATATCAATGAGTAATAAAAATGACAGTAATATTAATACAAATAGTAATTATAGTTAAAATAGTATATGCAAATTTAACAGAACTACTAGTAATAACAATAATATACATAATAATTAGAACAATACTAATGATAATAATGATCAAATTAAGTTTTCTTAGCGATCGAATTAGTGTATTTTCCTAGCAGTTCTGATTCGTCTATATTGTTGTTCTCAAGAAATGTTCATGTCGTTTTTATGAGCACATTTCACTTTATTTTTTTTGTCCTTATTTTCTTTTTATACACCTATATTCTTACCGTTACTTGGGCTTTAGCCGAGCTCTCCGTGTGTGCAGCGTCTGTGACTGTTGCTGATTTTCCTTTAAAACGTTCTGACGCTCTTCAGTTGGCAGTTGTGACTGCAGGAAGGAAGCGAGCCAGGAGGACATCTTTGTGTTTCCTCGTCAATTGAGTCGCGTTATGATTACCATGGCTCAAACAGTGCAATTGATTTGCTTCGTTTGCCTGGCACAAATCAATTTGACGGCAGCCGTAAACAGTTTATGGACGCGTCGTGTCCTCCTCAACAAGTGGCAGCCACATTAAATTGCCGCGCATTATTCGGGCTTGGCGTCGCACCCGCACACTTAAAGCCATTTAGAATTTAGCGCGCGTTTCAAATAATTCATTGAATGTGGCACTGAACTGAATGAAAGACTAAAGCCGAAGGCGCTGTATGAACCAAACGCATTAATAACAATTTATTTCCGTCATGCCAACAACAAGCAACAAGCGGCAAGCGGCAAGCGACAAGGCCAAGAGGCAAGAGGCAAAACGCTAGGCGCAAAGATAGAGGAGACGGCATTCCGCAGATTCGCGCCGCAAGGCAAAAGACAGAAGGCTAAAAGACAGAAAGACAGAAAGGCAGACAACCAACAGAAATTGGTTTGAGACTGTAGATAAGTGAGGCAAGTGGGCTGGAAACTGCCTGAAGATGGGGCAAGTGGCAAATGGCAAGTGGCAAGTGGCAAGTAGCAAGCGGCAAGGCGGCAAGTCGGCAAATGTTCGGGGTGTGGCACACAAACAACAAATTGCAACAGCAGGCGCAAAAAGTACTCGCACACCTAATCGTGCCCACTGTCATAATTTTGACATTGACGAATTGCCTTTAAAGAATTCCAGAGGAGCTAAAAGCGTCTTTCTCTATCCCGCTGCCAGTGCGTAAGTGTGTGTGTTTGTGTCTTCTGTAAACTTATAATGAAAGGCACTTAATAATAATTTAGTACAAGCTAAAATGTGGATGCCCAGCGGCATATTTGCTACAAGGAACAAGTAGCCCGAAGCCAAAAAAAATAAATTTTTTAAAAGCTACGAGTATCACTCGCTAGTGAAGCTATGTTTGCAGTTTATTTATAATATATAAGCAAATGTCTGTATGCATATGTATGTACATTTGCTAAGACTTTAAATCCACTTCGACTTCGACTTAAATTGAACACGAACTCGAAGCCTAAAGTAAATTTTAGTTTTCATTTTAAGTAATGTATTTGCTTAGCCATAAATATATATATTCAATCAAATATGTATGTTTGCTTGAGCTCAATGCAGACTTATTTTGAAAGAAGATGTCTCAATAATGTCAGACATGAAACACAAATTAGTTTCAACTATTTTGAAGGCATTCAGTGCGAGTCTTGTATTTGTCAGCACAGATCATACGGCACACTGAGCTTTAATAGTTCTTAAAGTGTTGATATAGTTGTGGGCTAAGCGTGAAATAGGATACGACATTTGAATTAGATCCTATTTTCAATTAGCAGCAGGCATTTCGAGAATTCTCTTCGGCTGTCAGTGCCAACCCACGCGCAACCCACACGCACAGGCAGGCAGCCAGACCAGAATAAATACTGCATGAAATTGAAAGCTGAGATCCAAGCAATGTAAGCATAATAAATAATTTAAAGCCATAATATAATTAGCAGTCGTTTGATGAAAAACAACGCGTAGCAAACAAACCAAAAAAAAACCATTAATAAAAAATAAATGATAAGAAGAATAATGACGATGATGGTGAGTAAGGAAATTAGAGCCATGCGTATGTGTAATTAATTTGCGCTCTAATTAAAAGTAAATAAATTGTTGTCAATAACAACTTGAGCAATAATCATCGTTTAAGTTTTAATTATAAAGCCTCCCCCTACACTGGCCTACTTCCTATTTCCTTTGTGTTAGATCTGCTGGTGAGTTTGTTAATGAAAACTGAAAAGTGTAAAGGAAGCTGTTCGAATGCATAATTAAAATCACAGCGCATTTTATAATTTAAATAATAATAAGCAGAACAATGCCGGGAGATGGATCTCAGATTATAATGTCAGTTGGGGCCCCCAAAATTTCAGACAAGCAGCGAGCCCCACTGACAGCGCGGCGCGTAGCTCCGGTGGGCGTGGCACCAGCGGCCCTACAACAGTCGTAGGCGAGCAGAAAAAAAGATGCTGCAGAGACTTAATGGCCGTAAAATGCTTGCCAAGCAGACCGGCCAGACAAGTTTAGGCCTGGACGCACACTAAGTATTGGGATACAGGCACACTGTGGGGCTTTGGAGCATAAAGAGCACACGGGTCCTGACCAGCAGCAAGTCCGTGCGCTTATGATAATAACACAATTATGTACTTACATAATTAAAGTCGTAAAAGTGCCCAAAACACAGACAAAAGCGAAAAATAAAATAAAATACAAAAATTCACAATCCCACACACATATATATACACGTATACATATATATATTGACTCAGCATTTGTGCGAGTGACTCGACTTTAGTTCCAAATAAATGCTGCTGAGCATCCCGACAATTTGAATTCTTAAATATGCACAAGTTTTTCATAATTTAAAGAAAATTAATTCCAGATACGAGCAAGCAGCGCCTCTATAAGTTTTGTCTATGTGACGAAGGTTATCTCATTTGTGACGAAATTTGAACCAGCTTAACTGTTATTTATGATAACAGAATTGAGTTAAACATAGATAACCAGCTTTGAATTGACTAACTTTGGCAGATAACTACTTTCTATCGCTTTATAGTGCCACGCCTTTTATTTTCAGATTCTTATCGATTAACTTATCTCTATTGCCCTGATCTTCCACTATATTTCTTATGTTGCCTGACACTCGATAGTTTTGTTTGTTTTGCATAGTCATAAATTACCCAAATTACTCTCCCTTCAAGATAAGCTCGTCCACATCGAATGGCCGTCAATGCCAAGTTCATGCCTGAACAATAACTGTAATTTAATCCTTTGGCATATTTGTCAAATATTTGTATATCTTTCGTGTGCGATGTCACGAAGTAAAGTTGAGTTAATTGAATTAAGCAGCAAAGATAGCCTCGAGTCCATAATCGCTGAGACAGCGCTTAGGTCCAAGTTGCCGTGGCTATGCCCAGGAACTGCTGACGTCCACTTTGTGGCTGGACAAGCGGCACATAAGCTGAAGTTGCATTGCTGTTGCATGATCAGAGGGTCGATGACTTATGGCTGGCTCAAGATGTTTAATATACATTCTGTTTAGCAAGTTACAATTTTTTGTTAAATTTGATATCAAAATTCTAATTGAAATATAATTCTACGTTAAAAAGTTTCTAATTTCTGTCTCGGTCAAATTTTTATTTTCAAATTTTAAGCTTTATTTCGTTTGTATTCCTATTTCTAATTTGTATATCAAAAGACTTTTAAATTCATGACAAAGGCTTTTGTTATTTTTTAAGCTGTCATATACCCTGTATGCAGTATGA
The DNA here is from genome assembly GCF_003285905.1 of Drosophila hydei. NCBI lineage: Eukaryota > Metazoa > Arthropoda > Insecta > Diptera > Drosophilidae > Drosophila > Drosophila hydei. Next base: position 1,916,499 of record NW_022045685.1, on the reverse strand, counting down.
GATGCCAAAGAAGTTGTTCGAACCGCGTTGTGTTCTATATAAACTTGAGTAATTCTAGATATATCCTATGCATGGCAATACAATTGAGCATAGAATATGCTGCGCATTAAAAATGCTAAGCAATGGGTATCTCCATGCTGGGCTGCGTTCTTGTTGTTGTTTCTTTTTACTGTTTGCTATTGAAGTTAAGGGTATTAATATTTTATGCTTATGTGCATAACAACGAGAACCAATGCCAAACAATAACAGTACAAAGGCAGCGACTGTAATAGCAAAAGCAACAGCAACAGCAACAACAACAAGTGGTTCCTTTCCAAATGCTAAGGACAATGCCAACAGGGAGAAGGCACAAAACAGTTGGCCAATATCTCTGCTCGGTGGCTCTGTGCGTGTGGGTGGAGCTGGCTGTATTACCATTGACGGGCACACACAGACCCCAACTTTGCGAGAAGTGTTTGTGCACTTGAAAATGCTTTGTATCTCTGTATCTTGCTGTGGCATCAGCATTTGTATTCCAACTGTCTTGTACTTGTCTACTTGTAGGCAGCCAGACGCTGCTCAAAATGCAGATGAGATTCGCTTCTTCGGTAAACGAGTTGGGGACCGCAGGCCGCAGCTACCAGCTAAGTGAATGATTACGTGGGCCACCATATTTTTTTTTGGCAACTGAGCCAACGAGCTCAACAGCGTTCAGCTGCATATCTGAACTGCTAATGGACATTGATGGCATGCGCTTGAATGGCTGATTATGTATTTGATGCAGCTTTAAGTCGAATACTTTTAGCTCTGCTCTACACTGAAGAAGGCAAGCCAATGCTGGAATCCGTGGCGCATGCTGCAAGAAATGCATTACAAATGCCCGATTCGCATATCCTGCTTCGGGTATAACTCATTCAACAACAACGACAACAATTGGGGCAGTCATAAAAGTTCATGATTTACAACAATAAGCCGCTTACGATATGGCCATAAGATGAGCAACAACAAAAGCATCAACTGGGGCCAACCACTTCAACAAGAAGCATTGGCATATAATATTGTCAGGACTTTCGTGGAGTACCCAGCACAATATCAAGGTACTTGCCCCACCACTCAGCCTACGCACGTACACACACATTACGAGTGCACATATATTAGAGTGAAATTTTAGCTGCCAAGTTAAGTATGAACCTTCCATCCATCGCAGCTGCCAGCTTTGCAGACTTTTAGGATAATAAGCGAGGGTCAATGCAAACGTTTGCAGTAATATCTATGATAATTAGAGAGCTCTTGTTTACAGCAAATTTAACTATTTGTATATATATATATATATATATATATCTTTATATAAATATATATATAGGTAAAGTTTTTTCTGATTCCAACTTCAACATGTTTATATGACATTTAATAACTTTCTATATTAAAAAATCTATATCTATATTAAATATCCTTCAATCACAACTGAAAGCCGCTAACAGAGGCACTTTTTATATATCTATTCAAAATCAACTTTGCTTATATATCTGATATATATCATGTGATAAATGCTGAGCAACTTCTCTTCTCAGTTCATTTTCGCTAACTTTGCAAGCAACCCATGCGTAGGTGTGTGCTGTGCCGTTTGCTAAATTTTTATATTGTTATTTTACAATATGTAAAACATTTATCCGAAATTTGGTAATGCCATAGAATATAGAGGAAATGGCAGAGGATATGGATGTTGCCGAGGCAACAAACGACAAAATGTTACCTGCCTGCATATGAAATCTGTCAATTTGGCTGCTAACCAGGAGCGCGGGCAAAGGCGGGGGCTGAGGTCCTGCGTTATTGCTGCCTTCGAGGTGCTGAGGTTGTTTTTCATCTTATTAGAGCAGCTGGCGCTGACGTTAGCTCCTCGGGCAATAAAAATTGATTGCCTGAGGAGTCGCGATTGTGGAACGCATAAATTCAACGAAGGTTCGTTGGCCATTGCCACTTGGCAATTCGCACAACAAGCGGGTGCCATTAAACTGGCACTGAATCGCTGCATGCCCCTCATGCAGCATGCAGCCAGTCCACACATTCGCACACAAGCAAACGGTCAAGTAAGCTGCGAATCGGTTTTTTATGTAGTTGCATGTGCAACAAATCTAAAAGTATTTCAGCAGTCGCAGCGGGTCGCTAGCCATTCCCGCTTCTCCATTAACAACGAGCGAAACACACAAAGAAAATCACTGACATTTGCCCCTGTAAGTGTGCTACATATTTTAGATGCGCTTCAGAAGCGGCTCCTCGCCGAGACTCTGCTGCATTAGTAATGGGGCAAAACTTTTAAGTAGCGACTTACACATTCGATTAGCTATCTGTTGCCCCTGCACACAGATAGAAGTGTGTCAACAAACAGCGAGCAAAGCTGCTCGCTTAAGTGTGTTCAATCTGCTTTGGCACTGGCAGCTGCAAGGCGAAGCGAACCCACTCGAACGATCCGCTTTCATGTTGCAATTACCTTACTTCTGGCCAATTAGATTTGCAATTTGAACATTTGTGAACTTTGGGCAGGAATTTCTATTTATTTTCACAAAACATATGCATGGTAATAATCGTCCCGGCAGACACGGAGCTCACTTTCATAAATGCAATCAGCATGTGGCCCGTGGCCATGGCTAATTTTCTTTGACTGAACGCAATTTGCATGGCACATGGGCCGCGCTTGTGCCGGTCGGCCAATGGCAAATGTAATAAGGCTCAAACATGCCCACGCACAAGCCGCTAACAAAGTTATACTCCCAATAACAACAATAATGATGCCCATGATAAAAAATAGGGAAGCCCACGCAACTGAATGGACCACCTGCGGACTGCCTTCGTTTCGATTTCCGGTCCGTGTGCGTAACAATCTCAAATTGTTGTGGCAAATGCGATGATAAGATTAGATTCATATGCAGACAGACTAGATAGGCAGCAGCTCAGATTCAGTAATAAATAGTCGTAATACGGAGCAAGCCTTACATTTTAAATATTTAATTTTATTTATTTATTTAGTGCAACGACAAAATATAGCAAATATTTATCTACAGTTTTTGCAGCAATTATTTGATATAAAATTAAGTAAATAAACTTTTTACTTGCCATTCCACATGGCTTATCTGCTTGTCCCAGCTTTAGCAGGCAGCTGACAGGCAGGACATTTGACATGAATATAAATCTACAATGCTGGGCATCTAATAAAAACTTGCATATGTGACAGTTGGCAATGAATTGCCAACTACTTGGCCCTGGATTTCTTTAAGGGACTATGTTTGGAGCTCGGAGGAGAAACTCAGTAGACTGAGTACTCACTTCACTCAGTCTATGCCAATGTAGTCTGAAATAGGGGTTTTCTCAGTCATTTGAAAAATTGAGAGCAACAAATATTATTATTTGTCATCGAATATTTTAGTTTTGGAATTACTCGCTTGTTAATCAGTAACACTCACAGCAATTTCGGCCGGGTTTTCTGCTACAGTTATCATCGGCTTTATACTTCCGGTAACAATCTGGCAACGAATTGTGACCTTGTTAGCGGAAACACGGGCAGACTAGTTGCTGATATGTCTAACTCGTTTCACATCAATTTGGCAGGAAAGCCAAAGAAGTTGGTTCATAAGTCAATACAATTCCCGTTGAAGGAATCATCGAAGCTATACGCAGTTTTCAGGAGCCCCAACAGCAAGGTAAGCGGCCTGCCTACCTATAGTTTGGTGCCCGGCGATAAGCAGAAGAGACTAGCAGCCAGCTCGTGCCGGGCCTTTCTAATCCTGCCAAGCAAGCACAGGTCACTACAGCGTAGCCAGGCCAAGACCGGTATCCATGGCTTGAAGTCATGCCTAAAGCAGCCAAATGCACCTAAGCGTCGGAAGGTCGTTCGATTCAGCTGTGACGTTTAGTGTTGCAACATTCAAATTGAAAAGTAATCGAATGTCTGGAGTTGCATATCGAATCATATTCAGATTGGCTAATTTCAAACAAGATTTTAACCCAAATTTGTAGATATTTCTAAAAAACTTTTTTCACATTTTAATTAAAAAAACTCGCATTGATTCGTAGCGATCTAAGAAAACTATTTCCGAGGATCTTTTGCTTATTGCTGTCTCTTTCTCTCCTTCCGTTAACAGCCTTAAACACATGCCTTCTGGTGTCAGGCCCTTTTCAATTTAATATACTGTTAAATATCATGCAGGAATTTTAGCAAGGTCTTCAGCCCGCTGCCCTCTGCCCTCTGCCCTCTGCCCACTGCCGACGCTTGTTTACGATAACTTTTGTCGTTTCTTTTTGCTCGGTGGCTCGTGGCCTGTAGCATAATTTCGCTTTCCAGGCGCATATCCGGATAAGTTCAATGGTTAATAATGAGGGCGAACGTAAGGGGAAAGGGGCGTGTACCCCGCTACGGCACGCCACCTCCCACTCCCCGCTGCGTGGGTGATGGCCCGAGGATTAGGAAACGCTTCGTGCCAAAGTCAATGCGGGCAAGCGGATATTCGTAACAAGACCTTGCTACGCGCGCAACAGCGGGAGCAACAACAGCAATGGCATCGTGGTAAACAAATAAATAAACTCTAGCCACGCTGCTCTGGATGCAGGGTGTGGCCAAGAACTGTGACAGGAAGGACCAGGACGGGCCAGGACGCGCCATGCACGTTCCGACATTGTTGTGCGCCTTTTGAGCTCCATTTGCCGAAAATGAAGCCGAACGCAGAGCGAAACTTTGAGCTAAGCCAGTTATAAATCCCTTAGCCGCCTCCAGCGCTTCTCTGCAAATGCTTAGACTCGCATAACTTGTAATTAATTGACAGTCTGCGGTCGAAATACTCTGACAGTTTTATGGCACTGAATTATAAAAAAATATATAAAAAGTAAAATATATTTATGTATATTGTGCATAGGCAAAACGAAATTTGCACCACACACAATATCGCCCTTGTGACAGATTGGACTTGATGTAGGTAAAAGGCTTGCCACTGCCTCAACCTCGGCCTTTTCCTTTATTCGACCAGGCAAATTTGTTGCGGCGTTGACATTTTCATTGCACAACATGGGGCGGGCACCTCGACTCGGACTGGGACTAATAAAAAACAATAAAAACATTTTCAATTTGAGTGTTTTCTTCCTCTGCTTTTTCCCCTTTTTGTCAAACTTTTTTGACAAAGTTGAACAAAAGTTGGCCAAGCGTTGAAATCGCTGGGTCCTTCACATTGCCGAGCCTCAACTTCGGCTCGATTCGCAACTGAAACGCATTGCCTCTCCCTGACTTATGACCATTGGCAAAATGCTAACAATTAAGCCCAAACTTAAAAATCGATAAACGATTCATAAGCTGCCGATGCCAAAAAGAGAAAAGTGAAATATCTTAAGATCTATCATTGTTCCCGTGTTAAAGTGCTAGCAAGCCCAGATTTTTATTTTATTTATAGTATTCCACATAATCAAGTAAACAGTTCAGCTATGATTGATTATATTGCTGCCTAACTAAACAGTCGCTAAAGTGGATAGCTTTAGGTCCAGGCAATTCAGTTAAAAACGATTATGATCTATGCTTTGAAAGGAACTTTAACACACAAATAAGTTCGTATCAAAGTGATTTCTGAATATCATTGTTAATCACAGAGAGCACACAAAGGAATGCAAAAGATTTCAGAAGCATCATTGAATCGCTTGCCACATGACGAATCAAAGTTCACATTGTCTGTGTGCCAATGTGTGTGTACGTGTGTGCGTGTGTGCGTGTGTGCGTGTGTGTGCGCATGTCAAAGCAATTTGTTGAACCCAAATAGAAATACCAAGCCAAATGGCACGTCACTTCTACCCTCTTCAGCAGCAATTCGGCCATAACGTATACGTAAAATATTCATAAATTGCACATGAGGCAAACCCAAATGAGATAATAAGCCCTCTCGCCAAGAGGCTCTGGATGGGAGCCAGGCCTAGAGGTTTCAGCGAATCCAGATGCTATATGCGTGTCCTTATGCTCTCCTTGTGTCTTTTTTGTGTCTGGTTCTATCAAATTAAGCGCTCACACACACACACTCACACACATATTAATGATATTATTGACGAGTGATTGAGTTTGACTGCCACACACTCTCGCACACACACACATGTGTAGTTTCGCGTTATGGTAATCGACTTTTAGGCATAAATATTATAAATCGATGCAATTATCATCAGCCTTATTGTTGTCGTCCATAATCATCATCGAGCTGATTATTACGCTCAGCGTGATCATCATGAGCGTCGTTTGTTGTGCCACTTGTTGCCATCATCCTGTCAGTTTTATGGGCACCAGACATTCACTGAATTGCCATATAAATTATACAAATTGTCGCCAGAAATGTAGCAGTGCGAGTCTATTGGCTCGACATCATAAATGCCGCATATAATTGCCAAGCCGACCGACCCAATAATGATATATGCACCGACCACAGCCATTAGCCATATCCCATGGCTGAACTACTTAAGCTAAGGGTTTTCGGCACAGAGCCACCTGCTCGGCCCCAAGTGCTGGCACTTCAGCCACTTTGCCAAGTGGCAAGTGACAACTGGGAATCCCAATTCCCAATTGGTTTCCCCTGTGCCACTTCATTAGCTCGCCTCGAATGAATGAATACAAATGATAATCTTGTTGCTCTCTTGTTTAGACTCATAAATTCATTTACAATATTAACAGCAAAATGTTTTGGGTCACTTCTATAAAGTCCTCTGCCTGCTCAATATTACGAATATACACACGTAGTATATGCATATATGTATGTGTGTATGTATATATATATTTCCATTATTTTAATGGAAACTTTTCTGCTTTACAAAGTTTTGTAGCCTGCAGTTGTATACCCATATATATATATATATATATATATATATCTTAAGCAACATTTTTACTAAGGCGCACAAAGCACTCCAGTTCCCCCCTCTCTCTCTCTCTCTCTCTCTCTCTATCTATCTAAATCTATATATCTAAAATAAATTAGTTTGCATAGCTGATATCTTACAATAATATTCATAGTATCAACATTTAATAAAAAAATTAAATAATAAAAAAAGCAATAAAAAATCTAGCCATCTTAGAAGATAACCTGTAGTCTATAAGAGCCTGATATAGTATTATATATATAACGAGTTATAGCAATAAAGGGTTTGTTGTCTTAGTTTCTCTACTCGATGCTGCCTCTGACGCTTAGTCGCTTGCTTACAGGGAACAGAAATGCAGCGAGCTACGCTAAATTTGATAGTTATCGATGCCAAGCAAGGAAAATGAGGGTCTAAATATATACAGAAGCATAAAGACAGAGAGAGAGAGAGAGAGAGAGACAGAGGCAGAGAGAGATAGACAGTAAGGAGAAAAACATGAACACGTTGAGTATATCAAAAAGTTGCAACACTTTATGGCCCATAAATATTTATGTGTGTTGTTGTCGTTGTCGTGGGCGCACTTTAAAGCCCCATGTTGCAAATATTTTGGCAGCGAAATAGAAGCGCAGTTGACAAGCCATGTTAACGAGTTTCAAATTGGCCCACACACCATCAAGCGTGCAGGCAACACAGCCAACCGGCCATAGTCACACCCACAGCCGCAGCCACAGCCACAGCTCCAGCCCCTAAGCCCCACATTGTTTGGGCGCCTTGCCATGAACCGCTGCAGTTGCCATTTGCCAGTTTCTAGTTGCTAATCAGACCGTTGGGGTTTCACCAGACAATGGCAATGTGAATGCAAACGAAACGGCAGCTCGTTGTATAACAACAGCGGCCACACACACATGACGACCAGCCATCGTGTGGCAGCCAACACTGCAACCATTTCACGAACCGTACCTAATGAGATAACCTGCTTATTCTGGCCAAGAGAGAGAGAGAGAGATATATATATATATTTTTCGCCTTTCATTCAAACTGGGGAACCACAAACAACGATTAGTTGGCGCTTCTTGCATTGCATCTACAAGAAATGTCATTCTGGCATATCTATGAGCTATATGTCGACAGATGTGTTCATAAAAATAGTAGTGCGACTCAGCATTGCACATCAAAATGCACACAATATTTTGAGAGCGAGATTACATATTTCTTATTAAATTTGATAAATCACAATTCACAATTTCAGATAGAAAAATTAACAAACTATTGCTGTGCATGAAAGTAGTAGTAGCTACTGAAAGGAAAAGGATTCAAGGGCATAAATTGAAAAGGTCGCATTTGATTATTATTGGGAAATGATAGAAAAAATTCTGTTTATATTCGATTTGATTTTCTAATAAAGGTTGCAAAATTCCAGCTAAAAATGGTTTGTTTTCACGCAGCAACAACAACTGAATACGCTTCAAATTTGCTCTTCAAAATGCTAACGCAAAATTCCATGAACCTCATTGAGAGTGGAACGCATGGATTATTGTCTATGGATATGGCACGGCAAGTAGCTTAATGCTGTAACGGTCTGTTGCTTTCACTTTGATCTAAGCACAGGTACAAAGTGCACACAAATTCATACACACGCACACACACACACGTGTGACAACGCGTAATTTTTAATAAAGCAAAACGTTAAGCCCGTTCTGGCTGAATACTCACCCCAAGCTCCACGTACATCGTATAAATGGGATAGGGCAGCGCAATTACCATACCAGTAAGCCAGGTGGCACAGCAACAGACGAAGCCAGGTATCCGGCCCTTGAGCGGATCATTCAGCCAGCGCATGCGATCCCAGGCAATGAGAATGTGCGATATCATGGCCACATGTATCGGTATGTCCTGCAAGTCCAAGAAAGCAAACATGAATACAGTCACAAATATATATACATATATATTTAGGTAGCTTAGATGGGATGGGAGAGATGTTGCCCCCATCATCTTTGCTTTTACTTCGGCCCAGGCAACCATTTTTCGGCCATGTGCGGTGATTGAAACAAATTTGTTTGCCTCTGATTGTTGTTGCACCAGTGGAGCACGTTGGGCTCGCTTCGTTGAGCATGTATTCATATATGTGTGTGCCAGTATATGTTCATGTATGTGTCCTGGCAACCTGCAGACATTTGCCCATCTTGTTATGCCTCAATGCGAAAACCCAAAGATTTGCCCGGCTATCCATTTCGGCTAGGCCTTTGCTTTGTTTATTTATTTGCTTGAGTTCAGATTGGATTTTGTGACAACACCTCACCCACACATGTGCGTGTAGCTCAGTGTGTACATCATATATTTAACAGATTGTCTGGCATTTGGCAATGGTCAACCTATTCACCTAAGTATACCCAAACACTCACACATCGCAATACAAAGTCAAATAAAGCATGTATCAGTTAGCCCAGAGCAGACTTATTACACTTGCAGTCATAATATTTTACTCTAACTTCATTTGCTTAACAGTCTTCTTAACGGCCGTCTAGACTAAGGCCATTTGCGAGTCCTACTGGCAGACCTAATTTAGCAGAGTATAGACCGGTCGGATCTTAAGAGAGCTACCCAATCGATATGCCACGTATATCAAAAGCTAATGGCATAATGTATTACTCTTGATCTAAAGGACTAAGCGCTTCTATAGCACTTGGTTGTAGCTGAAAGGTTATACATATATACATATATATATATATATATATATATATATATATATGCTTATACTCAGTCTAAGTGACAGTACGAAAGCATATCAGAGTTAGCTGCATTCGATTTACATTCCATGTCGATTCAGTGGGTTCTGAAACATTGAAATTAAGCAGAATAATTGTCGCAAATGGAATGCGCATTTATCTCGAATTGACTTGAAATAAGGAAATTTAAAGGCTCATCGAAGTAAATTGCAATGTTTGCGGATTGTCTGCGGCGCCAATGGCATTAATCAATTTCGATGGGCTCAAGGGCACGATGCCAACATACAAATCCAACTCTCTCTCTCTCTCTCTCACAGTGAGTGTGTGTGTGTGTGTGCGTGTAAATGCCACAAATATCCGTTTACATGTGTGTCTGTGTGTGTGTGCGCGCTATTTGTCGCCCATTGTGATAGCAATCAAATCGAATCATATCCGTTGCTTGACATTTTGTCCAACTTTTGTCCCAGCTGCTGCTGCTGCTGTGCTGCTGCTGCTGCTGCTGCTGCTGCTGTTGTTGCTGTAGGTGTCTGTAATTCAATCTCAAAGCTAGTCGCCTCTGCTGTGTGCACATGATTTGATGATTTCCTATTTGGAAACTCTCTATATAGGAGTCTTCACATAGAGTTAGTGTAAGTCGAGGTTTTGCAGAACTCTGGAACTCTGAAGTCGTGCTCTCAATGGTTCTGATACGGTTCTTTCAAGAAATTCAATGGTAAACTAGCTCGTAATATATCGACTTTAATATCCACTGACAAAATGAAATAACAGTAAGAGACAACAAAATTAATCGACTTATCGAAAGTTCTTATTTGTCCTGTGACATTTATTTTCGTCACACGCTGAGCTGAAGACATTAAATAAAAGTGGAAAAACAAATTGAATGAGAGTAAATTTTATTTTGTGTTCCCACACTGTATGATGTACCTGCAGCTGGGAGATGTGTCAATCATTGTGGCTTTGACAATAAGATGCGGCAGGCGCTATTATGTGGGCCAAGCTCTCACAAGGCGTTGAGCCGAGTGTGGACTGGCAAATCGCAACATTCTGGGGCTAGAGGTGACGTTACGGTCTTTTGATTTCCAGGCGCGCCCTTATCGGAACAACATGCCAATTAGGCTCAGTTGGTAGCCCTTTGGCAGTCGCTCAAATGAGAGTTGAGTCAGTCGAGCGAGCGTGTAAATTGAATACAATTGAATTGAATACCTATTTTAGTCCTGTATGAATCCTGTAAAATATACGCATCTTGTAGCTTAAAATAAACTACCTTTCGAGCAGTTCAAGGCAAAGGCAAGGCATCACCGTCTGCCACTTTCACAGTTTCTTTGATCCGAACTTTATGGCAATTTGATGAGTGCCTAATTAGTACCGAGAAATTGTTGACTTGAGTGGGCAAACGCATGAGTTATAACTGCTCAAATATTGCGGCACTTGTGGTTACCTCAAAAGCCAATTAAATGTCCTGCCCGGCCCAAGCCAAACAGCAAATATCTTTAACTTCTGATTAAATATTTGCCGAGCTCACAAATATTTCGCATGCAGCCGACTTTTTGCGAGTTGTGATGTTGATTTACAAATACGCAAAACGCTTTAAATATAATGGAAATTATTATCCCTGCCAGCAAGATGACAAGCTAATGGGCGAATATTTATATGCATAATCCAGCAAGCCCCGCATATGTTATGCATGCATGCATCCATCCACTGCATATCGATAAGCTGCCTGCATTGCCAGTGTTAATGGAAAATATGTATATAAGCATTTACTACTTACTGTAATGTAATGTAAATGAAACATTGTATATATGAAACATATATATATGCAAACAAATATCGCATTGCACTCACTCAGGTTGAGGCACGTTTCAGTCGAGGCAAGCCTTAAACTGATGCCTCGTCCATATGGCAGGAGCAGGACTATCGCTTTACTGAATCAGCTTGTAGCTTAAGTTGCTATGCAAGCTGATAGCTCTATTCAATTCGAGCCAAAGCTAATTCTTGCCCCATAATTAATATAATTATTGCATTTTATTGCAGAGCCATCAAAGGCGAAGTAGTCGAGCAGCGACTCGCACCTCAATCTCAAGCCAAAACTTCTTCATCTATTTCTTTACATTTAATTCCTTTCGTTTTGTAACTTAAGAAACCCGAAACTGCAAAGTCAAATAGAGATTTAAATGAGATACTATTGTAAGGCGTTGGCTGCAAAGTGAAAATGAAATTAAGAGAAGCTGCACAGATGGCGAAAATCCCAATAATCATTTGAATTCATTGTTTGCACTAGGTTCATATTTTAGTGTCTTATTGGCTCTTATCTATTTCTCTCGGACCGTGCTCTACTTTGTTTTCAGCTACACAGACGCGCCCCACGTTCCGCCTCTCGTCGCTGGGCTGCGTTTGCCATTGTGCGGAGGCCAGGCCATGTCAGAACCGATAAAGCAGACTGCGTTAAGTTTATTAACTTGTCATAGTGCCATGAGGTTTATCGGCTCATCTGGCCCGCTGGCAGCTTTACAACCCAGCCCAGGGGGAGAGAGCGGGCAAGAGGGAATGGAAGTTGGACTCGGGAGTCACAATAGATAACAATGCTCATGAGTAAGTTTAATTAAAATGTGCTGGAGCCAAGGAGCAGGCCGACTGGCTAGCTGACCGGCTGGAGCAATAAGTTAGCACTCACCTGCAGCATGGGCAAAAAGAAGCACAAGAACTGGCCGAATATCCAGTTCTGGAGCAGCATCACCATCAGCGAAACGGGCAAGACCAGAGCGCACTGCACGAAATGGCAGAAAGCCAAATTGATGATGAACGCATGCGTGACGTCCTTGTAGAGCCGATTATACATGATGTACACAATGATGGCAATGTTCAGCAGGACGCCCAGCAGCGCCAGAGTGGCGTACTGTATGAGAAACAGCCAATAGACCGACTTAATGCTCGCCTTCAGTATCGGCCCATTGACACGCTCCATGTCCTCCGTGTCGTTGATATGGCCGGCCAGCAAGTGCGCTATCACCATAAAATACTTGTCCGGCACATCCTTCCACTGGCTGGCGCTGGCCGCCATTTGATAGTCCTCATCGTCGGTCGCCTGGCCGTGGGGCGTGCCCACATGATGCTCAGCGGGCGGCATGCTTACCACCTGCAATTGAAAAGCGAGAGAGGCAGGCATCTATGAATGCTTTGCATGACAGCTAAGCCCGCCCACACCCAGTCCGAACAGGTAATTTTACAATAGTTAGCCAGGCAAAAGAGAAAAAAGAAAGCATTTGCATTTGTTTATTGAGTGTGAAGCAGGAATAAATAGAGCACTGTTCGTTGCATCGCACCTGGCCACGCACACCCGACAAAACAATCGAGTGAATGCAGCAAAAGGCTTAGTTCAGGTTAAACGAGTGAGAATTACATCTAATACAATACTAGACAGGTGTGAACGGAGCACAAAGAAGTTTCAAATCGGATTGGTTTTCGGAGTAAGCTCGTTGCCCAAGCAACAAAAGCGAGATACAAAAATCTCCACTTGGGTGAAATTTGATTTAAATATTAATTGATATTCTGTAACCATAAATTTAAAAACCTACTTATGTATATATATTTATATATAAAAGTATATAGTTTTAAATATATATATATATATATAATTTATATAAGTACTAAAAATTAAGCAAATAATGAAAAGGATCGATTACTTACACAAGCCAAAAAAATTTGGTACATTTTAGATACATAGAGAGACAGAGTGAGACAGAAAGGGAGAGAGTGAGAGAGAGAAAAGGGATGAGAAGAAGGGAGACGGAGATAAAAGAAGAGAGAGAAAGAGACAAAAAATAAGAGATTTAGAGACAGATATAAAGAGAAAGGATGAGAAAGAGACAGCGAGAAAGAAAGAAAAAAAGTGGGAAAGATGCATAGATAAAGAAGGGAAAAGGAAGAGAAAGAGACAGAATAAGAGAGATGGAAAACTAAAATAACTAAATAACATCAAAGAAGAGAGAAAGAGAGAGAGAAAAAGAGAGAGAGAGAGAGAGTGCAGCTTCTACTTTTCCAAACATTTGCATCTGCAAACATTTCGCATGCTCTCAATTTGCATCTTTAGCCTTCATGCAACGCGCTTTACTTACGCTGGCGGCACTCTTTGATATTGTGTTTGCAAAGCCTTTGTTAGTTCAATCATGGAATCGTCTGCTTTATGCAATTTGAGACACATGAACTCGAGTAGAAATATGGGCAAACCAAGCCCAAATGCTTTTGTTGCTTTTTCTTACTTTGCTATCCTATGGACAGACTGACTGACTGAGTGTTGGCGACAATTTTGTCGGCTGGCTTGAATGCGGCCGATGGCATTACGTGCATAAAATTTCTATTCATTCATTTGACTCATTGTTTGGCCGCCGTTGCAGTTGTTGTTGTTGCAAGTTACGCTCACTTTTGCTTTGTTCGGCATTTGCAACGGAAATTGCCAAAAGCATTGCAAACGGCACTGCATGCAACATAATATGGAAATTGAAAATCTCTATGCAACACAGAACGTCTGTCCGTATATGTACATTTGTACATATGCAGCATATAATCATGGCTGTCAGCTGAGCTGCTACCAGCTACCTACTATACAGCCGTCTAGTCTCCTCTCTCTCTCTCTCTCTGGCAGACCTGCACAAGTGCCCTGGCCGTGTAAAAGGATGTACAGACACACACATATGTCTAGACACTAGACGTGTGCATGCCACACGAAAGCCCTGCATGCACTATCGAAGTTCATATACCCTGATCAAAAGCTCAAACCAGTGCAGCTGCTGAGCGATATGAGAGACATCAGATATGGTCAGCAAACTGAATAATCGAACTTATAGCGAGTGTAATTTGATCGAGGCATGTGCCACTGGAACGAGCACCATGAGACCAAACACTTTAAGTATTCACAGCAGCTAAGCATAGCTCAAAATCTTAACAAAGACTTTAATGTGCAGATATATATATATATATACAGTATACAGACATATATATATATATATATATATATATATATATATATATATATATATATATATATATATATATATATATATATATATATATTTATGTCTATGACAAGTTGCCTGTTATATTGATAGTACCCGCTCGAGGGGCATAAAAATAAAGCCTACAACGAGGCAAGAATTTCAATCTAGATGGCTAGACAACGACAACAACAACAACTGACTCAACACAGCACACGCAGCGGCTGTCACGTGTGTGTGTTGGTGTGTGTATTGGCCAAATAGCCACAGCAGTAACCGCAGGCAAACAACACCAGCAACAACGGTTGCCCCCCGCTGCCCGCCCGGTCGACATTTGCCAGTTGTCGGTGTTTTTCTATTTTGCAAGCTTCCGCTTTTCCGCCAGCTTTTTCACTTGTTTTCCCTCGATGGCTTTTGTCTTACGTTTTTTCGCTGGCTTTTTTCTTTTCCTTTTTAAGCAGCAACTTCCGTTCAATTTATTGTGCCTAATTTTTCTTCACTTTCGAAAAATATTTGTTTGCGAACGAAGCCGTTGTCTGGGCCCTTTACCGGGTGCCGCGGATCTGAAAAGCCAATTCAATTCAATTGCGATTTCCAATTTGCATCGTGTCACTCGCGCAGGGAGCATAGTTAACTAAAGATATGAGAGCTGAGCGCTCGACAGCACAGCACCCTGTATGGCAAGCATGTCCATTTAGGCTGTCGAGCACTCGAACAAGTTTGACAAAATAAGCTGCAATAACACAAGCCAAGCACAAAAGTTGATTTTCATATAAATTAAAGAATCGAACTTTTGCCATTCAACTTAGTTCTCAAGTGGTTTAAAGGCTAAAGAACTCTGTGCAGCAAGCAAAGCCCAAAGCTGGGCATATCATTTGAAAGTCTGCTGTATAAAGTAACTTTTCTGAATTTAGATATGCAATTCGAATATTCTTTCAGAATATTCACATATTTCTCATATTTAAGCAAAATTTCTTTTGCCATCAACTGCTGAGTGGAGCACCCTGTACAAAGTGCAGGACGAAGCGTTGAGACTGCAGCGGCCGCTCGGTTTGATGACCCATGCACTGGCAACTGTTGGTGCGCTTAATTTTATTTGAACATGCCCGCAATGCCCCTTAGCCGGCGCACCCCTTACTGCCCCGCGCCTCGCTGCCCGCCCCTCTGTGCCAGCGCCAAGCAAACAGGCATCAAACATTAGTAGTTTTTTGCCCTCTGTTTGGTGCCTGGTGGAGCTTATCTGTGCCACGTTTGGGGGCACACACACACACACACACTGCATCGCACATGTGCCACAGTAGAGATGGGGCAACTCTGTTTCCATGTCTCAGTCTGGGCCTGTCCAGGCCTCAGCATTTCTTTTGGCCCGCACGTTTAGTGCACCCTGTGCCGACTGGCTGTTGGGTTTATTATACCCTTCAATGATTTATGCCCCACTGACAGGCCGCATTATGCTATGCGCTATATGCAACTAACGCCCCAGTTTCGCTTCAGCTCTTTCAGTTTGCTCATCTGCATTTGCAACGGGCCATGAAACGAGCTGAATGGCGTATAATTTTTTTCACTTGTTGAGCACACTGCACACACACCCACCCACCCACACACACCCACACACACGCACACACAAATTAACCCAATTGCTGTCAATTTGGATAGTTCGCTCTAAAAGTTCCCCCGACACTCGACGCACAGCTGAGACATTTATAATTTTATTAACTAATTTGTGCAACTTATGTGATCTGCCACACTCCGCAAACTTGCTAAATTGAGAGTTATCTGCCTACCACCCGCCCACACTCTTTCTCTATTCGCTTTTGCTCTTCTTCAAATTTTTGCTATCGTCCTAAAATGTTGATAGACAGCGCACACGTTGCGGCCTGCGGCTCTGACGCCTTTGGCAAGACGCGAAAGCTCAACTTTGTGGTTGCCTCAAAATTTAAGCAATTTTAACAGAAATTCCAAATAATCCTCAAGCCAAAGACGAACTCAGAAAGAAGAGAAAAATGGAATAATACAAAATTCGCTTAGTAATTTTCGTATTATAGCAAGCAGCTTACGAATCTCTTTTCACAATTTTCACAATTTCACAATTAAGTTTGGAATTGTCAAACATGTTGCAAGCGACGCTGCACGCATTCATTGACAATTTCCATATTTACTTTGAATTACATTACAGCATATTTCTGTGATGAATTTTCATTGTAATTATGATAAAAAAAATAAAATAAAAACACATTTTCATTTTAATTTAAGATTCATTTACACAAAGATAACGAAGGCAAAGTGCAGCAAAAAAATGTCAACGAGAATTAAAGTCAGAAATTCGTTTGACTCGCGCTCCCCTGAATAATGGGCAAAATGAGAAATCCATTAGCCAGCTGAAAGTTCGTGCGAGAACACAATCAACTTTTGCCAAAGCCACTTCATAATGCGGGGAGACATGGCTTTTGCACTCTTTCTCTCTCTCTGTTTATCTCTTTTTGTGGTCCGAAATTCGCGCAGATTTGCGGCGGTGCATCAATCACAGCCACTTAGCCTGGCCAAAAGAGGGCAATGCGATGCGCCATTTAGTTGGCCATTAGATTAGATGGCGACTATGCAGTGTTGCCATCAAAACAATTTGCCCGACCATTCCATTGTCTCTCTGTGTGTGCGTGTGTGTGTGTGTGTGTGTGTGTGTGTGTGCGTGTGCTGTTTTTGGCTGGTTTTCAGAGCCAACAAGAAGTCAAGTAATTAATACTGATTCCTACAACAGCTCACTGATGCGGAACATCGCACACTAGACGAAGGTGCCACTAACGACAACAACAGCAGCAGCAGCAGCAGCAGCAACAACAACAACAAAATGCCATGTGACAAGAACAATAACTTTATGCGTCTCAAGGCCATGCCATGACGCCGAGACTACGTTGGCCCAACTGAACTTCTTTGAATCTCTCACCTGTCGCGCAGGTTATTTGCTCGTTTAGCTTGCTCATAGCCCATTTAATTGTTTAACGCCAATTTTATTTGGCTGCCAAACTTTGCTAATTAAGCAGCTGTAGTCGACAGATTTGCAGCGTCTCACACTTAATCGAATCGCAACAGTTCTATTTCTGACTGCCTCAACTTGCAGCGAGATCTTTTAGCAACTTAATGAGAAATTAATGAGCGTCTTACGTCTTCGACGGCCAAACAAAACAAACAAAGTAAAAACCAAAGCAAAGTTCTGCATAATTTTGTCAATTTCAAGTCAATTACAATTTTGCCCTGTCTCCCCCCAGTCTCCCCCACCCACTCTCATTAAGCCTGTCTTGTAGGCCCGCAATAAGCCGTTTGCCCAGACAGCTACTCAAAGAGACCAATGAGCGCCGGCCTAATATGAAGAAGCAGATAACATAATATACTAAATGAGTTCCATAAACAATAAATATGAAGAGATTTGAAGTGATTTTGATTATTATCGTTGCCAATTAAATGCATTAGGCGCTTAATTCATATAAATTAAGCAATTAAATGAGCTGCGAATCATGTTCGTGATATAACAGTAAACATATACTATAGAGACTTTGTATTATTTATTTTTTTATTTGGTGCGGAAGGCATGGTCGAGCATCGCATTGTTATTAGATTTCAAAAATTCTGCCTATCAATTTGCATTTTAATTAAATTGTGTAAAATTTTGAAGGGATTGTAAAGGGATTTTACCCTTTGGCAAGCAAAATAAATTTGCAGCTGAAAGCAGCGCGGGTAGATTGAGAACATGGCCAAATAAGGGAATAAATCTTTAGAAATATAAATAGTTATAATAATGATAAAAGCGTTAAGTGTATATATTCACTATATCCTTTTGATCTTGGGTTGTCAACTCGAATACTTCAAGCCTCTCAAGTCTCTCACTTGAACTAATAGTGTCTCCGACATACCCGACTTAATATTTCGCTTTTGGCCACACCCCCAGTGAGCGTATTGGCAAAATCTTTACAATTTATCAGACGAGTGTATTCACGAGTATAGAGACCAAATTTCAAGTCTCTAGCTTCAATAGCCACGACATGATTCATGCGCGCAGCAAGACGGTATACCCTCTCTCTTCGTAAATGAGTATCAAATATAGTTCGCTATAAGGTATAGTAAATAATAGATACATATACCAGCAATTAGCCACAGAGCTAAATACTTTTCTGAGAAACATTTGCTGGAGCAAAAGGTGGCAAGTGAAGCCTTCAGCTGACCTGATTAACAGTTCGCAGTCATTTGGGAGCAGCGCTCGCGTGACCCTCGCATATTTTAACACCTGGCATCGCAGAAAATATTATGCTATATTTGAATGATATGCGCTTTCAATGACAATGGCGAATTTTCCTTGCTGTTTGCCTGGCACTGCGTGAAACTCAATTAATTGCATACATTGTCGAGTTTAGTGGGCGTGAGCGATTGTCCGTCCGCGTCGGAGCGCTGCAAAGTATGCAACATAAAAACACAAATGCGCCAGCAACAGGCAACAGGGAACAAGAGACGCGAGTTAATTGTTCGGCAACACGCAAAGGCAGCGCTGCCAACTGTCATATTGAATGGATGGCAACATATTTAATTAGCAAACAAATGATTTTCAAAAGCAGCCTCCCAGCGCCCACAGGCCGGCTTAACCCATCGTCAAACAACAGCTGAGCCATAAAATTAACAGAGCAACCAAATTATTCGGCCATAAAATTGTCATGAAATATGCGCGTCAAGGCCTATTAGGCTCTGTCGCTTTTTGTCAAGGTAATTTTCTGCTCTGTCTATCCACACACACACACACACACGCACATACTGGTTGACAATTGTTTCAATGAAAATCGCATCTAAAGCAACTGCCTTCAAGTTTTGCTGGCCATAAATTAGCGCACAGTAAAAGCCATTGAGACGAAAGGCACTTACAAAAAGTTTTATCAGCTCCTTTAATGGCACGCCCTTCTGTTGGCACTGCTCCACCTATAATAGGTTGCGCCACCGGCTGCATTGACTGATTATGGCAGGCAAATGAGCGAGTCAAGTGGCAAACCAGAGAGGAGAAGCAAACTCAAATAAAGCAGCGATGCGAAGCGGGCGACAGCTACTCGAAAACAGCGCAAAAGACATTGAAATTGATAAGCCGCACACAGCCACATACACACACACACACACACACACACACACACACACACACACACACACACACACACACACACACATACACATACATGCACATACAAGCACACAGACACAAACAAACACTTAGCCCACAGCAACATCAGCAGCAGCAGCACACGCACTTAATGTGATTTGTGCGTGTATTTGTGAATTTTATGTTTATTGTTTTCGCTATACACACACACACACACACGCAGGCACTCGCATAACTGTGTAGCATACTTAACAGCGCTGCGGGCTCTTTGCTGCTCTAGCTCGGCAGCGACACCTTTGACATTGCCATGAAATTTATCCAAGCAATGCCATAAAGCATGAAGCATTCGATTCATTCGTCCAAGACTCGGCCAAAAAATGCCATCAAATTTATTGTTATAGTTAAGCTAGTGTCACAAAGACATAAATAAGATTGGCTGCTGCTCTATAAACCTAACTAAGCTTTGGCTTGCCTACCAAACTAGTTGGCTTTTAGACTAATGTTAACATTTCGAACTTCTATCAGATCAGCTTTTTTGCTTAGGTTACGTGTCTGTTGGTCCGTATTTGAATCATTTCAGAGAGTTCAAAATTGTATAAGTCAAATGCCATATTGAAACATTTTCGACCTTACAAATTATAAAAGCAAAGAAAAA
Source organism: Drosophila hydei (assembly GCF_003285905.1). NCBI lineage: Eukaryota > Metazoa > Arthropoda > Insecta > Diptera > Drosophilidae > Drosophila > Drosophila hydei. Next base: position 1,896,153 of record NW_022045685.1, on the reverse strand, counting down.
CAAAAAAAATAATAAAACAACAAACAAACACTATAATATAGCCAGAAAGTTGCACTTTTTATATATATTTATATATATATATATACATTTATATATATATATATATATATATATATATATATATATATACATATAACTAAAACAATGGATGCTGAGGAAGAGGCTCTGCGAAATGAAAGACGACTAAATGCCCTATTAACAATTCATCGACAACTGGCGGATTTGCTTGACTTTGTGAATCGGATCGGCGTCTCGCTGGAATCTCTGTCGATAAGCACTGTACGCTATATTAGAGAACAAAACTTACAATCTAACCAACAGCCCAACGAAACGACAGACGCTACAGAGTCCGAGACGAAGGGCATTGGCGAGAGCGATGCCGAAAAATGGGCCAAGAGAAGTTGAGGCTAACAAATTGTGATGTGATGTAGAATTGACATTGAGAAGAATTATATAATTATTCGACAATACATGTGACATACACGGTAATTTATTATTCATATCGCAGCTGCTCACTAGTCTATCGATATCGATCACTGATCTATCGAATTCTAATCGCAAGCAAATTGCGATGTGCTGCAGAGAGCAGTCAACAAAGTGAGATACAAGATAGGCTACCTATATATGTTCGTTTAATTACTATGCATAAACTAACTATCGATAACTATCGATATCGATAACTACTTTGAACAGTTGTTTTACGCTTATTGAAATATCCTTTGTGACGAGATAAACCCAACTATTATCTGAAATTTTGAAGAGCTTATAAAATTGCAGGATTTTTATATATGTTTACCGAGATAAATTGTTGATATCAATAACGACTTTAATAGTTTTTGAATGTGCTGAAATTAGAGTACTATTCATATTGACCCCTGTGAATAATAGCATTACTTGATAACCTAAAATGATCTTCATAGATCGATAGCTGTTTTAATCGTTTGACTTTAGCTTCCTCATGCATATTCGAGGAACTTCAGGGCCTGCTTAACAGCTGAACCAGCTCGACATTGGTGTGTAGCAAGGGTATTCAGTTTTCGGCCATTCCATTCATATGCTTCCTTTTACCTTTTCGCTGTTCTCTGGCCTTTCGCTGGCTTATGACTATAAAAAATATTTGCGCGCACTTTGTCTAACCGTTTCATATGGATATGCATGTGTGTGCGTATGTACGTGCCTCTGTTTATGTTTTACCAATTGACTTTTAAGGGCTTGAGACTTTAATTTCAGTTAACAGCTACAAGAACGCACTGAATTTTTATGACATTGGCTGCCTTCTGCGGTTATTTCGATTGAACTGGAAGCCACAAGATTTCCAGATGTTTGACTCCAAATTCATCTCTCTGCATCTGGCGCTGCCGAACGAACACTTTATGACCATTTAATTTTAAACATATTATTCTTGAAAATTGCTATCGACTTTCGCTGTTTGCCTTCATCCACTTCTGGCTTACGCAACTCAAAAAGTAGATTCGATGCTGTGACAGCCTGTTATTTCTAGCTTGGCTTCCAAGCCTTTCCCAATAACCGAATCTTTTGCTTTCCCCTTCAGGTCTTTTAAGGCTTCTTCCAACCCGCAAAATGTGTTTATGATATAGATTTTTTTAGCTTTAGTTACAGTCATGTTATTCTATCTATTTGTACGCAAAGTAGACTTTCAATGAAACTTTCTTTTGCCCTGCCGCAGAACAGGTTGATGCCATGGGAACCAGCTCGTCACAAGTTCTTATATTAAATACATTTTTATTTCTGTGTGTGTGTATGATTGTCAAACTTTATCGACATCTCGTTTCTATATAGTTTAGCTCAATTTGCAGGAGTGTAAAGGCTATGCCAGACTTTGTCTGTCCGGCTCATCCAATAAAGTTTTTCCCACTCTGCCCTTGGATAAAGTGTTTAAATTTTCATGTCACGCTCGGGCAATTCATTTAAATTTATAACTAGAACAGTTCGCAAGTCATTGGCTCTCCAGTTACAGTTTTGCAGTCACTCTTCGGCTATCGAGAACTTATTTAGCCGCCGAAGAATCTACTGGCCCTGCGGGATTTGTTGATTGTGAGGCATTAATTTATAGATGTCAGCAGCAGCAGAGCTGAGCTCAATTCCGTTGAAAGTGCACGTTGAATAACCATCACAATCACATTCGACTTGCAATTAAACATTTCTGTTGTATAACAATGTCGGTTGTTCTGTGTTATAAGTTCACATTTCTTAGTGCAGTAGTCAGATATATGGTGCATGCATATATCCATGGACATATGTGGATGTGGTCTGTGGCGGCAAGAGGCGGGGCCAATTACAGCTATAGTTCGGCTCGCTTGTTCATAGATAAGCTTTGCCCTAATTGCGCAATTAATTCATTTGAGCGTATGCAAGCCGCAAAAAAAAAAAACAAAACAAAAAAAAAAAGAAAAAATGCGAGAAGGAAGCTAGGTGTGTGCCACGCCGCCTGGGTATATGCAAATTGGTATGGACACGGTGGGGGCGGAGCGGCATGAAGTCAAGCTAATTATTTTAATAGTGCCAATCAAGCCAATTTACACACTGAGCAACAGAGCAGCCATCGCAATTGTCGTCGGTGCCAGCGCAACAGTTGCCCCGTGCACCCGATCCAACTGCTCTGACCCACCTTTTGCCAAAATAGGGAGCGTGGCTATAATTGCATACTTTTCTGCATAAGCAGACGGACAAACCTGACTTTCCCTGCCTGCCTGCCGCACGCCCAACCCCTAACCACCCCCCCCCCCCTCTCTCTCTACCCCTCTCTGTGTTATCTCTTACCTGTGTAGCATTTATGGCACTCAAAGTAATTACACTGCTGCTTCATTCATTCTAATTCTCGTTCTCATTCTCGTTCTCATACTTATACTTATTCGCACTCCCAATCTCATTCCCATTCGCATTACTATTCCCATTTCCATGTCCTTTATGTGCTTAAACTCATTCTAATTCCCGCTCCCATTCCCGTTGGCATTCTTATGGCTCGGCTGTTGCCCGTGCTTAACGCCAAACCCTGAGCGGAAATTGATTTTGCAAGTCGATCAACTGCTTCGCAACATTCGCAGCAATTTAAACATTGATTTTCCTATGCTCTCACGAAAACTCCATTTATGGCTTCATGGATAATCAGAATACGCTTGTCAATTAAAGGAATCATGAACGGACGAACCGAAGAAGCATAAGAGGACTATCGAAAATATCGATCATGATTATCGAATATCGATACGAGCTCCGTTTAATAAGGGATAAAAGCCAACTTGTCGTAGCATCAATCTTAACTTAAGAGCTATCGATAGTTCAATATTCGCTTTTTGGTAAGAGCATTTGCCAATGGGGTTCAGCTTGAAAAGTTTTCGTTTAATTTGATTTTGCTGCTTTGCTTTTGCAATGCTGCTTCTTTATTGAGTAACAAGAAAACTATAAAAGCGCAAAGGCAGCGGCTGAAGCGGGTTGCCCAGTGGGCCGGCGCCTCTACAAATTGACAAGTTTCAACTCGAGTATGCAGTCAAAGAGCACCGGCGTCGGCGTTGGCGTCGGCGTCTCCGTCGGCTTCGTCATCGGTCTGCGCTTGTGTTTGCCTCCGTCTAAGTGTATCTATGGCCACGTCTATGTCCCTGTCCCTGCCTCTGCCTCTGACTATTTCGCTGTCTTTGTGTGTGTCTATGGCTGTGTCTATGCGACCGTTGAGCCCAATGCTGCAACGCCTTGTGGCACGCCCACTGCTGCAGTGGCACATGGCAGGGCCGCTCGCTCGTTGGCTTGCTTGCTCTATAGCTTCAGCTTCGCCTTTGCTCGACTGGGCCGACTGGGCCGACTGAGCCGCCCGTCTTCGGTCATTGACTTGCTGGCGCGCTGCGATTTGCAACAAATCAGTAACACCCAGTCCCAGTCCCAGTCCCAGTCCCAGCCCCAGTCTCCGCCGCAGCCGCTGCCACTGCCAACACCCGCCCACGCCACAAGCAATTGTCAATAGCAACAAAAATTCAAAGCGACATGAATTTCATACGAACTTGTCGAAAGCTGCCTGTCGAGAATTTTTTGAAGAAATGATACCGAACACTCAGCATTGATTTTGGTCAATGGCCCGTGGCCAGGAGACGCGACTGGTCTCCAATGCAGGCAGTTGTGTTATATCTATTTATTCTAAGATAAAGACATGGCCATAATCAAATCGCCAGAGTACCAAGAACACTAACAGCTAAACAGTAACGACTCTGGTCTTGCCAGCCATTGAAGTGGCTAACGGTGCGTATGATTATTTGCGGTACTGGACGCAAGTGGCACTAAATAGGGTCGGCCACATACAAATGGCCGAGACCCGAAAGAAAACTTGACTAATTGCAAATTTGCACAGAAATTGAAATTGAAATGCCTGGAAATCTCATGGGGCAGTGCCTACCACTAATTGCCGACCCGTCTCCAGAGACAGCCAAATTGATTTTTGCTGTTGCACGAATTCCAATCTAAACCAAATGCCAGCCTACATGCTGGGCTATTCATTTGCATAGGTCGCCTCTTGTTATCGCTCAAATTTTGATTTTGAAATCTATGACAGCAGTAAGCTGCTTTGTGTTGTATTGGGAATTCGCCCAGCTGGCGAGCCAGTCGCAGCAGTCTAAACAATGCGAATGGACCAAGCCAGAATATAGTAGTAGCAATGTCTTCTAAATTCCCAGTAATCGACTGAATTAATAAACAAGCTGACAGCATTGCTCAGCCACAAATTGCATTCAATAAATCTAATATAAATTTTATGAGAAATCCAAAACTTACACGCTGGTAGCAATAACGTTCGGAAGCAATTTAAACGAAGCAAGCATTGGAGATTTATACAACTATGTTTACATAATGCTAACATGTAGCATACCGAATAATATGATAGTTAATTAACAACTCTCGTATGTTAAATAAGTAACTTTCTGTGCAATACACGATAGTCTACATATGTTTACCAATATTCTGTAAAACTATGACAGTCAACATATTTTTATAGTCTGTATAAATCATACATAAATCACATAACATTCTGGCAGTTAACAAATGTTAAGTAACATTCTGTAGAACACATCGTAATCAACATATGTTAAGTAACAGTAGGTAAAACATACAACAGTCAACATATGTTAAGTCACATTATGTAAAACTTTCAATAATCATCATATGTTAACAGTCTGTAATATATAAACATAACATTCTGTTTACATGATAGTCAACAGATGTTAAGTAACATTCTATACAATACAATATGATAGTCAACACATATTAAGTAATTCGGATTAATACATTATAATCAGCATATGTTAAATAACATACTGTACAATAACATGTATCTCTGTCAACTTTTAGCTCTTGTTAACAGTGCACACTTATGTTAAGCTAAAGGCCAACTTTATTATGTACCTAGTAAAATGTGACATGATGTTATATGACTGTCAAACAGCAGAGCCGCAAAGGGTCTGATTAATACGCCGCCGACAAGCAGCAAGCAGAAAAGCTTGAACTTTTAAAGAAATTCAAGTAAAGGGCATTTGATCGCTGCCATACCCTTTCTGGCGTTGTCTCTTGTGAGTGACAGTCTGACTGGGCTGAGTGATTCAGAGCCGAGTTTAGTGACTGTGCGCTTGGCTTTTGACCTGGGTGCTAAGTTACCTTGACTTGGTTTCCAGCGCGCAGCGCTGCTCGCAGCTTGTTTTCAATGCGCTGACGCTTCGATATCCTTGAACTTAGTGGGGCTACAGCGGGCGGGCGGGTTAAAGATGCGAGCGGCTCAGACATTTATGTACGCAAACGGTGCGAATACTTTTTGCATGGGCTGTTGGTTTGTGTTTTGGGCCGTAAAACGATGAATGTCGAACACATTTGCATTTTTGGGGTCAGGCAGCAACAATAACAAAAGCTCTCAGCGCGCATTTTGTATTTTTCCTTTCTTTTTTTTTTGTGCTTTATTTTGTTTTTGGTTTTGTTTTTTTTTTTTTTTTTGTTTGTTTGTTTTCATCACGGACTAAGCGAGACAAGGACGAAGCAGGAGGCTGGCTTTCTGCAATCTCATTTAAATTTTATCTGCTGCACTCATGTATTAGGAGCGTGTTTATAAGTCTCCAATTTGTCAGATTAAAAAGAGACGCGACATAATAAATGCGCCGAATTAATTGCCAGCAAAGGCAAAAGTGAAGATGTTGCCTAATAAATTGCTATTAAAAATGAAGTGCGCCCATTTAAAGTATGAAGCAAAGTGCGAAATGCGTCGCCAAATTAACGATGGCAACACCGACACTGTCACTGTCTATAATAAAAAGTGAAGCAAAAAACGGTGGCAGTAGGTGACAACGTTTTAATGTTGCCCATATATTCATTTTAAAGCCAGAAAACATACGTTGCGTATACGTTATGTGCCAACAAATTACATAATCATTAACACTGACGCCTGACAGGCTGGCATCCTGAGTAGCTACAAATTTGCAGTGCTCTGATGGTAGTCGGGCACATACAAATTCTTCAATTATGCTAACGAAAACTATTAGTTAAGCTCTTCTAACATGCCAAGGCTGGCCAGGTTGAGTGCTAAAACAAATCCTGGCTAAGCCGATTTAGGTTAATGCATTTTTGCAAAATTTTGCGCAACCATTTTAAGCCAGCTCTAAGCCTTCGCCTGAATATTTACAAAAATTTCTTCACTTTTATAATTTTCTACATTTTATTTGATATTAAAATTTAAAAAAAAAACTTTAACTTTAGTCATATTTTCTGGCTTGTCAAATTAAGTATAGAATGCCAATGTTGAGGCTTTTGTGTAAAATCGGAGCAAATTTCTACTTGTAAAGCTTCAAAATGTACTTAGAATTTACCTAAATTTGCCGCAACTAATCCGATTCTCGTAATCAGAAAAGGCAATCAGGACCCTTGCTCATTTTCCGAGAAGAGCAGCGTTCACACTTAATGAAAATATCTGCCGGCACAAGCACATGAACACACACACACATATATATATATATATATATATATCTGGGACTATATCCATTCATTTAAATTTCAGTTCAGTACTTGTCTGACAAAGTGAGTTGCGTGAGGTTTCATTTAGTTGGGCGGCCGTACCTGAAAGTATTCTACGAAATTCGCTTTTGATGCGTTTGAAGTGCTCAAGTAGGCAGCCGAAAATGAAATATTGAGCAGCGCGAACAGCTGTAGGGCTGCCAGAGCAGCCAAATTGGACAACCCTTCTGACGCCTCATGCCCACCCACAACACACAACACACAGCCCCAGCCCCATTCCATTTGACATTTCCAATTCTAAACCCATTTCCTCAGCCCAACTTAGGCGTGCGTCGACTATTGATGAAGTTAAAGTCGCTGCTGTCGCACAATTGAAAACAGGCAGCGCGTGCGACCATCTCGATGGCTTCTCAAGCGGGGGCCTTGCGGTTGAAATTTACACCTGCGCAACATGGGCCCCAAAATAGGGGCGTTCTAGACACGCCCAGCTGGGTGTGCGCGAAACAAACAGTTTGTAAGTGATAAAGGCAGCTATGGGCGAAGGCAAGCACTCGCTGCTGTTGTTGTTTTCAACACAGCATTCAACGGAATTTCGCAAAAAACAAATCGATCCAGAGGCGAGCTTTAAGCCAGGCTAATATTCCATACATTGATATGTAGGGAAAACCAATTGACTGCGACTCGAGCAGCTGCCTAAAGATGTCTTTGGGGCGTGCTAATTGGGAGCGCCTTCGCTTAAAATTATGAAAAGACATTTACGTTTTTGGGAACAGCTGCTGCTTAGATTCTATTTGAGTTGACTTTTTGCAGCGGCTTCGGCTTCAGCTTCAGCTTCAGCATCAGTTTTAAGCCCATCAAATGGTTGGCTGGCATCATTTTTTAATGCCACAACGCTGTTATTCATTAAGTTTAATGAGTTCATTTGAATTCGAATGTTGGCGAAGGGAGGAGCGCGGGCTCAGCGAGCGCGAAAACAAAAGTAAAAGCAAACGATTTGCGGACGGCAAATTTTAAAAGGCTTGAAAAAGACGCAAGGCTACAGGCTACTTGCCAGCCAGAAGCAGTCAGGCTCAGCTGAGCGGCGCGCTCCAGCATTTTGGCCAAGCCAGTGGGAATGAATGGGGGAGGGGCCGTCGGCTAGGGCGAACTTAAGATGCTAAATGAAACTGAGATGGCATTTCGCTGAGCAACAGCGGCTTGCTGCTTGGTGAGCTGTCGTAGCTGCCATGCGACTAATTCAATTAGCGTAGCTAATTTTGGCTCTATTAGCTGACAGGCTGCCGTTAGCCGTTTGCCGTTTGTCGTTTGCTGTTCGATGTGCGATGTGCGCTGTGCGCTGTGCGATGTGCGATATTTTTTGACGCGCACTGTTTGCAAATGGCAGCACTCAACACTTCCACGAGCCAGTCTTCATACCAATCTAATAAGCCAACTGATGATTAACATCGCAGTCCTTTCAGCTACATCAAATGTCCTCGAACTGTCCTCGTCGCCCCAACTGACTAATGGCGGCCAAAGTGCTCTAAATGTTGGCATTTACATTTATTACAAGTCTTTATATATTTTATGAATAGTTTTTGCAAGCGGCAAACGGAATATACTTAATTAAGAAAGTAAAGCAGATTATGATTAGATTTGTTTTCCACATAACATTTAGTTGACCATTCAGCTGAATAATAATCGCAGATAAAATTGAAATGAAATTAAATTTAAGTGCTGTACGAACTGGACTTAACGTCTAAAGTGCCAGAAGTAGGCGTGCGGCTGAATCCGCCTTTCCGACCGTCCATCTCGTAAGCTCTCTATCGATAAATAAACTCAATTCTTTATTACCTATCAAAATCAGTCATTTGATGCTTCATTAATGTTGCATGGTTTTTTTCGTGATAACTATGAATATTTCGAATACCTTTGCCCACTTCTTAAATATTTTAAAAGCATATTCCGTATGCCAGCAAAACTTTGCCATGTGCCACACACATTCGGATGTCATTATTACGCTCTGGAAATTTCATTAAGTATGAAAGTGCATCTAGAACAAAAGTTATTCAATAATTAATTTTGCATAGTATTGGCCATTATGCAGCAGCTGCATGAAGTGCGCAGAAAGCAACGAGCGTGCGTGTGTGTGTGTGTGTGTAAGTGTTTGCATGTAAATAAAGTGCCTACAATGATGTTTCAGTCATTGTGAGTCAGTTTTACGCAGTGTTCCGGGTATCTGCTAGTCAGGCACTCCCGACGTTTACTCCCGACTGCATGTAAAAAACAATTTCTACGGCTGTTAAAGTCCCAGTTACTGAAAGTTAATTTTTATTATATTGGGTTTTGTCTTTTATCTAGAAGAGACATTAAAAAGTATATTTATTGAAAATTGCATAGTTAAATCATTCGAGATGTGTGATAATAATAATTATAATAAAGAATAAATTAGGGAAAAAAAGCAAGTATAGCTTTTTCCTCGCTTTCAATTTACATATTCAATTCCGAATTGTTTTCAAAGTGTTTTTTGTATGGACATGGAAAACTTTATTACAACAGCAGCAGCAGCAACAACAACATTAACAACAATTTTAATTGACAGCCTCAGCAACAGGCATTTAAATTGCAGCAGCACCAGCAGCGGCAACAACAAACAAGATCAAAAATAATTTACACACGCACAGCAAAAAGTTCCACAGGCTCAACTTTTTACTCAGTTTGCTTTTTGTGAATGCAAACACATGTATAAATACCCTAACCCGCTGAGCACTATGCCAACCTCAGGCTGTCTATGGGCCTATATGATTTATTAAGAAACAGACATCAAACTAGGCAATGGATTCTATTGATAAGGGTATCTAGGTAAAGCCACAAATTCCATCTCGTTTCATTTACAGCTGCGTAGATCCCATGGGCAGCAACAGTGTTGGAAAACGGCGGGCGAACAAAGTGGAGTAAGTTGAGCTGAACGACAAGCTGGGATTTAAATCAGAATTTAGTATTCCACAATTGATTTCAGTTGACTCTAATTTCGCAGAGCATTTACAATTTCACATGGCCAAATTTTGTGAGTAATTTTTTTTTCATTAAGGAAATTTTATAAGGTAGACGCGGGTGGCCACACATATGAGAGAGTTTTTATGACGCGTGCCCTGCCGGCAATGGAGGCGCAGTCAGCCGTGGACTGAGACTTTTAGGTTTGGAACTACCTTGATGTTTAGGTAATCGTAATAGTCCTATGTATGCAGGCAACGGCACGAATGCCCGCTGCCGCCCATGACGTATTTGAATAGGGACCGAGCAGGCAAGCAGCATGAGGCATGAGGCATGAGGCATGAGGCATGAGGTCTCGCGGTCTGGGGTGGGGTTAAATGGTTCAACCACGTGCTGCAGCGAATCGATTAAATTTCCTTAATGTCAAACCATAAATTTTCAGTTGTTTCACCATTGTCAACGACCTTTCAACCCAAGACAAACACACACACACACAACAGATACATATAGCTAAAAAGTGACAGACCCCGAGCACAAAAAAAACCAAAAACGAAAACGAAATTATGTCTAACATCGCATGGCCCCGACTTTCACTGCTGAGTTAAGTGCCATATGAGAGTATAATATAAGCTATATGTATATGTAGCTGTGTGTGTCTACATATATGTAATTTGTTTTTTTCTTCCATTTGACTGTGTGTGTATTACCGTTATGCTTTGTTTATCTTTTCGTTTCCTTCAAGCGATTTTGTATGCAGTAATTTTGTTGCATACCCTGTGGCCCTGCTCACAAAGGGAAGCTTCCGTAACACTTAACAGTCGAATATGATTCATGCTTGCTATACAAGATAGCTATATATCAGATAGCAGCAATAGATCGATCGTAATTCCATCGAGCTGCCATTGGAGTCGACAAGAAAATAGCTCAAAGACCCAACTAAATATCAATGACAGGTCATCGGCTAGTCGATAACTCCCCACTGAAACACTATGCCCTGCATTGTTTTACTTCTTTGGGCCTCATATGAACTGGCGAAATGAGAGATTTGTGTAAAGATTTACGCGCTACACAAAAATGAACTTCTGTAAATTTATGTGCATTACAATCACACACTAACACGCTCACACATTGTGCCTGCGTGTCTCTGTCTGTGTGTGTATGGACTCCATCGGCAGGCTGGTCAAATGGCTACACTAAGTAACTAACGCTATTAGCCGCTTACGCTGGAGAATCGGCCCTCGTCCTGCTCGGGCATTTTTATTGCTGCATTCCTCAAAGCGGCATCAAAGTATCTGCGGCAAAGCTCTGCTTAAGTCGGCTTTGGAGTTTTAGCTGTATACGGAGGGGGAGTTTCTTAGTGCTCCAAATGTATATATATATACATCTGTATATATGTATATATATAAGAGGCATCACCTTCCTCCTGTTGGCACTTGCAGTTGGCACTATTAATTTCGACAATGTTTGCAATGCTCTGCTTGGAATTAAACCTGAATCAATTGCAGCTTATAAGTCGTACAGCAATAAGTCGCATACATTCCTCACGAATTGCCCTTAAATACTTGTCAATCTAGCTGAAATTCTCTGAGAGCCAAAGCGAAAATTACGTTAAATAACAAAAAAAAACTCACAGTGAAAACAGCATTTTTAAAGCATTGTAACAATAGATCTCGAAGCTGAGGGTAGTTCAAGTTTGTGCCCATTTTGAGTGTACTTCTGTAGGCTTTATAAGTTCAAGGAATTGAAGTGGCACTGGCATCAGTAATTACCACATTTCTAGTTTCACCTTTCACACAATAAAACACTGAAGATCGTATATACATTTGCTCTAGTTATAAATGGAGCACGAATCTTGACTCGATTAGCAAAGAAGCTGTCTAAAAAGTGTAGCACACTTTCGAGCGCCTCGCTAAAGTAAGCTTAAATTGATGGCGATGCTGGAGTTTCTTGGCATTTGTTATAGAAATTGAAAACACTTAAAGAAGTATTTCGATTGTCGATTGACCTGCTGCAGATTCGTCTATCTCACAAGGCTGTGTCTCTCTACAAACTTCGATAAACTCACATAGATGAAAGCATTTTGAACCTGTTGGCAGCTCAATGTGAACTTTGAACGAGTATTACGCCATCGGCTACGTCCGTTTCTAATCAATGACCGCAGTCAGCCAGCTGCGCCTGTTTCCATAGCATTACCAATAAATTATGAATATTTGATGTGCAATTTTTCAGGCTAAGAGCGCGTAGACGCAGATTCTGACACCTGCGAATGCTTTCAGCCAAATTTCTTGAAGCCCATGAATATTCAATGAGATCGGTTTTACCACTGGCTTTAATAGATATTCATACATCACAAGTAAATTAGTCGAATTCGCACTGCCTGACAGCAGACACATCATAAGCAACATCTGCGACCTGCCCCAATTTTTTTATTCCTGATGGCGAAATTGATTTGGCTTCAATATAGCTATTTATACATATTTTTCTAATTATTTATTTTTTTTGCATGCTTTTTGATTTTATTAACCATTTCTTGTTTTGCGTTATCGGTGCGCACATTTATTAATTAAAGGAGGCCACAACTTTGTGGGCGATTCTATTTGCCAGCTCAAATTAGAACAGTATTTAGCGCGCGCACACACACACGCACAGCTCGGCCACAAAAGGCAAATAAGCGGCCAATAAAAATATTATTAATATGCCAGCGACACACACAATTCTCGACTTTTTGGCATCCGCCTTGCTGATGTCCGCATCGGTGTCGTGTCAAAGCCGCACACACGAGCCCACAAAAAGGGAAATTAGCAGCAGACCACAACAGCCACCGCACATAGCCACACACATACAGGGCACATATCAGTTGGGTGTGTTTTGGCCATAAATTTATTAACTTAGTGTCACATTTATAGCCACATTTTCTAACCAAACGGCAGCAGCAACATTCGTGCGACCCGCCCACGCATCCCCGGCCACACATGACCAACAGCAGCAGCAATAGCAACAGTTACTCTGCGCTCCAGCCACGCCCCCGCCCCCACGCATTGGCAACAAATTGCTTTAAAATGCACTTGATAATCTCTAATTGATTGACCGGCTGACCGTGAAAATGCTCGCATCGCTGGCCATTTATCAAGCGGAATTTGAGCACAAATATCGCTCGAATTGTCAGCCTGACTGATAAGACAGTTAAATATGTCAACAGAAAATTAATGGGACTCAATCCCAATGGCTAAAGTTAATTTAAAGCCAGAGTTTTTTAGCTTCAATTGAATCACAAATTTCACTTTATAGCCAACTAAAAATTGTTTTTAAGTTAGCTAGCGGAAGTAAAGAAATTGGTGAAGCAAAAATTCACATCTTTAAAAAAAATTTATATTAATCACTGAAGTCCTCTCGATTTCATAAAAAAAATGTTTTTAAATGATTGCTAATTGATTTTCATAAGATTAAAACTGGCATGAAAATAAAATAAATCAAATAAATCATATTAAATTAAGACAATGATAATGGAAACATCAAATTTACAATACTGCTTAAAGGTGACAAAAGAAAACTCGCTTGAGCCGCAACAAATTGAGTTTTCTAGCTGCCTTTTAACTCGTTCTCTTTATTTTTTTTTTTTTTGTATTTTTTCTAATTCATATTCGAGGGCTCTGCAATATGTGAAACCATTTGTTACGTATATCAAATGGGCTAATGTGATATTTGGTATTCAGATTGTGGAGCACCTGTTGTCCACTGTTCTTATCGTGGCACACGTTTGGCCGCTTGACATAAGCTACTGCTTTACTATTTTTTTGTATTTTATTTATTTTTGCTTTTGGTTTTTTTTTTTTTGATTGTTTATGATTGTTTATCGAGGCAGCAGATGTGCAATTGAAATCAATTTCCCAGCTTGTGATTAATGCGTCAATATGCGATATGCAGATAAGGAACGTGCAACATACAACAAACACAGAAAACGAACAGAAAATTCAAAACTTACATTTGAGACACTGAGCCACACAATTTGCAACTGTTAACAACAAATTTCAAACTAGGCGCGCCAAAAGCGTTGCATGCTGCACGGCGCAACAGCAACGGTAGCAGCAGCAACAACAACAACAATAACTACCAAATAGCACTAGAAAAAAAATGAAGCACAGTCAGAAAGGCTGTTCCGTTCGCTTCCTAAATGCTGGGCACGAACTAACGGCAACGCAGTCCCGCGACCAACTGAGGCGTCCACAGCGACAGCAGCAGCATTTAAGAAGCAGCTGAAACAGTTGTTGCCTCTACGAAATGCGTGTGGGTAGCGACGAACGCTGGGAGAGTGGGACAGAGGAACGATGGTATCGGGCGGCCAACCATAAGGAGCTGCCGCACAGCACCACCAGCAGCAGCAACAGCAGCAAGAACAGCGACAGCGACAGCGTCAGCTGCTTTTCCGGCAGCGGCGTTTTGTAACGGCTGTTTCATTCAATGTCAGTCCGAAACAAAAAGCTCTGTAGTCGTGAAAAGCTCAAAGCTTTGGCCATCCTGTTTTTGGCAACTGGCAATGCCGTGCACTAGGGAGCAACTCAAAGAGAGAGGTACAGAGAGAGAGAGAGCGAGAGACTGAGAGAGCGATACAGCTTTTGCTCTTGCTCTTGCTGCTGCTCTGTTTACGTAAATGCGTGGATGGCAAAGAGCGCACTGACTTGGAACTGGTTAAAGAACTAGAGCCATAAATGAATCAGTTTTAAATCGAATTTGAATGGACATGAAATATTTGTGATTACAAAATTATGAATTCACATATATATATATATATATATATATATATATATATTTACATTGCTTAACGGCTAAATTATGTAAGCTTTGTATTTAAAATCGATTTACTTAGAATTTATTGTTATAAATTGAAGATCCTTTAATATCAGTTCTTTCAAGCAAATCCATTTGGCCATACAATTCCTTCGATGAAATCCAAAAAGGACGCGACTCGTGTATACAAGCCCGGCGTGGGTGTTGCACAGCCAAAGCCCGATGATATGACACCCATAATGCTGTACTTATTGTTCGGTTTGTCCCGTTCTAGCACTAAGGGGCCACCGGAGTCGCCCTGGCAGGCATCCTTCTCCCCTTGAATGACGTCGGCCGCACACAGCAGCGTATCGATGATGCCCTTTTTCAGATATCGCTGACTACTCGGCTGCTCGGAAAAGCTGTCGTTGCACTTATCCAACGGAACCACAGTGAGCGGGGCACGCAATAATATCTTCGAAGTGCGTCGAGCTATGCGTAAACGATACAAATTTATGCAGCTGGATTAGTCATGCGACATTAAGTAAGCCTCTTACGTACTGGTCTTATTCATTATACCCCAGCCCGCCACATAGAGGTTCGCGTTTTCCGGTGGATCAGCTAGATCCGTTTCCAAGCACGCCGGATACGTATAGTTATTTAGCTTGGCTTCTTCGGCCAGCTCCAATATGGCAATGTCATTGTACTTGCTGGTGCTCAAATATTCCGGATGAACTCTGATGTTTGACTGCAGAGGGAATTCAATGTGAATTGCATGGAAACTTAACTTATGCGTATCACCTACCGTTACGTTAATGTCCTGATAGTGTGCGCCGACATTCGCGATATCCACCGTTCCAAGTCGCACGTAGACGGGTATTTGATCCTGACTGTTGACACAATGAGCAGCCGTCAGGACAAAGCGAGTTGAGATCAGCGAACCACCGCAACCAAATCGTATATTACCTAACTCATTGAACGCAATTGCCGCCATGTGCGGATAATAAGCTGGGTCCACCGGAATACCACCCAAAATGTGGCTAGTCAAAGGCTCCTCCACTTCGCGTTTCTCAATAAGGCGACAAGCTGCCGAAAACAACAAAAACTGTACTCTAGCGATTGGAAAGCATCGGATAGACTAGAACCTGTTAGGCAAGCAGAATAAGGATAATGACTGAAGCTAACAACCCAAGCATCTATGTAGGCAGAGCGTCCAAAGCTTCGAAATTCGTTCATCAAGCTGCATAGTAGACTGTAAAGGACACCTCTGCCCATTCACTTCTCAAGCGGCAGTCCTTTACCAGCTCGTCCTATACCTAACACAGCTTGAGCGAAATTAAGCTAAGCCTGAAGCGCAGTGTTAAGTAGGCAAATATCGATGTTCGTCTCAGGTTACTAAAGCACACCTGATTGATTTCATTACCAATTCCAATGATGCTGGGATAGATCCTAAATAAAATAGCATAAAGCCGCCGTAAATACACACCTTGCACAGCTGGCCGCGGTACATCAGTACGGGTTAAGGGATCGCGTTGCTCAGGTGATTTCGGTGTGGTCTCTGTCCTGGAAAACAAAAGACATACGATCGTGTTATCTGACGATTCCAAGCTTTGAAGTATAGCAACAATCAGTGTTCAGTTATCTAAATGCATAAATGCAGCTGTGACAAACCAATTCCATTCATCGCTGCTCTTATCTACTTGTCTTTCTCGAGAACGAACTGGGTTTTCTGGCACAAACGGCCAGGAAGGTCGCCCGTCGGCCTCAAATTTAATCGCAGCATTTGAGTTGGATCCTTGAACCGATTCTTGTACACCTATAGCATTTTGCTGTGCCTGCGTATTAGTTTGGGGCTGAATCGCAAACGGTCTGTTTATGATCCTTGACTCTCGGCTTGGCGCCGGCCACTGTTGAGTGGGTCGTGTGTTATGTGTAAATATGGTATTGCGAGAGTGATCATGTTCATGTGGAGATGGTATTGGTCGCTGGCCACTGGAAACAGTCGGCGGGTCTACGGGACCCATGTGCGTAGTCAACGTGTTAGACCCTCCACCTGATTTGCCTTCATTGATGGTATTGGTTGGCATGGGCAGCCGTTGAAATTGGTCATCTCCATCACCTGACGGTTGCAGTGGCTTTTGCTTGCTATGCAGCATCTCGTTCAAGTCATAAAATCCCAAATGGGGATCCACTTTCGGTTTTAACATGCTTAATATCCAAGCTTTACTTGGCGATAGGGTGTTGCGTGTTGTTGGCCTGCCGGTGGTTATTTCGATACTGCTATGAGAACCCGCATTCTGCCAAGCGGACAGTTCGCTGTCCGGCTTCGACGTTGCCAAAATTTTCACTGAGCTGCTACTTTGGCTACACGGAAATTAGATAAAGAACGTTAGACGCCAGTTGCTTAACTAGCTAAAATGATGGGTACGAGCAACAACACTTGGAACACATTTGGCTTTGGGGGAGGACAGTAACAAAAGCAACAATACACAGCAGATTCGCCTCCATTGTCTGCACGCTCTTACCGCTGATCATCGCCACAGCATTCGCTAACCGGACAGCAAACGATCTCCTCGCGCAAGCCAAGACCACAGGTGGGTATATCATTAACGGTTAATCTCCTCGTTTCGATATACTTTTTGATGCGCGGCTCGCATTCGGATGCGCCCTGGCAGACGCCCGGCAGATTGCCCTTCAGCGTACATGGATCGCCCTCTGCAATATAGATGTGGTTAATACGAAATCTAACCCTAAGTCTAGTCAACTGAACACCTTCGAGTGCTTCCAAATGTGGCAGGCCGCAGAGCATCAGACCATACAGCAGCAGGCTAAAGCTTCTAGTTGCCCACACTCTTCTGGGCGGGAACAGCGCCATGATCGCCATTCACTGATCTCAGCTCAATCTACCCGCACCCGAACTGATCTGCAGTAGAGTTGCGTATTAAGATGATCAATCTAAGGTCTTTTCATCATGGAAATGGTATATATGTATATTAGTTATAAATTGTATATAAAAGAGTGAAAGGGCAAGTGAGAGTGAAAATGAGAGCGAGAGAGTGAGTGATGAAGCCAGATAGAACATGAAGAGGGCGAGAGAAAGGGAGAGAGAACGCGCACTTCAGCAGAATCAAGTCTACCACATATATTTATTATATATAAACAAGATTAGATTAATTTGAAAATAATGAACTACATTTGATTATGATTTTCAAACTTATTAAGTAGGCCAATTACTCGAAAGATTTGTTTATTTCACAGATGATATTGCGTGACAATTTGATTCAAACTTCCTCAAGTTGTGACGGTTAAGGTCCGATTATAATAGACCTTACTTAATGGGGATTTGTCTTTGTTGCATTCCAGCAGCGCAGATTTATTATCAGCAAAATAATTGGTGCAGAATAATGGCATTCCAAGAAACTGAATAAACTGTCAGCGACATGCTGCAATCAATAGCCTTATGGAAATTTTTCAATAGGCTGTCGAGTTCTTCACACTTAACTCTGAATCCTGCTATTCTGACAGACCATTCTCCACGGACGGACTCTGATTAAAAAGGTTTTATTTGCTCTCTCACATATTTGAGAAGAGCAAAAAAAAACTAAAATAGTAAGTCGGAACTTTCCATACCGCTGACGAGTGCACCATAGGGTTTATCTAACGTACAATTGATAACGCGATTCCATACAGCAGAGACGAAAAGGCAAAAGACAACAAGAGATACGAAAATGTGCTACATTTGTAGTACAAGTTTTAGCAAATTAACAAATTATCTCCCCTATCATCGGGTATTTCAGAGCTTACAGAGTTATCGCCACAGTTAGACTCTTCAAAAATTGGCGAAGAAGAAGAATCATAATTGAAGTTGCATGATAGAAAATGAACACAAATAAACGTGTGATGAAATTTCAAATATATTGAATATATATTTTATATATTTTATATATTAAATAGTATTATATATAATGAAATGTTATTCATATGTATGAAAATGTTAAGAGAGAATTTGTATATTTGAAAACCACAATTTTCTGTGTGCCACAAGTGATTTAAATATGTGTCTCTTAGCATGTTCGATACATATGTATATAAAATACATGTTTTAAATTTAAACTTAAGCTGATCTATATAACAAATGGATTAGCTGAAGTCACGACAGTAGCTCATTTAATGTGATCAAGCTGATGTCTATATATATATTTTTTATTACTCTGACACGCGAATAAAAAATTGAATAAAATATATACATATACAATAAATATATGTATTTATATATGATTCTATATACCGAATACTTATATATATGTATATATTGCTGCATTAATTTGAGCAACTTTTGCCATCGCCAATCTATTTATATATACAGATATGTATAGAGACTAATGTATAGTTGAAGGCATTCAATCGAGTATGGGTTTTACAAAAAAAAGAACTGTTATGGCGGATCATCACTGCTGTGTGCTGTGTTATTCGCCATTTGTCATGGGCGAACATGTAATTATAATGAATCTCTACAAAGAGAATATGATGATGGCAGCTCGTCTCTCGCACACTGATGGACTGCATTTGCCGTGCTTTTATTGATGTTAATAATTATGCTTATTTAAATCGTATATTTTGTTGCCTTGGCTTATTATCAGACAAACCTTTGACACACGCAATTCGAATTCTTTTTGCTTTGATAGCAACAAATTGAAGCAACTGCAACAAATCACGCCGGTTGTTGACTTTGTGTCAACTGCTGCTTATTCTGCTTTCTTCCAACACTTAGCACAAGGTAACAACAACAAAAAATAAAAAAACACAAAACAGTTGAAGTTCAAATAAAATGTAAACCGGTGGTAGGCGCTATACGGAAACGCTTTACATGGGATTCGGCACACTCGAGTCGTGAGGCTTCAGCCGCCGAGTACCTAACAGCAACGCGACGCTTTGCCAACTGAAGCCAAGATCAAAATCTAAAATGCGCACAGCTGAAGCAGAGACAATGCCCGAGAGCGGTCGTCTGTCGGCAATCGGCAGTCGAGAGCTGAGAGCCCTGAGTCGAGATCTGCCAGCCGAGAGCAGAGAACCGAGAACCGAGAGCCGAGAGCCGAGAGGCCCAGAGTCGAGATCTGCCAGCTAAGAGCCGAGGCTCGCAAGTTCTCGTTTGCTTTTTGTTTTGTTTGTTTGCCTTTTTTTTGTTCTTTTTTTAATTTTTAGCTCTAAACCGGTTTTCACAGAAGCTAAATACGCAACTCTGAGCACAGCCACAGATTCATAATTGAACAGCGAGTTCAATCTCAATGAAATATTGCAAAGTGAATGCAACTAGAGAATACCCATTCTTGGCATATATTGCTATTGGTCTTGGTTTCTTCTTATTGATAAAATCGGTACTACTATGGCAGACATCTAGCATCTAACAGAGTTTATGCGGAACAAGTTAATAATTTATTACATAGGCAAATAAATATATTCGAGATTTCTGTATAATATGGTTTTCAACTCTGGATTGACCTGTTGTCATTAAGAAATTAAGTTTTATCTATGTATACATGAACTACGAGAGCCTTAATACCAAATTTGCTATTCCTTGTTCTTATAATCAATCAGCTACTTTTAAAAAAGGATTTAAGACTGGCTCCGGCTCCGGCTCAGTCTGTGGCTCAAGCTCAGGCTCAAGCTCAGGCTCAAGCTCAGGCTCAGGCTCAGGCTCAGGCTCAGGCTCAGGCTCAGGCTCAGGCTCAGGCTCAGGCTCAGGCTCAGGCTCAGGCTCAGGCTCAGGCTCAGGCTCAGGCTCAGGCTCAGGCTCAGGCTCAGGCTCAAGCTCAGGCTCAGGCTCAGACTCAAGATCAGGCTCTAGCTTTGGCGCTGGCTCTGGTTATGGCCTAGGCTTAGGCTGAGTTTCGGGCTCTGGCTCAGACTCTGGCATTGGTTCAGGTTCAGGTCCGGGCCCTAGTTTTGGTCATGACTTTGACTCTGTCACTGGCTCTTCACATGCACAAAATCAGTATACCCTTTGTGAACACCTTCAATGGGCATTAAAACCGGCAGCAATAACAACAAAAATCACCATGATTCAAGGGAAAAACACAGTCCGAATCGAATTCAGCGCTAGTGCAAAATACTAATTTAAATTTGCATTTAACCCAAGTGCGTAACGCTCCTAACCCATGATAAGAATATTTTGTTCTTATCAAATTTGCTCAACGAAACAAAACTAATAAACACAGATTAGTTTACTGAACCGACTGCACGATACTCGCTCACTTAACTTTGAAACTTACATCAATTTAATTTTGAATTTTACCTTAGCCTCCTCGACAACCCTCATTAAAGAGCAGAAAAAATTAATAAACAATTTATCAAAAAATACCAAAAATACAGATCAAACGCAAGCAGTATAAAATTTCCAGTATATTGAGCGAAAAAATACCAAAACAAATCTTGAAAAATAATCTATTTCTCTCTCTCTCTGTATTTGTATCTGTATGTCTCTCTCTCTCTTTCTCTTTCTCTCTCACTCACTCTCTCTCTCTCTCACTCACTCTCTCTCTCTCTCTCTCTCTCTCTCTCTCTTTAGCTGAGACTTCAAGACAAAATATAACAATATTCAAAATATGTACTTTAGGCAGCTGGAAAACCAGTTTACATATATTGTGCTTACCTCGCTATATACTATACTACATGCTAGTACATACTAGCTATAAGACAATACATATTTAATATATGTATATGTATGCATAAATCTTATACTAATCACATTTGGAAAGGAGTTTGCAGCAGCTGTTGCCACTTGCAGTGGAGCCAGCCGCTTGGCGCCTAGACAACGTTTTACGTCCTTCTTGGCTATAGACGCTTTTCCTTCTGCTGCTGCTCGACAAAGTGCAGGAGCTGTGTGTTCAGCAGACTCGTGTAGTACATGACGTTTGCATTACAACTAGCGGCAGTGGGCGTGGCAATGCCCAGCACACAACGACTGCCGCTGGGGCGCCGCAAATGGAGCACGCTGCCCACGACAGCGGGGCATGGAGCACATGAGCTGGAATTTCTGGCAATCAGCGCGTTGCCGTCAATGGGCGCCAGGCAGAGATGTGACGAAGGCAGCTCCTGGGCGGCAGTCGAATTGGCGATGTCCTTGCACGCGTCCATGGGCAGCAGACGCATGGGCAGCTCATAGAGCGGACAATCGCTGGCTGAGAAGGCGTTGGGCTTAGCATTGGAGTCGACTCAAGCAGACAAAATCAGCTTACCATTGCCCTTGGCCCAGGCGGTGGCCAGCAGCTGCCCGCTGATCTGCAGGCGTGTCAGCTCGAACTGGGTGCACATGGGAGCCAGACCGATACGTGGAGCACTCGACTGATCCACTGGCAGCGGTTGCGTTAAGCGCAGCACAGCCAAATCGTCGCGATAAACAGCGACGCGCTGCAAGCCAAGAGACGCACGATTTAGAACAGGCGAGTGAAAGAGAGAGGAAGATAGAGCGAGGTACAGGAATCTATATATATGTTACTCACGTTTACAACGGCCAAAAAGTCCTCCTCATCGTCGACGTCACGCATATCGGCCACACCAAAGACCGCATGACTGGGCCGACCGCAGCCTGCGGCGCTGACCAGCAGCTGCGGCGTCAAAACTAGCGCCACGCAGCGATGCACATACCCATCGTGGGCGGCATTCGGATATGCGAGCGCAGCCAGATGCGTGTAGTGGGGCAGCAGCTGCAACGCATTGGCAATGGCGCTCTCATCATCGACCGTTGGCAGCGGTGTTGTCGCCCCCGGCAGGTAGATACGCATGGCGGTGCCCACCTGGCCGCGTGGCACCGGCGGCAAATTGACTGGGCAGCAGATGATCTCCTCGATGGTGCCATCCCGACACGTTTGCACATCGTCATCGCGCAGTCGATGCTGCAGCAGCAACGGCTCGAGGCTGCGGCAACGCGAAATGGACTCGCAACTGCCCTCGTACAGGGGCGTCTGGCAGGCGGCGCCCGACAAAGTGGAGGTGTCTGGGAATATGATGCTGGCCCGGCTCGGTGGTGCGTGTTCGGCCACCGAACGCTGCACATACTCTCGACTTGTCTTAAATATGCTAAGCCAGTGTTGAGGAACGTCTGTTGTTGTTTCAGCTACTGGCCGTGGCGTTGTTGTTGTTGTTGTTGTCGTTGTTGTTGTCGTTGGTGTTGTTGGTGTGTCCTCAATGGGGCAGCAAATCTTCTCACTAACTATAGTATAGCCGCAGTTAAGCACAGACTCAACTGCCAGCCGTCCACTCTTGATGAACTGCCCCAGCGTGGAGCAGAGCTCCGCTGGCTGGCAGCTGCTGCGATAATCGCGGGTCGGGCACGGATCGCCCACTGCACATGTAGAAGAAAGCATTAGAAAATATACACAAAAATAGAGTGCATGAAGCTCTGTGTGTGTACGAACCATGGAGGCTGAAATAGCCGCTGCATCCGCTGCTCAAGCAGAGCCAAAGCAGCACTGATATCACTCCGTACACTCGCGCCATGGTCCGACAACCGACAACAACGAACTGGCCAGGCGTGTCGCTCGCGCTCAACTGCTGATGTTCTCCCACTGGGCAAGTTCGTTGCTCGCCGCGACGCCAGCCGAGGCAGAGCCACCGACTGAGGCAGCGCAGCCTGCCCCGACGTCTGCTGGAGAGCTGAGGATGTGCTTAACAGCAGCCGATCTTCCAACTTTGTTTTCGAGGCAACAGAAGCATTTGAGCAGCAATTTGCATAGTGACTAAACAGCGAGGCCTGAATCAGATCTATTATATGTCCGACTAATTGCTATTTGCTCGCTGTGTGTGTGCATTATAAGGGCTATCAAAATGTAGCTATGCAATGCACATCGAACTCAATAGATGCCACACGTTATGTGCTGACCACATGCCATAAGACTGGACTATATCATTCTACTGTCACGTGTCAAGTTCTCTTACAGCAAGAATGTGCTCCTCTTCAAAATATCCTAAGCGCAGAGAGTTCCGCACATAAGAATATAATATTTATATTTTTCTTAATCTGAGCAATAATAATTGAAAGTTTAAGCGCTCAAATATACGGTATAATTATATATTATATATTATCTGCTAAGCCAGGGTTGAGAATCGACTGTGTTGTTTCAGCTACTAGCCGTGGCGTTGTTGTTGTTGTTGTTGTAGCTGTCGTTGGTTTTGTTGATGTGTCCTCAATGGGGCAGCAAATCTTCAAATTGTATATAGTGTAGCCGCAAATAAGCATAGACTCAACTACCAGCTCTCCATTCTTCATGAAGCGCCCCAATGTGGAGCAGTGCTCCGCTGGCTGGCAGATGCTGCGATAATCGCTGGTCGGACACGGATCGCCCACTGCACATGTCGAAGAAAGCATTGGAAGATATACACAAAAATAGACTATGTATCTACGAACCATGAAGGCTCAAATAGCCGCTGCATCCGCTGCCCAAACAGAGCCACAGCAGCACTGATATCACTCCGAAGACTCGTGCCATGATCCCAACCGACAACAACGAACTGGCCAGGCGCAACGCTCGCGCTCAACTGCTGACGTTCTCCTACTGGGCCAGTTCGTTGCTCGCCGCGACGCCAGCCGAGGCAGCAAGGCTACCGAAGTTTATCTATGTAATACACGCCGAACTCAACAGATGCCACCTGCATGACCACATTCCATAAGACTGGACTATATCACTCTATCATGTGTCAAGTTCTCTTACAGCAAGAATGTGTTCTTCAATGTATCCTAAATATATATATTTTTCTTAATCTGAGCAATAATAATTAAAAGTTTAAGCGCTCAAGGATCCGGTATTAGTTTGTGTTTAGGTATCTAAACTTTTAAGGGGAAAATCCATAAAAAAATATAAATTGGTAGATTTCTGTGGATCGTTTTGATGACCTGGAATTGCAAGATCTTTAAATCACAGTAATTAATTTTTACTATACAAATTTAGCTAATTTGTGGCCAATTGCTGTGTCAATTGCGTTGTCACATATAATGGTCGGGATCCCAGTCTGGGGGCTGTGCATGATCCGGATCGGGAGTACCCTGGTCTGGTACATTCGGACGGACGGGAGCAGGATTTTGGGGAAATGGAAATAGATTGCCCATGCCGGCGGACAATGGATCCAAATCGCCGCGTCCAACATCGGGCATATTATACGGATTTAGCTCGAAGCTGTGCGGCATATATGCTAACGGACGTCGAGCATCATCGGCCAGGGGATCTGTTGTTTGGGCTGGTGTCTGGCTAGTCAATTGAGGCACGGTTATTTCACGGGCATTTGCCGCAAACACCGGATCGCATAGCTCCCGGCGAAAGCGTTCAATAATTGCCGCAGCCGTTGGCAGTGTCTTGGCAATGCTGCCCTTCAGTTCGGCCACCAGAGTATCGGGGGTAACGCATAGATTCGATACATTCTTGGTGTTCACATCCAGCAAATTGACAATCAGCGCATCCTCAGTAATATGTGCCAGCAGCAAATAGAGCACCTTATTGCGCACATATCTCAGCGAGTATTTGGCGTTGTCTCCGTTCCACTGATCCGGCAGCAATTCGCTGCCGGGCTCATCATCCGGCAGACTCTTGTCATCGCCGATGCCAACGCATCGAAAGTTGCAATGCTTGGTAAGCAGAAAGTGGGCGAGCACCATTAGTACGTCCGACTTCTTGCCAATTCGATTCTCCACAGTTTTAAACAGCAAGTCCCAGCCGTAAAAGAAGTCCGCACTTTGCGGATCCACAGCTACCGTCGCGGTGGGAGTCTCCATTTCAATCAGCAATTTTGAATATTATAGAAAAAAAAGTCTTCCAACGAGCAAATGTATATTCACAAAGCTAAAGCACAGGAATGAAATCGTTCTGCTGTCACAGGTCGTGAGCCTGAACCTCGTACACAAACAACAAACGTAGAATTCGTTGAACTCCTTTTCATTTATATGAAATCTTTGTATATTCCGAGTATACATTGACCCAGATGACAAAATATCGTAGGAAATATAGATATTGCTAAATCATAATAAAAGTATTGAATAAACCCTAATCATTGTTGTTTCTGTATGTGGGCCCATCGGGTAAAACAAATTGGCCACATGCATTCTTGAATCCGATCTTTACAAATATGGTATAGAGAGTCGATTCGCTATTCACAGTGCACTCGTCTGTGGTGGGCGTGGCAATGCCCGCCACACATAAGCTGCCATCGCTTCGTTCCACATGGAGGACACTGGAGGTGGCAGTCAGGCAATTTTTGCAGCCATCGAGTCTAGGGGAAGTCTCCGGCATAGCTCTCACACAGATATGTGTTGCATTTGTATTGATTCCGGTCACCGGACGACTTAGCTCCGGCACTCTGCAGTCGGATAGTCTCTCCAGGCGTAACTTGAACAAGCCACAGTTGGTCGCTGCAGACATGAAAGGAATAGCTCGAAAGACGATCATAGATCAGGTATACCCATATTAGTGCTTACCCTCGTTTTGAGCAAAGCCCACAGCATATAGCCTTGACTGTTCCGTCAATTCGTTTTCATAGCAAAGAGTAGCCATGCTCACATTTTTCATTGACTGATCTTTGAAATTAATATCCGTGTGCAGATCGAACAGCACCACATCGTTGTTAATCTGCATGGCGTTGGTCTGTAAGAGATGGTAATCATTGACTATGAGCTGATACCCTGTACTGAATGCCCAGCAGACTGGGTGAACAGCTCGTGACCAGATCAATCAGTACCTTCAGCTGAAAAGTTAGCTTCTCATCAATGTGACCTCTCATATCGCTTACGCCCAGTACAACGCTGTTAGGATTCTCCCGTTCCTTACTGCCCACACAGATGCTTGTGGTCAGCAGTTGCTTCGACGAAAGTATAATTGCCGTACAACGGAAGACGAAGTCGTCATGAAGGGGGCCAACATATTGGAGGGATGCCAGATAAGGAAACCTAAGTTCTTTAGGAACTCTGCAAAACACATAGCAGCCCAACTATAAGGAAAACTTTGATAATGATTTTCACAAAGTGGACATACGTGGGGCAGCAGACCATTTCCGGGGAGTTGGCACTGAAGTAACCGCAGGTGGGTATATCATCTATTTTCAATTTTCGCGCCCTAATGGCCTCATGCAGCACAACGCATTTTGAATCTATCTCACAGCGGCCCATCGTATTGTCCAACTCCCAGAAGCACGAATCACCCACTGCATATATTTATATTTGTTTCATTTCAAGAACAAGACCTTAGGACTTACGTTGCTTATCTTGGGGAACGCCATCAATTTCTGAAGTCGTTATTAACAGCCTTAAAATCAAGCTTAGGAATGCCGCGATAACTGCCATTATTTATATAAAAATATACAATATATATACATATATACAAAATCGTTATCGAACGCAATAATACGTCTGTTTGCCTTGCAAGCTTCCACAGAAATGAGCCCATAATCTGCGATTCATGTCAGAGAGACAATATATAGAAAATATATAAATATATATATAATTATGCAAATATAAGTTGACAACGATTTTTATATGTCTATTTATATATACATATATATTTATACATGTATGTATATGCTTTATTCATACAATGCTACTCAAGTGAATAGGTTTGAAGTCGCTGAATGACTCAAACAATAAAGCTACATATTTTTTCCATTTTTTATTATTCCTAATAATATCAAGTATACGCACGGCGTAAGCAATTTTTCAATTGATCCTAAGAGTCCAGAATTTGAGGCATTTCATGTTTATTTATTCTTTTACAGTAAGTAACTTTATTGCATTTGATTTGACCTATTTAAAAAAAAAAAAATAATTGCTTTAAAGCTAAAATTATTTTTAAAGAATATTGATTTAATTTTTGCATACCAAAAAAAGTAAGATCAAACGATCAGACATTAAAGTTATACTCTGAACCCTATTCAGATGAGCCAAAAAATACCAGAAGCGAATTTGGCTATTTAAACAAAATGCTGATATGCCATTGCCAGTTCTCTGTGTTGCTTATCAATCAGACTTTTTCCATTTGTCGCTTTAAATATTAAAAAGGAAAACAAGTAAGAAAGCTCTAGTCGGGCGTGTCACTCTAGCAGACACGATAGATATCAAGATATCTCAGAGGAAGGAAGAAAGGTATCTAAAATCAGAAGAATACAAAATGGCCAGCTAAAAACTCTCTAGCTCTTATAATTCAAGAGAACTCAGCGCTCACACAGACGGGCAGACTGACTCGGTTCGACTCAGCTCGTCGTCCTGATCAGGCATGATCTGCGCGTTACATACCTTGAAGTCGCATTTTCAATGGACAAGTTCAACAATGCTTTCAGTTCAGTTTATTCATATTATTATTAAGACTTTGCAAACGACTTGCGTGTACTAAAACAAAGATATTCGATGACTTAATCACCCAGCAATGGGCAGACCCAAGAAAGCCTTGAATGCGCGATTCACAAATATGGTATAGAGAGTCGAATCGCTATTCACAGTGCACTCGTCTGTGGTGGGCGTGGCAATGCCCGCCACACATAAGCTGCCATCGCTTCGTTCCACATGGAGGACACTGGAGGTGGCAGTCAGGCAATTTTTGCAGCCATCGAGTCTAGGGGAAGTCTCCGGCATAGCTCTCACACAGATATGTGTTGCATTTGTATTGATTCCGGTCACCGGACGACTTAGCTCCGGCACTCTGCAGTCGGATAGTCTCTCCAGGCGTAACTTGAACAAGCCACAGTTGGTCGCTGCAGACATGAAAGGAATAGCTCGAAAGACGATCATAGATCAGGTATACCCATATTAGTGCTTACCCTCGTTCTGAGCAAAGCCCACAGCATATAGCTTTGGCTGTCCTGCCAGCTCGTCCGCATGGCAGAGGACTGCTATGCTTGCATTTTCCATTAGCTTATCACTAAAATCAATGGCTGTGTGCAGCTCTAACAGTGCCAGATCTTTGTTCATTTGCTTGATTCCTGACTGGAATTATATAGAAAGAAGAGGGTATGACACGAGAAGTTATGATTGTGGCAAGCCAACAGAACCTTGATTTCATACTCCAGTTCTTCATCGTAGTTTACTCTCGGATCAGTGACACCCACTGCAATTCTGCTTGGGGTTCCGGCAATATTCGGCCCCACACACCTGCTCGTGGTCAGCAATCGGGTCGGAGACAGGATAATGGCTGTGCAATGGTAGTCAAAATAATCTAAATGCTTTGAAAGGTATAAGATGGGCACCAGATGCTTGAAGTTCGACAGTTGTCTAAGGTGTGAAGTTGGTTAAGGGTTAGTTAGGATCAACACAACAAACACGTATTTCGTCTAATTACATGACTGTTGAATGATGTGGCGGTGGTGTTGTTGGTGGCAGCGGTGTTGATGTTGTTGGCGGAACGTAAGCCTTCGGAAACCGATTGGGACAGCAGTGCAACTCTCTGCCGCTCAACGGCTCGAAGCCACAAGAAATTAAAGTATTGTGCTGATCCTTATATGCGTGCCATGTGATGCAATCGTTGGCCAGTTTGCACACACTTTTCCTGTCCAGGCATGGCGTGCCCTCTGTGCATTGAGATTTACAAAGAAAAGCAAGTGCAAAGTCAAGTGAAATACCAGCTCGTGGATATCTATTTACGATCCCAGATACTTGTGTATAACCCAAGAGCAGAAATACATTATATAAATAGGCTTAAAGAGCTCCCATATACACTCGCAGTATACAAATATATAGTGTATATATCTACACCACCAAGGAGCGTGCCAAACAGGAAAGAGCCATATTATCTAAAGCTTTAAGACTGTTCAACTTCTAATATCTAATAAAAATTAGGTTCCCATGGGATAAACCCCTCCACAGATAGACCTATAATCTATATGGCTTATACGGAAATATTGTTTGTTGGATACATTTAACTGTGTTGGAACGAATATTATTATTCAAATTTATACTTATTTTATTGAGCGTATAGACCGCCAGCAGTAGTGACCGGAACCCACCTTTCAATTGCAGTATTTTCGATGCATAGCTCTGTGCCCATGGAAGTAATATGCCAAGCATAATCACATTGATGATTTTCATTTTCATCGCTCTTGATAAACTGATTCACTTGTGTTTCGCGCGGGATCCCGAATGGAACTGAGCTTGCTTGCTTAGCTCACAGCTCTTATGTAACTAACATTTTAAACTCAAGCATCAGTCATGAACTGCTATATATATATATATAATATATATAATATTTAATATATATAAACATATTCTTGATTATTATGCGTCAAATTTAAAATACGTTATATATAGAGTAAAGTATATACTGACTAGCTGCTACTGAGTATCTACTAGTCGAATACTCCTGATTAGGAGCAATAATTCGCCAATTATCGTCCCTCCAGATCGCCGGAACGTTGTTGTATGACTGATTCATTGCCTTCGCAGTGCATCCACTCAGATATGCGTTCTTGCACTGATCTTCGTTGGGGTCTTCCCCAAACAGGAAAGCAATTTACCATATTGATAAATAATCGAAATGGCGCATTATTCACTCAGTTGTTAGCGCCACGTGTCACGATCTGTATCACCTTATCAATTGGCTCATATGTTCATATAAAGAGAAGCAGAGCGTTGGAACAATGAACGACCAATTCAATTAAGCGGGCCTACATTGCACAAACCCAAACGTCAGACCCCAACAACGTCAGACCCCAACTTTTCTGTGTGTGCGTGTACGATAAGCCAACGATATTTTCATGCCCATAGAGCAAGATCATAACAAGTATATACACATCGATATGTATATATAAAGTGCTTCCGGATGAGTGAGCCAAAAATATATCTACAAAGGTTTATCGAAAGAGTTGTGAGTTTAACTGGAAATAATTTCTATAAATTTCTTTCCTCTTTTGTTTGTTCTCATTTTTTGCTTGCTTTAATTCAAATTTAGCTCTATAATACTTGTCCCTCTGAGAGAAGAAATGGGATGGAATATGGCTTAGCGTTATCGTTAGCGCTGGCGATGGCGATCACAGTTCAGTTCCAAGTTGATGATGCTGTTTTATTTGCTCTCAATTTGCTCTCTAGTTTAGTAACCATAGAAGAAGACTTCATATGAGAAGGTGCGCGTCTGGTTGCACGCCAACAGTATGGATGCCTCGCTCTTGCCAATGCCTCCGGCCGTGAAATAGGCGCTGGCATCGTCGGCCGTTGTGTCCACATAGATCTCGATGCTGGTTAAGGTGATGGCATTGCCTTTATATGTCATCTCCACCTCAATATCCTCGGCTGTAGTGAAGCTCTCGTCATCATAGTTGTTTACCAACAGCTTATCGCCTAGTTGTGGCAAGAGTGATTAATGACGAGTGACGCGTGATGCATAATGAATCATAAATGAGGAAGAAGGAGTCATACATAATGAATAATAAACAACGAATAAGGCATTTCGAATGAAGTGTGTCGAGTGACGAGTGGCGAGTGACGAGTGACGAAAGAAAAATAAAAGGAGAAAGATTAAGCCGATTAGTGAGCTTTTCATATGAAACTCCTATTTGAACTAACCTGATATACGCTCGCCAGAACTGAATACAATGTTACCCTTGGCATGCTTCACTTTCTTGAGAGCGGTCAGCTTAATGTCCGGCTTGCGTGTCGTGAATCGATCCTCATCCGTGACAGGCTTGATCGGCGTGTAGATCAGATCGGTGGCGCGCTGCGATTGTGGCTGCGACGGCAACGACGACTGCGAATCCTGCTGCTGCGTTGGGGCAGCGAGTGCGCAAGCGCTCAGCAAAAGTAACGAGAGAATCACTCGCTGCATTTTGTGTACACGAAGCACCAAAAAAAAAACAACACAATAAAAACAAAGCGTTCACACGAGTGCAGTTTAGGAACGAGAGAGAGAGAGAGAGAAAGATAGTTGTGATTGGTTTTGTGATTTGTGGTTTGTTAGCTCCGCGCTCTTTGCAATCTAATTGGCAACTGTTTTGTGCATTGGCTTTTTATACCACACGCTCTTATCGGCGGTCAGCGTTAGATAAGGCAGCAACTCGACGACTGAACGATAAGCCACATAGCTTTACAGTATTGGCCATGGTTTGGCTTTATTTTCCTCTTTTTTTTCTTGATGTTGTTGTTTTTTTGCTCTTGTTTTTGTTCTTTGAGCACCTAATTGGCAATTATTTGCTCAGTTTCTATAAATAGGCCAACAGTTGAGAGCTAGTAATTTTAGACATGCCCTAACGCCAAATGGATTTAGCCAATTAACCAAGTCCCCAATTAAGCAATCTATCGCTTTGCTGCGCGTGGCCAGAATTTCCTAAAATAGCCATAAATAGATTAGCAAATGTGATCAAAATTCACCTGATCGCTGGAGCATGTGATAGCGACTTTTGTCAGTGTCCGAGTCAGTGTCAGCGTCAGCGTCAGCGTCAGTGTCAGCGTCAGTGTCATATGTATATTAGAAAATTACTATTTGCTTAATCTTGAGACGGGCTCTTCAAAGTGTTTGCCCAGGCAATTGACGCTGGCGTTTCCCCTGTCGATGAGCAAAATCAATAGCAAATATTATGAACAATCAACTATATAGTGTATGACTTATTTATCGAATTGCGACAGCAAAAATAATTTCCAATTTTCATTCAGAGTCTAAAACAGTGCGTTCAATAAGTCTACAGCCAGGCAAGCAAGCATTATATTGTCGACCGATGACAAAGATGATCATAAATGAATCAGCACTTCTTTAGAAAGTTGACTATTGCCAACAATCTAGACGTTCTTAACTTAGACTATGTGCAATCCAGTGACAAGTGCTCAGAGTTGTATAACAGCTGGCATCAACTGAATACTGAAGCAATTCTATTAGGATCTATTAGGATATTAGGATTTGAAAGATGAGAACTGAGGTCTAATGTAGTTGAAATCGATTTAAAAAGGAAATTCTAATAGGTATATATTTATATCTCTCGCTCTATATATATATATGAACTTAGAGCTTCCATAACTTTCTATGCCTTAAAAGATATCGGCGTATTTTTTATTTTCGATTCATCACGCCCCCCGTGGACGTAGCCTTATGCGTATCTTATCACTCGAGCAGACAAGTTAAAGCTGAAAAACAAAAAACTTGAAGTCCATACAACAATTAGCAAGCTGATCTGTTTGAAGATCAGCAATGCTATAACTAAAGCTGAAAACCTTTACACATATCTGAAATATCGATGAGTCCACAAACATTATAGTAGTATTAATATAACCATTCGAAATATGTCTAGCTTATCGATACAAAGATTTTAAGTCCATTAAATACAAGTTAACATTTTTACGATAGCCCGTTGGCAACAAATAATATCAAGAAAAGATCCAATGGTTAATAATGTGTAATATTTTAAGCTGCAAAAATATTTCTTTATCTTCTGATAGTGGACAGTTCTTTCTAAATTGATCCACCTTGATGGGTGAACACTATTTGAGTTAAACTTATCACATATATATGAATACAATTTATTTATATATATATATATATATATATATTTATATATATATATTGTGAAATTTAAATTCTATTAATAGCCCTCTAATCAAAGTCGTAAATATCTGGCATGTACTCGCAGCTTAGTTATATTGCTCTCGAGTATTTAGTTGAGATTGTTACCCCATGGAGAATTGTAATTATCGCTCTGGATGGTTCAAAATAAAGGCGAGACTTGGATGTTGTTCTTGACGCGTGTTTTTCTGTTGTTTTTTATTTTGTTCCTATTTATTAGATTTTGTTTTGCAATCGTAACCTTGATACACAAAGGAAAACAATCCTATCAACGGGCACCTGCTATAGAGCTACCCTATAAGCATAAATGAGCTATAAATGATATCGAACGTAAGCGATAAGTGTTTTCAAGCTTTGCTTTTCGGAATAACCGCACAAACAGGTGCTGCAGGGGCTCACGGAATACCCCTAATCAAAATGAAAATGGTTTACAGAGTATCTCGTTGCTGTGCACGCTCAACTGACTTGTTATCAATGAGCAAGAGTTGAGCATGGTAAGGAAGTGTGCATATATAATATTTCCTAGCTGAAATCCAAATTCGCATCTGAACGGAAATTATTTTTATTCGCATATATCGCTATTCCCCTGGGAGTATAGCAATCAAGATATAAGGCAACTTTCTTGATAACATATATCACAATTCTAACACGTAATACATCAGACGTCAACTTTGGCTGCAAGAGCCGATGCATAAACGATAACGATAACGATAACAGAGAAAGTTTCGGCTATCTCTAAATGAATTGTTATTCCCAGCCACAATGAAGAAATTCTCGGCTATCTCTTAAACAATTCAAAATTAATTAAAAACCAACAAATAAACTATAAATACATATTTGTATATATGTATATTTATATTTATTATATTTATTTATAAACCGTATTATTTTGCTGAGTTATTTCTATGACTCAGTCGCAAGTTTTTTCCTTGATCTTGGCACCAGAAACTATTGCAAGTCGCGTGAGCTGTGAATCGAAATAAGCACAATAAGTTCGATTTCTGCTCGTCTAGATAATGTCAGCGTCATTGGGCCGGTACGTTCGGAATGTCCCTGGGCTTAACACGAATTTATGGCATCGTATACCACTTGGAGTGGGAAGCGCGTGAGCACTCTCAATTTATTTGCCTGCATTGGCTGCCGACAGATATTTACGAAGGCTCCCAAAGCAGAAAGAAAGCCTCCACCCAGTGAATGCGCAAACAGTTTATAGATAGTAATTCATTTATAGTGGACAATACGATTATCGTTTGAAAGGAAAAGCAACGTAATTAGACAAAAAAAATAATGGGAAGGTTAACTTAGAATAAGGCTCAGTTGTCAGTTCGCTTAATCGGAACCAAAGTATTGCGCCTGGTAGGCGAAGTTCTCGGTCTGCTTAGCCTCCAGCACAATCGATATGAAGCGCTGGCCGATGCCGCCGGCAACCACATAGGCATTGCCCTCGTTGTTATCCTGGGTGCAAATCAGCTCCACAAAGGTCACAATGGATCCAGCGCCCGACTCCGGATACGTTATCTGCAGGCTAACGTCCTTGCGTGCCTGATAGTGGAACACATCGGCGCCCTGAGCAACCAGTCTGTCGCCTGAAAGTCGATTTCGATTGATTAGACATCAGCACAGATGCGTTGCATACTTTGTGGAGCGATCGCAACAGCTGCGACAGCTGCGGCAACTGCTCAACTATCGCACTTACCGGAGATGCGAGCGCCGAGCGTATAGCGAACGGACTGCTCGTTGGCCCGACCAGCTGGCTGCTTCACCAGACGCTGCATCTTCAGGCCCGGATGCTGGGCGACGAAATCGCGCACATTCTTTACCACAATAATATCGCGATGTACATCGGCACCACGTACCACGCCCGCCAAACTATCGGCCACCAGGCAACCAAAGACGGCCAACAAGAGACACAGACTCAATTTGCACATTTTGTGATTTGGATTGAAAAGGGTTTTTCAGATATAGATTTTTGTGATTGTATAGTTCCAACTGCTGCGAATGGTAATCGCTGAATGAGCTCTTCCATGGCAAACTCTTTATTATTTATAGTAGAGCCAATTAAGTGGAAGCCTTTGATTTCGGTTTCATTGAATTTCGCGCCGCACGCCCCCAGCGCCCTGCTCTTGCTCGAGCTGCCTCGGCCCTTATCACACCAATTGACAATTTCCATTGACAATGTTTTGGCCAACAACAACAGCAGCAACAACAAAAAGCCGAATCGTTGATAGCCCCACGCTCGACGAATGCCCTTCTAGCGCTACAATCTCGACTATTCCAGAGCTCTAGCATAGGCTGAACCATTCAAAGAATATTTTTTTTTTTTTTTTCAGTTTTAGAATTATCTCGACATCTTCTCAATGGGGCTGCA